>NC_141697.1:663699562-664899562 GCF_964263255.1 Lissotriton vulgaris
TGCCCCGGCTCCCGCTTTCAGCATTAAATAGCAATAAACTCGGACCCTGCGACCGCAGCACTGACCCTCATGTGATCGCGGCTGCGATCCGCACTGCCAGCGCAATTCCGGAGCCGATCCGACCGAGCTTTCGGAGCCGACGGCGAAGCTGCCCCGGACTGCGGAGGGAGGAAATGGCGGACTCTGGGACGTGCTAGCCAGCGCTGCCCTGATACGACCCTGCAGCCCGCGTTGGAAGAGAACTGGCCGGCTCGCAGCTAGCGGCGCCCGGAAAGACTGTGGTCACGTACTCCGGCCGGGGAGCTGTGCCCGAGACTCGAACCCTCCGCCTTCCCCTTGGCGGACCGGTGGAGGCAAATACAGGCCCTGGTTCTCGGGCCTACCCCGCCTTCCCCTTAGCGGTCCGGTGGAGGCAAATCCAGGCCCCGGCTTTCGGGCCTACCGCACTGCAGAACCCCGTGGACCTCGGTGGTTGGACACAGAACTGTGGAACTACCGGCACGACGGCGGAGGTCGGTGGTATCTGTCACGACGTGGCCCCCGCCCGGGATGGACTGACTGGTGGAGCGGACACGTGGGCGTCATCTGCGAAGCGGAGGCCGGCAGCAGCGGGGACCAGACGAGACACAGCGCCACCCACCACGAGGCCTGGGCTGGCCGCCCTCTGAAGTGTGGAGGTGAGGAGCATTGGCGGGGGTAAAGACTGGGCGGCTCGGGGGGCACAATCGAGCCCCAGGTGTGTGGCACTGTGGGCCCATGGCCAATTAGGCCGCTGGCCACGGGAGAGCTTGGCGAAGAGGAAGAGGGACACCCCCAGTGCCGCCAAATCGAGGCCCCAGCTTTCAGGCCTGTCGCACGGCGGACCCCGTGGACCCCAGTGGCCGGAACCCAGATTAGTGGGGCTACCGGCATGACAGCCGGGACCGGAGGCGCCCGTCAAATCGCGGCCCCTGCCCGGTACAGTCAGAGTGGTGAGGCGGCCACATGGGCGCCATTGGCAGGGCCGAGGCTGGTAAAAGGAGTGACCAGAAGTGGAGCAGGGACGCTGAGCGCGAGGCTCAGGTTGACCGCATCCTAACATGTAAAGGCGAGGTTCGGGGGGCACTATCGAGCTCCCGCCAAGCGGCACTGTCAGCCTAGAGCAGAGTGGGCTGCTGGTCATGGGGGGTTTGGCGGCGACTCCCGCGAGCGAAGGCCCAGCTCGAGCTGGGCGCCTACTGCTGCCGTGGCCTGACCGCCCCCGGGCTCCCTACGGCCGCCGTGCCCGGAAGAGCGACACACTTGCCCGGTGTGCAGTGACTGGATCTCCTACCGCACAAATCATCACGACGCAGCTAACCTTCCACCCCCGACCTACCCAGGGGAAGACGGGAGCGAATCGGAGGGATCGGCCTGCCGCCCTCCGAGGTGGGGAGGTGAGGGGCAACGGGGCCCGAGTCGAGGCCTTCACAGATCGGCCTCCTGCTGCCCCCGGAGTGGGCACCGGGAGCTCCTGGACAGCTTCGAGAACAGGGAACCCCAGACCCCAGGCTGTGCCTCGACCATGTCCTCAACCAACCGTCGTGCTGGCCGCACGATCATGGACATGCTGGTGAAGGGTTTGGCCAAGGGAGACAAGAGCCCTGACAAACCGACGCAGAATGTACAACCTAAAATGGGTGACCGAGAGGACGGAGAAGCGCCAGCCACAAAGTCCTTCATGGAGGCACTATTCGCTTCCCTCAGAGTTGACATCCAAACACTGAAGCAGGAAATGGCTGGGGGTTACAAAGAACTGAGAAAAGACATGGATGAGCTAGGGGAGCGAGTAGCAGAAGGGGAGACAGCGGACTCTGCCAGGGTTGAGGAGGTACATATCCTACAACAAGAAATAATTAGACTCCAGGAGCAACAGAAGGACCTACAGACCCACACTGAAGACCTAGAGAACCGCTCGAGGCGCAATAACATACGCGTCCGGAATGTGCCCTCAAAGACAGAGGGGGAGGATGTGACAGCTTACCTACAAGGCCTGTTCAGAGACATACTGGGAGAGCCAGATGACTTCGAGATCAGGATTGATAGGGCGCACAGAGTAGGCCTTCCTCGACGAGCGTCCAACCCCCCGCTGGATATCCTCGCCTACCTTCCGGACTTCCTTCTCAAAGAACGCATCTTGAAAGCTGCCCGACAACATCAACCCACTATTTACCGTGGACAGACGGTGGAACTTTTCCAGGACCTGTCTGCGATCACCCTTCAAAAGCGACGAGCCTTCAAGACAGTCACAGCCTTCTTGCGGGAGAAGGGGGTACCATATTCCTGGGGACACCCATTCCGCATCATTTTTAAGTGGAATGAATCCCTGCAGTAACTCAGATCCCTGAGAGACACTTGTGACCTACTAGGCATCCCGCACGAGGAAGAGGAATCAGGAGACGACTTGGGTGCGGCCCCCTCACAGTCAATGCTTCTGCCGGGCGATGGACGGGGCTGGCAAAAAGTGTGACACAAGCGCCAGAAGAAGAAAATTAACAGACCCGACCCCAGTAGCCCTGGAACACGCGGCCGCCATCCAAGAGGTGTCGAAAGACACAGCCAGCGTGCCATGAGAAATAGTGGTCGAGCCCTCGACAAGCATGGCCGCTAAGCAAGCATGCGGGCGGGGGCGGGGAGCCGACGTGTTGCCGTTGCCATTGCCTGCCCATCATCGATACACACTACCACGGGACCAGCTGAATTGCTGTCTGGACCTGGGACTATGTTTGATAAGGACTTTTTCACAGTTGGGACAGGGGGGCGGGGGGAAGGCGGGAGGGTGTAGTGGGAGTTCGGGCAGTGGAGGAGTTGAGGGGGTGTGGGAGGGGGAGGGGGGCTCTCCTTGTCCAGGGGATTTTGACCTTGCAATTTGGTTTCATAGGCTGATTCGCGTCAGGCGAGGGGGTACCCTACCATTGACACATGCAGGCCGGGTGCTGGGTTTAGCTGACTTTACGACACGCCCGCCATGACACGCCCCTTAACAGTGCTCACGCTTAATGTGCGGGGCCTTAACAACCCGGTCAAGCGCAAGGCGGTGCTGTCCTTCCTGGAACACTCGAAAGCGGACATTTGCCTCCTACAAGAGACACATTTAGTATCAAAGGACCACCATAGACTTAAGTCACGTTCCTTCCCTTGGCAGTTTTTCTCGTCTGCCCATAAAAAAGTGGCGGGGTAGCGATACTGGTAGCCAAATCCTTTGAGGGGAGGGTCTTACAGAAGGGGCTGAGATTAAGGGGCGGCTGCTTGTCCACAGCTTCCAGGTGGCGGGCCAGACATTACTAGTGGGCACTGTATACGCACCGAACGAGAGCCCGGAGAAATTCTTGCACACAGCCTTAGAGGCGGCCACAGCCACTACACACCCACACTTACTGCTTGGTGGCGACCTCAATTTAGTGTTTCACAACACAGCAGACCGCTCCGGTCAGAGGTTCGGCCAAGTGGGGGCACTCTCGACACCGGGACATGCACACATTTCAGACCTGGGCCTCGTAGATCTATGGAGGTACTCTCACCCACACGCGACAGCGTATACATACTATTCAGCAGCCCACAAGACATACGCGCGGCTGGATTATTTTTTGTGCTCTTCCCAACTAACCACACAGACTCAGGACGTGGAGATACTCCCAGCCTCTTTATCTGACCACTCGCCGGTGGTGGCAACCTTCCATGTTGCAGCCACGCCGAGTCCCCAGAGACACTGGAGATTGCGGGATGGTCTCTTACAGGCTCCAACCACACAGGAAAGACTCAAAACAGCGATCGCTCAATTTTTGACGCATAACGCGAACGGGGACACATCCAAGGCCACACAGTGGGCGGCCCTCAAGGCGGTCCTGCGCGGTGAGATCATCTCGATAGCTACCGCTAATAATAAGGAACGGGCGCTGAAAAGGGCCGAACTCACTCAATGTGTAGCTGAACTGGAGCAGATGCACCAGAGCACCGGAGCAGCGCAGGCGTGGCGCCAGCTATGCCCCGAAAGGAAAATGCTGGCAGCCCTAGACCAAGATGTGGCGGAATACGCCGCCATGCGCCTCAAACACGCATACTACACCAGGGGTGATCGCTGTGGGAAGCTATTGGCGAGCAGACTACTGGAACAACGCCAGAGGCAGCACGTACGCTCCCTCCTGTCCGCCCACGGTACCCTGGTCACAGACGACACAGCCATAGCTGCGACTTTCGGTGATTATTACGCCGCCCTCTATGATGCTGACTATCTAGACCCACAGGCCAGCCTGGACTACCTACAGGACGCAACGCTTCCCTCCCTAAACCAGGCGCAGGCGGTCTTCCTTGATCGGCCCATTGGCCTTGAAGAAGTCATTTCGGCGATATCCCGCCTTAAGGTGGGGAAATCCCCAGGACCGGATGGCTATACAGCCGCCTTTTATAAGACCTTCTGCCCGCAGGTGGCCCCTCTCCTGCGTGACCTTTTTAACACGTTTGATCAGCCTGGCACCATTCCCCCTGACCTACTAGAAGCGGCCATCTCAGTAATTCCTAAACCCGGGCGAGACCCAACGAACTGAAGCTCATACCGGCCTATCTCCTTACTGAACATCGACCTGAAGCTCTACACCGGCATTCTAGCAAGTCGTCTAGCACCATATATGCAGCAACTGGTGGAGCCTGACCAGGCGGGCTTCATCCCACAAAGTCAGACTAGCGACAATACCCGGCGGGTCCTCCATCTCATCGAGGCCATATCGCGCACAAGACCGGGCTGTATGCTCCTCACTATCGATGCGGAGAAGGCATTTGATAGGGTGCATTGGCCCTATCTCGACCGAGTGCTACAGCACTTCAGAGTAGGAGAGGTCCTCCACAATCGCATATTTAATTGCTATAGCCGACCTAATGCAGCAGTGCGGGTTAACGGCCATACTTCCCCGCGGTTTGAAATCGGCAGAGGGACCCGGCAGGGATGCCCACTTTCCCCCCTCCTGTTCGCGCTCTATATGGAGCCGCTGGCACAACGGGTGAGGCAGCACGAACTCATCTCTGGCATCCCCTTTGGCGGAGACACACACAAGATTAGTCTATACGCGGACGATATCTTATTATCTCTCACAAACCCGATGCAGTCGCTACGGGCGCTCTTTGCGGAACTCCACTCATTCGCACAGGTGTCGGGCTTCAAGATAAACGTGGCGAAATTAGCGGCCCTGAATGTTTCGCTGCTGCCGGAGACCCTGGAGGAGGCCAAAGCCGAATTTGACGTGCAATGGTCTGAATCCTCCATCCCCTACTTGGGTGTCCTCTTGGCCCCGACGGTGCAGGCCACCGCGGAGACCAATTACACGAAACTCAGCAAGAAGCTTCGAGACCATCTCAGGCGTTGGAAACACCTCACTCTGTCCTGGCTCGGCCGGATCGCGGCCACCAAAATGACTCTGCTGCCCCAGATTCTTTACATGTTCCAGACACTTCCCTTGCGGCCGCCGGCAGGGTGGCTTCAGAAGACACAGTCGGAATTAGCACGATTCGTCTGGAACGGCCGGCGCCTGCGGTTTAAGCATACCATTGCCACACTGCCGCCTGACCATGGTGGCATAGGCATGCCAGATCTCACATTATACTTCCTGGCGGCACAACTGCGTACGCTAGTGGACTGGCACCAATTGGAGTCAGGCAAACACTGGATCTTTCAAGATCAAGCTGTGGCTGCCCGCCCACTACAGGGCGTCCCATTCCTACCATGTTGTCATCGACCTCTCAACCTGTACGCCTCGATGGTCACGAGCACGGTCCTCGGGGTATGGGACAGAGTGGCTGTAGCCCGCTGACTCACCTCTTTTCCCTTACCGATGACTCCGATATTCGATAATTCAGACTTCACACCGGGACTGGACTCTAAGGCCTATGCGGCGTGGAGGGCGACTCCCTGTAGAGACGTGGGACACATGTTCAACCTCAAAGGTATCCTCCCTTTCCACACGGTGAAAGAGATTACGGCATTGCTGAGACAGATCGCCTGCACTACCTGCAGGTGCGACACTGGGTTCTTCACCCCTCGATCCAGCCCGGAGCGCAACGACACCTTACCCCATACGAGAAGTGGCTGCTGACCCGCACATCAGACAAAAAACTAATCTCAGACCTCTACCAGCACTTACTCCTAACCAACATTCACACCTACAATGCGGGGAGGGCTAGATGGGAGAAGGACCTGGGGCGCCAACTCACGTTGAAAGAATGGGAGGGAGTGTATTACAGGGCCAGGCACTCAGCACACCACACAGGTCTTATCAAAACAGTGACCAAAGTTGCCACATATTGGTACCATACACCCGAGAGGCTACACCGGTGGGACTCCCAAGTCAGCGACCGCTGCTGGAGGGGTTGTGGGGAACTCAGGACGCTGGAGCACCTGTTGTGGAGCTGCGATAGACTCGAGCCCTATTAGACCCCCATCCTTGATCTGATAGACTCTCATCTAGACGCGCAGCTCCCTCGATTCCCATCCTATATTCTGATGGGCCTTTCTAATGCCCTCATGTACCCCTTGAAATCCTGGAGAGGGAGGCTTATTGCACTAGCACTGGGGGCAGCGGTTCAGAACATTGTGGCTCACTGGAGAGCTGTTCAGGCCCCGCAACAATTGGGATGGCTGCATCGGCTCTGGGCAATTCTGGGGATGGAAAAGCTGTCATTTGCCTCGGCAGGGAGGGGAGCGGACTTTGCAGCACTCTGGCAACCTTTTCTGACCCTGCTGACCGGGGAATTCAGTCCCCGCTACTCACGGATGCTGCGTCTTGCAGACACCCCACTCCCAGAGCATAGGGCACAATCGCGCAGGCGCAGAGACCCAGCACACACTACACCGACTGGTTCGTAGCGAGTCAGTGACGGACTGTTACAAGGAGAGGGGAGGGAGCGGGAGGTGGGTGGGATCACTGGGGTTGTTTTGTCTTTTGTTTGGTTTTCCTGGTCATTCTCGCATTTCTATCGGCTCTGCTTGCACCTCCATGGCACCCCTCCTGATGCGGCCGGCCCAATTGGGTTGTAGGCGGCTTGCTGTGTTAACTGTAAAGGCTGATGCGCCAGATAGTCATGAATACACACTGGCTCTGTTTGCGACCGCCTTGTATACGGGTCGGCGTGGTTGGCTTTGGGAGGTGCAATGCGCTTGTTTATTGCTAAAAAAAAAAAGATTTAATACTAAAAATTGTAGGTTACAAACTCGATATACAAAGGAATTAGCTTTTAAAAAAACCTTTGAAATTCACTGAAAAAACCATAGGTTTCACAATCGTTATAGTTAGGAATTAGCATTAAAAAACCTTTGAAATTCACTGAAAAAACCATAGGTTTCACAATCGTTATAGTTAGGAATTAGCATTTAAAAAACCTCTCGAAATTCACTGAAAAAAAACATAAGTTTCACACCAGTTATAGTTAGCTAAACATTTTACTCATACAAAACCATTGAAATTCCCACGTTATAGTTAGTTGGACTCACTATAACTCGCGCGCCCGCAATCCACTGCTGATGATGTCACATATTACATCATTCATGACATGGTCAGTGACATCACTGATAACATCACTGATGACATCTCAAATGAGTGAATATATATATATATATATATATATATACTGTTTGGTGTGCCCATGTGGCCTTTGCTACATCGGCAGTACCATCAACCAGCTGAAAATGCGAATATTAGAACACCTGAGGGCCATAGACAAGGCAGATCCATCGTATCCGGTGGCCCGTCATTTCACAGAGAGTCACAATAGAGACCGAAACCAGCTACAGTACTTCGGTTTAGACACCATTCAACCGAGTGTAAGGGGTGGAGATAGACTTAGCCGATTACGCAGACTTGAGTCTAGGTACATTATTGACCTATCAACTAAACATCCTCGAGGTCTGAATAGCGGGGAAGAAATGGCTTTCCATCTGGGCAAATAATGTTGGACTGTGATCGATGTGAACTGTTAAATCTGCCTATACTGCAAGATGTAATCTGCACAGTAAGAGAGATATATGTATTCTTGAACATATATGTGCGTATAAGTGTATATATGTATATATCAGTATAGTGGAAAACAATGATTTACATGACTGTAAACCATATCTGGAGATTTTGAAAGCTTTTTCGGACATGAATTACTTAACATCATATAGACTATTGTGAATGGGAGATACTTGCTGTAATTTTGCTGGCTGTTTTTAGCTATATTGTTTCTCGGAAGTTCCACTTAGACTTTTGAAGTTAAAGGTAGCTTCTTTGAAAAATGTCATGTCTTTTTTGATTAGATTATGTATTGCCATGAATTATCATTATTTGAACTTTTGTGGGTTCCGATCTTTTGATCTGTTTCCTTTCTGATTTGAAAAAGATATTTTGTCTCAGTGTACTTTGAAATCACAATTACTTGGGCTATGGTAGAACATGGTACAAAAGCCGATCCAGGGCCTAATAACAATGTTATTGCATTGCATTACATTATATAAATTCTACCCTCTGATGCAGAATTGCCACCCATTTGTGGGCATGAGAAATGTTGTACAATCAATGCACTAAGAAGAAACTGTGTAATAACATCAGTACAAGATGGCGCCCATAGCGTAGTAGAGGGGTAATGTCCTATGTCTATGTCCATTTTACCATGATGTAGAGAGAGAAAA
Organism: Lissotriton vulgaris; assembly: GCF_964263255.1. NCBI lineage: Eukaryota > Metazoa > Chordata > Amphibia > Caudata > Salamandridae > Lissotriton > Lissotriton vulgaris. Next base: position 663,708,234 of record NC_141697.1, read on the forward strand.
AACTTTATTAACATGCTGGAAATAGATTGCTTTACGCACTGACAAAGGCAGCACGCCGAAACGCGTCTGTGTAGCTCCTGCACGAAATAAAATATGTGGACACCCGATTCCTCTTGAGTGCTGCTTTCTTTTTCCTTGAGGAACGAAAAGGAAATCTTGAGCGCAATATATATATATGTATGTATATATATATATATATATATATATATATATATATATATATATATATATATATATATATATATATATATATATATATATATTACCTACTGGCGGTCGCCAGTAGGTATATATAGTTAGGATTTTTTCTCTATGGGATTTTTGAAAATTCTATGTCTAATAACTTTGGCGTTTGTGGACGGAATTGGCTGAAATTTTCAGGAAAATGGAACATTTTGTTTCTGAGCAGCCCCTGACAATTTGGGGGGGTTTCATCAAGGGGGGGCCGAGAAAAAAGGGGGGTCCCAAAACGTGTTTTTCCCATGTTAATTTCCATAGGGCGGTTGGCCTCACTTTTAGCTCGAACGGCTGAATGGATTTGCACGAAACTTGGCAAAATTGTAGGGACTGTTAGCCCGATGTGCCTTTGCTAGGTCTCAATATATGTGCTCCAGTGGATTTTGAGTAATTTAGGTTCAAAACAAGATATATATCTGGGCGGAGCCTAACCACACATCTGATCTGATTGGCTGTCAGCGCTTCATCCAAGAAGTGTTGGCAGCCATCTTGGGACCAATATACATGATAGCACCTCATTAAAAAGCATTGTAGTTAATAGAGGGTTTTAGGACTTTAGTTACATTATAAATCATTTGTTGATGGTACCATACTCGTTTTAGGAATTGTGGTGGGTTCTAAGGTGATTTTACCATGTGAAAAAACCTTCTGCTGTGATATCATGAATATTGTTTGAAAGAAAACTAATATCTCATGATTTTCCCACAGTGGTTTGGAAGGGGATCTATAAGCTAAACTGAAAGCATATTTTCTGTAAATTCACATTATCTTTCTCAGTCATGTGAAAATGAAGTCTGACATTCTCAGTAAAACATGTACATCCAACAAGGACAGAGACTGTCAGTTGATTCCTTTGTGTTCTACTGCAGCCTCCTAGAGTGTTCTAAAGAACAACTAGAGCGCTAACAGTCCTACTTATTACAAAGGTATGGCACACCTGAAGCCATCTTGATTGGAATAAAGTGGTAACTCTTAAAACATTTAATTTAAAAAGAAACAACATGAGGGGGTATATTTTGCCATAGAAAGTATGATTAGTGCTGCAGAATGAAAAATTAGGGCACATTTTGAGTGACTTCTCAAATCCTTTTCTATTTCATTAAAACATTCTGACATGCAGTCTCCCAAAATGGCCACCAGAGACAAAAGAGCCCAAATGTAGCCCAAATATCACCCAGATGTAGCCCAAGTATAGCCCAATGACAGAATGTCCCAGAGTGTTCTAAAGAACAACTAGAGCGCTAACAGTCCTACTTATTACAAAGGTATAGCACACCTGGAGCCATCGTGATGGGAATAAAGTGGTAACTCTTAAGACATTTAATTTAAAAAGGAACAAAATGAGGGGGTATATTATGCAATAGAAGGTATTATTAGAGCTGCAGAAAGAAAAATTAGGGCACATTTTGAGTGACTTTTCAAATCCTCTTCTATTTCATTAAAAAATTCTGACATGCAGTCTCCCAAAATGGCCACCAGAGACAAAAGAGCCCAAATGTAGCCCAAATATCACCCAGATGTAGCCCAAGTATAGCCCAATGACAGAATGTCCCAGAGTGTTCTAAAGAACAACTAGAGCGCTAACAGTCCTACTTATTACAAAGGTATGGCACACCTGAAGCCATCTTGATTGGAATAAAGTGGTAACTCTTAAAACATTTAATTTAAAAAGGAACAAAATGAGGGGGTATATTTTGCCAAATGAATTATGATTAGTGCTGCAGAAAGAAAAATTAGGGCACATTTTGAGTGACTTCTCAAACCCTCTTCAATTTCATTAAAAAATTCTGACATAGTCTCCCAAGATGGCCACCAGAGACAAAAGAGCCTAAATGTAGCCCAAATATCACCCAGATGTACCCCAAGTATAGCCCAATGACAGAATGTCCCAGAGTGTTCTAAAGAACAACTAGAGCGCTAACAGTCTTACTTATGACAAAAGTATGGCACACCAGAAGCCATCTTGATTGGAATGAAGTGGAAAGTCTGAAAACACTCAATTTAAAAAGGAACAACATGAGGGGGTTAATTTTGCCATAGAAAGTATGATTAGTGCTTCAGAAAGAAAAATTAGGGATCATTTTGAGTGACTTCTCAAATCCTCTTCTATTTCATTAAAAAAATTCTGACATGCAGACTGAAACATGCACTTTGAATACCAGCAGCAGACGTCCCTGGTGAGCAGTAGCTTTACTACAGTGATCTAATGTGCAACTAGAGTGCTAACATTCAGAATTTATGGCAAATGTGTGACACATCTGAATGCCTTCTTGATGGAACCAAAGTAAACAAGCATTGAAAATGCAATAGATCTCGCCCTCGTTTAAGTTAAAGCCATTCTGTTTGTAATGAGGTGGCTTTTTAGCTTTGCTTTTATTAGTGTTTTTTCAACTTTCATGTAAATAACGCACCGTTTTCACCAAATCGACTTTGCCCAAGCACACCCTTCCCTTCAGCCAACAAATCCCAAAAATTCGGCACACCTGCCGATCCACACTCCCTACAGCTCACCCAAGCCCCGTCCCTCTAGCGCAACTGGAACACCCCAAATTCACCTTCTCCATGCGCACCAAAAACTCCCATTGAATAACACGGCAATTCGCTACTCCGCACAAAAATTGCTCTTTAAAGCACTTCCACTGCTCCGATCCGCTTCAAACTTGGCTGGACACTAGTTCCAGCGATTTCCTAACATCTCACCAAAATTCAGCCCAATCCATCTACTGGAACGGGGACGAATTTCAACCCGAATACGCGCCCCTCGCAAACACAAAAAAAAGCCATAAAACGGCCAAATCTCGACCAAAAACCGCCAAAATCCCTCAAAACCTTGCCAACACCAATACGCACGAAACTGAACCGGCCCCTCAGCCCTAGGCTCTGGGAACCCTACTTAATTGACCCAAAAGCCCTAAAAAAGCAACATAATACACACGAAAACACCCTAACAACCCTAAAATGCATATAAGTATATGTATGCATGCATTTATGTTTGTATTTATATAGATATACAGATGATATATGTTTATATATGTATGTATATATATATATTCACTGAAAAAACCATAGGTTATAGACCATATATAGTTAGGAATTAGCATTTACAAAACCTTGAAAATTCACTGAAAAAACCATAGGTTATAGACCATATATAGTTAGGAATTCGCATTTACAAAACCTTATTTTACTCACACAAAACCATTGAAATTCCATATATAGTTAGTTGCACTAACTATATATCGCGCACCCGCAATCCACTGCTGATGATGTCACATATTACATCATTCATGACATGGTCAGTGACATCACTGATGACATCACTGATGACATCTCAAATGACATCACTGATGACATCACTGATGACAACATCCAGTGACTGTATGTTTCTGTAAAGTTAAAATATGTCTTAAATATTGAAGAATGAGTGGATGTATAAGTGTCTGGATGAAGGATTTAGTAGGTGCATGACTGACTGTATGAGTGAGTGATTAAATGTGTCTCACTGAGTGCATGGGTTAGTGACTAAACTGTCTTAATTTGTGCATCATTATGTCTGTTGTTCTGTAAACTGTTGCATGTGTTGATAAGTAGCTATATGAGTAACTATATGGGTTATTGATTGGTTGCCCAAGTATTTGTATGGGAGACTGAGTGTGTGTGTCGGTGGCTGGGAGGTGTATGACTCTGTGCATAGATGTGTGAGCAGTTGATTCACTAGATGTATGGTTTCAAAAGTGCATGTGGAAACAGCTGTATGGGAGGTTGACTGTGTGCATGAGTGTATTGGTGAGTGGATGGATATCTCAGTGCTACATGTCAAAGTAAGTACATATGTAAAACACAGTACATGTGAGAGTTGACATATATAAATAACTGTGCATAAGAGCCAGTGAATGTGTGAGTGGCTGTATGGATCATTGTGAACTTGTATCAGGGATTGTATAAGAGAGTAAATATGTGTTAGTATATGTTTGAATAAGTAAAGTTTGTATAACTGTATAGTTGAGGAAATGGAGGTGTGATTGATTCTTTGCATGACTGACTAGGTGTGTGAGTAACTCCATGGATGAGTGACAGTCTGTGAGTGTCTGTTTACACTGATTGTATCTAAGGTTATATTAGAGTCTGAAGAGGTTCATCCTATTATCACATGAATGATATCATCAGTGATGTGATCAGTAATGTCAAATGAGATGTCATCAGTGATGTCATCAGTGATGTCATTTGAGATGTCATCAGTGATGTCATTTGAGATGTCATCAGTGATGTCATCAGTGATGTCACTGACCATGTCATGAATGATGTAATATGTGACATCATCAGCAGTGGATTGCGGGTGCGCGATATATAGTTAGTGCAACTAACTATATATGGAATTTCAATGGTTTTGTGTGAGTAAAATAAGGTTTTGTAAATGCGAATTCCTAACTATATATGGTCTATAACCTATGGTTTTTTCAGTGAATATATATATATATATATATATATATATATATATATATATATATATATATACATATATATATATATATATATCTCCAAACAAATGTGCAAAAAAAACACAGACTCTGTACACTATATATATATTTTTATTTTTTTTTCAAAAGCAAACGTCCCTTGTTAGAGAATGAGCGGCCAGCCAGCTGGTGCAGGTGACGAGTCAAGGACAAGACTCGTAAATTTTCAAAGCAATTCAAAAAATACACCGCACTCTTCTCGGAAGATTAAAGCAATTTAATCCAGCTCAGTAAAACTTCTTCACCTACGCGTTTTGACCAATAAATATTCCTGATCACGGTAGTAACAAGTACGTTTTTACTTTTTGTTATTTATACCCTCCTGCCCACTTTGACAATTAGGATGCATTGTGGGAGGGGTAGTTTGTGCTCAGATCTATTAAAACCTTTTATCATTTTCCTTCTACATATTAACAAGCCACAAGTTTTGTTCTCGACATGCTTAAAGATTGGGTCAGGCTTTTATGATGTTAAAGGGCTGAGTGCCCTGTTTGGTAGAAGAATTGGTTTAAATTCTTCTAAGTTGTGTATATATATATATACAGGTGATAGCTAAGTGCTTATCACTATTGTCTGTTCTGTGGCTTATATATTAGTATAGGAAATTGATAATGAAAAACACATTTCAAATTACGGGCAGTTCAAAAAACAAACATTAATATAACATACTTTAACTCAATTTTGACCCATTATTCATTGTAAATTCAGTCCAAGATGTATTTCGAAGAGCAACCAAGTATGCAAGGTCAAAGCAAAAAAGTATCCTATTCTCAGATATTTCATGTGTCATTCTAACAATATTGTGCATTCTCCCATGTTCGCCTATTGTGGATATTATACATTACTGTTTTTGATGGATAGAAGATATATTAGGAAGGCATAATTCATCTTTATCATTACATTGCCTTTCCCTTAGGTACTTCAATTTGTACATACAGTTCTTCGTCCCCATTTAGGCCGATCGGGACCTTGGTCTTGAATCTTATTATCAGTTTCGATTCCAATTGTCTAAGTTTTTGTAGACGGTTCCCTCCTCTCTCATTTTCTGGCACCATTGCGATTCCTGAATATTTAACATTTTGCCAATTTTTGTTTTTATGAGTCATCAGATGTTTGGCCATTGCATATGTTTGATCTTTGTTTTGTATCGCTCTGATGTGCTACAGCATTCGTTTTTTAAGAGCACATATAGTGGAACCAATGTATCGTTTGCCACAGTCACATTCGAGTAGATACACAACATAGTGAGATTCACATGTTATCTTGTTCTTGATTTCAAATGGTTGGCCTTTTGGATCAATCTGGGATTTTAGATTTTTCCCGATCTTACATGCTTTGCATGATATGCATTTGGTGAATCCCTTTTGTTTTTTCTCTAACCATGATTCTTTCTTTTTGTCTACGAAGTGGCTGTTGACTAAGGTGTACCCAAGAGATGGTGCCTTTCTAAACGAAATTAATGGTGCATCTCCAATCATGTTTCCAATGTCCGGATCCTTTTTTAACACACTTCAGTATTTGGTGACCCTTTTTCTGATTTGTACACTTTCCTTGGAGTATGTCAAGATGAGACGTGGTTTATCCTCCGTATTTTCTTCTTTTCAATCAGAGTTTCAGTTCTTGTCTTTTTTCTTGCTCGTGTCTCTCCCAGTTTGATGGTTTTCATACTATATCCTCTCTGTGAGAATCGTTGTGCAGTTTCTGCAAATTTTTTTTCCATTTCAATAGGTTCCGAACAGTTACGTTTCATACGTAAAAATTCCCCATAGGGTACATTTTGTTTTAAAGACACAGGGTGGAAATTAGTTCCATGGAGGATACTGTTGGTGGAGGTCTTTTTTCGGAAAAGGGTGGTATGTATTTTATTCTCTTTTATATATACCTTGGTGTCAAGAAAGTCAATTTCTTTTTCTTGGATGTTGAATGTAAATTGTAATCCCACATTGTTGGTGTTCAGAATCGTTATGTATTGGAGCAACTCTTCCTTTGTACCCTTCCATAGAAGGAAGAGATCGTCAATAAATCTCAGCCATAAGACCACTTTGGTGGTGTATGGATCGTTTTCTTCTCTCCAAGCTATGTGTTTCTCCCACCATCCCATAGTGAGATTAGCATAGCTTGGAGAGAAGGAAACTCCCATAGCAGTTCCACGATTCTGAGAATATATTCCGTTATTAAAGAGGAACACATTATTTGTTAGACACGTCTGTATCATGTCTAAAAGCATGGCTGTATGATTGAGTTCCCCGATTGGTCTTTGTTTGAGAAAATAGGCGACTGCTTCTAAGCCCAGTTGGTGTTCAATAGACGTATAAAGTGATACCACATCTATTGTGGCTAATAGATATGTGGGTTGCCATTCAGTTTCCATGATGATACGCAAAACATCTCCAGTATCCTTGATAAAGGAATTGAGTGTTGGTACAATCGGAGCTAGGAAATAGTCCACATATGAAGCAATGTTTTCGTATAGCGATCCACAGCTTGATATTATTGGCCGGGCCGGTGGTTTGTACAGAGTCTTGTGAACTTTCGGTAGAAAGTAAATCGTTGGTGTCCTTGGATTATGAACTGTTAAGAAGTTTGTTTCTTCCTGATTGAGTATGCCCTTCTCTTGCCAGCGTTTTATTTGCTGATGTATTGTCACTGTCATTTTCGCCATAGGATTGTCTTTTAATTTCATGTAGTTGTTCACATCATCCTGTTGTCGATAGGCCTCTTCTATGTAGTCTATTTTGTTGAGTATCACAATGTTTCCGCCTCTGTCGGCCGGTTTTATTTCAATTTTCAGGTTTTCTTTCAGAGACTTCAGCGCTTGGCGTTCTCCCCAGGATAGATTTTCTTTTTTCTGGTTGTTGTTATTTTTCATATTGTCTAATTCGGTATTGATCAGATCTTGGAACGCATCAACTCGTTGCCAGGATGTAATGCCGGACAGAATTTCGATTGATTTTTAAAAGTTGTTTTAGGATGCGCATTGTGTGGAATTTCCGTTTCTCTAAGTACTTGTGTCTCCGTTGTTGTTGTGTCATTTTCATCATGTGCCAAGTCATAAGCTACCTTTAGTGCTGGTATGTCTGAAACAGTGTATCCTTTCTGTTCCTGACTGGTGTCGATGTTAGGATCTTCTCCTGTTTTCTTCGGCAATTTAGCAAAGAATTTTTTCAATTTTAACTTCCGGATATACTTGTACATATCTATTTTAGTTTCCACACTATCATGATGTTTTTCCGGGCTGAATGTCAGGCCTTTGTTGAGTAGATTCTTTTCAGTTGTTCTTAGAGTGTAATTTGATAGATTTATTATCAGATCAGGACCTAGATCGTTGGATTTTATGGTTTTCATTTTCTTGGCAGAGTACGATTGCGCAATGGATATATTGGGGTGTTTTGCTCTTCTGGTTTTGCGCTTGGATTTGGGTTTGTGAATTGACCTCTCCCTCGTCCCCTCTGTCTTCCTCTGCCACGACCTCTCCCTTGTGTTTTTGGAGTTTGTTGATCCTGATATAACAGTTCCATTTCTTCTAAAAAAGAAAATCTCTTGTATGCAGTTGTTTTCTCAGCTCTCCCTCTTTGCTCCCCTTCACTTGCGTCTGATTCAGTTTCGCTTGCACTGGGTGTCATTCCCTTTGATTTTTGTTTGTTTGCTCCTTGTTGTTTTAGGGCATCGAATCTTTTGGCAAACGTAAATACTGCACCATTTGCGTAGTCATATTCATCCCTTCTGAATTTACATTGTTTCCTCTCCTATTTCATTTTCGTGTTTATCCAGATTGTTTTCCATTATGGTTCTTAATTTTTTCACTTCCTCATTCCCCTCTTGTGAGGCTTTGATTAATTGTTCTATATCCTCTATTTTGGTATGTAGTTCCTCTACTCCTATTTTTTGCGTGTTTGATTATAATCAGTATCTTATTTTGGAACAATCCATATTGTTGCGCCCCCATTCTTCCAGCATTGCTGCACTTGTGTCTGGGTAATTTGGTAGAGTAAAGATATGAAGACCTCTGGGTACAAGTCCCAATTCCATGTATTTTTCAAGTGTAATTATTTCCCAAGACCGCGAGATCTCCTTACGCAGTAATTTTTCTAGTTGTTGAAATAATTGTTTCAATGTTGTTTGTGTACTCTTAGAGGTGGTTGCCTTGGGGTCTGAGGTCGTGGAGGCTTGTTGGGATTGCGAGAATAGGCTTTCTGCCTTTTCCATGTGCTTTGCCGCCCTTCTTTCCATTTTGTTCTGATATTGTATCGAGTCAAGAGAAAAACACTGTGTTTGCGTGTTTGTTTTTATAATTGTAATGTTTGTTTTCGCTGCCGTTTATGTACGACTTGTTTCCAAAGCGTAGGAAGATTTAAAGTTATTATTGGGCACTTGGCCTCTTTGAGCTGGATGCTTTCCCGAGAAAATAAAGACTTTTAATGTATCACAAATCGAAGTGGCACGTAGTCTGGCACTTCGTCTATTCATTCGTTGCAGCACCTTGTTCTCGGCTTTCATTCACACACCTCTCTGGTTTGCACTTACCCGGGAGACTCCTGTTCCGCTGGATGCCCATATATATAAATATACATATGCAGCAACTGCAGTCTTCCACAACGCCACCATCCAGCAAGCAGGGACAGGAAAGACCACGCAAGTCCAAACGTATTTTCGGCAAAAATGTATTCAAAGAGAGTTACCAAATCTGACGCGTTTCGGGCGTCCGCCCTTGCTCACAGATCGTCAGGTAAATGACCAAACACCCGTTATATATGTTTTTTACACGATTTTTTTCTTTTTCTGATTGCATTTTTTTCACATTTACAACACCATGTGATGAAAATAAAGAGCAAAGAAAACAACAAAAAACAATCAAAAACTTGATGGATGAAATAGGTGCAGATATCATATTTAGAGGTTACAATTGAGTCTAATTAATTTGCAATCCAATGTTAGCGGACTGTAAATTATTTGTAAAACGCAAATTAAATATGTGCAACATTCGCTTTATACATACTAGTGCAAATTGCTCAAATAAAGTGCAAATATATACTGTGCAAATAGCGCAAGAGGATATGTGCAAAAATGCATAGATATAAAGAAATGATTTCATGATAAAATATTGGTAATCATTCAATATGGATTCACAAGATAAAATCAAGCCATAGTAAAAATCCTTATCCAATTTATGACAGTAGTTTAAAATATTTCTGCATTAATGCAATAACGGCTACCAACATATTGACGGCACTGATAACGTTTAAAAATCGATGGAGCTCAAAACTCAAAATAAATGCACTCCTAAAAACTCCCACAATGAGTGATATTGTAAGTTTAAGGAAAACACAACCAAAGATACTGTCATAGTGTCTGTGTCCAATGAAAGAGTGGGGAAAACAGTATAAATCCTATACCCAGGGGAAAAGAGAAAAACCATATGTGTGAAAAATGCATTGAAAAGTGTGAAATTTAAAGCAGAATTCATAACATTTCATGGGTTTGTGAGGCAGACCAGGACGGAAAATTGCAAATAAATTGAGAATCATGGAGGAAAATCATGGTTATAAAAATACATGTAAATCTTCTGTAGTATTCAGTCCATTAGGAAATCTGCTGTCTAGTTCCAAAATGAACTGTGATTCTAATCTCAGCATTTTTTCTCTGTCACCACCTCTCCGTGGTTTTGGGACCGATGCAATGACATAGTATTCCAGGCATTTTAGATTGTTGTCATGAATAGCTTTAAAATGCCTGGCAATGGGATATGTGCCATCATTATTAACGATATGCAAAAACAACAGGTGATGGACCGAATGTGGATCAATGTCACACACTCAACCCAGTCCAAAGATCTGGGCCCAAATCCATCGTTTTTTGCACTCCACACCACCCTGGGTCAGATAATGGCTTTATGCAAATCAGCTCTGACCCTGTGCCCCATGGGAACAGTCCAGTCCGGTCCTCGGATGCTTGATTCCGGTCTGGGAAAGATATGGCTGTTGTAGTTCGGACTGGACTGTTCCCATGGGGCACAGGGTCAGAGCTGATTTGCATAAAGCCATTATCTGACCCAGGGTGGTGTGGAGTGCAAAAAACGATGGATTTAGGCCCAGATCCTTGTACTGGGGTGAATGTAAGACATTGATCTACATTCTGTCCATCAAATTGTTTTTTGTAATTTTCTCCCTGAGTGTACTGGGGTAGCCCAGACGTGGGTCCCAGAGCCTCCACACCACTGGAGTCAAGCTAGCCGGGCTGATGAGAGGTGTTACCTCGAAACCGGTCCGGTCCTCGGATGCTTGATTCCGGTCTGGGAAAGATATGGCTGTTGTAGTTCGGACTGGACTGTTCCCATGGGGCACAGGGTCAGAGCTGATTTGCATAAAGCCATTATCTGACCCAGGGTGGTGTGGAGTGCAAAAAACGATGGATTTAGGCCCAGATCCTTGTACTGGGGTGAATGTAAGACATTGATCTACATTCTGTCCATCAAATTGTTTTTTGTAATTTTCTCCCTGAGTGTACTGGGGTAGCCCAGACGTGGGTCCCAGAGCCTCCACACCACTGGAGTCAAGCTAGCCGGGCTGATGAGAGGTGTTACCTCGAAACCGGTCCGGTCCTCGGATGCTTGATTCCGGTCTGGGAAAGATATGGCTGTTGTAGTTCGGACTGGACTGTTCCCATGGGGCACAGGGTCAGAGCTGATTTGCATAAAGCCATTATCTGACCCAGGGTGGTGTGGAGTGCAAAAAACGATGGATTTAGGCCCAGATCCTTGTACTGGGGTGAATGTAAGACATTGATCTACATTCTGTCCATCAAATTGTTTTTTGTAATTTTCTCCCTGAGTGTACTGGGGTAGCCCAGACGTGGGTCCCAGAGCCTCCACACCACTGGAGTCAAGCTAGCCGGGCTGATGAGAGGTGTTACCTCGAAACCGGTCCGGTCCTCGGATGCTTGATTCCGGTCTGGGAAAGATATGGCTGTTGTAGTTCGGACTGGACTGTTCCCATGGGGCACAGGGTCAGAGCTGATTTGCATAAAGCCATTATCTGACCCAGGGTGGTGTGGAGTGCAAAAAACGATGGATTTAGGCCCAGATCCTTGTACTGGGGTGAATGTAAGACATTGATCTACATTCTGTCCATCAAATTGTTTTTTGTAATTTTCTCCCTGAGTGTACTGGGGTAGCCCAGACGTGGGTCCCAGAGCCTCCACACCACTGGAGTCAAGCTAGCCGGGCTGATGAGAGGTGTTACCTCGAAACCGGTCCGGTCCTCGGATGCTTGATTCCGGTCTGGGAAAGATATGGCTGTTGTAGTTCGGACTGGACTGTTCCCATGGGACACAGGGTCAGAGCTGATTTGCATAAAGCCATTATCTGACCCAGGGTGGTGTGGAGTGCAAAAAACGATGGATTTAGGCCCAGATCCTTGTACTGGGGTGAATGTAAGACATTGATCTACATTCTGTCCATCAAATTGTTTTTTGTAATTTTCTCCCTGAGTGTACTGGGGTAGCCCAGACGTGGGTCCCAGAGCCTCCACACCACTGGAGTCAAGCTAGCCGGGCTGATGAGAGGTGTTACCTCGAAACCGGTCCGGTCCTCGGATGCTTGATTCCGGTCTGGGAAAGATATGGCTGTTGTAGTTCGGACTGGACTGTTCCCATGGGGCACAGGGTCAGAGCTGATTTGCATAAAGCCATTATCTGACCCAGGGTGGTGTGGAGTGCAAAAAACGATGGATTTAGGCCCAGATCCTTGTACTGGGGTGAATGTAAGACATTGATCTACATTCTGTCCATCAAATTGTTTTTTTTTTTATCATTATTAACGATGGCACGTAAATGATGGAGAATCCTGGCATGCACCTGTAGCTTAGTGCTGCCCACATATCTAAGACCACAGGTGCATGTCAGGATATAGACAGCAAAATCAGTCTTACAGTTATATGAGCCCTTGATGTTTATCATAACTGGACTGAATGGAGTTGAATACTGGGAGGTGTTTTTCCCAAATTTACAGGCTCTACAAGTAGAGCAACGTTTGAATCCCGGCCGGGATTTCAACCAATCCTCCTTCCTCTCAAGCTCAGGGAATTTGTGACTGATTTGAGTTTTGAGGGAGGTGACAATAGGACTGTCAGGAAGCCTGGGTGCGAGAACAAGGTCAGTTTCAAAACAGGCCATCTCTGTTTAATAATCAATTTAATATGTCAGGCCTGTTTGCTGTAGCTGGTAATCAGCCTAGGGGTTTGTTCCTCAGTACTGCTTTCTGCTACTGCAGAGCTGCTGTGAGTAGAAGTTAACAATGACTCACGGGTTCTGGCATTCGTTTTTTGGATGGCTGTTTTCAAGATGGATTCCTTATAGCCCCTACATCTAAATCTATCCAAGGCTTCATTGGTACAGATAGCCAAGTCACGATCAGTACTACAGATTCTCTTTAATCTGAGCAGCTCCCCAAAAGGAATGTTATCTATTATATGTCGTGGATGGGCACTGCTGGCGTGCAAGATGTTATTGCCGGCAGTGCTCTTTCTGTGGAGTTTAGTGGCTTTTTCTGTGGAGTTTAGTGGCTAGGCGCCCATCATTGACAAACACATTCACATCAAGAAATTCGGCTTCCGTGTTACTTATATTGGAAGTACATTTCAAATTCTCCTGATTAGTGTTAATGGATAAAAGAAAGTTGTTAGCACTTTCGTTATCTTGTAGGTTGCACCATGTGTGCGCATGAGGACCTGTTCCTCCAACCAGCCTACGTGAAGACACGCATAGCTGTGGGAGAAACAGGCCCCCATCGCAACACCCCGTTTCTGAATATAGATATTATTGTCAAATAAGAAAAAGTTGTTATTAAGACACCATGTAGTGTGTTCAATTATCATCTTATTATGAACATAACAATTCACAGGTCTTTTGCCAAGGAAGTACTCCAAAGCTGCCAAACCAGTTGTGTGTACAATACTGGTGTAGAGCGATTCAATGTCTAGGGTAATCAATAAAAGATCATCACTCCATGGAATATCCTTGATTTTTCTGATAAAGTCTCCAGTGTATATATATATATATATATTCACAGAAAAAACCATAGGTTATAGACCATATATAGTTAGGAATTTGCATTTACAAAACCTTGAAAATTCACTGAAAAAACCATAGGTTATAGACCATATATAGTTAGGGATTAGCATTTAAAAAACCTTATTTTACTCGCACAAAACCATTGAAATTCCATATATAGTTAGATGCACTAACTATATATCGCGGACCCGCAATCCACTGCTAATGATGTCACATATTACATCATTCATGACATGGTCAGTGACATCACTGATGACATCACTGATGACATCTCAAATGACATCACTGATGACATCACTGATGACAACATCCAGTGACTGTCTGTTTCTGTAAAGTTAAAATATGTCTTACATATTGAAGAATGAGTGGATGTATAAGTGTCTGGATGAAGGATTTAGTAGGTGCATGACTGACTGTATGAGTGAGTGATTAAATGTGTCTCACTGAGTGCATGGGTTAGTGACTAAACTGTCTTAATTTGTGCATCATTATGTCTGTTGTTCTGTAAACGGTTGCATGTGTTGATAAGTAGCTATATGAGTAACTATATGGGTTATTGATTGGTTGCCCAAGTATTTGTATGGGAGACTGAGTGTGTGTGTGGGTGGCTGGGAGGTGTATGACTCTGTGCATAGATGTGTGAGCAGTTGATTCACTAGATGTATGGGTTCAAAAGTGCATGTAGAAACAGCTGTGACTGTGTGCATGAGTATATTGGTGAGTGAATGGATATCTCAGTTCTACATGTTAAAGTAAGTACATATGTAAAACACACTCCATGTGAGAGTTGACATATATAAATAACTGAACATAAGAGCCAGTGAATGTGAGAGTGGCTGTATGAATCATTGTGAACTTGTATCAAGGATTGTATAAGAGAGTAAATATGTGTTAGTATATGTTTGAATAAGTAAGGTGTGTATAACTGTATAGTTGAGGAAATGGAGGTGGGATTGATTCTTTGCATGACTGACTAGGTGTGTGGGTAACTCCATGGATGTGTGACAGTCTGTGAGTGCCTGTTTACACTGAGTGTATCTAAGGTTATATTAGAGTCTGAAGATGTATTATCACATAAATGATATCATCAGTGATGTAATCAATAATGTCAAATGAGATGTCAGTGATGTCATCAGTGATGTCATTTGAGATGTCATCAGTGATGTCATCAGTGATGTCATTTGAGATGTCATCAGTGATGTCATCAGTGATGTCACTGACCATGTCATGAATGATGTAATATGTGACATCATTAGCAGTGGATTGCGGGTCCGCGATATATAGTTAGTGCATCTAACTATATATGGAATTTCAATGGTTTTGTGCGAGTAAAATAAGGTTTTTTAAATGCTAATCCCTAACTATATATGGTCTATAACCTATGGTTTTTTCAGTGAATTTTCAAGGTTTTGTATATGCAAATTCCTAACTATATATGGTCTATAACCTATGGTTTTTTCTGTGAATTTCATTGGTTTTTTAAAAGCTAATATCTATAGCTGTAAAATATATTCTTTATTAAGTGACGTATCACGTAGCCCGTGAGACGCCTCAGGATGCATCGCATAACCGTGACGTATCGTCTCTGCAGCGCAAACCAAACCCAAAACGTAAGCGCGCCAGAACACGCTTAAAGATATATATATATTTTTTTAACCTTAATTAGACAAAATCCACACGTGCACATATCATAAACGTTCAAAAAACACAATATGTCGGACTCCCGTTACGCTGCCGGTTAGCTGCCCGGTTAACGTACCAGGAAGCACCTTTACCACGAAAAATCGCAATTTTTTTTTCACCCCCCAGGGAACTTTAATAGCCCCCTCATCAATCCTAGGGGTTCAGGAGGGGTTTGCCTTACCCCTTTTATTCATTTACACCTTTTTTTTTTTCCACCTCTTGTCTCTCGATCCCACAGAGAGACAAGATGGCGGCCGCTCCAGACTGTTTACAATGATAACAGCCAATCAGCTTCTCCTCAGACTCCCGTTACACTGCCGGTTAGCTGCCCGGTTCGCGTACCAAGACGCGTCTCTACGGCGAAAAAAACGGAATTTTTTTTTTTTTTTTTTGGGCCCAGCGTGGCTCTATAATATCCCCTCATCAATCCTAGGGGGTCAGATGGGGTCTACCTTGCCCCTTTCCTTCATTTCCCCCTTTGTTTTGGCCTCCTCTTGTCTCTCGATCCTACCGAGAGACAAGATGGCGGCCGCTCCGGACTGTTTACAATGTTGACAGCCAATCAGCTACTCGTCAGACTCCCGTTACACTGCCAGTTAGCTTCCCGGTTAGCTGCCCGGTTCGCGTACCAAGACGCGTCTCTACGGCGAAAAAATCGGAATTTTTTTTTTTTTTTTTTTGGGCCCAGCGTGACTCTATAATATCCCCTCATCAATCCTAGGGGATCAGAAGGGGTCTACCTTGCCCCCTTTCCTTCATTTCCCCCTTTGTTTTGGCCTCCTCTTGTCTCTCGATCCTACCGAGAGACAAGATGGCGGCCGCGCCGGACTGTTTAGAATGTTGACAGACACCCGAGAGCCAATCAGCTTCGCTTCGCAAAGTTCCGATACGCGAAAAGTAAGCGGACCGGAGCGCAGCCCGGAGCGCTGTTACAGATATATATCTTGTTTTAAACGTTAATTTCTCAAAATTCACTGAAGCACATATATTGAGACCTAGCAAAGGCACATCGGGCTAACAGTCCCTACAATTTTGCCAAGTTTCGTGGAAATCCATTCAGCCGTTCGGGCTAAAAGTGAGTCCAACCGCCCTATGGAAATTAACATGGGAAAAACGTGTTTTGGGACCCCCCTTTTTTCTCGGCCCCCCCTTGACGAACCCCCCCCAAATTTCCAGGAGCTGCTCAGAAACAAAATGTGCCATTTTCCTGAAAATTTCAGCCAATTCCGTCCACAAACGCCAAAGTTATTAGACATAGAATTTTCAGAAATCCCATAGGGAAAAAATCCTAACTATATATACCTACTGGCTATCGCCAGTAGGTAATATATATACATATATATATATATATATATATATATATATATATATATATATATATATATATATATATATATATATATTACCTACTGGCGGTCGCCAGTAGGTATATATAGTTAGGATTTTTTCTCTATGGGACTTTTGAAAATTCTATGTCTAATAACTTTGGCGTTTGTGGACGGAATCGGCTGAAATTTTCAGGAAAACTGCACATTTTGTTTCTGAGCAGCCCCTGAAAATTTGGGGGGGGGTTTCGTCAAGGGGGGGCTGAGAAAAAAGGGGGGTCCCAAAACCCGTTTTTAACATTGAGTTTTCCATAGGGCGTTTGGCCTCACTTTTAGCTCGAACGGCTGAATGGATTTGCACGAAACTTGGCAAAATTGTAGGGACTGTTAGCCCGATGTGCCTTTGCTGGGTCTCAATATATGTGCTCCAGTGGATTTTGAGAAATTAACCTTTAAAAAAACAGATATATCTGTGACAGCGTCCCGGGTAGCGCTCCGGTTCGCGTACTTTTCGCGTAACGGAGCTTTGCGAAGCGAAGCTGATTGGCTCTCCGGTGTCTGTCAACATTCTAAACAGTCTGTAGCGGCCGCCATCTTGTCTCTCGGTAGGATCAAGAGACAAGAGGAGGCCAAAACGAAGGGGCAAATGATCATAAGGGGGCATAGTAGATCCTCCCTGACCCCTTATGTTTGATGTGGAGGCTTTAAAAGGGCCCCGCGGGGCAAAAAAATCAAAAAGAAAAAATCATTTTTTTTCGTGGTGTGCGCCCGGTACGCGCACCGGAAAGCGGTCCGGGGAGCGTACTATAAGGAAACAAGAATGTTTTACTTTTAACATATTGTATGTTTATTGATTGTTCGTTTTGTTGTTTTTTTTGTTTATTTTTATTTACGTAGCAACATGTAGGTACCAATGCAGAGTCTAAAAATCAATAAACACCGTCTCCTTTGTAGATATCTTGCCAGTTGTTTCTGAAGTTTTTGTGGTATATGGAATTCATACCATAGTCTGTCTGGAAAGCAGAAACACCATGGAGGCAGGAGATGATAAAGAGATGTTAAATACACATTGGAGATAATATAGTGGAAGAAAGGAAGTAACTATGAGCAAACTTAGTATGTAACACAAAAAAGTTGCACAGTATATTTAAAGTCTGACTTTACATTATAATCAATTTGCTACTAGTTTACAAAATACATATAAAAATGAATAATGTGTCAAACAATTTTTGAATTATGAAATAAAAATTTATTTTTCTGATTCTTTTTCAAAATTTCAAAGATATTCTAATAATTCATTATCATTTTTTTTTTCATTTTCCAGTAGGAAATCTACTGCTTCCACACATTGCAGAAGTTCATTGTTCCGTGAATCATCATTGAATTCATGGTCAATTTCTGAATCTGTTTTGGTTCCTGCAACAATTTCCAAGTTATTTTTCTGTTGTCCTTCCATTTTGTATGCTGTAAAATGAATTTTTAAAAAATATATCAGTACAGATAGGGCACTGTTGGGTTTAAGTACAGACAGGTAGTTTGATTTTTTAAACAGTGATTTTTTCGTTGGGCAGTGTATGGTATCAAACTGGAAGTAGAAATATGAAAAAAATTATGAAATAAACTCTTAGTCAATTCTGAATTATACAAGACAAGTCTAACTCCATCCATAACTAAAACAGAGAAGTCTATTTTATTCTATAAGTATTACAGAGTGATAGAATATAACTATCAGAAAATGTTTTCCTAATTAGCTTACAGTACAGAACATACTTCAGTTTTTAAAATAATTTCTTACCTTTTAAATAGAACTTGAAGTTATCAGTTGCAATGTAGTTGATATGCACTTCAAGAAGTAGTAGTCAAAATGGCTGTGTTTCTCTCTGTTTGTTTATATATATTCAGGTACATAACCAATCAAATGTTATGATATAATAGTAGAAATTGAAAGTAATATTTTAATTGGTTGTCAATTCCAACACTTCTGATATGTTTTGTGAAGTAATTTACCTCAGGGATTTTAGAGAGTTCTACACGCTAAATGGCTAAATGGAATTTCAACCAAATTTGTGAGAATGGTAGGGATTGGTATGTAGTATGAGCTAATGTTTAATTGGTGAAAGTGTCTCCAGTGGTTTTTATGTAAATTACTTTCCCACCTTTTTTGAGCGAGTGCTTGTCAGTGCGTGTCCCGGTACGCGAACCTGCAGCGTTACGGGAGTCCTCCATTTTGTTTTTCGGTAGAATTGAGAAACAAGATGGAGGGTATATAATGTTCAGAATGGGTAGAAGGGGGTACTTTAGACGTATCCTGACCCCCTAGGTTTTCTGAGGGTGGCTGAGGAGGCTCATATATGTCGAGAGAAAAAATTGAATTTTTCGCGCGGTTAGCTGCCGGTACGCGAACCGGGTAGCGAACCGGTAAGCGAACATAAGTGAAAATTAGTGAAAAAAGGTACATTCGAAATTTCAAAAGAGTAAATAAAGTTAAGGTAGCTCTGAAAAGAGCTTTTGGGTTCTGTGTAAGTTCTAGGTACTTATAAGTAGGAACCAATACACATTCTTAAATTTAGTATGAAAACTCTGTTCCCCTCATCTGAGAAATGCACGCCATCTCCTCTGTAGATATCTTGCCTATAGTAACGCAAGTTATTGTTGTACATGGCACCCATTCCATGGTCTCTCATGTAAGCTGAAACAGACTTATTTACATGCTTCCTCGATTTCTCAATTTGTGGACAAAATTGATTGGACCACCTCCATTTTTGTCTTTGGCATATATTGGAATATACCAAGGCAGTTTGAGGAAAAAGTGTCATCAATTGCTCAAAGGTGTCTTTTAAGAGCATTTCCAGACCTACCCCAGTCAAAGTGCCCAAATCATTTCCTCCACAGTGCACTATTATGAGGTCAGGGTTTGGCAAATGTAAAAAGGTTTTCACCAATGGTATCAATTGGTGACATTTCAATCCTCTTCGGCCAATCCATTTGATTTCCACATTTTGTAAATTGAGGTTGTGTAAATTTCTGTTATCAGCATACCTGTGAGCCCAGTGGATGTAGCTATGTCCAAGAATCCAGACTGAAAACATGGCTAGAGGAGTTTTTGCTGCAGTCAGATGAAGTGTGGGAATGAAATGGCAGTTGAAATAGTGAAGTTTGTAATGAAAAAAAACTGTGGAGTTTGAGTGCAAATGATTCATAAGTAGTGATTGGTGTATTTCCATTGCTGAAAACAGAAAGTTAGGGTGCATGGATGTGTTCTTTGAAAGATGTAATTTGAATGGTTATTTAAAAATGATGTTATGAAACATTGCAGTGGATTAGCAGGTGTACTGAGAGTTCAGAGTTCATTTGAAACATTGTTGTGTGAACTTGTAAACATGAGAGGTCTAGCAGGCGGTAGTTGCTATGGAAAAAGGGCAGAAAGGGCAGAGGGGGGAAGGGTGTTGATTTGAAAATAGTGAGGGAAGATTTTTGATTGGCTGATATGAGAGATATGTGTGATGAATATCAGCGTTTCAGTGACTTTGTTGGTTCCAGCCTCTGGAGTGCATACCTTTAATTCTGCTAAAGAAAAATTGGTGTGTTTCTGAGACTGTTTTGAAATTCAAAAAGAATTTGTAAAGGTGAGTTATCGTTTCTATATTTTAGATAAAGACTAGTATGCTTTTTTGCGTAAATAAGAAAGCCAGCTGTGTATTTAAAATGATGTTTTGAGTCAAGTGTTTGCATTATGCTTTCAAAGACGATTTTGCATTCTTTTACCAATTGTAATTGCAGATAATGTAAAGTATTAGTACTGACAAGGTGTGGTTGTACATAGGAGCTGTGCTGTGTTTTCAAATTATGATCAGAAAATCGTTTTTAAGGAAAAGGCATGCTTTAAAAATTATGAGAATTTATTTACTTGTGATGTGACTCCTGCAATGCGTCGCTTTTGCGGAACAGATGCATGATGCATCTGTGTTGATATTGCCCCATGCTGCTCTACAGTGTTCATGTAAAAAATGATGCATAAGTGTTGCACGGGCATTGTAAATACTCTCCTATGTGTGCTTAGCCATTTCAAGTCACTTCCCCCTGGTTCAAGGGCCTTGTAAATACGTCCCCATGTGTGTCTGGTCATTTGTATTCACTTTCCTCGTGGTGCAAGGCCCTTGTAAATACGCCCCCATGTGTGCTTGAAAATTTTTGATTTTGATTTTTTGAGTTACATAGCCATGTTAAAAGTTATTGAAAAAAAGGTGCAAGTACCTTAAAAAACGTTTTCATGTGTATTAGGGCATTTTAAGTCAGTTCCCCATGAATGTAGGTATATAATTGTTTTACATAAAAGGTTTAAAAACGTTTTTTGAAATCAATTGCATGCACACCAGAATCGGTATTTTACCATCAAATTGGTTTTGATGGTAAAATACCGATTCGTTAAGGCTCCTGGGACTCTGAAGAGTCCCACCTACATATGGGTGGCTTCAAATCGGTATATTTACCAATGTTTGTTTTTTACAGAATCAGTAAAATTACCGATTCGGTAATTTTACCGATTCGGTAAAATATTGCCCCCTACATGCCAAATTTTGTAAACCGGTCGGTAACGGCCAAAAATACCGATTTTCGGCCGTTACCGACCAACGTACATCTGGCCCTTAAATTCTTAGGGGCAGATTTATGATGGTTGTGCGCCTCTTTTGTGCTGCTGTTGCGTCACTTTTATAATGCAGGAGAGATTTACAAGATGCACCATGTTGCAAGATAGCAGCCGCGGGTCGTGGAGGGAGTTACGGTGGGGCAGGCAGGCGGGGAGGGGGAGGGGCAGGGTGGAGGGACCTAAGCACTGGCATATGGATTATTGCAGGTAAGTACACAATTTAATGTGCGTAAAGTTTCATGTGGGCTTTTTGTTGCAGGGTGGGCAGTCATTTGCATGAAAGCCCTGTAATACTATCACTATCACAGTAAAATTAAGAACATTTTACTGAATTATCTTTATAGCATTGCTGAATCAAATTCTTACTGTTATTGATTTACTGTTTGGTAATAGTGGTTAATAAAATTTTTTATTATATTTTACCACAGATTCAACTGCAGATTATTTAGAAAATAGACAATGCCATCTAAGGATAGAATCCGAAAGGCTACGAAACGTCAAAGACAGCAGATTACTAAAGGCTTGCAGCAGTTCTCTACATTAAAATCACCTCAACGCACGAAGAAAGCTCCGGGTAAGAGAACGAAATCATTCCTTAGAAACATTTGTAGAAACAAAAGTATATCTACAGAACAAGTTTTAGTCCAGAAAAAGAGAGCAAATTTAAATGGAAAGGAAAGGCCCGTCAAAAAAGTTTCTGCTTTATCAGGAGATAACTCTGTGCATGGCAGTAGAAGGGAAAATACATTCAGGGACATTCGTAGGCGAATGTTCCGCAACAGGGTAATTGTCAATTTGCTAAAACAATTTAAGAAAGGCCAACAGAAAGTGGCATTTTATAAGAAAAAGAAAAATGTAGAGAAAATTATTGATCAGGCTTTCGAAATTAAGCGAAAGTTATTTATTTTGGTAATTAATAGAATTAGGAAACTAAACAAGGTAATCTATGTTTTCAAATCAAATAGTAGATGGAAGAGAGAAGTTAATCGAAGTAATTTTTGTGAAGTTTTCTTAGGAGAATGGATGCATAGTTCAAATAGTGAGGCATTTTTTAATGAGGAGAGTTATTTTCAGGACAATGATTTGGTGCATGCAGTTGACAGCAGTGGTCGAGCATATGAGGTAAAAGATGGTCGTCCGGTTGAAAAAGAAATACTTGTGTCTGCAGATGCAGAAGAGGTGTTAAGTGATGAGGTTTTAGGGAGACGTCCTAAGGGACCAGTGTACACCTGGAAGTGTAGTTCTATTTGCAGTGTGCGACAGGATTCCATTAATTTGCTTTGTGATTTTATACGGACATTTAATAAGAAAAGTTTAAAAGAAAAAATAAAGTTGTTGCAAGAATTAGATCCTTGCAGAGTGAGAGAAGTGACAGGTTTGCATGGTCATTCACTGGCTTGTCTTTCTAGGAGAGTATGCCAGAGTGTTTTTCATCATTTCAGGATGCTAGCAGTGCATCATAATAAAGTGAGGAAATTAGTTAGAATGTTGTTTTATGCTAAGAGTCCAGCAATTATGCTTAAAAAATTAAGCAGAGCTCTTTTGCATGGTTCTGAAGTAGATGTGAAGAATATTTGTCAAGAAATTGAGTTCTGTTACTTTGCTGGTAAAGAGAACAATGTTGATATTGAACCACTAGAAGAAGGTAATGTGGAAGACAGTGTACAGATTTTCAGTACACATAAGTTTCACAAGGAAATTTCCACGTTTATGGTGAAAACATGTGAGAGGCCTAATTTCACTTGTGTGTGTTGTCGACGGACTTATTATAAGAATCAGACTAAGTTAGTGGATTTATATGCAAAAAGTGATATGGAAAACAATAGTGAATGGAAGGATTTTGTCACATACTTGATGGTAGAAAATTGTTTTGATTTGGGAACAGACCAACGTATTTGTACTTATTGCTATAACAAATTAAATCAAAACCAGATGCCTGCTAGAGCGGTTTATAATAATCTGGAATTAGATGACATTCCTTCTGAATTGAAGGATTTAAATACTTATGAATCTATTTTGATTGAAAGCGTCCATCCCTTTCAGGCTATTGTACGAATGGAGCCAAAGACAGGGAAGTTGCCTCCATCAGATTTACAGAGAGTATTAAAGGGAAGGGTTGTTTATTTGCCTTTGGATTTGAAGAAAAACATTAATACAATTGGAGTACAGAAAGTGGAAGAGGAACCTCTGGTTCTCATAGTTAATGGTGTTCTGACAAAGAGTAAGACAATCTGGCAAGATTTAGTGGATGTTAGGAAAGTTAAAAAGGCAACATTGTATTTGATAAAAAATAATGAGTACTACAAGAATGTATGTGTTGCAGAAGAGGAAGTAAGTGAAGAAGAGGACAGCGATTTGTGTCCTGGACAAATTGAGAAAGTAGAAGCCTCTAAAAAGGAAGAAATATATGAACATTATAGTGTTCATCCTTTGCATTCCAAGGAAGTCATGGGGAATGCTATTGATTTGTTTCAAATGAAACAAGCCAAAGGG
Source organism: Lissotriton vulgaris (assembly GCF_964263255.1). Lineage (NCBI taxonomy): Eukaryota > Metazoa > Chordata > Amphibia > Caudata > Salamandridae > Lissotriton > Lissotriton vulgaris. Next base: position 663,732,203 of record NC_141697.1, read on the forward strand.
AGTCCCATTAGTGTTTGGGAGGAAAGTTTGAAGGCTCGGTGTTTCCCACAGTTATTTCCCACAGGTCGAGGAGGACGATATGATGAGCGACCTGTTCAAATTCCTGCTTCAGAATACCGAACTTTACGATTGTATGCAGAAGATCCTAGGTTTCGTCAATGCATTCCCTATTTATTTAATCTACTGTTTGAAAGTGATCTCTCTGGATTGTCTTATGCAGTGAACCACATCTTGAAAAGTGGTGTACAACTGCGAAATATCTCGGCAAGGGACTTTATGGATAAAGTCAATGTGCAAGACAGTATTTTGGATTCTCACCTGATTAATCTCATGGCATGTCAGCGTGGTACTAATGAGTATTGGTACCGTCATCATGGTGACTTAAAATGTATGCTGAGGAACTTAGGAACTCCCACATGGTTCCTCACTCTCAGCTGTGCTGAGTATGGCTGGGAAGACTTACTTGAATTTCTACGAGAGGCAAATGGAAACATTGAAAATATTGAATTCAAAACACCCGGAGAACTGTGCTCTTTGGATCCTGTGAATGTATGCAGGTACTTCAATCATAGATTTGAAGCTATGATGTCTTTCATCATGAACAAGAAAAATCCACCTCTTGGAGAGGTGTTGGATTTCTTCTGGAGAAAGGAGTATCAAGCAAGAGGAGCTCCTCATATACATATGCTGCTATGGATCAAAGATGCACCCAAATTTGGAACAGATCCGGATGACTTAGTGATGAGTTTCATAGAACAGTATGCTACATGTGCTGTTCCAAAGACAAACGAAGACAAATGTCTAAGAGAACAAGTTTTACGGTTTCAAAGCCATCGTTGTGGAAAGTACTGTCGTCGTAAATTCAGAAACAAGGACAAGTACTACACCAAATGTCGTTTTGCATTTCCACGGTCGGTGATATCAAAAGGAAGAGTGAACAATTTGATGTCTTCGCTGCGACATAATGTGACGAGGAAATCACCCAAAAACACATACAATTTGAAAAGAAACGAATAGTCCAAGTACATTAACGACTACAACCCAGTGATTTTGTCCATGTGGAATGCTAACATGGATATACAGTTTGTGGCTGACAACTGTATGGCTGTGGCTCGGTATGTGACGTCTTACATCACCAAAAAAGAAAAGACAGAACTGAAGGATATGTGGGAGGATATTTCCCATGAAAAGAGCCTCAGTAAGAAGTTGTACAGTTTCAGTCTGAAGATGTTGTCGCATCGAGAAATCAGAGCTTATGAATGTTCTGATCGGTTATCTTCAGCAAGTCTCTATGCCAAATCAAGGAGTATCATTTGGGCGAGTCTTGGTCTTGCTGCAACGCGTAATCGAGTTCTGAAACCTGTACGGGAAATTGAGTATTTGGCGGAGAAGGAGCAAAACAGTACAGATATTTTGAAGACCAACATGTTGGATACATACTATCCAAATAGAAGCAGTCACCTGGAGAATGTTTGTCTGTATGATGTTCTTCAAAATTACATTTTCAAGAGGAACATCAAAGAAGATATTGATAAAGGAGTGTATGCTGTAATTGGAAGTGAGGGATGTCTGGTCAAGCAAAAAAAATGTCAATTGATAAATCATCGAAAATTGGATTGCGAATCTCCAGAAAGAAAAGAGTTTTTCTATTTAGCTCTTTTGCAACTTTTCAAGCCTTGGCGTGCAGAAGAGGAACTGCTTGGGGATTTCCTCTGTTACGAAGACTCTTTCAATGCAGCCAAGGAATCCATAGAATGTCTTGTTTTTCCAAAATATCTAGAAATGTTGAATGCAGAAATCGAGCAGGAAGCAAAAATTGCAGCTGAGATTGCTAGAGACAGTTCTCAGGACAGTCAGAGTTCTGTTTCATTGAGTCAGGATCCACTAGAAGAACCAGTTATCGAAAATGAAGCTGCCACTGGCATGATTGAAGTGGAAAGAGCCATGGCACATGCTCAGGAGGATGCGGTTAACTGAGAAGATTTGGAAAGACAACTCAACGTTGAGCAGAGGAAAATATATGACGAAGTTACCAACCAAATTGAGCATGGATTAAGTCATGAGAAGAAAGAGCGCTCATGTACGTCATTGAAGCCTGTCCGACTATACGTGAGTGGAGAAGCAGGAACTGGAAAAAGTTTCCTCATTAAAGCAATTTCATGTTATCTGCAGAAAAGGACTGAGTCATCGCTGTCTTGTGTTGTGACCGCTCCAACTGGACTGGCAGCTCATAACATTAAAGGGATTACTTTGCATCGGTTACTGATGCTGCCAGTGGAGCATGATAACAAATTACAATACCACAAGTTATCTGGGGATGCTTGTTGTGAAGTATCTAGAGCAGGGGTACTCATAGTACGGCCCGCGGGCCGGTGGCGGCCCGGCAAGCCTTCCTTGGCGGCCCGCCGGACCTTGCAGACATGTACCAGTTTAAAAAAATATATATCAAGAGTTTTAGTAAACACCGCCGGTTGATGCAGCCTGGCTCGGAGAGGCTCTGCTCTAGGGGGGCTGGGAAATTCCAGCCTTAGAGTGGAGCTGCAGGGGCCTCAGAAGAGGTGAAACAGAACAAAGCCTCATTAACGATTTAATGGTCTTTTAAAGACCTGTGAAATGCTCCGGCTGTGTGCGCGCCAGGCAAGCTGACTCATCCCGGGCTGCCACAGAGGAGGGGGGGGGGGAGAGGGAGGGGGGATTGTTGGACAATTACAGTGATCAGGACAAACCCCGTGACTGATTGAACTGAGCCACTTGGAGATCACTCTGCGCAGCCTCGAGTAGCATTTGTTTTATCGACACTGAAGGGATGAAAGTCTGAATCAGCCCAGCCTTATTTGGAATCTCTGCCCTCCGGATTACACCTGATCTCTGCTGCAGTGGTCCAGCCAGCTCTCGTGCACCCTCTACATTAGGGTGTCACTAATAATGTGCAGCAGATTTTGGGAAGGCTGGGGAAGGTGGTTCGATGTGTGCAGCAAATAGCTCTTGCTTTTCGTGATATTTCTAATAGAATTAATACACCTTGCCTAGACAGAGATAGGGAGACAGAGATGGAGAGAGAGAGGGTGAGGGAGGGAGAGACAGAGGGAGGGAGAGTCAGGGCAGGTTGAGGGAGTGAGAGAGGCAGGGGAGGGCGAGGGAGGGAGTGAGAGAGGGAGGGGGAGAGTCAGGGGAGGGTGAGACAGAGGGAGGGAGAGACAGAGGGAGGGAGAGACAGGGGAGGTTGAGGAAGGGAGAGTGAGGGCGAGGGAGGGAGAGTCAGGGAAGGGAGACAGAGGGAGAGCCAGGGGGGTGAGGGAGGTAGAGAGAGGGAGAGTCAGGGGAGGGAGAGAGAGGGAGAGTCAGGGGAGAGGGAGGGAGGGAGGGAGAGCCAGGGCAGGGAGAGGGAGAGTGAGAGTCAGGGGAGGGCGAGGGAGGGAGAGACAGAGGGAGAGAGTGTGAGGGGAGGGAGGGAGGGAGAGTGAGGGGAGGGAGGTAGAGAGAGGGAGAGTCAGAGGAGGGAGAGGGAGGGAGAGTCAGGGGAGAGGGAGGGAGAGACAGGGGGAGGGAGAGACAGGGGAGGTTGAGGAAGGGAGAGTGAGGGCGAGAGAGGGAGAGTCAGGGAAGGGAGACAGAGGGAGAGCCAGGGGGGTGAGGGAGGTAGAGAGAGGGAGAGTCAGGGGAGGGAGAGAGAGGGAGAGTCAGGGGAGAGGGAGGGAGAGCCAGGGCAGGGAGAGGGAGAGGGAGAGTCAGGGGAGGGCGAGGGAGGGAGAGACAGAGGGAGGGAGTGTGAGGGGAGGGAGGGAGGGAGAGTGAGGGGAGGGAGGGAGGGAGAGTGAGGGGAGGGAGGTAGAGAGAGGGAGAGTCAGGGGAGGGAGAGAGAGGGAGAGTCAGGGGGGAGGGAGGGAGGGAGAGCCAGGGCAGGGTGAGGGAGAGTGAGAGTCAGAGGAGGGCGAGGGAGGGAGAGACAGAGGTAGGGAGAGTAAGGGAAGGGCGAGGGAGGGAGAGACAGAGGGAGGGAGAGTGAGGGGAGGGCGAGGGAGGGACAGAGGGAGGGAGTGTGAGGGGAGGGAGGGAGAGTGAGGGGAGGAAGGTAGCGAGAGGGAGAGTCAGGGGAGGGAGAGAGAGGGAGAGTCAGGGGAGAGGGAGGGAGGGAGGGAGAGCCAGGGCATGGTGAGGGAGAGGGAGAGTGAGAGTCAGGGGAGGGCGAGGGAGGGAGAGACAGAGGGAGGGAGAGTGAGGGGAGGGCGAGGGAGGGAGAGACAGAGGGAGGGAGTGTGAGGGGAGGGAAGGAGTGTGAGGGGAGGGAGGAAGAGAGTCAAGGGAGGGAGAGGGAGGGAGAGAGAGAGAGTCAGGTGAGGGCGAGGGAGAGAGAGGGAGAGAGGGTGAGTCAGGGGAAGGCGAGGGAGGGAAAGAGAGTCGGGGAGGGAGAGAGAGGGAGAGTCAGGGGAGGGGAGGGAGGCAGAGGCATAAGGAGAGAGGGAGACAAAGGGAGGGAGGGAGGGAGAAAGAGGGTGAGAGGGAGAGAGAGAGAGGAAGACAGGGAGAGAGAGGGAGGGAGATAGTTAGACAAAGGGAGGGAGACAGATAGAGAAAGGGAGAGAAAGGGAGACAGAGAGAGGGAGGGAGACAAAGAAAGGGAGGGAGACCAAGAGAGGGAGGGAGACAGAGAGAGGGAGGGAGACAGAGAGAGGGAGGGAGACAGAGAGAGGGAGGGAGATGGAGGGAGGGAGGGAGGGAGGAAGTGGGAGGGAGGGAGGGAGACAGAGAGAGAGGGAGAGAAAAAGAGAGGGAGGGAGAAAAAGAGAGGGATGGAGAGAGAGAGGGGAGGTAGAGAAAGAGAGGGAGGAAGACAGAGAGAGGGAGGGAGGGAGACAGAGATAGGGAGGGAGACAGAGAGAGGGAGGGAGACAGAGAGAGGGAGGAAGACAGAGAGAGGGAAGGAGACAGAGAGAAGGAGGGAGACAGAGAGAAGGAGGGAGACAGAGAGAGGGAGGGAGACAGGGAGGGAGGGAGACAGGGAGGGGAGGTAGAGAAAGAGAGAGGGAGGAAGACAGAGAGAGGGAGGGAGGGAGACAGAGATAGGGAGGGAGGGAGACAGAGAGAGGGAGGGAGACAGAGAGGGAGGGAGGGAGACAGAGAGAGGGAGGAAGACAGAGAGAGGGAAGGAGACAGAGAGAAGGAGGGAGACAGAGAGAGGGAGGGAGACAGGGAGGGAGGGAGACAGGGAGGGAGGGAGACAGAGAGAGTGAGGGAGACCGAGAGAGTGAGGGAGACAGAGAGAGTGAGGGAGACAGAGAGAGTGAGGGAGACAGAGAGAGTGAGGGAGATAGAGGGAGTGAGGGAGACGAGAGAGGGAGGGACGGAGAAAGAGAGAGAGAGGGAGGTAGAGAAATAGAGAGAGGGAGGGAGGAAGAGAAAGAGAGAGGGGGAGGGAGACAGAGAGAGAGATATGTGTGTATGCTCGGTCTGGTGGCTCAGTGGACAAAAACATCCGCTGCCAGGGCCTGTGTTCAACCTCATGGTCACAGTTTTTTTTTGTCTCTAGCCCCGCCCCCTCTCACACTGACCACGCCCCCACCGATGCGGCCCTCGGCCACAAACTACACTGTAAATCTGGCCCCTTAGAGAAAGTTTGTGAGTACCCATGATCTAGAGTGTTGAAGAAGATGAAACTTCTTATCATTGACGAAGTAAGCATGGTTTCCAATGTCATGCTTGCCTTTGTGCATTTGAGAATGCAGGAAGTTCTTAAAACAGAGTATGATGTGTTATTCGGTGGCAAACACATCATTGTTTTTGGTGATCTTCTGCAGCTGACACCAGTGAAAGGACAACCAGTGTTTAAACTGCTTACACATGAAGATACCAAGAAGTGCCTAGGGAGCATTGGCAACGTTAACATATGGTTAAACTTCAATTATGCTGAGCTGCGTGAAAATATGCGTCAGGCGAAGGACGAAGATTACAAGAATATTCTACAAGATGTTAGAATCGGGAAAGTGACTGAGCGTGGGAAAGAAGCTTTACATGCACGATTACTGTCAAATTTATATCCAGAAGAAGACGTTTTGCCAGAGGATATTTTTCAGAAAATTACTGAGAAGAAATCAGGAATATGTTTGATGCCAACTCTTGCAGAATGTTCCATCTTCAACAACAAAATGTTGAATTTAGAAAAACAAGAGATTGTGAAACTGGACGCTATTGACAGAATAGAGCATATGGGAGCAACAATTATTTTGTCTGAGAATTTGAAATCTAAATTGGATTCATTAGAGAAGACTATATCTAAAACTGCGGGTTTTGAAAAGACTCTGAATGTGTGCTTAAATTGCCGTATCATTTTGAGAAGGAATTTACATGTTGAAAGAGGTCTGGTAAATGGATCAATGGGTAATATTGTTGATTTTGAGAAATACAGAAGTAGAGATGGAATTGAATTTTTAAAAATTAAATTTGATGGCATTGAGGAAGTACAGCTAATTGGTCATTGCACAGCTAGGTTTTTGCTTGTAAAAGACCTATATGTTCGCCGTAAGCAGTTTCCTGTTTGCTTGGCATATGCGGTGACAATTCATAAATCGCAAGGTTTAGTGTAGACACTGCTTTAGTGAATATTGGCAGTTCTGTGTTCAAAGAGGGTATGGCTTATGTAGCATTGTCACGAGTCAGAACTTTATCGGGATTGTACTTGATTGACTGTGATGTCACAAACATTTGTGCGGATCTAGATTGTGTTAAGGAATACAATAGGTTAAGAAGAGAGTATGCGCCACATTTGCCTCAATATCCTTTGATTGAGAAACGTGTGGTAGGCCGGAAACGAAGAAATACCAGTAATAGTAGGGAGGTTGAAGCAAAAAGACCAAAAGTCGATGAACCAAAAATTGTAAGCAGGAATAAAATGAATTCTGTTGAAAATGTTGTTGGTTTTGAATTTGAAAATAGTTCTGGTGTCAACTGCTATGCTAATGTAGTTGTTAATGTTCTCTTTTCACTAGAGACTTTAAAAGAACAGATTGTGATCAATTCGGAACAAAGTTTATGCTGTTTGTTGAATTCTGTGTTAGAGAAATGTAGTGCTGATAGAACAAGAGAAGAAAGTGTGTCTGAAATTCGTTTTCTGTTAGACGAATGTTCAGGTCAAACAAAATTCTCAGAAAATATTCAGCAGGATTGTCAGGAGTTTTTAATGTATATGCTTGATGTATTGCAAGATGAGGGTGTAGATGTAGATTATCTGTTTGGCCTTTCTTATCTATGGCAGCATGACTGCGAGAACTGTAGGCTATCAAGTACTACTAGTGTAGACTCAGAAAGATTTATATATTTAACTTTGCCTGACAGTAAATCAGTATTCTTCAATAAGCTAGTAAAGGCAGCCGATCAAAACATGGAGTGTAGCCAATGTAAGTCTGCAATGCTGTCCACGTTAATTTTACGAAGTTATGGCCAGTATGTCATTTTAATGTTCCAACAATGTAGGCCTGATGGAACAAAATTGACAACTTTAATTAATAATTTTGTGGCTTCGCAGTTGTCAATATCAGGAAGGACTTTTGTAACTACTGCAATTATATATGTTATGTTATGTTATGTTATGTTAACTATTTTTTTATATAGCGCGCGGATGCCGCAGCCAAGAGGCGTCCCGGCGCTTGGAGATCTGAATAACACAACACGGTTAAGAAAGCTGGACATGAGACAGACTAAACTATGGAGAAAAGAAAAGTCTTCAAGGTCTTCCTAAAAAGAAGCAGATCTGAAATTGAGCGGAGTGGAGCTGGAAGAGAATTCCAAAGAGCGGCCGCCAGCACTGAAAACGAGCGACCACCCACTCTAGCCCTTTTAAAACGAGGCACTATGGTAAGGTTAAGACTAGCAGAGCGAAGAGCTCTGGCAGGAGCATAGTGCAGAATAGTCTGTGCAAGGATCGGGGGAGAGGCTAGGTTGAGGATTTTAAAAGTTAAGCAGAGGGCTTTAAACTTAACTCTTTGCTCAATCGGAAGCCAATGAAGATTGCGGATGGTTTGGCGAGCTGAGACAAATTTCGGGAGGCCGACAAGCATCCTAGCCGCCGCGTTCTGAACCCTCTGGAGACGGGACAGTTCGGCCTGGTTTAAGCCCAAAAACAGAGAGTTGGCATAGTCCAGTCTGGTAAGAACCAGAGCCTGGACCATGATCTGTCTTGTCTCAGCATCGAAAAATTTAAAAATGGGTCTCAGACCATGCAAAGTACCAAAACATACGCCAGCCACGCGTTTGGTATGGGAAATAAATGAAAGCTTGTCGTCGAACCACACCCCAAGGTTTCTGACTTCACTCACCGGGGTAGGCACAGGGCCAAGATCAGTAGGCCACCATTGATCTCCCCATAGACCACTTTCCTTACCGAAAACAATGACCTCGGTCTTAGAGGCATTTAATTGTAATCGGTTGTCCGCCATCCAACCAGCGACAGCTTTTAACGCTGACTGGAAGGTGGAGGCGCCCATGCTGGAGTCTCCATTCAGTGCCACCACCAGGACGGTCCTTCAACTACTTCAGGACATTACACAGCTTATTTAAAATCTGGAAACGGCTGGTCATTCTGCAATGATTCTGTTTTAACTTTCAAAAAAAGATTGCCTTTCCACCTTCAAAATTCTTACCTGGTGTTCTTACAACCAAAATTATAGGAAAGGAATCTTGGGATTTGTTTAGAGGAATTTCCAGAGGTTCTAATGGCTCCTACTCTATATGGCCTTGTGGATAATTGTAGTACCGAGCGAAAACTGTTTGTGTTTATAAGCTAAGTCAAGCAGCAGATCAAAATAAGGAGCAGAGGAAATGTAAGTCTGCAATGCTGTCCATATTTTTTATGGAAACTTATGGGTGAAATGTCATTTTACAATTTCAACTACATAAAGTGGATGAAAAAAAGTTGTAAAGTCTAATTAAAAATGTTTTGGCTACACAGTCATCGATTTCAGGAAGAACATTTGCAACTGCAGCTATTATATATTATGATGGTCTTTTGACAACATCTGGATATTACACAGCTTATTTGAAATATAACAAAAGTCTAGTCTTTCAGCAAACATTACCAATTGATAATGAAGCAATGTTGCCTTTTGACTTGTTTACTGAAGTGAGAATTTAGGGTAGGTAACTCGACTATAATGATTCTAGGTGTTGCTGTAATTTAGATTGCTGTTTTAAATTGCTTTGTATGTCTCATTTTCCTTAAAACGATGGAGTTTATCTTTCAGAAAGTGGCGGGCAGAAAATAGTAACAGCACAACAGAGTATAAGCTGTTCATAGGACATCCTTTGACATCATAGAATGTAAGTTACTTTTGAGGAGTTCTGATTTCTGATTAGTTAAATTTTTTGGGTTTTTTAAACACAATCATTTTGATTGTGTTTTTTTTCCCCGCTGTTATATGATGAATACCTTCAACTCACTGTTTTCAGTGAAATTTGATATTTTCTGATAACAGCAAAAATAAACCATTAAATATGTATAATTCATTTTGTACTTTGAATTGTGATTTATAATATGTATTCATTTTGTCTCATGCTCACTCTTTTTTTACTACCTTGTATTAATTTAAATTTTTTTGTTCTTTCTTACACAGATTAAAAGTGTAAAAATGATAATTGACTACGTTAGTAACAATTATAAGGTAAGTGTTTAGTACTCTTTACGTTACATGTCTATCACATTTAACTTTTATTAGTTCCACTGCTTCATTTCTTTAACCCTTAGTTTCCTGCCTTTGCTACTTCCTTCACTTCTTTTTCTATTACTTATTTATACTACTCTTTTAACTCCTTTTATCAGTCCCTCTTTCAACAGTAACTGTGTGTTACTCCCTCTATTTGTCTTTCTTTTCACATTACTCTCTGTTTATTTACTCGTCTTTTTTAAAAAAAAAAAATGTTTTGTTCGCTTCCGGTTCGCGTACCGGCGCGCGAACCGGGAAGCGAATCAAAAGAAATAGAGGATGCTAGAGTGCTAAACTTTCTAGCAATTTTTCTAAAAAGGGAAGGTAGTTCTGAAAAGAACTTTTTTTATTATTTTTGCTGTTTTATATTTTTTTGTGTTTTTTTGGAGGGAGGGGAAACAAAAATGATTCAAAACAAAGGGCTCAACAGGAGCAACAAAAAAAAAAGAAAATTTTGTTTCTGGGACGTTTTGGACATTGATGATGTTCATATGCTCTATTTATTAGAGTAATACTCCTCTCTCCACATGAAATTAATTTGCCACAACCTAAACATGTCATTTTCATCTGTTCAAAGTTTTTCTGAAGATTTGGGACCGTTTCCCTTGCCTCTGATTCTGTCATTGCTAGTTCATTAGTGGATGTACTGGCAGGTCGAGGGTTATCCACCAAATCTCGCATTTGCGCAGCACTATAATTAATCGGGTGCCACCTCTCCATATGATGATGCATGGTATAATTACCATAACTATATTTTTTTTCGGTCCCTCTGGAGAGTACATCGTGGCAGATGAGGCAGGTAACATACCTGGCATTTACTTTTTTTTCATGTGGAGGAAATGAAAAAAATTGCCAAATAGAATTTTGTTTAATATGGGACGTTTTTGGCTTTTCTTTCAAAAACACCCTTGTCCCTTGCTCCTGTTCCTCGTCTTCCTCTTCTTCCTCCTCTTGTTGGAAGATGACCTGTGGAGTTGGTCCTCTCTTCCTTGGATTTGGTGGTGGTGGTGGTGGGGATCCACCAGCTGCAGCTACTACAGATGCCATGACTAAACAAGCAGAAACAGATCTTTCTCTCATAAAAATGAAAGTCGGAGTGAGGAAAAAAGGTGGGACTTTCATCATTTGGGAAAGAAAAATGTTCTAAACCAATGAAAAGTGTTTATTTTACGTCATATGATCAAGCGTTCCATCATTAGGAAACTAAAAGTAAAATGAACCAATGAAAAGTTTTATGAACTAGTCACATGACCTGTTATGCTTACGTTACGCGCTCCGCGCCGCGCCTCGGATCGTTTCCGGGGCTCTGCGTTTCGCACCTTGGTTCGCGTTCCAGAACGCTTCCGGGTGCGCTAACGCGGCGGGTCATAAGGCGCAATACGTAGTAACGCGATACGTTGCGATTACGCGACGCGTCACGATGTGGCTTTCTAACGCGGTACTTGCACTAACGGAACGTTTACCGGTTCGTGTACCGGCAGCGAAACAATAAAAAATAATTTTAATTATAATATAAATTAAATTAAAAAAATATAATACAAAAATATATAAAATATATTTTTGAATTAGAATAAGAATACATTTTACAGCTTTTGATGTTTGCTATTAAAAAACCATTGAAATTCACTGAAAAAACCATAGGTTATAGACCATATATAGTTAGGGATTAGCATTTACAAAACCTTGAAAATTCACTGAAAAAACCATAGGTTATAGACCATATATAGTTAGGGATTAGCATTTACAAAACCTTATTTTACTCGCACAAAACCATTGAAATTCGCATATATAGTTAGTTGCACTAACTATATATCGCGCACCCGCAATCCACTGCTGATCATGTCACATATTACATCATTCATGACATGGTCAGTGACATCACTGATGACATCACTGATGACATCTCAAATGACATCACTGATGACATCACTGATGACAACATCCAGTGACTGTATGTTTCTGTAAAGTTAAAATATGTCTTACATATTGAAGAATGAGTGGATGTATAAGTGTCTGGATGAAGGATTTAGTAGGTGCATGACTGACTGTATGAGTGAGTGATTAAATGTGTCTCACTGAGTGCAAGGGTTAGTGACTAAACTGTCTTAATTTGTGCATCATTATGTCTGTTGTTCTGTAAACTGCTGCATGTGTTGATCAGTAGCTATATGAGTAACTATATGGGTTATTGATTGGTTGCCCAAGTATTTGTATGGGAGACTGAGTGTGTGCGTGGGTGGCTGGGAGGTGTATGACTTTGTGCATAAATGTGTGAGCAGTTGATTCACTAGATGTATGGGTTCAAAAGTGCATGTGGAAACAGCTGTATGGGCGGTTGACTGTGTGCATGACTGTATTGGTGAGTGAATGGATATCTCAGTGCTACATGTCAAAGTAAGTACATATGTAAAACACAGTACATGTGAGAGTTGACATATATAAATAACTGTGCATAAGAGCCAGTGAATGTGTGAGTGGCTGTATGGATCATTGTGAACTTGTATCAGGGATTGTATAAGAGAGTAAATATGTGTTAGTATATGTTTGAGTAAGTAAGGTGTGTATAACTGTATAGTTGAGGAAATGGAGGTGTGATTGATTCTTTGCATGACTGACTAGGTGTGTGAGTAACTCCATGGATGAGTGACAGTCTGTGAGTGTCTGTTTACACTGATTGTATCTAAGGTTATATTAGAGTCTGAAGAGGTTCATCGTATTATCACATGAATGATATCATCAGTGATGTGATCAGTAATGTCAAATGAGATGTCATCAGGGATGTCATATGAGATGTCATCAGTGATGTCATCAGTGATGTCATTTGAGATGTCATCAGTGATGCCATCAGTGATGTCACTGACCATGTCATGAATGATGTAATATGTGACATGATCAGCAGTGGATTGCGGGTGCGCGATATATAGTTAGTGCAACTAACTATATATGCAAATTTCAATGGTTTTGTGCGAGTAAAATAAGGTTTTGTAAATGCTAATCCCTAACTATATATGGTCTATAACCTATGGTTTTTTCAGTGAATTTTCAAGGTTTTGTAAATGCTAATCCCTAACTATATAAGGTCTATAACCTATGGTTTTTTCAGTGAATATATATATATATATATATATATATATATATATATATATATATATATATATATATATATATATATATTCACTGAAAAAAACATAGGTTTCACACATGTTATAGTTAGCTGGGCATTTCACTCATACAAAACCATTGAAGTTCCCCTGGTATAGTTAGTTCAGCTAACTATAACTCGTGCTCCCGCAATGCACTGCTGATGACATCACATATTACATCACTCATGACATGGTCAGTGACATCACTCATGACATCACTGATGACATCTCAAATGACATCCCTGATGACATCACTCATGACATCACTGATGACATCATCCAGTGAATTTGTGTCTTTCTGAAAAATAAATATTTTAATATATGTATATCTAAAGGTCGATGGAAGAATAGATAGGTAAATAAGTGTATAAATTGATGTTTTTTTGTAAAATTGATTGTTTTACTGACTTATTAAGTGTATCTTAGTGAATACATGTATTAACGAGTAATATTTAAATATTTAAATATCTGTATCAGTGTCTCACTTTGTGTAAAAGTGGCTGCATGGGTTGGTGAGTAGCTACATGAGTGTGTATATGGGTTATTAGTTTGTTTTTTGAGTATCAGTATGAGAATCTGTATGATTCGGTTTGGGATATTACTTAGCGTATAGATGCATGAATGAGTGACTCACTATTTGTATGTGTTTTGAAGACAGCATGTGTGCAGGACTGTATGGGTGGATGAGTGTGTGTATGGGTGTGTTAGCGAGTGAATGACTGTCTCAATCGTATCTTTATGAGTAAGTACATATGTTTTAATCTAGTATATGTGAGTATTGATGTATATAAGTGATTATATGTGAGAGTGAGAGATTGGAAGAGTTCTGTATAAATAAGTATGTGTTTCTATAAGTGATTGTTTAAGAGAGTAAGTATGTGTACGTTTCTGTAGAAGTAATTGTACTGGTGTGTTTGTAGCTGTATATGCAGGTAAATGGATGTTTGATAGTATATTTACATGTGTGAGTATGTGTGTGAGTAACTCTATGGATGAGTATCGGTGTGTAACAGGATGTATAGGTGTTGGAGTACATATAATGAGTGAGTTCATGTATAAGTGTCTATATAGAACTGTTGGTGAATGAGTGGATGTGTATGTAGAAGTTGGAATTACCTAATAGGTTGTTGTAACTAGTATTCGTATCTCCATTTACAAAAAAGTATATAGTTTCTATTTTTGAATGTGTGTATCAAAGGTTATATTAGGGTGAGAGGAGGTCTGCCACTCTTTTACAAGGATGATGTCATCAGTGATGTCATTTGAGATGTCATCAGTGATGTCATGAGTGATGTCACTGACCTTGTCATGAGTAATGTAATATGTGACATCATCAGCAGTGCATTTCGGGCGCGCAAGTTATAGTTAGCTGAACTAACTATAACTGGGGAATTTCAATGGTTTTGTATGAGTTAAATGCCCAGCTAACTATAACATGTGTGAAACCTATGGATTTTTCAGTGAATTAATTTCCACGGTTTTTTAAGTGCGAATTCCTAACTATAACGGGTGTGAAACTTATGGTTTTTTCAGTGAATTTCAAAGGTTTTGTAAATGATAATTGTTAAATGTATTATTAAATACATTTATTTCTTTTTATAACAATTTCTTGCATTTTTAATATAAATATGTATATGTATTTCATTTTTTACAATATATTTCATATTCTTAATGTAAAATAATAACAAAACTAAATTGAAAAATATTATTTTTAATTATTTGTTTTCCAATATATTAAAATTGAATTCTATATAATTCCCTTAACATTTATTTTTTGATCATCGTACCATACACATACACTAATGTAATTACACCAAATTTGACAGAGAGCTAGAGTTAGGTTTGCAGATTGTGCTTTTTGTTAAATGGAATAAATCCGTTCAGTAGTTCATGAGAAAACCCCAATAGACTAAGCATGTAATGTTCTATGCACCGGCAAACTTGTCTTTTATACCTTCAAATCCCCAATCTGTATCCTTACACTTCCAGTAAACACTGTCACACTTCTGTTTCAGTATTGTACGGCCCATACAGTACTTTGTGCTTATCTGTACACTACTCTAAAAGAATCCATTCACTACATTAAAACACTAATCAGCAGATGTACAATAAGTGGTACATTCCCAGAGATATGACACTTATTGTGTACTGTGATATCACCTCCTTTATAATGTGATGCACCTTCCACACACCATGGCACAACTTTCACACTACCAGTGCATCACAAAAGTGACGTAACGACTGTGTTAAAAAAAGCACAAGGCGGTTGTATTTCTACCCCTAACACATACAAATTCCCGAAGGCAGTTTCACCAGCAGTGCAACTTGAAGCATAGACTTGTAACATATTTATAGGGATATGTTATATTCAAGTGCTTTAGAGGTACTACAGTATACTATAGGTAACACCTTATAGATGTATGCTATAGCACTTCCTTATAGTTCTACACTTTCACATTCACCATACACTAGTAATGTTTTCATTCATTCATTTATGAACTATACATTCATTCTGACAAACTTTTATACACTAACATAGAAATATAGTTCTTTCTTTGACCAGTGAAGGTAGTTCTAAAAATAACAGTTTTTTTGTGTTTTTAGTTTTCTTTTTTTTTGTGTTCTGTCAACAAGTTTTTTTAAAACCAAAAAAATGGAACTGGAACCCAAAAAGTGTCCAACTGGAACAAAAGAATGAAGAAAAAAAAACTAATGTCGAGTACAGCGATGCTCCTGAATCCTGCGTTTTATCAGATCAATAGACTTTTCGCTATACCACAAAAGTTTATCGCAATGAATACTTACAATTTTAACGTCAGCAAAATCAGGATCAATTTGTGGGTGTGGACTGCTTGCTGAAAATTCTACTGCAGTAGTTGATGTGATTGGTGCAGAAGCAGGTGGGTTCTCCTGCAACCTCCGTGTTGCAGCTCAATCAAAGTAATTGGGTTCAAGTTCTTCATGTGTCGCACCATATTTGCTGTGCCAAAGGAGTATTTTTTAGATGGATCACCCCTTGAAAGACTTGTTTGGCAAATTTTACAGGTTACTTTTGGAGCATTAACCTTTTTTTGCCCTTCTGGAAAAGTAAAAAATTGCCAAATTAGAGCTTCTTTCCTCTTCTTTGGAGGTTCTTCAGGAATGAAATATTCCTCTGAAGAATGGCTGGAAGATGAGTCCATTGCTCTTATTATGGTGATCTTCCTTCTATTTAACAGGATTCTCAGAACAGATGCTTCTTCTTAGAAAGACAAAGTAGAATGATTAAAATGGGATGGAACTTTCAACAATTGGAATAGAAACTATTATGAACCAATCAAATCCCATCTTTTAAAGTCACATGGCTTTGCATCCGCTTACGGTGAGCTTACAATGCTCTTACGATGCGAGTACACATAACGTTCCACCGCGATTTGTGTAGTTGCTTTTAAAAGTAATGTACGATTGTTTTAAGTTTAAAAAAACTATTTTCATAACTATTCTACATAATGTATTCTGTTAGTATGTTCATTAAATACATAAATATATGTTTTTAAACAATTAAAAACATTCGCCCTTTCGCGTACGGGACGCCGTACATGACGTTACACGGAAGGTTTGGTGCGACGTATAACGTCGAAGTGTATTTGTAGCGCATGCGCGAGTACGCGCTGAGAATGATTAGCAATACAAACTATTGTGCAATCACTCTCGCATGTCAAATCAGAGGACAGGGCGCGCTACGAGAATAGTTACAAGTGGTCACTCATTGGAGATCGGATTCTGGGCAGACAGACTCTCATCGTGGTCAATTGTACTACGATCTTTTTGCTCAAGCGGAGGAGGACTCCTGACAATCAACGTGGTGTCACTGCTGCTGCCTTCCACCCAGGCCATCATAGCCACAGTGGCGGTGTCGCCGCGCCCACCCACCCAGACCCAGCCAAAGCCCCAGCCATAGAAGACAAGACAAGAGACGACAAAAGCAAAGGTAGGAGAAGTCGCTGTAAATTGTACCTGCATGATAGTATTTTTTTTTTCTGTCACGTGGCCCTCGAAGCTCTGGTCTGGTTTATTTTTGTGTGACACATACTTTGTACTTAATTGTATTTGCTCCCTCCTAATCCTCCCGTGACTTTTAATATTTAAAGCTATGTCACGTGGCCTTCCCAGGCCTTTATTATTATTTATCATATATAATTGATCATAATATTTCCTTCTGCGTCGAGGAGCCCTCCTTAGCCTTTTCTAAATGAATTGTACGTGCATGAATTTCTGTGTTGTGTTTTTGAAGTGCCATGTGCTTTAGCCTGTATTCTTATGAATTGTGCATTCATAATAGTATTTTTTTTCACTGCGTCATGTTGCCCTCCTAGCTCTGTTTTGCTTTATTTTCTTTCTCCATGTGCTTTGTACTTCATAGTATTTCTTCCCTCCTATTCGTCCTGTAACTTTTAATAATTATTGCTACCTCACGTGACCTTCCCGGGCCACTATTGTTATTGATCGTATATGGTTGATGGTAATATTTCCTTCTGCGTCACGGGCCCTACTAGGCCTTTTCTAAATAAATTGTGCATCCATTATTATTATTATGATGTTTCTTATATAGCGCCTGAATCGACCCCCGAAGGGGTATCTCCGCGCTTGCCTTGGGAACCCGTCCTGGCTTTTCCCTGTGAGATAGCCCCTACAGGGCATCCCCAAGGTGAAAGCCAGGCATCCCGCCACGGGGGGCCGTTGTGGAGATTAAGCAAGCTTAATGCCCAGAGTTGCAGAGTGTGAACCCATGATTAGGTCAGGCACCGAAGCGAGAATTATCGAGTCCATGGACATTTGAGCTCAAGACCCTGCCGCGTCGGGAATTGAACCCTGGTCCCGGGTCTGACCTCTGCTTCAGTGTCTGCCTGCTCTAACCAGTGAGCCACACTTCTGAATTTCTGTATACTATTTTTGAACTGTGTCCCGTGCTTTAGCCTGTATTGTTCCAATTTGTGCATTCATATTAGTATTATTTTTTATACTGCGTAACGTGCCCCTCCCAGACGTTTTCCTTTACTTTTCTATTGCACATGCTCTGTGCTTCATCGTATTTGCTCCCTCCTAATCCTCCCGTGACTTTTAATGTTTATTGCTACCTCTCGTGGCCTTCCCGGGCCTCTATTGTTATTGATTGTATATGTATATTCTGCGTCACGGGGCCCTATTAGGCCTTTTCTAAATAAATTGTGCTTCCATGAATTTCTGTGTCGTATTTTTGAAGTGTGACATGCTTTAGCTTGTATTCTTATAAATTATGCGTTCATAATAGTATTATTTTTTGACTGCGTCATGTGACCCTCCCAGCTCTGTTTTGCTTTATCTTTTTGCTCTATGTGCTTTGTACTTCATTCTATTTCCTCCCTCCTAATCGTCCTGTAATTTTTAATAATTATTGAAACCTAACGTGGCCTTCCCAGGCCTCTATTCTTACTGATCTATGTAGTTGATCGTAATATTACCTTCTGCGTCACAGAGCACTACTAGGCCTTTTCTAAATAAATTGTATGTGCTCCCTTTTAATCCTCCACTGACTTAACATTTCTTTCTTTCTCACGTGACCTATAGTTTTTTTCCTGTGCTCTAGTTAACCCCCCAAAAAATGTTGCCTCCTCAGATTACCATAGATTTAATTCATAATAATTGTTCGATTTATAACTTTGACACTACAGTGTTGTACTGGCCCTTTATTTGGCTTAGGTTACATAACCATTTTTCCCTCTCTCATACAACTTTTCATAACATGCTTTTGCCAAAATACATGTTTTCGACACTTCACCACTTCATGATCAGTCTTTAAGTGCAATTGCTGCCTTTTTTGAAAGTGTAATGGTAATTGTGTGTCCATGATTAAAATGTTACTCTTGATAGTTACGTATACCAAGACTGCTCATGTACATGCTACTACTGGGCCTACAACAGTAACTATGCCACCTACACAAGAAACTCTGAATATAAAAATCAAGCCTATCACTGCAGGGCCTGAGCGCCCTTTGTTAAACTGTCATGTTTTCAAACTGCATCGATTTGACAGACCTTACCTCTGTATTTGTATAGACTGAACTCTATATCCCTCGCTTAAACTTTCTACACACAACATATTTTTCAAACTACATAAATATAAGAAAGATATTTTGTATGAATTGTGTTTAAGAAACTTTTCTGTTAGGTTGTTAAACTAATTTCTTCTTTAGGAAATGTTACTTTTTCTTAATTAATTTGCAGGAAGCATAACCAGTGATAATTCACCACCACGTGAACATTCTCCTCCACAACGTGAACAATCTCCTCCACAACGTGAACAATCTCCACAACCTGTACTAGGTACACCCTGTTCTGCTATATGTAAATTGTGTATACTATACCTAATAGCGTATCATGTACATATTGGTTCCTCTTTAGAAGCTTGTGTGCTTTCATATATTTTTACAACTAATCGATATCTTCCTCTCAAACATGTCTCAACACCAAATATATGTATATTTTCATTCCTGTTACAGTTACTTATCTTTAAGTAACAATTTCCCAGCAATGTGTTTACTAAAATTCTTCACTCTGAAACCTATGATTGGTATGACATTCAGGTTCGCATTTTGCTCAACATATACATTTGTTATTATTTTTTCACTTTGCAGAATACTACCCAACTCAGCATCCAGTAGCCCAGATTTTTACTAATGTAATATTTCTTAAGAATTATGGCCGACAATTGCAATGAACTTAATGGAGTCATCACGTTTGACTTTAAACAATATGACACGTTGTGAGTTTGCTGTAAGGTCTCCACATCATGGAACAGTCTAAGAAATATATCCAGTGTATAATCCTATTGGTTGGAGGTGCTCAAAATATGGTGTTTATGTACCCACCCACCAGGGTAACGATAATATTCAAGACCAAAGAACGCCAAGAACAAAACATCTATGTTTACCATGTAAATATAAAGTTTTCATTTAAAAAAGCTATTGACCTTTAAACAATGCAATCTTAATAACAAGTTACTTTTCACTATCTTCCCAACAGGCCCAATGTTTGGAATGCAGCAGATGACTCCACCTTCACTTTCTAAAAGCAAATGTAAATCTTATTTACCTTTTACTGGTTAAATATGTAAAAAATGTCTAAGTAGACATTTACACACTCCTGCAATCTAGTGTTGTGTCTGAATTATGTTAAAGTAATGTAGAGACAAACTTCTTTCAGCTGTCACGATTTGCATAATCCTTTTAGAGTTGGACCAGACTTCCTCTAAGATTCCTACTTAAATTTCTTTTTGAAATTCAACAATTATTTTGTTTAGGTGTTGAAATATAAATGCAAATCTTCTGCTTCTTTGAAAGTCAAGAAGCAATACCGCCTCTCCACATATGATTGATCAAATGTACTCTAAAAAGTAGTGGTAATTCCACTATCACTATGGTGGATATCTGACAATAGAATCTGTGATATAGTTACACCACTATTCCATGGTCCTAATCAAAAAGGTGTGTTTACACTCAACAAAAAGAACAATTGAGCACTTTTTAAGCTGGACAGTATTGTTTCTAAACACCCTTTCACTGCTTTCTTCCATACCTTCAAAAAATGTCATGCATAGACATGCATATTCTTTCAGGTCTGTATATCTCCAATGTAAAACAAGCGTCTTTTCTCACTGACATATATAAACTCATCAGTCACTCCTATTGCCAGCTTTTATTATCCTGAATACTAAGTACTACGTTTTATGTGAAAGGGTGCCCATGCATAACCATGCTAAGTTTTCTTTACCTGCATGGACACATGTAGTGTAACCTGTCAAACACTTTAAAATGCTACCCTGCCACTACTCCTAAAGGCGGATGTAGAATTCAACCGTTCATTATAAAATAGAATTGGATGTCACTAAGTACAAAGTGTTTCTGTATTATGTAAGCTCTAATATGTCCCTTAAAGATTCCAGCGAAGTCCAGCACATACTAACTGAAGCACACCAACTACTAGTAAACTGTAAAAGTTGCCAAACAACTCTTTCAAGGTGTGATCAATCCAAAAAATAATCCTTTGGCACAGCAAATATAGTGCAACACATAAACAACGTGCACCCCAAAGACTTTCTGTGAACTGCAACACAGAGATTGCAGGACAACCCACTTGCTGCTTCACCAAGCACATCAACTGCTGCAACAGCATCTTCAGAAAACAATCCATACTCACAATTTGGTAAACTTAAATTTCTATGCATTTATTGCGATTAACTTTTGTGTTAAGCAAAACAGTCTATCAACCTCATCAAAAACAAGAAACAGGACCATTGCTGTCCTTAACATTAGTCCTTAGACATTTATCAAGCTTTTTTGTTGTAAGAACTACCCCGTCCAAAGGCAGTAAGAAATGTGCACACTTTCTACCTTTCTGGCGTCCTTTCTATCACACAATGTGTGTACTTTGTCCACTTATATTGGTTGCTTAGATGTGCTACCCATTTCTCAAGTTCCCACTGCAGAATCCGTTGCACAGTCTGTGTAATGGACTGGAAATCCAAACATCCACTTCCCTCACAGGGCAGCGGGTACTTTGCGCATCTGTAGCCTTTCTTATTTTTCACCTTTTTTATCTTCCACTTAATCAACACATAATCTACACGGACACACACCTACTTGCTACCTTCCTAGGCTGGGGTTATCAATTATTCTTGAATTTAATATTCTAATTCAAAGTCATGGCCCTTTATCAAGCCTTTTTATTGTAACTACTTCTCCGCTAAAGGCAGTGGTTAATTTACACACTTGCAGCCTTACTTATTTTTTACATTATTCATCTCCCACTCAATCAACACATCATCTACACATACCTAATTCCTGCCTTTCTTGACTATGGTTATCAACTATTCTTCTATTTCATATTCTTATTCAAAGTGCAGGCCCTTTATCAAGCCTTTTTGGTTGTAACAACTACCCCGGCGGAACGCAGTAAGAATTTTGCACACTTGCTGCCTTTCTTGGCTGGGGTTATCAATTATTCTTGAATGTCATATTCTGATTAAAAGTCAAGGCCCTTTAGCAAGCCTTGCTGTTCTAGCTACTACCCCAGCCAAAGACAGAAGGAAATTGTCACACTTCCTGGCTTTCTTGGCTGAGGTTATCCATTCTTGAATTTCATATTTTTTTTTTTTTTGGGGGGTTCAAATCTGCTTTATTGAGAAAAACATAGTAGGATACACAGCTTGGGTCGCCTACAACCCGGAGGCCGGCAGCAATAGTAGAGTAATAATACACAGCCTGGAAGCCGGCATCCCGGGGGCCCGGCGGCATTTTACAGAGTGATATAGCGGCACATCAGTATCCGGTGGAGCAGGCCAAGTAAGGATGAGCAGCAGTCGAACAGGTTTTTTTGAGCGAGAGAAGAGTCTCACTGCTGTTTTGTAGTTCGTGAAACAAGAACCAAGGAACATCCCAACGAGGTTACAACTAAGAGGTAGTACATGACTGTGTTGTGGTAATGTATGTCAATGGTGTATCGTGGCAGTCCTAGCAGGTGGCGCTGCGCGGGGAATTGACTGTCCTAGGCTTAATTTCTAGTGTGATTGGAGTTCGTGGGGCGTCAGTTTCAGGATCAGCAGGGTATGAAGGACACACTTCCCCAGAGGGGGGACCCTCCGGCTTCATGGCAAGGCGGAAGCATAGGCACAGAAAGGGGTAAGAGGGCAGCACTGCTTATCCATGGTCACAGATCGATTTCTGGAAAAGTTTCACTGAAGCTGGGAAGTGTCGGGTTCATCGCCCGACTCCACATCGTCGTTCGAGCGTTTAAGCAAGTAGTGTACTAGTGGATCCCAAATGTTCCCAGGTCGGCATGAGAGAGGCAACAGTTCAGCAAAGGTGGTGTGCTGGTCTTGGCAGTATGTTAAGTCAGTTAGCTAGTCCTTGAACTTGGGCGCTCTGCCCCTGCTCCAACGGCAAGCAACACGTCGCTTGGCCAAGAGCAATGCTATGTCGGTGAATTTTCTGCATTCCCTAGATATTTGCTTGGTATATCCAAGGATGGCTACCAGAGGGTCCGCAGGAACCTCCTCATCCACCATCTCCGCAACGGCCTCGATGACCTGTCGCCAGTAGTCAGCAATCTGGGGGCAGGACCACGCTAGGTGGAGAAAATCAGCATGTTCAGCATGGCATCATTCACAGCGGTCATTATCGGCCAGCCCAAATCTGTATTTCCGGACCGGTGTGTAATATATCCTCTGAAGGAATTTATAATGTATTATTTTCAATCTGCAGCTGGCAGAGATGCGGGAGGTCAATGCGCAGCAGTGTTTCCATTGGTCGTCCGAGATATCTGTTCCGAGTTCCACTGACCAGTGCAATCGGGCAGCAGAGACCTGTAAAGGAGCGGCTCCGCGGAACTGGCGGTAGAGCCCAGAGACCAAATGGGTCCCATCTTGTGACCCTAAAAGGTAGTGCAGCGGTGGCAGGGTCGCAGGCTCATCAGGGTAGTCTGGTAGTAATCGGGGCAGTATTACCATTTTTATGAGGGAGGCTCTGCCAGCCATGGAGAGTGGCAACGTGATCCACCTATCAACGGAGGCAGTTAGTTTGGTTATGGCTACTCCATAATTGGAGCGGAGTGTCTCGTCCTTATCACGAGCGACACGGATCCCCAGATATCTAAGATCATCACGGCACCATACCAATGGGTAATCTAGTGGGAAGTCGTTTACAGCATCAGTGAGAGGAAAAAATTGCGATTTAGACCAATTGATGTGAACACCTGACATTCCTCCGAAGAGGACGAACTCACGAAGCAGGGGATTAAGGTGTAGATTCGGGTATTTGACGTACAGCGTGATGTCATCCGCATAGAGGGATACATCGATTTGCCGCTGCAGACATTGTACCGCTCCCACTCGGTGTAATTGGCGCAGGCGGCAAGCTAGAGGTTCGACCGCAATAGCGAATAATAGAGGCGAGAGCGGGCATCCCTGGCGGGTGCCTCTCGTAAGGTTGATGGGTGGCGACAGTTTTCCATTTATCAGCACTTTTGCCGTGGGATCTGTACACAGGAGGCGCACCCAGGCCAAGAACATTTTAGGGAAACCCATGCTGGCCAGGACCGAGAAGAGGTAGGGCCATTCGACAGAGTCGAACGCCTTGGTGGTGTCCAGGAACACAGCCGCCACAGGGACGTCAGGATGGACCGTGCGAAGCAGGGAGAAAAGGGTGCGGAGATTATGGGATGTAGACCTGCCCGCCACGAAGCCAGATTGGTCAGGTAGGACAATTCTGGTCATGAGCAGCGAAAGTCGTGTGGCTAGGATCTTGGCAAGGATCTTGACGTCACAGTTCAGAAGGGAGAGTGGACGGTAAGAGTCACAGGAGGTGGGTTCCTTATCTGGTTTCAGAAGAGAGGTGATAACCACCTCACGCATAGAGCAGGGTAGTATCCCGTCAGCTAATGATTCGGTAAATACTTCACTAAGCACGGGCGCCATGATATCAATATAGGCTTTGTAGAATTCAGCTGGGATGCCATCGAGCCCCGGGGCCTTACCGTTTTTGAGGGACATGATGGCCTCGCGAACCTCATCGAGCTCGAAAGGCGCTGCAAGAAATTCCCTATCTCCATCACTAAGCCAGCAGAGCGCCACTTCGTTCAAGTATTCAGCGTATAGAGCGTCCTCCTCTGCCGTGGATGTATATAGTGTCGAGAAATGTGTCGTGAATGCAGTGAGTATCGCATCTGTTTCTCTAATGGTGGCGCCGGTCTCATCTGTAAGCTCTAAGATAGTGTTGTGTTCTCCTGGTGTACGTGTGAGAGAAGCCAGCACTTTCCCAGGCCTCTCCCCTTCGCAGTATCTCCGGGCTACCCAGTGTTTACCCCGATATTTCGCCTCCCTGGCAGCCTCCTCCTCATATTTGGATAGTGTGTCCCTAAAGGTTACCTGTAGGCGTGGGTCATCATCCGCCGCCATTCGGAGCTCCAGAGTCCGTAGCTCCCCCTCTAGTGTGGTGATGGTACGCAGGATATCACGTAGGACCCCGTGGCTTTTGGAAATGCAGAACCCCCTTATAGTGACTTTGAAAGCCTCCCATATGTGCTCTACGGACTCCACTGAGCCCTTGTTCCTAGGGAAAAAATCCCTAATCTCTTCACCCAGCTCTGTGCGAAAGAGTTAGTCAAGAAGCACATCTGGGCCTAGCCTCCACTGTGGTCTCGGGCTGTCCCATCCAGGGGTCCGGAACTGCAATCTCACAGGGCTGTGATCTGAAAAGGTTCTGGGCAAGTGATCAACTCCTATCAGCTCCTTAGTAATGTCTCGGGTTACCAAAAAGTAATCCAAGCGCGCCCATGTCCCGGTGTGAGGCGTGAAGTGTGTGCCCTCCCGTCCGTGGGGATGCAGGTGTCTCCAGGCATCAAACAGACCACCCTCCTCCACCACTCCCTCCAAAACCTCTCTGGCTCGGGGCTTGTGGGAACTAACACCATCCGCCCTGTCAAGGGGGGGCGCCAGCGCCAGATTAAAATCCCCACCCCAGATGACGTGTCGTGCCCCAATGGAAACAATTTTACCCCACAGTGTGGAAAAAAAGACAGGTGAGTCAATATTCGTTGCATACATTGAGACAAATAAATAGGTGTCATGTCCCACCCTACCCCACAGCAAAACATATCGCCCCTCCCTGTCCACCTCCTCTCCAAAGCGGTGGAAAGGCACGCCATGGGCAATGAGAATCGCCACACCCCTTGCATAAGACGAATAGGAGGAGAAGGCACGGGTACCCGCCCATTTGAGTCCAAAGGAGTTGTCCCTGCGTATGGGCGTATGTGTCTCTTGCAGCATGGCAACTTGTACATGATGTCTATTCAAGTAGGCAATAACATTCCTGCATTTTTTAGCATCGTTCAACCCCGGACATTCCATGATAGACATGTCAGATGCGCACCTGTGTTCACAGCGGCCATGGATAAGGCGACAGTAAAGACGAAAGTGCCCAAGAGGGCCAAACCATGAACCCACATCCGCCCCTGAAGGACCAAGTCATACACCAGGCTAAGAAATATATACACAGTCCATGCAATACTAACCTCACAAAATCCAGCCCCCCCCACCCACCCCAGCATCCCAAACATGCCAGTAGCCATGGATCTCCTCAACGTGAACCCCCCCCTTCACCCTCCCCCCCAACTTCAGAGAGGCAAACAGCCAAACAGATAATAAGTCAGTGGGGAACACCCGACAGGGGTACATCAGAAAGTACGCGCTGCCACTATCCGGCCCATAGCTCCAAACTGTACCGCCCTCGGTGGAGTCCAGGGCCGAGACAGTGGTCCTTGGTATACATTACCACTGGGGTGCAATGTCCAGAAAGGTCGCCGCTTTCGTATCTCCCCAGCTCTCAAATGGTGAATCAGGCGCCAGCTAGTGGTCCGGTATAATGCATATATGAGTCGGAGTAAGTAAGATCCGTCAGTCCTCATGGTTGTCTGGAGGCAGGTCATCATCCTCTTGGTCGTCCGCAGGGACTTGGTCATCCCTGCGCGCTCTTCGGATCGTCTTAAGGAAGTCCTCAGCTTTCTGCGGGTTGGTGAAAAAGCGTTGCTTGCCCTGGAGGGTAACTCTAAGCTTCGCTGGGTAATTGGAATTTTTATGGTCAATTGTGTCCCCTAACGTAGACCCCAACGGCTCCATGTACACACTTCAAGTACATGTAATTTCCCTCCACAACTGAATCTGAAGACGCAAATACATTTGCGTCCAACGTTAACATGTCCTCTATCAGATCCACCATGAATGGATCGATAATTCAGTTCCTAAGTATGCCGTGCCACCGTCTTTATGTGATGCACTTTCACGTTTTCCTGGCTCTGCCGAGCTAGGCCCTGATTTCTGTCTTCAAGCCACTTCTGCCTCTGCCTCTGAAAGCTGCAGCATGGAGACGCATCCCTGACCTCTGCCTTACTTCCTGCCAACCGAGCGGTGCCCGGCTCGGCCTGATCTGCCTGCCAAAAACAGTATTTTGCCTTCAAGTTATCAGCATAGCCAGCTCAGCTCCTCGAAAACACATTCCTGTCTAGTGAAATACGAAAACATATCCTCGACTGCAGAGCAAGGGCCAAGCCTTTCCGTCCTCCCTCATGAAATTCATTGCTCCCGTTACTATGGTAGGCCCCCGGCTATGAGCATCCGCACGTAGACACGCAGACACCTATACACGCACTAAACATTCAGTATAGAGTAGCCTCTGCCCAAGAGACCTTTTCCTCTAGATTAAACATCCTCCAAATACTAGATATCAGATATGTTTAGGGACAGGTCGATCTGACATGCCAGACTACTGTCTCTTCTACTAGTGTTAAAAGTCAGACTCTTAGCTTCCTCCCGTTGCACGTCAATCACACGTCATATTAGCTGCGCGCGCATCCAGGCCATAGGTTTCAGCTGACTCTGCACGAATTCTCTAAGCATCCACCCATTCATGACACTTTTCTGTGACGTTTCTAGTTCACGCCTCTGTGCACACCCATGTTCACGCCTTTTTGCTACGCACATGTGTTCTTATCATATACATTTCACTTGTCACGCCTACTGTATTCAATACTATTGTGTCATTTTACTATATATGTCATGTACTGTGAATAAATCGTTGACATCTTTTCCTGCCATCATTGCATACCCGAACCCTTGTATTGATGGACAAGATCTCCATTGACTCGAGTCATTTAGTCATTTATGATTAAAGCCCTTAAGACTCAGACACCCCGGACTCTGCCTCTCATTTGATTGAGCTATTCTTATGTAAGTTATATGGCAAAAAAGAGTATACGGTAAAATATTTACCACATAATTTGGTGCCCGAATAGGGACCCCTCCCCCACCCCACGCGCCGGCGATGCGTCGCAGGCTCTGCCCCCGACCACAGCTGTGACGGACCCCATGCGCATCTGCAGGATTTCCTGTATCTCCCTCAGGCCTACGGAGGCGACGGAGACTGCGGCCGACATCCAGACGAGGCGGTGAGGAGTGCGGAGGATCCCGACCAGAGCCCAGCCGAGAGAGCAGTGTCCGAGGTATCGAGAGGCCCACCAGTAGTGTCGAGGCGCATGCGTAGTGCGCGGCAGAAGCAGTGACGTCAGTCCAGTCCAGTCGAGTTTCCGAGGCCTTCCGTTCCGTGCTTCCCGGTGAGTACCGTTGCTGGGGACGCATCTAGACGGGTGCATTAATTTGTGTCCGGTCAAGACGGGTTTGGGTACGCAGACCCGGTCTGCACTGTTTTAGCAGTGTATCTGTACTGTTTAGCAGTGCATCTAGTATTGAATTATATAGTTATTGTTGTTCGTTTCATAATGTTTCAACGTGTTTTAAATGTCATGGTATGAGTGATTGTTCGCATTTTTCTTACTGTGTTTATTGTGTATAGTGTCTAGATCGAGGTAGCGATGCCTTTATTCTCTAAACTGAGGCAGATAGGAACTAGGAAAGGGATACTTGAGGAAGCTGTTCCCATCCCACCCAGGGACACTCCCGGATATTTTATGTACCACAAGCACGGCTTAGACGCCATATTATTTCTCGACTTGTGGGTGGAATACACTAAAGACTTAGCAGAGAATCAGAGATGACCCGTTACAAGGACATGGGATGCCGAGTGCATCATGAGAGTAGAAGAAGCGTTGTGGAAAAAGAAAGCCAGACAGTCACAGAAAGATGCCATTGAATTATGGCGTAAAGAATCACATAGACGGACAGAGAAAGCACTCAGAAAGGCAGAGAAAAGTAGAGAGGATTCTGACAAAGCCAAAGAAAAAGAACTACTAGAAGAAGGAGAACGAGTTAGAATGGAACAACACGACAGACAGAGTAATGCTATTTTGACAGGACTGTATCCGGTCCTGGCCGAGGGCCTGCCCAAGGCGACCCCGGAAACACCGAAAAATCTGCCCCCTCCATTGGTTCCGACTAAATTACGTCACAAGACCGCAGCAGATATTTTTCTTTCATCCTATTTAGACGACGTAGCTCCCGCCTATACTAATGTACCTGCCCATGTACCACCTGCTGACGTTAATCTACCCCATGATCATCAGCCCCCGGGTCCGCAACAGCAGACCCCTCCTGCACCACCTCCTGCACCCGAACCCGTTGTTCCCCCTGGTATTCAACAACTACATCCACTTAATCCTTTTGGGACTGGCACGGTCCAGGTTCCAACTACGTTACAGCAGATACCGACCCTACAGCCAGGTTATGCCCAAGCCTCCGCCTCTGGAGGTGCTACAGGAGGTTATCGCACCCCACCCCAGATACATCGAGTGACAATGAGAGACTTCGCGATGTCGCGGACACCTAAAGGTGCCCCAGCCGAAAAGCTCAGAGAACAGCTTACAGATTGCAGATATGACACAGTGCCTGGTAAAACAGGACCCATGTTGTTAGCGTCTCTACGTTTAAGACGTGTTACAGATTATTTAATGTTATTACCAGAAATGCCAGACCATCTAGACAATTTGTATCATTTTATTAGAACAGGAGAAAGACCGGAGTGTGTTGGTGAAGCCATGTCACGTCAGAAAGTTGAGAACAAAGGTTTAATTATGCGATTTTTGGTTAATTGTTTGATAAGGGAACAAGATCAGACAGGCTTTCCACAAGATGAGATGGCTAGACTGACCAGGTGGAGCCAGAATATTTCGGAGGGTAAACATGATAAAGAGAGATGTGTACATGCTATGGTTAGAAAGATCCGTAAAGAAATAATAGCAATACATGCTCGTCGAGAATCTGAAAGACATTCTGGGTCCGAGGAGGATAAGGACTCCTCAGAGGAGGAAGAACCAGAGGATTCAGCAGAAACATCGCAACAGTCAAATAGAGACATGGTGGCATATGTAGGTAGAGAGAAACTCCCTAGACAGTATCCTCTTGAAAGGCCCTTCGATAGACCCATTCGTTTAGAAAATAAGAAACGTTACCTTTGCCCGATACCAGAGCGATGTACCCTTGAACATGTATTCCAAATTACTGACAAAGTACTGAAAGAAAGAGTAGGTTATCACGAACTCAATACCCTACGTGATCAGGAACTAGCCCGGTCCGCAGTACAGTGGGCCGGGGATGACAGCATATATAAAGATGATTCAGTAGTGCAAACATTTTTAAGTCTTACTCCAGAAGAACAGCGACTAGCTGGTATATACATGACCCAACACCTCATTATACAGTATGAGAACCAAGCATCTGATCCAGGTCCGTTATATAGTTTATTGCAAGACTTACTCCTGAGAAGATGGAGAGGTCTAGGTACCGATCTAATTGAAACGATTTTAGAACAACGCCACAAATATAGAACCTTCTTCACTCCACATCTTGTTTCCGTTCCGCCCCCAGTCAGGCAACCATATCACTTTGACAAACAGAATCCTTTACGAGAAGTACATCCAGTCAGGAATACTGATGATACCCTTACACGTGTGTATGTATACACGCCTATAACTAAAATGGAATTATTGGAAATGAAGAAAATAGTGCCCAGTCATGATAAAGACCCCGCAGGTTTCCACCGTGAAATAAAAGACATGTTTCTCATGGGAGATTACACCTATCCCGACATTATGAAAATATTGAAAGTGTTATTGCCTGCCGGTTTTTACGAGAAACTCAAAGAAAAAGAATGGGAGGTGGGAGACAAAAAGATTGATTGGGCTGCATTAGAAGCCGAAGAGACTGGCCGAACCCCAGGTGTAGGTCTTGGGGAGAAAACTAAAGCATTACCAGGATTGTTAGTACAGGTTTTGCCAAGATTGTTAGCAACTAAAAAGGAGGACTGGGATGCAATCTCAGCCTGTAAACAGAAACCCGACGAAGACACTAGTGATTTTTATTCCCGATTTGAGAAATGTTTTATTATTAATAGTGGCCTGAAAACAAGTAGCGAGTCATACCCACACCTTTTTGTATCCAAACTAGTTGAGAATTCTCTGCCCCAGGTTAAGAACCGTGTACTGAAAGTCGAGAGCACATGGCAAGCTAATACGCCTTCCCAAATGTTACAAATGTTACAGTATCACCAGAACAGACTTAGAGAAGAACATGATCACAAACAGAGACGTATGAAAGACACGAAAATGAAAGTACTAGTTGCCCAGTCAGTTCCAGCCGACGGTCATAAAAGGGGTACGACACAATCCAATAATTCAAATTCAGCAGCTCCTGTTAAAGGGATATGCAACTATTGTAAACAGCCAGGTCACTATGTAAACGATTGTGCAGTTTTGAAACACAACATATCTACTGGTAAAACTAAAGAGAGACCGCGTCCTCCTAGACAGGACCAGGCCCAACAACACGTTCCACAGAATGTCCAGCCTATGCAGGTTCCACAACAGACCGTAGCAATGCCACAGCCACAGCCCATTGCCGCAACACAACATGTCACACAGCAGATGTACCAGTATGCACAATCCGATTACCCCGATTACCAGCAATACACATGAAACAGCCTATAGAGGGAGGTTGGCTTGCCCCTTATCGAGGTTCCTGTAGACCAAGAAGGCCCTTATGTACACAGTCAGGTCTCAGGGAAGGATAGAAAGTGCTTAATTGACACAGGGGCAAGCAGGACAACAATCAGTCACGACGAGGTTCCAGGGGCACCCCTCTCAGGCTCACAGAATGTTTCCCTTGGATTTTCAGGAAAGCCTATTGTTAATGAAGTATCGAAACCAGTTCCTCTTGCAGTTGGTCCATTGTCCCGCACTACAGATTTACTGCTCACGAAATCATGCCCAGAAAACTTACTTGGTATAAAGACCCTGAAGGCTCTAGGAGCTGTAATTTGCTGTTCTCCGGAAGGAGTAAGGTTGTTCCTTCGTGATTTCAAAGGCCATTATGTATTGAGAGATTTCGACCCCAGGTTACAGAATGTTCCTGCACATTTATGGGCAAAAGGCCCCACTGATGTAGGTTGTATGCACATTACTCCATATCGTGTTACACTCAAGCCAGGAGTAGTACTACCACGCATTCGACAATACAAGTTACCACCAGATGCTGTAGTGGCTTTACTGAAAATCATTGATGAGCTCATTGCACAAGGAGTGGTTGTAGAAACCGACTCCAATGTTTGCAATTCCCCTATCATTCCAATTCTTAAACGAACTGATCCAAATGCACCTCCAGTTTATCGATTAGTTATCGATTTACGAGAATTGAATAAATGCATTGTGCCACAATATCCCGTGGTCCCAGACATTTCATCCCTATTGACAGCTATTGATTCCGAAGCGACGTTCTTTACTGTAATTGACCTCTAGAACGCCTTCTTTAGTGTTCCTATTGACCCGGAAAGCCAATATCTTTTCGCATTCTGTTTAAATGGCCAAAGCTTCAAATTTGCACGCGCACCTCAAGGATTCACAGAAAGCCCCAGCATCTACAGCCAAGCATTAAAACGACAACTTGACAGTATTCACATGCCTGCCAACACTGCCCTACTCCAGTACGTCGATGATCTATTGATCACCGCCCGTAGTGAACCCGAATGTGAACAAGCATCACTGACCGTTTTACTATTCTTGGCGGACAAGGGACACAAGGTGTCTCCTTCGAAGCTACAATTCTGTGCTCAGCAAGTGGTGTACCTTGGGCACTTGCTGACCAAGTGGGGTAGGCAGCTGACACCCGAACGGATTCAGTTAATTGCACATCTTCCGCAACCCAAGACACAGAAAGAAGTACGAGCTTTTATTGGACTCACTTCTTATTGCAGACAATGGATTCCACAATATGCATTTCTAGCTAAACCGCTCATACAGTTGACAACACAGGAGGCAGCGTCTTCGTCTGTCCTCCCATGACTCAGGAACATACACAAGCTTTTGACGAATTAAAGAAAGCCTTATGTCAAGCACCAGTTTTAGCAACACCTTGTTACACCAAACCTTTTACACTTTTTGTCACTGAACGCGATGGCACAGCGTTGTCGGTTCTCACTCAGTTACAAGCAGACAAACACAGACCGTGTGCTTATTTTTCGAGCACATTGGATCCAGCAGCCCAGGCCTTGCCTGCGTGCTTAAAGTCAGTTGCAGCTACAGCTCTAGCAATCAGACAAAGCGACTCCATTGTATTAGGACATCAACTGACAGTACAAGTTCCACATTCTGTAGAGGTTCTTTTAAACAGAACACAGACTCAACACTTGACTGTAGCATGACTGACCGGTTATGAATTGACGTTATTCCAGCCACACATAGAAATCAGATGCTGTAATACACTGAATCCTGCTACACTTTTACCATCGAGCACTACAGATCCTACTCCACATGACTGCGTAGAGGTAGTTGACACAGTTACGAAACCCAGACAAGACTTGACAGATGTCGCATTACCCGATCCAGACCTGACACTTTATGTGGATGGTTCATGTTTAAGAACAAGTACAGGAGAGTTAGTGGCCGCGTATGCAGTGACCACTGAAACTGATGTCATAGAAACACATCGCATTGACACCCTGTCGGCCCAAGCAGCAGAGCTTATTGCTCTGACCCAAGCCTGTATACGAGCCAAGAACCAGAAAGTAAATATATACACATATTCACGTTATGCATTCGGAGTCGTACACGACTTCGGTGTACTCTGGCAAGAAAGAGGTTTCTTGACCTCTCACGGAGCCAAGATACTATATGGCCCCCTCATTCAAGCTCTGTTAGAAGCAATACATTTGCCTACAGCGATAGCTATCATGAAGTGCAAGGCACATACGAAAGTCACAGACAAGATTTCTCAGGGTAACGACTTTGCAGATCGAATAGCGAAACATACAGCACTGACTCATACTCAAACGACGGACATGACCAAGACAGACGCGACTTCACAGACACATTGCATGACAGTCAGGGACCCCACACAAGATGTCATTGACATACAGACACATGCCACTCCAGATGAAATAAAGAAATGGGCTGAATAAGGAGGGGTCCAGACAGACCAAGGATGGATGACGAGAGGAAAGACCACATGGTTCCTCCCCGACTATATGGTCCAAGTTATCATTAACACAGCACATAGTCCAGCACATTTAGGAGAAAAAGCCATGTTAGACAGTGTACAGAATCTTTGGTTCAACAAGCATTTACGAGCAGCAGCGAAACAGAAAGTGCGTGCCTGCATGATCTGTTGTCAGTTCAATCCAGGAAAAGGGATTCCCATAGAGCAAGGTGGATTCCATCCTCCCGACTATCCTTTTGAAGTCCTCCAGATGGATTATATCCAGATGGACAGATGCCGAGGATTTAAGTATGTCCTCGTAGTTGTTTGTGCCCTATCCCGATGGACAGAAGCATATCCCGTCCCAGATTACACTGCCCCGACCACTGCCCGGCAGTTGGTTCGTGAGTTTTTCCCTTGATACGGTTTGCCCCGTGTCGTGTATTCAGATAACGGTCAGCCATTCTCATCTGAACTTATGAAGCAGGTCTCTCTTCTATTGGGATACCAGTGGAAGTTTCACTGTGTCCGGCATCCTGAGGCAGCAGGTCTCGTGGAGCGGCACAATCAGACTCTGAAAACTCGCCTTGCAAAAGTGTGTAAAGAGAAGGGAGTAGATTGGATAGTAGCATTGCCAGTTGCACTTTTCTATATGAGAATGGTAGCTCACTCTAGGACAGGGCTATCCCCGTATGAGGTGGTCTTCGGTAGACCTCCTAGTATGTGGGGGACGCCTCTGCCACGAAAGATTACTGATGTTGAAAGTACTATGTTGACAGATTACCTTGCTTCCTTGATGTCTGCACTACAATCATGTCGTTCGCAGGTCGCGGCAGCCTTCCCAGACAACACCGAGGTGAAGCCACACAAGATCGTCCCTGGTGACCTCATATACATCCGCAACTTCGATCGGAAGAGTCCGCTGGAGCCCCGCTGGAAGGAGCCGAAGCTTGTTTTGTTAACTACAAGGACTGCCGTCAAGTTGGAGGGCCGTAAGGGCTGGCTCCACTCAAGTCACGTGAAAAGACATTATGGACTTCCGCCAAACTCTGAATCCCAGAACTCCCACGTCCCAGTGACTGATACCAAACTCCCCTTTCGAGAGAAAACTCCCCAAGAGGAGTACAGGCTAAAGTTGAGGTCTAGTAAGTCAGACAGTTTAATTGTTTAAGTCCCCCTTGGGTGAAGCGGTTAGGCAGTTCTGACAATGTACAAGTTAGACCCAAATAGAGAGAGAGATAGTCAGGAGATCAAGAAACGAAAATATTGTAAAAGTCTCCGGAGCAGATGCGTCTGCACATTACTTATTATGTTTTTTCTGAGTCTTACGATTATTGCTTTAAGTTGGATGCTTTATATGTATTTTCCTCTTGCACACTTTTCTAATAATACTGCAGAACACACGTTTAGTACTCTACCCCCACACGAATTGTCATATCGACTTGCGCTGCGCAACAATACATTCATTCGTATGTTACACCATTCTCACCAGATCAACAATGCCACTAATTGTTGGATATGTGGCCGACTCCCTCCCTACCAGAACTTTAAGGGAGCTCTGCCCCTCTTTCCTTACCCGTTTACACATAATGGTTCCTGTGGTGCCTGGTTTAGTTTAATATCTTCTATAGACACTGACTCTAAGGTTTCCCAAGGCAATTGGATATGGGGAAATCTGAACACAGTCATGAACAAAGCATGTTTCCCGAACGAAGAAGGTCTTCCACAAATGACAGGGACAGATCTAGAAAACGAAGTATATGGATTAGGCGATTTTACACTTAACCTCATGATTCTAAATGTTCAGTCAGAAACCAGTCCAGACTTGCCATCTATATCAGTTCTACCAGCGAAAGGTGTATTATGTGTCAGAAAGAATGGTTCAGTACATCTAGGTCACAGTGACTGTATTACTGTGGTTGAATTCAGTGATCAAGGCAAGTCTACATTCAAAGCTTCCCGACATTCCTATTTTATTTGTGGTCAGACAGCTTATGTCCGTTTACCTCCAGACTGGGATGGTACCTGTTTCATTGCATTCTTATTGCCACCAGTATTTCTAGCCCCATCTGACTATCACAGGAATTCCCGCCTTAATATTGTTAGACACAAAAGAGACCTCCCAATAGTTGATCAGACTGAAACTACATGGGAACAATATACAGATTTCAATAAAGGATTCTTTCCCTATCTAGGAACTGTCTCCAATAGTAAACTGATACGCAAATTAACCAGAATATTAGAAGCAGTAGTGAATGAGACTACTTCAGCTTTGGGCTACTTAACAGAGGAGCAGTCTGCTATGAGACTTGTTGTTCTTCAGAACCGCCTTGTCCTTGACGTCATCCTGGCCGATAGGGGCGGGGCTTGTAGAGTCATCGGATCCAGTTGCTGCGTATTTATTCCAAATAATGCGCCATCAGTCTATAAAGCCATTACCCGACTCCACGAGATTGCTCACCTGATACACCAGAATCCAGGCTCATGGACTTGGTCCGGTAGGCTCTGGAGTGTAGTAACAGCCTGGGGATGGAAGCTACTGTCATTCCTAGGAATCATATTGGCCATAGTATTCAGTTGTTGCCTTTGTTTACAATGTGGGCCAGCGATTTGCGGCTTGTGCGCCACAGCTTGTGTTCCCCATTCAAGTGCACGTTCCCATTCCAGAAAAAAGAAAGAAGAGCAAATGATGTTATATGAAAAGATTGATGGTCTCATGAAAATCGACATATCATGAAGGGTCCGTAGGGGACAAGGAGGGAATGAGGTAATTGGAATTTTTATGGTCAATTGTGTCCCCTAGCGTAGACCCCAACGGCTCCATGTACACACTTCAAGTACATGTAATTTCCCTCCACAACTGAATCTGAAGACGCAAATACATTTGCGTCCAACGTTAACATGTCCTCTATCAGATCCACCATGAATGGATCGATAATTCAGTTCCTAAGTATGCCGTGCCACCGTCTTTATGTGGTGCACTTTCACGTTTTCCTGGCTCTGCCGAGCTAGGCCCTGATTTCTGTCTTCAAGCCACTTCTGCCTCTGCCTCTGAAAGCTGCAGCATGGAGACGCATCCCTGACCTCTGCCTTACTTCCTGCCAACCGAGCGGTGCCCGGCTCGGCCTGATCTGCCTGCCAAAAACAGTATTTTGCCTTCAAGTTATCAGCATAGCCAGCTCAGCAAAACACATTCCTGTCTAGTGAAATACGAAAACATATCCTCGACTGCAGAGCAAGGGCCAAGCCTTTCCGTCCTCCCTCATGAAATTCATTGCTCCCGTTACTATGGTAGGCCCCCGGCTACGAGCATCCGCACGTAGACACGCAGACACCTATACACGCACTAAACATTCAGTATAGAGTAGCCTCTGCCCAAGAGACCTTTTCCTCTAGATTAAACATCCTCCAAATACTAAATATCAGATATGTTTAGGGACAGGTCGATCTGACATGCCAGACTACTGTCTCTTCTACTAGTGTTAAAAGTCAGACTCTTAGCTTCCTCCCGTTGCACGTCAATCACACGTCATATTAGCTGCGCGCGCATCCAGGCCATAGGTTTCAGCTGACTCTGCACGAATTCTCTAAGCATCCACCCATTCATGACACTTTTCTGTGACGTTTCTAGTTCACGCCTCTGTGCACACCCATGTTCACGCCTTTTTGCTACGCACATGTGTTCTTATCATATACATTTCACTTGTCACGCCTACTGTATTCAATACTATTGTGTCATTTTACTATATATGTCATGTACTGTGAATAAATCGTTGACATCTTTTCCTGCCATCATTGCATACCCGAACCCTTGTATTGATGGACAAGATCTCCATTGACTCGAGTCATTTAGTCATTTATGATTAAAGCCCTTAAGACTCAGACACCCCGGACTCTGCCTCTCATTTAATTGAGCTATTCTTATGTAAGTTATATGGCAAAAAAGAGTATACGGTAAAATATTTACCACAAGGGCATAGTCTATTTGGGCCTCCCGCAGTTTGTTCTTCACTGGGAGGAATTTGCGCCGCTCATCCTGAACCATCTGCGTGAAGTCAGGGTAGATGGAGAATGTAATGCCTTCAAACCTCAGTGATCTTTGTGTCCGGGCAGCCCTGAGGGCCGTGTCACGATCACGATAATTCAGAAGATGAGCAATTATAGGTCTCGGTGGCAGGCCAGGTTGGGGCACAGGCGCCAGGGATCGGTGGGCCCTCTCCACGATGAACTGGGACGAGAAAGCTTCCTCTCCGATTGAGCCCTTGAGCAATTTTTCCACATAGAGCTCCATCCTGCCCGTGGCAGTGGACTCCGGCACGTTCGTAATGCGAATGTTGTTTCGGCGGCTTCGTGCTTCCAAGTCCTCGTTCTTTGCCGCAATGATGCGGAGGAGATTGTCCATTCTCGCTAGCTGCGTCGTGTGGGACGTGGCGGCATCAGTGTTGTCGGAGATTCTCTGTTCCGCAGTTGTGAGGCGCTCCTCATGGCGATCCACCTTATGGACCAGGGCGTCCAGTCGAGCCGTGACGCCGTCCACTTTCTCCACAACGGTGGCAAAGCCTTGACGCATCTCCTGTATCAGGTTGGTAAGGTCCGCAGCAGGAGCGATAGGTGGGGCAGGCTGTGGAGGCGGCACGCTGGGCCCCGGGTTCATCTGCGTCGATGAGTTGCTTTTGCGTGTGTTGTCGAAGCTCAGCTTAGGCTGGCGAGTCTCAGGCCGTCCCATGGTAGTGACCGGAGGCAAGTGAGAGGTCAAAAAGAAAAAAGAAGGATGGCAAAGCGCTGCAGGTAAAAAAAACAGCCAGTAGCAGGCAGAAGGGTCACGGGCCGGTGTGTTG
This sequence comes from Lissotriton vulgaris, assembly GCF_964263255.1. Lineage (NCBI taxonomy): Eukaryota > Metazoa > Chordata > Amphibia > Caudata > Salamandridae > Lissotriton > Lissotriton vulgaris. The sequence continues at coordinate 663,770,859 of NC_141697.1, forward strand.
CAATATATCGCAATATGGCCGGTGCCACCAGTAGCGCTATGTGGTTACCGACCGCCCAGTGGCAGTGACTGCTTGTCCAGTCCTGGGCACTCAGCCGCAGTATCAGGCACTCGCTGCGTGGAAGCCAGGTATTGTAAAGGCCAAAGCATCGGCCACCCCGATGGGCTGCAGGGTCAGATCCAGGGAAGCAGGCTATATCAGGCAATGTCGGGGGTAACGTGGCCTGCTGGTTGGTGCCTCTCAGTATGGCAGCTGTGTACTGCGTGTATAGCCCCCAGCGCACCCGGCGCTTGAAGTTGTGCAACAATCCTCAGTCCAGTACTGCGGGAAGCGACAGGGGGATTCCGCACAATGGGGCAGCCCCGGCCCCCGGTCGAGGATTCCGGCGGACAGCGCAGCGCAAGTTCGGGCCTTCAGCGCCAAAGGAGACAGGCACTGCGACCTAGTAGAGCCGCGGTAGCAGGCGTCGCAGCAGGAGCAGCCCACCCTCTGTGCTAGTGAGGTGACGGCTGGGGGGAGACCCAAGGCGAGTGTTCAGCAGTCGCCTACCTGCACAGTCTTCTCCGCACGTCGTCCCAAAAGGATCGGGAAGGCGAGGATCCGATGCGGCCTGGGAGCCTCGTGGCAGGCCCCGGGATCGCGTAGTTGTTGCGGCCGAGCGCCCGCCTCAGGCAGCTCCAGAGCAAGTGCCGGGCAGGTTTCAGGAGCCCGTATCTTCGGCTCTGGGGATCACAGCCACTCCAGACTTGGAACGAGTGTAGAAAGCACCCCCCGGATGCGGGATCCGGTCTCCTGGGGGCACCGCGGCACCCCGTGGCGAAGGATTCCGGTAGGATCAGTGACCAAGGAGCGGGAGCTGCAGGTCTAGGCAGCCATTCCGCAAGCGCGCCCTCTAGCGCCCCCTGAATTTCATATTTTGATTAAAAGTCAAAGCCCTTTATCGAGCCTTTTTGTTGTAGCTAATACCCCGGCCGGAAACAGGAGGAAATGTTCACACTTGCCGCTTTTCTTGGCGGAGGTTATCCATTATTCTTCAAGTAATTCAAAGTTCAGACCCTTTATTAAACCTTCTTGGTAACTATTACCTGTGGATGGCAGTGGGTAATTTAAACACTTGCGTCCTTTCCACCACACAGTATGTGCACTTTGTGCACTTGCTTAACTACTTAGATGAGATACCCATTTCTCAGGCTCCTACTGCTGAATCCGACTCAGTCTGTAATGCACTAGAAGACCGAACACCCATTTCCTTTACAAGACAGTGGGTTCTTTCCGCATCTGCTACCTTTCTTCCTTCTCACTTTATTCTGAATCCACTACCTCAAACACACCTACTTGCTAACTTTCTTGCAGCCTATTTCTATTTCTATTTAGGGGGTTTTATAGAGCGCTTGGTGACGCACAGCGGCGTGTCCCCGCGCTAAGGAGCTAATACCTGCCAGAACTTACAAATACAGAAAAACTACTGTGTGAATAAAGCAGTCTTCAGCTTGGCTCTAAAGATTGTTTCTGAAGGTTCTAATCGCAGCGCCATAGGTAACTTGTTCCATCTGGATGCTGCGAGGTGCCTAAAAGATCTTCCACCCATCCGGGCTCTGGACACCTTAGGAATTGCCAGGAGTCCTGAGCCGGAAGATCTCAGAGAGCGAGACGGCTCATAGGGTGTCAGCAATCCTTTCAAAGGGAGCGGAGCCTTTGCCAAGTATTATTCTAATTCAAACTAAAATCCCTAAAATGGGCCCGGTGTAATTTTTCAGCCCTTCCACCCACAGTGGTAACTTAATGCACTCACATTGCTTCCTTCAATGTGGTAGCCATTTCTTAGCATCCCACTGCAAAATTCAACGCCCTATCCGTATAATGAGGTGGAAATCCAAAGATCCACTTCCCTGACAAGTCACTGGATAGTTTGCATGTCTGCAGCCTTTCTAATTTTTCACCTTTTTTATCTTCCACTCAATCAACACATCATGTACACATAACACACACCAACTTGCTACTGTTTTTGGCTGGGGTTATCAATAATTTTTCATTTTCATATTCTGATTCAAACTCGTGGCCCTTTATTGAGCCTTTTTTAAGTAGATACTACCCCGGCCGAAGGCAGTGATAAATTAGGACACTTACTGCCTTTCTTCACTGGGTTTATCAATTATTGTTCAATTTCATAGTCTGATTAAAAATCAAGGCTCTTTATCGAGCCTTAGTGTTGTAGCTACTACCCTGGCCAAAGGCAGTGGGAAATGTGCACACTTGCTGCCTTTCTTGGCTGGGGCTATCAATTATCCTTCTTGTAATACAAATTCAAAGTGCATGCCTTTTATTGAGCCTTCTGGGTAACTATTACTTGTTAATAGCAGTGGGTATTAATTGGCGCACTTCCTGCCGTTCATGTGTAAAAAAAGGCTTAACAAAACTCTATCAATATTAAAAAACAGCCATTATTCTCTATGGTTATCAAATCTTCTGTTTGTTATTCTAATTCAAACTACAGGCTCTTTATTGAGCCTTTTTGATAACTACTACCCGTGAATGGCAGTGGATAATTTGCACACTTCCAGCCTTTCTAATTTTTTACATTATTCATCTACCACTCAATCAACACATCATCTACACGTACACACACCTACTTACTGTCTTTCTTGGCTATGGCTATCAACTATTCTTCTATTTCATATCTGTATTCAAACTGCAAACGCTGTATCAACCTTTTTGTTGTAGGTACTAACCTGTCCGAAGGCAGTAGGAAATTTACATACTTGCTGCCTTTTTTCGCAAGGATGATCAACTATTGTTCAATTTCATATTCCTATTCAAAGTGCAGACCCTTTATCAAACCTTGGTGTTGCATCAACTAGCCCGACCGAAGACAATGGGAAATTTGTGCATTTGCAGCCTTTCTTCACAGAGGTCATGAACTATTGTTCAATTTCATAATCCTATTAAAACTGCAAGCCCTTTATCGACCATTTTTGTTGTAGCTACTACCCCGGATGAAGACAGTGGGAAATTTGCACACTTCCTACCTTTCTTGTCTAGGGTTATCAATTATTGTTAAGTTTGATATTCTGATTCAAAGTCATAACCCTTTATCGAGCCTTTTTGTTGTACCTACTACCCCAGCCGAAGGTTAATACTACAAAAGTAATCTTTAAAAATTGCCAAACAACTCTTTCAAAGGGTGATCCATCCAAAAATACTTCTTTAGCACAGCAAATATAGTGCGACATGTGAACAACTCACACCTCAACAACTTTGCTTCAGCTGCAACACAAAGATTTAAGGGCAACCCACTTCCTGCAACACTAAGCACATCAACTGCTGCAACAGCATCTTCAGCAAGCAGTCCATACTCACATATAAATCTTGATTTTGGTAAACTTACATTTCTATCCATTTATTGCGATTAACTTTTCTATTACGTGAACCAGTCTATCAACCTCATCAAAAACAAGAAACAGGAGCATCGCTGTCCTTAACATTAGTCATTAGACATTTATCAAGCTTTTTTGTTGTAAGAACTACCCCGTCCGAAGGCACTGGGAAATTTGCACACTTGCTACCTTTCTTGGCTGGGGTTATCAATTATTCTTGAATTTCATATTCTAATTAGAAAGCAAGGCCCTTTATCGAGCCTTTTTGTTGCAACAACTACCCCATCCAAATGAAGTAACCAATTTACACACTTGCTGCCTTTCTTGGCTGGGGTTATCAATTACTCTTGAATTTCATATTTTAATAAAAAATCAAGGCCCTTCATCGAGCCTTTTTGTTCTACCTAATACGCCGGCCGAAGGCAGTAGCAAATTTTCGCACTTGTTGCTTTTCTTGCCTGAAATTATCCATTATTCTTTAAGTAATTCAAAGTTCAGACCCTTTATTAAACCTTCTTGGTAACTACTACTCATGAATGGCAGTGGGTAATTTAAACACTTGCGTCCTTTCCACTGCACAGTGTATGTGCACTTTGTGCACTTGCTTAACTCCTTAGATGAGATACCCGCTTCTCAGGCTCCCACTGCGGAATCCGACTCACAGTCTGTAATGTACTAGAAAACCAAACACCATTTTCTTTACAAGACAGTGGGTTCTTTCCGCATCTGCTACCTTTCTTCCTTTTCATCTTATTCTGCATCTACTACCTCAAGCACACCTACCTGCTAACTTTCTTGCAGCCTTTGCCAAGTATTATTCTAATTCAAACTACAGTCCCTAAAATGGGCCTGGTGTCATAATTTTTCAGCCCTACCACCCACAGTGCTAACTTAATGCACTCACATTGCTTCCTTCAATGTGGTAGCCATTTCTTAGAATCCCACTGCAAAATTTGATGCCCTATCCGTATAAGAGGTGGAAATCCAAAGATCCCATTCCCTGACAAGTCAGTGGATAGTTTGTACGTCTGCAGCCTTTCTAATTGTTCATCTTTTTTTATCTTCCACTCAATTAACACATCATCTACACATAACACACACCAACTTGCTACCGTTTTTGTCTGGGGTTATCAATTATTCTTGAATTTCATATTCTAATTCAAAATCATGGCCCGTTATTGAACCTTTTTGTTGTAGCTACTACCCCAGCCGAAGACAGTGGGACATTTGCACACTTGCTGCCTTTCTTGGCTGGGGTTATCAATTATTCGTCAATTTCATATTCTGATACAAACTTGTGCCCCTTTTTTGAGCCTTTTTCTTGTACCTACGACCCCGGCCAAAGGCAGTGATAAATTTGCACACTAACTGCCTTTCTTGGATGGGGTTACCAATTTATTGTTCAATTTCATTTTCTGATTCAAAGTCAAGGCCCTTTTGTCGAGCCTTTTTGTTGTAGCTTATACCCTGGCCGAGGCAGTAGGATATTTTCACACTTGCTGCTTTTCTTCACTGTTGTTCTCAATTACTTTAAAAGTAGCTACCAGCTTAGGAACAATATTTTCTTTTGGAAGCAAATTTCAAAGTAATCGTCTCTGTAAAACTTCTTTGCCATATTCAGTCATTTATCCAATTTTTATTTCTTGTAGAATAGTTTCATATTCAACATCATTTCCTTGTTGCACATTTGTAATAAGTTCCTTATATTCAAAATATGACCGAATGTTAACATTTTCAATGCTACATTACATCGTTTACTTATACTACCTGTGGAACATGACAACAAATTGGAATACCACAAGCTATCTGGGGAAGCTTGTTGTGAAGACACTTGAAGAAAATGAAACTTCTCATTATTCATGATCTAAGCATTTTATCAAACTTAATGCTTGCCTTTGTGCATTTAGGAATGCAATAAATTCTTATAACAGAGAATGACATATTACTCTCGATTTATTTAAACCAGAAACAATTGTTCTATGTCCTCAGATTCTTTTAACGGTACAAAATAGCATTCATCGATGTTTGTGTCGAGTAGTACCTTCAATCTACATTGCAGACACAAGGGTTCACAACTTCAAATCAGCTTTGGATGTAAATGTCTCTTTAGCATCTGTGCTAGCAACAGCTTTCAATCATTTCAGCACTGAGTCCAGTTAACAACTAGATACAGAACCCAAGGAAAATCTTGATAAACTTCAAAACATACACAATCAAAGAGAGACTCTTGGGGGAAGCTTTAAAAAATGGGCCCCACTCAAAAGAAAATTGGTCTTTCAGGATTCGGTCCGACATCTCCAAAGCTACCCAGGACAGACAATGGGAGTTAGGTCAATATATGCAGGAAATAAAAAGCTTGGGGGCTACAGTTCAAATGAAATTTCCCGCCCTACTCCGAATAATGTGGCGCAATAAAATGCACAATATAAGAGAACCAGCGGAGGTTGCAAATTTCTTGTAGCAAATGAAGGACCAAGTGAGAATAGAGTCTGGGGTTCATTCTTAATCCTTTGATTCTAGGAAGTGAAGACAGTTTGATTTAAAAAATGGTGACATCAACTATGGGCAATATATAAGCTTAAAAGAAGGTGTGTGAAAATACAGATAGAAGGGCATTACTCTTAAAGAAAGGGGAAACCACGGAGCTCAAAAAGGGACTAAGATGAGGCCCAAAAGGAAAGGAGGGAGGCTTCCCCAGGGAGGGACATTTTATCACACAATGAAAATAAAACAAAAAAAAATGCACATGGGTGGGGAGCAAAATAGGGAAAAAAATTCTGAAAAAATATCCTCAAAAATGTAAGAAGGAAAATAAAAGGAGATATCATGGCTGGACGAATCCAACAACTGGCAAACATAGAATGGCAAGGAAAGGAATGAGTAAAAAAATGGAGAGAACCGTGAACTTTTTAACCTGGAATGTTAACGGGCTCAGACTACCAAGTAGAAGACGAAGAATCCTGGAATATCTGAGGCTGGCGGACAGCAAGATTATAATTTTGCAGGAAACCCACCTGTTAAAAAAGGAATGGGAATAAATTATAAGAAAATTACACTGGGTAGATAGCTATGTCTGTACTGACCAGGAATGTGTTGTAAAAGGAATTGCCATACTCTTCAAGAAATCTGTAAAAGCCAAAATAGAGCAGACAGAGGTGGACAAAAAGGGCAGATGGGCTATTGCTAGAGTAAGAATCTACAATAAACCATACACCATAGCAGGTTATTATGGGCCTAATTTAGATGACCCTGCCCCTTTACAGAACCTGTTCTCCCAATTATTGTCATCCAATTCCCCAGTTATACTTGGAGGCAATTTTAATTTAATTCCCGATCCCAAGTCTGATCGTCGACCCTCAACGAAACAAGTAAATTTACCAAAAATTAGGGAATGGCTGGGAATTTATAAGAGAGACTTGGGGTTGATGGATGCATGGAAGAAGAAAGGGGATAAAAGATATCCCTACACATTCAAAAATGAAAGGTTAAACATACAATCCAGAATTGATTACTTCTTGATGGATAAGATACTAATTGATAAAACAAACAAAATTAAGCATTTGCCAGCATTACTCTCAGACCGTTCAGCCGTTTGACTACAAATTCACCTGGGCGGGGGACATGAGGTAGGGAGATGGACTGTGGACCGTTGTACTCTTAATGACCCACAAATCATAGAAACACTTAAAAAAGATACAGTTGAGTATTTTGAGAGAAATAGGGAGGAAACATCACCGCAGGTTAGATGGGATGCTTACAAAGCAGTCAGAAGGGGGAAAATACTCAGTTTATCTGCACATAAATCAAAGAAATCAAAACAAGAAATCGAAATGCTGGAAACCAAGATCCAAAACCTAGAGCATTTATTAGAAGGGGAACTTGATCCAGAAATAAAACGAGAATTGGTGGCGGATAAGGAAATTCAAGGGGAAAGGCTAACAGGGGTACTAGAGAACAAATTAAGAGAGAGATGGGAAGCAAGTAAATTAGCTAACTATGAATATGGTGAGGGATGTAGCAGACTCCTAGCGTGGAAAACTAAGACAGAAACCAACAGGAATAAGATATTAAACATCCTTCCTCAAGACGGATCCGACTTAAGCTCGGAGGAATCGGTAATAAAGAAAGAATTTACTGAATTTTTTTCTTCATTATACACGGAAGAGATATTTCCTTCAAGTGAGGATTTAAACGGGTACTTAGATAATCTAGAACTCCCTGGGATGACAAATATAGAAAAAGAGAGGTTGAATGCCCAGATTACCAGTGAGGAGGTAGTTGAAATATTGAAAGATTTAAAGAGAGGGAAAGCAGCTGGACCAGACGCTCTTTCTAATGAGTTTTACATCAAATTATTGGAGGAGCTGGCCTCCCCTCTCACAAACCTATTAAATGAAATCTACATAGAGGGGGGGAAACTTCCTGAATCCTGGAATGATGCGACAATAAGCATCCTGTTAAAACCAGGTAAGGACCCAGTAAAATGCGAATCCTATAGACCGATAAGCCTACTGAACTGTGATTATAAGATCTTCACTAATATTTTAGCGAAAAGGCTAGGAAAAATCGCGGGTAACCTGATAAATAAAGATCAGAAAGGGTTCGTAAGAGGCAGGCACCTGCAAGATTTAACACAAGAACTCATTATGTCCATAGATATTGCCACAAGTGAAAATATCCCACTAACTATAATAACTGTAGGCCCAGCTAAGGCGTTCAATAGAGTGAATTGGACATTTTTTAACGCAACCTTAAAGAAATACAATCTAGGAAAAAACTTTCAGGGTGCAGTTAAAGAGCTATATCGACTCGAGCCCCAAAAGCTAAGGTCTTAATCAACGGTAATCTTACAGAGAGTATTTGAATAAATAAAGGGACCAGACAGGGGTGCCCCTTATCCCCAATTCTATTTAATTATACATCGAGACCCTGGCAACCAAGCTCAGAGCTCATAATGAAATAACCTCGTTTATATACCATGCATGGGAATAAAAATAGCATTGTACGCGGATGATTTGATGATATTCACTAGCAATTATGCAGGTTCTTACAATGCAATCGAGTCATCTTTAAATGAGTTTGGGAAGATATCAGGTTACCAAGTAAATATAGCAAAAACAGAAATTATGAGTTGGAACACTCAAGTAAATAGCAATTTTTCCAGGGAAAAAAATCAAATATCTGGGAATAGAACTGATTAAAAATATAGGAAAAGTACCATGTATAAATTTGGATAAAACAACGGCAGAGGTAAGAAGAATGTTAAAAACATGGGGAGGTCTTCCCCTAACTTTCCTGGGTAGATCTAATATAATTAAAATGTCGATCTTACCTAAATTCACATTCCTGTTTAGTGCAATACCCTTAGAATTTAAGAGGGAATCTTTGAAAAAAATACAAGGGGAGTTAGCGAGTTTCATTTGGGCGGCCAAAAGCACAAGAATAGCTTGGAATAAATTACGAAGATGTAAGGCAGAAGGAGGAATTGCTAGTCCTGACCTATTTGAATACTATAGGGCCTTTCAATTCAAGCATACAAGGATCCTATTAAGCAACTCTGATATATATCCAGAACATCTCAAAGCAATTATGGAAAACACTGGGCATTACTTATTCAAATTCGGGCATCCAAAGTACTTTAAAAAATTCAAATTGAAGACGTTAAGATCGGCGGCAAAACTTTGGTACCAGATAAGGAGCACTTTGAACATACAGTATTACAGTGAGTTCGCTCCAATTTGGGACTCTCCGGGAACCCCAGATTGCCTCAAGGATAATTTGGCTAAACCTCTGAAAACAGCAGGCATCCAAGTTTGGGGCCAACTTATGGTGGATAACAAGATAATTGACTGGGAAACCTTATCAAAGAAAACAAATGCATCTTTTTCAAAATTCAAGTTTTACCAACTCACTAGCTGGGCAAAAACAATCAAAGAGAAAAACACCGGAAACAAGACAATTGAAACAAAGATGATAAAGAATTCCCAAAATAAAAAAGAAATAGCATCATGGTATTGGGCTCTTATTACAGCAGGGGAGGAGAACTTCCTAATTCCAGAGGCGACCTGGAGGAAAGAATTGCCGTCGCTGGATCTTCAAAACATGTGGCAAGTATCTATGGGTAAATGCTGGGCAATTGTGAAATCTGCTGCTCTAATGAGAAATCACCTCTTTACTATTCACAGAGCCTACTGGACACCAAAGAGGTTATCCAAATTCAGTGGTCCAACTATGAAAACATGTCCCAAATATGGACTAGTAGGTGCAGACGATGTACACATGTTCTGGCAGTGCCCCCAGATCGAAGGCTTCTGGCAGGAAGTGAGTAAAATCTCAGAAACTGTATTGAAGAAGCCAATACCTGTAAGTATGGATCTTGTTAGTCAGTCAGTCAAAAATACTTTATTCGGTTTCAAACATAAACCACAAAAGTATACAAAAAACATGCAAATTAGTCCAAAAAGCAACAGATCATACAATTAAAAAGGACCAAGGATTGGCAATAAACAATACACAAGGTCAAGTTAAAAGTGATATAAATATGTTTTTACGTTAAAAAGCATTTCATAATTAAAATTTAATAACAATCATATCTATACAACCAGTTAAAAAAGAGTTGCGTGCATTATGTTATTACTTTGCCCAAATATTTTTTTTACTTAATCTGGTTATAATTGTCAAAAATTTAGCAATGTTGTAAATTTCCCAGACACTTGGTAATAACTGGAGAAATAACAACGCAGTTTTCACTTGGTAGAACCCTTTTCCCTTTAATAAAGGTACAATAAACTTTTTCCTAAGGGCGGTGAAGTGTTTACAGAAGAACATAAAATGGGCAGTGTCCATAAGGGAAAGCCCGTCACAATTACATAGCCCCAGATCATTTGAGTTTGTCCAGCCAGGGCGGCCACTGATCAGTAGGTGGATTTTATTCAGCCGGAATTTAGTTATGAGAAATCTGTGGTTTGAGATGTTTACCACTTTTAAGTAGAATTCCAGCTGACACCCTGACGTCACAATCAACTGGTGCGATCTTACTGTGGGCTTTACCAGTTCCAAACATTCTCTGTCCATCCTTCTGATTTCCAAGAAGGCATTTTTTACCCAATTGACATCGCCCTTAACCAGATGGGATGGATTAGTGAACATCTCAGGGTGTCCCAACTTGATTGATAAGAGGTGGACATATTTCAACCAAGGGATATAGTCCCAGTGGTCCAGTGCTAAGCAATCAGTAAGGATTTTATGGTTTACTGTCAATTCTGGATTCAACCATACAGAAATCCACTTCAATAAAGGGGCCATAGCAATGCGGTCCTCCAAGTAATCTATACCACATTCCTGGTGCACAATATAACCAGCCGTGGATCTCGGTAAGTACAAGATTGATTTAAGGAAATTGTCCTCTACTACCTGGAGGGTCTTGGCTGGTTTATATCCCCACAGATCTGCCCCGTACATTACAATGGAAATACATTTAGCGTTATACACCTGCAGTACCGCCTCCAAGGGTTTAACCCCTAGTTTACGGGAAAACCCCAAAACCGCAAAAATTGAACGTAAGAAGACTTTTTTCTTCTCCTGCAACTGGGGGTTCCAAGTTGAACATTGATCGAAAACAACCCCCAAGTAGGCAAATCTGGACACCCTTGACAATCTATGCCCATTGCAATGTAGGGCCTTCATGTTTCTCTCTGGCCTGCGTTTGTGGCTCACAACCATTACGTGTGATTTACCATGGTTCACGCTAAGATCTAAGGAAAACTTAAAAGTATAAAAAGAATTTAATAGGCGTTGGAGACCCACTGCAGTACGAGCCAGCAAAGCAGCATCATCTGCATATAATGATGCTGGCAAGTGAAGATCCCCAACCATGGGCATATCTTTACTCGATGTATTTAAGGTCATCCCCAAGTAATTGATGTACAGAGTAAATAATAAAGGCACTAAGATGCACCCTTGTCTAACGCCGTTAGAGATATTGATCTTACCAGTGCTGTTGCCTTTGCGGTCATACCTCACAGAGGCTGTGAGATCCCTGTGGAGGTCAGCCAGGAAGTATACAATGTTAGCGTCTATACCAATTCTTAAAAGTTGACCCGAGAGCTTGGACCTATTAACTCGGTCAAACGCCGAGGATAGGTCCATAAACGCTATATATAAGTTGCCTTTCTTGGCTTGTGTGTACTTCCCTATAAGTAGTTGCAGGTTCAGGCTCTGATCTATGGTACCTCGCCCTTTTCTAAAGCCATACTGAAGGGAAGAAAGGGTGTTAGTTTCTTCTAACCAATCAGTCAGCTTGCACAGTACTACTCTCCCAAGAACCTTTACGGCGGAATCAATAAGGGAAATGGGGCGATAATTTCCCGGGTCACCTCTGTCGCCCTTCTTATAGATCGGCACGATCACTGACTGAGACCATGTCTCCGGAATGCCAATACTCGAAATTCTGTTAAAAACATTGGTTAAGATCTTGGACCAGAATGGTATGTTTGATTTAAAAAGATCGGAAGGGACACCATCCGGTCCGGGGGCCTTGTTACTGGTCATTTTCCCAATTGCATCGGCCACCTCGCATTCCTGAACTATCAGCGTATAGGGGAGCCTCCTAAAGGTGGTCGATGCCTCATCCCCGGAAATCTCACTCTCATAGACTGACTTAAAATGATGTAGCCACTTGTCCTCCTGAATACCACAATCCAGTTCGTTATTATCAGAATCGGAGAAGTAGGACTGATTCACCACAGCCCAAAACTTTGCACTATTTTTTAGAACGTCAGTAGATGTTAACTCTGCCCATGCGTCCTCTCTGATCTCTCTGCGCCTCTTGGCCACAGCCTCCTTATACTTTTTCCTGAGCGTGGCAACAAGCTGCTTATCCACTGGGCTGGTTTTAAGGGCCAGTTTCAAGTTTTTGTTAGCTGATGAGCAATTATTATCGAACCAGCCTACCCTCGCACCGTGTGTGCTTTTACCAATGCTGGTCAGGTTAGTAGCAATCTCATGGCACACTTTTTGGTATGCCTCCAATACTTCCCTGTCTCCGGCATCGGGATTCATACATAAATCCAGCTCCACTCCACTACTATTGCGAAGGTTAAGCAGAAACTCACTGGGCACTATCTTTCTCCATCTAATTCTGCGTGCTTGATCTGTGGGCCGGATGTCATTTTTATCCACCAGATTTGCCTTGGTCACCGTCATTTTAATGACATTTTTTACCATTAACAGAACTGGATTGTGGTCGCTAAAATGTGACCTTAAAACCGAATAACTAATAGTGTGGCTATGGATACTACTACTAATAAAAATAAAATCAATAATTGACCCGCTACCATGTCCCTCAAAAGTGGGGATCTCCTCACCATCCCTACTGGGCGAAGTAATCCCATTTTCTGCCAACAGGGTTTCCAAAAGGGCACCCTGGTCTGAATGTTCAAAGTGGGTTTCTTCCTGGTCTGGGGGGCCCAAAAACACATTAGAAGTACATTTATCCGGGCACTCGTGGAGGTTAAAGTCTCCCAGTAGGAAAATAATGCACTCTGCCTCAAATGACTCTTTAAAGTTTAAAAGAAAGAGGTTGAGCATTTTTAGGTTGCTGGTTGGTTCTATTCTGTCATAAGAGTTATAGAAGTTTACCACCAGAACATTATGCTTGCCTTTACATATGATATGTACTGCCAAACAGTACGGGCTACCCGTAGCTATTTCTTTATCAGTTCCTGGTATTCTAGCAGAGATCCACGTGATCAGTCCACCCCGCGCCCGTCCCCGGGTAGAGGGAACTGCCGGACAATGAAAGGTCATAAAACCGTCTAATGTCAAAGCATTACGTGTGTCCCAAGTTTCCTGTATTGCGATGATATCCATACTACCTACAAGATTCCGCCAAATAGGGTCATCAATTTTATTTTTTAACCCAGCAATATTCCATGTGGCAAGTAGACACTCCCCCGCCCTTCTTGCGTTAATGTCTACGGGTATAGAAACAATATTTCCAACATTAATACCAGGGTCATTCACTACAGGCAATGTGCTAGAAGAATTAATCAAGCCTTGTGTGTTGGTGATGATGTTGGCCTCTGGTAATGTAACCCAGGGTGGGGTTACGGGGTCCTTTGCCATGGGTCCCTCTCCATGTCAATCTGGCCATCCTAAATTGGCTAAGCATGCATAGCGGTTGGCCGTAGGGGTATAAAACATTTGATCTTGACAGTTAACCGGCTGCAGATAGTTATTGCGGTAACCATTAAATTGTGCACCCCCGAAACCCACTTGTGTTGGTCTACCACCTCTGCCCTGTACCGTGTTCCACCCCCCGTCACCTTCTCCGCCCCAACAGTGATTATTCATTTCCCAGGGTGGGGTAATCCGGCTCCTTCCTCTGTGATCGTTCTGGCCTTTCAACCAGCTCCATCTTTTATCGACCCGCTTATTTGACTGATAAAAATAAGAGAGAGGTCTGGCGGTGACTGTGCCAGCTTGATGAGAAGGTGGCCTACTACAGATGTAATCCACTACCTGTCGATTTTCAAAGGTAACCACTATGCAGTCCCCTGGTAGTCTCTTTCTATTTCCACCCACCCAGGGGGCTCTTTCCACCATTAAGATATTACTAGGCATGTTCATTGGTAATGGAAAGTTATTTGATAACCAGTGGCACACTTTGTTCTTCAAGGCTTGGAAGGGTTCCACATGAGGAGGGTTTAATTCAGTTATCCCGGTAAGGACCACTACATAAGGGGCGGCCTCTAAGGGGAGATGAATATTTTTGCGAGGTTCAGACTTTTCTGGGTTCGAAGAAACCTGTTTGGGGATTGGGGTGGTCTGTGGGGTCTGTGGAGTCTGATCCTGAAATGTAACCTGGGATGTCATCCTGGGTTTGGCAGGGATGGGAATGTTTGTAGGGCCAGGTTTGATGACAGGTGTGTTGGAGTTTGGTCCTGCCAAGGTGGAACCGCTATTTGGTTTTTTTAACGATGATTTTTTCCCTGTGTTGACATTCGCCCCTGCCACAGAAGAGATGTGATTGCTATTTTTCACAGTAGGAGCCATATTGCTAGTTGGACCTGGAATACTTGTGTTGACGTGAACATCTTTTAACACAAGTTCAATGCGCCGCAGCCTTGCCTCCAGGGGTGCCAGTAAGGCCTTTATGGCCTCAATGACATTCACGGACGTCAGAGCTGCAGCTGGGTTCTCCTGATTTAACTCCTCCACAATCTCCAGGTTCTCCCCGCTTACTCCCAGGATGTCGGCCAGGCTGTCATCCAATAACGACTCCTCCAACATGCCCAGGGACAGGCGCCCTGCCACTGAATGTACGGCCTCTAGGTCGTTAGCTCTTGTTGATGGGTCCCCATGCACAGCATCTGTGTTATTACCGATAATCGGTTGGCTAGGTGCGTGTACTAATACCTTAGTGGGATTGACAGGAAGCAACTTAGCACTATTTTTTGGTATTGCCCCCTCTTTCTGACCTCTTGCATTTGTATCAATACATATGGGTTGTACATCCACATTTGAAATGCGGTCACTGGGCACAATGGTATCTGATATGGGATTAAATGTAGGGAGTCCCCCCGGATTTGAGAGAGTACTTAGTCTCTCTGAGGTGTTACCACGTTCTAAGGTGTCGGGTGTACGTGCCTGGGCAATATGGCCTAAAGATGACCTTTTCGCCAAGGCCAAATCCTGCGACACCCTTCTACTCATCAAAAGTATCCCCTGATCAATCAGACAGTTTGTACGAATTATAAAATCATCAAGAGTACCGGTTAATTTCTTAACCCCAGCAGTCATGCTATGAGTCTCTCGGCATTCCATATCCAGGTGGTGAGTTATAGTCAAGAGAGCACAAAGTCCACAAACCTCTTATTACAGAGTTATGGTATAAGTCTAAAGGCAAATGCTTACAGTTCTTTTAATCGATCCCCGTTGTGGCGTGTAGATGATGCAGAGTTCCTGGCCCAGGCCAGGCTCCTCAGGCCTCTGAGGGCCACAAAGGGCCCGCCCTTTGCCCAGGCTTAGCTCCGGGCGTCCCGCTCGCGTCCCGCGGAGCGGTCTCCGCTCTACCTTATGTTGCCAGTAAGGAGGGCGGTGGGCTGGGCAAGCAGGGGGCACTGGCCGGATGTTGGTAGGCCATGCAGGGACTCCTGGAAGAGCGAGTACCTGCCGCGCTTCACCCCTGTTGATGTCTCACCGCCTCACAGCCCGCAAAGTCCACCAGGCACGCTCTCCCAAGGAGCGAGCCACGCAGCGGCACCCACACAGCTGGTGCGGCAAGGAGTAACGTCCGTAGCAGGGAGGACAGGCTCAGGGCTCCAGTAACGCAGGACAGGACAATAGTCGTCAGGTAAGCACTCCTGTGCAAAAAATAGCGTGTTCCCGCTTGTTCCCCGGGATGGAGGCTCTTTAAACACTCTCACTGCCTGGTGGGGGCGGGGCTAGCAGGGGGCGCTGGCCGGATGTTGGTAGGCCACGCAGGGACTCCTGGAAGAGCGAGTCCCTGCCGCGCTTCACCCCTGTCGATGTCTCACCGCCTCACAGCCCGCAAAGTCCACCAGGCACGCTCTCCCAAGGAGCGAGCCACGCAGCGGCACCCGCGCAGCGGGTGCGGCAAGGAGTAACATCCGTAGCAGGGAGGACAGGCTCAGGGCTCCAGCAACGCAGGACAGGACAATAGTCGTCAGGTAAGCACTCCTGTGCAAAAAATAGCGAGAAAAACACTGCAAACAAGACAATTGAAACAAAGATGATAAAGAATTCCCAAAATAAAAAAGAAATAGCATCATGGTATTGGGCTCTTATTACAGCAGGGGAGGAGAACTTCCTAATTCCAGATGCGACATGGGTGAAAGGAAGTTTCCGTCGCTGGATCTTCAAAACATGTGGCAAGTATCTATGGGTAAATGCTGGGCAATTGTGAAATCTGCTGCTCTAAGGAGAAATCACCTCTTTACTATTCACAGAGCCTACTGGACACCAAAGAGGTTATCCAAATTCAGTGGTCCAACTATGAAAACATGTCCCAAATGTGGACTAGTAGGTGCAGACGATGAACACTTGTTCTGGCAGTGCCCCCAGATCGATGGCTTCTGGCAGGAAGTGAGTAAAATCTCAGAAACTGTATTGAAGAAGCCAATACCTGTAAGTATGGATCTTGTTATTTTTGGGATTAAAAGTCAAGACGGGGCGAATTTTCTAACACTTAAGGAACAGAATCTTTTGTTTATACTGATATTATTAGCTCGCAGGGAAATATGCATTAAATGGATAAATACCGGTCGCTCCAACACATTTTGAATGGGTGGGCTCTATAAACAAGATAAATAAATGGGATAGAAAAGGCAGACCTAGTAGGAAATACAATTTTTGGGAGCTTTGGGAAGGTTCACAATATGTAAATTAATAGGTCACTTGGAACATTACATGCCAAGCTTGCACATTTCCAATGATTATGCAATGGAAAAACACGATACACAAACATCATGCTTGTGTGAGTGGCCAGGGTGGTCAGCTCCCCCAGTTCGATCTTGAATGTGTTAAGGAGATAAGGGGACTCCACTCTGAAAACCACGAAGCCAAGCCATATTACCCAAGGGTCGTATAGGATCAGAAATCAGAGAAGTGGGTCCCTGATAACTCCAGTAACACATTATTGCAGAATGAGGATAAAAAAAAATTAAAAAAACAACTAGATACAGAGACCGCCAGCACTATAGAAAACATTCAATACAATCTTGATTTATTTTAAACGGAGACAATTGCACAATGTCCTCAGATTTTCCTAAAGTTTGAACAGTAGGAAATTCAGCCTTCATTTAATGCAGAGGGAATTCTACTATATGTCTTCACATTTTCTTTAAATAACTGACAAAAAGCATTTGTCTATCTCTGTGTCAACTGCCTTCAATCTAAATTGCGCAAGGAACGTACAAGCTCAGCGCCAAAGATACTACTTACTCACTCCACCATAAATAATCACCAAGAAGAGTGAACACTTTTATGTTATAGTGAAACATACTATTCCTTTTAAATGGAATTGATGCAGAATTCAATCAACAGAAAATATTACTTCAATTACTGTTCCTCCCCCCCAATCATGTATCATCAGAGGGTACGTTCAACTTCAGGGCCAAAGGTATTACTAACTCAGTGCACCAGAAACCATCAACACAGGATCGTATTGAATAACATGACTTATTTAGAAAAAAAAATATCCTACTTTTTGGAGATATAGTTCAACTTAATTCTTGCGAATGAACAACCAAAATTGATAAAAAAAACGTAATTTTAAAGACTTTGCTACCAATGCGTCCTGCTTGAACCACGCATAATCACAGACTTCAGAGAACTTTGTTCCTTCAGGTGCCACTTACTCATTCCACCACTTATCAATGCTGCATTCACACACACTAAATTACCAATATTGTGCAGCTGTAATCAATGACACGTAGTCATGAAGTCTTGGTAACCCCTACCTCCTACCATCACCACAAGTCCAAATTCAGCCATAATTTAACTGATTCTTGAATCATTACGTATAAAGTAGAGTACCAAATAAAGTAATCTACCTCAAACCTACACAAAATCGCCAATTGCCCCTACTAAGCCAGAATTCGCAAGACCAATAAAAATTACTATTAGTACATCCTGCCCGGACCACACATCTTCACAAGCTCCACAAACCTTGTTGTTTCAGGTACCACTAACTCAGTGGAAACTAAACTAAATATAATACCTATTTAATATTCTGATTCAAACTTGACACCATTTATTGAGCATTTTTGTTGTAGCTTCTACCCCGGCCGAAGGCAATGGCAAATTTGCACACTTCCTGCCTTTCTTGGCTGTGGTTATCAATTACTCCTCAATTTCATATTCCCATTCAAAATCATGTCCCTTTATCAAGCCTTTTTCATGGAGATTCTGCACTGGCAGAAAGCAGTGGGAAATTTGCGCACTTCCTTCATTTCTTTGCAGGGGTTATGAACTCTTGTTCAATTTCATATTCCTATTCAAAGTGCAGACACTTTATCAAACCCTTTTTGTTCTATCAACTACCATGACCGTAGGCAGTGACAAATTTGCATACTTGCTGCCTTTCAGAGATAATTTCACAATGTCCTCAGATTTTCTTAAACTTTGAACAGTAGGAAATTCAGCCTTCATTTTTGTAATTTAGAGATGCTTCTACTGCAGGTCTTCAGAGTTTGTTTAAATAAGTCACAAAAAGCATTCCTCCATGTATCTGTCAACTACTGCCTTTGATCCATACTACGGACAGCAGGGTTTAAAACTTAAATTCAGCTTTCCATCTACACTATCCACAGCATTCAAATTAGCCTCCATTTATGTAAGGCAGACACAATTTTATTAATGGATGGCACAATAAACATTCCTCAATGTCTATACTAAGTACTACCTTCAAATGTACACTATGAACAACAGAGTTTACCCCTTCATACCACAAGCACATTAGTACCACAGAAAACATTGAATCCAGCCTTCCTTTATTTAATGTAGAGACTAATGTGACAAATAGTATTCATCTATAACTGTACTCACTAAACCCTTCAATCTACACTGCAGACAGTAGGGTTCACAAATTGAATTCACCTTTCTATCTAGACTAAGGACAACATTGAATCTAGCCTTGCTTTATTTAAGACAGACAATTGTACTGTGTCATCAGATTCTGTTAACTGTGACAAAACAGCACTCATCGATCTTTGTGTCAATAACTGCCTTCAATCTACACTGCGGACAGCTGGGTTCACAACTTGAATTCAGCTTTGGAACTAAATTTGTCTTCAATATCTATGCTCACAACTACCTTCAATATATTCTGCAGCCAGTAAAAATCAAAACTTGACAGCAGGACCTCCACTACTACAGAAAACATTCAATTCAACCTTACTTTATTTAAGGTAGAAGCTAATAGATTTTATATCTTCCGATTTTGTCAAACAATCTCACAAATAGCATTCATCTATAACGGTGCTCACTAGAGCCTTCAATCTACACTGCGGACAGTAAGGTTCACAACTTGAATTCACCTTTCCATCTACACTAAGGACAACATTGAATCTAGCCTTGCTTTATTTAAGACAGACAATTGTACTGTCTCCTCAGATTCTGTTAACTGTGACAAAACAGCATTCATCAATTGTGTCAACAACTGCCTTCAATCTACACTGCGGACAGCTGGGTTCACAACTTGAATTCAGCTTTGGAACTAAATTTGTCTTCAATAACTGTGCTGACAACTGCCTTCAATATATTCTGTGGCCAGTAAAAATCAAAACTTGATAGCAGGAGCTCCACTACTACAAAAAACATTCAATTCAGCCTTGCTTTATTTAAGGTAGAGACTAATGGATTTTAAATCTTCCGATTTTGTAAAAGAATCTCAGAAATAGCATTCATCAATAACTGTGCCCACTAGAGCCTTCAAACTACACTGCGAACAGTAGGGTTCACAACTTCAATTCACCTTTCCATCTACACTAAGGACAACATTGAATGTAGCCTTGCTTTATTTAAGACAGACAATTGTACTCTGTCCTCAGATTCTGTTAACGGTGACAAAATAGCACTCATCGGTCTTTGTGTGAACAACTGCCTTCAATCTACACTGCAGACAGCTGGGTTCACAACTTGAATTGAACTTTCCGTCTACATTACGTACAGCATTGTATTCAGCCTTGCTCTCCTTAAGGCAGAGACAATTATACTGTGTCCTCACATTCTGTTAACTGTACAAAATAGCAATCATCGATGTTTGTGTCAATTAGTACCTTCGATGTACATTACGGACAGCAGGGTTCACAACTTCAATTGAGTTTTGCATATAAATGTCTCTTCATTATGTGTGCTTAGAAGTGCCTTTAATCAATTCTGCACTCTGAAGAGTTCACAACTAGATCCCAAGGGCGCCAGCACTACAGAAAACATTCAATACAATCTTGATATACTTAAAACAGAGACAATTGCACAATGTCCTCAGATTTTCTTAAAGTTTGAACACTAGGAAATTCAGCCTTCATGTATTTAATGCAGACACAATTCTACTATATGTGTTAACATTTTGTTGAAATAAGTGAAAAAAAACATTCGTCTATGTCTGTTAACAACTGCATTCAATCTACACTGCACAGGAAACGTACAAGCTCAACGCCAAAGGCAGTACTTACTCAGTGTACCATAAATCATCACAAAGAAGACTAAACAGTTTTATGTCACAGTGAGACAAACTGTCTTTTTAAATGGAATTGATACAGATTTCAATCAACAAAAGACATTACTTCAATTACTGTACCTCCCCCCGACCACACATCATCACAGGGGACATTCAAACTCAGCGCCAAAGGCATTACTAACTCAGGGCACCACAACTCATCACCACATGACCGTACTGAATGAGATGAATTATTTAGAAAACAATATATCATACTTTTTAAAGATCTACTTCAACTTCTGTGAATGGACAACGAATATTTATTAGAAAACTTGATTTTAAAGACTTTGCTACCAATGCGTCGTGCTTGGACCACGCATCAACACACTCCATAGAACTTTGTTGCTTTAGACACACACTTGCTGCTTTTCTTGGCTTGGATTATCAATTATTCCTCAATTTCATATTCTAATACAACATCAAGGCCCTTTATGGAACCTTTTTGTCATAGCTACTACCCCAGATGAAGGTTAATACTCCAAAAGTAATTTGTAAAAGTTGCCAAACAACTCTTTCAAAGGGTGATCCAAACAAAAATACTTCTTTAGCACAGCAAATATAGTGCGACACATGAATAACTTGCACCCCAATAATTTTCCTTGAGCTGCAACACAAAGATTGAAGGGTAACCCACCTACTGCTCCACAAAGCACATCAACTGCTGCAACAGCATCTTCGGCAACCAGTCCATAGTCTCATATTAATCTTGATTGTGTTAAAGTTACATTTTTGCTCAATTTGATATTCTGATGCAAAGTCAAGGCCCTTTATTAAGCCTTTTTCATATACATACTGCCCCAGCAGAAAGCTATGCAAAATTTGCACATTTAATGCCTTACTTCCCAGACGTTATGAACTATTGTTCAATTTGATATTCTTATTCAAAGTCTAGGCCCTTTATCTAGCCTTTTTGTTGTAACAACTTCTCCAACTAAAGATACTGAATAATTTGCACACTCGCAGCCTTTCTTATTTTTGACATAATTCATCTTCCACTCAATCAACACATCATCTACACTTACACACACCTACTTGCTACCTTTCTTAGCTATGGTTATCAACTATTTTTCTATTTCATAACCGTATTCAAAGTACACGCCCTTTATCAAGCCTTTTTTATTGTAACAACTACCCCGGCCGAACGCAGTATAAAATTTGTTCACTTACTGCCTCTCTTGGCTAGGGTTATCAAGTATTCTTGCATTTTATAATACAGTCGTGACAATTTTAATTAAGAAAGTGATTTTTTTCTTTTTAACACATTTTAGAAGATAAACTAAACCAGAAAATCTACTTGACAAGGTTTTCAAATTGATTTTTTTAATTTTTTTATAGTAATCAATACAATTCAATCACTAAATAAACCAATTTCTTTAATGAAGAGCAAAAGTAAGTGGAAAAGAGTAACTAACAGAAATAATTTTTCAGATTTTTTTTGGGTGAATGGAACTATAGTTCAAATTCTGAGCCTTTTTTTTAATAATGACAGCTATCTTCAGAGTAATGATTTCTTAAATG
This sequence comes from Lissotriton vulgaris, assembly GCF_964263255.1. NCBI lineage: Eukaryota > Metazoa > Chordata > Amphibia > Caudata > Salamandridae > Lissotriton > Lissotriton vulgaris. Next base: position 663,792,993 of record NC_141697.1, read on the forward strand.
CAGTTGACACTACTGGTTGTGCCTATCAGCTTAGAAATGGTTGTGCTATTGTGAAAGACAACATTGATCCTAGAAATGCAAAACAGGTGTTAGCTGAGGAAGTTTTAGGGAAACGTCCTAAAGCTCCAGTGAACACTTGCAATTGATGTAGTATTTATACTGTAACTCTAGAATCTATAGATTTTTTAATGCAATTTCTAACAAAACTATATTAAGAAAAGTGTTAAATAAAAGATTTAGATGTTGCAAGGACAACAGTCTTGTAGAGTGACAGAAAATACTGGTTTGCAAGGTAATTCTCTACCTTGTCTTTCTAAAAATGTATAGATAATTGTTTTTGACCAATTCAGAATATTACCAGTTCATCAAACTCAAATGAGGAAATTAGTCAGAACATTGTATTACGCAAAAATTCCGGCACTAATGTTAAAAAAAGTTAAACAGTACTCTTTTCCGTGCATCTGTATCAGATTTAACAAATGTCTCCCATGAAATTCACCTTACTTACTTTGCTCCTCAGAAAGACAGTGCAGAAACGTAGATATTAATAGAAGAAAATGTGAAAAAGAATATACATTGTTCTACTGTAGAACATTTTGAGCAAGATATTACAAAGTTTAAGGTGATTTCACTTCAAAAGCCAAATTATTCTTCTATTTGTTTTCAACAAACTCATTATAAAAATTAAACCAGGAATGTTCATCTGTATTTAAAAAGGAAAATAATAATGAATGAAAGCATTTCGCAACTTATTTGTTGGTTGAGAATTCTTTTGATTTGGGTTCTGATTTGCGCATTTGTAAATATTGTTATAACAAATTAGATGAGAACAAAATGCCTGCTAGAGCTGGGCATAACAATCTTGAGCTGGTACTTATTCCTCCTGAACTAATGGATTTAAATACCTATGAGTCTATTCTTATTCAATGTGTGCAACCATTTCAGGCTACTGTTCGTATGGAGCCTAAGACAGGAAAATCGCCTCCTTCAGATTTACAAACAGGATTAAAGGGAAGTGTTGTATATTTGCCTGTAGATTTTTTATAAAAAATTGATGCAATTGGTGTAGAAAATATTGAAGATCAACCTTTAATTATTCTTGTTAATGGCGTTCCAAGTGTAAAAGGCAACATATCTACTAAAAAAACTAATCAATATTATAAAAATGTGTATGTGAGCTGTGCTGAGTACACTTGGGATGATTTTCTTCAATGTATTCGAGACACAACTCCAAAGATACTAACTATTGAATACAAGACACCTGGAGAATTCTGCTCTTTGGATTCAGTTAATGTATACAGATATTTCAATCATAGATTCAAAGCTATAATATCTTTTATCCCAAATAAAAAAAATCTCCTCTTGGAAAGGTTTTGGATTTCTTTTGGAGAGAAGAGTATCAACCAAAAGATGCTCCTCACATACATATGCTAATATGGATCAAAGATGCTCCCAAATTTGCAACTGAGTCAGATGATACTGTGCTGCCTTTTATTAGAAAATATGCCACATGTAATATACACAAAAGCACACAAGACAAAGACTTAAAACAACAAGTCTTATAATTACAAAGTCAATATTTAATTGAGAAAAAGCCAGAAAGTATAAGTATTATAGTGTATTAGTTCATATCACTTCCTATTCCAACTGTTCAAATATCCCTCCCTTTTTATTCATTCTACTTTCAGTTCCTAAGAAGGACCACCTCTTCTGAGAATCCTGTCACATATGAAGAAAATCACCATAATAACAGCAATGCAGTCATCGTCCACCTTTTCTTCAAAAAGAGATTTCATTCCTGAACACCCTCCAAAGAAGAAGAAAAAAGCTCTAATTTGGAACTTATTTACTATCCCTGAAGAGCAGAAAAAGGGTAATGCTCTGTTAGTAACCTGTAAAATTTCCCAAACAACTCTTTAAAGGAGTGATACATCCAAAAAATACTCCTTTGGCAGGCCAAGTATGATACGATATCTCAAGAACTTGCACCCCAATAACTTTGCTAGAGCTCTAACACGGACGTTACAGGAAAACCCACCTGATTCTGCACCAAGCACATCGATTGCTGCAGCAGCATATTCAGCAAACAATCCACAACCACAAATTGATCCTCATTTCGGTGAAATTAACATTCTATGCATTAATTGTGATGAACTTTTGTCTTACGGGGAACAGTCTATCAACCTAATAAAATGCAGGGAGCAGGGGCATTGCTATGCTCAACATTACTTTTTTTGACATCATCTTGTAATTGGTACCAACTACACCAGCCGAAAGTAGTGCTTAATTTGCACACTTTTTGCCTTTCTTGACTGGAATTATCACTTATGCTTCAATTTCATATTCTGATTGAACGTAAAAGCCCTTTATTGAACCTTTTTCTCATAGCTAATACTCCAGGTGAAAGTTGATGCTCCAAAAGTAATCTGCAAAATTTACCAAACAACTCTTTCAAAGGTTAATCCATCCAAAATAGACTTCTTTCACACAGCAAATATAGTGCGACACGTGAAGAACTTGCACCACAACAACTTTGCTTGAGCTGCAACACAAAAATTGCAGAGCAACTCACCTGCTACTGCACCAACCGCATAAACTGCTGCAACAGCATCTTTGGCAACCAGTCCATACTAACATATTAATATTGATTTTAGTAAACTTACATTTATTGAGATTAACTTTTCTGTTCCGTGAAACAGTCTATCAACTTCATAAAAAACAGAAACATATCTGTCCTCAACATTACTCATTAGACAGTTATCAACCTTTTTTGTTGTAACTACTCCCACCAAAAGAAGTTAGAAATATGCACACTTGCTGCCTTTATGACTAGGGTTATAAATTATTCTTCTAATACAAATTCAAAGTACACACCCTTTATTCAGCCGTCTTGTTAACTACTTCCCGTAAATTGCAGTGCTTAATTTCTACACTTGCATCCTTTCCTCCAACGCAGTCTGTAATGAGCTCGGTATCCAAATATCTATTTCCATGATAAGACAATGCTTACTTTGCGCATCTTCAACATTTCTAACTTTTTACCGTATTCATCTTCCAATCAATGAACACATCATCCACGTGTACACACACTAACTTGCTGCCTTTCTTGGCCTTTCTTGGCTGGGGTTATCAATTATTCTTCTTGTAATACAAATTCAAAGTACAGGCCCTTTATTGAGCATCCTTGCTAACTATTACTCGTGAATGATAGTGGGTAATTTGCACTCTTGCGTCCTGTCTTGCATCCTTTCTACCGCACAGTGTGTGCACTTTCTGCACTTCCATTGCTTGCTTAGATATGGTACCCATTTGTCAGGCTCCCACTGCGGAATCCAACACACAGTCTGTGTAATGGACTTGAAATCCAAACATACACTTCCCTGACAAGACAGTGTGTACTTTGCACATCTGCAGCCTTTCTTATTTTTCACCTTTTTTATAACCCCAGAAAGGAGCCAATAATGTTATTTTCCAACACTACCACCCAGTGTCGGGAGTGTGTACTTTATGCACTTCCTTGCTTACTTACATGTGTAAGCAGTTTCTCAAGACTCTCACTGCGGAATGCAACTCCCACTCTATGTAATGGACTGACAAGGCAGTAGGTATTGTGCGGGTGTGCTGCCTTTGTTATTTTTCACCTTATTCATCTTCCACTAAATTAACACATCATCCACACATACACACAGCTACTTACTGCCTTTTTGACAGGGGTTATCAATTATTGTTTAAATTCATATACCTATTCAAAGTGCAGACTCTTTATCAAGCCTTTATGTTGTAGCTACTACCCCAGCCGAAGGTACCGAGAAATTTGCACATTTGCTGCCTTTCTTGGCTGGGGTTGGTTATCAATTATTCTTCTTGTAATACAAATTCAAAGTACACGCCCTTTATTGAGCCTTCTTGGTAACTATTACTCGTGAATGGCAGTGGGTATTTCTCACACTTCCTGCCGTTCATGTATAATAAAAAGCTTAATAAAAGTCTACCAATATTAAAAAAGAGCCAGTATGGTCTATGGTTATCAAATCTTATATTTGTTATTCTAATTCAAAGTACAGGCCTTTTATTGACCCTTCTTGGTAACTACTACCCGTGAATGGCAGTGGGTGATTTGCACACTTGCAGCTTTTCTTATTTTTTACATTATTCATCTTCCACTCAACCAACACACCATCTATACGTACATACACACCTACTTACTGCCTTTCTTGGCTATGGTTATCAACTATTCTATTTCACAATCTTATTCAAACTGCAGGCCCTTTATCAAGCCTTTTTGTTGTAACAGCTACCCCAGCCGAAGGAAGTAAGAAAATTGCACACTTACTGCCTTTCTAGAATTGTATTAGTGTTTCCTGGAAGTGTAAGGAAACAGACTGGGCAATTAAAGGTATAAAAGACAAATTTGCCGGTGCATAAAAAACTGTATACATAGTCCATAGGAGTTTCAAGCAGTCCATGCCCTAAGGCCCACTTTGCAACATGAGTACTTCAGTACCAGCTGAATGATTACAATTCTGCAACAAGAATGTCTCAAACCACTTCAATAAATGTATTCTTAAAACATCTCATAACTTAATAGAGCTTTTGAAATAATATCATCATGTATTTCATATTCCTGATTATCAATTTCAAAACTCATATGATCATACTCAATGTCATCTAATGCTTCCAGAAAATCATCATCTAAGGTTTAATCTAGGAAATCACAGCTAATATCTGCAGCATTTATATATTCCTCTTCATTCTCGCTACTTGTAAAAAGTATGTTCAGCTCTTCTATGACACAGTTACTAATTTCGAAACTGTGTTCCAAATTGTTTTGTTGATTTTCCATACTGAATTTCTTATGTTGTAGGTCCTTGTACAAAAACATAAACACTTCATTTTATCTTTACTGTAATATCAGCATATGTGGTGATTCATATGAATTATGTTAGACATTTATCTTGCAAATATATCAACAATATTTTGTACGTGAGTGTATTTTATTTTGAAAACATTTGAAAATAAATAATATAATAAATAGTGTCACTCCGCATTGTGTCAAGTGCTTTATTTATTAATCCTACCTACTGTGTTGCAAACTTAAAACAGTGACGACACCAGTGCCATGCTTTGACTAACTTTGACTGCGAGCTACCACATTATGTACAAAATGAAAATGTTTTCTGCATTGATTTGTGGTAGCTCGCAGAGCGGCTAATGGCATAGGATGTAACTTTATTTACATAGTTTAAGATGGCGGCAATGATAATGACTGTTTGTTCCTTTCATTATGTCCTTGAACTGTGAATTGTAAACATAAAAATCGGCTGTTTCGGCGACGCCATGTTACCATCGACAAAGGCGAATGCCGAAACGCATCTGGACACCGTGAGCTCGTAAATAAATCTTTGAGCTCGCCACCGTGAGTGCTTGTGTTTTTGTGGTGGAAACTACGAAGTTGGGAGCAGTCATGGATGCGGGGGCACCGCCCGCTTAAAGGCACCCGCTCATGAGTGCTAGGAGGTGGCGCAATTTTGGAGCAAGCAAATTGTTTTCCTGTGCACCGCGCAGCGCTGAAGAATCGTATAAAACAGGCAAAGAAGCCCTGAATAGGTGACGGTCTTGACGATTTCGGATACGCTGGCAGAGCTAGGTGGCTGAATTTCCTTATCTTTGGGATTTCCGGTGGAAGCTATACATGCAAAATGTATTGTGATGTGGATCGTGCAGAAATGGCCTTAGAAGTTTTTAAGAAAAAAGCACCATCAACAGGAGGTACATTACCCCGTGAAAACAAAGAAAAACCTACAACCCTATCAAGTCAATTCACGGCATTAGAGAGACTCTATGAGCGTGAAATACGCAAGTGATGGGAAGGAACCTCGTTACAGAACTATGTGGAGGTGGATAGGGTCCCGCAGGGCCTCAGGATATACAAAGTCCCAGCTTACGAGAATCCCGACCCTCTGCTCCTCCAAAAATGGTCAGAACACACAGCGCACTCGTGCAAGGGGATGCTATTAATATTGATCGAGTTTGCGTGGAGCGATCACACTAAAGTGCAAAAAGCGATTGAAGATCTGGAACTGGAGATGGGTATGGATACTGATAAAGAAAGGCAAGACAACCTCCGGGAAGGCATGAGGAAGCGCCTTAAAATCTATGAAGGAAAAATCCGTACCCGCAAACAAGAAAAGTTTGAGCGGGACGAACGCGATTACGTATCAGGTAGAATCCTGACCTTCGCCAAGAAGTATGACGCACCACGAAAAGTGCTCCAATCCAAGGCAGCCCTAAGCAGACCCTCCAGGATTTCACGATTTCGCAATTTGCAAAAAAATCGCGAAATCGGCAGTTTTGTAAAAATGCAGCGATTTTTACAAAACTGCCCGCGAAATTTCGAAAATGCGCCCAAAACACTGAAGGCATGCATATTTTACCCACAGTGGCAGGCTCAAAGGGCTTCAGTGCCCCTCCCTCCCCCGGAGTGTTTGTCAGCCCGGGCTGAGACAGCCCCGGGCTGGCGGACGTTTTGTCTTTAGACAGCTGCACCCGAGTACTTAACAGGTCTGTAAAAGACCATTCACTTGTTAACTAGGCTTTGTTTGTTCTGTTTTCACCCCTTCGAGCCCCCTGCCCCTCCACTCTGCCTATTGCTGTAGGAACTTGACACCCCCTCCTCCGCCCCCCTGCAGCTGCCTTAAGACAAGACGGCCGCCAGCCCGGGGCTGTCTCAGCCCGGGCTGACAAACACTCCGGGGGAGGGAGGGGGGCTGAACCATATTTGTTTCTCTCGCACCTGGCATTACTTCCCGTGATGGATGAAAAGTGTAGATGGAAAAAGGCAAAAGGGACCTACATGCTCTGCTTTTTTAAAAGATATTGTCCAATGACATAGAAAAAATAAATGTGTACTTTAAGGTTTAAGGGCATGCAGCAAAATGATTGGGCTTCTTTCAGACCTTCCACAGGTGCTACAGACCCAATCTGAGTCACAAGGGAAGAATAGTCATGGGAGAAATATTTTTGTTACTAAACAGTTATATTATTCCGATTGATTAATGGAATACCAATCACCATAACTCTTTTTTTGTTTTTCTCTGAAGAATGCAATTGGCACTTTCAATATAAGGTGCAGAAATACGCTGACATCATGACATAAAATGGGCTAATACATGACCCCCTACCCTTTTTAATTCGGAGAGGGGAAGGTTCTGAATAAATTGGATTTTACCCATCCTTACAGAACTTAATCCAATAGGATTAATTGTTAGGTGAAGTTTGTGAAAGGAACTTGCTTACACAATGTCACTATACTTTGTTCCTCTTTTTCTCCAGTATCGTGCTTATCACGACCCACTGGCTTTTCTCTTTTTGTCCTTGATGATCTGTAAAGCGCTTTGATACCCACCTCGGTCATATCCGCGCTATATAAAACGTTATATAAATAAAAAAGTATGAGATGGCTAAGGTCAATACATTTTCTCACACAACAGCAAACCCATTGATAAAGCAAGCCTCCTGATGTGGCTGAGGGTTTGTACTCCTTTTAAATACAACTTTGTTGCACCACAAAACCATCCATTATTGCCTTCATATTTGAGGGACATTTAAGGGTAGGGAGACCTAAGCCCCAGATGCATCAAGCACCCCTTTTGCTATTCCTTATTAGCGAAAAATAAGGATTCGCTAATAAGGAATAGCAAAATGCTATGCATGAAGAAATCACTAAAAAATTTGAAATTTCTTAAAATTCCTTAATTGGTACTCACAAATAGCCTTGAAATGCAAAAATACTGTTCTATCACCTAGACGAATGGGCAGTACAACCTGAGAAGAAGGGGTTCATTTTGTGTAGTAAAATGAAGTCTTGTTGCATAAAAGATTTTGAAGGCGCTGCCAGCCTCCGGGGACAGGAGATGTACATGCATATGGTATGCACATCTCCTGTCCGTACGTGTGCACATCTCCTGTACGCTCGTGCCTTCTCTTGTTTCCCTTCAGGACAGAAAGCAGCGGCAATAGAGTCTCATAGCTTCATGTTGCTAAATAACTCAAAAACAAAGATATCTGTGTTTGTTGTAGGAAAAATGGCCCAAATAAATGCTGCAAAATTGCCGCTAAATTTCCATATTTGTGCCGCTAAATTTCCTTTTTTGTGCCGCTAAATTTGCTAATCCATGCCGCTATATCCTGGGGGGTCTGCCTAAGGGTAAAGGAGCAACCGGTCACCTCAGAATCGGAGGTCACTACACCAGAACAATCGGACGACGACACTCGACCAGTGAGCAGCGCAGGAGGAAAACCGGGATTTTTTCAGGACGAATTCCAGATAATTCGACAGTCATGGCAGCACAACGCGAGGGGAAAGCCCCCGGAGCAAAAAAACGGAGGAAAACAAGGAGAGGGGGCCACAGGAACAAAAGGAGCAGGCTCTCCAATGCTTATCAGAAGCAAGAAGAAGTTCAACAGGAGACGTTGAACGAATCCACTTCGGACAATCTCATTATCATTAATTTGACCCCGCGTGTCCTAACTAAAATCGAAGAAGACGTGTTGCAATTGGGATTATCATTTTGTCCCAAAAAGAAGCTGGAGTACATGCAGACACGCATTGATTTATTCAAATTAGCCAGGAAACTTAAGTTGCACGCATTTTTCAAATTACGTCCTAAAAAACAGGAAGGGCGCACCAAAACGGGAAACGTGGAGGTAACGGATATCCTATTGGAACGAGACATGCCAGCAATACAGGTCTTAGAAGATCTACGCAATGAATCAGAGGCAGTGGGTAGCCCGGCCGGACTCCCAGGAATAGAACGGAAGAATTCCTTAACAACATTCAGGCCAGTATCAACCTTTGTTCCACAAATGCAGAATGATATTATAGACACATTTGTAGACAATGTTACACAAGACCTGGTGCGCATGCATGATTGTGAGAACACTTGAAAAATGAATGCGACTTTACTAAAGAACAGTATAAGGCTGTGGATGACTTAAGGAATGATCCTATGATAATTGTGAAACCCTCGGACAAAGGGGAAAACATTGTTTTGCAGACCCTGGTGGCATATAATAAATAAGCATTGAGACAATTGAATAACATTGAGTCTTATATAAAAGTTAAGAGGGATGTGTATACTAAAAGCATAGGGGAATGTCATGAGATGCTAAAAAAATGGTATGAAAAGGGGATGTTGGAGTTGGAAGAATATTTATTTTTGAGGAGGTTAAATCCTGTCACGCCCTGTTTTTACCATCTCCCCAAGGTACATAAGAATGCTGTATGCCTGTTGGGGTTCAAGGGGGCCTGGTGCCTTCCGTCTAGTTCCCCCATTCAGCGGATTTAGCTTAAAGTGCCAAGTGCATATGCAAATTTATGGATGCACCCTAGGACTCGCTTTAAAAGGGGGCTGCCAACAGGAAACAGGTGCTTGGTTTCTTCATTGGTCCCTTGCCGTGTGTTTCCTGTTCCTGTGGTTCTACCTTGTTCCCTTTCCTTCGAGCCCTGCTCCAGCGGTCTTTTCTACTGCTGGGTTTTAATCCCCTTCTTCCCTGTTACCCTGTTTCTTATTCCTTGGGCATTACTGAACCCTTATTTGGGGACCTGTTTTTGATATTCGGTGACGTTCTGGGATTCGCGGCTGCGTTTCCTATGAGTTCTGGCATCCCGTTATTAACCCTTTTTTGTATCCAAACCATCTTGTTGTACGTTGTGTTTGGGTGGTTTCACGAAGGAGCTGAATAACGAGCCATTTTTTGTGCTACCTTCATGTTCTTTTTTAGATTCCAGGTTTTTTTTGGGTGTCTTTCGAATTCCCTCAATGCCTTTTTCCCCTGTCCCTTTTTTGTCTTATGATTGTGAATTCCACCCCCTTTGATATTCTCGGTGTTTCCCGAGGGGGCGTGGTTGGTCTGGGGTTACGCAAGAAACAACCAATACGTTTACAGTGAAGTGGAAGACATCCTGTTTCATATCAAGCCACTCCCCTTTTTTTAACTTGGGTAAGCAGGGATGTCGGTAGATCGTGTGTGTACTTGGCACTGGTATTATTGGTAGGGGTGTGTTTAATCTTGTCCCTTTTTTCATTTATAGTGGTCTCGTCTGTGCCAAGCTGTCAGCTGCCAAGAAGCCAGAGGAGACTAGCTGTGTTCCCCAAGACCTTGGGTTCCCTTGTTTTGTTACCCACCTTCTCCCGGTGTCGTGTTCTCCACCATCCGTTTTGGTTGCGGGTGTTGGGGGTCACGGTGAGGGTAGAGGATTGGGACATTCTTCACTCCTGCGGTGTTGGGCTGGTCGGCATCGGAACAGAAAACCAAGCCCACAAATTAATACACCGCCCGAGTGAAGAATGGTTGAGGAGGCAGCGGGGGGGGGCTTCTACGATGCAGGAAATTATGCAGGCCTTAGCACTCATGCAGGGTGAAGTCCATTCCCTGCGTCATGAGAATCAGGAGTTACGGGTGACACTGAGTGAGGTGAAGGAAAGCACTAAGAGAAGAGGGAGGGATCCCTCATTAAAGGCTAGGCCCCCCTTGATTCAACCAGCCACATTTAAATATGAGAGGAGTGGGGGGCAGAGTGGGTCTTCTTCTACTTTGCCAGTTACAGTGAATACTCCTGTGCCGGTGCCTCTCACAGCTCCAGAGAGGTTTTCCGGGGACAGTAGCAGATATGCTATTTTTATGAACCAGTGCCATTTGCACTTCATGTGTTGACCAACCGCTTTTCCTGACGGTACTACTAAGGTAGTGTTCGTGATTTCATATCTCTCGGGTACTGCAGCTGGTTGGGCGGTCCCCTTAGTCGAAAGCAATGACTCTGTGTTAAGTAGTTCCCGGCCTTTAAGATCCAGATGCAGAGTCTGTTTGCTAAGCATGCGTTCATGCAGGCAAGCGATGTTGAATTGTTAAAGCTACGGCAGGGGAAGCAGGATCTTCTGGGTTATGCGGCTACTTTTAATCGCCTATTAGCAGAGACACAATGGCCCATGGCAAAAAGAACCTCTTTATTGTATCAGGCCTTGTGCGAGGACTTAAAAGGCATAGTTTCAAAGGTTGTAGACCCCCCGAAGATTGTGTTGAGTTCATCGATTTGGTGGTAAAACTGAACGATCGAATGAGTGAAAGAAAAGATCAGGTTTCAACCCCCTAAAACAACTGTAACCAAGAGAGAAACATCCGAGAATGGGGGTGTAAAAATAGATCCCGAACCTATGCCTTTGGGTGGGGTGCGGGGTCCCTTATCCAAGGAGGAAAAGGAGAGGAGGCGCTTGTTGCAGTTGTGTTTGTATTGTGGGAGGGGTGGATACTTCGCTCGAGAGTGTCCAGTGAAACCGTCACGGATACTGCTGAATAAGGCTGTGGCTTTCGTGGGAAGGGGGTGTGAGAGACCTTCTGTCCTTGAGAGTGAATTTTGTAATCCATATGATGTACAAGGGGCGGTTCAAAGAGTCCTGCATCATTTCACGGTATCGACTTGCTTCACTTATTCATCAAGTGGTAGAGCTTCCTTGTTGGTGTTATTGGATTGTGGGGCCACAGGGAACTTTATGGACATCGAGTTGGCCGAGAAGTTGATGGTACCCTGTGTGATGAAAAAACAACCTGAACCCGTGAGGGCTATTGACGGTACCGAGCTAACCTCTGGGTCGATTGTTCGACAAACCGAACCCCTGTTGATGACATTCGATAATGGGCATTCTGAGACAGTCTGTTTCAATCTGATAGCCGCACCAGCTTTTGAGGTGCTACTCGTGGTGCCCTGGTTACAGGCCCATAATCCCAGAATCGATTGGGCGCGGAGGTTGATCACGCTTGATTCGGAGTATTGCCTTCTTCACTGTTATTGTGAGGCGACTGATTGGGTGTCTCCGTTGTCTTGTGCAGCGAGGGGTTGCCTCCTTCATTTGTGGCATACAAGGAGGTGTTTGATAAGGATCAGGCGAGTGTATTGCCACCACACAGGGCTTTTGATTGCTGTATTGATTTGGTTCCGGGGGCCATTTTGCCCTGTAGTAGGGTTTATGCATTGTCGGAGCCGAAGGAGAAACATCTACGGCAGTATTTGGATGAGATGTTAAAGAATGGGTTTATTCGACCTTCTTCTTCGCCTGTATCATCCTCCATATTTTTTATACCGAAGAAGGAGGGTGATCTTCGCGCCTGCGTGGATTACAGAGAGTTGAATAAAGTCACAATAAAGAACAAGTACCCATTACCTCTCATACCGGTGTTGTTAGATCAGCTGAGACATGCCAAGGTGTTCACAAAGCTTGATTTAAGAGGTGCTTACCATCTCGTTCGCGTCCGTGAGGGCGACAAATGGAACACGGCGTTCCGTACCAATTTTAGTTTGTTTGAATATTGTGTTATGCCTTTTTATTTTGTGTAACGCTCCTGCCGCTTTTCAGTTTTTTAATAATGAGGTTTTGCGTGAGTTTTTGGATATCAGTGTGATTGTTTACATTGATGACATTTTGATTTTTTCCCCGTCCTTTCAGGAACATGATGCTCATGTTTTGCAGGTTTTGTCTAAATTGTTGGAACATCGTTTATTTGTCAAGCTGGATAAATGCACATTCGGTGCGACACATGTTGAGGTTTTGGGATTCTTGATTTCTGCGGATGGTATTAAGATGGATCCCCGGAAGACTGAAGCTATTGTCAACTGGCCCATACCCACATGTGTTAAGGATATACAGGTGCTACTTGGTTTCGCCAACTTCTACAGGCGTTTTATCAGTCATTTCTCTGATATTGTTTCGCCTATGACTTCATTGTTGAAGAAGGGAGTGGTGTTTGATTGGACGCCTGCAGCACAGTTGGCTTTGGAAAGATTGATTGGGCTTTTTACATCTGCTCCTGTGTTGATCATCCTGATCCTGCCCTTCCGTTTTATGTAGAGGCGGATGCGTCCCAGCTAGCCGTTGGGGGCGTGTTGTTTCAGCGTGACAGTGAATCTGGGTTGATGCATCCAATAGCGTTTTTTTTTAAAGAAACTACTCCGAGCTAAGCAGAATTATACGGTAGCCGAGAGGGAGCTATTGGCCATAAAGCTGTCTTTTGAAGAATGGCGCTATTATCTTTGGGGGGCTCGTCACCCCATTACTATCTATACGGATCATAAGAACGGAGTTTTTAGGTCCGCTAGGGCTTTGACTCCCAGACAAATGAGATAGGTGCTATTTTTTAATGAATACGATTTTACCATCACGTATAGGCCAGCTGCTCAACAGGGGAAATCGGATGCATCATCTCGGATTTATGCGGATCCGTCACAGGGAAGCATGATGGAGGAGTCCTGTTTTATGATTCCCAGTGATAAGATTGTTGGTTGTGCCTCCATAGATGAATTTATGGTTAAAGTGCAGGATGAAATGAAACAGTTGGATCTGGCTCCGTGGCTGTCGGAACCTTGGATCACGTTAAAGGATGGGTTATTGTATCAGGCAAAGAAGTTGTTTGTGCCACCTGAGTTACGTACACTGGTTCTTACATATTGTCATTCATCGTCCTTGGTTGGGCATCCGGGGGTCAATAAGACCAAAGAGCTGTGTATGCGCTGGTTTTGGTGGAAGTCTTTGGCCCATGATGAACAGGTATTTGTGGCCTCATGCCCGGTGTGTGCTGTTAGTAAGTCCTCGCACATGTCTCCATCTGGGTTGTTGCACCCTTTGCCAGTGCCTCCCTCCCCCTGGCATACGGTCAGTATGGACTTTGTGACCGATTTGCTGCTTGATTCAGGGTTTACGGCCATTTTAGTTGTAGTGGATTTATTCACTAAAACGGCCCACTTCCTTCCCTTGCCAGGGTTACCTACGTCTAGAGAACTGGCTGATGTGTTTATGGCCCAAGTGATCCGATTGCATGGGGTGCCTACTGCCATCGTTTCAGATAGAGGGGCACAGTTTGTTTCATATTTTTGGACCGCCCTGTGTCGGTCATTAAAGATGGAAGTATGTTTGTCGACAGCTTACCATCCACAAAGCGACGGGCAAACAGAACGCACCAATCAAACCATGGAGCAGTATTTGCGCTGTTTGCTAACGTCACTGACGGGCAGTTGGGTACAAGCCCTGCCTGTGGCTGAGTTCGCATATAATAACAGCATGCACTCAGCTTTAAGCATGTCACCGTTTTATTGTTCAATGGGGTTCTATCCCAAGACAATTCCTATTCAGCCATCTGAGAGGGTGCCAGCAGTGGATTCCCTGAGTAGGGGTTTGATTGAAATCTGGAAGAAAGCCCAACAGCAACTATTTGAGTCCAAAAAAGCCATGAAGGTACAGGTAGACAGGCATAGACGGCCAGCTCCTCTGTATGCAGTTGGGGATAGGGTTTGGCTAGCAACAAAGAATCTGAAGTTGCCGGGGCCAAGAAAATTACAGCTTCGGTTTGTGGGTCCCTTTTCTATCCAGAAGGTGGTGAATCCAGTTGCGATCAGGTTGACTTTACCGGCTGAGTATAGTATTCATCCTGTATTTCATACCACTTTGTTGAAGCCGTATGTCACCACTTCTCAAGAATTGCCACCTCCTCCTCCTGTTTTGATTGATGATAACGTGGAGTACGAGGTTAAAACACTTTTGAATTCCAAGCGGATGAAGGGAAGGCTGTATTACCTTATTGACTGGAAGGGTTATTCCCCAGAGGACCGTTCTTGGGTTCCGGCGAGTAGGGTGCATGCTGCCCGGTTGGTTTGTCTGTTTCATCGCCTACACCCTGGGAAACCTAGGCCTGTAGGAAGGCTTTCGGGAGGGGGTACTGTTGGGGTTCAAGAGGGCCTGGTGCCTTCTGTCTAGTTCCCCGTTCAGCGGATTTAGCTTAAAGTGCCAAGTGCATATGCAAATTTATGGATGCTCCCTAGGGCTCGCTTTAAAAGGGGGCCGCCAACAGGAAACAGGTGCTTGGTTTCTTCATTGTTCCCTTGCCGTGTGTTTCCTGTTCCTGTGGTTCTACCTTGTTCCCTTTCCTTCGAGCCCTGTTCCAGCGGTCTTTTCTAGTGCTGGGTTTTGATCCCCTACTTCCCTGTTACCCTGTTTCTTATTCCTTTGGGCATTACTGAACCCTTATTTGGGGACCTGTTTTTAATATTCGGTGACTTTCTGGGATTCGCGGCAGCATTTCCTATGAGTTCTGGCGTCCCGTTATTAACCCTTTTTTGTATCCAAACCATCTTGTTGTACGTTGTGTTTGTGTGGTTTCACGAAGGAGCTGAATAACGGCCGTTTTTTGTGCGACCTTCGTGTTCTTTTTTAGATTCCAGTTTTTTTTGGGTGTCTTTCGAATTCCCTCAATGCCTTTTTTCCCCTGTCCCTTTTTTGTCTTATGATTGTGAATCCCACCCCCTTTGACATTCTCGGTATTTCCAGAGGGGGCGTGGTTGGTCTGGGGTTACGCAAGAAACAACCAATACGTTTACAGTGGAGTAGAAGACATCCTGTTTCGTATCAAGCCACTCCCCTTTGTTAACTGGGGTAGGCAGGGAGGTCGGTAGTTCGTATGTGTACTTGGCACTGGTATTATTAGTAGGGGTGTGTTTAATCTTGTCCCTTTTTTCATTTATAGCGGTCTCGTCTGTGTCAAGCTGTCAGCTGCCAAGAAGCCAGAGGAGATGAGCTGTGTTCCCCAAGACCTTGGGTTCCCTTGTTTTGTTACCCACCTTCTCCCGGTGTCGTGTTCTCCACCATCAGTTTTGGTTGCGGGTGTTGGGGGTCACAGTGAGGGTAGAGGATTGGGACGTTCTTCACTCCTGCGGTGTTGGGCTGGTCGGCATTGGAATAATGCCCCCCAGGGAGACCTATTGTCTCGTCCCAAGGGAGTCTGTTGGAACATGTTTCAGTATACATTGATCATTTTTTGTCAGATTTTGTGGTCAAATTGAGGTCATACACGACAGATACGAAAGATTTTCTGGAGAAACTAGAGAAATTGACTTGGAGAGAAGGGGATTTGATGATTGCTATGGATATCAATTCAATTCAATTCAATTCAATTCAAAGACATTTATAAAGCGCGCTACTTACCCGGAGGGTCTCAAGGCGCTAGGGGGGGGGATCCGCTACTGCTCGAACAGCCAGGTCTTGAGCTTCTTCCTGAAAGAGAGGTGGTCTTGGGTCAGGCGCAGGTCGGCCGGGAGGGAGTTCCAGGTCTTGGCGGCCAGGTAGGAGAAGGATCTTCCTCCTGTTGTCGCTCTTCGGATGCAGGGGACGACTGCGAGGGCGTGGTTGGTCGATCGGAGGTGGCGTTTGGGAGCGTAGAAGTTGAGGCGGTTGTTGAGGTAACTCGGGCCTTGGTCGTGTAGGGCTTTGTGTGCGTGGGTGAGGAGGCGGAAGGTGATTCTCTTGTTGACGGGGAGCCAGTGCAGGTCTCTCAGATGTCCGGAGATGTGGCTGCGTCGGGGGATGTCGAGGATGAGTCTGGCTGAGGCGTTCTGGATCCGCTGGAGTCTCTTCTGGAGCTTAGCGGTGGTCCCGGCGTAGAGGGCGTTGCCGTAGTCCAGTCGGCTGGTGACGAGGGCCTGGGTGACCGTCTTCCTGGTCTCGGTGGGGATCCACCGGAAGATCTTCCGTAGCATGCGCAGGGTATTGAAGCAGGACGAGGAGACGGCGTTGACTTGTCTGGTCATGGAGAGGGAGGAGTCCAGGATGAAGCCCAGGTTGCGTGCGTGGTCTGTCGGTTTGGGTGCGGTGCCCAGGGCGGGGGGCCACCAGGAGTTGTCCCAGGCGGAGTTCGAGGAGCCCAGGATGAGGACTTCCGTCTTGTCTGAGTTCAGTTTCAGGCGGCTGGTCGTCATCCACTCGGCTACGTCTTTCATCCCTTCGTGTAGGTTGGCTCTGGCGGTGGCGGATCGTTGGTCAGGGAGAGGATCAGCTGGGTGTCGTCGGCGTAGGAGATGATGTTGAGGCCGTGTTGGCGTGCGATGGCCGCCAGGGGGCTCATGTAGACGTTGAAGAGGGTGGGGCTGAGCGAGGACCCTTGAGGGACGCCGCAGATGACTTCGGTGGCCTCTGACTTGTACGGTGGCAGGCGGACTCTCTGTGTCCTTCCGTCGAGGAAGGAGATGATCCATTCCAGTGCCTTCTCTTGGATTCCCACGTTGCTGAGGCGCTGCACTAGGGTGCGGTGGCAGACAGTGTCGAATGCTGCAGAGAGGTCAAGGAGGATGAGGGCCGCTGTTTCTCCGTTGTCCAGCAGGGCTCGGATGTCGTCGGTGGCAGCGATGAGGGCGGTCTCGGTGCTGTGGTTGGCTCGGAAGCCTGACTGTGAGGGGTCGAGGGATCCATTCGTCTCGAGGAAGGCGGCCAGCTGCTTCTTGACTGTCTTCTCGATGACTTTGGCTGGAAACGGGAGGAGCGAGATGGGGCGGTAATTCTTGAGTTCGGTGGGGTCCGCTGTTGGTTTCTTTAGTAGAGCGCTGAGTTCGGCGTGCTTCCAGCTCTCAGGGAAGGCGGCGGTGTCGAAGGAGGTGTTGATGATGTCCCGCAGGTGGGGTGCGATGACCGCGTCGGCCTTGTTGAAGACGTGGTGAGGGCAGGGGTCGGTCGGAGATCCGGAGTGGATAGAGTTCATCGTGCTGATGGTGTCTTCGGTGTTGATCGGTGCCCAGGCGCTGAGGGTGGTGGTAGGGGGCGTTGGTGCGGTCGTGGGGAGCGTTGGTTGTGTGCTGAGGCTGTTGTGTATGTCCGCGATCTTGTTGTGGAAGTAGGAGGCGAGGGAGTTGCAGAGGTCTTGCGATGGGGTGATGTCGTTGGATCCGGCGTTGGGGTTGGAGAGCTCTTTCACGATGTTGAAGAGTTCCTTGCAGTTGTGTGCGTTGTTGTCCAGTCGGTCCTTGAATGCTGTTTTCTTGGTGGCGCGGATCAGTTGGTGGTGCTTTCGGGTGGCGAGCTTGAGGGTGGTCATGTTGTCCGGTGTTGGCTTCCTTCTCCAGGCTTTCTCGAGGGCTCGGCAGTTCTTCTTGGAGCTCTTGAGTTCGTCGGTGAACCATGGGGCCTTCTTGCTGCCGGGTCTGCTGGGCAGGGTCCTCAGTGGGGCGAGTTCGTCCGCGCAGTTGCTGATCCACTTTGTGAGGTTGTCGGCGGCCTGGCTGGGGTTCGCTGAGCTGGCGGGAGGGTGCTGGCTCAGGGAAGCGGCGAGTTGGTCGGCTGTGATCTTGTTCCAGCTTCTGCGGGGAACCTGTTGCTGGTGGTGGTGGGTCGTGGTTCTTCTGAAGCTGAAGTGGATGCAGCTGTGGTCCGTCCAGTGGAGTCCGGTGGCGTGGCTGAAGACGATGTCCTTGCTGGATGAGAAGACAGCGTCTAGTGTGTGTCCGGCGAGGTGGGTGGGGGTGGTCACCAGCTGCTTGAGTCCGAGGTTGGCGAGGTTGTCAAGCAGGGTGGTGGTGTTGCGGTTGTTGTTGTTCTCCAGGTGGAAGTTGGTGTCCCTGAGGAGGATGTAGTCAGCGGAGGGGAGGGCGTGCGGGCTGATGAAGTCGGCGATGTCTTCGCTGAATGGTGTGCGTGGTCCCGGGGGTCGGTAGATCAGGGTGCCTCTGAGGGTGGTCTTGGGGTCGGTGTAGATCTGGAAGTGGATGTGTTCGGCGGTTGTCAGGGTGTCGTCGGTGTTGGTCGAGATGCGGATGGTGTCTCTGTGGATGATGGCGATGCCTCCTCCGGTCTGGTTGTCACGGTCTCTCCGGATGATCTTGTAGCCCTCTGGGATGGCGATGGCGATGTCGGGCGCTGAGGAGTCGTTCATCCAGGTTTCCGTGAGGAAGGCGACGTCAGGTGAAGTAGTGTCGAGGAGGTTCCAGAGTTGGACGGCGTGTCTGTGGACGGAGCAGGTGTTGAGCAGGATGCACTTCAGGTGGTTGCTGCTGGTGTTTGGCTTGGCGGGTGCTGGTACGGGGCAGGTCCGGATGCAGGCGAACTTGCAGGCGTGGCAGCTGAAGGGTCCGTGGGTGCGTCTCGGGGTTGCTCGGTAGCATCCCGGGATTCGGCCGGTGTTGAGTGCGTTGAGGGTGGCGGCGTCGTAGGTCCGACGGGTGGGCTGGGGTCCTCGGGGGCCAGGGGTCCTGGCCCTGGGCGCGGTCCAGGCGCGGACGGGCGCAGACGGGCTTACCTTTGGCGCACCTTCGGGGCGCTTAGGGCGCACCCGCTGCGCGTGAACGCCCACTCTGCCATATGAGGAGAGTGGGGGGGGGGCGGAGCGAGGGAGGGGCAGCTAGGAGGGGGAGCGGGGTGGCGAATGGGGATGGCGAGCGAGGGCAGGGGGCGGGGCCGCAGGGGGGCAGCGGCGGGGGGGTGGCGGGAAATGCGGCCGGGCGATTAGGAGGGGGGGGACACAGGGGGCTGGGAAAAAACGGCGGCAAAGGAGTGCAAAGGCGGCGAGGCAAGGGGGCTGGGTAAAAAAACAGCGGAAAAGAGGAAAGAAGGCGGCGAGGCAAGGGGGGGGAGTACGCTGGTCAGGAGCAGGCTAGTGTCAGGAGCAAGCAGGTGGGAACAGCGAGGCAGGAGCGAGGCAGGAGCGAGGCTGGAGCAGGCTGGCAAAGGTGGCACCAGGGGACGGGCGCACTCACGAGGGGTGTGCTCGGGGGTGACCTGCCCGGGGGGACAGTGGTCACTGAAAGGCGCTGGTCCAGAGGCTCTAAGTAGTCTCGTGGGGGGGAGGGGCAGCTGGGAGGGGGAGCGGGGGAGCGGGGTGGCGAATGGGGATGACAAAGGCGAATGCCAAAACGCGTCTGGACACCGTAAGCTCGTAAATAAATGTTTGAGCTTGCCACCGTGAGTGCTTGCGTTTTTGTGGTGGAAACTACGAAGTTGGGAGCAGTCATGGATGTGGGGGCACCGCCCGCTTAAAGGCACCCGCTCATGAGTGCTAGGAGGTGGTGCAATTTTGGAGCAAGCATATATATATATATTCTCTGAAAAAACCATAGGTTATAGACCATATATAGTTAGGAATTAGCATTTACAAAACCTTATTTTACTTACACAAAACCATTGAAATTTCATATATAGTTAGTTGCACTAACTATATATCGCGCACCCGCAATCCACTGCTGATCATGTCACATATTACATAATTCATGACATGATCAGATATCTCTGTCGGGGCCAGAGGCACGGGAAACAGTGCCAAACATACAGGAAAACTTTGTCCACATGAAGATTGTCTGTATATATTGCGGTACCTTACTTTCATGTGCCAATATGAGCATTAACTTAGTAAACAGAGCATTTGAACATCACAAGTGCTCTAAACACCCCCAAATTTTTTTTTTTTTGCTCCTGTTGAGCCCTTTCCAATGCCTGTTTTTTGTTCTTTCCCCTCCAAAAAAAACAAAAAAAAACATAAAATTGTTCAAAAAATACAAAAAAAACAAAAAATGTTCAGAAAATTTAAAAAAATATATAAAACAACAAAAACATTAAAAAAAAGTTCTTTTCAGAACTACCTCCCCTTTATAAAAAAATTGCTAGAATGTTTAGCACTCTGGCAAGCTCTATTTCTTTTAGTTTGCTTCCCGGTTTGCTTGCCGGTACGCGAACCGGGAGCTAACCCCCCCAAATTTTTTTTTTTTAAAGAAGAGTTATTACAAGGGAAGTAAACAGAGAGTAATGTTAAAAGAAAGACAGCTATAGGGACTAAACCAGAGAGGCTGTTTAATAGATTTATTTACAGAAGAAAAGATGGAAGAGGATATAATTGTGAAAAACAAAATAGATAAGGAAGTGAAAGAATCAAGCATTGAAAATGCAATAGGTCTCGCAATAGAAGAGTTTGACCTTTTGGTTTTGCAAATGGATGAGTGGCGTTGCGTGGATGAGTGGCGTTGCGTGGATGATTGGCGTTGCGTGGATGAGTGGCGTTGCGTGGATGATTGGCGTTGCGTGGATGAGTGGCGTTGCGTGGATGAGTGGCGTTGCGTGGATGAGTTGCGTGTGTGAGTGGCGTTGCGTGTGTGAGTGGCGTTGCGTGTGTGAGTGGAGTTGCGTGTGTGAGTGGCGTTGCATGTGTGAGTGGCGTTGCGTGTGTGAGTGGCGTTGCGTGTGTGAGTGGCGTTGCGTGTGTGAGTGGTGTTGCGTGTGTGAGTGGCATTGCTGTGGGGAGGGGGGGAGGAGAAATGCACACGGCGGGCAGGGGAGGGGGCGGAGCGGGGAGAGCGGCATGAGGGTGTGAAGCAGCCGGGGCCTTTGAAATGAAGCTAAGCTTCACTTCAAAGGTGTGGGAGGAGTGCGGCTGAGGGAACAGATGGCAATTTGGTGATGTGTGGTGATTTGGTGACCACGGGCACAGCACCAAATCGCCACAGTTAGTTAAACTTTGTTTAAAGCCCTATAGTCAGAAGCCCTATAGAAGCTGTGGATCTAATAGTAGGTGAATGTGATAGAAATGTAACGAAAAGAGTACAAAACATTTACCTTATAATTTTCGTTAACTTACTCACTTTTTATTTTTATACTTTCAATCTGTGAAAGAGAGAACAAACATTCGAAAAATATTAAAACATGTATTTAAAAATTAGAAAAGACAAGGGAAAAGATTGAAGGACAAACAGTTTTTCAACAACTTTGACACTTACAGAAGCCTCTGCTTCTCCAGGCCCCCTACACAGTCCTAAAGATATACATTTTAAACTAACAGTATCTTGATGCAGATGAAGTGAGGCCTATCTTGAAACATGGTGCATCTTTTGCACTGCTGCTGTCTCACAACAGTGATGCAATGGCAGCACAAAAGAGGTGCAAAGCCATCATTAAATGGTCCCTAACATTTTAAATGATTGTTTCAGGATGCCAATAAGATGTGTCCTATCCAGAGGTTTGTTTGAGGTGAGACCTACTCAGGGTTCCAATTGAAATGTTGAAGAGTACAGAGGAGATCATACATGTGAAGGTCTACCAATGAAGTAACTCATGTCCACTTCACTCTTGAACAAACGCCAGACCTCTTCTGTGTCCGTGGACAGACCTAAACTTCATCTGCACAATGTTATTCGTAAACTTAGGAAACACAGGTGATGTAATTGAAAAATGTGGAGTTTCTTTTCCTCATTTCACAATCACACCACCTGTGTTTCCTCAGTGACTTAAAATGCTCTAAGACACATGAAAGTGTTTTTTTAAAGCCTTTGCACCATTTTTGGATCACTTTTAAGATGGCTATGTAAGTCAAATAATCAAAATCTAAATTTGCCAAGCACAGGTGGGAGCATATTTACAAGGAACTTGCCCCACGGAGAAAGGTCTTAAATTAAAATGGGAAAAATAACATCAGAGACACTCAAATGCCTTATAAATATGCCCCAAACAACTTATGAAGCTCTAGCAGTACATATCCAGAAATGTAATTGATTTCAAAAAACGTTTTTAAACACAACATATAAATCAATTGTATACCTACATTCAAGAGGAAATGACTTAAAATGTCCTTAAGACACATGAAAGCTTTTTTTGATTGCCCTTGCACCATTTTTGGGTCACTTTTAACATGGCTATGTAACTCAAAGAATCAAAATCTAAATTTGCCAAGCACAGGTGGGAGCATATTTACAAGGAACTTGCCCCACGGAGAAAGCTCTTAAATTAAAATGGGAAAAATAACATCAGAGACACTCAAATGCCTTATAAAGAAGCAGACACCATTATTTCCTTGTGATAAATTTTAAAAGCATTCCTTTTCCTCAAAAACGATTTTCAAGTCATAATTTGAAAACACTGCACAGCTCTTATGTACAAAACACCCTGTCAGTACTAATACTTCACATTATCTCCAATTACAATTTCTCAAAGAAACAAAATCTTTTTGTAAAACACTTGAGACAAAGCAACATTTTAAAAACAGATAATACATGTGAAGGCCTACCAATGAAGTAAGTCATGTCCACTTCACTCTTGAACAAAGGCCAGACCTCTTTTGTGTCCGTGGACAGACCTAAACTTCATCTGCACAATGTTATTCGTAAACTTAAGAAACACAGGTGATGTAATTGAAAAATGTGGAGTTTCTTTTCCTCATTTCACAATCACATCACCTGTGTTTCCTCAGTGACTTAAAATGCTCTAAGACACATGAAAGTGTTTTTTTAAAGCCTTTGCACCATTTTTGGATCACTTTTAACATGGCTATGTAAGTCAAATATTCAAAATCTAAATTTGCCAAGCACAGGTGGGAGCATATTTACAAGGAACTTGCCCGACGGAGAAAGGTCTTAAATTAAAATGGGAAAAATAACATCAGAGACACTCAAATGCCTTATAAATATGCCCCAAACAGCCTATGATCTCTAGCAGTACATATCCAGAAATGTAATTGATTTCAAAAAACGTTTTTAAACACAACATATAAATCAATTGTATACCTACATTCAAGAGGAAATGACTTAAAATGTCCTTAAGACACATGAAAGCGTTTTTTGATTGCCCTTGCACCATTTTTGGGTCACTTTTAACATGGCTATGTAACTCAAAGAATCAAAATCTAAATTTGCCAAGCACAGGTGGGAGCATATTTACAAGGAACTTGTCCCACGGAGAAAGCTCTTAAATTAAAATGGGAAAAATAACATCAGAGACACTCAAATGCCTTATAAAGAAGCAGACACCATTATTTCCTTGTGATAAATTTTAAAAGCATTCCTTTTCCTCAAAAACGATTTTCAAGTCATAATTTGAAAACACTGCACAGCTCCTATGTACAAAAACACCCTGTCAGTACTAATACTTCACATTATCTCCAATTACAATTTCTCAAAGAAACAAAATCTTTTTGTAAAACACTTGAGACAAAGCAACATTTTAAAAACAGATAATACATGTGAAGGCCTACCAATGAAGTAAGTCATGTCCACTTCACTCTTGAACAAAGGCCAGACCTCTTTTGTGTCCTTGGACAGACCTAAACTTCATCTGCACAATGTTATTCGTAAACTTAGGAAACACAGGTGATGTAATTGAAAAATGTGGAGTTTCTTTTCCTCATTTCACAATCACATCACCTGTGTTTCCTCAGTGACTTAAAATGCTCTAAGACACATGAAAGTGTTTTTTAAAGCCTTTGCACCATTTTTGGATCACTTTTAACATGGCTATGTAAGTCAAATAATCAAAATCTAAATTTGCTAAGCACAGGTGGGAGCATATTTACAAGGAACTTGCCCCACGGAGAAAGGTCTTAAATTAAAATGGGAAAAATAACATCAGAGACACTCAAATGCCTTATTAATATGCCCCAAACAACCTATGAAGCTCTAGCAGTACATATCCAGAAATGTAATTGATTTCAAAAAACGTTTTTAAACACAACATATAAATCAATTGTATACCTACATTCAAGAGGAAATGACTTAAAATGTCCTTAAGACACATGAAAGCGTTTTTTGATTGCCCTTGCACCATTTTTGGGTCACTTTTAACATGGCTATGTAACTCAAAGAATCAAAATCTAAATTTGCCAAGCACAGGTGGGAGCATATTTACAAGGAACTTGCCCCACGGAGAAAGCTCTTAAATTAAAATGGGAAAAATAACATCAGAGACACTCAAATGCCTTATAAAGAAGCAGACACCATTATTTCCTTGTGATAAATTTTAAAAGCATTCCTTTTCCTCAAAAACGATTTTCAAGTCATAATTTGAAAACACTGCACAGCTCCTATGTACAAAAACATCCTGTCAGTACTAATACTTCACATTATCTCCAATTACAATTTCTCAAAGAAACAAAATCTATTTGTAAAACACTTGAGACAAAGCAACATTTTAAAAACACAACTTTCTTCATAATTTTCTCCTTAAAGCATACTATTCTCTATCTAAATTAAATAAATCTTTTCTCACCTTAGCAAATACTTTATGAGTTTCAAAAAAGTCTCAGAAATACACCAAATTGTCTTCAGCAGAACAAAGGGTATGCACTTCAGAGGCTGCAGCTATAGAAAGCACAGAAATGCTGATATTCATCACACATATCTCTCATGTCTGCCAATCAAAACTCTTCCCTCACTTTTTTCAAATCAAAATCCTTCCCCCCTCTGCCTTCTCTGCCTTTTTTGCATAGCAACCACCTCCTGAAAGACCTCTGATGTTTGCAAGTTCACACACCAATGTTTCAATTGAACTCTGAACTCTCAGTGCACCTGCGTATCCAGTGCAATCTTTCATTAAATGATTTTTTCTTGACCATTCAAATTACATCTTTCAAAGAACACATCCATGCACCCTAACTTTCTGTTTTCAGAAATGGAAATCCACCAATCACTGCTAGTGAATCATTAGCACTGAAACTCCACAGTTTTTTTTCTTTACAAACTCCTACTGTTTCAACTGCCATTTCATTACCACACTTCATCTGACTGCAGCAGAACCTTCTCTCACCATGTTTTCTGTCTGGATTGTTGGACATAGTTACATCTACTGGGCTCAAAGGTATGCTGAGAACAGAAATTTACCTAACCTCAATTTACAAGATGTGGAAATTAAGTGGTTTGGCCACAGAGGATTAAAATGTCACCTATTGATACCATTGGTGAAAACCTTTATGCATTTGCCAAAACCTGACCTGTTAATTGTGCACTGTGGAGGTAATGATTTGGGCACTTTGACTGGGGTAGGTCTGGAAATGCTTTTAAAGGACACCTTTGAGCAATTAATGGCACTTTTTCCTCAAACTGCCTTGGTATATTCAAATATATGCCAAAGACAGAAATGGAGGTGGTCGAACCAATTTTGTCCACAAATTGAGAAGTCGAGGAAGCATGTAAACAAATCTGTTTCAGCTTACATGAGAGACCATGGAATGGGCTCCATGTACAACAATAACTTGCGTTACTTCATGCAAGATATCTACAGAGGAGATGGAGTTCACTTCTCAGATGAGGGCAACAGAATTTTCATTTTGAATTTAAGACTGTGCATTGGTACCTACTTATAAGTACCTAAATGTACCATAAACCCAAAAGCTCTTCTCAGAGCTACCCTACATCTGATCACTCACAATTATTATTTTACTCTAACTTTTTTCACAAATTTTCAACAAAGTACGCTCCCCAGAGCGCTACCCGGTACGCGAACCGGAAGCTAACCGCGCGAAATTTCTAAAAAAAATGTTTTTTTCCCGCACATATGGGCCTCCTCAGCCACCCTCAGAAAACCTAGGGGGTTAAGATACGTCTACCGTGCCCCCTTCTACCCATTCTGAACATTATTTGCCCTCCATCTTGTATCTTAATTCGACTGAAACACAAAATGGTGGACTCCCATAACGCTGCTGGTTCGCGTACCGGGGCGCTCCCCGGGAAGCGCTCCATTAAAAAAGGTGGGAAAGTAATTTACAGAAAAACGACTGGAAACACTTTCACCAAATATAGATTAGCTCATACTACATACCAATCCCTACCATTTTCATAAATTTGTTTGGAATTCCATTTAGCCATTTAGCCTGTAGACCTCTCTAAATACCCTGAGGTAAATTACTTCACAAAACACATCTGAAGTGTTTTAATTGACAACCAATGAAAATGTTACTTTCATTTTCAATTTTTTTTTACCTGATATTTGATTGGTTATGTACCTGAATATATATAAAGGAAGAGAAGGAAACACAGCCATTTTGACTACTACTTCCTGGTGTACATTTCAATAGGATTTTCACTAATAACTTCAACTTCTTTTTAAAGGTAAGATGTTCTTTTATAAATTTGAAAGGAGAACTATGTTATGCACTTTAAATTAATTTGGGAAAACATTTTCAGATAGTTATATACTGTCCCTCTGTAACAGTTACACATTGAGAAAGGCTTGTTTATTATAATTATGGATTGATTTAGGTTTCTATGATATAATTATGAATTTACTTAGGCTTCTTCACAGGCACTTTTTAATAGTACTACTTCACGCCTGAAACCATACAGTGCCCAAAGATAACTTCTCTGCTATAAACTCACAAGTACCTCTCTGAACTTAAACCCAACAGTGCCCTATCTCTACTGATATATTTATTTTTTATGCAATTTACAGCAAGAAAATGGAAGCACAACAGAATAAATTTAAAAATACATTTCAAATTAAGATTGAAAACAATCCTAACGAAGAAAAAGAAGAAACAGACTTTTTTGATGACACTGTAGACGAAGAATTAATGAAATGTGTTGAAGAATGTGAATCATGGAATGAAAATAACGACATACCAGACGAATTAATGTTACAAATTCTTTTAGATTTTGAAAAATCAGAACAATAAATTTAAATTTATTAAGTGAAAATTGTTTGAGACATTATTCTTTTTTTATTTTAAAATGCTGAAAAAGTTCCCAAAAGATATAATATAAAATGAGACTTAAAATATACTGTGCAACTTTTTTGTGTTAGATAGTAAATAAAAAAAATCAACAAAACAAACAATCAATTAACATACAATATTTGAAAAGTCTATCATTCTTTTTTCCTCATAGTACGCTTCCCGGGCCGCTTCCCGGTTCGCGAACCGGGAGCTTCCCACGCAAAAAAAAAAAAAAAATTATTTTTACCCCGCGGGGCCCTTTTAAAACCTCCACATCAAACCTAGGGGGTCAGGGAGGATCTACTATGCCCCCTTATGGTCATTTCCCCCTTTGTTTTGGCCTCCTCTTGTCTCGCGATCCTACCGAGAGACAAGATGGCGGCCGCTCCGGACTGTTTAGAATGTTGACAGACACCGGAGAGCCAATCAGCTTCGCTTTGCGAAGTTCCGTTACGCGTCAAGTACGCGAACCGGAGCGCTGCCCGGAGCGCTGTTACAGATATATATCTTTTTTTGAACGTTAATTTCTCAAAATCCACTGGAGCACATATATTGAGACCTAGCAAAGGCACATCGGGCTAACAGTCCCTACAATTTTGCCAAGTTTCGTGCAAATCCATTCAGCCGTTCGGGCTAAAAGTGAGGCCAACCGCCCTATGGAAATTAACATGGGAAAAACGCGTTTTGGGACCCCCCTTTTTTCTCGGCCCCCCCTTGACGAACCCCCCCCCAAATTGCTGCTCAGAAACAAAATGTTCCATTTTCCTGAAGATTTCAGCCAATTCTGTCCACAAACGCCAAAGTTATTAGACATAGAATTTTCAAAAATCCCATAGAGAAAAAATCCTAACTATATATACCTACTGGCGACCGCCAGTAGGTAATATATATGGTTTTTTCAGTGAATATATATATATATATATATATATATATATCTTCAGCAACACGTGCAACTTCTGTCACGTAATCCAGGCCACACCAGCAATACCGTAAGAAATGTTCTTTATTTAAAAAGGTTTTCTGGGCATGACGCGTTTCGAGTACAAGACTCTTTATCAAATGCCAGTTGCTGCACAAAGGTGGGTTCGTTAGGTTTATATAACGGAACTCTTAGACATTGAAAGGGGACCAAGTCCATTACTTCCCAGATTTTAAAGGAGCAGTTCATTTTCAAGTTTTTCTTCGTCTCATTTACACTTGTTTGTTCAAACCTAATGGCAAAGTCTTTAGTACCAATTCTTAATGAATTTCTTCAACCCATAGTGGTTGACTTACTGGTTACCTTGTCACTTTGTTCAGGTTAATGTTCGATTTTCAATGCTGGGACTTCAATACCCACAATGCTCCACAGCTGCTCCAAATTCATTGCTGGTTTTCAATGTTGATCGTGGTGAAACCTCACTTAGTGCATCTTGATCTGGGTGCAATTAATGCCTTTAAAGGGAATTTTCCGTATCCCAGTCATGGTGCGCCGGTAATTATTTCACTACCACCTGGGCAGTTTAAAATCCTTCAAGGCTCCTGCCTTCGGTATGCCGTGCTTAGGTCAATCCCACTGCACATCCTGGCTGCTGGAAAAAGTTCAGTAATTTCGTTTTCGAGGCGGGCCATCAGTCGTAGCCTCATCCATCATGCACTCCATTCCTGTGCCTTTCGCAGCCGGGGGGCTCCCCTTCACAAGCTTCTCGCTTCCGTCCATGTACCTGACAAGGGGGTGCCTCTCCCAAGCGGATCGGGGCCGGGTCTCGAAGTGTGTCAGACACTTCAATTGAATCTTCAGCAACACGTGCAACTTCTGTCACGTAATCCAGGCCACACCAGCAATACCGTAAGAAATGTTCTTTATTTAAAAAGGTTTTCTGGGCATGACGCGTTTCGAGTACAAGACTCTTTATCAAATGCCAGTTGCTGCACAAAGGTGGGTTCGTTAGGTTTATATAACGGAACTCTTAGACATTGAAAGGGGACCAAGTCCATTACTTCCCAGATTTTAAAGGAGCAGTTCATTTTCAAGTTTTTCTTCGTCTCATTTACACTTGTTTGTTCAAACCTAATGGCAAAGTCTTTAGTACCAATTCTTAATGAATTTCTTCAACCCATAGTGGTTGACTTACTGGTTACCTTGTCACTTTGTTCAGGTTAATGTTCGATTTTCAATGCTGGGACTTCAATACCCACAATGCTCCACAGCTGCTCCAAATTCATTGCTGGTTTTCAATGTTGATCGTGGTGAAACCTCACTTAGTGCATCTTGATCTGGGTGCAATTAATGCCTTTAAAGGGAATTTTCCGTATCCCAGTCATGGTGCGCCGGTAATTATTTCACTACCACCTGGGCAGTTTAAAATCCTTCAAGGCTCCTGCCTTCGGTATGCCGTGCTTAGGTCAATCCCACTGCACATCCTGGCTGCTGGAAAAAGTTCAGTAATTTCGTTTTCGAGGCGGGCCATCAGTCGTAGCCTCATCCATCATGCACTCCATTCCTGTGCCTTTCGCAGCCGGGGGGCTCCCCTTCACAAGCTTCTCGCTTCCGTCCATGTACCTGACAAGGGGGTGCCTCTCCCAAGCGGATCGGGGCCGGGTCTCGAAGTGTGTCAGACACTTCAATTGAATCTTCAGCAACACGTGCAACTTCTGTCACGTAATCCAGGCCACACCAGCAATACCGTAAGAAATGTTCTTTATTTAAAAAGGTTTTCTGGGCATGACGCGTTTCGAGTACAAGACTCTTTATCAAATGCCAGTTGCTGCACAAAGGTGGGTTCGTTAGGTTTATATAACGGAACTCTTAGACATTGAAAGGGGACCAAGTCCATTACTTCCCAGATTTTAAAGGAGCAGTTCATTTTCAAGTTTTTCTTCGTCTCATTTACACTTGTTTGTTCAAACCTAATGGCAAAGTCTTTAGTACCAAGTAAGTGATGTCATTTGAGATGTCATCAGTGATGTCACTGACCATGTCATGAATGATGTAATATGTGACATCATCAGCAGTGGATTGCGGGTGCGCGATATATAGTTAGTGCAACTAACTATATATGAAATTTCAATGGTTTTGTGTGAGTAAAATAAGGTTTTGTAAATGCTAATTCCTAACTATATATGGTCTATAACCCATGGTTTTTTCAGTGAATTTTCAAGGTTTTGTAAATGCTAATTCCTAACTATATATGGTCTATAACCTATGGTTTTTTCAGTGAATTTCAATGGTTTTTTAATAGCAAATATCAAAAGCTGTAAAATGTGAAGTACGTGGTAGATAAAAACATTTTCGTGTTTATGCATGCTGATGTGCTTTGAACGCTGCCCCCCCCCTCTTTTCTTTTAGGAGTATTCTCTCTTTGCAGATAGTGAAGGGTAGGGAACGCAGGCTTTTGCCCCCGTTGTAATGCGTTGTGCCTGCTTCCCTCTCCATTTGATTGATTGTTATCCTAGCATTTACTGTTTTAGAATTGGTTCTCTTTGGTTCATTCTCTATTTACAAACAAGCACAGAGTCGCAATACTCTGTTTAGTCTTTGCAGATAGTGAAAAATCGTTAAAAAAACAAAAGGAATCAAGCAAAATCAGTAGGCCACTAATGGGATCTCTTTTTGACCTCGCTAAAATAGAAACATTAGGAACAACCCCTCATGAGAAATACAAAACTAGTGAGAGGAACTGAGCTCGACACCATGATGGCTGCAAGACAGCTCGGCTCCGCCGCCCACCCCGCCCAAAATAACGACAAACCCTATGCAAATATTATAAATATATACAACACACCAGCAAAGTAACAGGGTAAAACGTTTTATTAAATAACTATTTACATGGCAGCCTGCTGCAACATCGATCCAAATGCATGCCGCCATTCCCGGGATTTCTCCCCGACTACTCTGTGGCCTACGAGATGGATCAGTATGGGCAAATATACACTTGGGGATTCACAAACAACAACAAGCCTTTGTATTTGGGGCTCAAAATCAACAACAGTGACAGAGAACAGAAGCGAACTAAGCACTCAGGGGCTACGTTTAAACGTAACATAATCCCCCCAGAGGTTCATCACCTTACACAGACATGCACTCTGATCTCCTTGGCCTCAGTCGAGCATCAATAGTAAGATTTTCATATGTTGAGTGTAGGTTCATGGTTTTCCATCCACAGACTAAAAGCCTGGAGTGGGACTGAAAGAACCATAACTAGGTAAGAAGGAAGGCAGAGGCTGTAGGAAGGACTCTGGATATGGTATGTTGCTTGGTCCCTGAGATGCTTCGATGTCACTGTGTAAAGTAAGTACAAACGAAGTTATATCCAAAAAAGGTTTAATTGTAGGAGAAAAGGCACAGAGCCTCCAGATAACAGAAGAGCAGGATTAAACTGCCAAACAGGGAATCTGGAACACAGAACCAGGGAGGATCACGCAGGAGCAGGGTTCTAGTTCCAACAAAGAAAATAAATAAATAACAAGGAACAGCACAGAAAGGAAAGGGTGGAATGCAACACATCTCCTTCCTATAAAACAAACAAAACTGTATGGTGAAGGGGAGAATTAGGACAGAAACCTAGAAGGTATAACAACAGGTCTGGCATTGGTTTTAACTCTATGAGCCACAGACTGAGAGGGTAGAATGCAGTCACTGTCGTCATGAGTAGGACTCTGAGCAGAACTTTTGTCATGAGGAAGTATCTGAACAGAACCAGGAGGAACAGACTTACACTTTGCAACCTTCCTTATGTTCCAGGCTCTACCATCTTGAGTAATGACAGAGTTCCTGAAAACTTTAACAATCTTAATGGGATTGCTGAACTTAGAAAGACCTTTGAGAGTGAACCCAGGTTTCTTGATCTTGACCCACTCACCCACAACAAAATCAGGAACTTTCACATTCATTTTGCGGTCAAACAAAGTTTTCATAGTGTTCTGCTTGGTTTCAACACGATTGGCCACTTGCGAAATGTCCAAGTGGTCAACCTTAACATCCAACTTCTTAACCCACCAAGGACAGATATCGGAACTAGGAGTTCTCCCTCTCAGAAGCTGGAAGGGACTGACCTCCGTGACAGCATGTGGGGTGATGCGATACATCCAGAGTCTTTCCCTTACCACATCCCTCCAAGACTCACCCGAAGAACAAGCAAGCTCCACAGCATTTTTAAGAACACGGTTAAACCTCTCAACCTGGCCATTTTCCCTAGGCTCATACAACGAGGTAGTGTGATGCTTGATACCACAAGAGACAAGGAAATCCTCCATGTCCCGGGAGATAAGTTGAACGCCGTTATCAGTAACTAGGATTTCAGGAGAACCCTCTCTAGCGAAAACTTCCCTAAGGAAGGAAATAATGACTAAGGTGGTGGCACAGGAGACAAACTTAACTTCCGGCCATTTGGTGTGATAGTCAATTAAAACCAAAGCCAAACGAGCATTCTCAGGAAGGCGATGGAATGGACCGGAAATGTCAAAAGCTAGTTTTTGCCAGGGATGATTAGGCCAAGGAACAGGACAAAGAGGAGCAGAAGACACCTTAAGCATCTTATCACTACTGACACAATCCACACAGTCACGGACAGTTCTGTCTACCATCTTGTCAAGACCAGGCCACCAAAAGTTGGTCCTAATAAGGCGTTTCATAGAGGACATTCCAATATGAGTTCTATGGGCCAAGGAAAGAATCTTGTTATACAAAGAAGCAGGGGGAATCATTTTCCCAGCCTTAAACAAAATCCTACCAACAGCTTCAATTTCAGACGAAACCTGACAAAAAGGAGCAAATTCAGGCAAAACAGATTTATCTTTGGGCCAACCTTTTTCCAAACAGTCAAAAATTAATGAGAAAATAGGATCCTTCTCAACCTCAGACATCCACTCAACTTCAGAGATTCCCTTGAAATCACTAGAAACATAGTCATTGACCACAGAAACAATATCAATTTCACGATTATCTGGATTGGTACCACTATCAGGGCAAGGCAACCTGGAGAGAAAATCCGCCGTGACATTACTTCTACCAGGAACATACAAAACCTCAAAATCATACTCCTGCAACTTAGAAGATAAACGTGCAATGCAAGCAGTTGAGTTCCAACCGCCCCCAGGAGACAAGATTCCAACCAAGGGCTTGTGATCAGTTTTGAGAATGAACCTGTTGCCCCAAACATAATTGCGAAAATGCTCAACAGCCCATGTACAGGCTAACAATTCCCTTTCAATGACAGCATACCTCCTCTCAGTGAGAGATAGAGTCAGAGACGCAAAAGCAACGCACCATTCTTCCTTGCCTGAAATCTGACCTAACACAGCCCCAAGGCCATAACAACTCGCATCCACGGTGATGATGCACTTCTTGTTAAGGGAAAAGGATCTCAAAGTGGGAGCATTCACAATATCTTCCTTAATAGAACAAAAGGCAGACTCTTGCCTATCAGACCACACAAAGTCTGAGGACTTTCTAGTAAGCTCCCTGAGGGGTTCAATTTTCGTGGCGAAATTGCGAATAAACTTACTGTAGTACTCGCATAAGCCAGCAAAGGAAAGCAATTTCTCTTTGTTATCAGGAGAAGGGGCTTTCACAATGGCATCAACAAGGGAACGCTTGGGAACCACACCATCAGCAGATAACGTGTGACCCAAATATTCCACACTCTCACAAAAGAACTTACATTTGTTAAATTTAAGGGTAAGACCAGCATCGCATAACTTGTTGCACACAACCTTAAGGTGGACATGATGATCATCCACATTCTTAGAGAAAATGAGGATATCATCCTGGAAACACTTCACGAAAGAGCAAACATCCTTAAAAATGTGGTGCATAGCCCTCTGAAACACCGAAGCGGCGGAGGCTAGGCCAAAAGGCATCCTCTTAAATTGGGAAAGGCCAAAAGGAGTGATGAAAGCGGTAAAATGCTTTGCATCATCAGTTAATTCAATTTGGTGATAAGCGGAACGCAAATCAAGGGTAGAAAAGATGCAAGCACCATCCAATAAACATACCATTTCGTTTATATTGGGAAGAGGGTGACAATCAGTGATTAAATTGGCATTGAGAGCCCTTAGGTCCACACACAACCTGATACTTTTATCGTGTTTCTGAGCCAAAACGATGGGCGAAACCCATTCAGAGGACTCTACTTCCTCAATAACACCTCCAAGAATCATGTCGTCCAATAAGATTTTGAGTTCAGCTCTAATACTAATGGGTACACCCCTCAATTTATGTTTGACTGGGATAGCACTACTTTTAACTTTAATTCTATGGGAAAAACCTTTAAGTTTGCCAAGTTTTTCAGAAAAAACTTGAGGAAATAACAAAGGGAGATCCTTCTCAAGATCACACACATTCTTAGAAGTTTCAGAAGCAATCATACTATTATCAGACAGAAGAGTATTACCACCACAGGAAGCAGTGTTGTCTAAAGGTGAAGTATCACAAGTAATGGCAACCACAGAGATAGGATCTTTGTTCCTGGGATTTAAGGTAATTCCAAGTCTGGCTTGATCCCTCCAGCCCAGAACATTCACACCTTTGACAGCAATGTACATTTTGATCCAAGCATTATTACCCCTAAATTCAATAAGGACTTCTTTATAACCAACAACATTAATGTAGGATTCATCAAAGTTTTGTGCAACAATATCAGGCTCACATAAGCTAGTTTGATCAACAAGGTCCCCAAAAACTTCATGGCAATACAACTTGGTAATAATGGTCCACGGAGAGCCTGAATCAGCCATAAGTTTGAGCTGTTTTCCTAAAATATTAACAATACAATCAGGAGAACTCAAAGTTTCTGCAGATTTGATATCAAACATATTGCGGATAGATACAACAATACCATGTTCAAGGTCTTGGGATGATGACATACCTTGTGACACAGTAGAAACTTTGCCTTTAGAGGAAAAGGATGAATCTTTTCTTGTACTAGGGTCTTTGCACATTTTTGAAAAATGACCTACACGTCCACACTTGGTGCACTCTTTTCCAATAGCAGGACAACGAGGATACGAAGCAATGTGGTTGGGATTACCACATCTGAAGCAGTAATAATTTTTAGAGTTGGACTGAGTCTTCGTATTGGTGTTAGGCTTGCCATTGGAAAATGAGCCAGAAGGGGAAACAACATTAACATTACCCTCATCAACACTAGAAGATGACTTACTAACAGTACCAGAAGAAGTTTTACTTTCAAGAGTTTTCATCCAACGCTCAGACTGTTCAAGAGCTTTGGAGGTACTGATAGTCACTTCTAAACTGGGATCACCCAAGATCCAAAGTTGTTCCTGAACCTTTTTACTTCTCACGTGTACAATGATTTGGTCCCTGAGCATTTCGTCAGTCATTAACCCAAAATTGCAATGTAGGGACAAAGCTCGAAGTGCAGTAAGAAAGTCATCAAAACTTTCATTTTCTTCCTGAGCTCTAGTATAGAATTTGTACCTGTTTAATGCAACACTAGTATTGGGTTTGAACCTATTTTCAATACGCAATAATGCTTCATCGTAAACATTGTGATCACCACCCGAACACATAGGTGGAAGAGTTCTGAATACATTTTGACCCTCTGAACCCAAGCAGTGGAGGAAAATATTTTTCTTCCTCTCAGCAGACATACGCTCACCATCGATAGCCTTTAGATAAGTAATAAACTCTTCTTTCCATCGTGACCATGGAATAGATGGTTCACCTTTGCTCTGCAGAAACTTGCTTGGAGGATCAAATTGCATGGTTGAGTAAAATGTTAACACAAATTAAATAAAGTACTTGTATCTGTATATAGCACAGAAAATGCCAAAAGAATGGTATAAATTGTAAAGAATCGTCCCAAAATGTGCACACAAAGAGAAAAATATTCCTGAAAATGTCAAAAATATACTTGAAGCAACAAAGTCTAGTGAAAAAAATATCCAAAGGAAAAATGAAGCACACTTTAAAATTATGTAGCACAAACTCCTCACAGTGCAGTGGAAACTTTGTAGAAATAACAAGTCTCTCAGGAGGTGACAGTTTAAATATAAGTTTTCCAATGTAAAAGTACCAACCAGTATAAACGTTTCAGCCTGGAAATGCACCACTCAACGCGTATAGTACGATGTGAAGGCTTTAATCATGTTGTTGCGCGTCAGAGATCAAGCATACAGCGTTAGGATTCAGCGCGAAAGTAAGATCGGCTTGGTCAGAGTCATCCAGAGCGGACGCTCTGTGATCCAGGACGCTTTGTGACGCAGGCAACAAGACGAAGAACAAGGGGAATCAGCCTTCGAAAGAGCGTGATGAGCGTGATGATGCGTTGAGCGCGATGACGCGTTGAGCGTGATGACGCGTTGAGCAGGCTGGTTGGTAGTTATGGCAACCAACAAACGTTACGTAGCCGAAGGAAATCCTCTCGTAAAGAGGAAAAACTTGTAAAATCAACAATTTCCGGAATGTACATACCAGGAGGTTGCCGATCAGACGTATGAGAAGAGATTTCCTTAAACAGTACTCCGAAAGTGTTGAAAATGAAGAGGTGGACGGGTTCATTTTTTTGAAGAGGAATCCTCGCACCTGTTCCTTGAAAATGCCGCGGAAAGGACTCCTCAGGTTCTCCAATCGTCGCCAATTTTGTAAAGTAAGTACAAACAAAGTTATATCCAAAAAAGGTTTAATTGTAGGAGAAAAGGCACAGAGCATCCAGATAACAGAAGAGCAGGATTAAACTGCCAAACAGGGAATCTGGAACACAGAACCAGGGAGGCTCACGCAGGAGCAGGGTTCTAGTTCCAACAAAGAAAATAAATAAATAACAAGGAACAGCACAGAAAGGAAAGGGTGGAATGCAACACACTGCCTTGCACAAATGGCATAAGTCCTGGATGTTGGGTGCCATAGTTGAGGGTTCCGAGCAGCACTTGTAACACTGTCTGAAGCTCATTTGCACCTGCTGCAGCTTCACTATTCTCACAGTAAGTGGGGGCTGTTTGATGACCTGACTGCATTGGAAAGCAATGTGATGCGGTGCCTCCCTGAACCGCTTGACGGAGGCCCCCGAGGGGCGGTGTGGTGGCGCGGACTCGGAGGGGGCGCTTGGCTCCTGCCCCCTCCCCAAGTCTTGTTGCCCTGGTGTGGCCTGAGATCGCCCCCGACATAGGCGGCCGGCTCCCGGGGTCAGGCGGAAATTTTTGCCTTTTGGTGACTCTTCCATTCTGGACCTTGTCCCACAATCCGTTTGATCTGAAGACACGTCCTGCGGTGCCCTAGTCCGACCATCACATATACCTGCGCCAGGAGACGGCGTGGGGTGCACTAGAAGGGAGAGGCGGCGCGAACGAGCCTCCCCACCTCCCCAGGTGGAGGTTTCTCAGCTACACCCCAGCGCTTCACTCGGCCAGCTGATTTGCGCCCGCTCTTGCGGCACAGTGCCTCGCTCGGCCAGCTGAATTGCGCCTGCTCCACACCTTGTCCCACAATCCGTTTGACCTGAAGACACATCCTGCGGTGCCCTGATCCGACCATCACATATACCTGCACCAGGAGACGGCGTGGGGTGCACTAGAAGGGAGAGGCGGCACGAACGAGCCTCCCCCACCTCCCCAGGTGGAGGTTTCTCAGCTACACCCCAGCGCTTCACTCGACCAGCTGACTTGCGCCCGCTCTTGCGACACAGTGCCTCGCTCGGCCAGCTGAATTGCGCCTGCTCTTGCTATTACAGCGTCTCACCCGCCATCCAACGGAATTGCACCCAATCTTGCGGTACAGCGACAGGCGGCTGCCACGGAGCTCACAAAATGGCGGTCGGCTACACAGACTTGGGCCTGGCCTGCAAGGATGGCTCTGGGCAACCCTGGAACTCAGACGCTTGACTGCTAGGCCATGGGCCCCATTCCCAAAAGCGTCCCCTCAGCCTTGAAGATTCTACAAGAGTCACCGGGGCCCCCGACTCCCGCAGGCTTCCGGTGGGGAGCGACTGCCATGATTGCTCGCGGAATGGCCACGACGGAGCCACGAGATGGTGGTGTTCTCATGCTGACGCCAGCTTCAGTCTGAAACATCCAGAAACACTGTAGACTACCAATTCAATCAGTTCCGGTGGAGCCCCAACGTGACCTGGTAGAGAAGAACTAGCCCTCCCCTCTTAGACTGATGGTTCTTGTTGCCTGTCCCTTCTGTTGTCATTTAACAGAACTTTTTGGACTGCTGAAAGGGGTTCTGTTCCGACCGCTGGTTGGTGGAGACATTTTGACTATATTCTGGACCTGCATTGTCGCTTAATGCGTCATATGACGCGCCGCGTTAGCGCACCCGGAAGTGCTCCGGTGCGCGAGGCGCGAAGCGCATCTTCCCGGAAGCGATCCGGGGTGCGGCGCGGAGCGCGTAACATAAGCATAACAGGTCATGTGACTTGTTAATAAAACTTTTCATTGGTTCATTTTACTTTTGGTTTCCTAATGATGGAAGGCTTGGTCATATGACCTAAAAATAACACTTTTCAGTGGATATATGACGGTACAACGCGTTATTTTACAACGCAGACCGTTACATCGCAATTTTTACAACGCAGGATCCATTACAATGCATGCCTTTACAACGCATGTCATTACATAGCAGATACTATTACAACGTATGCCATTACAACGTAAGTATGGGTAAGTATATCTTTTTTAAAATAATGTAATTTAGTTAATTTAATTAATTTAATTTATTAAATTTAATTTTATTAATTTTAAAAAAGTAATTAATTTAATTTAATTTAATTATTGTAATTTGAGTAATAATAAAATTGTAATTAATTTAATGTATTTAATTTAATTTAACTAATGTAATTTAATTAATTTAAAAATGGTAAATAATATAATTTAATTTATTATAATAAATTTAATTTAAATAATTTAAAAATAATAATTAATATAATTTAAATTAATTGAATTAATGTAATTTAATTAATTTATACATTGTAAATAATATAATTTTATTTTACTAATTGAATTAATTTAAAAAATGTAATTAATTTAATTTAAGTAATGTAATTTAATTAATTTATTAATTGAAAATAATATAATTAATTTAATTTAATTTAATAAATTTAATTAATTTAATTAATTTAATTTATTTAAAGTCGTGTTTTTTTAAAAAGTGAACACTAAAAATACCCCATTTACCCCAAAAACCAAACCCAGCCCTAAAACCTAAAAATGCCCCTGTACCCCAAAAACCAAACCCAGCCCTAAAACCTAAAAATACCCCTGTACCCCAAAAACCAAACCCAGCCCTAACACCTAAAAATACCCCTGTACCCCAAAAACCAAACCCAGCCCTAAAACCTAAAAATACCCCTGTACCCCAAAAACCAAACCCAGCCCTAAAACCTAAAAATACCCCTGTACCCCAAAAACCAAACCCAACCCTAAAACCTAAAAATACCCCTGTACCCCAAAAACCAAACCCAGCCCTAAAACCTAAAAATACCCCTGTACCCCAAAAACCAAACCTAGCCCTGAACCCTAAAAATACCCCTGTACCCCAAAAACCAAACCCAGCCCTAAAACACTAAAAATACCCAAACACCCCAAAACATATACCTCAGTACCCCAAAACACATACTCCTATACTCATACTTATTTTTTTTAAATTACTTAAATTAATATATTTAATTTATTTTATAAAAATACATAAATTAATATATTTATTTATTTTTAATATTAATTAAATTAATTAAATAATGTAAAATAAAATATAAAATAAAATTATATGCTTACCTATACTTACGTTGTAATGGCATGCGTTGTAATAGCATCTGCTATGTAATGACATGCGTTGTAAAGGCATGCATTGTAATGGATCCTGCTTTGGAAAAGTTGCGATGTAATGGTAGTGCATTGTAAAAGTTGCGTTGTAATGGATGTTTCCCCTTTTCAGTGGTTTAGAACATTTTTTTTTCCCAAATGATGAAAGCCCCACCTTTTTTTTTCTCACTCTGACTTGTAAAGCAAAGGACCCAGATGCATTTACAGTTTATCACTAACAATGTTCCAGGCTAATGTATTTTCCTGGGAAATTTACAACTGTCCTACAAGTAAAATATTCCTATTTCGAGAAAAAGGGCGTTTCTTCGTCCCATGAGGGAGCCGTTGAGCAAAAGAGGCTCGGCCTGCTGTCTTAGTCGCTGATAGGCCTGAATATCAGATTCTTATCGATCACTTTATGTTGCAGGAGTGGAAAACACAACAGCCCTTGACCATTTACCTTTACTGCTTACCTGCGTATTGTACCTTTTAACCGTCATGTAATCGGGCTGCTTTATTTCACTTGCCTTTTACTGATTCGAAAACAGTGGCTATTATTCAAAACTTTACCAATCTAGGTACTACTACCATGTTTTGTGTTAAAAACTTTTATTGTGAAAATGTCAGTATACAAATACGGGCCTATAACCACGTGGGCCGGCCACGGAGCAAACTGTAATCGTATATGATGAGGGGACATTTACACTGTAGAAGAACGTAATGGGCGGGCCATTAGGTTGCAAGAATTAAGGTGTCTAACAGTTGCGAAATCGGTGGACGTACATTTTATAATTAAAGTACGACAGGGCCAGTTACAATAAAATTATCTAGATATACATTTGCGGGCAAGTACCATGGGTGACATTAATTCGAACTTTCAATAGTACAGTAATCAATAACACATCAGAACTTAATATCAATAGGGATGTCCAAATGTTCAATCAGTACTCGTTCCCGCCCGCCATGTGCTTCAAAACTGCATACGTATCTCGTGATATCAAGGCTGGGCAACCAGTACACAACAAGGAGTTACGAGTCCCATTTATACCGGCACCATTTTGGACGAGGCCGGGCAGGTCCAGGATATAGTCAAAATGTCTCCACCAACCAGCGGTCGGACCAGAACACCTTTCGGCAGTCAAAAAAGGTTCCGTTAAATGACAACAGAAGAGATAGGCAACAAGAACCATCAGTCAAAAGAGGGGAGGGCAAGTTCTTCCCTACCGGGTCAAGTTGGGGCTCCATCGGAACTGATCGAATTGGTAGTCTACAGTGTTTCTGGATGTTTCAGACTGAAGCTGGCGTCAGCATGAGAACACCACCATCTCGGGGCTCCGTCGTGGCCATTCCGTAAGCAATCATGGCAGCCGCTCCCCATCGGAAGCCTGCGGGAGTCGGGGGCCCCGGTGACTTTTGTAGAATCTTCACGGCTGAGGGGACGCTTTCGGGAATGGGGCCCATGCCCTAGCAGGCAAGCGTCCGAGTTCCAAGGTGTCCCAGGGCCATTTTAGTGGACCAGGCCCAAATCCAAAGAGCCGGCCGCCATTTTGAGAGTCCTGTTGCAGCCGCCTATCGCTGCACCGCAAGAGTGGGCGCAATTCAGCTGGATGGAGAGCGAGACGTTGTGCCGCAAGAGCGGGCGCAACTCAGCTGGATGGAGGGTGAGGCACTGTGCCGCAAGAGCGGGCGCAATTCAGCTGGATGGCGGGTGAGGCACTGTGCCGCAAGAGCGGGCGCAATTCAGCTGGATGGTGGGTGAGGCACTGTGCCGCAAGAGCGGGCGGAACTCAGCTGGATGGCGGGTGAGGCACTGTGCCGCAAGAGCGGGCGGAACTCAGCTGGATGGCGGGTGAGGCACTGTGCTGCAAGAGCGGGCGAAACTCTGCTGGATGGCGGGTGAAGCACTGTGCCGCAAGAGTGGGCGCAACTCAGCTAGATAGCGAGTGAAACGCCAAGGGGCTCCCCACTGCAGCTGAGGAGCCTCCACCTGGGGAGGCGGGAGAGGCCCGTTCGCGCCGCCTCCCCCCCCCGGGGCGCCCCACGCCGTCTTTCGGCGCAGCATTGTAGGATGGCCACACCAGTGCGGCAACTTGCTGGACACCACCTCGGTGCCATCCGGATCTTGGCGCGTTGTGCTGCCTTCGGCCTATTCGCATATCGGTCCATTACTGACGCCGCCTCACAGGCCAACGGATTTTGTAGGCTTTTTATAGCCCAAAGCCGCATAACAGGTCATGTGACTTGTTTATCAAACTTTTCATTGGTTCATTTTACTTTTGGTTTCCTAATGATGGAAGGCTTGGTCATATGACCTAAAAATAACACTTTTCATTGGTTTAGAATTTTTTTTTTTCCCAAATGATGAAAGTCCCACCTTTTTTTTTCTCACTCTGACTTGTAAAGCAAAGGACCCAGATACATTTACAGTTTATCACTAACAATGTTCCAGGCTAATGTATTTTCCCGGGAAATTTACAACTGTGCTGCAAGTAAAATATTCCTATTTCGAGAAAAAGGGCGTTTCTTCGTCCCATGAGGGAGCCGTTGAGCAAAAGAGGCTCGGCCTGCTGTCTTAGTCGCTGATAGGCATGAATATCAGATTCTTATCGATCACTTTATGTTGCAGGAGTGGAAAACACAACAGCCCTTGACCATTTATCTTTACAGCATTCCTGCGTATTATACCTTTTAACCGTCATGTAATCGGGCTGCTTTATGTCACTTGCCTTTTACTGATTCGAAAACAGTGGCTATTATTCAAAACTTTACCAATCTAGGTACTACTACCATGTTTTGTTTTAAAAACCTTTATTGTGAAAATGTCAGTATACAAATACGGGCCTATAAGCACGTGGGCCGGCCACGGAGCAAACTGGAATCGTATATGATGAGGGGACATTTACACTGTAGAAGAACGTAACGGGCGGGCCATTAGGTTGGAAGAACTAAGGTGTCTAACAGTTGCGGAATCGGTGGACTTAAATTTTATAATTAAAGTACGACAGGGCCAGTTACAATAAAATTATCTAGATATACATTTGCGGGCAAGTACCATGGGTGACGTTAATTCGAACTTTCAATAGTACAGTAATCAATAACACATCAGAACTTAATATCAATAGGGATGTCCAAATGTTCAATCAGTACTCGTCCCCGCCCGCCATGTGCTTCAAAACTGCATACGTATCTCGTGATATCAAGGCTGGGCAACCAGTACACAACAAGGAGTTGCGAGTCACATTTATACCGGCGCCATTTTGGGCGAGGCCGGGCAGGTCCAGGATATAGTCAAAATGTCTCCACCAACCAGCGGTCGGACCAGAACCCCTTTCGGCAGTCAAAAAAGGTTCTGTTAAATGACAACAGAAGAGATAGGCAACAAGAAACATCAGTCAAAAGAGGGGAGGGCAAGTTCTTCCCTACCGGGTCACGTTCGGGCTCCACCGGAACTGATCGAATTGGTAGTCTACAGTGTTTCTGGATGTTTCAGACTGAAGCTGGCGTCAGCATGAGAGCACCACCATCTTGTGGCTCCGTCGTGGCCATTCGCAAGCAATCATGGCAGCCGCTCCCCACCGGAAGCCTGCGAGAGTCGGGGGGCCCGGTGACTTTTGTAGAATCTTCAAGGCTGAGGGGACGCTTTCGGGAATGGGGCCCATGCCCTAGCAGGCAAACGTCCGAGTTCCAAGGTGTCCCAGGGCCATTTTAGTGGACCAGGCCCAAATCAGAAGAGCCGGCCGCCATTTTGAGAGTCCTGTGGCCTATCGCTGCACCACAAGAGTGGGCGCAATTCAACTGGATGGTGGGTGAGACGCTGTAGCCGCAAGAGTGGGCGCAACTCAGCTGGATGGCGGGTGAGGCACTGTGCCGCAAGAGCGGGCGCAACTCAACTGGATGGCGACTGAAACGCCAAGGGGCGCCCCACTGCAGCTGAGGAGCCTCCACCTGGGGAGGCGGGGGAGGCCCGTTCGCGCCCACCTCCCCCCCCCCCCCGGGGCGCCCCACGCCGTTTTTCGGCGCAGCATTGTAGGATGGCCAAACCAGTGCGGCAACTTGCTGGACACCACCTCGGTGCCGTCCGGATCTCGGCGCGTTGTGCTTCCTTCGGCCTATTCGCACAACGGTCCGCTACTGACGCCGCCTCACAGGCCGACGGATTTTGTAGGCTTTTTATAACCCAAAGCCGACTAAAAG
The DNA here is from genome assembly GCF_964263255.1 of Lissotriton vulgaris. Lineage (NCBI taxonomy): Eukaryota > Metazoa > Chordata > Amphibia > Caudata > Salamandridae > Lissotriton > Lissotriton vulgaris. Next base: position 663,837,189 of record NC_141697.1, read on the forward strand.
ACAGGCCAAAGCAGCCCATTGTTGCTACTCCGGGGAGGGTGGAGCAAGGACAGTGTCAAGCGGACGGTGAATGCTTTGAGATGGATGTTGCAGCAGGCTGCCATGTAAATAGTTTTTTAAAATGTTTTTTTAACGTGTTTACTTTGTTGGAGCGTTGTATATATTTATAAGTTATTAAAGTGTTATAATCCTACTACTTTGTTGGAGTGCTATATATTTGTAATGTGACACATTCTTGTGAAGACTTTGATGTACAGAAAGGCATCCCTGGAATCTTCCGCTTCAGGCTCGGTCCCACACACCCTTACAGTGAGAATCGCCTCCCCAATCACAATACAGGATCGTTATCAGATAGTAGGAACGCGTGTGGTGTGACGGATCTCATGGGGTGGGGGCCTTGATCTACTGTAACTCCTTTGAAGAGGGGTGATTCTTTACAGTTGGGGCCATAAACTACTTCCACAGGGCTAGGTGATAGCCTGGGACCTGCCTGGACAATCGGACACAGAGGAAGAGGAGTGTCATAGGGTGCGGTAGTGAATAGGGTGAAAGGGAGGTGTCAGGCGGGCACGGGGTGTGATTCTCAGGGAAGAGCAGCGCAGATGGGGGGAGGTTTATGGCCCATGCATGAGAGAGAGAGCGGGGGTGACCAGTGCGTGGGGGAGATGCTTGTGAGGGTAGGGAGCCGTGCTGAGGATCGGCGGCGTGCAGAGAGTGGGTCTGGTCAAGGCATCTAAAATGGCTGCCATGCACGACAAAAGTGTGGCATTGGAAAAAAGGCAAGATGTCGCAGACAATGTTTATCAATACGGATTAATTTTCCACAGAGAGAACGGGGGAGGTCAGAGAGGGGGGGTGTTCGTAGCGCCAGGGAGACGCGCTGGGGACCGGCGAGGGGCAGAGGGGCCATAGCGCTTTCAAAATGGCTGCTGCTTGCAAGAGCGTACGTGCCTGAGTGGGGACAAGGTGGCGCCGATTATGTTGACATCGCAAACCAGATTTTAACACTTAGACATGAAAGTGAAAACTGCACCATTGCTCCCCCCCCCCGACTGACACCCTCCTTTGCCTCAGCTTGGATCATCATTTGCTAAAGTGTTCAAAGACCCCACCTTGAGTATAAGCACAACCGGGGCCTTACTGCACACCCTGAGAAAAACTACGCAGCAAGACAATCTCTACCTTCTCCCTTTTCCATGTTCCAACGCTTTGAAATGAACAATATATTTACTTGCAGTGACAAAATGGCGGTCAACACTTCCTGATTTCCTTCGAATCAAACATTAACTGACGTCACGCAGCAAAAAAAAAATTCCGCTCACGCGCAGGCGCTGGAAGACATGTATCAACATATATGAGCATCCTCAGCCACCCTCAGAAAACATAGGGGGTCAGGATACGTCTCCCGTGCCCCCTTATACCCATTTCCCACATTGTTTTCCCTCCATCTTGTGATTTAATTAAAACGAAACACAAAATGGCGAATTCCCGTTACGCTACAGGTTTGCGACCCGGTTCGCGTACCGGGAAGCGCTTCTACCGCGAAAAATCAAATTTTTGTTATTTGCCCCACGGGACCCTTTAATAACCCGAACATCATTCCTAGGGGGTCAAGAGGGGTCTACCTTGCCCCCTTTCATTAAATTCCCCCTTCATTTTTCTCCTCCTCTTGTCTCTCGATCCTACCGAGAGACAAGATGGCGGCCGTTCCGGACTGTTTAGAATGTTGACAGACACCGGAGAGCCAATCAGCTTCGCTTCGCGAAGTTCCGTTACGCGTCAAGTACGCGAACCGGAGCGCTACCCGAAGCGCTGTCACAGATATATCTGTTTTTTAAAGTGTTAATTTCTCAAAATCCACTGGAGCACATATATTGAGACCTAGCAAAGGCACATCAGGCTAACAGTCCCTACAATTTTGCCAAGTTCCGTGCAAATCCATTCAGCCGTTCGAGCTAAAAGTGAGGCCAACCGCCCTATGGAAAACTCAATGTTAAAAACGCGTTTTGGGACCCCCCTTTTTTCTCAGCCCCCCCTTGACGAAACCCCCCCAAATTTTCAGGAGCTGCTCAGAATCAAAATGTGCCATTTTCCTGAAAATTTCAGCCAATTCCGTCCACAAACGCCAAAGTTATTAGACATAGAATTTTCAAAAATCCCATAGGAAAAAAATCCTAACTATATATACCTACTGGCGACCGCCAGTAGGTAATATATATATATATATATATATTCACTGAAAAAACATAGGTTTCAGGGACATTATAGTTAGTTGGACATTTCACTCGTTCAAAACCATAGAAATTCTCCTGTTATAGTTAGTTCAGCTAACTATAACTCGCGCCCCTGCAATGCACTGTTGATGACGTCACATATTACATCATTTATGACATGGTCAGTGACATCAACTGATGACATCTCAAACGACATCACTGATGACATCATCCAGGGACTGTGTGTTTCTATAAAGTTTAAATATGTATTATATATATGCCAAGGTGTATTGAAGAATGAGTGGATGTATAAGTGTCTGGATGGAGGATTTAGTAGGTGCGTCACTGACTGTTTAAGTGAGTTATTATATGTGTCTTATTGAATGTATGGATTAGTGCCTAAACTGTGTGACTGTTTGTATCAGTCTGTCTGCTGTTGTATAAGCTGCTCCATGGGTTGGTTAGCACCTACATGAGTGTCTATTGGGTTATTGATTGGGTGCCAGAGTATTTGTATGTTTGCCTGAGTGTGTGTTTGGGTGCGTGGGAGGTGGGTGACTGTGCATACATGTTTGAGTGAGTGATTGACAAGCTGTATGGTGGAATGTGGAAATAGCTGTATGGGTGGGTCAGTGTGTGTATGGGTGTGTTACTGAGTGAATGGATGTCTCAGTGGTACATGTCCAAGTAACTACCTATGTATAAGGAAGTGTATGTGAGAGTTAGAGTTGGAGTATATAAATGACTATATCGGAGAGTCAGTGATTGTGAGAGTGGCTGTATAGATGAGTGTTTACTTGTGTCAATGATTGTAAGAGAGTAATTATGTGTCTGTTTATGTTTGAATAAGTGATATGTTGTGTGTATAACTCTACAGGTCAGTAAATGGAAGTGTGATTGGTTATTTGCATGACTGACTAGGTGTGTGAGCAACTCCATGAATGATTGGTGCTGTGTGGGTGTCTGTATAGGTGTATGAGTGCATATGATAGTGTTGTGTTGATGAGTGACTCTATATTTGAGTGATTGTATGGGTGAATAAGTGGATGTTTGTGTAGACCTAGAAATCAGTGAGTGCGTATGTAGTAACTGGTATTGGTGTGTCGATGATTTCAAAATTGGTAGTCTATTTTGCAGTGGGTGTATCAAAGGTTATATTAGAGTGTGAGGAGGTGCATCAGATTTTCACGTGGATGATGTCATCAGTGATGTCACTTGAGATGTCATCAGTGATGTCATCAGTGATTTTTTGAAAATATATTTTATTGATTTTTCACCACAAACATAACAGCCATATTTACTGCACATTATTGTCAGGGACAGTTGCATTAGTGTACATCCAACGTCTTATCCGTGACATTATTATCTATTATGCAATTCTCTCATTGCTATCTACTATTGGATAATATCTTTGATGTACATTCGCATCATAACAGATGCATTATTGTGTCAGCCAAGATGTGCGCTTCTCGAATTATCTGCTATCGCCACCCTTCACCCTCCCTAACCCAATCCACTGGTGTGTTCTGGTTAACATGAATAAAGCGTTATCACTTCACGTAACTTTTCAAGGTTGTGCGGCTCTCTCACTCTCCCATTTGCAACCTAGTCTGGGTCATTCGTGTTTCTGCCACAGTGTTCCCTGGGCTCACAGGAACCCCTTTATAAACTGTCAATCTGGGGAGTACGCCGCAGTGTATCTAATGAGTCATCATCCGAGTCTGGTGCAGGTAAAGTCAGCAACGCGTCCAGAGCTTCCCAAGCTTTTGCAATTTCCAGTGTCTTCTCCATGTTAGCCCTCCTAGCTTGTTGGAACCGAGCCACACTCTCACAAGCTGCCCAATTAGTGTATTCTGTCCTCCATCGCTCTAAGCTGGGTCCCTGCCTGGTCTTCCATTGCCTTGTTAACTCCCTTTTGGCTAGCAGCAACTCCAAGTCTAAAAACGTACTCGTGACTTTCAGCCGAGCTGTGTCGGGGAACCAGTGTAATATGTATGCTCCCATATCGGGTTCTATCTGCCTATCTGTCATTTCGCACAATACAGCAACCCCCTCCTCCCAATACATTCCTAGCTGCGGGCAACTCCACATCATATGGAGAAAGTCTGCTGTGTCCAATTGGCATCAAGGATATCGGGCTGTATCCACATTAAAATATTTATTTATCCGCTCCGGAGTTAAATACGCCCTATGTAATATATAGAAATGAATACGTTGGAATCTAGCATTACGCGTGCTCTTCCAGGCTCTTTCCACTATCTTAGCCCATGGTGCTTCCGGTATTTCTTTACCCAGGTTTGCTTACCACTTCCCTTGCAACTGTCTCAACGACTGCAGCCCCTCTTCCACCATTCGCCTATATAAGCACGTTATAGTTTTAACTGTCCCTGCTGCCATTTCGACATACTGACATACTGAAGATGTCTGTGCCTCCTACAATCCTCCTCCCCAATGCCGTTGGACCGCTGACACTAGTGGGGCGTGCAGTAAGAAATCGCCCCTGGGTAAGTCATATCTATCTTGCAATGCCTGATAAGGCAAAAGGACACGTCCTCGTACAGATCCCCAAGCATTTGCAGCCCCCACTCCTCCCACACAGCTAACACGGCCCAGTCCCCCGTGTGTGAGGGCCATGCACATGCCCAACGGAATCTCCGGGGCATATGGCCAAGTAATCCCACCTCTACACAGACTTCGGTTCCAGCATAATCTCAAAGTGCACTCCTGGTGAGTCAATGAGCTGATTCGTATCCGCTGACAAAAGACCACAAAGGATAAAACATGGCGTGGCAGCCATTGGTCCATCGGGCCTTCCAGGCCTCTGAACTCCCTGGCTACCGCTTGGGTAAGCCACTGCAACTGAGCAGCCAGGTATTATATTTGGAAGTCTAGGACCACCCATCCTCCCTCGGCCCGAGGTCGCATCATCGTGGTTAGTGCCACTCGCCGTCTACTGTTTCCCCGCAAATCCCCCCGTCATGGACCGGAGCGTCCTGAACATCAAGCCTGGAATCCATATCGGGAGCATCCTGAAGCAATATAGCAGCCTAGGCAGTGCTACCATCTTCAAAGGTGCAACTCGGCATGCTAGCGGTAGTGGTAGCATACCCCAGAATGCCATGCTCCCTTTAATCCCTCGCACCGCTCTGCCCACATTACCCTCCAAGAGGTCCTCCTGCTTATGATAAATATTAGTCCCTAGATAAGGTTAGGAGTGAGGTTCCCATTTTATTCCATCTAGATGATCAGGCCTCTCCATTACCTGATGTACCGGGAACAGAGCCCTGAGACCTCACCAAACCTCCGTAGGAGCCTCACCTGGGCCTGCCGGAAACATGAGCAGAACATCAGCATAAAGCAAGGTATACTGCATGTCCCTGGGTCACTCCATGCCTACATAATGCTTCCCTGGCCTGGCTCGCGCAGCCAAGGGCTCAATCGTAAGAGCAAACAGCAGTGGAGACAGTGAGCAACCTTGTCGTGTTCCTCGCCCCACTAAACAGGGCGAAGATACCAACGCCCGCGTCCGCACTCGAGCCGTCGCTGAACTGTAAAGAATCCGGTTCCACCCCACGAATGCCTCTCCCAGACCCATCACTCGCATAACATGGAAAAGAAACGGTCACTCCAGGCTATCAAAGGCCTTCTCAATGTCGACCGAAAGAACTATTGCGGTAGGTGGCAAACCATGGCCCCCTCCCTTAAAACAAAGTAGTCGGCGCACGTTAATGGACATGTCCCCTTTAGGAATAAAACCCGCCTCGTCCTGATGGACCAGCTGTGACATGTATGAGAGGAGCCTAGATGCAAGGATCATACTCAGAACTTTGTATTCGGTCGTTAACATTGAGAGTGGGCGATATGCCGCCATGGCAGACGGCTCTCTCCCAGGTTTCAGGAGGAGAACAATAATAGCGTCCTGTGTGGTCACCGGTAGCTGCCCCGCCTCCCGTGCTTCCCGATATACCGCTTGCGGGCGCGGGCCAAGCAATCCACGAACGTGGAATTAAATTTGATTGGTAGGCCATCCACCCCAGGTGTCTTATTACATGCCATATGCTTGATTGCACTTCTAATTTTTCCGATCGTAATCTCACGCCCGCGTATCTTCCTGCTCTTTCTCCAAGCGCGGCAGGGTTAAATCTGTGCGGCATTCCCCAAGGTCATCAGCATCTTGTCTCAATTTGCTGCAGTAGAGCTCAGAATAGTAATCCAAAAATAAGCTATTTATCCTGTGTTGCGTGTATACCATTTCCCCTGTCGGGGCTGTCAATCCCAGTATTGGTTTCTCCCTGGGATTTAGATTAGCCAACCATGCCAGCAGAGTGCTTGATCTATCCCCCTCTGCATGCATCCTTGCTCTGTAGGCCCTGTGGTCAAAGGAGTGCAGTTTTCCCACCAGTACTGCAACTGCCTCTCTAGTATCTAAGACCTCACTCTGCACTCCCGTGTCCCCAGGGTGGGCTCTGTCAGCACCTCGCAACCGGTGCTCTGCTGTTCCTAAATCTGTCAACAATGGTTTCCTCACCCCTTCATTTTGCCAATACAGAGATCCCGAATTACCACCTTAAACTCATCCCACTCAATTGCTACTGATGTCGCTGTCCCCTCGTTCTTGTTGAAGTACTGGCTAACACCCGTCCCCAGGTCCTCACTGAAGACCGGGTCCTCCAGCGCTCTGGTCTGAGCCACCATGTCGGAATCGCAGCTCTCTCTCAGACCCATCTCATCGGCACTAACAGCGGGTTATGATCCGATATCGTCCTAGACAAATATTTACTATCTATTACCTTGGGTGGACTTCAGGGGTACACAGTATCGTGTCAAGCTATACATGTAGGTCATGAAGACCAAAATACCAAGAACAATCCTGCTCCTCCAAGTGATGCGCATGCCATGTGTCAAACAGAGCCCAATGATTCTACCACGCACTTCTCGCCTTGGAGAGTCTATGTATCGGGGTGTCAGGTAGCGGGGTGGGACCTATCCCTCTCTACATCCACAATACAATTAAAGTCCCCTCCCATTATTATCGAACTAGTCAGGAATGGTGCTAAGCTCCCTTAAAGATGGTCAAAGAAAGAGATCTGGTCCACATTGGGGGCATATATACTACATAGCGCCACTTCCACCCCATCGAGGTGTCCCACCACCACTACAAACCTTCCCTCCGGGTCCGCCAATTCTTGCGTTGGCTGGGAAGGGATTCCCACTCTGACCCATACCATAGCACCCCTAGCAAAAGCTGAGTAAGTCGTGTAGAACAATTGCCCCCTCCATCTCAGTTTCAGTGCTAGCCCCTCAGATCGATTAATATGTGTTTCTTGGAGAAAAGCTATGTGCACCCCCGCTGCACCAGATAGGCATGCACCTTATGATGCGGCTGCATAGTTTGGAGCCCCTGTAGAATCCATGTAACATATTTTAGCTCAAGTAACGTCGCCATAAAATGACTAATGGCCCCTGATCATACATCCCTCCCGTACGCACACACTGGTGGTTCTAACTACCTCAACCAATCCCCAAATCCCGCCCCAACTTTCTCCCCCAGAACAGGTGCAACAACATTAGTACCCATCCAAACTTACGTTCAAACTGCTCCTTCAAGAAAAACCCGAATGAGCTATACCCACACAAAATTAGGGGGGTGTGCCCTAAGCTTCAAAGAGTCAACCTCCCAGCATGCCATCATCCTGTGCTCAACCCCTGTGACAGTTAGCCAGCCCCCTTTGAGGCAAAAAGGTAAAGGGATTACCCAAGAGTGTTCTCAGCCGACCGTGCCAGCCCCTCCACCACCAGTAATCAGCCACCAATCAACCAAGTCTAGAGGAGACACCCCCGGGCCATAACCAATTCTCTGCCCACACCTCAGCCCAAGCTGAGCGAGCCGCTACGTTACCCATCCACAATCTCATCCACAGTCCCAGCCGTCACCTGCGGCAATCTCACGCTTCCTGTGTCCGATTGTTCATTGTCCGATTCTGGAGAACGCTTTTCCGATTCCATCTCCTCCCCAGATGCTGTCTTATCTTCTCCTGAAATAGCTGTGACAGCCTGTGTTGTAAACGTATCTAGGGCTCTAATGTAATTTTCACGATTCATGCCCTTATATAGGTATAACTTATCATATCCTTATATAGGCATAAGAATCATAACCATATTTAGACACAGCCAATGCAGTCCAAATACGGCATGGCTACTTCCCCTAGGCTCTTAGAGTACAACGAGTTCTTGAAGACAACCAGCCTACAGCAGTACGGGACTTCCCCCTGCTTCAGTATTGATTTGTCCTAGAACTCCTGGAGCGTGTAAAGAACTTTGAGTTCTTAGTGACGTTATTATGTCCACCCTTACGTCAAACTCGGCACCTTCCAGGTATAAATATACCCACATCTGCCCTAGCAAACACACAGTGGTTTGGAGCAGATCGACTAACTACTTGCCCGACTCCCTGCTGTTGTGAGTGCTGAAGGAAGTCGACCCTCCAGCTGACGCACTGAGAGATACGCTGTCTTTTCTCCTGCCGAGAAATCCAGCTCCAGTGTTTCCCTGCTACCCTTGCGGGTTACTGGGAGATCGAGTCCTGAGAGAGAGATACAAGACCTCCTTCATTCTATAACCAAGGTACGGAGCTGATTAGAACCTTAGAGAATTCTTGGATAGATTCTTGGCAGAAACTATTTAACTCAAGCTACACCTCACTTACTTCTTCCCTTGTACTAGACTTAGGTTAGGTACACCGGGGTAGGCGTATTTTAGATGCACCAGTTGAGTACTTTTAGTCATTATTTATCATTGTATGTATTTTCTCTATTTTATGTATCTTATGGCTTAGAAACCATACCATGCTTTTACAGTATTATTTCATGATACTCTTTTTACTGTACGCACTTTACTTCATAGCAAGTATTACGATTGTAGCAATTCACTTCTCTTGCATGAGAAAGAAGACTGCTCAATAAATAACCTTTTTATTGAAAACGCCTGCCTCTCTCTTTCTCTGCAAAAACCCTGGTGAAACGAAGGATGCACGATTGACTGAGTGAAATAGCCATCTATTGTTTCCGCGACTCTGGAGATATATTCCTTATTCTTGGGGAACAAAGTTGTCATGTTATATAGTTGTCAAAAATGAATCCCTTCTTGTGTATTCGAGAAAGTTTCTAGTGACCTATGATCTAGCTGGCATTCATAAATAAGTCTAACATATTCAATAGAGACCCAGTCGACCTAAATCCTACGTCTAAACTATCGATTATGTTATTCCAATGCGCAGAGCCTATTGGGACTATAGGAATTACACTACATGGCGCCCAACATTTGGTAAGGCGATATTTTAACGCTAGATACTAGAGTAACTCAGTTGTGCTTTTCACACAGACCCCTTTTTCCGTAAAAACTCCAATAGATGTCTGGAGTGGGTAAAAGGTTAGTATCCGCCAGAACTAAATAGGACGAGAATCCTATGTATTAGTTTTTGGTTTAGTCAACGTTGAAGGATACAGTGTTCCAAAATATTGTGCACCTAATCTCTGTTTCCTTGAAACTTGCTCTGCAAACTTTCATTCAACAATGTTGAATAACGGCGACAACAACGCAACCGGTGGAGCTGCAGTAGATGCGGATCAACCGGGTTTAGACGTTACAGGGTTTAATTAAAACGACGATGATGCAGTAATCCCGCTTGTTGATTGCAGCCATCAGAACTTCGCTTCTCGCCGTCGGACCGTCAGAGTTCTACAACACAATGCAGGGAGGTACCTAAAAAAGAAGAAATTTCCCCACATCAGGAGGAATCTTCCTAGACCAGAGGGTACATTTATACCCATGCAGTGATTTATTAGTCTTTCATCCAGCGAAATATCAGTCCTTCGGTAACACAGACGGCGAGAAGTTTAAGCCCGTCTCATCTGTCATATCAGACCCGGCCTTATTTAATCAAAAATCACAGATCTATATATAACCCGGTGTACAAATCGGACTCTATGCCATGTTTTGAGACCTGATAAGCTGTTCATCATTTGGATGTTTCTTGTTAAATAGAAGAAAATTAAGAAGAAAGAAAGAATTGGAGCCATTCATGCTCCTATCTTAAACATATCTTTTTTATATAAAACACGTGGCTCCTCCAGAAGGAGGCACTGGGCGCCGAAACGCGTGTCGAGAATTATTGTGCCACTTCCTATTTATGAATTATTTTCATGATTAGTTAATAATTGTGTATTGTATTGTTTTTAAAAAAATGTTTTATGTACAGTGATTAATTGTTTTGGTTATGATTTTTTTATGTATATGAAATTCATGTCCTTTTTAATATACGTGTTAATAAATACCAGAATCTGATTTTACTGGTAGCTCTCTTTCCTTTAATATTTCCGTGTTTATTATTAAACTCTAGTTATGATTGCCTAGGTTGTGTCTTGCCAACTGATCAACCGGGTTTAGACGTTACAGGGTTTAATTAAAACAACGATGATGCAGTAATCATCCCGATAAATGTAAGAAAGAGTGTAACTTACAAACTAATAAATAGTGGAGTATCATCAAGAGGTGGTACAGTCATATTTGTGGTAGAGGCACATGAGTATCGGCAGACAGAGGTATTCTATTCATGGATAACTTTTCCAGCAGCAAATGCTGTGGCACTCGAGTTTCACTACTACAACGCAGAGGAACCTCCAGCGGAATACGTTCCTTTCGAGGACGTTGAAATTCCACTAACTTACCAGGAGCATCAGCTCTGGTTTAATGGCGCCCTAAAACATCAAAATCACATTACCAGGCTCGCTCCACTAGGTAGACCAGGAGCCACATGGCCGGTTCTAGCCAGCTATACACCACATCCTGACATTGAAGAAATGTCAGACAGAGAACTTTTAGTTCAACTAAAACAATTAATTAAAATACATAGACAATTGGTCCAATATGTCATGCGGACTTTAACAGTCCAACCAGCAATAAAAATTCCACAGCACACCCCTCACCAGGGGAACCCAAATAAAATTACACCACAGAATATACAATCAGTCATTGTCAAATTACCCGCAAAACGGGAACAAATTCCGTTCTGGCTAGCTCAAAAGATTACTCAAATAGAGGCAGTATTCCCTAATAGTACACCTCACGAAAAACACAGAATTCTGACTATCTGTTTACCAATGGGGATCACACCACATGTGGAGGACTGTAACACTTGGGAACAGTCTTTGCTTCAATTTACACAAAAACACATTGTGTTCCGTCTATGGCGGTTATACCAGACGTACTAAGACAGATTAAAATTGAATATGGTCCAGAGCCTGCTTTAAATCTAGGGATGAAATTACTGTAAGATTTTAAACAAGTCTCGGCTATACTACTAGCCAACATAAAAGGAGAAGCAGCATCTTTGGCGATCCACCAAAAATTAAAAGAAACAGATATAGCAGAACAACCTTTTGAACTTGCCATAATAATTGAAAAATCCTATGAAGAATTAGGTAGAGATAGTTTGGGTGGGAAACCACTAAAACCACAACTAACAGAAAATCCTGAAAAAACTTTCATTAAAAATAGTTTAAATACTCCTAAAAAGAAATGGGAAACTACCAGACAGACTTCCTAAAGAGAAACAGTTTCAGTCCAGAGGAAGGTCTCCCCAACGGAGAGATAGATTTCCAGAACGGGGGGGGGGGTAGGTCTCCACAACGGGAGCCCTCTGAGAAAAGATATAGGGCCCGATGTAGGTAGGCCGTTACCGATCGGTAACGGCCGAAAATACCGATTTTTGGCCCTTACCGATCGGTATACTGCCATCGAGATGTAGGGCAAAGAAAAAAGTCCAAATCGGAGCAAAAACCGAATCGGAATGAGAACCGAATTAAAAATAATCCGATACGTACATACCGAAAATCGGATATTTAACGAATCGGTAACACACCGAATCGGATGCAAATACCGATTCGGTCCATGTACCGAATCGGTAGTGACACCGATTCGGAAAATAACCGATTCGGTCCATGTACCGAATCGGTAGTGACACCGAATCAGAAATTATCCGATTCGGTCCATGTACCGATTCGGTAGTGAAACCGAATCGGAAAATAACCGATTCGGTCCATGTACCGAATCGGTAGTGACACCGATTCGGAAAGTAGCCGAATCGGTCCATGTACCGATTCGGTAGTGACACCGATTCGGACATAAGCCGAATCGGAGAACCTACCGAATCGGTAGAATCACCGATGGGGAAATTCCCCGATTCGGACAGATGGGGAGATGTAGGGAGGCACAGAAACACCGATTTCGGCTCAGAATCGGTAGTATTCACTCGGTATTTACCATGGATTCCAATCAGGTGGTAACCAACTCCAACCCATAAAAACAGCCCCAAAATGCATTGCAACTTGCAGGATGGCAGCTTTCTATGTCATTGCGAGGCGGCTACGGCTACAGCAGGAAGGACAGAGGGAATGGCAAAGAGAAGAACAGGTCTACAGACAGAGGATAACCCTGTTCATGCTCACAGAGTCAGAGATCCTACAGAGAAACAGGCTGGACTCTGACACCATTCTTGAGCTCATCAGGGACCTCAAACCATTGTTGGACCACCCCACCCCAAGGGCACACGCCATCCCAGCACACGTCCAGGTGCTATGCAGCCTACACCTGCTTGCGTCTGGCAGCTATCAAAGTGGAGTCGCAGCAGTAGGAGGGGTGACCCAGAGCAGCCTGTCAAGGTTCTTCCACACATCCTTGACGCCATGATACACAGGATGGACCAATACATCTCTTTCCCTGCAACCCACGCAGAACTGCTACAAACTAAAGCTGACTTCTACCAGATGGCACAGTTTCCCCAAATCATTGGCTGCATAGATGGCACGCACATTCCGATTTGCCCCCCAGGTGACACAGAATACATATACCGCAGTCGGAAGTCTACGCACACCATCAACGTGCAGGTGATCTGCAATGCGAAGTGCACCATCACAGACCTGGTAGCAAAATTCCCAGGGAGTACCCACGACTCCTACATTTTCCAACAGAGCGGCATATATGCACGGCTGATGGCTGGCGAATTTGGTGAAGGATACCTCCTAGGTGAGACACATCATCAGACCCCCATAACACAAAGTAGCTAGGTGTAATACATGTATGCATGTGTGTAATGTTACCCCTTTTCCTTCCAGGCGACAGTGCATATGCCCTCCGCTCTTTCATACTCACCCCCTACCTCTACCCCTCCACACCCAGCCAAAGGAGGTATAACCGGGCCCACAAAAGCACAAGGAATGTCGTCGAACGGACCTTTGGCATCTGGAAAAGTAGATTCAGATGCCTGCACAAGAGTGGAGGTGCAAGGCAGTATACCCCCATCACCTGCTGCAAGATCATAGCTGTCTGTGCAATGTTACACAACCTTGCGGTGAAGAAGGGCACTGAGGTGGAGTTGTCTGACTACGAGGACCATGACGACGACGATGCTGTGCCACTAACACAGCCAGCTGGGGTGTCTACGTCAAGTGATGGCAGATACAGACGTGAGGAGATCACAGAAAACTATTTCTGAGCGAGTACAGATGCACAGATAGGTAAATGTTTGTGGTGAAAAGCAAATTTTAATACTGTTGCAACACCGTTACTGCACTGATGTGCAACAAAAGAAAATGTAATAACCAAGAAAACAAAAGTCTAAGGTCCGGGTTGCCTCACCCGCCCCACACCTCTGGAGTCAAGCTAGCCGGGCTGATGAGAGGTGTTACCTCGAAACCGGTCCGGTCCTCGGATGCTTGATTCCGTTCTGGGAAGGACATGGCTTTTGTAGTTCGGACTGGACTGTTCCCATGGGGCACAGGGTCAGAGCTGATTTGCATATCGCCATTGTCTAACCCGGGGTGGTGTGGAGTGCAAAAAACGATGGATTTGGGCCCAGATCTTTGGACTGGGATGAGTGTGTGACATTGATCCACATTCGGTCCATCACCTGTTGTATTCGCATAACCCGCCCTGGCAAGCCTACTTCTTTGAGCGCTTGGCAGCCCCACTGGGGTGTCCCTCACCCCCTTCAGAATGTCCAGCGGCATCTGCGGAGCGCCTGGTGCTCCTGCGCGGCTCTGACGCAGCGCTGGCCGGGCTGCTGCGGCTGCTGCTGTCCCCAGCATCCCCCAGGTCCAGGGCTGGATTGGCGGCAGTGTTTGAGATAATCATAGCCTCCATTGCTGTAGTGATGCGGGCCATTCCCCTTGTTATCTCGGCAGTGTTTTGGGTTAAACTGGCCTCCATATTGGCACCGCGCTGACAAAGTTGGGCCGTAGCTGCAGCAAGGCGACTAATGGAGCGGTTTTGCACGCGGGCATCCCGCCTGCGTGAGAGCTCATGCTCCTCAAGTCTGCCGCATAACTGAGTTATGGCAGTGGTCAGCTTGCCAAGTCCTTCTGCTACCTCCTTGTTAGTATCTACAAAGGCCTTGAAACGTTTCACCATCTCGCCCATCTGCAGGTTATGGTTGCGGAGCTGGCGCTGGCAGGCCATGATGGACTTCGCCTGCTGCCGTTGGATTTTCACCATGCTCCCTTCAAGGCCCTGGAAGACACTGCCCTCCGCTGCCGGCGCTGCAGTGCTGGGAATGGCACGCCGCCGGGTACTGCTGCTGCCGCCCTGCTGTGTGGGCTGGGGTGCCACTGGTGTGGGTGTGGTGGTGGCCGGGGCCTGACCCCCTGCTCCCAGGATAGGGTTTACTGGAGCCACAGCCATAATCGTGGCAGGAGGTGGTGTAGGTGCAGGGTGGGCCCTTGTCGGCGAGTTCTCTGGGGAGAACAGCAAGGGGGTGTTCCCGGCATTTGTGGGGAGTGAAGTAAGTCATAGTCAATTGCCAGGTCTCCCTCAATACCCAGCCCAATGGTGTTTTCCTCCTCCTCCTCGGCAGCCTGACTCGTGCTCGGCCCTGCGACTGCACTGGTAGTTGGTGCTGCTGGCTCTGTTGCCTGTGGTCCTCCGCCTGATGGTGCCCCTAGGTATAAAGAAGCATTTGTAAATAGTGTGCCGATGTATTACAGTCAGTACAATTAAAGCATTGCACATGTCCTTGCATCTCCTTTGAATGTGTTCCATTGTTTCCTATCTTGTGATTCTGCACTGCCATTTTTCCCTAACTTCTGCTGACTACATATACCATGATGCTTTTCTCTTGTATGTTGGTTACAGTACTGGGCTGGGGTTTGGCTGTGCATTGTGTCTAATGGGGAGGTGTCTGGTAGGGTGTGTCATGATGCGCATGCTTCTTACCTGTAGCTGTGGCTCTGGCTGAGCTGTCCAGGGTCCCGATTCCGGTCACGCTCTCCCTCTCGATGGTGCTGGACACCAGTTCCTCCAGCTCGGTGAGGGGTGGCGCCGGGTTTCTGCCTCCACCTGTGGCTCCAGCTTGCCTCTGGATCTCAGCCATATTTCTTTTGGTCAGGCTGCGTATATCGTAGAAGCGTTTTTTAAGGTCATCAAGGGACCTGGGGGTGACACCTACAGCATTGACCTTTTCTGCGATCTCACTCCAGAGCCTCCTCTTAGTGCTGTCCGGCACAGTGAGGGACAGCCTCCTGAATAGCTGCCTGTGCACCCTCACCACCTCCTCCACCAACACCTGCAGCTCCATGCTGCTGAACTTTGGCTTTCTCTTCTGGCCAGCCTTCTGGCTCTCAGTAGTGTTTGCCATCTTGCTCTCAACAGTTCTCTGCCTCCTGCTCCCACTGCTGCTCACTGTGAGTGTTCAGCTCAGGCTGGCTCTCCAGAAAGTTCTTAATTAGCTGCACCTGCCAGGGTTGCCACTCCCTGCTTGGGTGGGGGAGGGGGGATCCACCTCATTGGCTGTATCGGATTTTACCGAATCGGATTTTACCGATTCGGATTTTACCGATTCGGATTTTACCGATTCGGTAAAATCCGATTCGGTTTGTTCAATGCATTCCTATGGGCTTTTTGCCCATGGGTGTGTTTTCAAACCTCCGATTCGGTAATTGACGAATCGGATTTTACCGAATCAGCTATTTCCGAATCGGTGATAGCCGATTCGGTACATTCCGATTCGGTAGAAGCCGATTCGGTACATAGCGATTCACAATACCGATGCCGACCGATTCGGTATTATTTCGCTACTTTTTTCCTACATCTCGTTTTCCGATTTCAGAATACCGATTCGGCCCGCCTCGGTATTTTGAAATCGGAAAATCCCTTTTACCTACATCGGGCCCATAACCTCAGAAATAGGGATAATTTGAAAAAACCTGACAGATATCAAGATAATGATACACGTCCCTCTCGATCTTTTCAGACTTCCTCACAGAAATCGGAAAGAAGAGGGCGGTCAGAACATAAAGAAGAGCGCGTCAAGTCCAAAGACAAGGAACCTGCTCATCAAAGTAAAAATTACAATTTCCCAAAAAGAAGGTAGCTAGTATTAAAATAAAACATGCCGAGGATCCTGAGGACACAACTCAAGAACGGAGATTGGGCCCAGACAATGATAGACAGCGCAGCAGAAGTGACCATAGCTTGCAAGATCCTGATGAATCTTCTGGAGACAGTGGACACGAATGAATACATTCAGGTGGAAACTGCAGACACCAGAGTTAGTGTACCCCACAATTTATATGAATTTACATTGCGTATAGAAGGGGACATAACTAGGAAAATAAGAACTCTCTTTTCGGAGAAGCTATCTAAAGGCTATGATATTCTTCTAGCTGAGAAAGACTGGCCACCAGAATTTGTTAGGGAGTGCCCACATGGATGAGAAATGATTATGCCTGCCTTTTCAAATCACATTCCAATTCATAAAAAATACACATATGCAAGAAAATGGGCAGTGGCCCAAGCCCCTGTATTATATAAAAACCATGTAGGATGGGATGAGGAATCCCCTCACCATAAAATCCAGTTAAAAAATCAACCTACTGCACAAAGGCAGTATCCTGTTTTTTTTTGTAAATATCTTTTTATTGCAGCAATGATGGATAAGTATACAGTACAATTTATGCCATTCCCCTTGATGCTCAGTGCGAGCTCCGCTCCCACTCCCCAGTATCACACAGCCATTCAGCTCGCACCCCGGAGGTCGAGCGGCAAAGTCGCAGGTACATAGGAAACTGCGCTGGAGCATTCTGTGCGTGGCTACAGCCAACAGGTGGATGGGAAACAGCAACGCTGCTTTTCGGACCTAACACTCCCTCTCCCCTGTCCCAAGACCAGTTGAAGCCAAGAGTTTCTGTGCAACTCCCGTGAACATACCCCCCTCCCCTTCCCCTAAACCCCCTCAACTTTTCCTACCCCGCCATCCCCGCCCAGGATTCCCCCCCCAACTCTCCCTGCCCCCTACCCAGCCCCCCCCACCCCCCCAGGCGTGCCAGAGTATCACCTAATTGAACTCTCAACCTTGTCACCAAGATCAGACCCGAAGCATGGTACCAGGATTCGTCTGCAATCATCCGTAAAACATCTCGATGGAACGCAAGGGCAGCGCAATAGCCGAGCGGGTCTATGCCGCCCCCCCGTCAGGCGGGCGTCCCTCTGGAGCCGGGCTATGTACCGGGGATTCCCCCTCCTCCTCGTCCAGGAGCGTGAGATCTAGGACCAGCCCCTCCCACGCCCTGGCTCTCTCCAGTGCCAAGTCATTGTCTATCCTGAGCGCAGCTCGCAGGCGAAGCTCACCCTCACATTTAGCCCATTTAAGCAGTTCAGCCTTCCAGCGCTCTACTACGGGGCCCCGGGACGCCTTCCACTGGGACGTAATGGCCCGCTTCGCCAGGAGAAGCCCCAAGTCCAGGAACTTGCTAGTGACTTTGTTCTTTGATGTGTGTGGGAACCAATGTAGTATGCAATGTGCCATGGTGAGTTGCAGGTCCCTCTCCGTCACCTCCCTCAGGACCTCCACCACCTCCCCCCAGAAGGGCCCCAGCTCGGGACAGGACCAGAACATGTGTCGGAAATCTGCGGGATCCGCCGGGCAGCGCGGGCAGGACGCTGGGTGAGCCGGGAAGTACTTATGTAATTTATCAGGGGTCAGATACGCCCTATGTAGGACGTAAAAGTGCACCAGCTGGAACCTTGCGTTGCGCGTGCCGTTTCGGGCCCCCTCCAGTATACCATTCCAGGCCTCTTCGGGGATCTCAGTCGCCAGATCGGCCTCCCATTTCGTCTTCAGGGACAGCAGCGGAGCGATGGATTCCGAGACCATGCGTCGAGTCAGGCATGTGACCGCTTTGACCGTCCCTGCCATCATCACGACGTACTGACATCCCAGGGACAATGGCGGCTCCGAAATGCCCGCCCCCCAGTGTTTGCGGATCGCCGCCGTTAAAGCCGCATGAAGAAGGAAGTCCCCACCCGCCAGGTCGAAGCGGTCCTGCAGGAGGTCAAAGGGCAACATCACTCCATTTTCGTACAGGTCACCTATGGATGACAGCCCCAGCTGGTCCCAGCCGCTCAGCCCGCGCCACGAGCCTCCATGCGGAAGCGCCCCGCAGAGTCTAAGCGGGATCTCTGGTGCGTAAGGAACCGTAACACCGCATCTCCGGCGATATCTGTTCCAGCATTTCCGGGCCGTCGCAAACTCCAGGGTGAGGTGGAAATCCCCCATCGGAAGTCCCAGGACAATCCGGGACAACACCTGGACCGGACCCGCCGGTTCTCCTGCTCCATCCTCCCCCCTCCTGGCCCGAGCCACCCATTGTGTCAGCCATTGCAGCTGCGCCGCTAAGTAGTAGAGCTCGTAGTCCGGCAGCGCTAGACCTCCTTCCGCCCTAGGGCGGAGAAGCGTGACATGGGCCACCCTGCGCCTTCCCGTCCCCCACAGGAAGCCGATGACCATCGATCGCAGCCGCCGAAAGTAGCTCGCCGGGATCCAGATCGGGAGGGTCCCGAAGAAGTAAAGCAGCCGCGGGAGGGTTACCATCTTGAGCAACGCCACCCTGCCCATGAGTGACAGTGGGAGCGTGCCCCAAAAGTCGAAATTCTCTCTAGTGTGCCGTATCGCCGTACCGATATTACCCTCAAGGATATCGGCTCTGTCATGGAAGATCGAGGTGCCAAGGTATCGCAGGCTCCTCTCTTCCCAGGTCACTCCCTCTGTAGTTTGCGGGCATGTCCTCCGTGGGCGGGCCGGGAATAGGTGGGACTTCTCCCAGTTCACTCGGAGGCCCGAGATTCTACCCAGCGATTGCAGGAGGGCCTTAGCTCCTCGCAGAGAGTCCGTCGAATCCGCCAGGAACATCAGCAGATCATCTGCGTATAGTGCGATGTGGTGGTCTTGACCATAGACGTCCAGGCCCCGATACGCCTGCCCCAGCCGGGCCCGAGCCGCCAGCGGCTCGACGGCCAAGGCAAACAGCAGGGGGGAAAGAGGGCAACCCTGACGGGTGCCCCTGCCCACTCCGCACATCTCAGAGATGATCCTCCCCGTCCTGACCCTTGCCGTCACGTTCGTATAGAGCAGCCTCGTCCAATCTACGAAGCCTTCGCCCAGGCCCAGCGCTCGCAACACATGGAAGAGGTACGGCCATTCCAGGCTGTCGAAGGCCTTCTCCATGTCGACAGCAAACACCACTGCCTCATCCCCGTCGTAAGTGTCGGCCTCTAGTATGTGCAGGAGTCGCCGCACGTTAAGCGCTGTATTGCGGGCCGGGATGAAGCCCGATTGGTCCGCATGTACCAGCATGGGCATGTGAGGGAGCAAACGCGTCGCCAAGATCTTGCTCAGAATCTTATAGTCCAGGTTGAGCATGGACAGTGGGCGATACGCTGACCTGTCCCATGGCTGCTTTCCCGGCTTCAGTAGGGGGACTATCAGCGCCTCTCTCGTGGACGCCGGGAGGCAGCCTAGCCGCCTCGACTCGTTGTAAACCCACGTCAGCCGGGGCGCTAGGAGATCCGTGTAGGTGAGGTAGAATTCCGTCGGGAATCCATCGGTGCCCGGCGTCTTATTTCTTGCCATGCTTTTGATGGCAACCCGTACCTCCCTCTCCTCAATCTTGTCCCCAAGTCGCTTTGCGATCTCCTCCTCCAGCACCGGTAGGTCAAGACCCTCCAGAAAGGCCCTAAACTCCTCCGTCGACGGGAGGACCCTGCTGCGGTAGAGCTCTGTGTAGTAGTCATAAAACAATGCGTTAATTCCCTGTTGATCGAACCTCGCCGCCCCCGCCTGGTCTCGGAGCTCAAGAATGACCGAGCTTCAACGGGACGGGTTGGCCAGCCAGGCCAGGAGAGCCCCCGATTTGTCGCGTTCCGAGTGCGCTCGCGTGAGGTAGGCCTTGTAGTCAAAGCATCGGAGACGCTCCACTGTCGCCGCCACCGCTTCTCGCGCCCCTAGCAGGGCCTCGTGAGTGTCCGGCCGCTCCGGTCTCGCCCTCTCTAGTCTCCGCAGGGTCTCGTCCTCTTTCTCGATGTCTTCCAGTAGCGTTCTCCGCACTCCCGAAGCCGTTGCAATGCACTGGCCCCGAAGTACCGATTTGAAGGCGTCCCATTCCGTCGCGGCTGACCCCGCCGTACCCGCGTTCTCCTGGAAATATGCCTCAATGCCCGAGGCAATCGTGGCACGGAAGAGCTGATCGTCCAGTGCCTCAGGGCGGAGCTTCCAAGCCGGGATCCTCGGGCGGAGCTGCGACCAGTGTAGCCGCATGAGGAGCGGGTTGTGGTCCGAGATCGAGCGCGTGAGATACTCACTGTGGCACACCTCCGCGTACACATCTTGCGAGCATAGGAAGGCGTCAATGCGGACATGTAGTTCGTGGAGAGCGGAGAAGAAGGAGTAGTCCCTGTCCGACGGATGGTTAGCCCTCCAGGAGTCAACCAGTCCCCACTGGCGCTGCCAGGCCGAGCGCGCGAGTGCAAGTTTACCAGCTGGTGCATTCGGAAGGGGAGGGTGGGATCTATCCAGGTTAACGTCTGCCACGCTGTTAAAGTCGCCGCCCAGGAGCAAGGGTTCCACCAGGAACTGAGCTAGTTTATTGGACAGTTGTGCGAGGAATGCAGGTTGGTCCACATTTGGGGCGTATATGCAACCCAGGTTAAGGTCCCTCCCGTCCAGCTTGCCGCGCACCATTATGTACCTCCCCTCTGGGTCAATCACCTGTTGTGTGCATTGGTAGGGAATCCCCGCCCGCACCCAGATGGCCACCCCCCTAGCATAAGCGGACTAGCCGGTGTGAAAGACCTGCCCCCTCCAGCGCCGCTGCAGTGCCCTCCCTTCTTTGTCCAGCAGATGGGTTTCCTGAAGGAAGGCAATGTGTATGCCCCGCCTGACCAGATATGAGTGGATCTTATGACGCCTGTGCATCGAGTGCATCCCCCTTACGTTCCATGTGAGACATCTATAGCCTAAGTCGGATCCCATGGCGAAGTCTGCCAAGCCCCATCCACTCTACTCACTCTCCCGGCAACTCCCCCAGCACGCCTAGGTCCCCCCCCGTCCCCCCCCCAACCTGCACAATCAAACTACCCCAACTCCCACACCCCCGGACAGACAACCAACGTGGAAACCCCATCCAAACTCAAGAATCAAAGAGCGTATCACTACATAGTAGGGCTGGAGTGGCAGCGATGCCGGCTCCAGACAGGTCCGAAGCCCCCCGCCCCACTACCCCTAACAACAATCAGGAGAGGCCCCCCGACTCACCCCGTCCCCCACGGTGCCAGTGCGAAGTCCCGGGGGGGCATCCGCATCCCACTGCAGAGCGTCCAGAAGCGGTCCCCCCCCCCACCTACATGTCCCATTATCTTACTTGTGCGGCCAAGGTCTCACGATCCGTCTCAGCCAAGGATACCTTCCGCTGTCTGGGGGGTCACCACCGGCAGGTCCGTCTCAGAATGTTCGTGCCCACTGCTGGAGCCAGGGCTGAGAGTGCTGTCCTTCGACTGCTCAGATGCGCTGCTGGAGGGGCTGGCGTCCCCCTGGCTGATGGCCGCCACCGCTTGCACCGCCTTGGCTCGCTCCTGCTGCCAGCCCGTTGGGGAGCCAGATCGTCGCGTCGGTGTCCCTTCCGCGGAGTGTCTCCTGGGGGGGGTCTGCGGCGTGGGGCCTGCGCCCGGTTCCCCTCTCGCGTCCAACCAACTCCAAGCTTCCTGCGGCGTCAGGAAAAAGTGAGTGCGATCCCCATCGACCACCCGCAGCCGCGCCGGGAACAGCATAGCGTAGGGCAGGTGCAGTGATCTCAATTTTCGTTTGAGCGCCAGGAAGGAGGCACGCTGCTTCTGCACCTCTCTGGTGAAGTCCGGAAAGACCATGACCCTGCTGTTGTCTATTCTCAGGTCCGGGATTTCCCTCACCCTCCGCAGTATATGGTCTCTGTCTCTGAAGTGCAGCAGCCGCAGCACAATCGGGCGCGGAGGCACCCCCGGTTTGGGGGGACGCGCAGGGACCCTGTGTGCGCGCTCAATGGCAAAGAACGGCGAGAGTCCCTCCGGGGCCACCTCGGATCGTAGCCAGCCCTCCAGGTAGGTGACCGCATCCCGCCCCTCTGCGTTCTCAGGGACCCCCACCAGGCGGAGGTTATTGCGCCGAGAGCGTCCTTCACTGTCCTCTGCTCGGAGCTCCAGGACCCGCACCTTCTGGGCCATTACCGCCAATGACGTTTTGAGCTCCGCCACGTCCCCTGGCAAGGTTTTCAGTGCCACCTCCGAGGTCGTCACCCGCTCCTTCAGTTTCCTGTGGTCGTCCTTCAACAGGCTTAGGTCCGACCCTATGGTGTCCATGCGCTTCTCAAGTGCCTCCCGCGACGCCACAATCGCCTGCATTATGTCCCCCAGAGAGGGATCCCGCGGGTGGGTCGAGCTCCCGGCCCCTTCCCTCGGCGGGTCGTCCTCGGCGAGGTGCCCCGGGTCATCCTGCCTCAGGGCCTCAAAGCCTTTCTTCCTGCTGTTGCCCCGCACCATCCTGGCGGTCAGTGATCGTCAAGCGCCCCTGCGGTGGCCACCGATGTTCCCCCTCTCTCCGTACTTGGTCCGCCTCCGGTCCGCCGTGCCTTCCGACCACTGGGCCTGCGTCTCGTGGAGTCCAGTTCAAGGGCCAGTCTCCGCCGGCGTCGTGTGGCACCAGTGCCCCTGGTCCGGGCACCTAGAAGGCGAAGGTCACCGATGAGAACCTGGTCCGCTGTGCTCGGACGCCCCCGGTCAGGCAGGCACCTCTTCCCGCCCGGAGCTTCAGGGACTCATGGGGGTGGGGAGTCAGCACCTCGTCTCCTGTTCCCCTCTTCGTCCCCCTTGTGCGCGTGCTGCCAATCCACAGTGGCACAGGCTCCCTGGCAAGGCCGTCACCGGGATATTAGGACAGGTGCCCCTCGTAGGTCCAGGCCTCCTCTCGGCCCCCACAGCTCCGCAGACAGCCACCCAGCCCAGGTAGGCGCCTCGTGGCAGGGGGGGGGGAAGGGCAGTCAGTCCCTCAAACCCCGCTCTCCCTGACGGCCAGTGTCCTCGCGCACCCCCCAACGCCACCACCAGGAGGTCGGGTCGTGTATTGTGCGTTGGTCCAGCGGTCCACGCAGCGCCAGGGGCTCTGTCGCCGGCCGCCAACGCGGTCACTCGGTCTCCGCCGGTGCCATTTTAGGGTCAGGCATGGCCGCTGACTCCCGTCCTTCAGCGTCACCCGCGAGTGTGCCAGCCGGGTCCCCTCACCTTTGTCCGGTCTCCGGGGGTTCTCCGCCGACCAGCGGTCAGTCGTCACCGCGTCAGGGGGACCTTCCTCGCCTCCTGGGGTCAGCCGCCAGGCACTTCAGGGCAGGACGGCGGCCGCCATTTTGGGCGCTCTCCTCTCCGGGAGCCGCGCTCGAATCATTAAGTCCAGGGGGGGTGTACACAGGGGCCCCCAGTCCTCCAAACTCACGCTGCGTGCCCCCGTTGCCCTCCGATGTGCTTTTGAGGGGTCTGGGTGCGAGCCGGGGTTCAGGATATGCGGTGGTGCGAGGCCGGCACGGAGGAGCTCCGGAGTCCCGCTTCCACCTACATCGGCGCCTTAGCCACGCCCCCAAAGGCAGTATCCTGTTAAGCAAGAAGCTAAAAAACAAGTCAGGGAGATCTTAGATCAACTTGAGTACCAGGGGGTGATTGAAACATGCACCTCACAAATGAAAAATCCTTTGTTTCCTGTCTCCAAACCAGACAATTCCTATCATCTAGTATTGGACTACAGACACTTAAACTCTTGTTGCAAAACATTTTCAGTGCAAAATTCACACAGTGCAGCACTAAAGAATAACATTGTGCGCAAAAAAATATAAAACGACATTAGATAGCAAGGGGGACAAGACAAGGATGTCCTTGCTCTCCCTTGCTATTTGCTCTTTACATAGAACCCTTCTTATTAGCTTTGGAGAAAAATGGTGCAATAAAGCATGTTGAGATAAATGGAGGTAAATACAAGATATTTGCATATGCAGATGATATTGCTGTTGTGACTTCTGATATTAGCAATATGTTACCTAGGATAATCGAATCAGCAGAAATTTTTGGTAAATCTTCAGGGTATAAACTTAACGTCTCTAAGACGCAAGTTATTCATTCAGTGGCTAACCGTCCAGTAGAAATTAATTTTGTAACTGAGGCAACGTATCTTGGTATTACAATAACTTCTAATGTAGACAACATTGTCTCACTGAATCTGGACCCAGTTACTGCCTCTTCCAATAAGATATTGGAAAAAAACAATAATTTGCATTTGTCTCTCTATGGGCGGAGTAATGTTTTAAATATGCTTATTTTTCCCAAGTTTTTGTATTTGTTTCGGGCTATTCCTTTACTTATTTCTGCCTCTTTCTTTTCTGTATAGATAGAATGTGTTCAAGGTTCTTGTGGGGATATCGTTGATCCAATAGAGCCCTTAAATGGTGTAGGTTACCTAGAGATAGGGGTGGTTGGGGAATTCCCAATTTCCAAATATATGACTGGATTGCTTTACTGCAACATATGGGTGTCTTAATGTTATATAATGACCCCACGGAAAATTTTGCTGCCCCTTCTATTTATGAGATGCTTATGGGTGTCGAAGCGCGTCAGTGCTTTGTCCGTGTAATCAAACCCAGTTACTACAGGAAAATCAAATTGAAGGTGGTTTTGGCCGCATTTGAAGTTTGGAGGAAAATTCAAAAGAAATTGGGATTAAGGCTTAAATTGAATTGGTACACTCCTTGTAAGAATTGTCTTCTCTTTCCTGACATATTTAGGGATCAAGTCATGGACCGGTGGTATCAGACCGGAATTAATACAATTGGAGATCTGTTTCAGGGGAGGCAAGTAGCCTCTTTTGATTTTTTGCAAAAGAAATATAATATAGATCGCATAAATTTTTAAAAATACTTACAAGTACGTAGTTTTCTGGAACAGAAAATGAGTCAGAATCAGATTATTGTGTATAAAATTGAAGTTTTTGAAGCAGTTCAATCAAGATGTAAGATGGCCCATTTGACTTTCAAAAAAGAGAGTTTCCCAGAATACCAGAAAGGACTGGGTATCAAACAGTATCAAAAATAATTCCTTTCTGTGTTACTCACTTTCTATTTGTGACCAGAAGGCCTACACACTAATATCCCCTTTTTTTAGTGTTCAATAGTGATACGGATAATTATATCTGCACAAAACTAGGGTTACTTTTGTCTCTCAAATTTTTATTCTGATTAAGTTAAAAACATTTGAATTCATTTATTCCACAACATTTTTATACAAACATATCCTCAAATAATAATTCTCTAATACATATAAAGATCCCTGTAGTGGTTCCAACTCAAATTAAAATAATCAATACAGAGTAGTATTCACACATTAAAAATTAATAACATTATGACGTCAAATATAAAATGATGAAAGAAAGTCCTTTGTCGACGCGTTTCGATGCTTAGTGTTGTTTTAACACCTTCTTCAGGACAAACTTTTACTTAAAAACAATGGTTCTTCATTCTAAAAACAAATACATACACTTAGTATCATGTATTTGAGTGACAGCAAAGTGCATTTTATCCACTAATGTGCATGGTTACCCCTGTGTCACTATGTCATAATAGGGAGACAATCTTACTTGGAGTGTATTGTCATTGATCTTATATCTTTAAGATTCTGCACCCTTGAGGATTTGATCAACAGTAGATCCTCTTTGCAGTTGATAGTAATATGTGCAAACCTCAGTTTCTCTAAATAAAGAGGATACACTAATTAGTTGTATAGGCCAAGTTCCAGACCCCAAAAGTGAGCTATTCGTCTTCACACTTACTTAAAAAGGGGAGAATAATATCTCCTGTGTCTAATTCAATTCTTGCGACTTTAAATCTGCGCCAGATCACTTGTAGTTACTTGCTTGGATTTAACTTGAAAGGAAACATTATATTCATTTGTCTCTGTGTCCTATAGTCTTGATACGTCCCTGTTGTTGGCTAAAACGGGTTCCAAACGTACCTTTAAAATCATGTATGAGGTCCCTGTATGATACTCGAAGATGGTTTTCTTCTCGTCTTAAGGGTTTCTTCACTTTGTACCCATATATGAAAATGTAAGGATATTCCTTCTTGCAAGGTTGCCTAAATTTAGGAAATGGAATCAGTCTAAGTTTTAATTTTAAACACTTATTATCCAACTGTGCTCATCATTATTATAAAATTGTGATTAGACTTTATTCGAG
The DNA here is from genome assembly GCF_964263255.1 of Lissotriton vulgaris. Lineage (NCBI taxonomy): Eukaryota > Metazoa > Chordata > Amphibia > Caudata > Salamandridae > Lissotriton > Lissotriton vulgaris. Next base: position 663,864,024 of record NC_141697.1, read on the forward strand.
TTTCTATATTATTGTGTGCTTGGAGGGTTAACATTTATCCCTGTGTTGGGGGGGCGTGGCCAACCGGGCAGCGAGATGGCCGCTCTGTGAGTGAGCTCCGCCGGCTGCACGAAATAATCCTTCATAATCCTGCTCCATAGCTTCGAGAGGCCCCGCTCTACGTGTGGATCGACTACAGACACCCAGCTGATCCTTCGGCTGAAATCTGAAGTGCGCCGGAGGCCGGGTGTAAAAGCTGCGACCTTGAGCGATCTGGCCGAGCTGCGCATCTACGGGAGCCCACTGCTGCGGAGCCCGCGCCGGGAGCTGCAACCAACTACAGCCCGGGGATCGACGGGCCTCCGGGAGCCGACTGAGTGGAGTGGTGCTGACTCCCTCCCAGACTCGCCACCTAAGGAGACCACACCGGTGAGTCGCTGCAGCACTGGTGGGGCGATTTGTGGCTCGGCTGGCCCTAAACACGTGAATGGTCGGGCGCGGGGCTCCCGAGGGCAGAGATCGGAGTAACTCCTGAGGCGGAGCCGCCATTTTTCCTGGAGACCCGGCGGGAGGCGACATACAACCTCGGCCCAAAGGCCAGGGCCTGAGGTTACACTCTACACTCGCCAAGCCAACATTACGGGTCAGCCCTGCCGGGGAGAACAGCTGCCTACTCGAGCCCCATATGCTGGAGAGCTGTGACTTCTGCTAGAGACTTACATTTTCGCGGCTGGGAGCAGTGTGTACCTCCATCAGCGGCACTTTCCTAGCGCCTACGGCCGCCTGCTATCTGGCGGGACCCCTCTATTCCTCCGCAGAGCTCCTGTGCGCGCCGCTCTCGGGCGGCGCTGGTGCGCCCAGTTTCTGGCGGGCCCGCCATTTTGAGTTACCGCTGCGCGCTGGGCTGCCCTCCTGCTGCAACGCGGTCCTCCCTACTTACCTCAGCCGTCATACGTGTCAGTGCGGGTGTACATGGTGCGCACTGTTGGTTCTGTGCTCGCAAAGCCTCCCTCGGCTCGACTAGTGTAGGGGGTGGCCCTGTTAGACATCGCAGATAGGCCCACGCGGCCTCTTGAATTGGGCACCCCGCCACGTGGCTCAGTCTTGGATCCAAGATGGGTGGAAAGAATGACGCGAGGCAACCCAGGCTCAATTTTGAACAGAAGCAGAAAGCTAAGCAAAACGCGGCAGATCAGGATAAGGATGAGTCCTCCTCGCAGGGGACTACCGAAGACATTGATTTTGGGCACTGATAATGGAAGTCAGATCGAGCTTGAAAAGCATAGACACCAAATTGGATGCCATGTCCTCGCAGCTGGAATCTGTTAAAAACAAGGTGGACGCCCACAAAACTAGATTGGACTGCCTGGAGAAAAGAGTGCTGTGAGTTCCAACAACACACCAAACAACATATCACCAACATTGAGAGGGAACTGGAGTCCCTGCGAGCCAAGGCAGATGATTTGGAAGCACGTTCCCGGGGATCGAACATTCGCATCACGGGAATTCCGGAAACGGCGAACAATGGCAAAATGGAGGTGTTTGTGGCGGACCTCCTACACGAACTCTTTGATCCGGACCTTTCACAGGTCTTTACGGTCTAAAGGGCGCATAGAGCACTTGGAAAGAAACCCCCGCTGGGCGCACCGCCACGTCCTATTCTCGCTAAGCTTCTGAATTTCCAGGACAGGGACCTCATCCTGCGCCTCGCCAGAGAGAAGGGTAAGATCACCCACAAAGGAAATCATGTCTCCTTCTACCCTGACTTTACCCCCCTGGTTCAGGCTGCCAGGAAAGAATTCATGCCGGCCAAGAGACTGCTACTACAAGCGGGGGTTCAATACTCGCTCCTGTATCTGGCAAAACTTAAGGTAGTGCATGAGAGCACCACGCACTTTTTCACAGATGCGCAATCGGCACTGAAATTTGCAAAACACATTTGCGGTCCTGGGGCGAGACGAAAATCGCCGAGATTGGAAGATGAATCTGGTCAACTCAGTGATAATGATTGAGTATGTTGTGGTTATGAACACTGGGGTATCTTCTGTTTGGAACTCTCCCATTTAGCTTAAATGATCCGCTCCCCCCTGCACTTTCAGATGTATTGTTTACCCTGATTTGGATTGGGGGTGGGATCTGAGGAGAGGCATTCTTCTGTATGTGAGGCTTCTGGTTCACGATACATTCCCTATGTTCTGCTGGGATGCCTATTTTCGTCCCTGGGGCGGGACACCTTTTGAGTTGTGGAAGTTCACATTTAAGTGCAGCCACCCTGTGCAAACAGGGGTGTATGCTGGGAGCACCACGCCCCCATGGGGTATCTCCCACTGTTTCTGTTTCTAGTTTGCTAACGCACTATGCGTGTCTCTGGGAGGGATTTATCACAACCTGATTGGGGGGTTGGTGAGGGCGGGGGGTGGTGGGGGGAGTTGGGATGTTTGATGGTTGCTGAGAATTGGTGCGATAGAGGATGCCATATAACAAACGCTATGTACGAGGCATTGCTGTGCTTAGACTGGGTTGGAGTACCGGGGGACACTGTGACAGGCACTGGACCGTGCCTTGCGGATTTGAAATAATTATGTAATGGGGGGTGTTAAATTGTGGACATGGAACATTCAGGGTCTTGGGGACTACAAAAAAGCTAGACTGATGCATGGGATGCTTGCTAGACATAATGTGGATATCTGTTTTATACAGGAGACGCACACCAACTCCACTCCCTCGTCTAGGTTGAGACACTCTAGGTGGTCGCAAGTGTACTCTGCTATCTATTCCAACTACGCTAGGGGTGTGGCGATACTTATCCGTAGGGGCTTAGACTGGAGGGAACATGCCATTATACTAGATAAGGAGGGAAGATACGTCATTGCACACGGCTCATTACTGGTGCTAGCAGCTATTTAAGGCCCGAATGTAGATGACCCGGAATTTTTTCAGAATGTTTGGGCTCAGATCATGCTGTTGGATTGCTCACAGATTGTTTTGGGGGGCGATTTCAATGTGGTACTTAATGATGAATTGGATCGCAGAGGCGCGGGGAGACCCACGCATGCTAGAGCGCGCCAGGCGATTCTTGATGTAATGGATGAGGGCTTGCTGTCTGATGTGTGGAGATCTAGACACCCTGAGGAAACGGTGGGAACATGCATAACGAGCCATCATGCGGCATGGTCCCGCCTGGATTACTGGCTTGTGTCTCCTGATGTGGCGACCTGGGCGGTAGAGGTGGACATACAGACCAGATCACTCTCGGACCATGCCCCCTGCCTGCTAGAGTTGAGAGTACCCGATGCCCCTAAGAGAGCGTTTTCCTGGTGCCTGCCCCCCCCCATGCACTCACAGACTCTGCATTCACTGAAGAAATTAGGACAGATATTGTAAAATACTTTGGGGAGAATGAGGGCTCGGCATCCACAGAAGCTATAGTATGGGACGCATTCAAGGCGGTAATTCGAGGCCAGTGTATCGCTAGACAGTTGCGGGCTATACGTTATACGCTGGCCCAGCTTGAACGAGAGTTAAAAGAGCTAGACCTGGCCTTTTGCAAGAACCCCTCTCCGGAATTATCCGGCCAGATGAAATCCAAACTGATCACCTTTAATGAGGAAGCACAACGGGAAGTTAAATTCCTGGGAAAGCAGGCGGAGGCCCGCAGGTACGGGGAAGGGGACAGGCCGAGTAGAACCCTGGCACGACTGATTTCTCCTTGCTCACAAGCACACTACATACACGCCATCAAGAATAGTGCGGGGACCCTTGTCGTAGGTCAGGAAGCTGTGCTTGACACATTTGCCGAGTTTTACAAATCCCTATACACCACTAGACAGCCCACGGTCCTGGCCTCCCTGGAAAGCTTCCTAGATTCCATTGCTATTGTTTGGTTCAATGATCTCCACCGCCGTTACATGGATGTCCCTGTCACTGTCCAGGACATAACCCAGGTAATTAAGAGCATGCCTGCAAACAAAGCTCCGGGCCCGGATGGACTGACGACAGCCTTTTACAAGGCGTACGCCGAAGAGCTGGCTCCCAAACTCCATTCTGTATTTGCTGAAGCCTTAGAGTTGGAGTCCCTGCCGGACTCGATGCGCGAGGCCTTAATCATAACATTGCTGAAACCAGACAAGGACTGCCAGGTCCTCGACTCATATCGCCCCCTTTCCCCGATAAATGTCGACGTTAAGATCTATGCCAAGATCATTGCGGACAGACTTCAGCCCTTGTTGCCAATGGTGGCACTCCTGGATCAATCCGGGTTTATACCTGGCCGACCTACATCACATAATCTCAGGACGATTTTTTCCATTTTGCACTACCTACATCCCTCCATACAGGCCGCAGTGATTTTCTTGGACGCCACCAAAGCGTTTGATTCGCTTGAATGGCCCTACTTATTCAGGATTCTTGGCAGGATGAGATTCAGCCACAACTTCATAACTTTGATTAGGTTGTTGTACGACCCACCCAGGGCATGAGTCAGCGTGAATGGGCTCATATCTCAGCCTTTTGACATATCTCGAGGGACCAGGCAGGGTTGTCCTTTATCCCCTCTGCTCTTTGCCATAGCCATGGAGCCCCTTGCGGCCAGAGTTCGACAGCATCACACTATAAGAGGGATAGACTTCAGTTCCCGAAGTCTTCTGACTTCCCTGTATGCCGATGACGTCACGTTATACGTTATCAACCCTGCTGTGAACCTAAACCCCCTGCTGCGAGAATTTGTCCGCTTTGAGGGCCTGGTCGGTGTGTCCATTAACTGGTCCAAATCTGTCGCGTTTCCATTAACTGACACCACCAGGGAATCACCATCTGACTACCCCCTGCGCTGGGAAACGGACGCAGTTAAATACCTAGGGATTTGGATAAGCCGCGATATGCAGGAGCTGTGGACCCTGAATTTTGGCAGAGCAGTAGGATGGCTGGAGGGGAAGGTGGAAATCTGGAATAAGCTCCCCCTATCTCTGGTAGCACCGGCAAAAATGGTGGTCCTCCCCAAATTTTTATATCTGTTTGTAAATATTCCGATACCCTTAACAGCGCACTTCCATGCGCGTGTGCGGTCGCTGTTGCTGGCGCTTGTGTGGGCTGGTGGCCAAGCGAGAACATCTTGGGCGTTGCTCACGCTCCCACTGCGCCAGGGCGGCCTGGGAGCTCCGACATGAAATTGTACTCACTATGTGCGCAAGCGCAATTTTTGCACTTTTGGGCTTTTCCCACCCCCTACCAGCCGCACGTTGCGGTGGAGTTGGCTGCAGTGGCCCTGTCACCACTGAGTGTAGCGCTATATGGCAAGGTTTCCCGCCCGTCGAAAGACGTGGACACTGTGGACATGCTCCGCTGGTGATGGCGCGAACTGCGTAACAGGGCAAAGCTCCCCCTGCTATACGCACCAGCCATTCCGCTACGAGGTAACCCAATGATGACTTGTCTGCGTGATGGGGGCGGAGTCCTTACACTTCGGGGGAAAAGCCTGCACACTTTTGCTGACCTTTACCCAAACGGAACCTTCAGGGACCTGGGCTTGCGCGTGGAAGGTCAACCCGAATCATTCTCGGACCTATTCCTGTATCATTCACTCAAGGAATCCTGTAAGGCACTGTGGCCTCAATTCCCAGAGGAACCACTGCAGCTCCTTGCCCTTCAAAACCTACTTTCGAGACCCTCTCCTAAGAAGCTTGTGTCTCGGTTGTACAACTGCATGCAAGATCAATTCCCCATTACTGTGCCTTCTTCTATGCAAGCCTGGAGTGCTGACCTGGAGACACCCCTAACGGAGGAGCAGTGGGAGTTCTGCTGCAGACAACTTACGGCATTATCGCCCAACTACAGGTTGAGGTTGGTGCACTTCAAATTTCTACATAGGTACTATCGCACGCCATTGTCACTGCATCGCATGGGTATCAGAGATGAGGCTACATGCTGGAAGTGCGGCTGCGAAGATGCATCCTTCTTGCATGTGGCATGGAGCTGCCCTACACTTGAGGAGTATTGGTCCAGCACTTTCACTACCATGAATCAAATTCTGCACAGAACTGATGCGCCATCCCCGCTTCTGGGACTGCTGGGATATGTTCAGGACACCTTACCCAAGCATAGGAAGTTATATGCGTTGCTGCTCCTTTATGCCAAGAGACAGGTGGCGGTGCACTGGGGTCGTAGGGCATTGCCTACATTTGCTGCATGGGTAAAGGATGTGACATATGGCAATGCGCAGCTCGAGCACTACTGGGAGACGATGCCCACCGCATCTCGGCCTAGGGACATATGGGAGCCATTCATGCAGTGGTCGCGAGAACGAGCAGATTCCCTCGACTCTAGGCAATCGCCTGCAGGAGAGATCTCTGACGATATGGGTTAACATTTCTGGTGCTGTAATTGTGACCTTGTGTAGTGGTGAGATCTGAGCATGACTGTACTCCATGGGCGTAAGTTGGGGTAGGCGAGGCCCCGATTGTGTCTTTATGCCGATGACTCTACATATTTTGCTGTATCCCTCCCTTGGCCTGGTGATCCCATGTGTGAATCTGCTCCCCCCCACCTCCCTCAAACGGTTGTGTACTGCCTGTCCGACGTGTTCCCTGCTGCTATCTGCACATCTGCAGTGTGACATCTTGACCGGACGCACAGATCCTTCCACACTAGTAACGCTATGCCTGTTCGATACTCCTCCTCTGCACCTGAGTTGGGTTTGTTGTTGTTTTTGGGGGGTAAAAAGGGTATGAAGACATTGAATGATCCGCACTGGTGGCTCTCTGCACTGTAAGGCCTGTATACTTGTACTGTTGCTTCGCTGCTTCCTTTCCTTCGATGGCACATTATATGTCTCTCTACCCCAAAAATGTAAGACAAGTTGCTTTACTACTGTTACATATGCTTACTGTCTGCATGTCTCCACCATGTATACTACTAATGCATTGTACATTGTACGATATGACACCTTGATCATGATACAATTTATTCCAATAGCGGCCAGCCTCCGGGTTGTTGGCGCGACGCTGTGTAACTCTATCAATCTCTAATTTATCTCTAATAAACGTCGTACGTGTTCCATATTGAATAAAACAGGTGTAGTACCTATGCCCAACCCGATCTACGCCTACAGAAGGAATAGAACTATCAGCAACCATTTAGTACAGACATTCAGAGAACCTAAATCTTCCTGTCTAAGAAATATAATTAATAACACTCCGATTCGAGGCAGTTTGCCATATGGAACTTGTTCACCCTGTAAAAACATTGTGAGAACAGATAGGTTGGAGGTAAATGGTATCTCCCACTGGATGAACGACCATGTTAACTGTCGAACCTCCAATGTGTACCCGATCTTCATACCAAAATGAAAAAACTAGAACATCTAGAATAAGAGTATGAATATCCTCTGCCGACCAAAATACTGCCTCTAGAACAGTACGTCTGCGTAATTTAGACGGAACTGCACAACATTGGAGTGTGGAAAAACAAGTATACAATGCGGCATGTGTGATTGTAAAAGGTCGCTGGCGCATAGGTAAATTCAGACCACTAGTCACTAAAACTCAATCACTCAGAAACTGTACAGATCAGCGAGCTGAACTACAGGCTTTTAAGATGGTGCTTGAAAATGCTGATCGCGAATTCCCCACACTAATAGTGTGCGATTCGTATTACTGCGTCCAGTCTTACAATGAAATCTTGCAGAACTGGGTTCAAAACGGTTTAAAAGATGCAAAAGGTGGCACAATCAAGCGTAAAAAGCTATGGGAACAAGTAGTTCTTTTATAGAAAGAACTACAAAAGACTCACGTGATCCATGCACTGAGTCATCAAAGTGATGGCGTTCACGTTGCAGGGAATTCATTGGCTGATAAAGCCGCAAAGGCAGCTGTCCACACGGCTTCCTTAGCTACAATTAAGCGTTCTAAAAAAAGAATAGACGATGAAACGCTACTAGCAGTAAAAGCCTCAATGGAAGGCAACTATGCGACGTTACCTCTAAATTATGCACTTGGAAATACATACATAATTGATGCAAACTCCGTTCCTTTTGCTCAAATCCCTGGAGTGGGGGACAGAGTAATCCCAAACAGAAAACGGAGGGCTTACTTGGTTCAAGAAGCACATATGGGATAGGGTCTGAGACATCAAGAAATCTCTAAAAGATTACAAATGATGTACTGGTGGGCGGGAATGAGCGTGCAAATTTACAACTTTGCAATGGATTGTCAGAACTGCAACAGAGATCGCAGTTATGAACAGGACCAGGTAACTGACAATAGCACAGTCAGTCCAGCCCAGACACCTCTGTTAGATAGCATTAGACTGTCTACACGCAGGCATCCCTACGGATGAATGCGGCCCCACAACTACTAAGACAAGATTAATTTGGATGTGGCCCCAGGGCTCGGCTGACGCCAAAACTGTTATAAAAGATTTGCGAGTCTTTATCGGCACATACGCAATCGGCACACTACATTCTGACCAGGGTCCTGCGTTTAGCTCTCGAGCTTACAAGGAGGCCATGGCCAGCTTGGGCGTTGCATTGTGGTACTCTAGTCCCATCCATCCTGAGGGTAATGCGGTAGTGGAGAGAAAAAACCATGACATAAAACAATCTATAACAGCGAGGGTATTAGGTTCGGGTGATGGGTGGGTCAAACATCTAATAAATGTCCAACGTAGTCTTAATAATCTGCCAAGAAATTCTCTGGGTGGAATCACTCCGTATGAACTTTTGTTTGGTACTAGAATGATAATTGAAGACCTCAATAGTCAGACTTCAGTGGTGGAAAAAAAACCTTTGATATCAAAGATCGTTTGGCTGTTTTACAGGACTTAAATGAAACAAGAAGAAGTCTAAGTAACACAAAGCTAAAGCCAACGGCCACTGAAGAAAAACCATCTGTCCCAGCAAGACCTGTCTGGATTCCAAAGATTGAGGATCTGGTCGTAGAAAAGATTGCGGTGAAAAAGGAATTTGGACCTTCTTACAGAAAAGCAGTAACTGTCTTAGCAATCAGTGGAACAAGATCAGTAGTACTACTGCCCCTTGCTGGTAAAAAGGAGAACAGAGTTGTATCAATCGACCTGGTAAAACCACAACCATTTGGCCAATAATAAGTAGTAGGCCCAGTGGACTCCCAAGATGTAGCAGAAGACCAAAACTTGCTACAATTCAATAGGTTCAAACTGAGAGACTAATCACTTTTGATAAACCTGCAGTGAGAAAAGAAGGACTATGCAACAAAGCCATGGAACTTGTGTCTCTTGAAACACAAATTACAACAGTTCGTCAAGAAACACCTGTCTACAATGATCTAGCCTCAGACTATACTAATATGACAAAGGAAGAAGCAACTACAAAGATTAATAACAATGCTGATGCAATTCAAACAATTGACAGAACTGCCTCTGGCTATTTCATACATTTTTGATGACTTTTCTGAAGATCCTAGTGAACATGAAGAAAAGCCAGCAAACAAAACTTTCAAAGAATAAATTACAGAACTCTTTCATCAACTTGGAGAAATATATCTGATTTCACAATGGATTGAATTGTGGATTGTGTTAGGTGTACTTTTCCTCCTGCTCTGGCTCATTTTGGTTTTAAGCTTGGGAAGAATGATTGATGGAAAATACAGTACAATGGACACAGCAAGCCAGAAAATCCACTTGGTCCTAAAACCTCACAAGTCATCTCATGTTGAAAAAAGAGACCTGTCATCAGTAAACATCACATGCATTCCTATACCTGGTGGTGTAGCATGGGACGCTACTGATTACGACATCTATGGCCCGGTGGAACTATTGAAGTATGCTCATCAGTTCAAGGTTTCTTTATGTGACTTTGTCTCACCAAGCACTTTCTCTGATGATTGGGACTTTGAGACTATTAATAATGGGCACCACTATTTGCATAAATCTGCAAAACCTAAAAATGTTTTTACTTATAATCAATGGGAACATTGTCCAACACCGCCAAAAGGCAGCTTGAAAACATTTTATGAGAAATTTCCATACTTCTCAGGGTTTAATATCACAGATCCAGAAATGTTTTATTTCAAAAATGTGAATAAGACTGGAATGAAAAATATGTTAACCAATACAAAACAGATATATTCTGCAAAATTTTATGAACAGTTGGTTTTGAATTCTGGAAAGATAACATTGAAACAAAAACAATCTTGGGTTCAAAAGATTGGCAAGTACAGGGATTAGAATCATTATTCAGAGCCTGCATGATCCCAGAACAAATAATGTTCCTGAATGACACCATTCAACAAACAACCTGTCTTGGCCTAGCCAAGATAAAAGATTTAAACAACCCGTCTATACCAAAGCCTAACCCTGATAGAAATAGCACTACAGATGAGGGGTTAGACGTGTCCCATATTTTACACCAAAACAGAACTAATCCTAATTGGAAAAAATGGTTGATCTGGCCCACAGAAACTAATAACTGTCAAGATAGATTCCTGGACAAAACACAGGGGTTCAAACAGAACAGGCCAGAACAGGCCAGAACCAAGATATTCCCAGAGACAACATCCAGGGATAATAACAACATACAGTGTAGGAAAACTATGCCTTGAATGGCTACAGAAATCCACACTACCTGAAATTAAGCATCTTTTGACCTTACTTAAAGAAGGTGCTTTTATTGGGACCTCGCAAACAGCGTCAAAACCGTTTCACATACGCCGGTATATATGCTGATTACAACGAAGCTTGGAAAATAACGCAAATTAAAACTGCTGAAAAAATACGAGAAATTGATTGTATTAATTTGTAAAAAACACTGTCTGTAGTGGACAATGGGTTAACAACTCTGTCCTCCAGAATTTATTCTTTGGACAGCATTGTATCATCTGCTATTTATATAGTGTACAGGATATGCTAATGTTACAACATGGGCAGTCCCAATTACGTTCTATTGTACAGTTAGGCTGGACGTTACAAAATCTCCGTTCAGGCTACGTGCCATGGCGTCTAATCAACACAACGTCATTATTTTCTATCTTTAACCTTACTGAAAAACAAATCTCTTTGGCACAAAGAGGGGCAGACTATACAGTGCTGAGCATTGAAAAACAAGAAAGATTACCATTAACAGTTTCCGAGAGGCCTGTCATTGAATGGATAATACATGGTACCATAACAACACCAATAACGACATTCCAGTTTTAATATTGCCTACAGCAGACACCAGCGGGCATGTATGAAAGGTTGGGTAAAGGATACATTAAGTCGACCTGGAATTTACCTTACACACATAGATGTTGGAGTGGGGGTAACAAATAAGTATTTCTTAGTGGAAAAAATTGTGAAAACTCACTAAGTGGTACACTTCTGTGTCAAGAAGTTCATTTACATGGAGCCTGTGAGGGTTCATCTAATGACCTTTCTTGCCACTTGCACGGCACCCCAGACACACAAATAGAACCTGTTTTCAGGCAGCTTTCCAACGGCAGCTACGTTATGTTAAGTGACCACAGCTGTTGTGGCATGTTGCCAGGAACGGCCTATCTCATCAGTGTTACATCCAGGGTCACTTGTTGTATGCAAGTATTGTATCCAAACAGCAAGCCAGACAAGGAGGCAATGATATGGCCTTCACTGAACATCTCTTCTATTCGAATTGATACATTAAGCAGAATGAAAGTCATTCTTTTACAAAAAACTGTGCCTTTGACCTCGTCCAGAGAGACGTATGATCTGCAAGTCGCAAGGACGGCAGCAGAGATACATACATTATTATCAACAAACTGCCCCGTACATTTTGTAGAAATGTTAGGTCAAATTTTAAACATGTCAGATACCATTGGCATCGCACATGTATTTAAGACAATTTTTTCGGGACTGTTAGCACCCTTTGAAGCAGCCCTGAGCAATTTCCCGAATTTCGTGCACTTTGTGTTTGGTGGCCTGCCTCTCATTTTGGGACTCGTAGTAGGAATTCTTATTTTGTTCCTTCTGCTCCGATATGGCAAGTCCAGTCACCAGCGATACCCAGATTACCATGGAACAAACGATCCAGGCAATACGGTACCGAAATAAGATAACACAGGTCCTCGGCTTGGCTCGTCTAAGAGATCTGAATACCAGATGGTTTCTATCATTTAGACCAATCTGGCAAGATTGCATCTTACCTGTTCTATGATGCCTGCTCTGCGGAGAAGAATGCATGTTAGACATCTGTCTCTCACTCCCATCAGCAGTACCTATGGATGTCGATACTTTGCTTGGTTCGGTAACGGCTCATGCAATGTGTTGTCCCCAGCGGCTACCAATTCTGATGACGGCATTCGTTGAGACCTCACCATTACGACTAGGTGGCGGTGAGGTACGAGATGAAAGTGGCACACAGGTACAACCTTCTGTGAACATTGCTGATCCAGATACCGCTGACGGTAATGCATCTCACTTATGCACTATTTCTACTTTTTCGGAAATGGCCCAACTTTCACCTACTGTGGTAGACAAATTCTTTGCCAGCCTATCTGAGTTAATGTTTTCTCCTAACAACGAGAATAACTCTTGAGAAACAAGCACACAATGTTCCCTGAACTTTGATTTCGGCCTTCAGTTTTGATAAACAGAACTTCTAAAATGTGAAACTATTTTTTACTACAACGAAATTATTTTTTCTCATTACCAAAATATTTACCTTTTTTGGCACAGAGAAATCTGCTTAATGTAAAACTATTCTTACAAGATTTCTAGTTTTGGAACCTAGAGACAATATTTAAACTTAGCCTCTAGCACATGTACAGTACTATATAAATCTGTGATGAAATGGCCTCGACCTTCTCTTCTGTATTAAGAGCCATTTCATAAATGTAATTTCGTGAATAGTTCAGCCAGCATTTCAAATGTAAAACTATATGCATTGTTTGAATGATACCACTGCTTAGAAACGTACAGTACAATACTCATTTTTCGTGTACAAACCATTTCAAATGCATTTTATGTAGTTTTGGGGTGGGATTGTAAACACATGCTTAGAAATGTTATAACTGCTTAGTATTTAGTAAAGATGGACATTCTACGTGGAGTGGGTGTTGTAAACGTATCTAGGGCTCTAGTGTAATTTTCCCGATTCATGCCCTTATATAGGTAGAACTTATCATATCCTTATATAGGCATAGGAATCATAACCATATTAGACACAGCCAATGCAGTCCAAATATGGCATAGCTACTTCCACTAAGCTCCTAGAGTACAACGAGTTCTTGAAGACAACCAGCCTTCAGCAGTACGGGACTTCCCCCTGCTTCAGTATTGATTTGTCCCAGAACTCCTGGAGCGTGTAAAGAACTTCGAGTACTTACTGATGTTATTATGTCCACCCTTACGTCAAACTCGGCACCTTCCAGGTATAAATATACCCACATCTGCCCTAGCAAACACACAGTGGTTTGGAGCAGATCGACTAACTACTTGCCCAACACCCTGCTGTAGCGAGTGCCGAAGGAAGCCGACCCTCCAGCTGATGCACTGAGAGAGACGCTGTCTTTTTCTCCTGCCAAGAAATCCAGCTCCAGTGTTTCCCTGCTACCCTTGCGGGTTACTGGGAGATCGAGTCCTGAGAGAGAGATACAAGACCTCATTCATTCTATAACCAAGGTACGGAGCTGATTAGACCCTTAGAGAATTCTTGGATAGATTCTTGGCAGAAACTATTTAACTCAAGCTACACCTCACTTACTTCTTCCCTTGTACTAGACTTAGGTTAGGTACACCGGGGTAGGCGTATTTTAGATGCACCAGTTGAGTACTTTTAGTCATTATTTATCATTGTATTTTATTTCTATTTTATGTATCTTATGGCTTAGAAACCATACCATGCTTTTACAGTATTATTTCATAATACTCTTTTTACTGTACGCACTTTACTTCATAGCAAGTATTACGATTGTAGCAATTCACTTCTCTTGCATGAGAAAGAAGACTGCTCAATAAATAACCTTTTTATTGTAAATGCCCGTATCTCTATTTCTCTGCAAAAACCCTGGTGAAACGAAGCATGCGCGATTGACTGAGTGAAATAGCCATCTATTGTTTACGCAACTCTGGAGGTATATTCCTTATTCTTGGGGAGCAAAGTTGTCATGTTATAAGGTTGTCAGAAACTAATCCCTTCTTGTGTATTCAAGAAAGTTTCTAGTGACCTCTGAGCTAGCTGGCATTCATAATTAAGTCTAACATATTCAATAGAGACCTAGTCGACCTAAGTCCTACGTCAAAACTATTGTTTATGTTATTCCAATGCGCAGAGCCTATTAGGAATAAAGGAACTACATTACACCTGCATATGTTCTTTCTCTGTCTGTGTCTCTGTGGGTTTCTGAGCTGCGGGGTGGCGTCGCCTGATGCGCCGCGACCTACGTGGCCGTGATCCCTTATTGAGAGCACTCGCTCCGCGGCCTGCCTCTCCAGCTCCTGCTTTATACATCTCCAACCATTCCCAGGCTTCCTCAGGGCTGCTGTGGAAAAACGCCTTATCATCCACAGTCACCTTTAAGCGTGAAGGGAACATCAAGGAGTATTGAACACCCTTGTTTCGGAGTGCCCTTTTGACTGCCTAAAACGATGCCCAGCTGCGCTGCACCTTTAGCTTTTATTCCGGGAATGGTGTCACCTTACTGTTTCCCACTGTATACGGACCCGCAGACCGGGCCTTGTGTAACAAGAGGTCTCTGTCTTTGTAGTGGAGCAGCCTGACCACCACCCGTCGGGCGGTCTCCCTGGGGCCAGCTGCCGGGCTGACACCCTATGGGCTCTTTTCAGGGTAAAGAAAGGTGTCAGGCCCTCCGGGGTGACGTATTTCTCAGCCAGTCTTCCAAGTAATCCACTATGCTGGCCCCCTCCACTCCTTCCGGCAGCCCCACCACCAGAACATTATTCCTCTGATTCCTCCCTTCGGCATCCTCTGTTCTCTGCTCCAGCGTTTGCAACCGGGATTGGAAATCCATCATCTGGGCGGCCATCGTTGTTTAGGCAGGTTCCAAGACTTTCAGGGTAACCTCTGTTTGCTTCACCCTGTCGGCCAGTTTAGCATGGTCAGCTCAGAGCAATCCAAGACCCTGGGTCACATGCACAATATCAAGCTGTAGGGCTTCCCTGGTGTCCTTAATAGCCTTCAGTATTGGATCCACCTATTGCTGAAGCATCCCTTCTGAACAAGGTGGCAGCCCCTCCTGCGTGCTTGGAGCTCTTGCGTCTTCCTCCTGCTTAGCAGGTGCACCTGCCTGTTTCACTCTGGGCTTCCTCGTGGCATCTTGATGCTTAAATACAGTAATCAGAGATGAGTTGAGTCGCTGAGTAGTTCAAGAAATTAGTGCTTTATTGTATAACATATTCCTTAGAGATCATCATCATATTCGATCATATGATTAATATGTCTTGAATGAACTTGCATCAATTATATAACTTCCAACATGATTCAACATTCGCAAAGTGTGACCTTTATCCCCTATGAAGTTCGTACATAGCACTTCGTCAGGGGGAGTCTGTAAATAAATTGCAAAAAACATAGGTCTATCGCTGATCGGCGAATGGGGGGAATACATAGCATAAGGTGTGACACGAAGAACAAAAAGGAAGCATCCGTGACAAGCTATAAAAGTGCAGAATTCAAAGGCGCAATTGTGGAAGGAATCTAGAACTCCTCACGTGTGAAATAAAATAATCCAAAGTGAAGGTGAAAATAATTAATTAAAAATAGTAAAGTAAAAGAATGCCCAGAACTTAGTATGAATATGAAAGTCAAAGCTACAACAAAAAGTGAAAATACGAAACGCGGAAAATTAATCGGGCGGTATGGTTATAAAAAGAATCATGCCGATGTGGTCACTAATACAATGATGGTGAAAGAAGCTTTAAACGCATACAACAAATCATACAAGCGGTTACGTGGTACGAACAGTAAAGTAATGCAGTGTATTTAGTGGGCATTCGGTGGGGCAAAACCAAAAGGGCACCCGAGTCGTGAGAAAGTTTAAAGTGTAGCAACATGCAAAAGCAGTTTGTGAAGGTGCTTAGACGACTCGCCTAAATATATTATCGGAGCGTCAAGGCTTACCCGCTCAGTGTGTCAAATAGAAAAGATTCATCCATCAAAGCGTGTGGAACCATAAAGAAATCCCGGAAGATGCTAAGAAATATGTGCATGCTTAATAAAGCAAAGAGTCATGGAAACAGAAACAAGACTGTGACGGTGTATCAAGGCGGGTTGAAAACGTGTAAATAAAGGCTCAATGTCAATCAAAGTTATAAGTAAAAACACAGGAATAAATGCGGGTAAAAGTGTCGGTAAAAATGAAATTAAACAAATATAAAAATGAAAATGAAAGTTAAGAACACGCATGTTTAAGCGGAGAGACATGGAAATAGAAACGAGACTGAAACAGTGTGTGAAAACCACTTAGAAGCGTAAACTGAAGAAGACTGTGTCAACCAGGGAAATATAGAAAAAACAAAAAGTTGAGTGCGTAGTTAAGTGAAAATGCTAAAAAATGTGAATAAACAGTTAGGAAAGTGGACCCAAATGACAGCTGAGGTGTGAAAGGAGGAAAACAGATAAAGACAATCTGTACAAGGAAACTAGAATAGTCAATAAAGTTATATAGATAATGTTCATAGTGAAAGGTAAAATAAACAGGGAGAACAGAAAATGAAGAGGTGAACACACGAAAATTATCATCACAGAGAGAAATATGAGCAACAGTAAGCAATATTCTTGTTCAAGCAGAAAACCATGTAAATACAGACAAAAGATTGTCAATAATCTCGATCAGTGTTATAGGTGAGAACTGTATTCCAATCTTTAATTGAGTTCTTTTGGCTGAAGGACTTTAAGTCTGTGTATCCAATACAGGTTACGCTGAAGGAGATGTCTGTTGTTGTCTCTGTGTGGCAATTTTTCAATGACTTCCAAAACCAAGAAACAAATTTGACTAGGATTGTGTGTGTTTTGAACGTAGTGTGCGGCTACACAAGATTTTGGATTTTTAGTCCGGATGTTGCTACGATGTACGTTAATCTTGTTTTAACTTTCCGTTCTGTTTTTCCTACATATGGGAGGCCACAAGGGCATTTGAGAAGGTAGACGACATTGGTCATATCGCATGTGGCATTTACCTGAAGTTTTATAGGTGTTCCTTGTGTTGGGTGTGGTATGCTGTTTCCTTTGATTATGCTGTTGCAATGGCCAGTTTTGGCTTGGTAATGTTCCTTTGTAAGAGGTGGTAGATGTTGTTTGGGGTTTTCTTAACAATTGTTGTATATTTTTTTAACGTTGGTATGTGAATATAGGAAGTTTCTCAAATGCATTGTGGAAATCATTCTCTAATTACAGAAGTGGCTAGTGTTTCCGTATTGTAACTTTGATTTTGGGGCTTTGCGTTGAGTACTTTGAAACAAATACTAGTTGTGATTCTTGATCTGTAGGTTTTCCCTTCGGTTTCAGTATTTGGGTGCGTTCTTTCTTTGCCACTCTATCTTCTGCTGTTTGTGTGATGTATCTAGGGTAACTTTGTTGGTGAAATTTGTCAATGATTTTGGCACTGTTTTCTTTGAAAAGATCCTCAGTCGATGCAATTCGTTTGGCTCGTAATAAGTGAGAATATGGTAGATGTTTTTTTAGACTGGGTTGGTGGAAACTTTTGAAATGAAGGTAGTTATTTTGGTCCGTGGCTTTGGTGAAAATAGATGTAGCCAGATGGTTGTTAGTAAACCTGATGTGGACGTCCAAAAATGATATTTCCGATCTGCTCATGGTGTGGGTAAATTGTATCCTGTTGTCCACTTTGTTGAGGTTATCAATGGCTGTAAGCAGTTGTGTTTCACTACCCTTCCACATGAGGAAGATATCATATATGGAATGATGATATGTGCACGTGTATTGTTGCCAGTTGGGGTTTGAAAGAATGTGTTCCATTTCATATTGATACATAAACAAGTTTGCATATGCCGGTGCGGCACAGTTGCCCATGGCTACTCCGGAAAGTTGAATGTAATAATCATTAGTAGGTGTTTTGAAATAACTGTGATGAAGTGTAAATTGCATGAGTTCCATAAAAAAAATCTGTAGGTCTTGTGGTTTGTCAGTCTGCATGAGGGCGGATTCCATTGCTTCAAGTCCCAAATTCTGGGGAATGGAGGTATATAAAGAATTAACATCTATAGTGCAAAGAATAACAGGGTGATCTTTGGTTATATTAATGTTGTGAAGTTTTGTTAAGAAACCAGTGGTGTCTTGTATGTAGGTTGACATGTACTTTACACTTGACTGTAGATGTTTGTCAATGTATAGTCCGGTTGGTTCATGGATGGAATTGCACGCGCTAACTATTGGTCGAAATGGTGGTTTACTGGGATGTTTGTGTATTTTTGGAACCAGATACATGTATGGTACTTGAGGATGATCTTTAAGTAGAAATATTTTGTCTTTCTCTGTGATGGTCTTTAGATTCAAAGCTTTATCAATGATAGTGGTTAGAACAGACTTGAAAGCTTCTGTAGGATCTGCACTGATAGCCATATATAGTTCTGGATTGTTCAAGTGTTTGTCCAAGTTGTTAGTGTAGTAATCAGCGTCTAAAATTACCAGAGCGCCCCCTTTATCTGCTTTGCAGATTTTGATGTTGTCATTTTTAGCCAGTTGGTTCAAGGCTAGACGTTCATTAGTGGTTAAGTTAGATTTATGACTTCTGTTGTCCTGAAAGATAGCCTGAAGGTCATTTTGGACCAGTGCTTCAAACACATTCAAGATTTTATGACTAACAGGTGGAACAAAAGTACTTTTGGGGCGTAAATCCATCAAAGTGCTGTGATGTTCTCTCATAGTTGGTTCACAGACGTTATTGAAGAAGTGTTTTAGTCTCAATGTTCTCATGAATTTATAAAATCACACTGCAGTGTCCAATTTGTTAGTCTGATATGTCGCTACGAAACATATACCCTTTTGAAGAACTTTTTCTTGCGTAATGGTTAAAGGAGTTTGTGATATATTGATCCCTAGACTCTCTGACTCCTGATCGATTTGGCTGGTGGCAGTTGTGTTGTTTTTGTACTGGGTCCTCCTGGATCTACGGTTGGCTCGGAGCCTACCTCTAAAAAAAGACGGTGTAGCTGTGGGAGTGTCCATTACTATAGTAGATGTACTAGGTTCACTAGTTGCCTGTGAAGAAGGTTGTTGACCTGTGGTGGTAGTACCTGATGTTGTAGGTTGTTGTCGTGGTCTGCCTGCCTCTTTGAAACTCTTTACGCGTAGAATCATCTGAGGATGAGGTTTCACCCTCAGTGGATCTATTGTTAAATGGTCTTTGTTGTCTCCTGGCAGCGTAGATTTCCACCCAGTTGTATACCTCGCCTAATTTATAATCGACTGTGTCACGTTTAAATTTCCTTAGTTTTCTTTCATTAATCTCTTTGACATATTTGTCAAGTTGATTATTGATATCTTCAAGTGCTTTATTAAGTTCTTCGGGTGAGAGTTTGCTACTCAATTCTTGTTTAAGTTGTTTTACTTCACTTTCAAGTTCTTCCAGTAGTTTCGATAGTTCTTCCACTATTAGGAGAATAAGGTCTAGGGAGCACTTATTGAGAATGCCATACCACTTCTCTGTGAATCGAGGATTATTTTTGCATAAAGTAAATTTGAGGGGGATTCGTAATCCTCTTGGGATTTTTTGTACACGGTTGTACCTGATAAGCGTGCTCGCATGTAGTCTTTGATTTATTTCTCTCTGAGCTGTAAACAAAAGTTGACAAATATTAGATTGTACCGATCCGGTACTTTATGAAATACATTCCGGCTCTTGGATCAGCGAATAGATACGCTCAGTGTCATCAGTGGAAAATTCAAAACTTTCCGCCTTATTGTTTGTCAGGCTAGCTATATCAGCTTATGACATGATGTTCCGTGGGTGCAAAGCAAGGGGACCAGAGGAGAATCAACAAGAATGTGGATACCGCTGCACTCTCTTGTTATCCAGATTTTCAACAAACTGAAAATGGTTGTAGACTGTTTTCGGGTGCTCAGGGTAATCACCTCCTAGTCCATGAGGTGCAGTATAGAAATGAAAATGGGAAGCCTTACTCCCTGTAAGGACAAACACTGAGCACAGTCGTGGCGTCTTGACACGTAAATACAGTAATCAGAGAGGAGTTGAGTCGCTGAGTAGTTCAAGAAATGAGTGCTTTATTGTATAACATATTCATTAGAGATCATCATCATATTCCATCATATGGAGTAAGGCTTTCCATTTTCATTTCTATACTGCACCTCATGGACTGGGAGGTGATCACCCTGAGCACCCGAAAACAGTCTACAACCATTTTCAGTTTGTTGAAAATCTGGATAACAAGAGAGTGAAGCGGTATCCACATTCTTGTTGATTTCCCTCTGGGCTTCCCCATGCTTAATCAATGCATGAGATCCGCTCCCAACCAGGTTCCCCTCCAGTGCACCAGTACTTCTGTGATGACTAATCCACTCTACCGCTGGTCAAGCATTCAGCAATGTATAAATGGGTTCCCAGCCTAGGCCGGCCAAAGAACCACCTCCTTCAGGGCCCCAGCCTTGTTCAGCCGTATTGCCCACCTGCACCACTGTGACAATGGCTTCACCGCCTCAGGAGTGCAAGTTGGCAGGCCTCCCTACCACACAACTGCCCAGCCCCTGCTCATATTCTATAGCATCAGGACTGTGAAGTAGCCAACTGTAGGAGAGTAGGGTCTGCTTCCTATGGTTACTCCCACTTTTTGCTGTGATTCTCTGGTTTTTCGACTTTAGTCTGGCTGTGGCCCTGCTAATCAGGCCCACAGCCTAGCTGTTCCCGCTCTAAATTGATACCATGTAATTTAGATACATACCAGATTGGTTACTGGGTCACCCTTGTGAGCCCCTGTATAGTGTTCCCTAGGTACCCAGGGCATAGGTGCACCCCAGGCCTACCAGGGGCTGCAGCATGTATTGTGCCACCCCTGGTTTGCCTTCCAAACTGACAACACAGGTCTGTTCTTACAGCCTGTGCAAGGTGGTGTAATCACCACTTACTTAGATATGGTATACCTATATCTATATACATATATAGACACATATACACCTCTAAGACACTCCTAAGGCAGGTCTTGACAGTTCATCACCACCCCCTTTTGTACCGCTCTTGACAATCCTGGAGGCAGAGTGCTTGGTTTTATGTGAGAGGGTGCCCTAGCATGAGCGGAGCCCCTCTTCAGCTTTTGGAACCATCTCCTTATAGCTGTTCTATGATATAGCCATACCATATACCCTTAAGTGCATTATTATCCTCGTGGTTAATGCTAGCTTTGGTTTGGCTTTAACAAAAAATGTTGTGTAAGGTGTCAAACACTTTGGAATACTACCCCCCCCCGCCAGTCCTGGCGGTGGGGATAGCATTCCACCCTTCTAGAGGGAGAAGACATGTAGTTACTGATAAACCCGGTTAAAGTTAAACAGAGCCTCAACATCACAAAGTGGATGCTGCTGCCACAGACACACGTCTGCCCTCCTGCTGCTGGACGAAACTCCGGCACTGGAGGCCTGGACAATAGGTTTCCTGTCCAGGGAGGTGCTGGCACCTCTCCAGACAGGATTTTAGGTACTCCATGCATTTTCCAGTTCAAACCGGTTGCTGGGGTACTCTGCCCAGCTCTGGCGCAAAACTGGACAAAGAGAAAGTGGTGTAACCACCCCTTCCCAGGTCCACCCATAGGAGGGACCTTAAAGGTAGTCCAGCCCCTAAACTTAGTAGAAGTATAGGATCCCAGGACTTTAGATTACCCTGGACAAAACTGTGAAACATAAATCCTGGACCTTCGACATTCCATTTCGACTGGAAGACAGAAGACATCTCCCTGGTGGTTTAGGAGTGACCACCCTGTTCAAACAGTTACCAACAGCAACTTTGCGGGTCTGCATTTTTGAGGCACCCCCCCCCCCCGGATCCCGAAGCATGTGTGACACAAGATAAAAAATTCCAGACATCTCTGACCCCGACCTTCACTCACAACCGTCACTGTGATCCGTGGTGGACACGAGAGATGTGGGACCAGAACTCCTGGACATCCTGTATTTTGCTACCTGCACCAACTTCCCGAAGTTTCCCGAAGCTGTGCTTTGGGGTATTTGAAGCCCCGAGTACCATTTGCAGCAAAGCTCAGAGACCCACACTCCACGAGTGTCCCATGGGCCCCGCTTTTGCATTTCAGCTTAACGTGTCTTCCTAGTTCCTACTTTGTTGGCTAGTGAGCCCCCTGAAGACTTACATTTGAATCTAACTTGGTTTCCTGATTGCTCCATGCTTGCTTCACTTTCCCTACAAAGGAGAATTGCCCCAGACCTTGCTGGTCTGCAACAAAGCCAATCTTGGCATCCTACATGGATTGCATTTACCAAGGCTTGTTGTTTCCAATCCGGATACTGACACTGCAGTCAACTAGATCCCTTGTGGGACAGCTCGAATCCAGCTCCTGGTTGTCATCAACGCCTCCTGGACCTCATGGCTGGAGAGACAAATGTCACCGTGTCCCTTGAAATCACCCAACATAGGCTGGCAGCTTTCCGTTGCCATCCCGGTCACTGGCAAGTGACCCAGGCTCTGTCCCTTCTGCTTTCAGGTTCTTCAGATCTTCAATCCACCCTTGGATCCACACGGACACTTTTCCTCTGGTCGCCTGCAGCACTTCTTTGTGGATCACCATTGAAATCGACGACGAACTCCGACACCAAAAGACACCTATGCACCGACTTCCGTGGGTGAGGTAACACGAGTACTCTGGTAGTCTCTAGGGTATTGGCCCTCCTAGTATCTAAGTCTAAAAGGGTTCCATCGTAGTCCATCCGGAAGTATCCTTAAGTTGTACATTTGTAACTTGTTCGTTTCCCATAGAAAGTCAATGGTAACCTGCGGCTGTGTTTAGACACTGCACGCGTCTCCTGTGGGACTCCTACTTCCTAACCCTTAGTTGTTCCTAGAAGCCCCAGTGATTCCACAGGCCCTAGGCCTACTTTCTATCTCCGACGTGGTTCTTATATCACTATTTTAGTATATGGTTTATGAGGCCCCTAGGGCAATACGTATACTGTGCAACTTATCATATGCTAATTAAGTTTCTTGTATTGTACTTTTACCTCTGACCTAATAAAGACTGCAGAGGGGTTGTGTTTAGAATAAATACATATATATTTGATATATACCTTTTGTGGTGTGCTTTCATTTTGTACTCAAGGGATTATAATTGGTAAAACAACTTGCTTAATGCGCTCTCTGAAGTCTTAGCCTGATGACTGCTGGTCCATGCTACCACTAGGTTAGCTTTCTATAAGGTTGACTTTACAACCACCATCAATAAGGGTTGAGTAGACTGGTGCAAGGTTCCCACTAGAACTAGTGGACATCCTATGCCAGGCTAACTTCTCACACCGACATGTCCGAGTCGCATGTCAACCCTGCAATTCGGGCCCACTTCTCAGCACTGCATCAATGCCCTCTGCCAGCTCGCGGGACCCTCCAGCGCTACTGCACCTCACTGTCTCTACCAGCGTTCATTCACTCCCCTAGGCCTTGGCCTCTGCTGCACAGTGCGATCCTCTGACGCCTCCTTTTTCATTGTTACCCTCCCCTGGGTCACACAGCCTGCCAGTCCTCTGGGGGGCCTGCGGGCATTCGCACTTACCGCTGGTAAGACCATCCGCTTAGCATGCAGCACAGTAAATCGATTTACCCTTGTGCTTATTCAACCGCTGCCTTCAGACAGTTTTCCATGCAATCGGCTCCCAGTTGCGGCCGTCCCACTAATCTCAGTGCACGGCTGTGGCAGGCTACCTAGCACCACAGCTGCAGTGGGCGGTCCCGGGTCCCCCAGCCTTCGCCCACCTACAACGCACTGATAACGTTCGCTCAGGCAGCCGAAACCCGATACCATCCGTGGGACCGCCCGATGAACTTCAGACTGTCCTGCTGTACCTCTGTTTCATGTATGGCCTTGTCATCTCCGCCATCTTAGTTGACCTGTATTCAACAGAACACCGTCTCAGGTCAGCAGCGGTAGTTGGTCCCAGGCTCTCAGAGCCCCCCAGACCTCTTCATGGTGGCAGCGCCAGTTCGGGACACCAGCGGGTGGCCTCTGCTCCCCTCTGCTGCTCCGATCAAAACTCTTGGGGCCATCCTCCAGCTCCGCAGCCTTGATCGCCCCTTCACCCTGCCACCATCTTTGAGATCAGACAAGCGTCCGGTCCGTTTCGGCAATACCGCAAGCCTCGGAGAGCTAGGACTCCCCAGTAACGCTGTGGGATCCTCCGGCCCTCCTCCACTGCCCCTCCCCCCCCCCATGCATTCAGGGCTGGGTCGGCGCAGAGCACAGGACTGACACGTCTTTCCTCATCCGCCTTGTGGCCATGCCCCAGTGATGTCATCAGTGATATCACTGACCATGTCATGAATGGTGTAATATGTGATGTCATCAGCAGTGCATTGCGGGGCACGAGTTAGTTAGCTGAACTAACTATAATGGCGGAATTTCTATGGTTTTGTATTGAAATGTCCATCTAACTATAACGTCCCTGAAACCTATGGTTTTTAGGTGAATTTCAAAGGTTTTTTAAATGCTAATTTGTAACTTTAACGTGCCTGAAACCTATGGTTTTTTCAGTGAATTTCAATTGGTTTTTAAATGCTAATTTCTAACTATAACGTGCCTGAAACCTATGGTTTTTACAGTGAATTTCCATGTTTTTTTAAATGCTAATTTCTAACTACACCTACAAAGTTAGGACATGTGAAGAAAGAGGAAGAAAAGCGCAGAAAGAAGCAAGACAAATGCAGAAAGAGGCAAAAGAAGTCCAGAAAGAAGCAAGAGATGTCCGGAAAGAACCAACAGAGGAGCAGAAAGTCCTCCTGTGCCCCCAACTTTTTAGTGACGGGTACTGGTGGTAACTGACTCTGACTAACGAGGACAGGAGCCAGTGCTATGCTAAAAGGGAAACATCCTAAGCAACGAAGTCAGAACAACGACTCACCGGAAAAACAAAGTGTGAACATCGAAACCTCACATTCAACAAAGTGATGTTATCACGAAGGGCTGAACAATGAAGGTCACATCCACGATTGACGGAACAATGAAGGACGGAACCACGACTTTTTTGAACCCCCGAGTTGCACCTCACTTCTCTCTGCCGTAAATGATGTCCGCCTACCTTCCCCTCACGTTCACTTCGATTGGGCTTGTTGGAGTGTTACGTCACTCATCTCCACCCAATCACAATTCAGTTGTTGTCGCCCGACATACCTTTAGAAAGGAATTTCTGTAATCATGTTGACATTTGCAACGGGAAAAGCAAATGTCAGCCTTTACGTCTCGTTTGAACCCTGGCTGGCGGACTCGAAAGAGTTTTGGGAAGTAGTCTGGAGATATCCTGCTTGGTTGAACGACCTGGGAAAAGTGTCTTTTGGAATTCTCTGACATTCTAAGGTAGGTCATTCAATTGAATGAATGTTTTTAATAATACGTAAAAAAATTCTATTTGGTGTATTTGTTTTTTTAATTGGAGGTTAAACATTTATATTTAATTTGATTTAAACACTTTTACCTCTAGCCACAAGATGTAGGTATGTTATGGGTAATGGTTTGTTAGGTAATGAAATACCTAGTTATTAATTTTAAAATGATTTATAAAATATTCAACTATTATTATTTAAAAAATAATAAAACATGCTTAATTTATTCCAGCCTTACGAGTGTACTTTTATTGATTGTGCGTGTGCAGAGGTGCTCAGATTAATGTGTTTGTTCTCGTCACTTGTTAGGAGAGTAAGAAGATAAGCACAGCCTTTCATATTACTCTGCTCGATTGAGCATGCTGATGGACACAGATTAAACTTGCTGATTTTAGAGAAAATACTGGCGTAAATTAGTAATTGGCCATTTAAAGGATTTTTCCTTTTTAGGAAGTCATTGTAAAATAAATAGTGGTTAAGCACAGTTCGTTGTATAACCTTTGTGATTTAGGAAGTCGTAGTTCTAGCAGTAATTGTTTAGTCACACAATCATGCTAAAAAACACTTAGAATACAGTAAAAATACCTACATACACTAGGAAACACTATGTGTTGGGGTACCCCTGTAATTAGCATGACCTCCTCTGTCATTGCATGAGTAAATGGGTAGTGACTGGGTGATGAGAGTGCTGCAAGGACAGTGCATGGTGATTTCATAACAGCTTGGGTTTTAGCGGAGTGATTGGATAGGTACATAATGCTGGATGGCTGATTTGAGGACTGCATGGGTAGTGACAGAGGGATTTCTGGAGTGCGTGGGTACAACTTGGATAATTGGAGGAGTGAATCACTACTGTGTAGGTGGTTAGAGGTCTGTATCGGTGGTGCACAGGGCATTGAAGCAGTGCATGTGTTAGTGCCTGGGATATTCCATGAGTACAAGGGTGCTGATTGGATGATTAGAGTACTGCAAGGACAGTGCATGGTGAATTTATAAGTGCCTGGGTTTTGGCGGAGTGATTGGATAAGTACATGGTGCTCAATGGGTGATTGAAGGAGTGCATGGGTAGTGACAGAGTGATGGCTGGACTGCATGGGTACTGCTCAGGGTATTGTAGCAGTGCATGAGTTAGTGCATGAGTCATTGCGTGAGTGCATAGGTAGTGACTTGATGATTATAGTGCTGCAAGGAGAGTGTATGGTGAATTTATAAGTGTTTAGGTTTTGGCGGAGTGATTGCATAAGTTCACACATCATATCAGGCTGGCCCCCTCCCTTCACCACTGTGCAAACGCACCCCCTGACAGATTTTAATTTAAGAGATTAATTCCCCTTGAATCCTGAGGGTGCCTGGGGGCCAACTAGCCCACCAGGTACCTCCAGTAAGCGCCACAGAGCTGCGTTGCAGAGACGTGGTCCGAGGCCATGCCCCTTTTTATACCTCTCTGCAAAGCAATTCTGTGGCACTTACTGGACGTACCTGTGGGATATTGGTCCCCAGGGACCCTCAGGATTCAAGGGGACTTAATCCCCAACTTAAAATGTACCACAGGGTGTGTTTGCACACTTTTCACATCAGGCTATGCCCCCTCCCTGCACCACTGTGCAAACGCACCCCCTGGAGCATTGTAAATTGGGGGATAAAATATCTTTGAGTCCTTAGGGTCCCTGGGGGCCAACTAGCCCACCAGCTACCTCCAGTAAGCGCCACAGAACTGCATTGCAGAGAGGTGCAAAAAGGGGCGTTGCCTCTCAACACCTCTCTGCAATGCAGCTCCCTGGCACATACTGGAAGTACCTGGTGGACTAGTTCGCCCTCAGGGACCCTCAGAATTGAAGGGTACTTAATCCCCCAATTTACAATGTGCCAACTGGTGCATTTTAAGTTGGGGGATTAATTCCTCTTGAATCCTGATAGTCCCTAGTGGCCAACTAGCCCACCAGGTACCTCTAATAAGTGCCACAGAGCTGCGTTGCAGAGAGGTGTAAAAAGGGGCGTGGTCTCCGAACACCTCTCTGCAACGTAGCTCCCTGGCGCATACTGGAGTTGCCTGGTGGGCTAGTTGGCCACCAGGTACCCTCAGGATTCAAGGGGACTTAATCCCCCAACTTAAAACGCGCCACAGGGTGCGTTCGCACACTTGTCACTTCAGGCCCCGCCCCCTCCCTGCACCACTGTGCAAATATGCTGAAATAAATACATTTTTAAATCCTTTTTTGTTTAGCCCTGGGGGTCCTTCTGTGACCCCCTGAGCAGTCCTAGGCGGTTAGGGTGTTTCTACCCTGCCCCCTTCTCTTGTTATATCTTTGTTTGTCTGTTTTCTGGTGAATCGCGTCTACCGAGCCACAAGATGGCTGCCAACATTTCCTGGTTTGGAGTGTTGACAGCCAATCACAGTGAAGCTCATGCACAGGACTTAGGCTCCGCCCAAATATTGAGACTTTTATTTTTCTAATTTCTCAGCAACTACTGAAGGGATTTACACCATTTTAAAAAAAGGTTGCTTTTTGATCCAAGCACTACCTTTTTGCCAAATTTGGGGTAATTCCATTCAGTAGTTTGGGCTGTAGCTTTGCACAAAGTTTCCTATGGGAAATTGATTTTTTTACTCTTATTTTTTGAATTTCTCAAAAACTACTGTATGGATTTACACCTTTTTAAAACAAAGAGTCGCTTTCTGAACCAAGCTCTACCTTTCTGCCAAACTTGGGGTAATTCCATTCAGCAGTTCGGGCTGTAGCTTGTCACAAAATTTCCCATGGAAATTATAATGGGGAAAACGTGTTTTGGGACCCCTCTTTTTTCTCAGCCCCCGCTAGACGAATCGCCTCCATAAACTTTCGGGATAGGAGCTGACCTGGATAGACATTGTTTTGGGAGAATTTCGCCAAAGTTACTAGCAAATCAAAAAATGCTTTTCCTATTGAAACTAGTTTGTAACTCTAACTACCTACCTATATATATATATATATATATATATATATATATATATATATATATATATATATATATATATATATCCTGGCGTGGTGTGCGATAAAATAAAAAAACTCACCTGCACTCTGGGTCTTCCGTGTCCTTGTTGGAGTTGGCTGATCATTGATAGCTGGCGCAGCGGCAGGAGCACAAGTGGCGATATATATATATATATATTCTAGCAGCCCGACCCAACGTTGTCCGGGAGCAAAAGGCTGCTTCAGGGCCCCCGCCTGCCCCACAGAAGAGTTGTCTGTGCAAGTCCTGGCCCTGTTCAACTGATTTGGCCCACTTGTGTTATTTTTTTAATTCGTATGTATTGTTTTCCGCGTTTTATGTTGTCCGCAAGATGTGAGGAAAGTTTTGTGTCACCTGTTTAATGTTCTTTTCTTTCGAAGGCTCTTCCCATGTGTTCGTTTTTGTATCCCTTCAAAGAAGTTTCCCTTTCGTTTTGTCAATTGTGTGGTGAAGTCCTGGCAGTGCTCGAGTAATTATGGGCAGTTGTGTTATTTTCGTTATTCGTATGTCTTATTGTAAGCGTTTTATCTTGTCCGCAAGATGTGAGGAAAGTCTTGTGAATGCGCAGTCCATTGCTTTTCTCCGTTAAGAAATGTCGGCTTTTTTTGTTCGTGTTTACCCCCCTGTGACGTCGTTGGTCAATGGCTAATGGTTAAAGACTTCTTTTTTTTGGTAAACCGAAGTCGTGTGTGTGTTTTCTTTAGTGCGTTGTGATTGGTGTAGTATGCGATTAATCCTGCCCCCTATGTGGAGTCATGTGACTCTCCTCGTCGATGGAAGGCCCGCCCGGTTTTTAATGCCAAGGCGTCAATGTTGTCTGGGTAACTGCAACGAATGTGTGTATATTTCTTATAGCGCGCACCTCTGCTGTTTTTCTATATTGGTGTTACCGCGCTGTATGTGTTAATTTAAATTCATTGAAAGCGCATTTCTGCTGTATGTGTTGGGATTTGCAAATGTTTGTTTTCATTGAAAGCGCATTTCCGCTCTATGTCTGCATATCTGCATATTGTGCATTCTAAATGCAGTGAAAGCGTATTTCCGCTCTATGTGTGCATATGTAAGTGTGTTGTGAAGTCGCTTGGCCTATGTTTGGTTTTTGCACTTAGCACGGCCCTGTAAACGCCCACATTTGTTGTTTGAGATGCCCACGGCCACGCCCCCAAGGGACTACTTTACCACTTTTGGCGTTTTTGCTTTTTTAATGTATATGGTGTACATATCTATAGCCTATGTCCTTCTGCCACATCTCCCCTTTCAAATAGTGTATTGGGTGTAGTGATTGGTGCATTACTTTTGTAGTTTACCTGGCCCGCAATCCACTGGTGATGATGTCACATATTATATCATTCATGACATGGTCAGTGACATAACTGATGACATCACTGATGACATCATCCAGTGAATGTGGTTTGGTTCCATATTTAAATATGTATTATATATATAGCAATCTGCATTGAAGAATGAGTGGATATATACAAATCTGGATAGTGGATTCAGTAGCAGTGTGAATGATGATTGATTGTTTACTTGAAAAATGTATAGTGCCTCACTAAATATATTGCATAGTGACTAAACTGTGTGAATATCTGTATTACTTGGTCGGTTCTTGTGTAAACTGCTGCACCAGTTGGTTACTAGCTACGTGAAAGTCTATATTAGTTATTGATTAGTTAACTGATTATTTGCAATGGAGAGTGAAAGTGTGTTTGCTTTGGTGGGGGGGTCTGTGACTGCCCAAAGATATGTGAATAGTTAATTCAGTACGTATATGAGGTTAAGACTACGTATTATAATATTTATTTGGGTGAGTGAATATCTTTATGGGTGTGGTGATGAGCAAAAACATTTCTCAATGGTACATGTCCAAGAAAGTAGAAAAAATAAAAGACAGTGTATGTGACAGTTGTTGTATATAAATAAGTGTACATACAACTCATTGATTGCATGAGTGACTGTATAGATAATTGTGTACTTGTAATAGTGATTCATAACACACTAAGTATGAGTTACTATTTATATGAATAAATGAAGTGATATTTGTATGTGTGTAGCTGAGTAAATGTAAATAAGGTACATTGTTTGCAAAAGTGAGTAGGATGACTGTATATGTAAATAGGATGTGTGCTGGTATGTAATGTTAACGTAAGTGTATATGTATATTTGATAGTGTTCTATTGATCATTGACAACATGTATAAGTAAATCTATAGGTAAGTGATAAGATGTGTTTGTAGATCTAGGAATCACTGAGTGGGTTTTTAAATAATTGTACTGCTGTATCAATGGATTCAAATATGGTACACTGTAATTTTCAGTGAGTGATGAAAGGTTATAGTAGTGTATGATGAGGTGTATCTGATTGTCACATGGATGATAAAACAGTGATATCATCAGTGATGTCATGTGAGATGTCCATGTCATGAATGATGTAATATGTGACATCATCACCAGTGGATTGCAGGCATTACAGTTAGTACAACTAACTATAACGGAGGAATTTCAATCATTTTGTATGAGTGAAATGTCCAGCTAACTATAACACCTCTGAAACCTATGGTTTTTTTCAGTGAATTTCTAAGCTTTTTTAAAGGATAATTCCTAACTTTAACCTGCTTGAAACCTATGGTTTTTTCAGTGAATTGCAAAGGATTTTTAAATGACAATTCCTATTTATAATGTTGACCACTTGGCCATATTTTCAACAAGAAACCAAATCTGCAATGCTACCTAAAAAATCAGGCAATAGTTCCACTAACCACTAACAAATTAACAACTACATTTAACTGATGTAAGAACGTCGACTATGTACTGCGAGAATTAAATCCAACTCACACCCATAGTTAAAGAACAACATGTGATAGAGTTTCTAATTATACAATTCTGACACCCAACAAAATCATAATACCCAGCGGCACCACCACCACAACCACCCTCCCAGACCCCTCCTCACTACGTTCAAGTTCGGACATTTATAGAGCGCACTGCTCACCCAGAGGGTCTCAAGGCGCTTGGGGAAGGGGTTCATTATTTGTCGAATAGCCAGGTTTTGAGTTCTTTTCTGAAGGAGATGTGGTTATGAGTAAGACGGAGGTGAGTGGGGAGTGAGTTCCAGGTCTTGGCAGCAAGGAAGGAGAAGGATCTGCCACCCATGGTGGTTTTTCGGATGCGCGGGATTGCGGCGAGGGCTTGATTGGACGATCTTAGTTGGCGGGTGGGTTTGTAGAAGGACAGTCAAGTGTTGAGGCATTCGGGTCCTAGATTGTAGAGGGCCTTGTGTGCGTGGGTGAGAAGGCGGAATGCAATTCTTTTGTTGACGGGAAGCCAGTGGAGGTTTTTTAGGTGTCCGGTGATGTGATCTTGGCGAGGGATGTCTAATATGAGTCTCGCTGATGCGTTTTGGATGCGTTGGAGTTTTTTCTGCAATTTTGTTGTGATTCCGGCGTATAGTGTGTTGCCATAATCCAGTCGACTCGTGACCAGTGCGTGGGTGACAGTCTTTCTTGTCTCGAGGGGGATCCAGCGGAAGATCTTTTTGAGAATGCGAAGTACGTTGAAACAGGAGGATGAGACTGAGTTGACTTGTCTGGACATCGAGGGAGAGGAGTCTAGGATGAAGCCAAGGTTACGTGCATGGTCTGTGGGGGTGGGTGTGGGTGCTGAGCCCAGGGCGGGAGGCCACCAAGAGTCGTCCCAGGCAGAGGGAGAGGATCCTAGGATGAGCACCTCCGTTTTGTCTGAGTTGAGTTTTAGGCGGCTATGTTTCATCCAATGGGCTACTTCTTTCATGCCTTCTTGAAGATTGGTTTTGGCGGTGTTGGGGTCTTTGGTGAGGGAAAGGATTAACTGGGTGTCGTCGGCGTAGGAGATGATGTTAAGGTTGTGTTGACGCGCGATGGAGGCGAGTGAACTCATGTAGACGTTGAAGAGGGTGGGACTGAGAGAAGATCCTTGTGGTACGCCACAGATGACTTCAGTGGCCTTTGAGTTGAATGGGGGAAGTCGGACTCTTTGAGTTCTCCCAGCGAGGAATGATCTGATCCAGTCCAAGGCTTTTCCTTGTATGCCGATGTTACTGAGGCATTGTATAAGGGTGCTGTGGCAGACTGTGTCGAAAGCGGCGGAGAGGTCGAGTAGAATGAGGGCCACTGTTTCTCCGTTGTCCAGTAGTGTTCGGATGTCGTCAGTCGCTGCAATGAGGGTGGTTTCGGTGCTGTGCTTGGCTCGAAAACCGGATTGAGATGGATCGAGCGAGTTGTTGGATTCAAGGAAGGTGGCGAGCTGGCTGTTGACGGCTTTCTCAATGACTTTGGACGGGAATGGGAGGAGGGATATGGGTGGTAGTTTTTAAGTTCAGAGGGGTCTGCTGTGGGTTTCTTCAGAAGGGCACTGAGTTCGGCGTGTTTCCAGCTTTCTGGAAAGGTGGCAGAGTTGAACGAGCAGTTGATGACATCACGGAGATGGGGTGCGATGATGGAGTCAGTTTTGTTGAAGATGTAATGGGGGCAGGGGTCGGTTGGTGAGCCAGAGTGGATTGAGTTCATTAGGCGGATGGTGTCTTCAGTGGTGATTAGGTTCCAGGCGCTAAGGTTGTTAGTTGGCGGAGTAGGATCTGAGGGGGGTGGGGAGTGTTGATCGCTGGGAGTATTCTCGAAGCTGTTGTGGATGTCGGCAATTTTGTTGTAGAAGAAGGAGGATAATGCATCACAGAGGTCTTGGGAGGGAGTGATGTCGTTAGATGCTGCGGTGGGGTAGGTGAATTCTTTGACAATGTTGAAAAGCTCCTTGCTGTTGTGAGTGTTGTTGTCGAGACGATCCTTGAGTGCTGATTTCTTGGCGGATCGAATCAGTTGGTGGTGTTTGCGGGTGGCTGCCTTGAGGGTGGCCATGTTGTCGGTGGTTGGGTTTTTTCTCCATGTTTTCTCCAGGGTGCGGCATAGCTTCTTGGATTTTTTAAGGTCATCATTGAACCAAGGAGCCTTATTGCTGGCTGATTTGATCTGGTGCTTTTTCAGGGGTGCTAATTCGTCGGCACTGTGGGCGATCCATTGCTTGAGATTGGTTGCCGCTTGGTTTGGGTCCAATGAGAGGGTGGGAGGGTTTTGGTTAAGTGATGTGAGGAGTTGGTCGGAGGTGATTTTGTTCCAGTTTCTCCGAGGAATAGGTTGTGGGCGGTTGTGGGTCAGGGAGGTTTTGTAACTGAAGTGAACACAGCTGTGGTCCGTCCAATGGAGAGCTGTGGTGCGGTCGAAGGAGATGTGCTTGCTGGAGGTGAAGATAGGGTCGAGCGTGTGTCCGGCTGCATGGGTGGGGGTGTCAACAAGTTGTTTGAGTCCGAGATTGGCCAGGTTGTCCAGGAGGGTGGTGGTGTTGCTGTTGTGTTTGTTTTCAAGGTGATAGTTGAGGTCTCCTAAAAGAATGTCATTCTCGGAGGCGAGGGCATGTGGGCTGATGAAGTCCGTGATGTCATCGCTGAATTGAGTGCGGGTACCTGGAGGTCTGTAGATGAGGGTGCCTCTAAGTGTGGTCCTAGGGTCGGTGTGGATCTGGAAATGAAGGTGTTCGGCGGTTACAAGATTATCGTCGGAGCTAGTCGAGATTTTGATGGTGTTCCTATGGATGATGGCGATGCCTCCTCCTGTTTGATTGGTGCGGTCTTTCCGGATAATCTTGTAAGCGTCCGGTATGGCTATGGCGATGTCGGGTGCTGATGATGTGTTCATCCATGTTTCTGTAAGGAAGGCGATGTCCGGTGACGTAGTGTTGAGTAGGTCCCAGAGTTCGGTGGCGTGTCTGTGGACCGAGCGGGTGTTGAGCAGGATGCACATCAATCGGTTGGAATCAGAGCTGTGTGTGGAGGACTTGGATTTGGTGAGGGTCCTGAAGCAGTTGAACTTGCAGGAGAGACAGGCGAATGGGCTGTGGGTACGTCCTGGGGTGGCTTCGCAGCATTGTGCTGTGCGTCCGGGGTTGAGGGCGAGGAGAGTTGCGGCATCATATGTGATTCTAGTGGGTTGTGTGCGGTGAGGACCAGGGGGTCTGGCGCTGGGCGCGGTCCAGGCACGGACGGGCGTAGACGGGCTTACCTTTGGCGCACCTTCGGCGCGCATGGGGCGCGATCGCTGCGTGTGAACGCTGCACGCGAAGGCATCTTTCATAAGTGGATAGTGGAGGGGAGGGGCGAGGTAGGAGCAGCAGGGAGGCAGTAGCGTGGGGGGAGGTCTGGGCAGGGAGGGAAAACAACAACAAAATGGCTGGCTTCAGGCCAAAATCACTATTGGAATGGGGCAGAAGCGAACGTGCACGCGAGGCACAATGAAAACAACAACAGATCCTGATATCTAAAACACTACATACCTCAGAGGCAGAGCAAAACAGGTAAACGGACATTTCCAAAATAATATATCCCCTGAACAGCACACTAGCACAATGTAAAAAGATATGGCAAGCAAGTATGTATAGGGGAAAGAACTCAAACATCAACAATAATGTACACAATGCTAAGACTACCGGTGAAATACTATACACAATTCACTATAGAAACCAAAAACTTTTCCATGTGTAGATATACCATTGATACGTGTAGTGTACTGAATAGTGGACTCAAACATATTATCTCAGACACTGGGGAATATTTCGGTCATGTAGCTGTGTTCGACCCCCCCCCCTTTGAAACAGAAGCAGAGTGGGCTAGTCCAACGTAAACAATGTCAACGTAAGACTATAAATAATTAGACTACGCCTTGGGTGTGGTTCACTTCTGCAAAGAGAAGAGACTGCGCCACAGCAAAGGTCCGCACGCTGCCACGTGGCTGCCGCCATGACCATGTGCCTCCTCAATACAGGCCCATTGCAAACTCAGCGCCACAGCACCGCAGACTTATGTATGTATCGACTAGTGCCTTCGATCTCCACTGCAGGCAGCAGGGTTAAGAACTTGAATTCAACTTTGGATCTAAATTTGTCATCGGTATCTTTGTTGAGTACTGCCTTCAATCTACACTGCAGTCAGTAAAATTGAAAACTTGATACCAGTTGCAAGTCAAGTCAAGTCAAGAAATTTATATAGCGCGCTACATACCCATAGGGTCTCAAGGCACTAGGGGAAGGGTGGGGAGTTACTTGTCGAATATCCAAGTTTTAAGTTGCTTTCTGAATGCCGGGTGGTTCTGAGTAAGTCGAAGGTGAGTGGGAAGTGAGTTCCATGTTTTGGCTGCCAGGTAAGAGAAGGATCTACCTCCCATGGTGGTTTTGTTGATGCGAGGTACAGTGGCGAGGGCTTGGTTGGAGGATCGCAGCTGACGGGAGGGGGTGTAGAAGGACAGTCGTGTGTTGAGGCATTCGGGCCCAAGTTCGTAAAGTGCTTTGTGTGCGTGGGTTAGGAGGCGGAAAGTAATCCTCTTATTTACAGGGAGCCAGTGGAGGTTTTTCAGGTGCTCAGAGATGTGTTCTTTACGCGGGATGTCTAGTATGAGCCTGGCTGAAGCGTTCTGGAAGCGTTGGAGTTTTTTCTGGAGTTTTGCGGTGGTACCGGCGTATAGAGTGTTTCCGTAGTCCAGGCGGCTCGTGACTAGTGCATGGGTGACCGTTTTTCTAGTTTCGGTGGGGATCCAGCGAAATGTTTTTTTGAGCATGCGAAGAATGTTGAAACATGATGATGAGACGGCGTTGACTTGTCTGGTCATCGAGAGTGAGGAGTCCAGGATGACGCCCAGGTTCCGTGCGTGGTCTGTCGGGATGGGTGCTTTTCCAAGGGCTTCTGGCCACCAAGAGTCATCCCAGGTGGAGGGGGAGGTGCCTAAGATGAGGACTTCTGTTTTGTCTGAGTTCAGTTTCAGACGGCTATGCTTCATCCACACGGCTACTTCTTTCATTCCTTCGTGTAAGTTGGTTTTGGCGGTGGTAGGGTCTTTGGTGAGTGATAGGATCAGTTGAGTGTCGTCCGCGTAGGAGATGATGTTGAGATTGTGTTGGCGTGCGATGGTCGCGAGGGGGCTCATGTATACGTTGAAGAGGGTGGGGCTGAGTGACGATCCTTGTGGCACGCCGCAGATGACTTCAGAGGCTTCTGACTTGAATGGTGGAGACGGACTCTCTGTGTTCTTCCGGTGAGGAACGAGGTGATCCATTCCAGTGCTTTTCCCTGGATTCCTACGTCTCTGAGGCGCTGTAGAAGGGTGCTATGACAGACTGTGTCGAAGGCAGCGGAGAGGTCGAGGAGGATGAGGGCGACTGTTTCTCCGTTGTCCAGTAGAGTTTGAATGTCGTCTGTTGCTGCGATGAGTGCGGTTTCAGTGCTGTGTTTGGCTCGGAAGCCAGACTGTGAGGAGTCGAGGGATTTGTTGGCTTCGAGGAAGGCGGCGAGCTGGTTGTTGACAGCTTTCTCAATGACTTTGGCCGGGAATGGAAGAAGCGAAATGGGGCGATAGTTTTTGAGTTTGGTGGGGTCAGCTGTGGGTTTTTTCAGGAGGGCGCTGAGTTCTGCGTGTTTCCAGCTTTCCGGGAAGGTGGCGGAGTTGAGGGAGCAGTTGATGACATCTCGGAGGTGTGGTGTTATGATGGAGTCTGCTTTGTTGAAGATGTGGTGAGGGCAAGGGTCAGTTGGGGATCCTGAGTGGATGGAGTTCATCAGTTGGATGGTGTCCTCAGTGGAGATAGGGTTCCAGTCGTGAAGGATGTTCAAGGGGGGTTAAGGACCTGCAGAAGGTTGGGTGGGTTGGTCTTCGGGTCGGTTGTCGAAACTGTTGTGGATGTCTGCGATTTTGTTGTGAAAGAAGGAAGCTAGGGAGTCGCAGAGGGCTTGGGTGGGGGTGATGTCGTTGGAATTGGCTGATGGGTTGGTAAATTCTTTGACGATGTTGAATAATTCCTTGCTGTTGTGGGCGTTGTTATCTAGACGGTCTTTGAATGCGGCTTTCTTGGCAGACCTGATTAGTTGGTGGTGTATGCGGGTGGCGTTTTTGAAGGCGTCCCTGGTGTTGGTGTTTGGGTCTTTTTTCCAAGCCTTCTCGAGGGAGCGGCAGTGTTTCTTTGATTTCTTAAGATCATCATTGAACCAGGATGCGTTTTTGCTGCCTAGTTTGCTTTGGCGTTTTTTCAACGGTGCTAGGATGTCGGCGCTGTTGGATAGCCATTGGGTGAGGTTCAAGGCTGCTTGGTCGGGGTTTGAGGAGTTGGCGGGGGGGTTTAGTAGAAGCGATGAGGAGATCTGGTCGGTGGTGATTTTGTTCCAGTTTCTTCGCAGGGTGGGTTGAGGATGGTTGTGGATTGTGGTCTTATTGTAAGTAAAGTGAACGCAGCTGTGGTCCGTCCAGTGTAGAGCTGTGGTGTGGCTGAATGAGACATGTCTGCTGGAGGAGAAGATAGGGTCGAGTGTGTGACCTGCGATGTGGGTGGGTGTAGAGACAAGTTGTTTGAGTCCGAGGTCGGCAAGATTGTCCAGAAGGGTGGTGGCGCTGCTGTCATTGCTCTTTTCCAGGTGAAAATTGAGGTCTCCCAATAGAATGTAGTCCTCGGAGTGGAGGGCGTGTGGGGTGATAAAGTCTGTGATGTCGTCACTGAATTGTGCCCGGGGTCCTGGGGGACGGTAGAGGAGGGTGCCTCTGAGTGTGGTCTTGGGGTCGGTGTGGATCTGGAAGTGGAGGTGTTCGGCGCTGGCAAGGTCGACGTCAGAGCTGGTTGAGATGCGGATGGAGTTCTTATGGACGATAGCGATGCCTCCTCCTGTATGCTTGATGCGGTCCTTGCGGATGATCTTGTATCCTTCCGGGATGGCAATGGTGATGTCTGGGGCTGAAGAGGCGTTCATCCATGTTTCTGTTAGGAAGGCGACGTCCGGTGAGATGGTGTCGAGTAGATTCCAGAGGTCGATGGCGTGTCTGTGGACCGAGCGGGTGTTGAGCAGGATGCATTTCAGGTGGTTGGTGTCAGGTCTCTGTATGGTGTTGGTGGATGAGGAGCTGGTTTTGGTGCCGTCGAACTTGCAGGAGTTGCAAGAGAAGGGACCATGGGTGAGTCCAGGAGCGGCTTGGACGCAGTTGGGGGAGCGGCCGGGGTTAAGGGCTAGGAGGGTGGTTGCATCGTAAGTAATGCAGGAGGGCTGGGCAATGCGAGGACCAGGGGGTATGGCGCTGGGCGCGGTCTTGGCGCGGACGGGCGTAGACGGGCTTACCTTTGGCGCACCTTCGGCGTGGACGCTGCGCGTTGGAGCATCAGGCATAAATGAAGTGTGGAGGGGGCGGAGCGTGGGAGGGTCAGCTGGGAGGCGGGGTCTGGGAGGAGACACGGGTGAAACAACAAACAAGTCTAAATGGCCGCCCAGAGAGAAATCGAAAGTGGGGCACAGCCGAAGCTTCACTCAAAGAATCTAGTTACTAAGTGACTAAGGAGACGCTTCACCGACAAACACAATCGCCGCTTTAGACAATTGATTAAAATTAAAATGTAGCAATGCGCGCTCTAACGCTAACAAACGCTCAAACGTAATGTAAATATTTTGGAAAAGCAATGCGGGCAAAAACGATACCAAGCGCAGTGAGATGATGTATGCGCTGTAGCAGGACGGCAGTCAGCAGGACTTCTGGCAGGCAAGGCAGGCAGCTAGCACAGGGCTTCTGTGGAGCAAGTGGAGAGCTGGGGGAGCGACCGTGATGGACGCACATCAGCACTACAGAAAACATTGAATTCAGTCTCGATTTATTTAAAGCAAAGACAATTGTTCTATGTCCTCAGATTCTCTTAAAGTTTGAACAGTAGGAAATTCAGCCTTCATTTGTTTAATGCAGAGACAATTGTACTATATGTGTTCAGATTTTGTTTACGTAGGTGACAAAAAGCATTTGTCCATGTCTGTATCAACAACTGACTTCAATCTACACTGCGTACAAAAGGGTTCACAATTCGAATTCAGCTTTCCATCTACACTACGGACAACATTCAAGTTAGCCTTTTACGTAAGGCAGAGACACTTTTGTTAATGGATGCCACAAAAAACATTCCTCAATGTCTGCACAAAGTACTGCCTTCAATTGTACACTGCGATCAACAGAGTTAACAACTTGATACCAGAAGCGCATCAGCTCTACAGACAATATTACATTCATTCTTGATTTATTTAAGGCAGAGACAATTCTGCTGTGTTGTCAGATTTTGTTAACGTATGTGACACAAAAAGCATTCCTTGATGTCTGTGTCAACTACTGCCTTCGATCTACACTACGGACAGCAGGGTTCACAACTTGAATTCAGCTTTGCATCTACACTACAGACAGCATTGAAGTTAGCCTTGATTTATGTAAGGCAGAGACAATTTTGTTAAATGATGCAACAAAAAACATTCCTCAATGTCTGTACTGAGTACTGCTTTTAAATGTACACTGCGATCAACAGAGTTCACCACTTGATACCAGGAGTGCATCAGCACTACAGACAACATTGAATTAATTCTCGATTTATTTAATGCAGAGACAATTATACTGTCTCCTCAGATTTTCTTAAAGTAAGTGACAAAAAAAGCATTCCTTGATGTCTGTATCAACTACTGCCTTCGATCTACACTGCGAGCAGTAGGGTTCACAACTTGGTATCAGTGGCGCTTTAGGTCTACAGACAATATTAAATTCATTCTCGATTTATTTAAGGAAGAGACAATTGTACTGTGTCCTCAGATTTTGTTAACATTGAAAAAAAAAGCATTCATCGATGTTTGTGTTGACTAGTACCTTCGATTTACACTCCAATTACTGTACCCCCGACCACGCATCATCGCAGGTTACGTATACGCTAAGCGCCAAAGGTACTACTAACTCAGTGCACCAAAAATCATCCCCCAAACCTACACAAAATCGCCACGTGGCCTTACTAAGCCAGAAATCACAAGACAAAAACATTACTATCAGTACGGCCTGCCCAGACCACACATCATCGCAGGCTCCACAGAACCTTGTTGTTTCAGGTACCACTAACTCAGTGGAAACCAAACTAAGTATAACATCTATCAAATCCTACACAATATCCCTTTAGTATGCTTCCTTCAAAAATGTAATATATCACTTATAGATTTAGTTATAAAAGGTTAGTAATAAAATGCACGCAGCGTACATGTTCTATCTTCCACTTCAATCATGCTTGCAGATGATGCACTCCACCCTAAGATCTGCACTGCAGACAGCAGGGTTTACAACTTGAATTCACCTTTGCATCTACACTATAGACAGTAGGGAATTTAACCTTGATTTATTTAATGCAGAGACAATTATACTGTATGTATTCAGATTTTGTTTAAATAAGTGAAAAAAAGCATTGTTCTATAACTGAACGCATCATCGCAGGGTGAGCACACGATAAACACCAGACGTACCACTAACTCAGTACGCCATAAATAATCGCCACGTGCCCTTGTTAAGGCAAAATTCAATAGTCAAAATACATTTTTAGCAGTGGGGTGTGCCTGGACAATGCATCATCGCAGGCTCCACAGAAACCACCCCTACCTAGGTGCACCACAACTCATGAACTCTTTACAATAGAAACTTCTGTGTATTATTTCCCATATAGTGCTTCTACCTTTGTACAGCAGAAGTCATAAACTGTTTACGATTGAATATCTGTGTATGATATCATGATTACTATTCTACTTGTTACCAACAGCAACGTAATAAAATGGAATCGAGCACACGTGCCCGTACCCACTTCAACTATCTATCTGTGTCTGAGTATTTGTTATGTTTGTAAAATGCTGCTCCTGCACCCTACCACATTATATTGTACTGTAAACAGCGTATGCAACCATCTTACCTCTGCCAGTAACAAAAACTTCGATTATACAACTTTCTCTCGCTCATTCTACAAATACGAACATACAAACTGGATCATTATAATACTGCAAAGAAAGTGTATAGTAAATTTATAAGTGTGTGCTATTTCTATTTTTTTGGCATATTTATATAGCGCAAAGTCTACTCAAAACTATATCAGTAATTAACATGAGCACTGTTTTTAGTGTACATTTTCAGTCACGCATAGATTACGTCATTTCTCTACAGTAACAGGATGTGGACGCGCCTCAAACACTGATTTCCAGCACCAAGTTTGACAGTATACCTGAACAACCACATACGTATATATATTAACTGCCCATCATGTGCCAAAAACTGCAACCTAAAGCTTTCACAGCCCATTCATATTCGCAGAAATGCGTCATGTCCACCATCTTTTATGTGTGCAACTATGGATAAATGTAGGTTCAGTGATACCCCGTACCTTCCATGTTGCCATGTTGTGGGACTTTACAGACATAATGACACATTTGCGTTTAAGACCCAGGTGACAGCAGCACTACAACACGGACACCCGAATCAGTTGATTTC
This sequence comes from Lissotriton vulgaris, assembly GCF_964263255.1. Classification (NCBI taxonomy): domain Eukaryota; kingdom Metazoa; phylum Chordata; class Amphibia; order Caudata; family Salamandridae; genus Lissotriton; species Lissotriton vulgaris. The sequence goes on from NC_141697.1 coordinate 663,905,868, forward strand.
TCATATAGCTCACGACGGAAACACACCCATAGCTCCAAAGTCATCATTCACAGCCTCGCGCAGCATTGGCATACGTCAGTCCAGCCCACTCCACTTACGCTACCAGCAAAACAGAACAACACTACATAGCCCAGATTTCCATTGTAGTGATTTCTTACTTTCAGGTCTTGTCAGAACGGCACACACACACACTCCCTTATGGCTGGTATACACCCACACCACACCCATCCAGCACAAGCGTCACTACACATGTGACCATACCAATAAAAAAGATGGGGCGCACGGGCTCTGTGCCATTTTAGGGTTGCTCCCATCGCAAGCGCTGTGATAGCCCGTCCTAGTGGTTCGGACGCCTCATGTAGGCCTGAATTATCGAACAGGAGGGCCTACTACCACGTGCATGGCCTCTTTGGTCACTGAGTTAGTGGTACCGCAAGGACAGAGTGGGTGAGGAACCTGCAATGAAGATAGGTGCACGAGTATGTCCTTTGCCATAGTGATATCAAGACTCAGCACCAAATGTGAGGCTTGTTGGTGGCAGAACAGGACTCCATGATGTACAACGTACCCTGTCCTTGAAAAGCTGAGTAGTGAGGCCTGGGTGCACAGCAGACAGAGTAGATGGGGTGCAGCAGACTGGATACAAAAGGTTGCAGCAGACTGGATACAAAAATGCGACGCAGAGATTTAGGCGTACGCAGTCCTATATACCGTATCATATTGCATTTGTATTTTTTTTCCTATAGCAGGAAAGTTTTTATAGTCGGTCAAAAGTCCGTCGCTCGTGATGATTTAAACCACGTGCATCACTGTGCACCACTTGTTTTCACAACCGTATGGAAAACATTACTACTCTACTAATTCTTCATAAATCGAAGCCCATTAAACAAGTTGGAACTGTACAAATAGTTGTATTTTTAATGCGGGAGGGAAGGTGTGGGAAAGGGCGATCTTATTATACTCCACGTTAAGATAATGAAAATTACCAATCATAACATCTTTCTTTTACTATCTTTTAGATATAGAGCTTCAGGGAGCACTATGTCCCGGCACATGGGGAAAGACACACCGGTAACAGAAAGGTGAGCTGCGGATATTCTTTTCAGTCACTCTCTCACTTCCTCTCTCCTTAGATAAACAAATAAAGCACAATCTTATCTTCCTTTTTATCTAACAGGTTGTGTTTCACAAATTGGCGTCCCCCCAATACCTCCAAAGGTCAACGTTTGAGGATTCTGATATGATGCGTGGCCATCATAACAACTCCTGAGAAGGTTGCTTCGACACTTGGTGGACCCTTTTTGAATCCCGCCAATGGCACAAGATGAGCAAAGAAGCTTGTTTCTGAAGCAGCGAGAAGTCATCTGTGGGCAGAGAGAGTGGGTAGTGTGCAGCAGCTTGACTGCATAGGAATGTATAATTACCTCTGGGCAGTGAGAATGGATTGGTTGGAACAGTCTGGGTGCGCAAGAAAAGGCACTCACCTCTGGACTCTGGGAGTCTATGGGGTGCAACAGGCTGGGTACGCAGTAATAAGAGCTCACCACTATGCAGTGGGAGTACATGGGGTATAGTACTCCGAGAGAAAAAGAACGCACAGAAACCACCTTGCAGTGGAAGTTGATGTAATACAGTATCCTGAGTGCCCAAAGGCATAAAGCAGAAATATACTTGTGCAGTTGTATGCACTCTTTCTCTCTCTTCCTCTCTCTCATATTGTTTCTCTTTCTCTTTTCAAGTTATGGACGCTGATTTCCAATCTGCAGATAAATAAATCAAGGCTGAATTTAATACAGTCTGCAGTGTACAAACAAAGCAGAACTCAAGTTGTGAGCTCTGTTGAACACAGTGTTTACCAAAGGTAAGCAGAGCGCCCTAGATACACAATGCCTCCAATTAAATGTGTTAAAAATAAACAATATTGTCCTGCATAATAACGTGATCTCTCACCTAATTCTGTCTCATCTCTGAATCATTTTAAAGACCTGCTGGACCATACTATAGATCTGACGCAGTAGACACTTCCCTACAGACACCTCTTCAACGTGGGCCCATGAGAGGGGTGGGATGTATCAGGCACACTGCACACATGCAAATAACCACTATTGCCAAGTGTTATGTTAATTTGTGATCTTTGACCTCATTCAGTCACATCAATCTAATTTTAAACACTTATTTTCATTTTTGTTTTGCAGGTTACTGTAGTATTCTCACGTGATGTTTCATTCCCTATGTTTCTTCACTCTAGCTGCTCAGCCTGTGTGTGTGTCTCTGTATGGAATGTTGGTGACTGGATCTTCACTAGAATGCCTGGGTGACTGTCAAGTCAAGTCAATAAACTTTATTCGGTTGTTCGAATTGACAACCATAAAAGCATTTACACTACAATTAAAAAGAACACATTTATACAATAAAGATAAAATACAGTTGTGATGTAGGCGAAGACAAAACAAATATACAACAAGCATTCAAAATATTTTGCGGAGTCCGTTAAAAAAAAGAGGTAATAGCAATTCATATATTAATATTTTTATCCTTCCATACTATTTCTAAATTTTACTGCCAATTTTAAAAAACTACATATATACAAGGTGTATTCACAACTTAGCAACTGAAGAAAGTGCAGTGCAGGGCGAAATTGTATAAAATTTAGTTTTTTCAGACAGGGTTTTAAATATAGTTTCCTCGGTACAGCATAAAAGGGACAAAAAAAAAGAAAGTGTGCCAGGTCTTGCGGAGACTTATCGTCGCAGCCGCAAGCCGGCAACACTTGTCCACGATGAGATCCCCTAGGTACAGCCAACAAAAAATGAAACAAGTTAAACCTGAACCTGATCAGTAAAAAACGGTCATAACTGGACAATTGCCAGGATAGATAGGGTTCCATGAGCAAGGTGCTTTTAACTAATACATGATTACGGACACTTTCTTTTTTTAGTTCACGTGATTCCCTATCTTGGATTCTAAAATCAATAAAAGCTTTCTTGACCATTATAACATCCTGTTTAGTGATCGATTCAGGGGATAAAAAGAGTTCAGGGCGACCTAAATCAGCAAAGCACTTATAAAGATACTTTAACCAGGGAACCTTCATCCTGTTATCCCATGTGAGTGTTTCTCTTAAAATAAGCTGGGTGAGTGGAATATTGTCATTTAACCAACAGTTCATCCAGCATAACATGGGATTGACAGCAATCTTGTCACTTACGAAGGAAACCCCCAGTTCCTCATGCACAGAGAAGTTAGCCGTACCCCTGGGGACCCTTAGTACTTGTTTCAAAAAATTATTTTCGACAGTCTGTAGGGGTTCCAGAGGAACATAACCCCAGATTTCACTGCCGTAGCACGCTGTGGAAACACTTTTGGCCTGGTAAAGTTGGAGTAAGGCGGCAACTGGACTATTGCCCACTTTCCTAGAAAAGTCCATTATTGCCGCGTTTACCCTAGTGACCTCTCCCTTCTTTTTTTCAATCACGGGTCCCCAATTTAATTGACTGTCAAAGAGGACCCCGAGATAGGAAAATGTATGTGTAGTAGGGATGCGTACTCCATTTACATTTAGGCAGTTTACTTTTTTATATCCCTGTCCGACCTTCATTATGTAAGATTTAGAGTTATTAATACTTAACTCTCTTGAGGTCATAAAAGAATGGAAGGAATCTAGTAAGATTTGAAGTCCATTTGCTGTTCTTGATAGGAGAACTGCGTCGTCCGCATATAGGAGGACTGGCAGCTCCCTACGGCCAATATACGGATAATCCGTATTGGTGCTTAAAAGGTGCTCTTCCAGATCATTTATGTATAGATTAAAAAGGAACTGGGCCAGAATGCAGCCTTGTCGGACACCTCGATGCACCCCAAAGTCTTTGGTCACATTTAGGTCTTGGGTAAATCTAACATTTGCATTGGTGTCCGAGTGCATGTCATCTAGCAAATCAACTAGGTTTGGATCCACGCCCATTTTTAGCATGGCGTCCCAGAGCTTCCCCCGACTCACGCAATCGAAAGCCGAGGAAAGATCCATGAACGCCATATGGATCGTTCCTCTTCGAGCCTTAGTATACTTCCCAATAATGAGGTATAAATTTAAACATTGTGAAATCGTGGAATGTCCAGGCCTGAATCCATACTGGATTGAAGATATTATATTATTTTCTTCCGACCATCTGACCAATCTATTCAATATTACTCCTCCCACAACTTTAACCACAGAGTTTATTAAAGATATTGGTCGATAGCAGGCAGGGCTACTACGGTCTCCTTTCTTAAAAATAGGCACAATAGTGGATACCCCCCATGATTTTGGGCATCCACATAGCACAGCGGCATTGAGTACAGCTGTAAGAACCGGTGCCCAGAGTGTTATACATGATTTAAAAAGATCAGGGGGAAGACCGTCAGGTCCTGGGGCCTTGTTGTTTGATAGGCCTTCTATTCCCTTTATTACCTCATCAATTGTGAAGAACAAGGATTTTTCTCTGCTTTCTTTTGGACTACATTGTACCTGCGAACCGTTGCCTTTAAAAATGGAGCTGAAGTGGTTAATCCAATCATCTTCTGGGATATTAGTGCCCACACTTGAAATACTAGGGTGATCAAATAAGGGCTTATTAATGATCTCCCAGAACTTTGAGCTGTTTTTTAATATCTCTGGATCTAACAAGGACTCCCACACGCTTTTCTTAACAGCACGTTTGCGAATGGCAAGTGACTTCTTGTACTCAGCCCGCAAGACCCTAATGGTTGATGGACCTCTTGGTTTTGTTTTTAGGGCTTTCTTAAGCTCGCGACTGGCCTTCGAACAGTTGCTATCAAACCATTTCGGGTTATTGGATGAGTTAGCTATCCTCTTAGCAGGTAACGTTAAAAGTGACTCCACCTTTTTAGCTATCTCATTAAAAGACATCAAAATTTGTAATGGTGCTGAAGCAGTAGATGTGCATATTGTCAGATCATGATGGCATACATTGTTAATAGAGGAATAAAATTGTTTACAGTCCACCATTGACCATTTTAGGCGTCGCTTACCATTAATACATTTAGTTGCACCGCAATCCTCTCGGGGGCTATGTTTTTCAAGTAAATTCACACCCATAGTAATACAAATAGGATTATGGTCGCTGTAAATGCTTAAGATGATCGAGAAATCCCCAACAATATTAACAAATTCTGCCGATAATAAAATATGGTCTATATATGACCCTGTTGCGTGACCTTTAAAAGTAGGGGTTGAAAATACAGTTTGCTCCGCAACTATTGACATAGCAGTAAAAAGATTATGTTCATTCATTAAGTCATTTAAACATGAACCCCTCCGCGAGTGATCAAAGTGAATTCCTTCCAGGTTATTACATCCCATTTGACCAACAGGTCTCAGGCTAGGGTTCCCACATAAATGTGTGTTGAAATCACCCGCTATTATCTTAAGGCGGGGGAGGGAATCATCTTTAGCCCTTAGGAATTCACGCAGTGACTCAATATTGCAATCTCCGGACTGACTCACTGCATTATAAAAATTGATCAGAACAAAACTTGTACTACCCCTCTTAAATTCAACTACCTGAATATTGTTATTTCCAGAGTGATGTTCAGTTTTAAGGCATATAAGTGACAGATTAACAAAAATTGCCAAACCCCCTTTGGCTCTACCACTAGGTGAAGGAACTGCCGAAATTATAAAACTCTGATAACCGTCAATGTGTATATTTTTCCCCACTACCCAGGTTTCTTGGAGGCATATAACGGGGTAATCTTTGACAAAAGATAACCAGTCTTTATTATTCAGTTTATCCTGCAGTCCAGCTATGTTCCAGGATAATAGCCCCTCCTTATATTTAATTGGTTTGTGTTGTGTTATAGCCACATTTTCACATGCAATTTGAATGATGGGTATTAAGCCTGTACAGCAGCGTACCCGATCTATCCCTGGGTTAGCCGAAGTACAAACTGGGAGAGAGGCTGGGTTTATATCAGTAGGTGGACCTGGTATGTCAGTTTGATTCGTAACACCCGATCCTGCATCCTTACCACCTTGCGGTTCTAACACTTGAAGAATGTCTCCTAAGTCTGTATCTTCTGACAATCGATCGTTGAGGAGGAGGTTAGAAGGTGTGTCAGGTAGTCATTCCACCCCATCCAGCCCCCCCTCATCTGAGAAGATACCATACCTATTGGAGATGGGAATGTTAAAGTGATTATTAAAGTGGGTAGGGTAATGTTGATCTGGAGGGGGTGGCCGTATTGGACGTTCCCGTCTATCCTGACTATAGCCCCAGTTATTAGTTGGTACATCAAAACCCCAGCCGTTAGTTGTTGATGGCCAGGTAGGCCTGGTAAAAGTATGAGTAGGCTTAGGATAGGTCATGCTCCGCTGTTTTTTGCCGAAGAATTCTAGGGTGAGAGGAATGATGGTACCTCTTCTGCGCTGCGGCGGCAAAATATTTGGCAGGATGTTTGGTAAAACTGCAGAATTGGCAAAATTTATAATAATGCAATCACCTTTGAATTTTTTGGGGTTTTGACCTATCCATGGGACCCTTCTGGCTGACTTAATGTCTCCCGCTAGCTGTTGTTTCCCCCACGGGGCCAACTGCATGTTACCTGATAACCAGTGCAGGGCCTTACATGTTATTGCCGGGGGGGATTCTGATTGGTCTGGGGCTAGTGGGGGGACATTAGCCAATACCAGCACTAATGGAGCCGCATCTTCCAGAAACTGTACAGTGACTTCTTCTGTACTAGGTACAGGTATTACAGGCGGGTTTGGGGGTAATGTATCTCCTGGCAACAAGTGATGTGACACAGTAATTGAGGTCTGTTCCTGTAGATTTGCGTATGTAGTGTTTGAAGTAGAGCCTCCCTCAGATGAAGGACCAAGGGCCTCTTTTACGGGTAGAACCAGGCTGGTAACTGTGTCTGATATATTAGACACAGCTTCAGCTAACTTTTTTTGATCTGCACCTAATTTCTTTATATCTGCAGTTAGCTTGTCCAGTTTAGTCACTACTGGTTTAATTAAGATTTTAAATTTAGTGTCAATTAGATCAGCTATCCTAGATAATAGCTCCTCATCCACGTTATACTTCTCGGCTTCTTCTACTTTCCCCCTACTTTTATCCCTACTTCTCACGGGTGACACAGCCCTCTTCCTCCCTAAATGAACTCCACCACGATGTAATTGAGTTTTTCTACATTTTCTGATAGCACGTGGCGCTGGATCTTGAACTGGGGGATCAATTTCATTATTTGACTGATCACTCTCCTGCACAATTTGAACTTGTTCAGTGTCAACTAACTGGGATTCCGAGTCATTAACCCGAGCTATGTCTTGTCCCTGTATTATATGAGTGCTCTGGTTTGAGATACCATTTTCTAAAGTATCAGAATCTAAAATTGCACTTCCCTCGACCTGGGAGGGTATATCAATCCAGGGTGAGTCAGGTGATGGACTTAAGGGAGATAAGTTAGGGGACAGGCTAAGACCTAAGGAATGGCGCCTCTCATTGTTAATCTTTGCGACTACTTGTATCATATAGTTTTCTATGGAGTTACCTCCCGCCGCTAAATTCTTTTTAGGCATTCTTTTTAAACTAGTGTTAATTACCAAATATCAACAATGTTATAATATATGAGGGCATACGCGGAGACAGAGCTAGTATGTCCAAGATGTAAATTGTAAACAAGAATGAATAGTCTTACTGCAAACCAAGCAGATCGAAGACAGTAGGGGCAAAGTGGCGTGTCCAGTCCAGTCTCAGCCTATCTCGGACTGTCTAAGACTGTCCGCCCTTTGTCCGGGCTTCGTCCGGCGTCCCGCACACGCGTCCCGCTATGCGTCAGAGACACGTTTTTATAGGAGGAGCAGGGGCAGGAAGAGACTCCAGGTGCGCTGCGTTGATCCTGCGCGGAACCCTGGGTCTCGCAGTCCCGGCCCCTGTTGAAGTCGCCTCACACTCTCCTCGGCGAAGGTAGAAGGTAGAAAGCTCCTCTCCACCACTTCTGCTGGCAAACGAACAGGGTTTCAGGGACAAAGTCACGAACTCAGCACACAGCTGCGAGCGGCTCCCGCGAAGCGGGGGCCGCGAGCTGTTATGAAGGCACAGGCCAGGCAAGGCAAACGGGGAGGAGCAGGGGCGGGAAGAGACTCCATGTGCGCTGCGTTGATCCTGCGCGGAACCCTGGGTCTCGCAGTCCAGGCCCCTGTTGAAGTCGCCTCACACTCTCCTCGGCGAAGGTAGAAGGTAGAAAGCTCCTCTCCACCACTTCTGCTGGCAAACGAACAGGGTTTCAGGGACAAAGTCACGAACTCAGCACACAGCTGCGAGCGGCGCCCGCGAAGCGGGGGCCGCGAGCTGTTATGAAGGCACAGGCCAGGCAAGGCAAACGGGGAGGAGCAGGGGCGGGAAGAGACTCCAGGTGCGCTGCGTTGATCCTGCGCGGAACCCTGGGTCTCGCAGTCCCGGCCCCTGTTGAAGTCGCCTCACACTCTCCTCGGCGAAGGTAGAAGGTAGAAAGCTCCTCTCCACCACTTCTGCTGGCAAACGAACAGGGTTTCAGGGACAAAGTCACGAACTCAGCACACAGCTGCGAGCGGCACCCGCGAAGCGGGGGCCGCGAGCTGTTATGAAGGCACAGGCCAGGCAAGGCAAACGGGGAGGAGCAGGGGCGGGAAGAGACTCCAGGTGCGCTGCGTTGATCCTGCGCGGAACCCTGGGTCTCGCAGTCCCGGCCCCTGTTGAAGTCGCCTCACACTCTCCTCGGCGAAGGTAGAAGGTAGAAAGCTCCTCTCCACCACTTCTGCTGGCAAACGAACAGGGTTTCAGGGACAAAGTCACGAACTCAGCACACAGCTGCGAGCGGCACCCGCGAAGCGGGGGCCGCGAGCTGTTATGAAGGCACAGGCCAGGCAAGGCAAACGGGGAGGAGCAGGGGCGGGAAGAGACTCCAGGTGCGCTGCGTTGATCCTGCGCGGAACCCTGGGTCTCGCAGTCCCGGCCCCTGTTGAAGTCGCCTCACACTCTCCTCGGCGAAGGTAGAAGGTAGAAAGCTCCTCTCCACCACTTCTGCTGGCAAACGAACAGGGTTTCAGGGACAAAGTCACGAACTCAGCACACAGCTGCGAGCGGCTCCCGCGAAGCGGGGGCCGCGAGCTGTTATGAAGGCACAGGCCAGGCAAGGCAAACGGGGAGGAGCAGGGGCGGGAAGAGACTCCAGGTGCGCTGCGTTGATCCTGCGCGGAACCCTGGGTCTCGCAGTCCCGGCCCCTGTTGAAGTCGCCTCACACTCTCCTCGGCGAAGGTAGAAGGTAGAAAGCTCCTCTCCACCACTTCTGCTGGCAAACGAACAGGGTTTCAGCAACAAAGTCACGAACTCAGCACACAGCTGCGAGCGGCCCCCGCGAAGCGGGGGCCGCGAGCTGTTATGAAGGCACAGGCCAGGCAAGGCAAACGGGGAGGAGCAGGGGCGGGAAGAGACTCCAGGTGCGCTGCGTTGATCCTGCGCGGAACCCTGGGTCTCGCAGTCCCGGCCCCTGTTGAAGTCGCCTCACACTCTCCTCGGCGAAGGTAGAAGGTAGAAAGCTCCTCTCCACCACTTCTGCTGGCAAACGAACAGGGTTTCAGGGACAAAGTCACGAACTCAGCACACAGCTGCGAGCGGCCCCCGCGAAGCGGGGGCCGCGAGCTGTTATGAAGGCACAGGCCAGGCAAGGCAAACGGGGAGGAGCAGGGGCGGGAAGAGACTCCAGGTGCGCTGCGTTGATCCTGCGCGAAACCCTGGGTCTCGCAGTCCCGGCCCCTGTTGAAGTCGCCTCACACTCTCCTCGGCGAAGGTAGAAGGTAGAAAGCTCCTCTCCACCACTTCTGCTGGCAAACGAACAGGGTTTCAGGGACAAAGTCACGAACTCAGCACACAGCTGCAAGCGGCACCCCTGGGTGACTGGATGAGGCATGACAGTTGGTCAGAGAGGCTGAGCAGCTAGCAGGCAGCCCCTCGTGGGGCTGTGATTTACCACCTACATGACTTTAACTACCTGTTGACCAACCTGTGAATAAACCTACTTGGTTTACATCATACCAGTGTAGCGTGGTTACTACATTAATTTTGGCGGCGAGTTGGAGACCTTCCCACGCACTAAAAGTTGTAAAAGAAGCATGAAGAACCTGAAGATGTCCTCTACTACCGGTTGTGAAAATGCTAGAACAGAGAGAAAACGACTGACGCAGATAACAGCAACAAGACACAACAAGCATGAGCCACAAGACAAAACAGAAACTTAAGGAGCCACAAAGTAAGCAGCCACAAAAGCAACATAAACAGCACGCCAAGAAGCCCCACCAGTGTCCATCAACCCGGACAGCCCCTGCCAAAGCGTGCTGTGTGGACTTCACCTGGAAGTTATGGACACAATGTCCACATTCAAGAAAAGTAAGCATGATTTATGTAACTGTATTTGGCTCTTTTAAATCAAATGAACGCTGTGAAAGGACATTTGTTTTGTGTTGTTCTGCGCCAAACAAGTATGTTGTACCTCATTTTATGAAGAGACAATGGCCTCTGGAATTTCAGACACTGGCCATCCGAAATGGGCCCCCTGCCAACTTCATCGCAACAAGTCCGTAATCTAGGCATTACCATTGATAACGGCCTAACCATGGAGCCCCAGGTGAACAATCTCACAGTTCCTGCTTCACAATCCTGAGATGGCTCAGAAAAATCATATGGATGCTCCCGGATGACACTCAAAAGACAGTGATCAACGCACTAATTACCTCTCGTGTAGACTATGGTAATGTCCTTTATCTAGTGGCATCTCAGGCAGTCATGAGGCGCCTCCAACTGGTACAGAATGCTGCAGCCAGACTGCTTTGTAAATGCGACAGGAGAGATCGCATGTCCAGTCACCTAAAGGCGCTCCACTGGCTAAAAATCGACAACAGGGTCAAATTTAAAACTCTCAGCCTCATTTTTTGTTTTTTTGTTTTTGGAAGACCTTTATTGTGCATAACATTGTTGCCATACATTGTACATTCCGGGGCATGCAAGGGCCGGTTAGGCCATACATAGTCAAGGGGATCCTTAGTTGAATGACACAGCCATTTAGCCGGTAACCCGGGGGTCCGGCGGCAATATCCATAGACATATATGTACAACATTCTGGCATTCAGTTGCATAAATGATAGGTCTACATTTTATCTTTTATTATGAACATAAACATTGCAGAGTTAGTCAAGCATTAGTGCTGTTGTGTTCAGCGCTCAAGTCCCCCCTGAGGATCTGGGTGTCCGCTGTGGTTAGGCAGTAGTGGGGGAGCTGTCAGCAGGTGGCGGTTCAGACGTGTGTGCATAATGCCGACGCAGGTGCAGCAAGATGTGTGGTGGTATAGCTCACTGAGGAATAGGAGCAAGCAGTGAAGCTTGGCGTGGCTTGCTTGCAGCCATTGTGTATGGAGACCAGGATGTCTGGTAGTGCGGTATATATGTGTCTCTCCAGTGTTGCAAGTAGCAGGTCGCAAAGTAAGAGACTGGGGGGTGATGATAGGTGTACTGCATATCCTGGTCGTGTCCTATTGTGAGTGGGTTCCGGTTTGAGTCCGCATCATACTGCAGTCCTCGGGCGCTGTCGCGGCTCAGCAGTCGGCAGGCGTTATGAGTTCTGTAAGGGGGCCTCTTCTTGCCAGCTGCATAATGCAATGGTTATTTTCGTCTGCAATAAGGGAGGGGGTCTGGTCGGGGAACTTGACCAGTGAGTTAACTGTCCTCTATGTCTAGACAACTGCAGGAAAGAAAGACCTATGTAAGTGCGGAAGCGAGTGAGGTCAGGGGAGGGAGAGGGGGGGGAGGGCGGAGATCGGTGTGGGTTCCGGTCGGGGGTCAGCTGGTGCGGGGCGAGGTGCAGCAGGATGTTCCGCAATGCAGAGCAATGGACACGGGGGGAGGGGGGAGGGGACACGCAGCTATGGTCACTGTGGTCGTTAGTTTGCTCCGTCGTAGCGGCGACGGGGCTTGCTGCTTCAAGTTATCCCTTGCTCCTGGCAGGCGCGCTGGAATGTCTTAAGGAGGTCGTCCCAGAGTTGGGCGATGGGGAATTTTCGAAGCCCTGCGGTTTCCTCCCGGAGAAGGACCGTGCTTTCTGCACGCGCCCAGTTGGTGAAGGAGGTGTACCAGTGTTGAATATGTGGGGGGGCCGTGGCTTTCGAATGTTTGGTAAGTAGGCGTTTCGCCGTTATGAGACCCATGTCCCAGAAGCACGCCTGTACTTTGTTAAGCTTTGTGCGTCTGTATAGACCCAGGATGCACGCCTCCCATGTGTGGGGCATCTGTCCGTCAGTGTTGTGTGTGAGTAGCGCTGTGACGTCGTCCCAGTATGGCCTTATGTCTGGGCAGTGCCATAGCATGTGTAAGAGGTCTGCCCCATGTAGGGAGCAGCGTTGACAAGCAGCGGTCGTGGTTGCGAAGTACCTGTTAATTTTGTCGGGCGTGAGGTAAGCTCGGTGTATAATGTAGAATTGAATGATTTTAAAGCGGGGGTTGCGTGGAATGTATGTCGGTCCGGCCAAAATCATCTCCCATTCCTTGTCAGTCCAGTCCCGTCCTCTGTCTGTCGCCCATTTTCCCCATAGCGGCGTCGTTGATGGTTGTGAGTGTGTCTGCAGGGCTTGCGCCAGCCAGTGGATGATGTGTGAGCCGTTGCCCATAACGTGCAAGTATTGCATTAAGGTGTGCATCGGTGGCTCCACTGTCATGTCGCCCCAGGAGGCGGTAAGCGTACGCAAGAGGGAGGCATGTAACAGGAACTGGCCAGCTGGGAGGCCTGTGTCAGCTGCTAGATTCGCAAAAGGGAGCAGCTCTCCATCCGCATACAGATCGCTAAGCGTGTCTACACCTGCTTGCGTCCAGGCTGTCAGGCGTGTCTCAGTCAGTGCACCTGTCGGGCCCGGAGTGCCCAGTAGGGGTAATATCGGGGCATATGGTGTTGTTGCTCGTGTGAGTCTCAGACATCTCAGGAAGCACTTGCATGCTACTGCAAGGTGCAACTGGGAGGGGCAGGGGGCCTTGGTTAGCGGGTGGAACAATGTGCAAAGTTGGGTTTGCGTCCAGGCAGCGGTGTCCGAGGTAGTGTCGTCCAGATGGTTGCCGCTTAGCCATCCCGTCACCCATTGTAGTTGTGCCGAGAGGTAGTACAACTCCATGTTGGGAACCGTTAAGCCTCCCGAATCAGTAGGCATATACAGCTTGGTCAGTGCCACTCGGGGTGGCCCGAATTCCAGATGAGGCTGCGCAGCAGGACCTCCAGGTCTCGGAATATTCTGTTGGGCACATACGTGGGAAGATTGGCGAAGTAATACAACAGCCTAGGCAGCACAATCATTTTGGTCAGCGCTATTCGGCTAGGAACATTAAGGGGCAAGGTGTTCCAGAAGTTGATTTGTGCCCTAATTGAGGCGATCGTCCGCAGGAGATTCCCCTCCAGGACGTCTGTTGGGTCCCGGTAAATTCGTATCCCTAGATACCGAAAGGTGGTAGGGTACCATTGTAATCTCCCTCCGCCCAGGCGGATGTCGCACTCGGGTGTGTCCGGGCTGAAGGGATAGGCCCCGGACTTGGCCCAGTTGATTCGCAGGCCCGACATCTCCTCAAATGTCCGGTAGATGTCAGTGAGGGAGGCAGGAATATCAGTTATGTCTCTAACGTACAGCAGCAAGTCATCTGCATAGAGTGACACTGCATGTAGGCCGTCCGCCAGTGGTATCCCCCATTCAGGCCCCTGGGTCCTGAGAGTCGTGGCTAGGGGTTCCATGGCTAGTGAGAACAGTATGGGCGATAAGGGGCAGCCTTGTCTAGTGCCTCTCCGCACTCGGATTACGTCCGAGAGCAGTGCGCCCGTGCGGACCCGAACTGTTGGTCTATCATATAGGAGGCCCACCATAGCTATGAAGTCATCCCCCAGCTAGCACTTCTCAGTAACCGCTCTCAGGAACGGCCACTCCACCGAGTCAAAGGCCTTTTCCAGGTCCAATATCAAGCATCCTGCTCTGGGCCATTGCGGGACAGCGTACTTCTGTATCCAGAAGAGGCGGCGGATGTTGTGGGAGGTGTGTCGCGTCGGGACAAAACCATTCTGGTCCAGGTGAACCAGACGGGGAAAACTCTCAGCCTCATGCATAGGATAAAGTGGGGCAATGAACCCAGATATCTTCAAACCCTCGTACACACCTACACGCCTGCCCGATGCCTGAGATCTGCCACTCAAGGTCTTTTTTGTGTCCCTAAAACATACCGTGCGAGGAAGGGAGGTAGGTCCTTCTCTCTCCTAGGCACACAGCTTTGGAACTCCCTCCCGCAATCTCTCCGTCTAGAAACTCGGTACACCCACAACCAGTGACCTATTCCGGTCTTCATCCTATAACTCTTTCATGCCTCTCTGGTTCAGTATCTGTTATAGCGCCAGGAAGCCCTTTTTCGGTAGCTGTCGCGCGCAATAAATAAATAAATAAATAAATAAAATAAAAGAATATGGTTAGCTAGTGAAGTGAGAATTATCCATTTATGACTTTATACATGTCAACTCAAATTGATTGCTACACAGTTTGAAATGTCAAGGAGTTCCTTACAACAAGTCTATTTTAAAGTAAACTGACAGTCTTTTCTGTCATCTGGATGCTGCACTAGTTGAGAATGGTGTGCCATTTCAATTGAAAAATGCCAATTTAGGAAAGCGGGACTCTTATATCCCATGATAAGTACATTTTCACTGCTGATAATATGTGATGACATGCCAAGCCTTAGGAGTGAAGACACGTGGGACATGAAAGTTAATCAAGCTGCTGTTTTCACATGAGGGATGTGTTTTGTCTTGAATGGTTCTGGACAGCATAGTTATTTTGCCGTTTTTGCCACAGTCTGTTTTGAGTGGCACACAAATCGACAGATGCCACCAATGTGATCGTTTTAAAATTTCTTGGACCTGTCATTTTCGTTACTTTTGTGAGCACTTTGAAGAACTGTTCTTCTGGGATTCAAATTTCAAACTTAGCTCGAGCACCTTACCTGACTCACGCGAAGCAGCCCCGATCTCCATGACGCCTTCTTCCTTCAACAGCACGCATTGCTGTGTTTAGATGTATTTGGTGCTTGGATCTGCCAGGAGCCAGCCGGTATGACGTGATGAAAGTGTCGCCATTTTAAGGCTGGCAATTCTACTCTTCATTTTTAAGTGGGATTTTAAATTACAATTTTCGGTGCTTGAGTCCCAAGTTGCCAACCAGGTTTGTGTTGGTTCTGATGTTTTAAATAAAGCTAATTGAAGCTTTGGCCTTTCAAGAATGCTGTCGTGGGAGCAACAATTACACGCTTTCCTTGCCTGTTTGTGGATTTTCTTGAGGATTGAGCTCTGTCCGGTGGGAGGATTTATTTGTCTTCTTCAGGTTCCACAACTCATCTCATGAAATTGTAGCATGAAGAAACCAGCAAAACATACTTTGAAGGTTTATCGGAGCACATGCCATTTTGAAATAATAACATTGACTCGTTTTGTTTGAAGGTTGCATTTTCTTTATCCCAAGTTGGGAGATTTGGTTTACATGCATATCTTCATTTACTGTGCTGTACATTGCTGCCATCTAGTGGGTATTTTTCACATTTTATTTTGGATGTTGCTGTGTTTTAGTAACATTTTTACTTTGGAGTTTGTATGAAAGAATATTTAATGTACTTCAAGTACAGTGTTAATATAATACAGATTTGATTTTTCAAGTACAGTTTTACATATTAATGTGTCCTTCACATTAGGGACATGTAGTCTTCTTTGCAGGATTTAGTTACACTTCACATGGCCTCTACACAGGGGTAACCCTTACACGGGGTGAGTTGTTCCCTTACAAGAGGGTTGGCCCTACGTCAGGGTAAGCTTTGGGATTTTTATATCCAATTTTACAGTTTACATTACGTTTTTACCCTTATGTGAGGGTGGTATTTTTGACAGGTTGCAGGGGTGTGTCCCTGCGTGCGTAAGACACCTTGTGCCGCACAAAAGATTGTAATGCAGGGTTATATTCCCTATGTGACTCCCCACATGGAGAGCACTTTACATTTTTATTGTCCCTTAGTGAATAATTTGGGGCAGGACGTTGGGTTTAAGTCCCTTCTGTCCACACTACTTGTCTTCCTACATGGGAGGACACATATTTTTACATTGGTGTCCCTTATTTAGTTTGGGGCAGGACACTGGGTTTTTAGTCCCTTTTGTTCACGTGACTTGTTTCTACATGGAGAGCACATATGTTTTTATGATTGTCCTCTGTTAAAGGTGGGGGCAGGACATTGGGTTTTTAGTCCCTCTTGTCCCCATGATTTGATTCTCCTCACAGAGAGCACATACAATTGTCCCTTGTTAATGGTGGGGGCAGGACTCAGGGTATTAGCCCCTTTGTTCACATGACTTCAAATTGTTGTCCCTTGGTTATGTTAGGGCAGGATTTTGGGTTTCAGTCCCTTTATTCCACATTACATTTTGATCTATATTTATTTTCTGTATTTGAGGAGGGGGATGGTTATATTGGATTCAGTATCCATCTTTCCTTCTTGTCTTGGGTTTCTTTCCCTCTCGTGGTGCGGTGTTGCCGTCATCCCTGGGTCTGGGCTTTTTGACTCTGTTTTAATAGTTCATTTCCTATTCGTGATGCAGGTGGTGTTCCCTTCATTTTGGGTTCTGGACTATTTATGTATGATGTACATTTTTGCTTACAGTTAGTTGCATGTTCATAGTTATGCATTCGCTCTTTCTTCTGTTCATTAGGGAAGAGGTATGTAGTATTCTCACGTGATGTTTCATTCCCTATGTTTTTTCACTCTAGCTGCTCAGCCTGTGTGTGTGTCCTCTGTATGGAATGTTCGTGACTGGACCTTCACTAGAATGCCTGGGTGAACGGATGAGGCGTGACAGTTTGTCAGAGAGACTGAGCAGCTAGCAGACTGCTCCTGGTGGGGCTGTGATTTACCACCTACATGACTTTAACTACCTGTTAACCAACCTGTGAATAAACCTACTTGGTTTACATCATACCAGCGTATTGTGGTTACTACATTAATTTTGGCGACGAGTTGGAGACCTTCCCACGCACCAAAAGTTGTAAAAAAAGCATGAAGAACCTGAAGATGTCCTCTACTACAGGTTGTGAAAAGGCTAGAACAGAGAGAAAATGACTGGCGCAGATAACAGCAACAAGACACAACAAGCATGAGCCACAAGACTCAAAACAGAAACTTAAGGAGCCACAAAGTAAGCAGCCACAAAAGCAACATAAACAGCACGCCAAGAAGCCCCACCAGTGTCCATCAGCCCGGACAGCCCCTGCCAAAGCGTGCTGTGTGGACTTCACCTGGAAGTTATGGACACAATGTCCACATTCAAGAAAAGTAAGCATGATTTATGTAACTGTATTTGGCTCTTTTAAATCAAACGAACGCTGTGAAAGGACATTTGTTTTGTGTTGTTCTGCGCCAAACAAGTATGTTGTACCTCTTTTTATGAAGAGACAATGGCCTCTGGAATTCCAGACACTGGCCATCCAAAATGGGCCCCCTGCCAACTCCATCGCATCAAGTCCGTAATCTAGGCATTACCATTGATAACGGCCTAACCATGGAGCCCCAGGTGAACAATCTCACAGCTACCTGCTTCACAATCCTGAGATGGCTCATAAAAATCATATGGATGCTCCCGGACGACACTCAAAAGACAGTGATCAACGCACTAATTACCTCTCGTTTAGACTATGGTAATGTCCTTTATCTAGGGGCATCTCAGGCAGTCATGAGGCGCCACCAACTGGTACAGAATGCTGCAGCCAGACTGCTTTGTAAATCCAACAGGAGAGATCGCATGTCCAGTCACCTAAAGGCGCTCCACTGGCTAAAAATTGACAACAGGGTCAAATTTAAAACTCTCAGCCTCTTGCATAGGATAAAGTGGGGCAATGCACCCAGATATCTTCAAACCCTCGTACACACCTACACGCCTGCCCGATGCCTGAGATCTGCCACTCAAGGTCTTTTTTGTGTCCCTAAAACATACCGTGCGAGGATGGGAGGTAGATCCTTCTCTCTCCTAGGGCAGAAGCTTTGGAACTCCCTCCCGCAATCTCTCCGTCCAGAAACTTGGTACACCCATTTCCGCAAAGCCATTAAGACCTGGCTTTTCAACCAGTGACCTGTTCCGGTCTTCATCCTATAACTCTTTCATGCCTCTCTGGTTCAGTATCTGTTATAGCACCGGGAAGCCCTTTTTGGGTAGCTGTTGCGCTCAATAAGCTAAATAAATAAATAAATAAAATAAAAGAATATGGTTATCTAGTGAAGTAAGAATTATCCATTTATGACTTTATACATGTCAACTCAAATTGATTGCTACACAGTTTGAAATGTCAAGGAGTTCCTTACAACAAGTCTATTTTAAAGTAAACTGACAGTCTTTTCTGTCATCTGGATGCTGCACTAGTTGAGAACGGTGTGCCATTTCAATTGAAAAATGCCAATTTAGGAAAGCGGGACTCTTATATCCCATGATAAGTAAGTTTTCACTGCTGATAATATGGGATGACATGCCAAGCCTTAGGAGTGAAGACACGTGGGACATGAAAGTTAATCAACTGCTGTTTTCACATGAGGGATGTGTTTTGTCTTGAATGGTTCTGGACCAGCATAGTTATTTTGCCGTTTTTGCCACAGTCTGTTTTGAGTGGCACACAAATCGACAGATGCCACCAATGTGATCGTTTTAAAATTTCTTGGACCTGTCATTTTTGTTACTTTTGTGAGCACTATGAAGAACTGTTCTTCTGGGATTCAAATTTCAAACTTAGCTCGAGCACCTTATCTGACTCACGCGAAGCAGCCACCGATCTCCATGACGCCTTCTGAGGCCTGTGAGGAAAGTGCCGCCATCTTAAGGCTGGCAATTCTACTCTTCATTTTTAAGTGTGGTTTTAAATTACAATTTCCCGTGCTTGACTCCCGTCTTGCCAACCACGTTTGTGTCGGTTCTGATGTTTTAAATAAAGCTAATTGAAGCTTTGGCCTTTCAAGAATGCTGTCGTGGGAGCAACATTTACACGCTTTCCTTGCCTGTTTGTGGATTTTCTTGAGGATTGAGCTCTATCCGGTGAGAGGATTAATTTGTCTTCTTCAGGTTCTACAACTCATCTCATGAAATTGTAGCATGAAGAAACCGGCAAAACATACTTTGAAGGTTTATCGGAGCACATGCCATTTTGAAATAATAATATTGACTCGTTTTGTTTGAAGGTTGAATTTTCTTTATCCCGAGTTGGGAGATCTGGTTTACATGCATATCTTCATTCACTGCGCTGTACATTGCTGCCATCTAGTGGGTATTTTTCACTTTTTCTTTTGGATGTTGCTGTGTTTAAGTAACATTTTTACTTTGGAGTTTGTATGAAACAATATTTAATGTATTCAAGTACAGTGTTAATATAATACAGATTCGATTTTTCTTTCTTTTTTTTTTTTCTTTTTTTTTGAAAACCTTTATTCAAAAAAGAAGGTGATACATGCGCAGGCCCACAACCATCATGGCCGGCCGCAAAGACAGTCAATGAAAACAGAAGATACTGGTGCCAAGCAGGAAACAGGATATATCAGAGTACATCAGATGTGGTTGTGGGACCCGCAAACAGGACATGAGGTTTTCATTTTTAAATTTTAGAAAGAGAGTAGGGGCTGCAACAACAAGGACATCACACCTTAAAGGATAGAAGCACAAAGCAGACAATTGGGACTTACCCCAATTACAGTCGGAGATAGGCTATGACTAAAGCAACTATGCAATCTGGGCAGCCACGGCGATAATACTGGACAATAAACCACATTACAATAATCCACATTTCTAAGATCACCCCAGAGAGCCTACCCCCCAAGAACAGAAAAATAGAGGCTTATCGAAAAGCCGGAAAAAGAAAGAAAGGTGCAAAACCAAGAGACAGCCAACCCTACTAAAGAAGAAAGAACCCTCCCAAAGCCGGAAAAGAGCGATAGGGACCATAGAACAAAACAAACTAAAATAACAAACCCCCCCCGCACCCGCCACCCTGCACCCCTGTAATGGCTACGGCCTAACTCACTAACAGCGTGCCTGTCGCCCCGGAACTGCCCCACAGAAGGGAGATTATAAGAAGAAGTGGAGGAGGAGAAAAACAAGCAAGCCCCTGGATGTCTGGTACCCCCCGCCGGCGGTGACCCCCCCATAGCACAATCATCGTCATGTAAAGCTAGATAGCCAGCAATATCACGGGGAGGACAGCCACCAGAACCCCCCCCCCCACCCCCCCCCCATCCTACCCCCGGCTCGGTGAGAAATTCGGTGCAGTCCCGGCAAAAGTAAACGGAGCAACCCCAGGGAAATAGAGGTAAACCCTGCAAGCCTCACGAGGAGATTTATCACCAAAGTCATATCAGTTGCAAACAAAGGGAACGTCTCAGATGGTCCAAAGCAGTGGGGAGGAGCAAGAAAACCTCAAAGTCAAAGTCAGCCCTGACCAGTGCGAATCCGTTCCGTCCTGACCAAGCCACATCCGACCAGAGGCAGTCAAAGCGTCCATGGCAGACCAAGGCATGGAAGATGGAGCAAAGTCCGGTCACAAAATGGCGGCATCCGTTATGCAGACGGGCCGGGACAAAGGAAAAGGGCGATCTCCTTCGACGGGACCCTGAGACTCGGCAATGGAGAGCAGGACATCCAGCGACGATATACCATCGGATAGGAGACGTAGAGGGAAGACCATGTACAGTAGCAGATGAAGGAAAAGTGAGGCCGACTCTCAAAGGAGAAAAGTCGGGCTGCCGCCCGGGCCCCTTAAGATGGCGGGTCAAATCGCTCGACTGGACCGCAGACTTCTGTGCAGACGCTGCAGCGTCCGTGGCCGGTCGCGAGCAGACATCATCCAGTTTCGCCGCCAGGGAGACACATGCCGGGTGAATTGCGAGCGGAGCGCCCCAATCGCCGGCATTACTGATCTCAATGAAAGTGCGCCATCCACCCCCTCCATCCCGGAGGTCAGAGGACGGAGGGGGATACAATCTCCAGCCCACATCCCCGGGCTCTGGGCACACATTTGGCGATCGCAACAGCAAGGGCGCTCCGAATTGGCACACACAGCACAGACACCGGCCGTGGGTGCAGCCCGTCAGCCCCCGGACCGGGAAACGAGGGTCAGGCACACAACCCACAGCCACGGTGCAGGAGGTTCTCAGCACGTCACAGTGTCTCTACTCCGGCACCATCCATCAACGAGGACAAGAGACTCAAAAGCGGAAAGAAGTATTCAAACCTGGAAGACCGGCCACAATCGCGGTCCCGCAGCCGATGTTGATCAGGTCCCTCTCGGGTGTCTCAAAAATCGAGGCCCCAGGCGGCAGCCCGGGAGTAGGCCAAAAATGGGACACGACATAACTCCGTCGCTGAATTAGTTAGGAAATCCGGGAAAGCACCGTTGGCATCAGGCAACCTTCATACATCCAGGCACGGGGCGTGGGTAGAGGATAGACAACAGGATAGACGGGTCGCCAGCGGAGGTCGGCGGAGCCGGGAGCTTATGCGGCCATCTTGGTTCGTGGCGTAGCTCCTCCCAGATTCGATTTTTCAAGTACAGTTTTACATATTAGTTTGTCCTTCACATTAGGGACATGTAGTCTTCTTTGCAGGATTTAGTTATACTTCACATGGCCTTTACACAGGGGTAACCCTTACACAGGGTGAGTTGTTCCCTTACAAGAGGGTTGGCCCTACGTCAGGGTAAGCTTTGGGATTTTTATTTCCAATTTTACAGATTACATTACGTTTTTACCCTTACATGAGGGTGGTATTTTTGACAGGTTGCAGGGGTGGATCCTTGCGTGCGTAAAACACCTTGTGCCGCACGAAAGATTGTAATGCAGGGTTATATTCCCTATGTGCCTCCCCACATGGAGAGCACTTTACATTTTTACTGTCTCTTTGTGAATAATTTGGGGCAGGACGTTGGGTTTAAGTCCCTTCTGTCCACATTACTTGTCTTCCTACATGGGAGGACACATATTTTTACATTGGTGTCCCTTATTTTAGTTTGGGGCAGGACACTGGGTTTTTAGTCCCTTTTGTTCACGTGATTTGTTTCTACATGGAGAGCACATATGCTTTTATGATTGTCATTTGTTAAAGGTGGGGGCAGGACATTGGGTTTTTAGTCCCTCTTGTCCCCATGATTTGATTCTCCTCACAGAGACCACATACAATTGTCCCTTGTTAATGGTGGGGGCAGGACTCAGGGTATTGGCCCCTTTGTTCACATGACTTCAAATTGTTGTCCCTTGGTTATGTTAGGGCAGGATTTTGGGTTTCAGTCCCTTTATTCCACATTACATTTTGATCTATATTTATTTTCTGTATTTGAGGAGGGGGATGGTTATATTGGATTCAGTATCCATTTTTCCTTCTTGTCTTGGGTTTCTTTCCCTCTCGTGGTGCCGTGTTCCCGTCATCCCTGGGTCTGGGATTTTTGACTCTGTTTTAATAGTTCATTTCCTATTCGTGATGCGGGTGGTGTTCCCTTCATTTTGGGTTCTGGACTATTTATGTATGATGTACATTTTTGCTTACAGTTAGTTGCATGTTCATAGTTATGCATTCGCTCTTTCTTCTGTTCATTAGGGAAGAGGTATGTAGTATTCTCACGTGATGTTTAATTCCCTATGTTCCTTCACTCTAGCTGCTCAGCCTTTGTGTGTGTCCTCTGTATGGAATGTTGGTGACTGGACCTTCACTAGAATGCCTGGGTGACCGGATGAGGCGTGACAGTTTGTCAGAGAGGCTGAGCAGCTAGCAGACTGCTCCTGGTGGGGCTGTGATTTACCACCTACATGACTTTTACTACCTGTTAACCAACCTGTGAATAAACCTACTTGGTTTACATCACACCAGCGTAGCGTGGTTACTACAGTTACCTACCCTCCTACCATTGGAGTCCATCTCACATTTTGTTTATTATATTGTTATGTTAAAGTTACGTTTCTAGTTATTTATTTTTGTTGTAATAACATGTAATTTTTAAAAAAGTGTATACGTCTTCTTTTTCTGACATTTCACTATTATTTAGTGTGATAATCATATGCTTAGAGAACATTTAACAATAAAAAGTACAAATTATGTTTATAACTAGAAGTATAATACTGAGGCTAACTCTTTACCAGCTCTTTCCCAGAGTCTGTAGCTGCGATTAACGGTTTCCATGGTAAAATTTTAAAAACTCCAGCACAGTTCCTGTTTGGATTAGCAACATTGTGTGGTGAACTTGTGACCTGTGTGCTCACTTAAGTGTTCCATGAACTCTTACTATGGTAACAGGCAGTAAGCAGTTCGGGGGTAGGCATGAAAGGTACTGGCTGTGCAGAAACCGTTATATTTACCCAGGGTCCTCTACATGACAGTGGGGAAAGCAAACTGAGATGACAGAACACTGTGGAGCAGATTTACAAGCTCCATGCACCACTTTCCCATCACTTTTCCCATGTTAAAAGTGACGCAATAGTGGCACAAGGGACTTGTAAATCTGTTGCTATGTACATTACGAGCAAAAGATATACACAACTCTTCGAATTAACCTCAAAACAGGGCTGCGGGAATAGCCACTGACGTTACAAAACCCCATGCACAATTTACCTACTCTGTACTCAACAATGGGCAATTCTTTATCGATCACAATTAGACAGAGTTGCTTCACGATTCACAAAGTGCACTTCACTAAATACTTCGTGCCTATTTAAATGAGAGACAGGATTGCCAACATTACAAAACTTAGGGGTATATTTACAAGGACGCGTTAAAATTATTGCCGCTTTAACCGCAGTAAACTACAGCTAAAACGGCGATAATGGACTTCAAAATGCTTTGATCTCTTACCGAAAGATTTTTCAACACTGCTGTTTCCTATGGCAGGATGAGAGCCGAGGCTCCCATCCTGCTATAGCAAACTTGGTTTGCATTTTGAAAGAAAGAACATTAAAACCTACTCTCTCTTTATGGGGGTCTGTTCCATGTTACATTGTCATATGAACACCTACCTTGCCACTGGGAACCCCTACATTGCAACTCATTGGAGATACGAGGCGAGGAGTTAGCAAACCGGCTGCTAACATGCGTTAATGCATCTTAGCGTCGCCTAGTAAATAGGGGGATATCATTTTCACCGCATTTTTGCCTTTTTTTTTAAATTGCAGCAAAATGGCACTTGTTAATATGCCCTCAAATTTGCTATGACACAGCGGGAAGCTCTACTCCCGCCCTGCCATAGCAAACAACAGTGTCCCAGGGGTAGACACCCCAAGACACAGCAGGAGCTGCTCCTGGGGGGTGGTGTTCACCAAGGCTTTTGAATGCAGACCAGATGGCCCCCCTCTCAAAATATAAAAAGCCCCGGTGGGTGGTAATCCCCAGGGCTTAGACGGACCTTTGAGCTCCCACACCCATTTATTTTGTAGCACCGAGGAATGGCAATACTCGGGCTACAGGGCCCCTCGTAACTCCCATCAAATGTTATATTTTAGGCCCCGGGATTTCGACCCCCCAGGTAGCTAATTGTTAAACAACCACAGGAGCCCGCGTTTTGTTTTTATTTTTTTTTACGGCGGATCCATGCACCCAGCGCACATTTCTCTGTTTTTCCCCCCAAAAAAATCTTTTTTTGCGCCCTGGTGGTTCATGTGGGACCCCCTAAGCAGGTCTAGAGGGTCAAAATATTTCTTACCTACCCCTTTATACCTTTTGAACAATTGTTCCACTAAATTATAGATCCTCGCTTCTACCGAGGCTCAAAATGGCTGGCAACACTTCCCGGTTTCGAATGTTGACAACCACTTGACAGTCAATAAGCTCGTGATCGGAACGGTGCGCTTATAGTGCGCGCAAGATGCGCTGATCCACCGAGGCCATAGATATATATGTACTTTTATGTATTAAATCTTTTATTGAGTACAGGCTGAAACTTTTAATGCACCTCAATCTATGAAATGGGCCGACCCTGCTCAGGGGAAGCCAAAGGCGGAGATCCCAAAGACGCCCAAGGCCTGGCCAGGGGGCGACAATGTTTGTTAACACAGCAAGCCGCCTACAACCCAACCGGGCCGGCCGCGTCATAAGAGGTGCTACAAAGGTGCAAGCTGAGTCGTGCTATTGCAACATGAAAGAACCATCAAACTGTGAACAACCCCCCACCCTTCCCACCCTTGCCCCCCCCTCTCCTTGTCCATGTCCGGGAATAGTCGAGTAGTTACTGTCTACCACTAAGGGCCTGGTGGTACTGCGCTCGCCTGACCTGTACGCTTATGGGCGCCTGTCTTGGGCACTGGGAGAGGGGTCTCCGCAAGGCGCAGCAGGCGCAGGTAGCGTGGGCAGCTCACTTCGCGGAATTCCCCCGTAAGGAGGCCGAGGAACGGTCGCCAGAGCTCCGCAAATTCCGCCCCCCTCCCCGCCGCTGCCAGGGACAATTTCTCCATCCCCAGGATCGCCCAGAGCCGATGTAGCCACCCCAGTTGTAGCGGAGCCTGTGTTGCTCTCCAATGGGCCACAATGTTCTGGACTGCCGCCCCCAGGGCCAGTGCGATCAGCCGCCCCCTCCAGGATTTCAGAGGATACATGAGGGCATTCGGGAGGCCCAGTATAATGTATGCCGGGAAGCGCGGCAGCTGTGTGTCTAGATGTGTGTCTATGAGGTCCAGGATAGGGTCCCAGTAGGGGCGAAGCGCCTTGCAGCTCCATAGCAGGTGTTCCAGCGTACCTAGCTCCCCGCACCCTCTCCAGCACCTATCGCTAACCCGGGCATCCCATTGGTGTAGTCTCTCAGGGGTATGGTACCAGTACGTGGCTACCTTAGTTAGCGTCTCGGTGAGCCCTGTGTGGTGTGCTGAATGTCTGGCTCTATGGTACACTCCCTCCCACTCCTTCTTTGTAAGCTGCCGCCCCAGGTCCCTTTCCCATCTGACCTGTCCCGCATTGTATGTGTGTGCGTGGGTGAGGAGCAGCTGCTGATAGAGGTCTGAGATCAGCTTCTTATCTGAGGTGCGTGTTAGCAGCCATTTTTCGTAAGGTGTGAGGTGTCGTTGGGCACCAGGCCGGATCGAGGGGTGGAGCACCCAGTGGCGCACCTGCAGGTACTGTAGGCGTTCCCATTCGGCTACACCATAGTCCGTCTTGACCTGTTGGAACGGGAGGATCCCCTTGAGGTCGAACATGTGGCCCGCCGCTCTGCAGGGCGTCGATCGCCAGGTCGTAAACGCTCCGGCATCCAAGCCTGGCGTAAAGTCGGGGTTGTCAAAAATGGGGGTCATAGGCGAGGGAAAGGTGGTTAGGCCCCTGGTCACGGCCACTCTGTCCCATACTCTCAGTGCGGTGCTGGTGATTTCAGAGGCGTACAGATTAGGGGGTCGATGCTGGCGCGGCAGGAAGGGCACGCCCTGGAGAGTGCGGCCCGCCACTGCCTGGTCCAGGAAGAGCCAGTGCCTGCCGGACTCCAGCTGAAACCACTCCACGAAGGTGCGCAGCTGCGCCGCCTGGAAGTACAGGGTGAGGTCGGGAACACCCATCCCGCCGTTCGCTGGGGGCAAGGCGGCGAGGGTATGCTTGAACCGCGGTCGGCGGCCGTTCCAAATGAATCGCGACAGTTCCAACTGGGTCTGTTGTAGCCAGCCGGCCGGGGGATTCAAGGGGAGCGTCTGAAAGAGGTATAAAATCTGAGGGAGCAGCGTCATTTTGACTGCGGCGATTCTGCCGAGCCACGAGAGCGTGAGCGGCTTCCATCGCCGAAGCTGTTCCCGGATTTTGGTTGTGAGTGCTTCATAGTTGAGTCGTGCAGTACCCCGTACAGTCGGTGCCAAGCGCACACCCAGGTATGGGACGGCCGCGTCTGACCACAGTATCTTGAATTCGGACTTAATCTCGGCCACCACTTCCGGGCTCAGGGAGATGTTCAGGGCTTCAGACTTAGTTTCATTGATCTTAAAACCCGAGGCCAAGGCAAAGGTATGGAGCTCCACAAAGAGAGCGCGCAGGGAACGCACCGGGTCGGTGAGTGACAGCAAAACGTCGTCCGCGTACAGGCTGATTTTGTGCGTGTCAGCCCCAAATTTTATGCCGGAGATGAGCGGGTGTTGTCGCACTCTCTGTGCCATCGGTTCCATGAATAGTGCGAATAAGAGCGGCGATAGGGGACAGCCCTGGCGCGTGCCCCTGCCAATATCGAACCTCGGGGAAGTATGGCCGTTCACTCTCACGGTGGCATTAGGCCGGCGATAACAATTGAAGATGCGGTGGCGTAGTTTATCCCCAAACCCGAAATGGCGGAGAACCTGGTCGAGGTAGGGCCAATGCACTCTGTCGAATGCTTTCTCCGCATCAATGGTGAGGAGCATGCAGTCCGGTTTTGTGCGCGACCCGGCCTCTATGAGGTGTAGCACTCGCCTGGTGTTGTCGCTGGTCTGCCTCTGTGGGATAAAGCCTGCCTGATCCGGGTCAATCAACTGCTGCATGTAAGGTGCTATGCGGCTCGCCAGTATTCCGGTGTAGAGTTTCAAGTCAACATTCAGCAGTGAAATGGGCCTGTACGAGCCGCAAGCCGTTGGGTCGCGGCCTGGTTTGGGGATTACAGAGATCGAGGCCGCAAGCAGGTCAGGATGTATAGCACCGGGCGTGTCGAAGGTGTTAAACAGGTCGCGCAGAAGTGGGGCAAGCTGCTGACAGAAGGTCTTATAGAAGGCCGCAGAAAAGCCGTCAGGGCCTGGGGATTTCCCCACTTTGAGGCGAGCTATGGCAGCGATGACTTCCTCCAGGCCTATGGGCCGTTCCAGAAAGTCCGCTTGGGCTTGATTGAGGGCGGGGAGGTCCGCACCCCGTAGGTAAGTCGGCCCAGCGTCGGGGTCCAGGCGGTCCGCATCGTACAGTGCCGCGTAGAAATTGCCGAAGGCCGCTGCGATCGCCGCGTCCTCTGTGATCTGGCCGCCACCTGCAGATTGGAGGGAGCGTACCTGTTGCCGTTGGGTTTGTGCCCGCAATCTGCTCGCCAGAAGCTTCCCGCAACGGTCGCCTCCGGTGTAATAGGCGTGCTTCAGGCGCATAGCGGCGTATTCCGCCACATCCTGATCTAGAGCGGCCAACATTTCCCGCTCGGCGCATAACTGGCGCCATGCCCTCGCCGCTCCCGTGCGCTGGTGCATCTGCTCCAGTTCCGCCACCCGTTGGGTGAGTTCAGCACGTTTTAGAGCCCGCTCCTTGTTGTTGGCCGCGGCAATGGAGATAAGCTCGCCGCGCAGGACCGCTTTGAGGGCCGCCCACTGAGTGGCTTTGGAGGTGTCGTCGTTGGCATTGTGTTCCAAGTAGTGGGTGATCGCGGACTTGAGCCGTGGTTGGGTGTCAGGCAGCTGCGGAGCCGGCGCATCCCGCAGTAGAAATGTCGCCACCACCGGGGAGTGGTCTGAGAGCGCGGCCGGCAGTATCTCCACCGTCTCGGCCTGCAGCGCTAGTTGAGAGGAGCATAGAAAGTAGTCCAGCCTCGCGTAGGTCTTACGCGCCGCCGAGTAATAAGTGTAGGCCGTCGACTGGGGATGGGCATGTCTCCACAGATCCAGGAGGCCTAAGTCTGCTATGTATGCGTGTCCCGCAGCAGTCAGTGCCCCCACCTGCCCGGTCCGCTGGCCGGAGCGGTCAGCTGTGTTATGAAATACAATGTTGAGGTCCCCTCCCAGGAGTAAGTGCGTGTGTGTGGTGGATGTCGAGGCCTCCAATGCTGTGTGCAAGAACCGTTCCTGCCCCTCATTCGGAGCGTAGACCGAACCCAAGAGTAGAGTGTGACCTGCAATCTGGAAGCTGTAAAGCAGGAGTCGCCCTTTAAGCTCAGCTTCCTTCTGGAGGATCCTCCCCTCAAAAGACTTAGATACCAGGATCGCTACTCCCGCTGCTTTCTTCAGGGATGAGGAGAAGAACTGCCATGGGAATGCGCGTGTTTTGAGTCTGTGCTGGTCGTTACGGACCAGATGTGTTTCCTGGAGGAGGCAAATGTCCGCCCCGGAACGCTCTAGGAAGGACAGTATGGCTTTGCGTTTATTTGGACTGTTGAGCCCCCTCACATTAAGGGAGAGTACCGTTATGTGTTGTGTCATGGCTGAGGCAGTAAGGGAAACTCTGGGTCCCACCCATAGGTGGCAAGCGCTGGCTGGTGATCTGTGGAAGACACTGCGCCGGAGGTCAAACCCCCTCCGTCTGTGGTGATAGAATCCCTTGGACAAGGAGAGCCCCCCCTACCCCCCCCCCGCTTCCCCCAACTCCCCCCCAACCCCAACTGGTGCAACCCCCCCCTCCCCCCAAACCCCATTAGTGCAATGTTCGATCCTCTTTACGGGTGCAAGCACCGATGGAATCCCCCCCAACCCCTCCCTTCGCCCCTGCAACCAAAAAGAAGTCTGAATCAACATAGTCCCAGGTCCAGGTGAATGTCCACTGGACCCGTGGTAAAGGAAACACTTGGAGTGTGGGCAATGGCGACGGTGATGTCGGGCACTGCGCCTCTCCGCGGGGGTCAGCCATCAAAGGGACGGCGTAAACACAGCGCGGGTCAGCGAGGCTTTGCCCCCGCCGCCGAGTGAACAGTCCCGGCCAGGTCATGACTTGGCAGCACCGTGTGACCGTGGTAGAGTTCAATCGTTTTCTTTATTCACCAGGCCTTGCGCAACTGTCTCCACCGCCGCTCGTTGGCCCTCTGCTATTTCTTTGGTGGCGGGACGTCGCGGCCTGTGTCGCCGCCGCTGTTGCCGCCATCTTCCCGGTGTATCCTCGTTGGGGGCGCCCCCCACCCCGGGGTTCTCGGCTTCCGACGGTTCCTCAATGTTCAGAAGGGTGCAGGCCTCCCTGAGGGAGCGTATCTGGTGGAGGTTGTTGCCCATCTTAAACACAAGGCGAAAGGGGTGTCCCCAGCTGTATGAGATGTTGCGTTTCCGCAATTCCGCTGTGACGGGTCGGAAGAGGCGCCTCTTCTCCAGGGTCAGCGCTGCAAGGTCCTGATAGAGGGCAGGGGAGTGCGCGCCAAAGGACACCGGCGCCATCCGGCGCGCATTGGCGAGGATCTCCTCCTTGGTCCGAAAGTCTTGGACGCACACAAGGATGTCCGCTGGGTGCGCTGTGGCCGCTCTAGGCGGGCCCGTTCTGTGCACTCTGTCCAAGCCCAGGGGCGCATCCGACGGGCGTCCCAGGATGTGGTTGAACAGTTCCCGTGTGAATTGGAAGAGGTCCTCCGTGTCAGGGGAGTGCTTCACCCCCCGGATCCTTATGTTGTGCCGCCTGGAGCGGTTCTCCAAATCTTCGGCGTGTGTCTGGAGGTCCACTTGCTGGTCGTGAATGCGCACCAGTTCCTGCCGCAGTGCTTCAATTTCTATGTCCCGTGCGTCGCTCTTCGTCTCCAGCTCCGCCACTCTCTCACCAATGGCGTCGGTGTCGCGGCGCACCTCCTTTATCTCGTCCTGGAGTTCTTTCTTTAATTCCTGGATGTCTTCGCGCAGTCCCATGAAGAGCGACTCCAGGAAGGAGCGCGTGACTGGGCCCTCTGCATCTGGCTGTCCCTGGGCTGGCGAGGCCTGGTTTTTCTTCTCGGCGCCCCCGCGGTGGCCGGCCGCCGCGGCGTCTGCCTTCTTCCCCAGAGCGCCGGGGGTGAAGAGGTCAGCGATGGAGCGGTCTTTCCTCGTCCTGGCGGTGGACATGGTTCATGCGGTGTCTCCTGCCCAGCAACCCTTCGCTAGCGGACCGCAGGCCCAGGCCGCCGATGCCGCTGTGTCT
Organism: Lissotriton vulgaris; assembly: GCF_964263255.1. Classification (NCBI taxonomy): domain Eukaryota; kingdom Metazoa; phylum Chordata; class Amphibia; order Caudata; family Salamandridae; genus Lissotriton; species Lissotriton vulgaris. The sequence goes on from NC_141697.1 coordinate 663,936,729, forward strand.
CCCGGCGCCCGGCACGGGGATAGCGGTGCGCTTCACTTGCCAGCCGCGAGTCCAGTCGGGCGCCCGCAACGCGGTGTGACTCCCGCAGCGTGGGTTCGGGTGAGAGGGCTCCGCCAAAGGGCGTCACTCAGGTGTGGAGTGGGCTCGCCCCGTGCCCCGGGGACCTGGAGCGTCCCTCGACTGGCGTCTGGGCTAGTGTTGGGGTCAAACTGTGATGGGAAATCACTGTAAGGCGCGCAATTTCACATGAAACTGGTTAGTTTCTTCACGTGTTGTAATCATAACTCCAAACTGCAATTTATTTTCAAGTTTGAATCAGAATTTATTTCATTCCATTTTTGTATTCTTTTCTGTAATTCATTATCCAACAGAAATTAAACAACATTCCATTTGCAGAGTAACTCATTCATTGCCCAATGCATTTCGGGTTGGTGGGAGTAACCCTTCGTCGGGGGCCTGAAAAAATGAAAACATACAAGACCTTAACTTTCAGCAAAACGAGCCATGGGGTCAGATTGACCAATAATGTACAACAACAATAGTGCTGCAATTTATATACACAAAAAAACATGCTTACTAACATCTATACAGAACCGAAGTGATATAAGTCATGGCAGAATGTTATAGACTACAACAACAGAAACATGTCTCTGCTGAAAGTTAAGGTCTTGTATGTTTTCATTTTTTCATAAATTCTGATTCAAACTTGAAAATAAATTGCAGTTTGGAGTTATGATTACAACACGTGAAGAAACTAACCAGTTTCATGTGAAATTGCGCGCCTTACAGTGATTTCCCATCACAGTTTGACCACAGTATTGAAAGGCACTAGCAGGCATAGTGCGACAAGGTAACGCGCTTGAACCAATTCTATTTCTCACCAAGAGTGTGTGCACGGAGATACTATTCTTCAATTACTAGTGTTGGGGTCGTCACAGGGGCCTGCGGAGTGAGAGCCGTGCAGGCCGCATGGACAGGCTCCCTCCCCGCCTGCGTGTTGGCTCTGCTCTCGGTGTGACCCCCAGATGCCTCCGCGTCGTCGCGCCGGTCAGTGGTCCAGGAGGGGGGGCAGGGAGGTGGTCGATCCCAGACACCCCCAGCGGTGTCAGTGCTCTCCGGGTGCAGACTGGGCCCCCGTCGCCCTCCCACGTGGCTGTGGTGCCGGGGCGCCTAAAATGGCGGGCTGCTGCAGGTGATCGCGCCTCACGCGCCGATGGAGCTCCGGCCTGGCGGGTCGGGTCGCGGGTGTATGGCGAGGGGGGGGGGGGGGGGCGCCTGGAACCACTGTAACAACCCCCCCCGTACCTCCGTTCCAAAGTGCTGCAGGCCGGAACTCAAGGCCGCCGGCGTCCTCCACTTGGGGCCACCAGGTCCGGCGATGGGAGCCGGCGACAGCCCGGGCAGTGTCCGCTCCAATGTGCGATGGGGCCGGCAGGTCCGCAGTAGCTTCCACGTAGAACCGTGGGAAGCCTCGCACGTTGCCGCGCGGGCCGGACCCGCCGCCTCAGCCGATGCCTGCCCCGGGCGCCCTCGGACGGCGCTGTGGCTCCGCCCTCCTCGGCCTCGTTTTCGGCCGCGCTCTCTTCACTCTGAGCGCTCTAGGCCCCAACGGTCGCCGCCTCCACGGTCAAACAGGTCACGGGTCCGGCCGTCCCCGGGCTCAGCACCGGACCAGAAGATCACCGCTGCTGCGGCGCCGGTGCCAGAAGTCTCTCGGGACCGTTCTCGGCCGGGTAAGTGCTTTGGTTGTGCTGTATTCGGTGGCCGGCGGCGGGAGCTCAGCGAAGCACGTCCGCTCACACCGCCATCCTGGCCACGCCCCATATATGTACTTTTAATCGTAATTTTCTCAGGAACTACTGAATGATTTACACCATTTAAGCAAAAGGCACGAGTCTCAACCAAAGACTACCACTTTGCCAAATTTGGTGTAATTACATTTAGCCATTCGGGCTGTAGTCGCGATGAACAGTTGCTATGGAAAATTGCCTGGGGAAAACATGTTTTGGAACCCCCCTTTTTTCTCAGCCTCCGCTTCACGAATCATCCCAACACTTTCAGGATAGGAACGGACCGGAGCGCCCGACCAGTATTTAACATTTTTCGAAGATTCGTCAACCGGCGCCAAAGTTAATCCAAATAGAATGTTGCGGATTTCCTATGGAAAATAGGTCTTTACTATAACTACCTACTGGCGACCGCCAGTAGGTAATGTATGTATATTTATGTATTTGTATGTACGTATATGTATATATCTATGTATATGTATATACATGTATATGTTTATATATGTGTGTGTGTGTATATATATATATATATATATATGTATGTGTATGTATATGTATGTGTATATATATGTATGTATGTATAAAAAAACGCAAAAAAGAAGGAGAGAACTCTGGGTAGTTCTCCAGTTTAGGTGGAAAGCAGCTCCTGTTACAGCACTCTCAACACCAGCAATACTCAAGATCTGCTCACCTCAAATGTCTGTTTTTCTATCAAAGTTTTTAAGCATAGAATTAGCACAGTGCCATCCACGCCGAGATAGAAAAGGACAAAGTCTTTTGCCATTTCTACAGCAAAGTCTTTAAGCATTGGACTAGCACAGTGCTGTCCTTGCCGAGCTGTACAATGAGAAAAGCCAATCACTCCAGGCACAGTATTACAGCTTTGAATTGGTAAAATATCAACTCAAGACAACCTGAAATAAGTAAAAGCAACCCCTGACACAGTGTTTCGCTCTAATTAGAGCTCTTCAGAGAGGTATAGCTTGGTCCAGACACAAGGGAGCACCCAGTATAAGTCAAAACAAAACCCTTTCAAGCAAAGAGTGATGCATAAATTACGCAAAAAAAGAAGGAGAGAACTCTGGGTAGTTCTCCAGTTTAGGTGAAAAGCAGCTCCTGTTAGAGCACTCTCAACACCAGCGACACTCTAGATCTGCTCACCTCAAATGTCTGTTTTCTATCAAAGTTTTTAAGCATAGGATTAGCACAGTGCCATCCACGCCGAGATAGAAAATACATAGACTTTTGCCATTTCTACAGCAAAGTCTTTAAGCATTGGACTAGCACAGTGCTGTCCTTGCCGAGCTGTAACATGACAAAAGCCATTTATCACTCCAGGCACAGTATTACAGCTTTAAATTGGTAAAATATCAACTCAAGCCAACCTGAAATGAGTAAAATCAACCCCATACACAGTGTTTCGCTGTAATTAGAACTCTTCGGAGAGGTATAGCTTTGTCCAGGCACAAGGGAGCACCCAGTATAAGTCAAGGCAAAACCCTTTCAGGCATAGAGTGACACATAAAATATGCAAAAAAGAAGGAGAGAACTCTGGGTAGTTCTCCAGTTTAGGTGGGAAGCAGCTCCTGTGTGAGCACTCTCAACACCAGCGACACTCTAGATCTGCTCACCTCAATTGTCTGTTTTTCTATCAAAGTTTTTAAGCATAGGATTAGCACAGTGCCATCCACGCAGAGATAGAAAAGGACAAAGTCTTTTGCCATTTCTACAGCAAAGTCTTTAAGCATTGGACTAGCACAGTGCTGTCTTTGCAGAGCTGTAATAATACAAAAGCCATTTATCACTCCAGGCACAGTATTACAGCTTTAAATTGGTAAAATATCAACTTAAGCTAACCTCAAATGAGTAAAAGCAACCCCTGACACAGTGTTTTGCTCTGATTTGAGCTCTTCAGAGAGGTATAGCTTTGTTCAGACACAAGGGAGCACCCAGTATAAGTCAAGACAAAACCCTTTCAGGCATAGTGTGACGCATAAATTACGCAAAAAAGAAGGAGAGAACTCTGGGTAGTTCTCCAGTTTAGGTGGGAAGCAGCTCCTGTTAGAGCACTCTCAACACCAGCGGCACTCTAGATCTGCTTACCTCAATTGTCTGTTTTTCTATCAAAGTTTTTAAGCATAGGATTAGCACAGTGCCATCCACGCCGAGATAGAAAAGGACAAAGTCTTTTGCCATTTCTACAGCAAAGTCTTTAAGCATTGGACCAGCACAATGCTGTCCTTGCAGAGCTGTAAAATTACAAAAGCCAATTATCACTCCAGGCAGAGTATTACAGCTTTGAATTGGTAAAGTATCAACTCAAGCCAACCTGAAATTAGTAAAAGCAACCCCTGACACAGTGTTTCTCTCTAATTAGAGCTCTTCAGAGAGGTATAGCTTTGTCCAGACACAAGGGAGCACTACGTATAAGTCAAAACAAAACCCTTTCAGGCGTAGAGTGACGCGTAAGTTAGGCAAGAAAAGAAGGAGAGAACTCTGGGTAGTTCTCCAGTTTAAGTGGAAAGCAGCTCCTGTTAGAGCACTCTCAACACCAGCGACACTCTAGATCTGCTCACCTCACATGTCTGTTCTTCTATCAAAGTTTTGAAGCATAGGATTAACAAAGTGCCATCCACGCCGCGACAGAAAAGGACAAAGTCTTTCGCCATTTCAACAGCAAAGTCTTTAAACATTGGACTAGCACAGAGCTGTCCTTTCCGAGCTGTAAAATGACAAATGCCATTTATCACTCCAGGCACAGTATTACAGCTTTGAATTGGTAAAATATCAACTCAAGCCAACCTGAAATTAGTAAAAGCAACCCCTGACACAGTGTTTCTCTCTAATTAGACCTCTTCAGAGAGGTATAGCTTAGTCCAGACACAAGGGAGCACTACTTATAAGTCAAAACAAAACCCTTTCAGGCGTAGAGTGACGCGTAAGTTACGCAAAAAAAGAAGGAGAGAACTCTGGGTAGTTCTCCAGTTTAAGTGGAAAGCAGCTCCTGTTAGAGCACTCTCAACACCAGCGACACTCTAGATCTGCTCACCTCAAATGTCTGTTCTTCTATCAAAGTTTTTAAGCATCGGATTAACAAAGTGCCATCCACGCCGCGATAGAAAAGGACAAAGTCTTTCGCCATTTCTACAGCAAAGTCTTTAAACATTGGACTAGCACAGTGCTGTCCTTGCCGAGCTGTAAAATGACAAATGCCATTTATCACTCCAGGCACAGTATTACAGCTTTGAATTGGTAAAATATCAACTCAAGCCAACCTGAAATGAGTAAAAGCAACCCCTAACAGAGTGTTTCTCTCAAATTAGAGCTCTTCAGAGAGGTATAGCTTTGTCCAGACAAAAAGGAGCACCCAGTATAGGTCAAAACAAAACCCTTTCAGGTGTAGAATGATGCATAAATTACCCAAAAAAATAAGGAGAGAACTCTGGGTAGTTCTCCAGTTTAGGTGGCAAGCAGCTCCTGTTAGAGCACTCTCAACACCAGCGACACTCTAGATCTGCTCACCTCAAATGTCTGTTTTTCTATCAAAGTTTTTAACGCTTAGTATTAGCATAGTGCCATCCACCCAGAGATAGAAAAGGACAAAGTCTTTTGCCATTTCTACAGCAAGGTCTTTAATCATTGATCGAGCACAGTGCTGTCCTTGCCGAGCTGTAAAATGACAAAAGCAACTAATCACTTCAGGCACAGTATTACAGCTTTGAATGGGTAAATTATCAATGCAAGCCAACCTCAAATGAGTAAAAGCAACCCCTGACATAGTGTTTCGCTCTAATTAGAGCTCTTCAGAGAGGTATAGCTTTGTCCAGACACAAGGGAGCACCTAGTATAAGTCCACACAAAACCCTTTCAGGCATAGTGTGACGCATAAATTACGCAAAAAAGAAGGAGAGAACTGTGGGTAGTTCTCCAGTTTAGGTGGGAAGCAGCTCCTGTTAGAGCACTCTCAACACCAGCGACGCTCTAGATCTGCTCACCTCAAATGTCTGTTTTTCTATCAAAGTTTTTAAGCATAGGATTAACAAACTGCCATCCACACCGCGATAGAAAAGGACAAAGTCTTTCGCCATTTCTACAGCAAAGTCTTTAAGCATTGGACTAGCACAGTGCTGTCCTTGCCGAGCTCTAAAATGACAAATGCCATTTATCACTCCAGGCACAGTATTACAGCTTTGAATTGGTAAAAGTTCAACTCAAGCCAACCTGAAATGAGTAAAAGCAACCCCTGACACAGTGTTTCTCCCAAATTAGAGCTCTACAGAGAGGTATAGCTTTGTCCAGACAAAAGGGAGCACCCAGTATAAGTAAAAAAAAAAAACCTTTCAGGTGTAGAATGACACATAAATTACGCAAAAAAAGAAGGAGAGAACTTTGGGTAGTTCTCCAGTTTAGGTGGCAAGCAGCTCCTGTTAGAGCACTCTCAACACCAGCGACACTCTAGATCTGCTCACCTCAAATGTCCGTTTTTCTATCAAAGTTTTTAAGCATAGTATTAGCACAGTGCCATCCACCCGAGTTAGATAAGGACAAAGTCTTTTGCCATTTCTACAGCAAGGTCTTTAAGCATTGATCTAGCACAGTGCTGTCCTTGCCGAGCTGTAAAATGATAAAAGCAACTAATCAATCAATCAATCAATCAATCAGGAATTTGTTAAAGCGCGACTACTCACCCGCAAGGGTCTCAAGGCGCTAGGGGTGGGGGGGTGCAGGTTCCATTTCATCAAAGAGGGGGTCTGTCGAAGAGCCAGGTTTTGAGGTTTCTTGCGAAGATGGGGAGCGATGTTGTCTGTCTGAGGTGGAGCGGAAGGGCGTTCCATGCTTTGGCCGCGAGGAAGGAGATGGAGCGGCCTCCCGATCTGGTCTTTCTGGTGTGGGGGACCACGGCGTAGGAAAGCTGGGCTGATCGCAGGGTCCTTTGGGGTGCGTGGAATTTGAGTCGGCTGTTCAGGTATGCTGGTCCGGTGCCGTGGAGGGCCTTGTGTGCGTGGGTGAGCATCTTAAAGGTGATTCTCGCCTCGACGGGGAGCCAGTGAAGTGTGCGCAGGTGCTGGGAGATGTGGCAGTGTTTTGGCAGGTTGAGGACTAGTCTTGCGGCGGCGTTCTGGATGTCTGTAGCTTACGGATGAGGTTTTTGTTTATTCCGGCGTAGAGTGCGTTGCCGTAGTCGAGTCTGCTGGTGACCAGGGCATGAGTGACTGTCTTTCGGTGTTCGAGGGGGATCCATTTGAAGGTCTTACGAAGGAGGCGGAGGGTGTGGAAGCAGGAAGATGACACAGAGTTGATCTGGCGGTCCATTTTGAGCTCGGAGTCCACGATGATTCCCAGGTTGCGTGCGTGGTCTGTGGGGGTTGGCGGGTTTCCGAGGGGGGTTGGCCACCAGGTGTCGCTCCAGGCGTCGGGGTTTGGGCCCATGATGAGTACTTCTGTTTTGTTGGTGTTTAGTTGTAGGCAGCTGTTTTTCATCCATTTGGCGACGGCTTCCATGCCTTCTCGAAAGTTGCGTCTGGCGGTGTTGGGCTCGTTGGATAGGGAGAGGATGAGCTGGGTGTCGTCTGCATATGACACGATGTTGAGTCCGTAGGTTCTGACGATGGGGGCAAGTGGAGCCATGTAGACGTTGAAGAGCGTTGGGCTGAGGGAGGAGGCCTGGGGGACTCCGCAGGTGGTAGGTGCCTATTCACTCCAGGCACAGTATTACAGTTTTGAATGGGTAAAATATCAATGCAAGCCAACCTCAAATGAGTAAAATCAACCCCTGACACAGTGTTTCGCTCTAATTAGAGCTCTTCAGAGAGGTATAGCTTTGTCCAGACACAAGGGAGCACCCAGTATAAGTCCACACAAAACCCTTTCAGGCATATTGTGACACATAAATTACGCAAAAAAGAAGGAGAGAACTTTGGGTAGTTCTCCAGTTTAGGTGGGAAGCAGCTCCTGCTAGAGCACTCTCAACACCAGCGACACTCTAGATCTGCTCAACTCAATTGTCTGTTTTTCTTAAGCATGGGTGAATTTTGCAAACTCGCAATCCGCAAAACCGCGAATTCTCGCGAATTCGCGGATTTTTTTTGTGTTCGCAAGGGTTTCTGCCAGTTTGCGAGGGTTTTGTACAAGTTCGCAATTGCGAACTTGCTTGTCGGCTCGCAACGGTCGCAACTATGTTGTTTCTACGTCTGGTTCATCATCACAGGTTCACAGCACCCTCTGTTTCAACACTGCCACCCTGTTTCACCCATGCCACCCTCTGGTACATCAATGCCACCCTCCGGTTCATCACTGTAGATTATGGTGGGGGAAAGCAAGCACACCTGCCCTGCTTCAACTGACATGAATTAATTTGGGGTTGATTTATTAATGTGTCACTGTTTTAAAATTCCAGTCTGGCACCTGCTTCCTTATCTGTAATTTGCTTTCTGTTGCAGTGCAATTTTTTTTTCCAGGACCTTTGTGGCCTACTTGTAGCTATTCTATGAGCCTGCTGTGAGTGTCAGAGCATGGTCAGAGAATTGTTGCAACTAGCAACTGAACTCTGGAGGGGCCCCAGTCAGGAAGCACTACAGGGAATGGTTACTAATGATGAGTTTGAACTTTTGCACCTGCTGAGTGCTTTCAGTTTTGCAAAACTCATTTTTATGCAGAACAGCAACAGGAAATTGTGCCCAAGACCCGCCGAAGCGGGAATTGAACCCTGGTCCCGGGCCAGACCTCTGCATCAGGGTCTGCCGCTCATACCATTGAGCCACACTTCTCCACTCTGCCGCTCTAACCATTGAGCTACACTTCTCCACAAGACTTAGATTTCTGGAGTGGCTTACCTCTCCACTGTATAGACTACATTATTACTGTGCTCTCAGTGCCTATCTGCCCACACTACTCTCTGCTATGAGTCACTTTAACTTCATCCTGAACGTCCTGGAAAACGTATGCATGCTCCCTCTGACATACGTGTCCTCTACAGAGAACCCTGCAGTCCACGAGTTGGCATGGCATGTCATGGAACCTGGCAGTGTGGCACAAAGCACGCAAAGGGGCCAACACAAATACAGTGGCCAAGCCCACAAAACTGTGGTATGCAGTAAGTTTTCAGAGCCTACAGGGACATGTGAGGCAACAAAGCTGCGATGTAATCACCCCACACAGTGATCTTTCCTGAAATACTGCCTGTACCTGCCTAAAATGACGGCCGCATCAAACCCTTCTGCGTCTCTGCAGACCTCATCTCTCTCCTCCCCCTACCCCCTACCCCTACCCCTCCCCGCTCTACTCTTCTCCACTTTCCTGATACTGACCTTTGTTCCACATGTCCTGGCCCTTAGTCCCCACCCTGTTTATCTTCTGAGATCTAGCTATTTTGTCTGATGCCCGATGGAGCTACCTGGTTTAGCTATATGGGAGACTGGTCGGGGATTCCCTCCTTGGATGTCACCTACCCAGACAGACTTCCTTTCGTCTCTCCTGTTGTCTCTTTCTGCATCCTCTCTCTATTTATGTCTCGCCGTCTCTCCTCTCTCAATGTATTGAGACCGAACTATTTTGTCTGATGCCCGATGGAGCTACCTGGTTTAGCTATAGGGGAGATGGGCCGTGGATTCCCTCCTTGGTCGTCACCTACCCAGTTGGTCTTTAGACAGACTTCCTTTCGTCTCTCCTTGTTGTCTCTTCCCATATCCTCCCTTTCTCACCTCTCCTGCCCCCTCCACTACTTTTCTCTCTCCTTTCTCTCCTCTCGTAATGTATTCCCTATTTTTGATGCATTGTATAATTGTTGATCTTTTTCTGTTACATTGTTGATTCTCATGTAAAGCGCTCCGATACCTTCGGATCTAGCAAGCGCTATAAAAAACTCTTTAAATAAATAAATAAAAATAAATAAAATAAAGCAAAAGGCGCAAGTCTGAACTGAGGACTACCTCTTTGCGAAATTTGGCGTAATTCCATTCAGCAATTCGCGCTGTAGCTGTGGCTAAAGGTCCTATGCGAAATTGCATCTGGAAAACACGTTTTGGGACCCCCCTTTTTTCTTGGCCCCCGCTTGACGAATCACGCCCAAACTTTCAGGATAGGAGCAGACCAGAGCTGGCCAAAGTCAGGAAAATTTTGCAAAGATTCATCAATTGGCGCCAAAGTTATTGGGAATAAAATGTAGACTACAAGCAGGATAAGGATGGGAATGCGGACCATCTAATCACTTGTTACACCTGACTGATCCAGTATACTGATACATGGCCATTGTGCCCATCAACTTCAGGCTGAGTTCTCCGGCCTACAACTAGGACTGTCCCCCGCACACTTGTCTTGAGGAAGATCCGCCATGACTACCCCTTGGGGCACCATAGGGTCGTAACTTCAACGCTTGTTCTAGGTCCAGCACCACCAGGATTCCACACTAGGAAGGATAGGAATCTCTGGATACAAATCCGCATCTGGACTTTCTTAAAACCTGTATATATGTGTATATATGAAAATGCCTTCACTGTACATAATGTTCACCACTTAAACACCATTCACATTTGTCACTCATTTGCACTTTATGTTTATTGTTGATCTTGACAGTCTACCTATGTAATGTATATATCTTTGAATGAAGTAATTCTGATATAAAATACGCAATATCATTCAATTGATATTATGTCCTATTCATTAAGTGTTGGGTTATAAATCTATGTGTGTGTTAGAGAGCTTCCTTTCCTAATTGCATTAATGGTATTCCCAAATCGCTCTTGTTCTACCCGACAGAACCATTGTTGTTTAACCATTTATTACCTTTTTTCTTGGCCCCCACTTGACAAATCACGCCCAAACTTTCAGGATAGGAGCAGACCAGAGCTGGTCAAAGTCAGGAATATTTTGCAAAGATTCATCAATTGGCGCCAAAGGTATTGGGAATAGAATGTAGACTACAAGCAGGATAAGGATGGGACTGCGGACCATCTAATCACTTGTTACACCTGACTGATCCAGTGTACTGATAATTTGTCATTGTGCCCATCAACTTCAGGCTGAGTTCTCCGGCCTACAACTAGGACTGTCCCCCGCGCACTTGTCTTGAGGAAGATCCGTCATGACAACACATTGGGGCACCATAGGGTCAAAACTTCAATGCTTGTTCTAGGTCCAGCACCACCAGGATTCCACACTAGGAAAGATAAGAATCTCTGGATAGAAATCCACATCTGGCCTTTCTTAACACCATGTGCGCGGCGGCTTTTCCCGCTGTGTGCTGACTTTTTAAAAACCCGCGGTTCATGACGAGCTCAGGTTGTCATGAGCGTACGAGAACCATAACTCATGACGAGCTGAGCTCGTCATGAGCGTCGAAGGGGTTAAAACCTGTATATATGTGTATATATGAAAATGCCTTCACTGTACATAATGTTCACCACTTAAACACCATGCACATTTGTCACCCATTTGCACTTTATGTTTATTGTTGATCTTGACAGTCTACTTATGTAATGTATATATCATTGAATGAAGTAATTCTGATATAAAATACGCAATATCATTCAATTGATGTTATTTCCTATTCATTAAGTGTTGGGTTATAGATCTATGTGTGTTAGAGAGCTTCCTTTCCTAATTGCATTAATGGCATCCCCAAATCTACCCGACGGAACCATTCTTGTTTAACCATTTATTACCCAGGTTCTGAGGGACACAGGGTCACCCCTTTTTCTTAAACTATATATACACGTATATATATATACACACACATATACACACACACACACACACACACACACACACACATATATATATATATATATACATACATGTATATATACACACATATACTTTCACACATGTATACACATATATACACACACATATATATATACACATGATTTACCTACTGGCGGTCGCCAGTAGGTAGGTATAGTTAGGACCTAGTTACCATAGGAAATCCACAACATTCTATTGGGAATAACTTTGGCGCCGATTGAGGAAATTGCGTGCAATTTTCCAAAATTTTGTCCAGCTCAGTCCTGCTCCTTCCCTGGAAGTTTCAGGGGGATTTGTCATGTGGGAGCCGAGAAAAAGAAGGGGTCCCAAAATGTGTTTTCCCCACGTTAATTTCCATAGGATGTTCAGACACGGCTACAGCCCGAACCGCTTAATGTAATTACACCAAACTTTGCAAAATTGTAGGGACTAGTATGCAGAAGTGCCTTTTCTATATTTGGTGAAAATTGCTCCAGTGGTTTTTATGAAAAGTAAGTTAAAAAACACAGATATATCTATATGCGCGCGTCGAGCGCTTACATGTACGCGTACCGGGGAGCGAACCCAGCACGCCAAGGAAGTGCGCGAGCGGAAAGCTGATTGGCTCTCAAGTGTCTGTCAACATTCTAAACTGTCCAGAGAGTCCGCCATCTTGTGTCTCGGTAGAATCGAGACACAAGAGGTGAAAAAAAGAGGGAAATCATTAAAAGGGGGCAGGGTAGACACCCCCTGACCCCCTAGGTTTTCTGAGGGGGGCCTAGAAGGACCACGAAGGGCAAAAAAACTATTTTTCTTTTTAAATTTTCGCAGAGTGGGCTCCGGGTGCACGTACAGGTACGCGTACCACAAGGAAAAACAGAGATAAAAATGTAGTTTAAATAATGAATTTAGAGTGTTTAGAGGTAGGGTAGCTCTGAAAAGAGCTGTTGTGTTATGTGTGTGAATTAAGTACCTACAAGTAGTATTTTTTTTAAAAAATTAACATTTTTAACAATTTTTAATTACGAAATATAAATTTATTGTTCAGAATTTTCGTAATTTGAAAGAACTTCTAACATTAAATCGTCAGAAATTTCGTCATTGGTAGTCTCCCAAGAAGAATCCTGGAACTCAATGAACTCCAAATATTCAAATAATTCAGAATCCAAAGATTCATCATAAAAATCCCCCATGCCATCTCCTTCTTCAATAAGGTCTTCAGTATGTTTATTCACATCGACTGGATCATTTAAATTGTCTAAAATAGTTGCAGAAATTTCAAAAACAATGTCAACTGACTCCTCATTAAGATCCATCATTGATGTTAGGGTACTATAAAAAGAGAGAGAGAGAGAAAGACAGTGAGAGTAAGAAATTTTTATATTAAAAAACATTATTCCTATTAACTTAACGTGTACAACATAGTCCCCCTTACAAATTAACAACTAACCGTTGAGAATGCTGTTGAAAATTCTCACACCAGAAACTGAAAACCAAAAACTCCTCACAAATCTACCTCAGACACTGCAATCACAAAATGGCCGTCATTCCCTCTCATTCTTCACACTTATACCTGTCCCTAACCAATCAAATTTCTTCACACACAAAACCAAACTAACATTTTAATTGGTTATACAGATCAACACTTTCAAACTCACATAATCTTCAACCTACTCAAAAGTGTCAGTGTAGTAACCCCCTGACCCCCTAGGTATTCTTAGGGGGGCCTAGGAGGGCCATGAAGGGCAAAAACACTGTGTTTTTTTGTGGAAATTTCGCGGAATAAGCTCAGGGTGCGCTTACACGGGCGCTTACAGGTACGTGTCCCCCGAGTGCACCAAGGGGAAAAACAGTGAAAAAAATTAGAGTAAAATAATAATTTAGAGTGCTTAGAGGTAGGGTAGCTCTGAAAAGAGCTGTTGTGTTATGTGGGTGATTTAACTACCTACAAGTGGGTACCGATGCAGAGTCTAAAATTCAAGAGGAAGACTCTGTTCCCCTCATCTGAGAAATGTACACCATCTCTCCTATAGATGCCTTGCATATTGTAGCGCAAGATATTGTGGTATATGGAACCCATACCGTAGTCTCTCAGGAAAGCAGAAACAGATTTATTCACATGTTTTCTTGCTTTCTCAATCTGTGGACGAAATTGGTTGGACCAGTTCCATTTTTGCCTTTGGGATATATTAGAATATACCAAGGCAGTTTTTGGAAAAAGTGACATCAATTGCCCAAAGGTGTCCTTTAAAAGCATTTCCAGACTTACCCCAGTCAAGGTGCCCAGGTCATTGCCACCACAGTGCACAATTATGAGGTCAGGGTGTGGTAGATGCATAAAGGATTTTACCAATGGTATCAATTGGTGACATCTCAATCCTCTCTGGCCAATCCACATAATATCCACATTTGGTAAATCAAGGTTGGGAATACCTCTGTTTGCTGCATACTTTTCACTCCAGTGAACATAGATATGTCCCACAATCCAGACTTAGGCATTTTGAAGGTGGATGTGGTTGTACCCAGATGAGTTGTGGAAATGTAATGGCAGTTTGAAAGTAGGAGTTCTGAAAAAAAGTGGTTGAGATTCAGTGCACTTGAGAAAGAAGGATTGATTGGTGGTTTCTTAAAAATTCAACACTGAAAATTAGGGTGCATGCTTCTGTTTTTTGAAAGAAGTAATTCTATTGGTTGAGAAAAAGTCATTTAAAGAAACATTGCACAGGATAAGCTGGTGTATTGAGAGGTCAAACATCCTTGCTGGGTTGATTTGCAACATAGTATGATGAGCTTTTCACCTGTGTGCTTAGTTAGGTGGGAGTTACCATGGTAACAGGCTGAATTAGCACTGGGAGAATGGGTGAATATTATGTGAGTTTGAAAGTGCTGAAATGTAGAACCAATTAAAATGTTAGTTTGGTTTTGAAATAGTGTGGGAAGAATTTTGATTGGTTAAGTCCAGGGATATGTGTGAAGAATTACAGGAAATCAGGGCCATTTGTGGTTGCAGTGTCTGAGGTGCATTTAAGAGATTCTGCTTAAGAAAATCTGGTGTGTGTGACTGACACTGTTCTAAATCTTCAAAAGCATTTTTAAAGGTGAGTAATGATTCATTTATTATAGAAAGAGTGCTGTATGCACTATGGGGAAGATTAAGAAGCATGTTGGGCTTCTTTATTCTTGCATTGTGTCTGATGTTTTTTTGTAATGCTGGTAAAAAATTAATGCTGCATATTGGAAATGTATTTTGGAAATGAGCCAGGTTTCTGCCTTGTAATGTAGTGGTCATTTAAATTGGCTGTGCTCTGTGTCTAAAATGATTTACTATACTAAATGTTTTTTTGTAAAATGTATGGCTTTCACATTTTTGACAAGGATTACACTGAGTGTCTCTGTGAAATAAGGAATTATATTTTCACATTTTTGTATAATGTCACCTGTGTCTCCTTACACTTGGCATCTCTTAGCTTATAGGGTGCTATTTCTTTTTGCATTGTGTCTCATGATAGTATGTAATGCTGGCAAAAAAATGATTGGTGCATATTGGAAATGTATTTTGGAAATGAGTCAGGTTTCTGTCTTGTAATGTAGTGGTCATTTAAATGGGCTGTGCTCTGTGTCTAAAACGATTAACTATGCTAAATGTTTTTTGGTAAAATGTATGGCTTTCAAATTTTTGACAAGGATCACACTGAGTGTCTGTGTGAAATAAGGAATAATATTTTCACATTTTTGTATAATGTCACCTGTGTCTCCTTACAGTTTGCATCTCTTAGCTATAGGGTACTGTTTCTTTTTGCATTGTGTCTCATGATAGTATGTAACGCTGGCAAAAAAATGATTGGTGCATATTGGAAATGTATTTTGGAAATTAGTCCGGTTTCTGCTTTGTAATGTAGCGGTCATTTAAATGGGCTGTGCTCTGTGTCTAAAACGATTTACTATGCTAAATGTTTTTTTGGTAAAATATATGGCTTTCAAATTTTTGACAAAGATCACACTGAGTGTCTGTGTGAAATAAGGAATTATATTTTCACATTTTTAACTAAAGTCACCTGTGTCTCCTCACAGTTTGCATCTCTTAGCTTATAGGGTACTGTTTTAATGTTTAACATTTTTGACAAGGATCACACTGAGTGTCTGTGTGAAATAAGGAATTATATTTTCACATTTTTTAATAATGTCACCTGTGTCTCCTCACAGTTTGCATCTCTTAGCTTATAGGGTACTGTTTTAATGTTTAACATTTTTTACAAGGATCGCATTGAGTGTCTGTGTTTAATAAGGAATTATATTTTCACATTTTTGTATAATGTCACCTGTTTCTCCTCACAGTTTGCATCTCTTATCTTGTAGAGTATTGTTTTAATGTTTAACATTTTTGACAAGGATCACATTGAGTGTCTGTGTTCAATAAGGAATTATATTTTCACATTTTTGTATAATGTCACCTGTTTCTCCTCACAGTTTGCATCTCTTAGCTTACAGGGTGCTGTTTCTTTTTGCATTGTGTCTCATGTTTCTATTTAATGCTGGTAAAAAAGTAATGGTGCATATTGGAAAAGTATTTTGGAAATGAGTCAGGTTTCTGCCTTGTAATGTAGTGTGAAAAAAGAATGTTGCCTATGCCTCCGAGTTTTAAATTAAGCACTGAATGGTTATGGATAAACAACACTTTATTAGTTTACCCTGACAATAACTTATGTCGTTGAGTCATTACTTAGTTGAACAATTTTTTCATTCTACAACAACAGACATTGAATCGCCATCAACTTCATATCTAGCCATATGTAATTCAAAAAACAATTTGTGCATATGTACAGTGCAAGGGTTCAATAGAAAACATTTAAAGAAGAAAAAACATTTAGTCATACATATACAATCTATACATGGACAAAATAAATCTTAAACATAGTGAGAAAAAATAATAAACAATTCACAGTAGAAAATCACAAATGTGAGGGGAGCAGGAGGAAAAAATATTTTTCAAAAGTCAACTCCCAACTCGTGAAACGAATTCAGTCTCTATTATTCAGGAAAAGAGCCCATTTTATGCATAACTGACATGGACCTCTAATGTCAGATAGAGTGCCGACGCGTTTCGAATCCTGTTGCGTTATTTACAGGATTCTCATCAGGGCGGTGTGATTCTAGTCCATGGGAACTGTTTATAAAAAGAAAGGGGGAATATTGTTTAGCAAACTTGGTCCACTCCTTTTTTATCCAGGGGCGGCCAAACACGACCTCGCTTCAAGCAACCATGGCAAATGCGCACTCGCAACAAGAATTACAACAATTAGATTTGTCTACCATAGTAAATCTTTCTGACAAAGAACTAACTAGGGATGAGGAAATGCTTCTGAACCTGGGCCTCAAATTTGTTCCGACCAAAAGAACAGATTTTACGAAATTGAAATTGGAGGCACTTGACTTCTGCCGCAAAGTTAGGCTGAAAACTTACTTCGCTGGGGCCGAAATGACGTCAACACAGGAAACTACTGGACTTAGGGTCAAATCTAGGTTCACTCCAACAATAAACATTCCGAAACAAATCATTGCTTTTGAACAAGCGGTTCTGTCCTCCCTCACCAAACTTGAGAAGAAAAGCAGCTTTGTCAAAAACAATATCAGTAAAGGAATTCAAAAGGCAATTGGTGATTTGAAATCTGACACATCGATTGTTATAAAGCAGGCGGATAAAGGCGGGGCGGTGGCTCTATGGCCTCATCCAATGTACCTTACTGAAGGACAATTACATGTGAATAATCGGGAGTGGTACAGACCGTCCAAAGAAGATCCCGTCCTTGCCATTCAGGACAAAATAGCTAAAATCACACAGACAGCCTTAGACGAAGGCTACCTAGGGTCTAAAGAGCATGAATTCTTGAACAAAAAGTCACTGAGAACGCCAATCCTCTACTTTTTACCTAAGATTCATAAAAATGACAAGGCACCACCTGGGAGACCCATAGTGTCCGGATGCGATTCTGTGCTAGAACCGATATCAAAATATATTGATTTCTTTTTAAAACCATGTATAGCACAAGTGAAATCGCACCTGAGGGACACCACAGATTTCATCACCCGAATTGAGGGGCGCACATTCAATGAATTGACGGAGTTGATGGTGACACTGGATGTCGCTTCGTTATACACCCAAATACCGCAGGACGAGGCACTTGAGGTCATCGAACTCTATCTAGAACAACGAGAAAGACCCCACCGGGTGCCTTCTACATTCATTGTATCATTGGCTGAAATAACTCTTCGGAGCAATTATTTCAAGTTCGAGAGTGATTTTTTCATACAAATCAAGGGGACAGCCATGGGCTGTCCTTATGCGCCGGAGCTGGCGGTGCTGTACATGGCACAATATGAGGAGAGATTCATTTACAAGGACAACCCCTTCTCACACCACATCATTCAATGGCTGAGATATATAGATGACGTCTGGCTCCTGTGGCAGGGGAGCCAGATGGAACTTGACCAATTCTATGTATGGCTCAATTCTAGACACCCTGATATCAAATTCACGTTGAACTCCAGTTCCAAAGAAATGACTTTCCTTGACGTCACAGTAGGCACCAGCGAGTCTAAGTTGACAGCCTCTTTGCATAAGAAGGAAACAGACAGGAATACAATCCTTCACTATACCAGCTCACATCCACAAAGCCTTAAGGATAACTTACCTTATGGTCAACTGCTCAGAATCAGACGCAATTGCACAAACCTGAACGATTTTGATTCACACGCAACAAGATTCTGCAGTGAGATGGCTGATAGAGGATACCCCAAAAAACTGTTGAAACATGCAAAAAACAGGGCCAAATTTACCCCGAGAGACACACTTTTGCAGGTAAAAGAGAAAAAGGAATTGGACAAATTGGTGTGTGTGACAACATTTGGTCAACACACAAACCAATTCAAAAACATCATTAGAAATAATTGGCATTTACTGGAAACACTCGATTACCCCCTCTCCAAACCCATCTTTGCAATGCGCAAAAACACGAGCATTGGACAACAACTCATCAAAGCAGATAGTTACATTCCTCCACCTAAAAGTGACCTTATAGCTCAGTGGAATTTGAAACCTTTAAGTGGGCACCACAAATGTGGTAACTGTGTATCATGTTCCACAACATTAGAAGGTGATACTTTCATCAACCATGGCATCAAGTGGAAACACGAGGCTTTTACGAACTGTAAAACCCGAAATATCGTCTATGCAGTGGTTTGTCCATGCGACAGAGTTTACATTGGAAAAACAAATCAACCCATTAATGCCAGAATAACACAACACCGTTCTCGCATAAAGAGAAAAGTCATGTCTGCACCAATGGTGGAACACTTTTTAAACAATAATCATACTGAAAATGATTTCAAATGGACATCACTGGTTTGGATAGACCCCAAACGCTATCCAGATGTCGAAACTATGTTACTACGCAAGGAGGCATACCTAATTCTAAGATTTGACAGTGTGAATAAGGGTCTTAACACTCTCAGCGAAATTAATCGGGCATAAATCCAAATCCTGGACTTCATTTCCCATAAGGCACCAGAAACCACTGTGGCTCTGATTGGACGAGAGCGGATCACATGTTTTATGTTTGTGAGAACCGGCTCTGCTCCGGACAACCAAAACCAGAGTGTGCCGGTTGGAAGCAGGATGTACTAGCGGAGCCCTCCGCGATGATTTATGGTAAGATCAAGACACCCGCACACTGTGACTCGCTTCTAAACTGCAGTCTTCCCTTTTTTTTAAAGAAACAAGAATTTCACAATAGTGATACCCGTTTTCCTCCTTGCCCCACAGATTTGACACCAGGCAGTTCCCAATACCGGTGAGGACCTTTCCCGCCCGTGCTGAACCGTCCAAAAGTAAGTTCCCCTGCGAGGCGCCACCGCCTCTGTGCATGGCTGATCGATTGAGATCGATTCCAACCCTTTCCTAATCTTCCTTTTTCCCAGAGAAACAAACACGCCAGCAATGAAAATTAATTTCTGACACCGGCACACCAGTCGAAGGGTTGCGAAGACTGAAGGTAACTGTTAAACCCACGCACTCCGCTTTCAGTGAGTACTAACTCTCCACAATGAATTTCTTATTCCAATCTCGCTCTGTTGCAGCCCAAACCCGCCTGCCATAGACGATCCTTCATTCAAACAGAAGCCACTTGGGGCATTTAAATAAAAGGTATGCCGCACTTTGATGCGTGTATTGTTCATGAGTACAATTGGCTAGTGGACCAAGTTTGCTAAACAATATTCCCCCTTTCTTTTTATAAACAGTTCCCATGGACTAGAATCACACCGCCCTGATGAGAATCCTGTAAATAACGCAACAGGATTCGAAACGCGTCGGCACTCTATCTGACATTAGAGGTCCATGTCAGTTATGCATAAAATGGGCTCTTTTCCTGAATAATAGAGACTGAATTCCTTTCACGAGTTGGGAGTTGACTTTTGAAAAATATTTTTTCCTCCTGCTCCCCTCACATTTGTGATTTTCTACTGTGAATTGTTTATTATTTTTTCTCACTATGTTTAAGATTTATTTTGTCCATGTATAGATTGTATATGTATGACTAAATGTTTTTTCTTCTTTAAATGTTTTCTATTGAACCCTTGCACTGTACATATGCACAAATTGTTTTTTGAATTACATATGGCTAGATATGAAGTTGATGGCGATTCAATGTCTGTTGTTGTAAAATGAAAAAATTGTTCAACTAAGTAATGACTCAACGACATAAGTTATTGTCAGGGTAAACTAATAAAGTGTTGTTTATCCATAACCATTCAGCGCTTAATTTAAAACTCGGAGGCATAGGCAAAATTCTTTTTTCACGTTACTGTGGCCCTGCCTACCCTCTCTCCCATTGGGCCCAGCCACCCCTGTTGGTTTAGCTTGTAATGTAGTAGTCATTTAAATGGGCTGTGATCTATGTCTAAAACAATTTACAATGCTAAATGTTTTTGGGCAAAATGTATGCCTTTAACTTTTTTGACAAGGATCACACTGAGTGTCTGTGTCAATTAAGGAATTATATTTTCACCTTTTTCTATAATGTTACCTGTGTCTCCTCACAGTTTGCATCTCTTAGCTTATAGGGTACTGTTTCTATTTGCACACACACAAAGAGGGAGATGAGACACATGCACAGAGTGAGATGCCACACACAAAGAGAGAGATGACACACAAAGAGAGAGATGGGGCAGGCACAGAGTGAGATAAGACACGCAAAGAGAGAAATGACACACAGGGACTGAGTGAGATGAGACTCAGGCACAGAGTGAGATGGGAGACTTAAAGAGAGAAATGACACACACAAACAGAGAGATGGGGCAGGCACAGAGTGAGATGAGACACAGGCACAGAGTGAGATGAGACACAGGCACAGAGTGAGATGAGACAGAGGCACAGACTGAGATGAGACAAAGCCACAGAGTGAGATGAGACACAGACACAGAGTGAGATGAGACACGCAAAGAGAGAAATGACACACGCAAAGAGAGAGATGGGGCAGGCACAGAGTGAGATGAGACACAGGCACAGAGAGAGATGAGACACAGGCACAGAGTGAGATGGGGCAGGCACAGAGTGAGATGAGACACAGGCACAGAGTGAGATGAGACACAGGCACAGAGTGAGATGAAACACAGGCAAAGAGTGAGTTGAGACACCCAAAGAGAGAAATGACACACGCAAAGAGAGAGATGGGGCAGGCACAGAGTGAGATGAGACACAGGCACAGAGTGAGATGAGACACAGGCACAGACTGAGATGAGACACAGGCACAGAGTGAGATGAGACACATGCACAGAGTCAGATGAGACACGCAAAGAAAGAAATGACACACGCAAAGAGAGAGATGGATCAGGCACAGAGTCAGATGAGACACAGGCACAGAGTGAGATGAGACACAGGCACAGAGTGAGATGAGACACGCAAAGAGAGAAATGACACACACACAAAGTGTGAGATGAGACACAGGCACAGAGTGAGATGAGACACAGGCACAGAGTGAGATGAGACACAGGCACAGAGTGAGATGAGACAAGCAAAGAGAGAAATGACACACACAAAGAGAGAGATGGGGCAGGCACAGAGTGAGATGAGACACGGGCACAGAGTGAGATTAGATACAGGCACAGAGTGAGATGAGACACAGGCACAGAGTGAGATAAGACACAGGCACAGAGTGAAATGAGACACAGGCACAGAGTGAGATGAGACACAGGCACAGAGTGAGATGAGACATGTAAAGAGAGAGATGGGGCAGGCACAGAGTAAGATGAGACACAGGCAGAGAGTGAGATGAGACACGCAAAGAGAGAAATGACACACACAAAGAGAGAGATGGGGCAGGCACAGATTGAGATGAGACACAGGCACAGAGTGAGATGAGACACAGGCACAGAGTGAGATGAGACACAGGCACAGACTGAGATGAGACAAAGGCACAGAGTGAGATGAGACACGCAAAGAGAGAAATGACACATGCAAAGAGAGAGATGGGTCAGGCACAGAGTGAGATGAGACACAGGCACAGAGTGAGATGAGACACAGGCACAGAGTGAGATGAGACACGCAAAGAGAGAAATGACACACACAAAGAGTGAGATGAGACACAGGCACAGAGTGATATGAGGCACAGGCACAGAGTGAGATTGGGCAGGCACAGAGTGAAATGAGACACGCAAAGAGAAAAATGACACACACAAAGAGTGAGATGAGACACAGGCACAGAGTGAAATGAGACACAGGCACGGAGTGAGATGAGACACAGGCACAGAGTGAGATGAGACAAGCAAAGAGAGAAATGACACACACAAAGAGAGAGATGGGGCAGGCACAGAGTGAGATGAGACACAGGCACAGAGTGAGATGAGACACAGGCACAGAGTGAGATGAGACACAGGCACAGAGTGAGATAAGACACAGGCACAGAGTGAGATGAGACACAGGCACAGAGTGAGATGAGACACAGGCACAGAGTGAGATGGTGCAGGCAGAGAGTGAGATTAATAATGAAACTGTACTGCACTGTTGCTGTGACACAGTTGCTGTGCTATAAACGTACTTATGTTGTAAACTAGTGTTTATATGGTTCACTTATTGTAATTGCTATGTAGTATGTTAGTAGTGGCCTATAATTTGTTATTTTTTCTTTACCACAGATTGTAATCATCTATAGAAAGATAAAAGAATATGCCGACGAATGAAAGAAGAAGAAAAAGTTACAAACATACTTTATTGGCCAAGAAAACACAATTAGAAGACTCATTCAAAACACAATCTTCAGTGAAAAAAAGAATGTTCCTGGTAAGCAAACAAAGGAGTTTTTTAGGAAATAAATGCAATGTAAAAAACATTTGGATATTGTTTCAAAGAAAAAAAATCATCTGTAAATACAAAGAAAAAGCAGAGCGCCCCAAAAAATGTTAGACCTGTAGAAGGAGATGATATTGTCTCTAGTAATATAAGGAGAAATCAATTTATTGACATTCGTAGACAAATCTTTTATAATAGAATTGTTTTAAATGTATTAAAAAATGTTAAGATTTATAAAAAGAAGACTGCTTTTTACAAGAAAAAGACAAGTATAGTGAAGATTGTGGATCAGGCTTTTGAAGTGAAAAAAAAATTATTCAGTTTAGTAATCAATAGAATTCGTACACTAGATAAGGTAATCAATGTTTTGAAATCAAAATGGAAATGGAAAAGAGTAATTAATCGGACTAATTTTTGTGATGTTTTTTCTGGAGAATGGAAGCATAGTTCAAGTTGTGAGCCATTTTTTAATGAGGAGAGTTACTTTCAGGATAATGATTTGGTGCATGCAGTTGACACCAGTGGTCGAGCATATGAGGTGAAGGACGGTTGTCCGGTTGAAAAAGAAAAAATTGTGCCTAGAAATGCAGAAGAGGTGTTAGCTGATGAAGTTTTAGGGAGATGTCCTAAGGCTCCAGTGTATACTTGGAATTGTAGTAGTATTTGTAGTGTGCGACAGGATTCAATTGATTTGTTTTGCAATTTCTTACGGACATGTACTAAGAAAAGTCTAAAACAAAGATGAAAATGTTGCAAGAGTTAGATCCTTGCAGAGTGAGAGAAAAATCAGGTTTGAATGGGCATTCACTGGCTTGTCTTTCAAGAAAAGTATGTCAGAGTGTTTTTCACCATTTTAGGATGTTAGCAGTGCATCATAATAAAGTGAGGAAATTAGTGAGAAGGTTGTATTATGCAAAAAGTCGAGCCCTTAAGCTAAAACAGTTAAACAGTGCTCTTTTGCATGGATCTGAATTAGATGTGAAGAACATTTGTGAAGAAATTGAGTTTTGTTATTTTGGTGAAAAAGAGGACAGCTCAGAAACTGATACAGTAATAGAAGGTAATGTGGAAGAGAATGTACAGATTTCAAGTACAGAAAAATTTGACCATGAAATTACAAAGTTTAAGGTCAATTCAAGTGAAAGGCCTAATTTGTCTTGTGTGTGTTGTCGACGAACTCATTATAAGAATCAGACTAGGTTAGTTGATTTATATGTAAAAAGTGAAATGGAAAATAATAATGAGTGGAAGGATTTTGCAACTTATTTGTTGGTAGAAAATTGTTTTGATTTCGGTTCTGAACAACGTATTTGTAAATATTGTTATAATAAATTAAATGAAAACAGAATGCCTGCTAGAGCTGTTCAAAATAATCTAGAGTTGGTAGACATTCCTTCTGAATTGATGGATTTAAATACCTATGAGTCTATTCTGATTCAATGTGTGCATCCTTTTCAGTCTATTGTTTGCATGGAGCCTAAGACAAGGAAATTGCCTCCTTCAGATTTACAGAGAGGATTAAAGGGAAGAGGTGTTTCTTTGCCTCTAGATTTGATGAAAAATATTGATACAATTTGTGTAGAAAAAGTAGAAGAGGAACCTCTGGTTATTCTAGTTAATAGTGTTCCGACAAAGAGTACAAAAATCTGGCAAGAATTAGTGGATGTTAGGAAAGTCAAAAAGGCAACGTTGTATTTGGTAAAAAACAATCACTACTACAAAGATGTATATATTGAAGAAGAGGAAACAACTGTAGAAAAGGACAGTGATTTCTCAGCTGGGCAAATTGAAAAAGTTGATGTCTCTAGAAATGAAGAAATTTATGAATATTATAGTGTTCATCCATTGCATTCCAAAGAAGTAATGGGGAATGCTATTGGCTTGTTTCAAATGAAAGAAGAAAAAGAAAGTCCCATTAGTGTGTGGGAAGATAGTTGGGAAGCTCGATGTTTTCCTCAGTTATTTCTAACAGGTCAAGGTGGACGATATGATGACCGACCTGTTCAAATTCCTGCATCTGAATACCGGACTTTAAGATTATATGCAGAAGATCCAAGGTTTCGTCAATGTATTCCATATTTGTTTCATCTACTGTTTGAGAGTGACTTATCTGGACTTTCTTATGCAGTGAACCATATACTGAAAAGTGGAGTACATCTGCAAAATGTTTCGGCAAGGGACTTTATGGATAAAGTCAAACTGCAAGACACTGTTTTGGAATCCCAGCTCATTAATCTCATGGCATGTCAGCGTGGTACTAACGAGTATTGGTACCGTCGTCATGGGGAATTGAAATGTATGCTAAGAAACTTAGGAACTCCTACATGGTTCCTCACTCTTAGCTGTGCACATGCAAACATTGAAAATATAGAATACAAGACACCTGGAGAACTGTGCTCTTTGGATCCAGTTAATGTATGCAGGTATTTCAATCATAGGTTTGAAGCTATGATGTCTTTTATCACAAACAAAAAAAATCCTCTGCTTGGAGAGGTTTTGGATTTCTTTTGGAGAAAGGAGTATTAAGCAATAGGTGCTCCTCACATACATATGCTGCTATGGATCAAAGATGCACCCAGATTTGGAACAGATTCGGATGACACAGTGATGAGTTTCATTGAACAGTATTCTACATGTGCTGTTCCGAAAAGTACAGAAGAAAACAATTTAAGACATCAAGTTTTATGCTTTCAAACCCATCGTTGTGGAAAATACTGTTGTCAAAAGTTCAAATCCAAGGACAAGTTCTACACAAAATGTCGTTTTGGATTTCCATGACCAGTAATATCTAAAGGAAGAGTGAACAATTTTATGTCTTCTCTGCGACATACTGTGACAAGAAAGTCTCTGAAAAATACCTACAACTTAAGAAGAAATGAAGAGTCCAAATACATAAATGACCACAACCCAGTAATTTTGTCCTTGTGGAATGCTAACATTCCACATATATTAACATTCCTGATGCTCACGCATCAGGAACTACCAGGGACACAGACATTCCCCATGCATTCCTATGGGAGGGCAGGCCAACCTTACTCCACGCACTCAGAGTGCGCACACACTTTCCACTGGGACACAGTGAAAGTGTGCGGAAACAAAAAATCACTACCACCAATTCACATTTAAAAAGCAAAAAAAGTTTTAGGGGTGAACCTGCCAGAAGGGCCAAGTCCAACAATCACTGTCTTGTATTGTTACCGCTCCCACTGGATTGGCAGCTCATAACATTAAAGGGATTACTTTACATTGTTTATTGATGCTGCCAGTAGAGCATGATAATACATCACAATACCACAAGCTATCTGGAGAAGCTTGTTGTGAAGTTTCCAGAGTCCTGAAGAAAATTAAACTTCTTATCATTGATGAGGTAAGCATGGTATCAAATGTAATGCTTGCTTTTGTGCATTTAATAATGCAAGAAATTCTTAAAACAGAGTATGATGTGTTATTTGGAGGCAAACACATCATTGTTTTTGGAGATCTACTGCAGCTAACTCCAGTGAAAGGACAACCAGTGTTTAAAATGCTTACACATTAAGATACCAGGATGTGCCTAGGAAGCATTGGAAATGTTAATATATGGTTACATTTCAAATATGCAGAACGGCTTCAAAATATGCTACAGGCAAAGGATGAAGATTATAAAAATATTCTACAAGATGTAAGAATTGGAAAAGTAAGTGAGCATGGCAAAGAAGCTTTACATGCACGATTAATTTCAAATTTGTTTCCAAACGAAAATATTCTCCCAGAGAATATTTTTAAGAACATTGCTGAAAACAAATCTGTGATATGCTTGATGCCAACTGCAAGAATGTTCAATCTTCAACAACAAAATGTCAAAGTTGGAAAATCAAGAGATTGTGAAACTGGAAGCTATTGATAAAATAGAGCATGGAGGAGCAACTAATATTTTGTCAGAAAAGTTGAAATCAAAATTGGATTCTTTACAGAAGACAATATCTAAAACTGCTGGTTTGGAAAAGACTCTGTATGCATGTTTAAATTGTCGTATAATTTTACGACAGAATTTACATGTGGAAAGAGGTTTAGTAAATGGAGCAATGAGTCATGTTGTTGATTTTGTGAATTACCGAAATAGAGATGGTATTGAATTTTTAAAAATTATATTTGGTGGAATTGAAGAAGTACAACAAATCAGTCGTTGTTCTGGTCAATTTTTGCTTGTGAAAGATTTATATGTCCGCCGAAAACAGTTTTCCGTTTCTTTGGCATATGCGGTGACTATTCATAAATCTCAAGGTTTAAGTGTAGATAGTGCTTTGGTGAATATTGGAAGTTCTGTGTTCAAGGAGGGTATGGCATATGTTGCTTTATCTCGAGTCAGAACTTTATCTGGATTGTGCTTGATTGATTTTGATGAGACAAAGATTAGTGCAGATCTAAATTGTGTAAAAGAATATAATAGGTTAAGAAGAGAGTATGCTCCAAATTTAACCCAATATCCTCTATTTGAAAAGCGTGTGGTAGTCCGAAAAAGAAGAAATGAGAAAAATTGTAGTGAAGTTGTAGCAAAAAGAAAAAAAGTAGATGAACTAGTAATTGTAAACAGAAAGGAAAAGGATTCAGTTAAAGATGTTGTTGGATTTCAGTTTGAAAATAGTTCTGGTGTCAACTGCTATGTTAATGTAGTGGTTAATGTTGTTTTTTTCTCCAAACTTTACAAGAACAGATTGTTGAAAATCGGGATCAAAGATTTTGCTGTTTGTTGAATTCTGTGTTTGAGAAATGTAGCAGTGATAGAACAAAAATAGAAAGTGTTTCTGAAATTTGAAATGTTTTAGACATATGTTCTGGTCTAAATCAATTTTCACAGAATATTCAGCAAGATTGTAAGGAATTTCTAATGTATATGCTTGTTGTATTGCAAGATGAAGGTATAGATGTGGAAAATCTTTTTGGCCTTTCTTATAAATGACAGCATAACTGCGACAATTGTTCCTTTTCAAGTACTACTACAATATACACTGGAAGATTTATATATTTGACTTTAGCAGACTGCAACTCAGTGTCTTTTAATAATCTAGTTAGAGAAGCAAATCAAAACATGGTCTGTACTCAGTGTAAATCTGCAATGCTATCAACATTATTTATAGAAAGATATGGACAGTATGTAATTTTAATGTTCCAACGATGTAGACCTGATGGAACTAAATTGACAACTTTAATTAAAAAAATTGTGGCTTCTCAGTTATCAATTTCAGGAAGAACCTTTGCAACTGCAGCAATTATTTACCATGATGGTCCTTCGACAACATCAGGACATTACACAGCTTATTTAAAATGTCAAAAAGGCTGGACTAATTGTAATGATACTCACTTGACTTTCAAACAACGTTTGCCTTCTGACTTAGAAAATTCTTACCTAGAGTTCTTACAACTGAAATTTTAGGAAAGGTAATTGGCCTATGAAGATTGGAGCAGTTAATAAAACTTAGTCTGCTGTTCAAAATTACTTTGCGAGTGAGAGTGATCAAGATAATAAAAAACTTGTAGTTGTCATAGACGTAGTGTAAGTGTATCACATAGTGTGTGATATCAGTATTATAGGAAAAGTTGATCATGAGTTTAGGTAGAAATATAACTATTGTTACATGATGAAAATATGTTTGAGCTTTTCTTTCAGAAAGTCGAGGAAATTGAAGTTTAAAAGTACTATTGAGTAATTTCCAAAGAAAAGGACTTTCCATATACTATTTGGCCTTGTGGAAAAGTAAGTTGGTCAAAAATTAGTTAAGATATGTTTTTCTAAGTTTTACATTATTTATTGAAACGTTGTATGGGTTTTTTAGACACAATCTTTTTGATTGTGTTTTTTTTTGCCCGCTGTCATATGATGAGTAGTATTGAACTCACTGTTTTAAGTGAAATTCAATATATTCTGAGAACAGCAAAAATAAACCACATAACATGTTGTACAAGTTATTTTGTATTTTGTATTGTGAAATATATATTATACTCCCCTTGTCTCATGCTCACTCACCTTTTTCCACCCTCTATCACCCCTCTTTACTCACCCTCACTGCCCTTCTGTCACTCTCCTTCACCCCCGTTCCCTTACTCCACTTCCCTCACTACCCCTCATTCCCCATTCCAGCACTCCCCTTCCCCTCTCTCCCCTCCACCACTTTCCAGCTCTCAGTCCCTCTACTTTACTCCCCTTCCTTTGCTCCCTCAGTAATTCCCCTTCCCCCACTCACCTTACTCCACTTCACTCACTCCTTCTCTCACTGCCTCTGTCCTCTCACATCCTCACTCCCCTTCCCTCACTCTTTCACTCTTACCCTCACTCCCTCCATCCCCTCACTTTGTCACTCCCCCTTCCCTCACACTCACTCCCTTTAACTCACCAACACTCCCTCATTTACCTTTCTATGCTCCTTCACTTAGTCCCTTTCTGTCACTGCTTCCTTCACTCCCTCTGTCCCCTCACTCCCTCACTCCCCTTGTCTTACCCTCACTCACTTTTATCCACCCTCTATCACCCCTCTTTCCTAAACCTCACTGCCCTTCTCTCACCCTCCCTCACCCCCGTTCCAACTTCCCTCACTTATCCTCATTCCCCATCCTTAACTCCCCTTACCCTCACTCTCCTACCACAGTCACCTTTTCCCAGTCCCTCTGCTTCACTCCCCTTCCCCTCACTCTCTCAGTCCCCTTCCCTCATGCTCACTCCCTTTAACTCACCTACACTCCCTCACTGACCTTTCTATGCTCTCTCACTCAGTTCCCTTCTCTCACTCTTTCCTTCACTCCCTCTATCTCCTCACTCCCTCACTCCCCTTGTCTTATGCTCACTTGCCTTTATCCACCCTCTATCACCACTCTTTCCTCAACCTCACTGCTCTTTTCTTACCCTTCCTCACCCCGTTCCCTTACTCCGCTTTCCTCACTTATCCTCATTCCCCATGTTTACTCCGCTTTCCCTCACTCCCCTCCCACACTCACTTTCAGTTCCCCTGCTTTACTTCCCTTCCCCTCTCTTTACTTCCTACGCTCCCTCACTCATTCTCCTTTCCTCTCTCACTGTACTCTACTTCACTCACTCCTTCTTTTGCTCCCTCTGTCCTCTCACTTCCTTACTCCCCTTTCCTCACTCCCTCTCTCTTACTCTCTCCGTCCCCTAACTCTCTCACGCCTCTTCCGTCACACTCACTCTCTATAACTCACCCACACTCCCTCACTTACCTTTCTTTGGTCCCTCAATCATTCCCTTTCTGTCACTCCTTCCTTCACTCCCTCCGTCCCCTCACTCCCTCACTCCCCTTGTCTTACCCTCACTCACTTTTATCCACCCTCTTTCACTTCTCTTTACTCACGCTCACTGCCCTACTCTCACCCTCCCTCACCCCCGTTCCCTTACTCCGGTTCCCTCACTATCCCTCATTCTCCATCCTTCACTCCCCTTCCCTATACTTTCATCCACCACTCACCTTCTTTCAGTACCCCACTTCACTTTCCTTCCCCTCTCTTCCCTTCCTTCGCTCCCTCACTCATTCTCCTTTTCTCTCTCACCGTACTCCACTTCACTGACTCCTTCTCTCACTCCCTCTGTCCTGTCACTTCCTCACTCCTCTTCCCTCACTCCCTCTGTATCACCCTCACCCCCCCATCTCCTCACTCTGTTACTCCCTCTTCACTCACCCTTACTCACCTTCCATCCCTCACTGTCATAAACTCACCCACACTCACTCCCCTTCAGTCATTTGTTCCCTCAGTCACTTTCTCCCCTTCATTCAGTCATTTTATCCATTCATTTATGCAGTGCACATTCATTGAAAAAAGAATGAGAGAATATATAAGGAATATAGCTCTTTTTGGAGAATTGGAGATAGTTCTAAAAAGAACCTTTTTTTTCTTCTTTTTTTGATTTTATATTTTTATTATACTTTTCCAGAACGATTTTAAACTTTTTTTGTTTTTTGGGGGGGAGAAGAACAAAACCAGGGAATCCAAAACTGCTCAACAGGAGAAAAAAAAGGGGAAAAGTTAGTGATGGGTGGAGCAGAGGTGTTCTTCTTTTCTCTGAACAACCAGTTCTAAGCTCTGCTCCCCATAACAAATCAGTTTGTCGCAGTCCTTGCAGACAAATTTCAGACCTGCAAAGACCGACTGCACGTTAGGAACTAGTCTACCAGCTTGTCTTTCAGAAGGTGTTGCTCCACCAGTTGAGGTGCTGCCGCCATCTGTTGGGGGATTGCCTGCCAGGTCCCTGACACTTCCCCTCGCATAATTGTTGGGGTGCCTCCTCTCAACATGCCTGATTAACGTGGCATTCCCAAAGCTATACTTTTTTCTAGGGTCATCACGTGACAAGGTGGTGCCACAGATTTTGCAGCACTCCTTCGCCGCATTCACCTTTAGGGAAGGTAAAAAAATTCCAAATAAAATGTTCTTTTACTTTGCGCCGAGGAGGGTCCTCTGGCACAAAGTCTTCATCAGAGTCACTGCTGGGTCTTTCAGCCATTCTTGAAAAAAAAGAGATGTTGGAGAAGAAGCAGGGAACAGCTCTAGCTCTCTCCAAAGTCAAAGATGTAGTGAGGGAAATGGGTGGGGGCTTTCAATAGTTGGAAAAAAACACTGTTATGAACAAATCAAAAGTGCTGTTTTAAGGTCACATGGCTTGAAGCGCGCTTACGCTACGCACTCCGGGGCGCTTACGCGGCACGTACGTAGGCACTTCCGGGAACGCTTCCGGTGGCGCTTACGCTGTGCGTCAGAATGACGTTTTGCTAGATTTTTTTAAATGCGTTTAAAGGTGAAATACGGTTATTAAAAATGAAAATTAGTACTTTTATGAGTATGCCACTGAATGTCTAGCATTATTATTTACTTTAAATACATAATTATATATTTTTTGCACGTGGGAATAGTGCTCTCGCTACGTGTATGGGTGCATTTACCGGTGCGCGTACCCTGAGCGCTCCGGGGTAAAAAGATTTTTTTTTAAAACACAGGAAAAATACATTGAAAAATTTACTGTTAGAAAAAATATACATTATTTAAATAATTTTATAAAAATTATAATAATTAATAGCTATAAAAATAGCTATTAAAAAAACGTAATAATACACTTTAAAAACCGTAGGTTACAAACTCGTTATAGTTAGGAATTAGCATTTAAAAAACCTTTGAAATTCACTGAAAAAAACATCGTTTTAACACTCGTTATAGTTAGGAATTAGCATTTAAAAAACCTATGAAATTCACTGAAAAAACCATAGGTTTCACACCAGTTATAGTTAGCTGAACATTTTACTCATACAAAACCATTGAAATTCCCACGTTATAGTTAGTTGGACTCAATATAACATGTGCGCCCGCAATCCACTGCTGATGATGTCACATATTACATCATTCATGACATGGTCAGTGACATCACTGATGACATCACTGATGACATCTCAAATGACATCACTGATGACATCACTGATGACATCACTGATCTCATCACTGATGACATCATTCATGTGCTAATACAATGCACCTTCTCACACTCTAATCTAACCTTTGATACACCCAGTGTTAAATACAGACTACCATTCTTGAAACCATTGACACAGCAATACCAATTACTACATACGCACTTACTGATTCCTAAGTCTACACACACATCCACTCATTCACCCATACAATCACTCATACATACAGTCACTCATCAATACAACACTATCATATGCACTCATACACCTATACAGACACTCACACACTGCCATTCATCCATGGAGTTACTCACACACCTAGTCACTCATGCAAAGAATCAACCACACTCCCATTTCCTCATCTTTACAGTTATACACACAAAACCTTACTTATTCAAACATATACTAACACATACTTACTCTCTTTTACAATCACTGATACGAGTACACATTGATCCATACAGCCACTTACGCAATCACAGGCTCTCATGTATAGTCATTTATATATGGTAACCCTCACATGCACTGTGTTTTACATATGTACTTACTTGGACATGTAGCACTGAGATATCCATTCACTCACCAACACACCCATGCTGTTAGAAAGGCGATCTTAGGGGGGAGGCAGAGGCTGTCTGGCCGACCACCCCGAGACCCACCTCTCCTTCTAGAACTGGCCGAGCACGGTCGAGAGGCCTCCTGGCGAGGTTCCTCTCCTAGGATCGTACAGGCGAGCACTCACACCACTACAGATGAACACCACACAAGGATAGAGTATTAACGTCTTTATCAGCAATCAAGGCAGGTTATCTCAGCAATACAGTACAAATGGATCGAGGGATCCTTAAGGTCTTTAGTAACTGCGGGAAGGGGGTAGCAGGACAGCCTTGGTACCAGTCTGGTACAGGGATACCCTACGCTCAGCTCTCAATCCTCGAGCTGGGGGGTTCCTCAGGGTCGGGCCGCAGTAGCGCCAGCAGGGCCCCGAAGATGGTTTCAGCGAGGTTGGGCCGCGGCAGCGCCAGCAGGGCTCCAAAGATGGTTCCAGCGAGGTCGGGCCGCGGGAGCGCCAGCAGGGCTCCAAAGATGGTTTCAGCGAGGTCGGGCCGCGGCAGCACCAGCAGGGCTCCGAAGATGGTCTCAGCGAGATTGGGCCGCGGCAACGCCAGCAGGGCTCCAAGGATGGTTTCAGCGAGGTTGGGCCGCGCCAGCAGGGCTCCCAGGATAGTTTCAGTGAGGTTGGGCCATGGCAGCACCAGCAGGGCTCCAAGAGGGTTTCAGGGTTCGAAGTAGGTGAGTTCGTCTTGGGTCCCTCAACTTCCGGATACAACTGCTGACCCATTCCAGGGCTGCCCCAGATATAGGTCTGGAGTCCTTTGATGTCCGGAACCTCGCACCTGGGGGTCAGAGGGGCCGGGATGAGAGTGTCCAGACACCCAGCAGGGGGGTGGAGCCAGCGCCCAGGGAGGCTGGTGGGCAATCGAAACCAGTCGTCCGGGGACAACTGGAGGGCCATCGAAACTCCCCTCCTCCTTGATCAGTCAAGTGGCCGCTTTACCACCTGGTCGGATCTTGGTGCCTCGATGTCGGGGCTTTGCTAGGGCCGCGGCAGAGGTCGGGCAGAGGCCACGGTGCCCGGACGGGGAAGGCCCAAGATGGAGTCGGGGCCTGAGATGGGGGCCCGGGATAGGGATCGGACCAGCAGCGTGGGGCGAGTAGGGGTCGCCATGTTCTGGAGGGGGAGAGCAGGGGTCGCCAGGAGTGGTGGCTCTCGTGAAGGTTGGAGGGGGTATCTTCAGCCTGAGGGACAGGGGTCGATGTCGTCCAGTGCCCGCCATGCGGGAGGAGTGGGACCACCCCACGAGGCCGGGTCCAACACATGCACACAGTCAACCACCATACATCTGTTTTCACATGCACTCTTGAACCCATACACCAAGTGAATCAACTGCTCACACATCTATGCACAGAGTCACACACCTCCCAGCCACCCACACACACACTCAGCCTCACATACAAATACTTGGGCAACCAATCAATAACCCATATAGCCACTCATATAGCTACTGATCAACACATGCAGCAGCTTACACAACAACAGACATACTGATGCACATATTCAGACAGTTTAGTCACTAACCCATGCATTCAGTAAGAAACATTTAATCACTCACTCATACAGTCAGTCACGCACCTACTAAATCCTTCATCCAGACACTTATACATCCACTCATTCTTCAATATGTAAAACATATTTAAACTTTACAGAAACACACAGTCACTGGATGATGTCATCAGTGATGTCATCTGTGATGTCATTTGAGATGTCATCAGTGATGTCATCAGTGATGTAATTTGAGATGTCATCAGTGATGTCCCTGACCATGTCATGAATGATGTAATATGTGACATAATCAGCAGTGGATTGCGGGCGCACAAGTTATAGTGAGTCCGACTAACTATAACGTGAGAATTTCAATGGTTTTCGTAGGAGTAAAATGTTCAGCTAACTATAACTGGTGTGAAACCTATGGTTTTTTCAGTGAATTTCATAGGTTTTTTAAATGCTAATTCCTAACTATAACGAGTGTTAAACCTATGTTTTTTTCTGTGAATTTATATATATACACACACATATATACACATGAATATATATATATATATATATATATATATATATATATATATATATATATATATATATATATATATATATATATATATATATATATATATATATATATATATATATATATATATATATATATATATATATATATATATATATATATATATATATATATATATATATATATATATTACCTACTGGCGGTCGCCAGTAGGTATATATAGTTAGGATTTTTTCTCTATGGGATTTTTGAAAATTCTATGTCTAATAACTTTGGCGTTTGTGGACGGAATTGGCTGAAATTTTCAGGAAAATGGCACATTTTGTTTCTGAGCAGCCCCCGATAATTTGGGGGGGTTTCGTCAAGGGGGGGCCGAGAAAAAAGGGGGGTCCCAAAATGCGTTTTTCCCATGTTAATTTCCATAGGGCCTTTGGCCTCACTTTTAGCTCGAACGGCTGAATGGATTTGCACGAAACTTGGCAAAATTGTAGGGACTGTTAGCCCGATGTGCCTTTGCTAGGTCTCAATATATGTGCTCCAGTGGATTTTGAGAAATTAACGTTCAAAACAAGATATATATCTGTAACAGCGCTCCGGGCTGCGCTCCGGTCCGCTTACTTTTCGCGAAACGGAACTTTGCGCGCAGAAAGCTGATTGGCTCTCCGGTGTCTGTCAACATTCTAAACAGTCCGGAGCGGCCGCCATCTTATCTCTCGGTAGGATCGAGAGAGAAGAAGAGGTGAAAAACGAAGGGGGAATTTAATGAAAGGGGGCAAGGTATACCTCTCTTGACCCCCTAGGAATGATGTTGGGGTTATTAAAGGGTCCCGTGGGGAAAATAAAAAAATATATATTTTTCACGGTAGAAGCGCTTCCCGGGCCGCGAACTGGGCCGCAAACTGGTAGCGAAACGGGAATTCGCCATTTTGTGTTTCGTTTTAATTAAATTACTAGGTATAAGGGGGTGTGGGAGACGTATCCTGACCCCTTATGTTTTCTGAGGGTGGCTGAGGAGGCTCATATATGTTGATACATGTCTTCCAGCGGCTGTGCGTGAGCTTTTTTTTTTTTTTTTGCTGCGTGACGTCTGTTAACGTTCGATTCGATGGAAATCAGGAAGTGTTGACCACCATTTTGTCACTGCGAGTAAATATTTTGTTATAAATGAATCCTTATTGATAAACATTGTCTGCGCCATCTTGCCTTTTTGTCCAATGCCACAATTTTGTCGTGCACGGCAGCCATTTTAGATGCCTTGACCAGACCCACTCTCTGCACGCCGTCGATTCTCAGCACGGCTCCCCACCCTCGCAAGCATCTCCCCCACGCACTGGTCACCCCCGCTCTCTCTCTCATGCATGGGCCATATACTTCCCCCCATCTGCGCTGCTCTTCCCTGAGAATCACACCCTGTGCCCGCCCGACACCTCCCTTTCACCCTATTCACTACCGCACCCTCTGACACTCCTCTTCCTCTGTGTCCGATTGTCCAGGCCGGACCCAGGCTATCACCTAGCCCTGCGGATGTAGTTTATGGCCCCAGCTGTAGAGAATCCAGACATACCAATCCTCCCGATTCAGGCGTGAGACTACTGATTTCAGTGCTAGTCTTCCGCCTCCCGATTCCTGCAAGGAAAAACCCGGGGGCATATTACCAACAACTAGCGATAATTTTTGTCTCTAACTTGTTTAGAGACAAAAATTATCACCGCACATCGGCGAATTTTATCGCAGATAAACCTTGCTATTAGCAAGGTTTATCGCAAATGCGATAAAAAACGGCCGCAATGCATGAATATCGCTGAAAAGTCAGCGATATTCATGCATTATCCAGCAAATGCTCTTAGCCATGTTATCCACCTTCCATTGGATAACATGGCTAAAAACTGCTCAGGGCAGGTGTTAGCTTTTGGAGATATTCGCGCTTAGCGCGAATATCTCCAAAAGTTGGTAATAGGAGATAGCGATGGTTAGGGACTGTTTCCAGTCGCTAACATCTTGGCACGCCCACTTTGCATGTCATTAGTGATAAATATCACTGACATGCAAAGCGGGGCCCAATGAATCCTTATTGATAAACATTGTCTGCGCCATCTTGCCTTTTTGTCCAATGCCACAATTTTGTCGTGCACGCCAGCCATTTTAGATGCCTTGACCAGACCCTCTCTCTGCACGCCGTCGATTCTCAGCACGGTTCCCCACCCTCGCAAGCATCTCCCCCACGCACTGGTCACCCCCGCTCTCTCTCTCATGCATGGGCCATATACTTCCCCCCATCTGCGCTGCTCTTCCCTGAGAATCACACCCTGTGCCCGCCCGACACCTCCCTTTCACCCTATTCACTACCGCACCCTCTGACACTCCTCTTCCTCTGTGTCCGATTGTCCAGGTCGGACCCAGGCTATCACCTAGCCCTGCGGATGTAGTTTATGGCCCCAGCTGTAGAGAATCCAGACATACCAATCCTCCCGATTCAGGCGTGAGACTACTGATTTCAGTGCTAGTCTTCCGCCTCCCGATTCCTGCAAGGAAAAACCCGGGGGCATATTACCAACAACTAGCGATAATTTTTGTCTCTAACTTGTTTAGAGACAAAAATTATCGCCGCACATCGGCGAATTTTATGGCAGATAAACCTTGCTATTAGCAAGGTTTATCGCAAATGCGATAAAAAACGGCCGCAATGCATGAATATCGCTGAAAAGTCCGCGATATTCATGCATTATCCAGCAAATGCTCTTAGCCATGTTATCCACCTTCCATTGGATAACATGGCTAAAAACTGCTCAGGGCAGGTGTTAGCTTTTGGAGATATTCGCGCTTAGCGCGAATATCTCCAAAAGTTGGTAATAGGAGATAGCGATGGTTAGGGACTGTTTCCAGTCGCTAACATCTTGGCACGCCCACTTTGCATGTCATTAGTGATAAATATCACTGACATGCAAAGCGGGGCCCAAGATGGTCGCTATCTCCTTTTAGCTGTCACTAACTGGTGTTAGCGACAGCTTGGTAATAGGGAGATAATTTTATCTCCTTTTTTTTGGCTTTTAAAGCCAAAAAAGCGGAAATAAACCCCCTTGATAATATGCCCCACGATTCCTCGGGGGTTTCAGCTGACAGGGCTTGGTATTGTGTTACGTGCTAATTCTTCCAGGAAACGTCAGAGGGTCGATGTAGGGGTTCTAGAAGGGGTGATAAACCATTTAAGCCTCATGAACAAGCGCATGGTCTTTTAAAGATTTGTGAAGTACTCGGGGCGGCGGTGTGTGCGTGCCCTCTTTCAGGAGCGGGCGGGGGGGCACTGCCAGCAACTTGCCAGGCCAGGCAGTGTTCAACACGTGCATCACCCTTTGTCTGCCTGCTATTGCACTCCATGCTTCGGAAAGGTAAGAAAAAGAACGTGCATTTGAGTTTGAAATGTCCGATCCTGTAGCAGTACACTTGCAAAGCCCACACATGACAATAACCCGATTCAAGGCCCCATTCACCCGATTTTTTAAAAAAATATAGTACTCCAAGAAAGTTGGATTATAAAACTTTATTAACTTTTAAATATAACGAACGCAACAAAAACTGTAAATATATTTAAACATTTTTTGATAAAAAAAAACAACAATGGTCAGAAGCTGTCTTTTGTGCGAATAGTCCCAAGGCAGCACAACGTGCTGAGTTGTGGAAGGCACCCAGGTGAAGAACCATCCCTTCTTTAAACCCCATGGTGACCAACTATAGTTTCAATGAGTGCTATGTCCCAGGTTTTACATAAAGTAGTGTTTACCTAGAGTGGTGCTGTGTAGGACACTCTGAATGGAAATTAACCAGAACTATAACGATAACAACAACAACAACAATAATATAACTTTTATGCCCAAATTACGCAAACATTTAGCTAATCTGCTAAAGGGGGGAGTCGCCATTTCTTTACAATAATCAATAATGAAAAATCAACATCAATAGGGTTGTCCGTATTCCCGATGCAGCACTATAGTGCAACATACACAGCACCTGGGGTGTCAAGAGTGAACAGGTCCTAGCTGCTTAACCAATGACTGACAAATGCTATATTAAACACTTACTATGTATAATACTTGCGTTCACAATAGTTTTACTTTACAAAACAGAACAAAAGATGTCCCCTGTAAGTAAACCCATATTAGCTGTTTCAGTTATTGAACATCCTAAGGTTTTATGACATGGGGAACAGTGGTGATATCCTGGGCCACCCATCCGTAGCCTCTCTAATCTCCATTACAATGTGTTTTTTGCTAAAATTAGCCAGAACTATAACCATAACAACAACAACAACAATAATATAACTTTAACGTCCAAATTACGCAAAGATTTAGCTAATCTGGTAAAGGGGGGGAGTCGCCATTTCTTTGGATAATTTATTCATCCATCCGTAACCTCTCTAATCTCCATTACAATATGTTTCTTGCTGTCGCTAGCTGATGAAAAAACTAAAGTGATAACTTCCTCATCCTTATTTTGTCTTTCTTTGTTCCTTAAGATGTTATCTGTGTCAACCTCTTCCGAGAATGCTGATGCGTTAGGGATTTCCTTGTGTTTCTTAATAGCATTGGTGTCTGCACACTTCTTTGTCAATTCTGTGAACATGATAACTGCTTCATAAACAGACGATATCCTTGTTAAGTCATTAGTGTTAAGTGTGTCTGAAACTACAGTGCCCTTCTGTTTTTCTTTCTTCAGGCTCTACAGAGTTTTGTGTGTTGTTCTTTTGAGCGACAATTATTCCAGAGGTTTCAGGTTCACTTGTTTTGTCCTGCAGTGAGTTAACAGCTTTAGAGACTTCATGTTTATTTGCTATGTCCTGCTGTGCGTCAACTGCTTCAGAGACGTCAGCCTCATTTGTTATGTTTGACTAGATCCTGGACCTGCCCGGCCGCGCCCAAAATGGCGCCGGTGTAAATGGGACTCGTAACTGCTTGTTGTGTACTGGTTTCCCAACCTTGATATCACGAGATACGTATGCAGTTTTGAAGCACATGGCGGAGGCTCGTCTGCTGTAGTGGGGCGCCCCTTTATCGTTTCAGTCGCCATTCCGCCCGCTTTTGCTACACTGTGCCTTTTCCGCCATTCAGCTGTTTACCGCCCGCTCTTACGGCTACAGCGTCTCGCTCACCATGTAGTTGAGTTGCTCCCACTCTTGCGGTGCAGCGATGGGCGGCTGCCACAGGACTCTTAAAATGGCGGCCGGCTCTTCGGATTTGGGCCTGGTCCAGTAAAATGGCCCTGGGACACCTTGGAACTCGGACG
This sequence comes from Lissotriton vulgaris, assembly GCF_964263255.1. Classification (NCBI taxonomy): domain Eukaryota; kingdom Metazoa; phylum Chordata; class Amphibia; order Caudata; family Salamandridae; genus Lissotriton; species Lissotriton vulgaris. Next base: position 663,976,927 of record NC_141697.1, read on the forward strand.
CTTGTCTGCCAGGGCTTGGGTCCCATTCTCGAAAGCGTCCCCTCAGCCTTGAAGATTGTACAAAAGTCTTGGGGGCCCTCTACTCCCGCAGGCTTCCGGTGGGGAGCGGCTGCCATGATTGCTTGCGGAATGGCCACGACGGAGCTACGAGATGGTGGTGCTCTCATGGTGACGCCAGCTTCAGTCTGAAACATCCAGAAACAAGGTGGGGCTTTCATCGTTTGGGAAAAAAAATGTTTTAATCCAATGAAAAGTGTTATTTGTAGGTCACATGACCTAGTCTTACATCATTAGGAAAACAAAAGTAAAATGAACCAATGAAAAGTTTTATTAACAAGTCACATGACCTGTTATGCTTATGTTACGCGCTGCGCGGCGCGCTCTGGATCGTTTCCGGGAAGCTGCGCCTTGCGCACCGGAGCACTTCCGGGTGCGCTAACGCGGCGCGTCATATGACGCATTACGCGACAACGCAGGTCCAGAATATAGTCAAAATGTCTTCACCAACCAGCGGTCGGAATACAACCGCTTTCAGCAGTCCAAAAAGTTCTGTTAAATCTTAAGAGCGGGAGCAACTGAACTACATGGTGAGCGAGACGCTGTAGTCGCAAGAGCGGGCGGTAAACAGCTGAATGGCGGAAGAGGCACAGAGTACCAAAAGCGGGCGGAATGGCAACTAAAACGGTAAAGGGGCGCCCCACTACAGTGTGTCTTCAGGTCAAACGGATTGTGGGACAAGGTCCAGAATGGAAGAGTCATCAAAAGGCAAAAAATTCCGCCGGACCCCGGGAGCCGGCCGCCTATGTTGGGGGCGATCTCAGGCCACACCAGGGCAACACGACTTGGGGAGGGGGCAGGAGCCAAGCGCCCCCTCCCAGTCCGCGCCATCTCACCGCCCCTCGGGGGCCTCCGTCAAGCGGTTTAGGGAGGCACCGTATCACATTGTTTTCCAATGCAGTCAGGTCCACAAACGGACCCCACTTACTTTGAATAGTGAAGCTGCAGCAGGTGCAAATAAGGTTTAGACAGTGTTACAAGCGCTGCTTAGAACTCTGAAGTATGGCACTCAACATCCAGAACTTATGCCATTTGTGTAAGGCAGTGACATCGAAGCAACTCAGGGACCAAAAGCATGAACGAACACTCACGTATGAAAATCTTATTTGGGGAAGGGGCAGGATCCAAACGCCCCCTCCCAGTTCGCGCCACTACACCGTATGTAGAAAATCTGAAGCCATCGTTCTACAAACTCTCAACGCTTGCTATCAGTGCATGAGTTTCATGCTCGATCGATTGAGCTAGCCGGATCGGGCAACAAAAAGTATAAAATAGTTATGTAAAAAGTTATTTAATAAAATATTTTACCCTGTTTCTTTGCTGGTGTGTTGTCTATATTTATAATATTTGCATAGGGTTTGTCGTTATTTTGGGCGGGGTGGGTGACGGAGCCGAGCTGTCTTGCAGCCCTCATGGTGTGGAGCTCAGTTCATTTCACTATTTTCGTATTTCTCATGAAGGGTTGTTCCTAATGTTTGTATTTTAGCGAGGTCAAAAAGAGATCCAATTAGTGGTCTACTGATTTTGCACGATTACTTTTATTTTTTTACACGATTTTTCACTATCTGCAAAGACTAAACAGAGTATTGCGACTTTGTGCTTGTTTGTAAATAGAGAATGATCCAAAGAGAACCAATTCTAAAACAGTAAATGCTTGGATAACAATCAATCAAATGGAGAGACAAGCAGGTACGACGGATTACAACGGGGGTAAAGGTCTGCGTTAACTACCCTTCACTATCTGCAAAGAGAGTACTACTAAGAGAAAAGAGGGGAGTGGGGGGGGGGGAAGCGTTCAAAGCACATGAGCGTGCATAAACACGAAAACGTTTTTACCTATCACGTACTTGACATTTGACAGCTTTTGATATTTGCTATTAAAAAACCATTGAAATTCACAGAAAAAACCATAGGTTATAGTCCATATATAGTTAGGAATTTGCATTTACAAAACCTTGAAAATTCAATGAAAAAACCATTGGTTATAAAACATATATAGTTAGGAATTTGCATTTACAAAACCTTATTTTACTCGCATAAAACCATTGAAATTCCATATATAGTTAGATGCGCTAACTATATATCGCGCACCCGCAATCCACTGCTGATGATGTCACATATTACATCATTCATGACATGGTTAGTGACATCACTGATGACATCACTGATGACATCTCAAATGACATCACTGATAAAATCACTGATAACATCTCATTTGACATGACTGATCACATCACTGATGATATCATTCATGTGATAATACCATGAACCTCTTCAGACTCTAATATAACCTTAGATACAATCAGTGTAAACAGACAGTCACAGACTGTCACTCATCCATGGAGTTACTCACACACCTAGTCAGTTATGCAAAAAATCAATCACACCTCCATTTTCTCAACTATACAGTTATACACACCTTACTTATTCAAACATATACTAACACATATTTACTTTACTCTCTTATACAATCCCTGATACATGTTCACAATGATCCATACAGCCACTCACACATTCACTGGCTCTTATGCACAGTTATTTATAGATGTCAACTCTCACATGTACTGTGTTTTACATATGTACTTACTTTGACATGTAGCACTGAGATATCCATTCACTCACTAATACACTCATGCACAGTCAACCGCCCATACAGCTGTTTCCACATGCACTTTTGAACCCATACATATAGTGAATCAACTACTCACACATCTATGTACAGAGTCACACACCTCCCAGCCACCCATACACACACACTCAGTTTCCCATACAAATACTTGGACAACCAATGAATAACCCATACAGTTACTCATATAGCTACTGATCGACATATGCAGCAGTTTGTAGAACAACAGATATAATGATGCACAAATTAAAACAGTTTAGTCACTAACCCATGCACTCAGTGAGACACATTTAATCACTCACTCATACAGTCAGTCATGCACCTACTAAATCCTTCATCCAGACACTTATACATCCACTCATTCTTCAATATGTAAGACATATTTTAACTTTACAGAAACAAACAGTCACTGGATGTTGTCATCAGTGATGTCATCAGTGATGTCATTTGAGATGTCATCAGTGATGTCACTAACCATGTCATGAATGATGTAATATGTGACATCATCAGCAGTGGATTGCGGGTGCGCGATATATAGTTAGCGCATCTAACTATATATGGAATTTCAATGGTTTTATGCGAGTAAAATAAGGTTTTGTAAATGCAAATTCCTAACTATATATGTTCTATAACCAATGGTTTTTTCATTGAATTTTCAAGGTTTTGTAAATGCAAATTCCTAACTATATATGGACTATAACCTATGGTTTTTTCTGTGATATATATATATATATATTTATTACCTACTGGCTATCGCCAGTAGGTATATATAGTTAGGATTAATTCCGTATGGGATTTTTGAAAATTCTATGTCTAATAACTTTGGCGTTTGTGGACGGAATCGGCTGAAATTTTCAGGAAAATGGCACATTTTGTTTCTGAGCAGCCCCTGAAAATTTGGTGGGGTTTCATCAAGGGGGGGCCGAGAAAAAAGGGGGGTCCCAAAACGCGTTTTTCCCATTCATTTTTCCATAGGGCGGTTGGACTCACTTTTAGCTCGAACGGCTGAATGGATTTGCACGAAACTTGGCAAAATTGTAGGGACTGTTAGCCCGATGTGCCTTTGCTAGGTCTCAATATATGTGCTTCAGTGGATTTTGAGAAATTAACGTTTAAATCAAGATATATATCTGTAACAGCGCTCTGGGCAGCGATCCGGTCCGCTTACTTTTCGCGTTTCGGAACTTTGCGCGCAGAAAGCTGATTGGCTCTCCGGTGTCTGTCAACATTCTAAACAGTCCGGAGCGGCCGCCATCTTGTCTCTCGGAAGGATCGAGAGAGAAGAAGAGGTGAAAAACGAAGGGGGAATTTAATGAAAGGGGGCAAGGTATCCCCCTCTTGACCCCCTAGGAATGTTGTTGGGGTTATTAAAGGGTCCCGTGGGGAAAAGAAAAAAAAAATGATTTTTCACGGTAGAAGCGCTTCACGGGCCGCGAACTGGGCCGCAAACTGGTAGCGAAACGGGAATTCGCCATTTTGTGCTTCGTTAATTAAATTACTAGGTATAAGGGGGTGCGGGAGACGTATCCTAATCCCCTATGTTTCCTGAGGGTGGCTGAGGAGGCTGATATATGTTGATACATCTCTTCCAGCGGCTGTGCGTGAGCTTTTTTTTTTTTTTGCTGCGTGACAGTCCGGAGCGGCCGCCATCTTGTCTCTCGGTAGGATCGAGAGAGAAGAAGAGGTGAAAAACGAAGGGGCAATTTAATGAAAGGGGGCAAGGTATCACCCTCTTGACCCCCTAGGAATGTTGTTGGGGTTATTAAAGGGTCCCGTGGGGAAAAAAAAAAAAAAGATTTTTCACGGTAGAAGCGCTTCACGGGCCGCGAACTGGGCCGCAAACTGGTAGCGAAACGGGAATTCGCCATTTTGTGCTTCGTTAATTAAATTACTAGGTATAAGGGGGTGCGGGAGACGTATCCTAATCCCCTATGTTTCCTGAGGGTGGCTGAGGAGGCTGATATATGTTGATACATCTCTTCCAGCGGCTGCGCCATCTTGCCTTTTTTCCAATGCCACAATTTTGTCGTGCACGGCAGCCATTTTAGATGCCAGGCTGGTCCCAGGCTATCACCTACCCCTGCGGATGTAGTTTATGGCCCCAGCTGTAGAGAATTCAGACATGCCAACCCTCCCGATTCAGGCGTGTGACTACTGATTTCAGTGCTAGTCTCCCGCCTCCCGATTTCTGCAAGCAAAAACCCGGGGGCATATTACGAACAACTAGCGATAATTTTTGTCTCTAACTTGTTTAGAGACAAAAATTATCGCCGCACATCGGCGATTTTTATCGCAGATAAACCTTGCTATTATCGCAGAAAAGTCAGCGATATTCATGTATTATCGAGCAAATGCTCTTAGCCATGTTATCCACCTCCCATTGGATAACATGGCTAAGAACTGCTCAGGGCAGGTGTTAGATTTTGGAGATATTCGCGCTTAGCGCGAATATCTCCAAAAGTTGGTAATAGGAGAAAGCGATGTTAGGGACTGTTTCCAGTCGCTAACATCTTGGCACGCCACTTTGCATGTTATTAGTGATAAGTATCACTGACATGCAAAGCGGGGCCCAAGATGGTCGCTATCTCCTTTTAGCTGCCACTAACTGGTGTTAGCGACAGCTTGGTAATAGGGAGATAATTTTATCTCCGCTTTCATGGCTTTTAAAGCCAAAAAAGCGGAGATAAACCCCCTTGATAATATGCCCCACGATTCCTTGGGGGTTTCAGCTGACAGGGCTTGGTATTGTGTTACATGGTAATTTTTCCAGGAAACGTCAGAGGGTCGATGCAGGGGTTCTAGAAGAGGTGATAAACCATTTAAGCCTCATGAACAAGCGCATGGTCTTTTAAAGATTTGTGAAGTACTCGGGGCGGCGGTGTGTGTGTGCCCTCTTTCAGGAGCGGGCGGGGGGGCACTGCCAGAAACTTGCCAGGCCAGGCAGTGTTCAACACTTGCATCACCCTTTCTCTGCCTGCTATTGCGCTCCATGCTTCGGAAAGGTAAGAAAAAGAACGTGCATTTGAGTTTGAAATGTCCGATCCTGTAGCAGCACACTTCCAAAGCCCACACATGACAATAACCCGATTCAAGGCCCTATTCACCCGTTTTTAAAAAAATAGATAACACTCCAACAAAGTAAGATTATAAAACTTTATTAACTTTTAACTATAATGAACGGAACAAAAACTAAAAACATTTAAACATTTTTCAACTCAAAAAGCAACAATGGTTAGAAGCTGTCTTTTGTGCGAATAGTCCCAAGGCAGCACAACGTGCAGAGTTCTGGACGGCACCCAGGTGATGTCGCCTGGGTGCCGCACTGGTTTTGGAATCCTACAATGCAGCACAGAAAAACAGCGTGGGGCGTCCCGGGTGGTGCGGGGGGAGGCCTCGTCAGTAGCGGTCTGTTGTGCGAATAGTCCCAAGGCAGCAGAACGCGTTGAGATGTTGATGGGACTGTGTCCAGTGTCCCATGGCTGACACAACATGTACGACAGGCACCCAGGTGATGTCCAGTAAACTGCCGCACTGGTTTTGGTATCCTACAATGCTGCTCCGAAAATTGGCGTGCGGCGCCCCGGGGGGGGGGGGGGGCGTGGGGGAGGCGGCGTGAACGGGCCTCCCCAGGTGGCGGCCATCTAGCTGAGTTGCGCCCGCTCTTGCGGCTACAGCGTCTCGCTCACCATGTTGTTGAGTTGCTCCCACTCTTGCAGTGCAGCGATAGGCGGCTGCCACATGGCTCTTAAAATGGCGGACGGCTCCTCGGTTTTGGGCCTGGTCCACTGAAATGGCCCTGGGACACCTTGGAACTCGGACGCTTGCCTGCTAGGGCTTGGGCTCCATTCTCGAAAAGCGTCCCCTCAGCCGTGAAGATTCTACAAAAGTCTTGGGGGCCCCCGACTCCCGCAGGCTTCCAGTGGGGAGCGGCTGCCATGATTGCTCGCGGAATGACCACGACGGAGCCACGAGATGGTGGTGCTCTCATGCTGACGCCAGCTTTAGTCTGAAACATCCAGAAACAAGGTGGGGCTTTCATCGTTTGGGAAAAAAAAATGTTCTAAACCAATGAAAAGTGTTATTTTTAGGTCATATGACCAAGCCTTCCATCTTTAGGAAACCAAAAGTAAAATGAACCAATGAAAAGTTTTATAAACAAGTCACATGACCTGTTATGCGGCATAGGGCTACAAAAAGCGCAGAAAATCCGTTGGCACGTGAGGCGGCGTCAGTAGCGGACCGATGTGCGAATAGGCCGAAGGCAGCACAACGCGCCGAGATCCGGATGGCACCGAGGTGGTGTCCAGCAAATTGCCGTACTGGTGTGGCCATCCTACAATGCTGCGCCGAAAGACGGCGTGTCCAGCTGAGTTGCGGTCACTGTTGCGGTACAGTGACTCGAACGCGCCGAGATCCGGATGGCACCGAGGTGGTGTCCAGCAAATTGCCGCACTGGTGTGGCCATCCTACAATGCTGCGCCGAAAGACGGCGTGTCCAGCTGAGTTTCGGTCACTCTTGCGGTACAGTGACTCGAACGCGCCGAGATCCGGATGGCACCGAGGTTGTGTCCAGCAAGTTGCCGCACTGGTGTGGCCATCCTACAATGCTGCGCCGAAAGTCGGCGTGGGGTGCCCCGTTGGCTTATGAGGTGATGTCAGTAGTGGACCGATGTGTGAATAGGTCGGAACCAGCACAAGGCGCCAAGATACGAATGGCAAGTCCTGGATGTTGAGTGCCTCAGTTGAGATTTCTGAGCAGTGCTTGTAAGACTGTCTGAAGCTTATTTGCACCTGCTGCAGCTTCACTATTGCCCTGGTGTGGCCAAAGGTGGCACATGACATAGGCGGCCGGCTCCCGAGGTCCGGCGGAACTTTTTTCCTTTTCCTTTCTGCTTCTTTTCCTACAATCCGTTTCATCTGAAGACACGACCAGGTCCCTGAATGTGTGCAGGGGGACGCTATTGATTGAATGAAAATGGCGGCTTGACACAAAGCTGACTCAAGCGTTACTGTTGATGCTATACAGACAAAAATTGGTTTTCAGTTTGTACATTCTTCAGGTTTTTTTTTTCCATCCAAGTCTGATTGAGAGTTTGTAGAAAAATGGCTTCAGATTTTCCACATACTACTCTTCAACATTCTTCCTAAATGTAACAATGTGAAACTCACTAGGAGAACGGCTGTTTCTGTTTCCTTTCAAAATGCTGCCAACAATATTTTCTGAATGGAAGACACCATCTTGTAGCATAAAGGGCCGAAAGGGGTTCTGGTCTGGCCGATGGTTGGTGGAGACATTTTGACTATATCTTGGACCTGCCCGGCCTCGCCCAAAATGGCGCCGGTATAAATGGGACTCGTAACTCCTTGCCCGCAAATGTATATCTAGAAAATGTTATTGTAAGTGACCCTGTCGTACTTTAATTATAAAATGTACGTCCACCGATTCCGCAACTGTTAGACACCTTTGTTCTTGCAACCTAATGGCCCGCTCGTTACGTTCTTCTACAGTGTAAATGTCTCCTCATCATATACGATTTCAGTTTGCTCCGTGGCCGGCCCACGTGGTTATAGGCCCGTATTTGTATACTGACATTTTCACAATAAAGGTTTTTAAAACAAAACACAGTAGTAGTATTTACATTGGTAAAGTTTTTACTTTTAGTCACTGTTTTCGAATCAGTAAAGGCAAGTGAAATAAAGCAGTCCAATTACATGACGGATAAAAGGTATAATATGTAGGAACGCAGTAAAGATAAATGCTTAAGGGCAGTTGTGTTTTTCATGTCTGCAATATAAAGTGATCGATAAGAATCTGATAATCAGGCGTATCGGCAACTAAGACAGCAGGCCGAATCTCTTTTACTCAACGGCTCCGTCATGGAAGGAAGAAATGCCCTTTTTCTCGAAAAAGGAATATATTTTACTTACAAGACAGTTGTAAATTTTCCGGGAAAGTACATTAGCCTGGAATATTATAACATATGTTTGAAAAAAATATATTGTTCGAAAACAATAAAAAGCGTAATTTTTAGGTCATATGACCAAGCTTTTCATCATTAAATTAACAAAAGTAAAATGAACCAATGAAAAGTTTTATTAACAAGTCACATGACCTGTTATGCTTACGTTACGCGCTGCGCGCCGCGCCTCGGATCACTTCCGGGTGCGGTAACGCGGCGTGTCATATAACGCATTACGCGACAACGTAGGTCAAGAATATAGTCAAAATGTCTCCACCAACCAGCGTTCGGAACACAACCCCTTTCAGCAGTCCAAAAAGTTCTGTTAAATGACAACAGAGGGGACAGGCAACAAGAACCATCAGTCAAAGAGGGGAGGGCAAGTTCTTCTCTTCCGGGTCATGTTGGGGCGCTACCGGAACTGATCGAATTGGTAGTCTACAGTGTTTCTGGATGTTTCAGACTAAAGCTGGCGTCAGCATGAGACCACTACCATCTCGTAGCTCCGTCGTGGCCATTCCACGAGCAATCATGGCAGCCACTCCCCAACAGAAGCCATATTTACAACAAGGGGTGGTGAGGGACAGAGTCTCTGAATTAAGCAGAAAGCTCTCACCCAGTCAAGAGATCAGGGCTAGATCCAACACCGTTTTTTAGCTCACTGCACCATCCCAGTTTCAGAACCTGGCTGTATGCAAATTAGTCTGTTCCTGTCCCAGTGCATGATGGGAACAGGGCAAACCAAACTACAAAAGCCAATTCTTACACTGGGAAGGAAACAAGCTCCCGGGGACCGGTTTCTGGCATTACAGCCGTCTTCGGCCCAGTTTGCTTGAATCCTGATGGTGCAATGAGCAAGGGTCTCACATCTGAGAATACCCTTCCACGTTTAGGGTGGACAAAAATATTTACAACAAGGGGTGGTGAGGGACAGAGTCTCTGAATTAAGCAGAAAGCTCTCACCCAGTCAAGAGATCAGGGCTAGATCCAACACCGTTTTTTAGCTCACTGCACCATCCCAGTTTCAGAACCTGGCTGTATGCAAATTAGTCTGTTCCTGTCCCAGTGCATGATGGGAACAGGGCAAACCAAACTACAAAAGCCAATTCTTACACTGGGAAGGAAACAAGCTCCCGGGGACCGGTTTCTGGCATTACAGCCGTCTTCGGCCCGGTTTGCTTGAATCCTGATGGTGCAATGAGCAAGGGTCTCACATCTGAGAATACCCTTCCACGCTTAGGGTGGACAAAAATATTTACAACAAGGGGTGGTGAGGGACAGAGTCTCTGAATTAAGCAGAAAGCTCTCACCCAGTCAAGAGATCAGGGCTAGATCCAACACCGTTTTTTAGCTCACTGCACCATCCCAGTTTCAGAACCTGGCTGTATGCAAATTAGTCTGTTCCTGTCCCAGTGCATGATGGGAACAGGGCAAACCAAACTACAAAAGCCAATTCTTACACTGGGAAGGAAACAAGCTCCCGGGGACCGGTTTCTGGCATTACAGCCGTCTTCGGCCCGGTTTGCTTGAATCCTGATGGTGCAATGAGCAAGGGTCTCACATCTGAGAATACCCTTCCACGCTTAGGGTGGACAAAAATATTTACAACAAGGGGTGGTGAGGGACAGAGTCTCTGAATTAAGCAGAAAGCTCTCACCCAGTCAAGAGATCAGGGCTAGATCCAACACCGTTTTTTAGCTCACTGCACCATCCCAGTTTCAGAACCTGGCTGTATGCAAATTAGTCTGTTCCTGTCCCAGTGCATGATGGGAACAGGGCAAACCAAACTACAAAAGCCAATTCTTACACTGGGAAGGAAACAAGCTCCCGGGGACCGGTTTCTGGCATTACAGCCGTCTTCGGCCCGGTTTGCTTGAATCCTGATGGTGCAATGAGCAAGGGTCTCACATCTGAGAATACCCTTCCACGCTTAGGGTGGACAAAAATATTTACAACAAGGGGTGGTGAGGGACAGAGTCTCTGAATTAAGCAGAAAGCTCTCACCCAGTCAAGAGATCAGGGCTAGATCCAACACCGTTTTTTAGCTCACTGCACCATCCCAGTTTCAGAACCTGGCTGTATGCAAATTAGTCTGTTCCTGTCCCAGTGCATGATGGGAACAGGGCAAACCAAACTACAAAAGCCAATTCTTACACTGGGAAGGAAACAAGCTCCCGGGGACCGGTTTCTGGCATTACAGCCGTCTTCGGCCCGGTTTGCTTGAATCCTGATGGTGCAATGAGCAAGGGTCTCACATCTGAGAATACCCTTCCACGCTTAGGGTGGACAAAAATATTTACAACAAGGGGTGGTGAGGGACAGAGTCTCTGAATTAAGCAGAAAGCTCTCACCCAGTCAAGAGATCAGGGCTAGATCCAACACCGTTTTTTAGCTCACTGCACCATCCCAGTTTCAGAACCTGGCTGTATGCAAATTAGTCTGTTCCTGTCCCAGTGCATGATGGGAACAGGGCAAACCAAACTACAAAAGCCAATTCTTACACTGGGAAGGAAACAAGCTCCCGGGGACCGGTTTCTGGCATTACAGCCGTCTTCGGCCCTGTTTGCCTGAATCCTGATGGTGCAATGAGCAAGGGTCTCACATCTGAGAATACCCTTCCACGCTTAGGGTGGACAAAAATATTTACAACAAGGGGTGGTGAGGGACAGAGTCTCTGAATTAAGCAGAAAGCTCTCACCCAGTCAAGAGATCAGGGCTAGATCCAACACCGTTTTTTAGCTCACTGCACCATCCCAGTTTCAGAACCTGGCTGTATGCAAATTAGTCTGTTCCTGTCCCAGTGCATGATGGGAACAGGGCAAACCAAACTACAAAAGCCAATTCTTACACTGGGAAGGAAACAAGCTCCCGGGGACCGGTTTCTGGCATTACGGTGATGGATCAAGCCCTGATCTTTGGACTGGGTAAGAGTGGTCTGCTTAATTCAGACACTCTGTTCATCACCACCCCCTTTTCTGAATCGTTTTTGGCCACTATAGGTGTGGCAGGGTATACTCAGACATGAGTCCCTTTCTCACTGCTCCATCAGGATTCAAGCAAGCCGGGCCGAAGACGGCTGAAATGCCAGAAACCGGTCCCCGGTAGCTTGTCTCCTTTCTGGTGAAGAATTGGCTTGGTAGTTTAGTCTGCCCTGTTCCCATGATGCACTGGGCCAGGGACAGACTAATTTGCATATAGCCAGGTTCTGAGCTGGGATGGGGCAGTGAGATAAATAACGGTGATGGATCAAGCCCTGATCTTTGGACTGGGTAAGAGTGGTCTGCTTAATTCAGACACTCTGTTCATCACCACCCCCTTTTCTGAATCGTTTTTGGCCACTATAGGTGTGGCAGGGTATACTCAGACATGAGTCCCTTTCTCACTGCTCCATCAGGATTCAAGCAAGCCGGGCCGAAGACGGCTGAAATGCCAGAAACCGGTCCCCGGTAGCTTGTCTCCTTTCTGGTGAAGAATTGGCTTGGTAGTTTAGTCTGCCCTGTTCCCATGATGCACTGGGCCAGGGACAGACTAATTTGCATATAGCCAGGTTCTGAGCTGGGATGGGGCAGTGAGATAAATAACGGTGATGGATCAAGCCCTGATCTTTGGACTGGGTAAGAGTGGTCTGCTTAATTCAGACACTCTGTTCATCACCACCCCCTTTTCTGAATCGTTTTTGGCCACTATAGGTGTGGCAGGGTATACTCAGACATGAGTCCCTTTCTCACTGCTCCATCAGGATTCAAGCAAGCCGGGCCGAAGACGGCTGAAATGCCAGAAACCGGTCCCCGGTAGCTTGTCTCCTTTCTGGTGAAGAATTGGCTTGGTAGTTTAGTCTGCCCTGTTCCCATGATGCACTGGGCCAGGGACAGACTAATTTGCATATAGCCAGGTTCTGAGCTGGGATGGGGCAGTGAGATAAATAACGGTGATGGATCAAGCCCTGATCTTTGGACTGGGTAAGAGTGGTCTGCTTAATTCAGACACTCTGTTCATCACCACCCCCTTTTCTGAATCGTTTTTGGCCACTATAGGTGTGGCAGGGTATACTCAGACATGAGTCCCTTTCTCACTGCTCCATCAGGATTCAAGCAAGCCGGGCCGAAGACGGCTGAAATGCCAGAAACCGGTCCCCGGTAGCTTGTCTCCTTTCTGGTGAAGAATTGGCTTGGTAGTTTAGTCTGCCCTGTTCCCATGATGCACTGGGCCAGGGACAGACTAATTTGCATATAGCCAGGTTCTGAGCTGGGATGGGGCAGTGAGATAAATAACGGTGATGGATCAAGCCCTGATCTTTGGACTGGGTAAGAGTGGTCTGCTTAATTCAGACACTCTGTTCATCACCACCCCCTTTTCTGAATCGTTTTTGGCCACTATAGGTGTGGCAGGGTATACTCAGACATGAGTCCCTTTCTCACTGCTCCATCAGGATTCAAGCAAGCCGGGCCGAAGACGGCTGAAATGCCAGAAACCGGTCCCCGGTAGCTTGTCTCCTTTCTGGTGAAGAATAGGCTTGGTAGTTTAGTCTGCCCTGTTCCCATGATGCACTGGGCCAGGGACAGACTAATTTGCATATAGCCAGGTTCTGAGCTGGGATGGGGCAGTGAGATAAATAACGGTGATGGATCAAGCCCTGATCTTTGGACTGGGTAAGAGTGGTCTGCTTAATTCAGACACTCTGTTCATCACCACCCCCTTTTCTGAATCGTTTTTGGCCACTATAGGTGTGGCAGGGTATACTCAGACATGAGTCCCTTTCTCACTGCTCCATCAGGATTCAAGCAAGCCGGGCCGAAGACGGCTGAAATGCCAGAAACCGGTCCCCGGTAGCTTGTCTCCTTTCTGGTGAAGAATTGGCTTGGTAGTTTAGTCTTCCCTGTTCCCATGATGCACTGGGCCAGGGACAGACTAATTTGCATATAGCCAGGTTCTGAGCTGGGATGGGGCAGTGAGATAAATAACGGTGATGGATCAAGCCCTGATCTTTGGACTGGGTAAGAGTGGTCTGCTTAATTCAGACACTCTGTTCATCACCACCCCCCTTTTCTGAATCGTTTTTGGCCACTATAGGTGTGGCAGGGTATACTCAGACATGAGTCCCTTTCTCACTGCTCCATCAGGATTCAAGCAAGCCGGGCCGAAGACGGCTGAAATGCCAGAAACCGGTCCCCGGTAGCTTGTCTCCTTTCTGGTGAAGAATTGGCTTGGTAGTTTAGTCTGCCCTGTTCCCATGATGCACTGGGCCAGGGACAGACTGATTTGCATATAGCCAGGTTCTGAGCTGGGATGGGGCAGTGAGATAAATAACGGTGATGGATCAAGCCCTGATCTTTGGACTGGGTAAGAGTGGTCTGCTTAATTCAGACACTCTGTTCATCACCACCCCCTTTTCTGAATCGTTTTTGGCCACTATAGGTGTGGCAGGGTATACTCAGACATGAGTCCCTTTCTCACTGCTCCATCAGGATTCAAGCAAGCCGGGCCGAAGACGGCTGAAATGCCAGAAACCGGTCCCCGGTAGCTTGTCTCCTTTCTGGTGAAGAATTGGCTTGGTAGTTTAGTCTGCCCTGTTCCCATGATGCACTGGGCCAGGGACAGACTAATTTGCATATAGCCAGGTTCTGAGCTGGGATGGGGCAGTGAGATAAATAACGGTGATGGATCAAGCCCTGATCTTTGGACTGGGTAAGAGTGGTCTGCTTAATTCAGACACTCTGTTCATCACCACCCCCTTTTCTGAATCGTTTTTGGCCACTATAGGTGTGGCAGGGTATACTCAGACATGAGTCCCTTTCTCACTGCTCCATCAGGATTCAAGCAAGCCGGGCCGAAGACGGCTGAAATGCCAGAAACCGGTCCCCGGTAGCTTGTCTCCTTTCTGGTGAAGAATTGGCTTGGTAGTTTAGTCTGCCCTGTTCCCATGATGCACTGGGCCAGGGACAGACTAATTTGCATATAGCCAGGTTCTGAGCTGGGATGGGGCAGTGAGATAAATAACGGTGATGGATCAAGCCCTGATCTTTGGACTGGGTAAGAGTGGTCTGCTTAATTCAGACACTCTGTTCATCACCACCCCCTTTTCTGAATCGTTTTTGGCCACTATAGGTGTGGCAGGGTATACTCAGACATGAGTCCCTTTCTCCCTGCTCCATCAGGATTCAAGCAAGCCGGGCCGAAGACGGCTGAAATGCCAGAAACCAGTCCCCGGTAGCTTGTCTCCTTTCTGGTGAAAAATTGGCTTGGTAGTTTAGTCTGCCCTGTTCCCATGATGCACTGGGCCAGGGACAGACTAATTTGCATATAGCCAGGTTCTGAGCTGGGATGGGGCAGTGAGATAAATAACGGTGATGGATCAAGCCCTGATCTTTGGACTGGGTAAGAGTGGTCTGCTTAATTCAGACACTCTGTTCATCACCACCCCCTTTTCTGAATCGTTTTTGGCCACTATAGGTGTGGCAGGGTATACTCAGACATGAGTCCCTTTCTCACTGCTCCATCAGGATTCAAGCAAGCCGGGCCGAAGACGGCTGAAATGCCAGAAACCGGTCCCCGGTAGCTTGTCTCCTTTCTGGTGAAGAATTGGCTTGGTAGTTTAGTCTGCCCTGTTCCCATGATGCACTGGGCCAGGGACAGACTAATTTGCATATAGCCAGGTTCTGAGCTGGGATGGGGCAGTGAGATAAATAACGGTGATGGATCAAGCCCTGATCTTTGGACTGGGTAAGAGTGGTCTGCTTAATTCAGACACTCTGTTCATCACCACCCCCTTTTCTGAATCCCCACCAGAAGCCTGCGGGAGTCGGAGGCCCCCAAGACTTTTGTAGAATCTTCACGGCTGAGGGGACGCTTTTCGAGAATGGGACCCAAGCCCTATCAGGGAAGCGTCCGAGTTCCAAGGTGTCCCAGGGCCATTTTAGTGGACCAGGCCCAAAACCGAAGAGCCGGCCGCCATTTTGAGAGTCCTGTGGCAGCCGCCTATCGCTGCACCGCAAGAGTGGGCGCAATTCAGCTGGATGGTGGGCAAGACGCTGTAGCCGCAAGAGTGGGCGCAACTCAGCTGGATGGGACAAGGTTCAGAATTGAAGAGTCATCAAAAGGCAAAAAGTTCCGCCGGACCCCGGGAGCCGGCCGCCTATGTCGGGGGCGATCTCAGGCTACACCAGTGCTATAAGACTTGGGGAGGGTGTCGGAGCCAAGCGTCTTCTCCGAGTCCATGGCCATCACACCGCCTCTCAGGGGCCTCCGTCAAGCTGTTTAGGAAGGTAACATATCACATTGTTTTCTAATGCAGTCAGGTCCATAAACGACACTCACTTACTTTGAGAATAGTGAAGCTGCAGTAGGTGGAAATAAGCTTCAGACAGTGTTACAAGCGCTGCTCAGAACTCTTAACTATGGCACCCAACATCCAGAACTTATGCCATTTGAGAATGGCAGTGACATCGAAGCAATTCAGGGACCAAAACCATTAACGTACTTTCACGTATGAAAATCTTACTTGGGGAGGGGGCAGGAGCGAAGCGGCCCCTCCCAGTCAGCGCCACCACACCGTATGTTGAAAATTTGAAGCCATCGTTCTACAAAGTCAACCAAACTTGGATTGAAAAATCTAGAAAAATGTACAAACTGAAAACCAGTTTTGGTCTGCATAGCATCAGTAGCAACGCTTGAGTCAGCTTTGTGTCAAGCCGCCATTTTGATTCAACAAAGCACAGGCATTGAAAAAGGCTCAAACTCAGAACTCTGAACTATGGCACCCAACATCCAGGAGCTTGCCATCCGGATCTTGGAGCCTTGTGCTGCTTTCGACCTATTCACACATCGGTCCACTACTGACATCATCTTATAAACCAACGTTATGTAAATAGTTTTTTAATAAAATGTTTTACCCTGTTTCTTTGCTGGTGTGTTGTCTATATTTTTAATATTTGCATAGGGTTTGTCGTTATTTTGTGCGGGATGGGTGATGGAGCCGAGTTGTCTTGCAGCCCTCATGGTGTGGAGCTCAGTTCATCTCACTATTTTCGTATTTCTCATGAAGGGTTGTTCCTAATATTTCTATTTTAGCGAGGTCAAAAAGAGATCCAATTAGTGGCCTACTGATTTTGCTCGATTACTTTTATTTTTTTACACGATTTTTCACTATCTGCAAAGACTAAACAGAGTATTGCGACTTTGTGCTTGTTTGTAAATAGAGAATGATCCAAAGAGAACCAATTCTAAAACCGTAAATGCTTGGACAACAATCAATCAAATGGAGAGACAAGCAGGCACGTCGGATTACAACGGGGGTAAAGGCCTGCGTTAACTACCCTTCAGTATCTGCAAAGAGAGAGTACTACTAAGACAAAAGAGGGGAGGGGGGGGGGTGCAGCGTTCAAAGCACATCAGCGTGCATAAATACGAAAATGTTTTTATCTATCACGTACTTGACATTTTAAAGCTTTTCATATTTGCTATTAAAAAACCAATGAAATTCACAGAAAAAACCATAGGTTATAGTGGATATATAGTTAGGAATTTGCATTTACAAAACCTTGAAAATTCAATGAAAAAACCATTGGTTTTAGGCCATATATAGTTAGGGATTTGCATTTACAAAACCTTATTTTACTCGCATAAAACCATTGAAATTCCATATATAGTTATAAGCGCTAACTATATATCGCGCACCCGCAATCCACTGCTGATGATGTCACATATTACATCATTCATGACATGGTTAGTGACATCACTGATGACATCTCAAATGACATCACTGATGACATCACTGAAAACATCTCATTTGACATGACTGATAACATCACTGATGATATCATTCATGTGATAATACGATGAACCTCTTCAGACTCTAATATAACCTTAGATACAATCAGTGTAAACAGACACTCACAGACTGTCACTCATCCATGGAGTTACTCACACACCTAGTCAGTCATGCAAAGAATCAATCACACCTCTATTTCCTCAAATATACAGTTATACAAACTTTACTTATTCAGACATATACTAACACATATTTACTCTCTTATACAATCCCTGATACAAGTTCACAATGATCCATACAGCCACTCACACATTCACTGGCTCTTATGCACAGTTATTTATATATGTCAACTCTCACATGTACTGTGTTTTACATATGTACTTACTTTGACATGTAGCACTGAGATATCCATTCACTCACCAATACACTCATGCACACAGTCAACCGCCCATACAGCTGTTTCCACATGCACTTTTGAAACCATACATCTAGTGAATCAACTGCTCACACATCTATGCACAGAGTCACACACCTCCCAGCCACCCACACACACACTCAGTATCCCATACAAATACTTGGGCAACCAATCAATAACCCATATAGTTACTCATATAGCTACTTATCAACACATGCAACAGTTTACAGAACAACAGACATAATGATGCACAAATTAAGACAGTTTAGTCACTAACCCATGCACTCAGTGAGACACATTTAATCACTCACTCATACAGTCAGTCATGCACCTACTAAATCCTTCATCCAGACACTTATATATCCACTCATTCTTCAATATGTAAGAGATATTTTAACTTTACAGAAACATACAGTCACTGGATGATGTCATCAGTGATGTCATCAGTGATGTCATTTGAGATGTCATCAGTGATGTCATCAGTGATGTCACTAACCATGTCATGAATGATGTAATATGTGACATCATCAGCAGTGGATTGCGGGTGCGCGATATATAGTTAGCGCTTATAACTATATATGGAATTTCAATGGTTTTATGCGAGTAAAATAAGGTTTTGTAAATGCAAATCCCTAACTATATATGGCCTAAAACCAATGGTTTTTTCATTGAATATATATATATATATATATATACACACACACACATATATATATACACACACATATATACACACGTATACATACACACACATATATACACACACACATATATATACACACATATATAGACACACACATATATACATACCCACACATATGCATACACATATATACATACACACACATATATATATATATATATATACATACACATATATTCTCCACAGGATTCGAAAATCACAATGAAAACGCACTCACAGGTTAAAGTTTTCTCCTTTCTTCCATTTAACACCTTAGCTGCTATGGAACGTCCAGCTCCAGTGCTGAACGTTCCATTGCCCAGGTGTAGCTGGAACGTCCAACAGCCGACGGCAGCACTCCTGAGGTAGTGGTGCCGTCAGCCGTTGGACTGGGCGCAGCACTTATGAGGTTAATCCATTTCAACACACGAGGATTAACAGGGACAACCAACGCGTTTTGCTATCTCAATAGCCTGATCACAGTTAGTTGTTGCTTTCAAAATGAACCAATAAAAACATGTTCACCACATCATGTGATAACAAAAGTGCAACAAATTCTTGAGAGATGCATCATGGTATGTGTAGTATTTACATCCACGTTTGGTCCGTATTTGGCTGATACTTATTTACACACTCAGTTTTTGTGATCATTATTGTTCGTAGGTGTTTACTCATACGTTTACATTTTGACACGTGCTAATATGAGGCACCAAAGAGAGAAGTTTATTTGATTATTCATTTCTATCATTTTTTAGGCAGTTAAACCCATGTGCATTTGTCAGTTGTTTTAAGCGTGCTCCCATATTTATAGGATTTTATGCTCGCCAAATTAATTTTTACTTTTACAAGTATTTATTATTTAAGTTATTATTAATTAGTTTGGGTTTGTTTATGTTTTATCATACCCTCCAGTGGGTTTTTAAACACTGCTATTGATTGATCCAATTTATTTTTACAATTTTATTAATTTTTTCCTCTCTTTTGGTTGTGCCTCCCATCTGTTTTTATAGTCCCCTTCCTACTATAGTCCCCTTCCTACTACTTCATTTAATTATGTAGACTCTTGGTTCTCAGTATATTTTACTGGACCTTGTTTCACAGAAAGCAGATCAATACAGTCACAAATGTACATAAAGTTCCTCACTCTGGTTGAGTCTGAGTTCTAAAATTGAGAATTTGTCCAGATTCCCTTTGTCTCAGTCTTTTCCCACGGTTCCCCACTCTCTCACTGGGCGGTACCGATTCAAGAGCCCAAAAGGAAAGCCGTTTCCAGTCACTACCATGGTCCAATTCCATATGCTTTGCAACAGCATTACTAGGATCTTTATTAACTGTCGCTCGCACATGTTCTAGTATCCTCTTCTTCCGCTCACATGTTGTACTCCCAATGTACTTGAGGGAACATGGACATACAATCATATAGATTATGAACTGACTATTGCATGTGATCAGTTCTCTGATATACCAAGTTTTTTTATTTGGCAATTCAACCTGATTGGTATTGTTTGCAATCAGACACACCTTGCAGTTTGTACATTTCCTGAAACCCTTTGTTTTCAACCAAGATGTTCCAATGGGTTTATTTGTTACTTGATGGTGACTGTGAAGTAGTTTGTCTCTTAGGTTTGGAGCTCTGCGATATGTCACATGAGGATGGTTTCCCATTATTTCCCCAATTGTGGGGTCCATCTTTAGGAGTTTCCAGTTCTTCCTTAAGATTTGATTAATTACTTTGTTTTCATCACAGTAATCCATTATTAATCTTAGGGTTCCGTTTTTTCGGTGTTGTCTGGTGAAGTCTGTGAAGACTACTCTTTTAAAAGATGTAAAACAGTCCTCCAGTGGGCCTCCAAAGCAATATTGCCGGTAATTCTGTTTTCTTCTGCAGTGCCGCAAATGATGAAAGCAACAGTCCCCACCTGCAGACTCTTCCCGGTTACTGAGCGGTGCGTCCTTCTCCAGCAAAGGAGGCCGGATAAACATGTTCTCACAAAGTTTTCCTTTCTGCTTGAAGGCGCACTCCAACTGCAGGCATAATTTATTCAAACCAGCCCACTGGAGGGCTGTTTTACATCTTTTCAAAAAGTAGTCTTCATAGACCCCACCAGAGGGGATGGATTGTGGCTGTTTAAAACTACGTGTCCCAGAAATGCCCCCTGGAGGGCTGTAATTGGTGAAAGGGGCACGTGATATAGACAGTCTTTTCTACGAGGATGATGACGATCCTGTGAACAAGAGGACAACCACATCGAACCACACCCACAACCACACACACAACCACATACACAACCACATATACAACCACACACAACCACACAACCAAACGCACACACTACTACACACACACACACACCACACACACACAACCACACACAACCACACCCGCACAACCACACACAACCACACACATACAACCACAATCACACACACAACCAAACATACATACATACACAACCACACACACAACAACCACATGCACAACCACAAACACAACACACACACAACCACAAACACACACACAACGACACGCAACCACACACAAACACAACCATACACACACACAACCACACACAAAACCACACAACAACAACAACCACACACACAACCACACATAGAAACACAACCACAAACACAACCTCACACAGAACGACACACAGAACGCCAACCACACACACACACACATAACACCCACAACCACACACAAGCACACCCAATGACACAACCATGCACACAACCACACACTCAACCACACACACACAATGCAACACATATAAGCACACACTCACAACCACACACAATCACATACACATCCACACACACACACACAACCATACACACAATCACACACACAGCCACAACCGTAAAACCACATACACAACCGCACACACAACCACCCACAAAACCACAACCACAAACACAACCACACAACCACACACATAACCACAAACACAACACACACACACACAACCACACCAACACCCACAAACACACACACAACCACACCCACACACAACCACACATACAAACCCACACACACACACAACTACCCACACAACCACACAAACACTCAGAACCACACCCACAACCACACACACACAACCACAACCACACGCAACCACACAAACACAACCACAACCACACAAACAACCCAACACACACAACCACACACACACAACCACAGACCCAACCACACACTCAACCACACACACAACCAAACACACAACCACACACACAACCGCACAACCACACACAACCACACACACAACCACACAAATAACCAAACACAACCAGAACCACACACACACAACCACAGCCACACACACACAACCACAACCACACACACAACCACACAAACAGATACAACACACACACACAACAATGCACATACAACCACACACACAACCACACAATATCACACACACACAGCCACACACACAACCACACACACAACCGCAAACACAACCACAACTACACACACAAACACACACACAAGCACACACACAACCACACACATAACCACAAACAACCATAACCACACACAGGCACAACCATACACACCCACAACCACACCCACAACTACAAACACAACCACACATACAACAATACACACAAGCACACACACAACCCCACATACAACCACTCACATAAGCACAACCACACACACAGCCACAACCATACACACAAACAACTACACACACACACAACCACACCCACAATCACACACACAACCACACACAACCACAAATACAACTACACACACACAAACACACAACCACACACACAAACACACACAAAACCACCCACACAACAGCACACATACAACCACACACACAACAACCACATGCATAACCACAAACACAACACACACAGCAACACACATAACCACAACCACACACACAACCACACCAAACCACACACACACACAACCATACACACAACCACACACACAACCACAACCACACACACAACCACACATACAAACACAAACACAAACACAACCCCACACACAATCACACACAGAACCACAACCACACCCACACCAACAACCACACACATACAACCACACCCAAAACCACCCACCACACCCAACCATAAAACCACAACCACACACAACCACACACTCATTTCATTTCATTTCAATATTTCTTTATTTTGGCAATTGCCATAAAAGATTGCACAAATACATACATAATAATGAAAAGAGAACATGCCAGTTTTACTAAAGTACAATCATTTAAAATTTGACACAATGAATAGGATAAATAACAACACATGCCTGCAAGGTTGGATATGCTGCCATTGGATCGTGCGAGTAGGTGGTAATGCATTTATAGTTACAGTTTTAACCCTATTTTGATCCTGGCAAAATAAACAGAATGAAGGAATCTGCTGACACTAAAAACAATGATCTGAGAAGTATCGGACTTAATTATTCTATATGCCAGATTACATGACCTAATTCCCAAAATGTTACATAAGGGTTTGATCCATTTTTTCCTGGCTTTGGAATATGCTTGACAAAGAAACAATATGTGAACCTCATCCTCCTTGTAATATCCTTCACACATTAAGCAATTTCCACTTGCTACAGGGGTTTCATCTTTTTTTTTTCCTAGACCAATATTCCTTAATGTAGTTGGTCATAACATTACCATACCTAAACTTCAAAAATAGGGTTTTTGCTAGAGGGGGCTCAACTTCGTCAAGGAAGACCTCAAAAAGGGGTTCGTCCTAGGTGGTTATCGTTTTTATGAATGGATGAGTAACCCCAATCAGGTAAGTGGTGATCACATAAATAGGGAGCGAGTGGACCTATGATGCCAAGAATAAGAGGTACATTATATTAATTGGCTAACTCCTAATATTGTAGTAGCAAGCCCTTAGTGAATAGGGAGAGAGAGACTTCCCAACATATAACTGAAGGTGCTCATAGGAATGTGGTCGTCGTTGATATACGGCGTTAGTGAGAGCGCTGGGGTGGATGACCAGCGTGTATACCCACAGGATTGTGGCTTGTGTAAGTGAGAGCGCCAGGGGGGATACTGGCGTGTAGGTTTGCCGGATTGTAAACCGTTTGGAAAAGAGAGCATTGGGTTCTGCAGGCCCATGTGTAGACGCACCGGATTGTGTGTCATATCTGCCCTGGGGTAGATTAGTCTGGGTCTGAGTGGCCGCGAGACTATAAGGTATCCTTAGTAATCAGTGAGTATTCTTAGTATCCCTATAGATTTAGTGGTGTTTCTAATAATATGAGCTTGTATATTGCGAGTTCCCCATCCTCAGGTAGGTACCCAGGTGCCTGGATAGATGGTCCTGAGGAGGGAGGTGGTTACGTTCTGGCTGGGTTGGAGGGGCCCCTAGGTGCTGATCCCATCTAATCAGAAAACCCGGCCATGACATCTGGCGTCACGAACTGCTTACTTATCCTGTGTGCCTGGCCATGTGCTTAGAGAGTTTCCCATGTGTTGTGAGGGAGTGCCCTGAGCGCCAGTTCCATCTGGCGTAGTTTGGCAGTTTATGTAGCCTGTGTGACCTATGGGCTTGAACAGTTGCAGCGTGAGGAGATTGCATTACATCATGGCATTTGGTTTATTCAGGGTGGAAGGAATGGTTTTCGTTTTGGTGTTTCAACTGTAGGGTTGAAGGATGGCATTACATGAGTAACATCTTTGTGGTGGTCCAATTGTATAAATGTGTGTAAAAAATGCTTTTAAATTGTCCATTAAATTGCTTGCTGCATCTGCTTATGCTGTGCAATGTGAAATGTGTTCATTGTTATATGATTTGTGGAGTTCTTTGCATATAGCTCCTTGTAAATATGGCTTGTGAATAGCGCCATGTTAATGTGGCTTGTGAGGTGCATGTTCTTATGTTGATTTGCTGTGTTCCTTATGCATTGCGCCTTGGATATATTCCTTGTGAAAAGCGTGTCATTTTTTGAACTTGTTTACTGTCTTGTAAATATGGCTTGTGAATAGCGCCATGTGGTCATGACTTGGATAGAGCATGTTATCATTACGTTAGGCAGGAGAGAGCTGGATCTCTCTCGGGTGCTTGGGGATAACGTTTTGAAAATGTGCGTACGTGTTATCTGTAAACGTGGAGAGATGAGTTCATGACTTTCCCATGTATCTGTAGTCATTGGGAAATGATTGTGCTTGAGCTGCCAAAGGGTTAATATCTTGAATTGAGATGGCAGTCTTTATTTTTAACATGCTGTTTAACATGCATGGTTATCTGAACTGACTATAAAAGTCAGTGAATATTTTGATGGTTTGATTTTTGACTTTTATTGGTTCCTGGGTCTGCCTACGTGCTTTGTCAGCTTCTTGACGGAAAGGTAACATCTTGTGCTTTGCGAAGGGCTCTGTTCATTTCACATTCTTTTTGAAGTGCGTCTACGAATTTGTGTGGGTTTGCCTTGGAACAGATGACTTCATGTGTCTGACTCTTAGGGGTCGCTAAGTTATAAATCAACTAGTCGGATTGAGATAAGGGTTTGCACGGAGAGAGCTGTGTTCTTTTAAATGTGCTTCTTAATATGCATCCACAGACGTGTGGAGAATTATTTTTGAATGCATGATTTAAAATGAGTGAAATGTTAAGGAGGTGGCTCGTTAGAATGCATGCTACGGGCTGTTTTCATTAATTATTTCTTTGAGGGTTTTCCATCTAGAAAGGAATGTGCTGGCCGATGTTTTGCAATGATCACAGGTTGAGAATGATCAATCTTGCCCGACAGTGCATGGTAACATGTGCTTTTAATTAGTGAAAGGCAACCGTGTGCTTTTAAAATAAATGTGTTCTCATTATTATTTTCCCAAATGCAAACTGAACCTTTTTTTTTCAAATGTGAATGTATGCAGCAAAACCGGCATATGTAAGTTGACTCACTCAGTTAGAAATTAAATGGCTGTTTGATAATATCTGAATGTGGCCCTTTTATTAGGTTGAATTGCAAAGTTTGCGCTATAAATTACGCTGTAATGCAAAATTACATGTTGCCCCTGGTTGAACAAAATACAATGGTGAAATGTGTCTGCATTTTATGTTGTTTTAAAATTATTTCTCTTTCCACAGCTGACAATATATATTTTTAATACCTTGCACGATAAACATGCTGCCTGATAGATATATGTGCAGAGAAATATTAAACCCAATAGTCCATGATAATTCGTTTTTTCAAATGCAGACTGTATAGTCTTGTGTGCAGAAGTAAATTGCCCCTTTTTGTGTGTTGATCTGCATGCTCAATAACTGCTCATATTTCAAATGTCTTGCCTTTTAGCTGAATTAGTTAGACAAAAGTCTTTTTAGAAAGTGGAGCTTTTAAGTAGCAGTACATTGTAACAGAATTATTTTTAAAAATGCTAGCTTTCGTTAGTTAGAAAATCTAGCCTGGGAAACAGCTTAATGTGTTTGTCGACCTTGGCAGACCAGCTGGTTTGTGAAGACGGGTTTTTTCCTCTGCAGGCTCCAAACACGGCCTGTCTTGTTATGATTGGCCAAAATCCAATTTTGTTCTGCGGACGGAATGTTTATGTAAGGGAGGGGTGAACTCGCTCTTCCTGGCTGTCAGCGCAGACAGCTTCATTGCCTGCTGATAAGGGATTCTTGCAGACTCTTGGCCCTTGGAGTTAGTTAGATACAGTAGGCCTGGGCAGGCTTCCCTGATCAGGGAAAGGGAGGCTTGCAGCGCCCTGCTCCTGCTGTGAGATCATCACTTGGCAGTGTTTCAAATTGCTTCACACTGTAGCCTGGCTCCTGCGTATTCTGAAGGGAGGGGCTGTCTAAAAATTAGATTTTGCTAATGTTTTTAATTAATTGGGATATTTTCTTTTCAATAATGAAAGGCACTCGGGGTGCTTTTTAAATAGAAAATTTTATTATGCAAGATTAATGATACTTGTTTTCTTGTCCTAGGATTGCTGGGTTGTGGTGTTGGTGTGTGGGTCGCCCCCCCCCCCCACTTCCTTTCTTATTTTAGTTTTTTACTTTCATGTTTTTATGTTAGTTTGTTATTTTTGGAAGATGGAACCAGACCAGACCAGACCGGAAGGGTGGTGGATGGCCGCATCGGAGGAAGTGTCCGGATACCGAAGATGCAGGGTGGTGACCTACACTGATGTCCCAAAATTGACATTGGACTTGAACAAACAGAGACAATTTTTTTTTTTATTTGTGACAGAATCGCAAAAGGATTTTGATATATAATTCCTTGGCCTGCATTATTCCCATATTTTTCTTTGCAATCACTACGAACGGGCCCCACTTTTTAAAAAAAATATATGTCATCATGGTTTTGATGTTTCCTTGCTTTTTAGGATGCAGTCACCAATTATAGTTTTCCTGTTTTTTGCAGAACAGTTTTTGCCAATGAAGGACAATTTTTTTTTGGGATGGTGGTGCACACATGTGTTCCACAGTGTGAAGAAATTGGGTGCTAACTGTTTTATGATATTGTGCTTTTACATATACACTGCATGTATATATATACATCAATGCTTAGTGCTACACCAGCTATCTTGTAGAAATGGGGTTGTCTTTATTTTACTGTTATTACAATTTCACCTTAATTGATCAAAGGGTGGTTACCCTAGACTTTAGGTTGTCCTGGGAGGTGTGTCTTTTAGTATGATTATGTATTAATGTTTGCCCAGACCTTGAAAATAATTTGTCATGTTTACTTCTCAGATTTCACCAAAATGTTTCCTTACATTGACAGATGTCAGTAGGCCTCATTTAGGCCCATTGTTATTTTTATTCCACAAACAAGCCCCTACACCAATAGATTTCATGAGTCATCATTAGCTTAAGTTGACCATAGTAGGTAGGCCTCATTTAGGCCCATTGTTATTTTCATCCCACAATCAAGCCCCTACACCAATAGATTTCATGAGTCATCATTAGCTTATGTTGACCATAGTAGGTAGGCCTCATTTATGCCCTTTGTTGTTTTTTCATTAGAAGTTGAAACACATTTAGTTCTTAAGTTGTCCGAAGTAGGTAGGCCCCATGTAGGCCCCTTGCTGTTTTCATTCAACACATAAGTCCCTACATCACTAGACTTCACCAGTTATCACTAGAAGTTGAGGCACATTTAGTTTGAGGATGCTTTTGTTAGTTTCTGTTGTTATCAGATCCAATCTCAGATATGTTTCAGCATTCAAATCAAGGGTGCTTTGATTTTATTTTCAGTTGGTTGTTAGATTTGTATTCCCTACAATTGAGTTTCAGGTGGAATTTCCTTAAGTTGTCATTCTTTTTAGAGAGTTTTTTGGTTTTTGATTTGTTGATAGATTGTGTTGATGTTTGTTTATATGGATGTTGTTGTTTATAGATGTTCGCAAGATAAGGATCTAAGGGTGGAATGTAATGGCAGAGTTTTTGGCTCTATTTAGCAGTGATATAGATCTTAATCTTGCTCACATCTAGGATAGGTATTCTTAGCTTGTGTTGGCCCTTTTAAGCCCTTTCTTCCAGACCTAGAAGAGGATAGCTGCTTAATATGATGATAGATCCCTTATTCTTGACTCTAACCTGTCTATTGCCTATTGGCTTTGACATACTTGACACATTGGTATGGTTTATGTAGGTATTCTGGCAGAGCTAAGGGGTATTTCATTCTTTTCAGGCCTACAGGCCTAGAACTAGAGGGACTCCATCTTGATGGAGCTGAGAGGCTTTTTAGAGTAAAGGTAAAGTTTACAGTAAGGCTGTTTGTGTGCTAGAGGAAGACCGGTTAGGACTGCTTCTTATCCGAGAAATGTGTTTTTCTCTTGGGCCCAGACATAACAAGCAGATGGCCACTGCGGTTGCGTGGAAGCCTGGGAGCTGGCACAGGAATTCGGTAGGAGGCAGCCCTCTGGTGGAAATTTCCATGAGGGGAGAGGAATCCATATTAGCGAGCTGCAGGAAAGGAGGAGTGTTCATTCCAGCTTGTGTGCAGTTCAGCCTGGAGCTCAGAACAGCTTGGAGCTCAGTTCAGCTTGGAGCTCAGTTCAGCTTGGAGCTCAGTTCAGCTTGGAGAGAGAGAACAGGATGTCTGCTGGAGCTGCAGAATAGAGTGCAGTTCTTGAATGGAGAAAGAAGGCAGACGATTGCTGGAGATGAGGAGAGAGAGCAGTGCAGAGAGCATCAAAGAAGGCTGTCAGCTGGAGCAACTGAACCAGAGGCGTGGTGATGTGGTGAAGGAGGGAGAGACAGAGAGAGCCCTAATCCCACCAGAGGCAGAGAGAGCCCTAATCCCACCAGAGGCAGAGAGAAATCTTCCTTCTAATAGGTGAGGTAGTCTGAACTAGTACACTTTAATCTTGTTCTTATTCCCTAGGCTATTGTATTGCTAATCTTTTCCCTTTCAGCGGTGTGTTCTATCTATAGTCTTTGTCAGTTACAGATCTGTGTAGGTGTTTATATTGTTCTAATAAAACCCCCAGTTTGTAGCAAACTGCAATGTGCCTTGTATTCTTGTTCAATCCAGGTAAATGTATCTCCTAGGTGGTTATCGTTTTTATGAATGGACGAGTAACCCCAATCAGGTAAGTGGTGATCACATAAATAGGGAGCGAGTGGACCTATGATGCCAAGAATAAGAGGTACATTATATTAATTGGCTAACTCCTAATATTGTAGTAGCAAGCCCTTAGTGAATAGGGAGAGAGAGACTTCCCAACATATAACTGAAGGTGCTCATAGGAATGTGGTCGTCATTGATATACGGCGTTAGTGAGAGCGCTGGGGTGGATGACCAGCGTGTATACCCACAGGATTGTGGCTTGTGTAAGTGAGAGCGCCAGGGGGGATACTGGCGTGTAGGTTTGCCGGATTGTAAACCGTTTGGAAAAGAGAGCATTGGGTTCTGCAGGCCCATGTGTAGACGCACCGGATTGTGTGTCATATCTGCCCTGGGGTAGATTAGTCTGGGTCTGAGTGGCCGCGAGACTATAAGGTATCCTTAGTAATCAGTGAGTATTCTTAGTATCCCTATAGATTTAGTGGTGTTTCTAATAATATGAGCTTGTATATTGCGAGTTCCCCATCCTCAGGTAGGTACCCAGGTGCCTGGATAGATGGTCCTGAGGAGGGAGGTGGTTACGTTCTGGCTGGGTTGGAGGGGCCCCTAGGGGCTGATCCCATCTAATCAGAAAACCCGGCCATGACAGGGCCATGCAATGTGTTTTATTTACATCAATTTCCAGCCCTTTCTTGTCGCAATATTCACTGAAGGAGTTAAGTAGCGGTATGGTATCGTCCGCGAAAAGTACCACACACTCAACAACACGCACACAATGCAACATATACAAGCACACACACAACCACACACACAATCACATACACACCCACACACACACAACCATACACACAACTACAACCGTACAACCACATACACAACCACACACACAACCACAACCACACACAGAACCACATAACCACACACACAACCACACACATAACACACACACACAACCACACACACCCACAACCACACACACAACCACACCCACACACCCACACATAACCACACATACAACCCCACACACAACCACATACAAATAACTACACACACAACCACACATACACTCACAAACACACCCACAACCACACACACACAAACACACTCAACTACACAAACACTCACACAATCACAACCCAACACACAACCACACACACACAACCACACACACAACCACACACTAAACCACACACACAACCAAACACACAACCACACACACAACCGCCCAACCACACACACAACCACACAACCACACACAACCACACACACACAACCACAACCACACAAATAACCACACACAACCACAACCACACATACACAACCACAACCACACACACACACAACCACAAACACACATAACCACACATACACATACAACACACACACACAACCATGCATATACAACCACACACACAACCACAAACAACCACACATACACATACAACAACACACACACAACCATGCATATTCAACCACACACACACAACCACACACACACACAGCCACGTACACAACCACACACACAACTGCAAACACAACCACACACACAAACACACATACAAACACACACACAACCACACGCATAACCACACACAACCACAACCACACACACAAGCACAACCATACACACAACCACACACACATAACTACACAGACAAACAACTACACACACACAACCATACCCAATGACACACCCAGACCACACCCACAACCACACCCACAAACACAACCACACACACAACCATACACACAAGCACACACACAACCCCACATACAACCACACACACAACCACAACCACACACACAACCACAACCACACACAACTACACACAACCACATACACAAATAACTACACACACACACAACCACACCCATAATCACACACACAACCACACACCCAACCACACATACAACCACACACACAAACACACACATACACACACACAAACATATACATGTGATCAAGAGTACAAGTTACTCGAAACACGTTGCCAGGGAGGTTTTCAATAAAAGCAACATCTTACCTGAAGCCGTGGGGTCTGTTTCCTTCTTTCGCCATGTCATCGGTGTGGAGGTCTGGGGATTCTCTTTGAATATACATATATATACATATATATATATATATATATATATATATATATATATATATATATATATATATATATATATATATATATATATATATATATATATTCACTTAAAAAACCATAGGTGTCAGGCCTTATATAGTTCGGAATTAGCATTTAAAAAACCATTGAAATTGCTCCTATATAGTTAGTTCTACTAACTATATTTCGCGCACCCGCAATCCACCGCTGATGATGTCACATATTACATCATTCATGACATGGTCAGTGACATCACTAATGACATCCTTGATGACATCTCAAATGACATCACTGATGACATCACTGATGACATCTTATTTCACATCAATGATGACATCACTGATGACATAATCCAATGACTGTGTGTTTCTGTAAAGTTTAAATATGTTTTATATATTGAAGAATGAGTGGATGTATAAGTGTCTGGATGAAGGATTAGTAGGTGCGTGACTGACTGTATGAGTGAGTGATTAAATGTGTCTTACTAAATGCATGGGTTAGTGACTAGACTGTCTGAATGTGTGCATCTGTATGTCTGTTGTTGTGTAAGCTGCTGCATGTGTTGATCAGTAGCTATATCAGCACTTTTAGCACTTAGCACTTTTAGAACTTAGAATACAAATCACTGTAGCACAAAAGTAGAACATAAAGTACACAACCAGTAACTACTGGTAATCAGGTAAGTACCACTTACGCAATCCTAACCACCTTAGGAACAGGTCACGCAGGGAACCAGGACCTCACTAGCACCACTTGTACTAGCAAGAACAACCACCTAAGTATCACCGTACATTTAGGGGTAAAGACCTGGGGACAAAACACATGATGCATAACCTACATTCAGCGGTGTAAGGACAAGGCACATGACGCATAAAAACACATTCAGAGGTGCAGCATAGGAGAACACATGATGCCTAAAAACATTCAGAGGTGTAAGAGAAACACATGGTGCATAAACACACATTCAGAGGGGTAAGGAACAAGGCACATGATGCATCAACAACACATTCAGAGGTGCAGCAAAGAACACTTCGCATAAATCACATTAGCACAGAACTTACATCAAAAGTCCAGGGTCCAGGTTGCGCCACTGCGCCAAAACCTAAACGTAGCAGCTGCCCACTACTTGCTGGGCAGCTAAGGGACAGAACAATGGGCCTAAACGCTGTAGCTGGCCCTAAGTGCTGCGCAGCTGGGGGAAGGCCAGGGATGAAGGAGTGCGTCTCACTCCTAAGTCCATAGAACATGTCCCTAGAAAAGAAAGACCTAAATGGTGCAGCTGCCCACTAATTGCTGGGCAGCTGGAAACAGAACTACAACAGGGCTCTTACTAGCCCTCTGGAACCCAAAACTGCGCAACTGGGAGCCCTCTAGGCTCTAGGACCACACTGGGGCCCTCAGGGGCAAGGAACAGGGGCCCCACTGGAAGCCATCTAGCACTCAGAACATAGGTGCCCCAACAGGTAGGAGACCCAGGGCTCAGCACAGGCCCCTCTGGGGCCTTTCAAATAACCATAGCCCCTCACAGGAATCTTTAAAACAACTCTGGGTCATCGTTGGAGCCTTCGTGGCTCTAAATACATAACTGCCCCCGGGAGCCTCTCGGGCTCTGTGACTTCATCACCACGTTGGGGCGGCCCGCTGCCATCGAGCCCTAAATGCACCCCTGGCTCTGTGCCTACACCGGCACCAATGCAGGACAGGAGGAAAGCCCTCACCGGGGCTAGCGCGCAGCCTACTCACCGGAGGTCCGTGGCATCCTTCTCCGGTCCCCGGCGGCCTGCACTGGAGGGCCCCCGCTCCTCGGGGTCACTCCCTGTTATCTTTCATACGGTGGGGGGAGGTCAGTCTCGCCCCTCCTCAGCGCGGCACCAGCAGGTGCCTGTCTTCACCCGGTCCCCCATCTCGGGACCGGGGCTTTGTGTTGAGCCCTCGAGGCTCCGGGCAGCCACCAATTAAAACGCCGCAGCGGGCGGGACTTCCTCCGACAAACCGGAGGTCCCGCCTGCGGCCAGGCGAAAAGCTGCCTGACTTCCAGTTTCGCCACGGCGGTGAATCACAGGGGCTAATAACGAGGGGTGGGCACCCTCGGTAAACAGGTAAAAGGTACCAGCGAGGTGGGCACTCGCTCAGGACCAGAGAAACGGGGTGGGCACCCGTAATTAAGACTAAAGTGCAACGAAGCACTCTGGGGCACAAAAAGGGCAGGAGCGCTTCCCTCAGAGGGAAAACGACAGAGCTCTGCCCAGGCAGGTAAATTAAAGCACTCACGGGGCGCTAAGGGCAGCCACAGCCCTGGGGCAAGGACAAAGGCACAGCAGAAGGTCCTGGGCATCAGGAGGAGCAGGCAGGGCCCAGGGGCCAGTGCACAGGGCAGGGACAGCCCCCATGGCGGTACCTCCTGGGCCCCACCAGCAGCAGCCCCCTCCTATCAGGATCCTGGAAGAGAACAACTTCTGTAGGGACACAGCCCCATTTTTATACACCACATTCCTTTGTCTGTAGGTGCAGGGTGGGGGCAGAACCAGTCGCAGCTGGTCTGTGAGCACTGTTGATGTGCTCAATCACCTTTTTCATTCACTGGCAGGGCTAGGGTCATCAGTCGCACCACAGGGGGCGGAGCCACCATTGTCTGGGGAAAACCCAGCCTCATTCAGGACACAGGTACACTCCTCCCCAGCCATCAGCATGCTAATCTCCCACTCACCACTGGGCAGACCCATCCAGACATCCTGGAGCCTGGCATCCCAGCCAGCTCCAGCCAATCACACGCCAGGCATATTTTACACTAATATGCTAACTCCTAGAAGTGGCACTTCCGCACAAGACACAGTCATGCCACATACATCGTTGCGAAGCATTCAATCACACGAGTGTGCACATACCAAACTTGAGCATGCACGCCTCACGCATCAGGAACTACCAGGGACACAGACATTCCCCATGCATTCCTATGGGAGGGCAGGCCAATCTCACTCCACGCACTCAGGGAGAGCACGCACTTTACACTGCGCCACAGTGTCAAAGTGCTCAAAGACCAGAAATCACTATAATTCAAGGCAAAAAGTTCAGGGGTGAACCTGCCAGAAGGGCCAAGTCCAACACAACCCCCTTCCAGCCAAAACGCAGGGGAGACCAATCACCACTGTGATGGACTTCCCTGCTTGGGGCGATAGAACAAGGACACGGGCCCGCACTGCAGGGGCACCCTCCGGTTCTACACCACGTTGATCCATAAGACAAGCAAATACTTAAAAAAACAGGCCCAACTAGGCTACCCCACTGGTACTCCTTAGTTGTCCACGGCTTGGACCAGGCCCTAGGCCGCCCAGATACCACTGGTCTCTACCAATCCACAGAGTGGGGGGTGGTAACCCCTGGCCTACATAGCCATTCTCCACTCCCCTTCTCAGTGTAGTTACAAACTACCACTGATCCTTCAACCTAGGGTCCGCACCCTCAGGCTGACCAGAGGTCATGGGCAAGAAAGCCCCACCCTACCTCTACTTCTGAAGCACCCTTCAGAACACAACTCTCCCACCAGTTTAGGACCTTTACTCCGTCAGCAGCAGTGACCACGGTCAGACCAGTACAAGAACGGTGTAGTAAGGCGTTGCACTTTGCAGTTTTTCCAGATGCGGCGCAGGCGGCAGCTTGCGGACCGCGTCGAGACAGGGACGGCGAGCGGCATAGGCTGCACGGCCGAAGGCAGACGCGGCTCAGTGCGGTGCCTACAGGACACCAGGCTGGTCATGACAGATAGGTAACCGCTCCCTTAACTGGTCTACTACCTGGGATTCAAATTCTCTCCTCCTTTAGCAGCAAGGCAACCACTGCAGGTCAATCCCCCATACAGCTTACCAGGTTCCTTCTCTTCAGGCAGGAGTTCCTTCTTGTAACTTCAGGACACTACGTACAGCTGCCCTTACGTCCAGACCTGGACACTCCGGCTACTTGCTCGCCAACCGAGGGACGTACCCCTTTGGTCAGATGCCTGGCGCACCAGGACTTCCTTGAGGGTGACACATAACTACTGTGTCGTGTACAAGTCTGCCTGACACTCAGGACAGAAGTGGCATCACCATGGTCACTCCCTGGCGACACAACCCTTCTGGCTGGCCCCTGACCCACTGGCTCTTCCACTGGGGAACCTATCCCCCTCGTACCCCTCCATCTGGACTTCTGCACCCTCCCAACTGGAGCGGTACTGCCAGACACCAGAACTACTGGAACCCTGGTTACAGGAGGTTCCACGTTCTCCAGACACTCTGGAAGATCCTCCTCAAATGACCTATTGGTACAGCCTAGGCCCCAGACCTGACGTTCCCTTCAGAAACATTCCAGGCCCTGACACTGGGTTTCGGGCACCTGGAGACATGCGGTCCCACCCACTCCTTCTCCTCTTGAGACAGGACGTGAGCCCCTACACCGAGACCTAGCTGGGCTACACAACCTCTTCCACCACACTGGGCTGGAAAACACCTCAGCCACTCCTTTTGGAACCACTCCATCCCCTATGCCTCTCTCCTCCCAGAACATTACCAACTCCAAACATCTGTCTCTAAACAGACCACAGAAATCAAAAGCAGGCTCCACTGTCTGCAGACGTTCTTGGGAAAAGTTTAACACACGGAACTTTAGGTATCTGAGCAAAACAAGAGTACACAAGTATTCAGCAAGCTCCCCATCCAGAGAACTTCACACCACTTGTCCAGTGCAACACACGATTCATCCACACACACCCCTACCCAGACTAGTAAGACAGTTTCTACCGCCCCTGATTTCTCAACCTGACCACCACGTGACACAGGTACCATTACTCCAGGATAGGGACGGGGGACACATGCACTGAACACATTAATGCTGCCACCACTGGATCCCACCCTCCCTGGGGAATCCAGAAACACACTGCACTTAGGGGGATGATCTACGCTCCCGAGCTAGGGACACCTAACTCACAGTGCACAAGAAACACATTTCCACAGAAATTACATTTTTAGCAAACTCCATACAATAATCCCCACAATGTGATTTATCTAAAATGCAGAGTTTTGTAGTGCGGCCAGTTGCCACTGTGGTACAACGCAAACACAAATCCTTATCCTCACCGCTGCGTCCAATGTTAGAAATGGGATCCCTAGCTGGCCAGGACTTGCGCCAAAGTCAGTCAGAGACCACCACTTCTAAGTCAAGGCAAGGGAGTTGCACGCCAAGATATCCCCTGCTCACCCTTTAAGTAACGTGGCACGAGCAGCAAGGCTAAACTTGGAGGCAATATGAGTTAAGTATTTGCGCACGCACCCCAGCAACAACACCCAAGGCCCACCACAAAGGAAACTCCACACAAGGTTATATATAAAAATAACCTTTGTATTATACCAAAACACATTAGATAAAAACACACACTTTACAATGTGCCAACAGGCACGGGCAGAATTTACAGGGGATATGTACAAGACAGGGCCACATGGACCACTGTCAGGAATCAGCACTTTTAGCACTTAGCACTTTTAGAACTTAGAATACAAATCACTGTAGCACAAAAGTAGAACATAAAGTACACAACCAGTAACTACTGGTAATCAGGTAAGTACCACCTACGCAATCCTAACCACCTTAGGAACAGGTCACGCAGGGAACCAGGACCTCACTAGCACCACCTGTACTAGCAAGAACAACCACCTAAGTATCACCAGACATTTAGGGGTATAGACCTGGGGACAAAACACATGATGCATAACCTACATTCAGCGGTGTAAGGACAAGGCACATGACGCATAAAAAACACATTCATAGGTGCAGCATAGGAGAACACATGATGCCTAAAAACATTCAGAGGTGTAAGAGAAACACATGATGCATAAACACACATTCAGAGGTGTATGGAACAAGGCACATGATGCATCTACAACACATTCAGAGGTGCAGCAAAGAACACTTCGCATAAATCATATTAGCACAGAACTTACATCAAAGGTCCAGGGTCCAGGTTGCGCCACTGCGCCAAAACCTAAACGTAGCAGCTGCCCACTACTTGCTGGGCAGCTGAGGGACAGAACAGGGGGCCTAAACGCTGCAGCTGGCACTAAGTGCTGCGCAGCTGGGGAAAGGCCAGGAATGAAGGAGTGCGTCTCACTCCTAAGTCCATAGACCATGTCCCTAGAAAAGAAAGACCTAAATGGTGCAGCTGCCCACTAATTGCTGGGCAGCTGGAAACAGAACTGCGACAGGGCTCTTACTAGCCCTCTGGAACCCAAAGCTGCTCAACTGGGAGCCTTCTAGGCTCTAGGACCACACTGGGGCCCTCAGGGGCAAGGAACAGGGGCCCCACTGGAAGCCATCTAGCACTCAGAACATAGGTGCCCCAACAGGTAGGAGCCCCGGGGCTCAGCACAGGCCCCTCTGGGGCCTTTCAAATAACCATAGCCCCTCACAGGAATCTTTAAAACAACTCTGGGCCATTGTTGGAGCCTTCGTGGCTCTAAATACATAACTGCCCCCGGGAGCCTCTCGGGCTCTGTGACTTCATCACCACGTTGGGGCGGCCCGCTGCCATTCGGGGCCGCCCTAAATGCACCCCTGGCTCTGTGCCTGCACCGGCACTAATGCAGGAAAGGAGGAAAGCCCTCACCGGGGCTAGCGCGCAGCCTACTCACCGGAGGTCCGTGGCATCCTTCTCCGGTCCCCGGCGGCCTGCATTGGAGGGCCCCCACTCCTCGGGGACTCTCCCTGTTATCTTTCATGCGGTGGGGGGAGGTCAGTCTCGCCCCTCCTCAGCGCGGCACCAGCAGGTGCCTGTCTTCACCCGGTCCCCCATCTCGGGACCGGGGCTTTGTGTTGAGCCCTCGAGGCTCCGGGCAGCCACCAATTAGAACGCCACGGCGGGTGGGACTTCCTCCGACAAACCGGAAGTCCCGCCTGCGGCCAGGCGAAAAGCTGCCTGACTTCCTGTTTCGCCACGGGCCGCGGCGGTGAATCACAGGGGCTAATAAAGAGGGGTGGGCACCCTCAGTAAACATGTAAAAGGTCCCAGCGAGGTGAGCACTCGCTCAGGACCAGATAAACGGGGTGGGCACCCGTAATTAAGACTAAAGTGCAATGAAGCACTCTGGGGCACAAAAAGGGCAGGAGCGCTTCCCTCAGAAGGAAAACGACAGCGCTCTGCCCAGGCAGGTAAATTAAAGCACTCACGGGGCGCTAAGGGCAGCCACAGCCCTGGAGCAAGGACAAAGGCACAGCAGAAGGTCCTGGGCATCAGGAGGAGCAGGCAGGGCCCAGGGGCCAGCGCACAGGACAGGAGACAGTCCCCATGGCGCTCCCTCCTGGACCCCACCAGCAGCAGTCCCCTCCTTTCAGGATCCTGGAAGAGAACAACTTCTGTAGGGACACAGCCCCATTTTTATACACCACATTCCTTTGTCTGTAGGTGCAGGGTGGGGGCAGAACCAGTCGCAGCTGGTCTGTGAGCACTTTTGATGTCCTCAATCACCCTTTTCATTCACTGGCAGGGCTAGGGTCATCAGTCGCACCACAGGGGGCGGAGCCAGCATTGTCTGGGGAAAACCCAGCCTCATTCAGGACACAGGTACACTCCTCCCCAGCCATCAGCATGCTAATCTCCCACTCACCACTGGGCAGACCCATCCAGACATCCCGGAGCCTGGCATCCCAGCCAGCTCCAGCCAATTACACGCCAGGCACATTTTACACTAATATGCCAACTCCTAGAAGTGGCACTTCCGCACAAGCCACAGTCACACCACATACATCGTTGCGAAGCATTCAATCACACAAGTGTGCACATACCAAACTTGAGCATGCACGCCACATGCATCAGGAACTACCAGGGACACAGACATTCCCCATGCATTCCTATGGGAGGGCAGGCCAATCTCACTCCACGCACTCAGGGAGAGCACACACTTCACACTGCGCCACAGTGTCAAAGTGCGCAAAGACCAGAAATCACTATAATTCAAGGCAAAAAGTTCAGGGGTGAACCTGCCTGAAGGGCCAAGTCCAACAGTAAGTATGTGTTAGTATATGTTTGAATAAGTAAGGTGTTGTGTGTATAACTGTATAGTTGAGGAAATGGAAGTGTGATTGATTCTTTGCATGACTGACTAGGTGTGTGAGTAACTCCATGAATGAGTGGCAGTATGTGAGTGTCTGTAGAGGTGTATGAGTGCATATGATAGTGTTGTATTGATGAGTGACTGTATGTATGAGTGATTCTATGGGTGAATGAGTGAATGTGTGTGTAGACCTAGGAATCAGTGAGCGCGTATGTAGTAACTGGTATTGGTGTGTCAATGGTTTCAAGAATGGTAGTCTGTATTTAACACTGGGTATATCAAAGGTTATATTAGAGTGTGAGGAGGTGCATCGTATTATCACATGAATGATATCATCAGTGATGTGATCAGTGATGTCAAATGAGATGTCATCAGTGGTGTCATCAGTGATGTCACTGACCATGTCATGAATGATGTAATATGTGACATCATCAGCAGTGTGTTGCGGGTGCGCGAAATATAGTTAGTACAACTAACTATATAGGAGCAATTTCAATGTTTTTTTAAATACTAATTCCTAACTATATAAGGCCTGAAACCTATGGTTTTTTAAGTGAATTTGCAAGGTTTTTAAAATGCTAATTCCTAACTATATAAGGCCTGAAACCTATGGTTTTTTAATAACTCTCATAGCGAGCCATATCTCTGGCATAAACATCAGGCTGGACCACATGGCAACCCTGCTTCAAGGGAGGGCTGATAAGGGACTTTGTACAGAGATTATCCAGCCAAGCTGTGTTTGTGGCAAATTAGTGGATAATATGTCAAATTTACCATTAATATTAAATGACATACTAAGGGCGGTCCAG
Source organism: Lissotriton vulgaris (assembly GCF_964263255.1). Lineage (NCBI taxonomy): Eukaryota > Metazoa > Chordata > Amphibia > Caudata > Salamandridae > Lissotriton > Lissotriton vulgaris. The sequence continues at coordinate 664,016,939 of NC_141697.1, forward strand.
TCATCAATGGATACAAAACATAACACCAAAACTATGAGCAATACTGAGACAATAAAATCAGATGTGGAAATTGGAAGCCAACACATAGTAAGAGATTCCACCCAAAACAGCTATGTAGAGGAAGAAATAAGCAAGCAGTGTAAAGAAAAACCTGACAACGAACCAGGTCAAAAAGAGGAAGCACAACACGCAATAACCCAGACTAAAGTTAAGTTAACAAAAAGGCAAAGGAAGCGCGCAAGGAAAGGGAGGGTTCAACTTAAATTACAACCTTCAACAGATATTCATACCTATCCCATCTTTCATCACACCGCTAATAGGAAAGAGAAACCAGCACCTGAAGTAATTGTCTCAAAACATATCAACACGCCCCCGGTCCAATCAAACCAGTCAAATGCTGTGAATGGGACCAGCCTGAGTATAGAATCCTCACCCCTCCAAACCTCCTCAAAACCAAACCAGATACAAGGGATTACACAACCGAAAAGTCAGATAAAGAAACAAAAAAAAACCCCAGGAACTCAGGATAAAGATAAGACGAAAGATGAGTCTGATGAAAGGGTCTTAACTAAAGAAGTCAGTGTAAATCAGATAGTAATGATCCACCAGACAGACGAAACGCAATCACTCCAGGTCAAATCAACAAACCAGGAATCAAGGCACCAAAATGGCCCAATCTTCGTGGATACCGAACAAAATATAACAGACAAATATAATCAAAGTCAATCCATAAAAAGAGCAGATGAAAAGGTAAATAAAAGAACACCAATAAAAATAAATGTAAACGAAGATGGACGAACCTGCAGTATTCATCAAACAAACAAACAAACAAGGTGCATACACATACCACAAAACTCGAACATCGATAAAAATACGGACAGGATTAATGAACCAACCACCTATCTGAAAAGAATAGACGGTCCATACGAAGATCTAATAATAAAAACACTAAGCCAAGGGAGAAGAATAATCACAAAAGGGGAAACAACAGAAAATACAAACCCAGAAGAAGACACACAAGCTAAAACGAGCTCACAATTACAAGCAGAAACAAATAACAAACTGACATTTATACCGGAATACCAGACATCAGGACCCCAAGATTTTCTGAATAGAGGTAATATAATGAGGCTATTAAGAGAAATCCCAGAATTGAACGACATAGAATCTCAAGATCTTTTGTCAGTAGAATTTAGGTGCACCAAAAATATGTCAGAGGTGAAAGAGTCCTTAACCACCTGGTCAACTAAAGAAATAGTTGATAGAATACTTGAAATGAGTTTGTCATTTGAAGCCTGGGGCATTACACTGAGGTGAGACGATCGGAAAAAATATCCATTTCCACTTTTAAAAACTTTAACCATATGTAAAAAGACAAAGGCAGAGGGGAACAGCCAAAAATCATGTTTAAAAGGAGCGTGTTCGGTATCTCCGCAAAAAAATACACCACAAAATAGACACGAAAATGCAGTGGCTCAAGGAGGCGCCCGTGAACAGGCAACTGATTGGACCTGGGTGGCTTCGGCTTTGAGCAAAAAATGCTCCTAACATGACGAGTCATTTAGAAAAAGATACCATGTTACACCCACGGATAATAGCTGATAATCAAGAGGAATCCATTGCTGCAAATCCGCACACGATCAGCCTCTGTTCCTGGAACGTCCATGGTTTCAACAGCTTGTGTCATGACCACGAAACTGCAAACTTCTTGGATCAACACGACTTGTTTCTTATTTGTTTCTTAAGCTTTATTCGATTTTTAAATATAAAATCATAAAAGCACATAGCAAAATATACACCATTACATTTCAATTCATATTACAGTGAGTAACATTATAGCATAAAATCTTTAAGAGAGGTCAGGTACCAAATCAATAGTATATCAAGTCAGAGTCTGGATATTAATACCCCTCACCCCGGGGCCGTTTCAGCCCAACCAAAAGTTACTCTCTTCATTGCTCTTATATGGGGTTGGAGTGATTCTCTGGGATAGAAATCAGATAGTCCCCAGGTGTGTATAGGTCCATCTCCTATCTGTGATTTCCAAGTCTGGAGATATGGGACAACATTACTATTTATAAACTTTATCAACACCAGATCGCCAGATCTCTCTTTTCGAAGTGGACCCAGCCATCCCACCCTTCTAACGCATTGTATTCTACCATCGATGTCAGGGGGCAGGGGTCTATTCTTTGTTAGCCAAAACAGTGTCTTATTTCTTAGCTCCTGTTGATTTTCAGTTTTTCCATTTGTGAGCTCAGGCACGCCAGAAAGGACACACACAAACGGGGCGGCCTCCGGTGGTAAATGAATGTGATTTGATTTACGTGGCATGTTCCCTGTATTGGGACGTGGCCCTTTGGATGGTATAGTTACTTTGTTCAGCCTCGTTTCAAGAGAGCTACTGTGTGCTGTTATTAGTTTGGCGGGAACTTTCTCGATGGATGGTGTTAACATACCTGGTACTACCTGTCGGGGTTGATTAATATTATTTTGGGGAGCTGTTAAAGGCACTACCGTGTCACATAAGGACTGTAAGTGATTGGGGCCTGCCATGCTTTTTAGGAGTAGCGAGTTTGACTTGGTTATTTCCTCCATTGCCGCAATCCTATCTCCAAGATTATTCATTCTGTCTATCAGAGGCTGTATCACAGAGTTAATCATAGATTGCAGCTGGTCCAACAGAGTTGGTGAAGTTGGGGGTGCAGACAGTTTTTTCTGCTTTGCTTGGCTGCCTGTGTGTTTATCCACTGGTCGTTGTCTTTTACCAAAACAGTCCGGGAGAGTCATTTTAGGGTTCGTGTTACCTGCTTCAGGTAGACAGAGGGGAGTACCCAGGAGATTTCCATAAGGTAATGATAATGTATTGGAGTGGGGGCTTGAGATAACTGTAGGGTAAAAGGATGCATTCATGTGCTCTGATGTCGATGTAACAGCGGCATACTTGGTTTTACATACGCTGTTAAGTTCCTCCAGAAATGATAGATTTTGTGATGCGGCGGCTGACTGTGGAGGGGTGAAATCACTATTGGAACGGTCAATAGACAATCGTTCTCGGACTGTTCTTGCAGGTTGTTGGACAATAGGTGGTGGTGTCTTGATTAAATAGTGGACCATCGTCCCCTTAGCCATGTCCCTAGTCAAAGTAGAAGTTTTTCGGGTCCCCTTAAAAGACATAATGTAAGTAGCAACAGGCACCTACAGGGACTGGAAATGTCTTGACAAAAGTACTTTTACCTCTTTTAATTGCACGGCCAGGGGGGGTGGCCCGTCCCGGCCTCTTCTGACCTCTGATGGCCTTAGATGGTCCCGCCCTTGTCCCGGGCTTCTCCCGGCGCCCTCCCGCGCAGCGGGGTCTATGCCTTCTTTAAATAGCTCACTGATAGGTAGTCTAGCGGGTGGGTGGGGCCGGCAGGGAGAGCAGCCCAGCTGGTCCCAAGGGCGCGCAGGGACTCCTGGTCCTTGGAGTCCCTGCAAATGCTCGCAGCACTGCCGGTAACTAACAGAGCACCCCTGGTGTTCTCTCCAGCTGACGCCTGTGTCAGGGGGCGATGCGGGACCCAAGCAGCGGTTCCTGCGAGGTCCGAAAATGCCGAGTCTGGCAGGAGGAAGAGGGAAGGCTCCAAGAGGCGCTGCAACCCCAGGCAGCGCGATGTCAGGGGGAAAGCACTCAATCCCAGGTGCAGGCAGTTTTTAATTCGTGAGCGGGCGGGCGGGGCCGGCAGGGAGAGCAGCCCAGCTGGTCCCAAGGGTGCGCAGGGACTCCTGGTCCTTGAAGTCCCTGCAAATGCTCGCAGCCCTGCCGGTAACTAACAGAGCACCCCTGGTGTTCTCTCCAGCTGACGCCTGTGTCAGGGGGCGATGCGGGACCCGCGCAGCTGGTCCTGCGAGGTCCGAAAATGCCGAGTCTGGCAGGAGGAAGAGGGAAGGCTCCAAGAGGCGCTGCAACCCCAGGCAACACGACTTAATACTGCTACAAGAAACCTGGAACCTGCGCCAAATCTCCATCCCGGGATATATCGAATTTCACGTTCTCGCCGAAAAACCCTCTAACTTTGGACACCCTAGAGGAGGCTTATCAACGTATATCGCCCAACAACACAGATGGCATACGGAAGAAGTAGACACTGTGGTAAACTGGATACAAGTAATACAACTCACGGAGAAGTTGGTCGCCGGTTCAGGTTCTTGTAATCTACTATTGCTCAACGTTTATGTTCTTCCGGAAAAGAAAGAGAAAAATGAAAAACTGATTACTCTACTAACCTTGATCAGGGCCTTGCAAATCAATCATGAGACGTACTCCATGATTATATCAGGTGATTTTAATAGCAACCTAACAAAAGATGACAAAATAACGCAAGCTCTTGAAGAACTGGGCCTTTTTATCCTAAATAAGAAAGTCAGCGGGGATAGTGGTATACCTATAACCTTTTTAAGCGGTAACCGAAAGTCAACAATAGACTTCACAATACTGAGCAACTGCCTGTTACCAACGGTGAGTGCATTTTCAGTGGAGCAAAGTGTGGAAAGTGACCATTTCCCTCTAATTACTAAAATGATAATGTTGGTTACCAAGACGGAAAAACAAAACACCGTCATCCAGTATACTGAAAAATTTAATCTACGTAAACTAAAATGGAGAGGAAAGGATATAAAACCAACAATGGATAAACTCCAAAATGAACTGCTTAGTTTAACACCGAAAGAAAAAGAAAATCTGGTAAAAACATGGGAACACCTATGCGAAGCAGTAACAAGTAATCCCCCACGGACAAATCAAAATTCAATAAGATTCAATACTGGCAAAAAGCCTTGGTACACAACTACCCTGAGGGAAGAAAAAAGAAAAATTGCACGAGAAGTCCGCAAGCAGGCATTATTGATAAAAAGTGGAAAAAAATCAAATAAATCGGAATTGAAAGTTATGCGAAAAAATATATAAGATCATGCTAAGTAGCGCAAAAACACTGTACCAAGAGGAAATGTGGACTAACTTACTAATCGCTAGTAAACACAAAAATGCCAGAACATTTTGGGGTATTATCAATAAACTGACAAGGGGTAATACCCTAAAACAGGAGGCAGGTATCGGAGAAAGTATATGGACCCAGCATGTTGAAAACATGTTCAGCGACAGGACGGGAGGTGAAAAAAGGCACTGTAAACCGGAGTGTAAAGTATGCACTAGAAACTGCGAACATGCAGAAAATTTGCTAGGAAAAGGAGTTAATGCACCAGGAGACAAGCTGAAGCAATCGTTGGGTAGTGGAAACGAGAACATACCTGAAAACTCACAGTTTAGCAAATCAGAAAAACTAGTGAATGCCGTGACCGACACCCTAGTAACAACAGACCAGCTTAAAGACAAAATAAATCGCCTGAAAAAAGAGGGTGCAGCGGGTCCAAACGGGCTTCCAAATGCTATCTTTAAATATTCGCCTGAATTTTGGGCAGAATACTTAACTCCACTCTTTAATGCAATCTACAATCAGAACAAACCACCAAGATCCTGGAATGGGAGCATAATTCACCCCATTTTTAAACAAGGTGACCACAACGAGCCGGGGAATTACAGGCTGATATCGCTAATGGATGTCGAGGCAAAACTATATGGATCATGCCTATTATCACTCCTTCAGGACTGGATGGAAGATACGAACATAATACCAATGTTCCAAACTGGTTTCCGGCCAAGGACGGGTACACTGACAAACTTGATAACCCTGGCGCTCTTGAAAGAAAAAGCTGCAAAAAGGGGGACGAGACTGTATGCTTGCTTTATAGACCTGCGAGCAGCCTTTGACAAAGAGAACAGATCCCGGCTATGGGAAAAACTAAGATCATGGGGTATCCCGAAGAAGTTATTGGAGGCTATTATAGTCCTGCACAGCAACACCTGGGCTCGAGTAAAACTGGGAGACGGTAGCAGCGTAACGGCCGAAATAAGAACACAACAGGGCCTAAAACAAGGCTGTGTACTGGCCCCAAGTTTATTCAACCTGTACATGGCAGATATTGTCAACCACATGGAGATCGGGGAATGCCATCCACCCCACATGTCAAAAATCTCAATCCCTTTCCTGCAGTATGCAGATGATATTGTTGTTCTGAGCCAAACACCAATAGGGTTGCAAAGATCGATCAACAATTTGACAACTTATTTGGAGCACGAATGCTTGGAACTGAATAAAGATAAAACTAAAGTTGTCCGCATTGTGGATCCAAAAAAGCAAATATTCAAATGGTATGCAAATAGCTCCCCAATAAAGGAGGAAACTTCATACAAATACTTAGGTTTGAAATTGGGGCGAGGGCCGACGAACAAAGAACATAAAACCGAGCTAAAAGCAAAAACACAGTCTTTGATCTATGCATACCGGCAATTACAAAAGAAACTAAGTTGTCCAAATTATACACACCTGCTGAAAGTGATAAAAGCTCAAACCCTACCATCCTTGTCATAAGCACTGGCCACCTGGTGTGGCAAAGAAGCAGGGCTGTTAAACAGCCTACAAACAAAAGTATACAAGGCAGTCTTAAACCTTCCAAAATCGTCGGCTCCGGCGCAGGTTCGTCTAGAATTTGGCCTTCTAAATCAGAAGTTTCGCAGTATGGGAACCTTTGTGAAACTCTGCCATAAAATACGCATGTCGGAAGCCAATTCATTGGACAACCTGTGCTGGAAAGAAATCGAAACCCAGCAGAAACAGCAAGTTCCAAACAGTTGGGGAGGCTACCTGTCTCAATCCCTAATCTGCATAGGAATTGAAGAAACCTGGGACACGAAGCCAGATAGATCCACTTTTGATAAAATTGTAAACAATGCGGTCAAATGGGAATCCTACCTTGAAGACAAGATAAATACCGCAAAAAGACGACACGGGTGGACCGTGATAAATTCATATTCCGGGATAAAACTACAGACCTACCTAGAAAGCCACTTTAACAATTCGTTAAAACAAAGATATATAAAACACCGACTAGGTCAACAGTTCTCAAAGGACTTGCTACCAGCCTGGAAAAACTGTCACACCGACCCCCATTGTCGTCTATGTGGATACCGAAATGAAACACTAACGCACTTACTATGTGTGTGCCCGGCACTTAAGGTCTTGAGGAGACGGCTTTTAAAGAACATTTTTAACAAATTGAACATTCGGACTTGTAGGCAAGCCGTAATCCGATGGCTAGATGGATCATGTCCTATGCTGTCCTGCAGGGGGGTCAAATATATGATGAAAGCCCAATCTCTCTTACAGCAAGCTGACCTTGGAATTATACCACCAACCTGAAATATTTGACACTTACTTTGCCACTTGACAAACAGTTTTATTTGCCAATATTTTAAAAAGTGTTTTATGTCCTATGATGATCTAGATGCATTTTGTAATGATTTTTAATAATTTTATACAATAAAATTGACTTGACTTGACTTGACTATGGTTTTTTAAGTGAATTTGCAAGGTTTTTTCAATGCTAATTCCTAATTATATAATGCCTGAAACCTATGGTTTTTTAAGTGAATTTGCAAGGTTTTTTAAATGCTAATTGCTAACTATATACGGCTTGAAATCTATGGTTTTTTCAGTGAATTTGCAAGGCTTTTTAAATGCTAATTCCTAACTATATCAGGCGTGAAACCTATATTTTTTTTCAATAAATGTCAAAGGTTTTGTAAATGCTAATTCTATTAGCGGATAACGTTTATATATGTTATTATCCTTCTGGGACCACCTGAGCCGCCATCTTGTTTCTCTGGAGAAGTGAGGCACAAGAGAGCACAAAACAAGAGAGGAAAATGCAAAAATGGGGCAGGGTTGAGACCCCTTGACCCCCTAGCCCTTCTCGGGGGTTCCCAGAAGGACCACCAAGTGCAAAAAAAATGTTGTTGTTTTTTTAAATCGCGATTTTTTTGATTTTTGGTTTTTTTGCCCTTGGGGGTCCTTTTGGGACCCCCTGAGAAGGGCTAGAGAGTTGGGTGGTCTCTACCCTGCCCCCTTTTCGTGTTTTCCATTCTTGTTTTGGGCTCTCTCGTGCCTCAGTTCTCCTGAAAAACAAGGTGGGGGCAAACACTTCCTGGTTTGGACAGTTTGGAATGTTGATAGTCGACTGCCAGTCAATCAGAAACTCGTTCGCGCATGTAAGGGTACGCGCACGTACGTGTACGGTACGCGTATGGTACACGTACGGTGTGCGTACGGTGAGCGCATATAGATATATAATTTGCTCAAATTCAATTTTCTCAACAACTACTGGAGGGATTTTAACCAAATATAGAAAAGGCACTACTGCATACCTGTCCCTACCATTTTGCCAAGTTTGGTGTAATTCCGTTCAGCCGTTCGGGCTGTAGCCGTGTCTAAAGGTCCCATAGAAAATGCCATTTGGAAAATTTCAAATAAAATTTTCTCAAGAACTACTGGAGGGATTTTCACCAAACATAGCAAAGGCACATCTGCATACCAGGCCCTACCATTTTGATAAGTTTGGTGTAATTCCATTCAGCCGTTCGGGCTGTAGCCGTATCTAAAGGTCCCTATGGAAATTAACATGGGAAAAGACGTTTTGGGACCCCCCTTTCGGCCCCCGCTTGACAAATCCCCACAAAACTTTCAGGGAAGGAGCGGAGCAGAGCTGGCCACAATTCTGGAAAATTACACACAGATTCTTCAATTGGCGCCAAAGTTATTCCCAATAGAATGTTGAGCACATATAGATAAATAATTTGCTCAAATTCAAGTTCTCAACAACTACTGGAGGGATTTTCACCAAATATAGAAAAGGCACTACTGCATACCTGTCCCTACCATTTTGCCAAGTTTGGTGTAATTCCGTTCAGCCGTTCGGGCTCTAGCCGTGTCTAAAGGTCCCATAGAAAATGCCATTTGAAAAATTTCAAATTCAATTTTCTCAAGAACTACTGGAGGGATTTTCACCAAACATAGCAAAGGCACATCTGCATACCAGGCCCTACCATTTTGCCAAGTTTGGGGTAATTCCATTCAGCCGCTCGGGCTGTAGCCGTGTCTAAAGGTCCCTATGGAAATTAACATGGGGAAAACACGTTTTGGGACCCCCCTTTTTTCCCGGCCCCCGCTTGACGAATCCCCCCGAAACTTTCAGGGAAGGGGCGGAGCGGAGCGGAGCAATTTTAAGGAAAATTACACGCAGATTCCTCAATCGGCGCCAAAGTTAAATCCCAATAGAATGTTGGGGATTTCCTATATATATATATGTATATATACATATATATGAATATATTCCCCAACTATATTTTTAAATTGAGGAGCCAGCACACGTTATAGTGGGAATTCTCTCGTTTATTTCGTCAGTTACAGCATACACAGGAACAGGGACGCGTTTCAGCAGTCAAGCTGTCTTTCTCAACCTGAGTTGCGCCATATTGGTGCTTCTTTTAAAGCTTACTTGTCATTAAAATTGAAGATGCACTTCACTTTACAGGGATTGGGTGGCCACACGCATGCAAAGGAAAATGTCATTCATTTTTATGCACGAAGAACAAAACAACAGTAAAAAACCACAAAAATGTAAGTCCTGCAAACCAAAATTTGCCTCGAGGTTATTTACAAATTGTGCCTTCATTGCAATATATATATATACACATTAACTACTGGCGACTGCCAGTGGGTAGTTATGGTTAGGACCTAGTTTCCATAGGAAAATAATTTTTTGATTTGCCAATATCTTTGGCGCTGTTTAACAAATCTTTTTGTAAACTTTTCTAAACTAATGGTCTACTCACTTCAACTGCTGTTTCTAAAGTCTCAGTGTGATTCATCAGGCAGGGGCCGAGAAAAAGTGGGGGTTCCCAAAACGTGTTTTCTCCTTTTTAATTTTCCTAGGAAACTTTAGACACAGCTACAGCCCGAACTGTTGAATGGAATTGCACCAATTTTGCAAAATGGTAGTTCTTGGTTCAGAAAGCACTTTTTTGTTAAATGATGTTTATCTGTTCAGTAGTTTTTGAGAAGTTTAAGAATTGTATATCTAGTGACATGAAGGATCCGCAAACCCTCCCGTTCTCGTGCTTGAGACCTGATTGGCAGCCATCTTGTAACTCGGTTGTACAGAGTCAGAAGAAAACATTTAAGAAAAACAAGCAAAGAGGGAAGGGTTGAAACAATCTGACACCATAGGCCTGCTCAGAGAGTCCAACAGGAACCCTGAAGGTGCAAAAAAGCATTTGTTTCAAACAAATTAAGTGGGATTCACACTGGGCGCGCAAATCCCGTCTAAAATTAAAAAAAACAAAAAACAAATAGATCGTAGTGCGGTCTCCTGCGCTTCATTTCTTTTAAGCCCCTGGGTGGGCCAGGTCCTGGGAGCAATGGAAATTATGGTGCAGGTGTCACAGGTGCCACCGCTGCCCCAGGACTGCCACCTCCCCTGGGCTTTTTTTTTCAAATGTAGTGTTGGGGACTCGAGCCACCCCACACTGCCCTGAGGACCACCACCTCCCGGGGCATTATTAAAGGCATTGGGGCCATGTGCCAACCCCAGCCCCGGGGACCACCATCTACCTGGGGCTTTATGTCTTAAAAAGAGGCGTGGGGATCCTACCCCCCTATGCAGACTCCCTGGGCTTTAAAGATGTTGGTGGGGTTGCATGGCCTCCCTTGTGGAGCCCTCCATGGCTATGCAGACCACCAACCCCCTGGACCAGCTCCACCAATGTACTGGGGTACCCACCCCAGGACAGTGCATTTTGCTATGGTATGGTGGGAGCACTGAACCAGCCATACCATAGCAAACAAGTGCTCCATTGTGAACAAGTGAGAGCATTTTGCTTTCACTTGTTCACAGTAGAGCCCTTTGCTTTTTACCTCAAGGGAGCTGCATGTCAGCAGCTCCCTGGGTGTGAAAAGGCATGACGGTTCCCACAGGTGGCGTGAGCTGGCCAGGAGCGCAGTCTCCAAATAAATGGCCTTACCCTGGGGGATGGGGTCCCCAGAGCAAAATGTGGCTGGGAGGGAGAGCCGCTCGGCCCCACTTTTTTTTAATGGAAAGGTTGGGCCCCGGGCCGAAATGGCCCTATGGAACTGGGTGGGCATTAATTATTTATTTTTTCCTCTCGTTGTAGGAGTTGTGACCCTTTTGGGGCTCTCAGTGTAGCCCCTCAGTGTAACGTTGGAGTAGAATCGCAGATCCATCTTAATTAAATACTATCTAATTTAGAAGGTAGTGTTATAGTTGTGAACTTTTTTTATAGAGATAGTGAGATTGGCAGTTTTATGTGATTATGAAGTTCAGAGTTTGATATAATATTTATTTGTAAATTAAAAGTTGAAGTTGAAAGGGTATATGTGTTGTAGTACATTGAATTTGTATTTTTGTTTTGCGGGTTCGCGAATCCGGAAAATATTTAAAAATAGTATATATGTTAAAAATTATATAACTTTGGGGGTATGGCCAAGACTCCAATGGAGTAAGACCACATCATGTCTGCTCCGTCGATCGGCGGACGGCCAAGCATGTAAAGCAGCTGCGTGGACCTGGGGACACAGCCTGGCTACATCTGGGGGCATCAGAGACCGTCCCAGCACCAAATCGGCTATCGGGGGATGGCCCCGGCCCTGTCACGGGTGCTTCTGAGCAGAACCTGTTGCCGAGGGTTGCTTTATCCACCATCTTGTCTCCAGCCTTGGTCATCCCGAATGCTCCTGCTGTGAATCAGGAGAGTTGTAGAGGTGGCCTGTTTGTAGCCCCGATGCCTGGAGACTGGCTGTGGGATATTGGGGGCTGCTGACTGAGCCCCGAACACCATCTGTTTGCCCCTCCCAGGTGAGCGCACACAGACCTGGTGGCATAGGAGGCGGCCCTCTAATCCTGGGATCGCTTTGGGGCAGGGCCTCCGGCAAAACTGTAGCGCATCAGACCATGCCCCCATCATCTACAGGACTGATCGAGCCGGGGAGAGCACTGCAGTTCAAGGCTCCCTCCCAACAGATGAGGTGCTCCGCGGCCAGCTAGTCTCTTGTCCAGTGGTGGCTTAGTGGTCCGGGCCCTGAGAGGTAGGAGGGAGACGTTGTCTCTAAGTTGCTGGGACTGTGCTGCGGAGCCCTTAGAACGATCTGCTATTCGTGGACCCACTGCATTGAGAGGTGGGGATCTTGTGGAGTTTAGCCCACTCATGGAAAAAGTTGCCTCTTGGTCATTGGCCTGGGGACTGGTTGCTGGGGGCCGGGGGTAGCTGATCGGGCCCCAGGCATTACTTGCTCACCCCGTTTGGCCTTGCACCTATGGGCCGCCATGCACCGGGCTTACCCTTAACCTATGGTGGATTGAGCGGACCGGCGGAGTCCTGAGGGATTAGACCTCAGCCTGCTCACCTTGCGCCTTCCTGTAGCTGACTGGGCCTTCGCTGGGCTGCCATTTAGTGAATCCGGGCGCGTGGAGATGGGAGGGGCTGAGTGCTGGGACTGAGCTGCAGTGCCACCGGGTGAGGTGCTCTATATAGACTCCACATCGGGGGGACCAAGGAAGATCAGATTTTTGCCAGTCAACGCAGCACTTGCCAGCGACCGGCGAGCTTGTCGCTGCGCTGCCATTTTTTGCAAGTATGCACCGAGAGGAAAGGTGAGATTACTGCTGCGCGACCGTTGGGACAGAACTGAGGGGCACTGTAGGACTTGTGTGATCCTGCACCCCCCACCACTGGCCTGACTGTCCTCAGACTGACCTGGAGGATGGCAGCGAATAGGAAGAGAGGTAGGGACCTTGGCCTGAGTGTAGGAGCACTGCTGGGGTGCTTTCTGGGGGTGGAAAGAAGTGACTGCATGAGTGACTGCCTGATCGTGCCCTCATCTCCACTCGGTCAATTCTGGTCTCTTGTTGGCAGGGCGGCTGCACCCCCCCTTTGCCTTTGGGACTCGACTGGTTCCCTTGGGGTGAATATTGAAAGAGGTCAGGTGCACAAACGAGCAGAGACCTGGAACCGTCCTGCATCCCCTCGCCTCTCTTACCCCAGGGTTGAACTAAGTTTGTGGGTCTGGACAGTGTTGGTCCCTACCTGTATTTTGTTACTCCTGCTGCCTCTTTCACCACATGAGTGTATTCTTGTAGCGGGGCTGGATCTGCTGTTGAGACGGCCCTCCCCTTTCGTGAACCACCGCTGAGGGTTCTTGGCAGCAACATTGAGCAACTGGACTGTCTCCACCCCACCCCTCCTTCTGGACCCTAGGTGATGTCTTTCTGTTTGTGGTGGTTCTTACCCTACTGCTTAACCCTCGACTGGAGGGCTCTGTGGAGGGCTCTTCCCCTTCACTGCTGTAGCGACTTGAAGACTGACCCAGAGGACAAACCATACAGCCTAGCGGAACCCCCTGCCAAGGCATGCCCCACACTAAGGGGGGAAGGACACTGCTCCTCAAACTTCTAAAGAACCCACCGCTGCCTCCCTCTGGGTGAGGCCACCTGTGATGCCAGCATCCCAACAGACCACTACGATGGAAGCCACTTTGACCGGGACTGACGGGAACCCACTCACGCAAGCCTTCATGACTAACTTCCTTCAGGAAATAAAGGCGGAAATCATCTCACTCAAATCTGAATTCAAGTCCTGCCTGCAAGACCTCTGGCGTGAGGTAAGGGAAATCGGGACCAGAGTCAACGACCTCGAACAAACACTCGATGGATGGACTGAAGACCAGAAGGAACTCTGGTGCCGTATGGCAACGCTGGAAGACCAACACATAGAACTCCAGATTAAACAGGAGGATGTGGAAAACAGGAGTTGGAGGAATTATCTACCCATTCGAGGGGTCCCTAAAGGAGCGGAGGGCCAGGACATAATGACTTACACTTCTGCACTCCTCCAGGAGATATGGGGCGATGGAGACCCCTCTCCACCCAAAATCAAGGAGAGGGAGGTAGAGTACTGATCCGTTCAGTCTCCTAGGGAAAGTATTGCCATTTTAAAGCTGTTTAGAATCCAGAAGTGACTAACCAGTTGTCTATTTTTGTCTATGTCTTTTGTGACCCTAACCCTTTCTGTTTACCCAACTTTGTTCTACATGTCTAAACTTTTTCCAACATGTACAATGTTACAGTGGATTGCCTAAAACAGGTTATTTATTTTCTTATATCTTTTTACTTCACCTTTTCACCTAACACTGGTCCTGAAGAAAGCCTACCGACCTACATAGGCACCCAGGCTGAAACATGTCGACCATTTTTTTAAGACTCACTTATTAGTGTGCTTGAATTCCTTAATATTCCAGAGCAACACGTCTCATTAATGTCTACTAGTACCCAAATCCAGACCTAATAAAAATTGATTTCTGGCTGTACGGGCATTTTAATCCCCATTCACGTCACTTATTCACGAGCACTACTGTTTTAACCATGGGTAAATCCTCCGGGTGGAGGTTGCATAAAAACTGACCCAAGGATTATGCACACACGTGTTTCAAAGCGGGGAGACAACATATACCGCTATGAATTCCTACCAAAAAACACGTGCATGAGGGTCTTTAAACTTTGTGAGACACAACGAACCAACCTGCATACCCTGGTTATGCAGGACCAGTGATCCTTCCCCATTGATATCTTGACCCCTCTCCACCTACAGTAGTCAGGGCGCACAGAGTCCAAGTCCCCTGTGCCAACCCGAACCTAATTCCTGACATTTAACCCGAGTTCACTTTTTTACAGAGAAGGAGACTATCCTCCAAGCGTCCAGGAAAAATACAGACCTATCTTACGGAGGGCATCCCACACAAATCTTTCAGGATCTAGCCCCTGTCACGCTGCAACGTGACACGGAGTTCAAGCCTGTCACAGACAAATTGAGGGAATTAAACATCATGTATCAGTGGGGGCACCCTTTCTCCCTGAGCTTCGTGTGGGAGGGAAAGCAAAGAACGCTCAGATCCTTAAAGGAGGCTCTAGAGTTGCTCCAGTTGCAGTCGGAATCCCGGTCCCCTAGCCCGGCCCTGGAGATTGCCCGTCCAAAAACCTCCCTCCACCCGGAGTGCTCCACAGTGCTGCCTCCCCCCGGGAGGGGCCCGGGTTTCAAGTGACACTCTCCGGCAGGCCAAACAGGACGTCATACACATCTCTGATCCACTGGGGGCGCAGGCACCGGCCGGCTCTCTGCCAACTTCTGGGCCTCAGTCTCTATCTGCTTCTTGAACATGAATGTGTAGTCTCTAGAATGATTGGACCCACTGATGGGAATGTAATGTGTACTTATCTCTGTCCCTTCACCAATTCTTTGATATACTGGCTTGAACTGTGTCTGCAATTGATTGACCGGGTTGCCTTTTTAGGTCTTGGGCCAAGCTGTCTCTAGTCATGGTCTTATACCGAGATTCCGGTGCTGCTTGGGGGGACATTCAGTGTTATTCTCCATTAATAAGTAGAAGGCTGGCCACTGGATGGAGCGGTGCGATAACTTTAAAAAACTCTGTAGGCACCGCTGCCATTCAATTGGTCCACATGAGGAGGGACTTCCTCAGAGCTGGCCTGGTTTATATCAATGGGCTTCTACAGGATTGGAATGATGTACTAAGGCCCAGTTGGCCTGTTAGTTATTTAATTTGTTTTGGTATTTTACCTCTTTTCATTCTTTCTTTCTTACTTTGGGGTCTCGGGGGGGGGGTGCCTGTGACACCCCGCAGCTTGGTCCTTCTAGTAATGCTGTTCTCTGGCCCGGGGTAAAATTGGGGACCTCTGCTAGAGGGCATAGCTTTTTCCATAAACTCTACCCCCTGGCTGCGTTCCACTGGTTGTGTGAGGGAACTCTTTGGGAACAATATGGAGAGGTACGGCTCTACAATGGAGTCTTTCCTTGTGTATTAAAGATTATGACACAGATTAAATGTCTATCCCTTATTGTGAAGGGGCTTAGCGCACCTAATAAAAGGGGACAGGTCTGGCAATACCTCCTGACCGAAGACCCAGACAACATTTTTGGCAGGAAACTCAGTTGCTTCAGGCGGACACAAAACGTATGGCACATCCCAAATACCCAGAGCAAGTATGGGCATCCTCAGCATCTAAAACGGCAGGGGTGGCCATTCTCCTCAAACTAGGGATACACATACAGGGGGGTCTGAGTGGTTTGGAATAGAGGGACAGGATTTAAAGCTCACAGCATTAGTCAACAGGACCCTCACACTGATTAATATTTACACCCCCAACCAAACCCAAGACATACATTAAGAACCTATTAAAGGAACTGGTCTCTCAGGAAACAGATTTGATGCTCTTTGGGGTGGGAACTTCAACCTTGTCTGTGACCCGCAATAAACATATTTTTCACAAAAAAAAACCTTGTCTGTGACCCAAACCTAAATTGCAGTTTGCCCTCTTTTCAAGGCGCCGGCGCTATGTCTGCAGCACTTACACAGAACTTCAAGCACTTGGGTCTCCTGGATGCATGGCACTATGCAGAACCAGGTACAAGAGACTATGGGCCCGATGTAGGTACCAAATACCGGTCAGAAACGGCCGATTTCAGCCGTTTCCGACCGGTATTTGGCCTACTGAGATGTAGGGGACCTTTTTTTGTCCGATTCGGTATTTTACCGATTCGGTAAAATTACCGAATCGCAAAAATACCGAATCGGTAATTTTACCGATTTTTTAAATTTGGGATGTAGGTGGGACTACTTTCAGTCCCACACGCCCTTCAGATTCGGTATTTTAACACCCAATCCGATTGGGTGTTAAAATCCCGAATCCAGGTGTGCATGCACATGTGTGCATGCACACCTATGCCATGTGACAGACAGACATGCCCTTAGGGCATGTCTGTGTGCCACATGGCTCACATGCCTTTTTTTGGGGTGCTGGAGGGTGTCAAAGTGACACCCCCTGCACCCTTGCACAAATCGGTAATTACCGATTCGGTAATGCCCATTGATTCCTATGGGCTTCAAGGCCCATAGGAAGCAATGGGGGATACCGAATCGGTATTTACAGAATGGGTAAATACCGAATCTTACTGATTCGGTATTTACCGAATCTGAAATACCTACATCTCCCCCCCTCTAATTTACCACTTCATAAATACCGATTCGGTATGATTCGGTATTTATGAAGTGGTAAATGTAGATTTACCTACATCGGGCCCTATATCTTTTACTCGCATGTTCACCGATCATATTTATTTATTTTTATCTTGTAGAATTTCATATAGCGCGAACTAGACTCGAGAAATTGGGTATCGGAGCGCTTTACATGAGCACCAGTTTTAATACAGATGGACATGTTCATTTTTGTTAGGCACGGGGAAATTAAGTGATTTGCCCAGAATCACAGAATGTTGAACACCGTTGGCGAGATTCGAACCCTGTTTCCCAGCTTCGAGGTTGACTGTTCTAGCTGTAAGGCTACATCCTCTCCCTCATGTATAGATCACTTCTTCTTGTAACAACCGCTTATTCGCCTGATAGAATCCGCAAAAATAGCTGACTTATCGATCTTAGATTATGCCCAACTTAAAAACACTCAGACAGGATTTGGCCTGACAACGAGCTCCATCCCTCGTTGGAGGCTTCCCCCCACATATTTTGCAAGACCAGGTCAACTTAGCTGAAATCCACTAGGCCATCCATTCATACTTTGAAAAGAATGACACCCCAGAAACAAAGGGCCATGTACTTTAGGACGCTTTCAAGGCAACCATTAATGGTGTCATCACTTCTATTTCAATTGCTCGCACGCGCGAGTCACACCTCATTGAAACGGGTCTCACTCGCGATATTAAGGCATTCGAGAAACGGGAACATTTAACACCCTCTAAACAGCACTATAAATGCTTAGTCTCGCTTCGGGGGCCAACTAAAAGCACTTCGGGTGAACAAAGCTGAATATTCACTTCTTGCCTTGAGGCAGTAGTTTTATAATGGAGTGAACAAGGTGGGCTCTCTACTGGCCCGCCGGCTTCGCACACGCATTTCTAAGAAATAATATCTCGAAGATGGAGGTTGGTAGGGATCAGTGGGCCACGTCTGAAGCGGACAGACAACAGGCTTTCTGTGCCTTCTTCTCCTCACTTTACAGCCGGGGCGAGACTGCCCAAGAAGAGGTTGAACCATTCCTTGCCACGTTCCCCTGGGAACCATTAAATCCTTTTCATATTTAGCAATTGGAAGACCCAATTACCCTGAGCTCCTGAAAGCGTTAAAAAGCTTGCCACTGGGGAGATCTCCCGGGGCTGATGGCCTTACAGTCTCATTTTATTTACTCTTCCTTCCCCAATTCCAGGCTCGATGCTCCGGCTGTTTAACTCTTTCGCCGACACTGTTAGCGTAACACCTACGATGGCGGAGGCGGAAATTGACCTTATTCCTAAACTGGGGAAAGACCAAACATCCTGTGCCTCCAATCGCCCTATATCCCTCCTTAATGTCGACACCAAAATATATACTAAAATACTGGCTCATCATATGGCACCACTCCTTCCTGGCCTGGTCGATCCAGGCAGGCTTCATTCATCAAAGGCAGGGGGCACATAATGATAGGCGGATCGCCCACTTAGTGCAGAAAGCCTAACGGCAAAATATTCCAGCATTTGTGTTTTCCCTGGACACTGAGAAAGCATTCAACAGGGTCGACTGGACCTTTCTCAGAGCAGTACTGAGGAGGATAGGGCTGGGACCAGTCATGACATCTCACATAATGGCCCCCTACACATCACCCTCGGCACAAATACGAATCAATGGCATATTCACCCCTATGATTCAGATCCACAGGGGAACACACCAGGGGTGCCTTGTCACCTCTGCTCTTTGCCCTTGCCATAGAACCACTGGTGATGACCATACGCCAGTCCTTGGGGGTGAGGGGTATACCATTTGCGAGACTCACACACAAGGCCACTTTATTTGCGGATGACCTGCTTCTGACTCTCATAGACCCATGGGGCTCTCTCCCTGCCTTGCTTCTCATACTCTCAATTTGATAAAGTTTCGGAACAAAAAATTAACATTAATAAATCTCAGGTATTAAACCTCACCCTCTCCACCCAGGAGCTTGCAGAACTAGGTACCCGTTCCAGTGGTCCTCTCACCTTAAATGATATTTGGGCCTTAATCTTACAGCCACACTGGACTCTTGGACACAAGCAAACTGGCCGGTGTATAGACGCTCCTTAAGAGAAGACCAATGACGCACAAAGTCGCTTTTCATATCGTGGTAGGGTTGTTTAAACGCAGTCAAAATGTCTGACTTACCCAAATTACTATACCTTTTTTTAGGCACTCCCGACGGGACATTTTAAGCCTTCAGACTGAGTTCAATTCCTTTATCTGGGGAACCATCTGGCCACAATTCTCTAACAAACTCCTAATGACGCCAAAAGACAGAGGGGGTCTTGCGTGTCCCAATCTTCTTACTATTACTGGGCGTCTCACTTGAGGTTTATTTCAGAATGGGTAGTGCATGAAAGCGAAAAACATTGGTTCCACATGGACAGGGCGGTGACCTGTCGACCCCTGTGGGACCTAGCCTGGCTACCAAGGACGCACTCTTGCGGTGCCTTCATCGCCACCCCCACGAGAACAGTGCTGGAGATATGGGACAAGATAGCAGCTAGCCACTGGCCTAATTAATTTATCTCCCCCAATAAGCCCTTGGCCCGCAACCCTGAGTTCCCCCCGGCCTTTCAGCCTCACTCCTTCCAGGCATGTGAGGCCGGAGACTGTTGCACGATAGCTGACCTATTTGTGGGAGGGACCTTAAAAACATTTGATCAATGCAAACAGGAATACCGCGTTCCCTCTAAGACACACCTCCAGTATTATTAAATTAGACATTGGCTACACACTCCGGAATACACACTGGGAGCCACGCGCCCACTGACCCCCTTTGGATTGCTGGTACGATCATTTGATGGATCAAGGGGCCTGATCTCTTGAACATACAAGGATCTGCAGCACTCCCGCCCTCTACCTCTCCATCCTTATCAACAGAAATGGCACACAGACATAGCGGAGGGCACCCCCCCGAAGCAGTGGTGGAAACATTTATGGAGGGACATACCCAACATCTTCAAAAGTATTACACAACAAGAGTCCGCCTATAAGCTGATTACGCGTTGGTATTATACCCCCTGTCGACTCCAGAATATGTTCCCCTTTCCACAGCTCTCTATTGACGATGTGGGGCAGACACTGGGTAGTTCCTCCACATATGGTGGTCTTGCCCACTCTTGAAGATCTTTTGGAAAGAGGTGCTGAGCCACATAAAAGATGCCAATGGGTTCCCCATACCGAACACTCCTGGAGAGGTGGTTCTGGGACTTCATCCACAGGCTCTTAAGGCCATGACCCACTCAGATTGGTATTTGATACTCCATATGTTAGGAGCAGCAAAACAGACCATTGCGCTTCCCTTGAAAAAAGTCATAACCCCCCCAACTTCAGTATGGCTCACCCGCCTGAGGCAAATAATGGCAATGGAACTCCTTTCCAGTCGCATTATCCAGGCTGATGCCAAATTCCCACGAGTTTGACAGCCCCTGGTACTACATCTATCCAAACTAGAGCATGCCCGCTTTGTCCCTCCTTGTCTGCGAGCTCTTCAATTATTTGAAGATGCTCTGCTACCAAGGGGAGAGGATCTCTTGGACTGAGGCGAAATAGGCGAAAGACCGATTGAGCCCCTATGGTCTCTCTCCCCCATCCCTGTCCTCCACGGGGCAATACACTTCCGGAGGCCAGAGCCAGGAAATACCCCAAATCCGACAGGGGGCAAACTGTTCCTTCTATATCCTCCTCCTTCCTATCAAGACCACTTTCATATCCACCTGCCCCTTTCTAGTTGGGGTTAGAATACTCCCTTAGAGCCACCCTAAGAAGAGCGGCTGTGTGCATTATGACTTTGCTGGCTTTGTTACAGCTACATGTAAGTGCGGATGCATAGCTTAAGGTTGTTGAGAAACGATCTGTTCCCTTCATCTGTGAAGTGCACTCCATCAGTTCTGTAGAAGTTATGCATGTCAAAACGTAGATTATTGTTATAGATAGAGCCTATGTTATGGCCTCTGAGGTAATCAGAATCAGCTTATTGACATGCTTCCTACCCTTGTCAATCTATGAACAGCACTGACTTAACCACTTCCATTTATTTCTTTGGCATATCTTAGAGTATACAAAGACATTTTGAGGAAAAAGAGACATCAGTTGTGTAAAGGTACCCTTGATTATGATTTCCAATCCTACCCCAGTCAATGTGCCTAGGTCATTGCCACCACAGTACACAATCAGGAGGTTAGGGGGTTGGAGATGCAAAAACATTTTAAACATATGCATCAATAGGGCCACTTTAATCCTCTTTGTGAAAACCATTTAATATCCACATTTTGCAAACATAGGTCTTTGTCAATACCTTTGTGTTCAGCATACCTTTTGCCTCAGAAAATAAAGCTGTGCCCTAGAGACCATGCTGTAAGCATTTTGAAGGGATGAGTGGAAGGAATCAGAAGATGCTCGTAACTGAATAAGTCAGTTGGTAGAATGAGATGTATCTAAAATGGTGGAGAAGATGCTGTTGTAGAAAAAGCAGATAACTGGTTAACTGCTCATAATCATTGTGTACTCAAAAAATAGGATACATCTTTCTATGCTGAACAAGCATCTTTCTGATTGGTTATAGAAAAATGTTTGAAAGGTACAGTAGGCAGGATAAGTTAATATTTTGCAAAGGTCAACCACATACTGCTGTTCGCATTTGTACGCTAGTGTGTCGAGTTTGAAAATAACTAGGGTTCAGCAGAAGGGGAAAGGGTTCAAAGTTAACTGTGGTTTTAAATTAAGAAATGATAAGTTATATCTATGTGATGTGCTTCAAAAGTAAGTTTTTCCAAATCATTACTAAGTTTAGAAGTGGTTTGTTCTTAAAAAATAATACCAGCATTGTTGGAAATATGTTTTTGAAATCCCATAAGGGTTTGTGATTCCATCGCAACGCTACACAGTGGCACCCCAGTGGAGTCACGACTCCAGTAAATTACAGGATCAGTTTTAGAAGAGACTAATAAAGGACTAATATGTCAAATAAATAGAAATGGGTTTCAGAATTTAAAATAATGAAGGAAGGATTTTGAATTGTTGCTTACGTTCATTTGCTTGCAGAAAGAGAGGGAAAGTTCTCCATTACTGGTTTTACCTTGCTGAGAGCGGTCATCACATTTATTTATTTATTTCGTTTTTTTTTTAATTTTTCAAAAACCTTTATTAGAGCATCTAGACACAACAGACATGGTACACCGTGCAGCACCAATGCACACATCGACAGGATGCATCATAGGAGAATGTGGCAAAATACAGATATGGTGACAGTCACAGCAGCATGGCAAATCCTTCATAATATAAAAAAAATAGTTAAACTATATCAGAGTCACAGCCCCCGGGGGATGGAAGCCCACATGTAAGAGCGTACTTAGCCGAAAATCTGGAGCAACAAGGGTGCAAGTGAAGAAGGAGGAGAGGAGCAGTCATCGACCAGCACCGGTGGCCGCCGCGGACCAAGGGCCGGAGGGGAGCGTGGGAGAGGAAGCGTCGCTGGGGTAGGAGCGGGAAAGGAGGTAGGAGACCAGTGGGGCCCAGATGTCTACAGGGTGGGATCTGACAGGCATTAAGTCCCAGAAATCAGACAGGAGCGTCTGGCACCGGGAGGCATCCTCCAACCAACTCTCAGCCTTGGGAGCAGGTCGCCGTCCCAACACATGGCCACCCTACGCCTGTCAAGCGAGAGGCGTCAGGGCAGAACTTGACAAATCCCAGGAGGCACAGGGGGGATCAGGTGTATCGACAGAGCTAATAATGTCAGAGATGATGGAGCACACTTCCAACCTGAACTCGGAAACCTTAGGACAGAGCCACGCCAAGTGGGGGAAGTCCGCAGCTAGGGCAGCACAGAGCAGACAATTATCCCCTGGGACAAGCCCAAGCCGATGGAGATGCACGGGGGTGCCGTATAGCCTGTACAAGTACTTGAAGTGAATTAAGTGGAGCCGGTAGTTTGGGGACAGCTTTTTGGTCTGATAACAGCAGTAAAGCCAGTTGGCCTCCGATATATCCAGGCCCAGGTCTGCACTCCACGCCTCCTGTGCCTGATCAGAAGATATGCGAGCAGATGCAAGTGAGAAAGCGTAAAGCTTGGTGACCAACTTGTGTGGTGTGGAAAAGGAGTATATAAAGTCCAAAGCCGGAAGAGAAGGTGGGGTTGGGGGAAGATGGGTGCAGTTTCCGGCAGGTAGCGCGCAGCTGATAAAAAATCAGTGTGTCTTGCAGCCTGGGGAGTCGGGGAGAGAGTAAAAGGAATCCTCAGAGTACAAGTCCGCCACCGTCCTGAGGCCCAAACGCACCACATGACGGGACATGCTGGACGACTGAAGTGCAGGAAAGCCGGGGTGATTGACAATTGGCATGGAGTTAGCAGAGAGAAGGGAAAGGCCTGAGCACTGACTCAGACAAGACCAAGCCCAATGCAGCATCTCAACTGTGTCAACCTCTGCCCAGGAGCGTGCTGCAGGTGCAAAAAGTGTGGTCGAAAGAGGCCAGGGGAACCCAAGTCAGTCTCCACCGCGACGTGAGGCTGCTAGGGAGTGGGGTGGATCCAACAATGGAAAAAACTAGCCTGTGAGCGTAGAGCATAAATGACGTATATTTAACAAGGACCCCCTGAGTACATGGATCTTATAGTTCCTAGGTCAGGGAAAACAATACATTTGAGAAACAACAACCTAGGCAACTAATATTTAGAACACAATAACAATAAAAATAAAAAATTGGCTACAGCTGGCTACAAAACTTGGTATTTTATTAAGTAATTAAAAATAGACAAATCAATGGCATGGCACAATAATAAGGTTAAAATTTCACAGAACACATTATTAATGTAAAAAACATTATACAAAAGTTAATGAAAACACAAGTTAAAAATTATCTATAGTGGATAGGTGGCACAATGGGTCTCTACGCGCGTTTCGGCAGCCAGCGCCTTCTTCCTGGAGCAGCCACGCAATTTTAGTAGGAGTTTTTGTGAAACTAATCAGATATAGTTTCTGCTTCTTGTTTAATTCCTTTTGGTCAAGTGTTGCAGGAGCTGATTGATTAGAAGTTAATGAATTAATTCCCGCCAGCCGGAGCCCTTTGTATAGAATGGCGCTGGATGATATCAAAAGTTCAATTCTTCCAAAGTATCTCTGGATATCTATTGGCCTTTAGAGGTAGGTGTTGGTGCTATTTTTTGATTTGCTGTACAGTGTCTTGAGCCCAGGTTACGGTCTGTGATACGATCTGATAACGATGAGCTGCTTTAGATAGCTTCCCAAGATAATGGAGTCTTGTATTCCAAAGGTATGGATAGTGTTTTAGGGTTCTCTGACTTTGGACACAAAGGAATAAAGTTAAAAGATCTCCCTGCCTGAGGATGATCGGCAGGGCTCTCTATGTCCGGCGGCGGGTTGTTCTGACTGGCGATACGAACGCGGCGTAGAGCATAAATACAAAAGCCAGGCACGCCCATCCCTCGGGCGGACATCGAGAGAGTACGGATATCATTCGCCACCCTCGGTTGTTTACCCGTCCAGACAAGCGAGATAATAAGAGAGCGCAATTTTCGGAAAAAGTGAGAGGTGAGGGGAATATGTATATTTGAAAAAAGGTAAAGGAATTTGGGAAGAACCACCATTTTAGCAATGGCGATACGGCCAGCCAGGGACAGCAGTAGTCGGCTCCATGCGGGGATCCTGGATACTAACCAGTCGAGCGCACGCCCAAAAAAAGCCCTCCACAACTCATCCAGATCCCTTCTAAGCCAGATGCCCAGATAACGCATGGGGCCGGATGCCCACTCGAAAGGGGAAGTCCAGTGAGAAAGGGACAGTGGCGTCGGTCAGGGGGAACAGAACGGACTTGCTCCAGTTCACCTGGATGCCCGAGAGCCCACCGAATCATATAATTTCCCAGACTAAAGGGCTGAGGTTGTCCCGTGGATGGCGGACGTATAGAGTGACATCATCCGCGTACATGCAAACAAGAAGGGAGCAAGCACGAGAAACCTATGCCCCTGTGCATGTGGTGCTGACGTAACCTAGCGGCCAGGGGGTCCTTAGCGATGGCAAAGAGTATGGGCGACAATGGACACCCTTGCCGGGTGCCACGGGCGATGCAGATGGGATCAGATACCTGGCCATTAAGTCGTAGATGCGCAGTTTTACTGGTGTAAAGAAGTCTGATCTTGAGCAGGAAGGTGTCGCTAAAACCCATACGCGAGAGGATATAAAAAACGAAGGGCCACTCCAGAGTATTGAATGCTTTGGTGGCATCGAGAAGGGCGGCCACTGCTGGGAGGGGGGGATTGATTTGGTGTAATACAGAAAAAATGGTACGTATATTATGGGAGGTTGCTCTTCCGGGTATGAAGCCGGATTGATCGGGAAGAGCGATGGTAGGCATTAACAGGAGGAGGCGAGATGCAATCAATTTAGCAAAAATGTTGTTATCAATATTAATAAGGGTGGGGGGCGGTAGGAGTCCCGACGGTCAGCCGGCTTGTCAGGCTTAAGGAGCAAGGTGATCAGGGCCTCACGCAGCGACAGCGGGAAAAGACCGGTGTCAAAAGCCTCATTGTACATGGCTGCCAGGTGCGGCTCCAAGACATCAGCAAATGCTTTATAAAATGAGGCAGGCAGGCCATCTAGGCCCGGGGCCTTGTCGCCAGGGAGGCTGCTTATGGCTGCCAGGATTTCTTCCCTAGAGATAGGCTCATCCAGAAATGTACGGTGATAATCTTCAAGCCAGACCAGAGCAATGGACTCAAAATACTGATCAAACTCCTCCCGTGGCGGAGGAGTACTAGCCGAATAGAGTTGCGAGTAAAAATCGAGAAAGCAGGATTTGATATCCTCTGGAGAAGTTGTCCTATCCGGGCCACCGTCGCTGGGGGCGGATATGTAGGAGTCAGCGTGTAAAAGGTTAGCCAGAGTACGGCCCAGGCGGTCCCCCTCACCAAATCGCCACGCCCAACCCTCCCTGCCAAGAAAGGACAATTCACGGCCGGCTTCCTCTGAGAATTCGGTGTGCTTCTGGCGAAGAACTGCAAGCATTTCCGGGTCAGGACGCGACACCTGGGCGACATCCAGATCCCTAATTTTGCCCTCAAGCCTTGCCAATGTGGAGTGGGTAGCACGGAGGACGCCCGCCTGGCAAGAAATACACTCTCCTCGGATGACCACCTTGAAACCCTCCCATAGGGTACAAGCGGAGTCGATGGAGCCTGCGTTAAGCTCAAAGTAATTAGTGATCGCCATGTGGATGACCGAGCATAACACAGTATCCAAAAGGGTGTTAGGAGGGAGCCGACACGTAAAGGCCCGACACTGAGAGGAACGAAGCCTAAGACGAATCTGGACCGGAGCTTGACCGGAGAAGGTTCGGGCCATGTGTTCAGCATCAGGGAGCCAAGGCAGGAAATCCGGCGAGGTCAGCTAGAGGTCGATACGCGAACAGCAACCTCTTGGCCCGGTCACACAGGTGCCCTCACGGGCGACAGGACGGAGATGGCGCCAGACATCATACAGTGCATTATCGGTTAAAATGGACTTAAGAGCTGTGACAGTACGCGGGTGACATGAGTGAGAGCCTGAACGGTCCAGGGTCACTGATAGAGCAACATTAAAATCACCACCCCAAATCACCGACACGGAGCTGCAGGAGGAAATAAAATGCCAAACATGATGAAAAAAGTCTGAGTCGTCTGAGTTGGGGCCGTATACAGCGGCGATCGTGACGGGCTGGGCTAGAAGCAGGCCGTGAAGGATGACATATATGCCCTCTGGGTCAAGGAGAACGTGCGAGGTCTGCCAAGGGAGGCCACGGTGCAGCAAAATGGACACTCCCCTAGCATAGGATGAGTAAGTGGAAGAGTGGAACTCCCCCCAGTAGTGGGACTGGAGTCTAGAGACGGAGCCTGGCAGTAAATGCGTCTGCTGTAAGAGACATATATCTACTTTGTGGCGCTATAGGTGTGAATGTATAAGGCAAGCCTTGCGGAAGTCTTTCAGGCCATGGACATTCCAAGTCCAGCAGACTATGTCAGCCATACGGGAGCAGTACGGGGATGAGCACAGGGCGAGGCAGGAAAAAGGGAGCGCAAGACAGCAAAGCGCATGAGTGAAGCGCGGGGAGCCGCCGGTGGCGAGGCAGAGCAGGTAAGGAGAGTATCAAAAGGAAGTAGAAACAGCAGCGGTTGACGGGTAGCCGCCTTCTGGGCCTCATACGGAGGGCACGCGGGGGCACCGCCTATAGAAGGAGGAAGAGAACAGGTAGGCATCATGTGCGGCTGTGAGACATGACGAGAAATCACAATCAAAACAAAGTGGAAGGTGGTGTGCTGTGCAGAGGACCAAGCAGAGCAGAGCAGCATGCGGATCTGGGTGGACTTGAGACCACCTCAACCACCACCTCAAAACCAAGCAGAAAAGAATCCAACCACCCCACACCAATACCAACCCCCCAATCAGGCTGAGAATACCACTGCACCACCCAGGGGACTCACAACTGGGAGAGGGGGACACAAGAAGAACAATGGGAATCATCCTGGTGGAGGCATGGCAGGGCTTGTTGGACACCCCTGCTGAGGAGCAGGCTGGCCAAGCTATAATAGAGTAGCGACATTGAAACACAAGTCACATGTGAAACCAAGAAAGAACCATTGTCCGCACTGTCAGTCATTATCACTTAAATGGTCGGCTGCTTCATGTGGAGACTTATGGGGGAAAGATCTAGATTCCTTGTCCAAATACTTGGCAAAAGCGAGGGCCTCTCTGGGATCAAGGAAAACAAGTGTCTTGGAGCCCTGCCGGACCATCAGCTTCGCGGGTAGGCCAAAGAGTAGCAAACCTTGTGCTTCCGGAGTATACCCTTGGCTGGCATAAACTCTCTCCTGGCAGCCTGAACAGTCAAGTTATAGTCTGGATAAAAGGAGAGGGTGTTGCCCTGATTTGTAATGGTGCCCTTATCGCGAGCCGCCCGAAGAATCACATCATGATCATGGAAGTTCAGGATCTTCGCCACTATGGCGCGGGGAGGCAGACCAGGACCAGGACGCAGACCAGGGAACGATGGGCGCGCTCCATGATGAAGAATGAAGTCAAGACTTCCCCGAAGATTTCTTTGATGAGCTGCTCGTCAAAGTCTTCCATCCTGGAGATGTTGGTGGATTCGGGAAGGCCTGTGTTGCGTAGATTACACCGGCGGGAGCAGGCCTCCAAATCTTCATTCTTCTCCCAGATCATGGCCAAAACCATGTCCATTTGGAGTAACTTCTGTCTGTCCTGGGTGGCCGCGTACTCGGCGTCAGATACCCTGGATTCCACGTGTAGAAGTCTGTTGTCGTGGGAGTCCACCCGGGCCTTCAAGGAGTCGAGACGAGCGGATAGTTGATCAAGCTCGGAAGCAATGCCAGTGACGGTCGACTTGACCTCAAGCATGATAGCCTTCAGGTCATCATCTTGGCTCAGGGGCGTTCCAACGCCCCAGCGGACTCAGCTCCATCCGAGCCTGCGCTGTCCTGACGCGAGGATCTCTGGAGTTCGAAGGCGATCTTGAGCTGCTTTGGGTCTGATTTCCCCATAGCAATGTGCAGTTCTGGTGGACACCCAAACACCCAGGAAGGAGAGCAAGCCGGCAGTATGAGGTGTTAGCCAGTAGTCAGCTACCAATAGCGTAGAGTCAGTTGGGGGGCACGATCCAGGAGGCAGGAGGGAGGCAGCACCAGAAGGCACTCCGGCGCGCTACCCCCAGCACAGCGCGGGGCTCAGCTGGCAGTCAGGGATAGATGAAAGGGGTCACAAACCTGTTCTATGCACAGCCGCCACCAGCAGGAAAATAGAGGGATGAGACTGGACCTTGGCTAGGCAAGGGGCACCCCAGCAAGGGACAGCAAACAACTGGCGCCGGGGCGGTGTAGAACCCCACAGACCAAGAACACTCCATGAGGACAGAAGGAGCAGCACTGAGTTCCAGGGAGTCACAAAGCTGTGGGGGGCAGGTCTTGAAGGGCGCCAAGCCCCAGTTGTCAGCAGGAGGGGGGCCCCCATTCAGCCCTGGGCAGTTGCAGAGAGGGGGCCCCAGGGGCACAACAGCGGGCCGCACGACAGAGCGCCAGGAGGGCAGGGGCAAAAGCAAGCGAAGAGGGGCTCCAGCGGCCACACTCTGGGCCCAGTCGCTGCAGATGCACCACACAATAGGGAGCCAGTCCTATATTACACATAGGTAAGTAGAAACCAAAAATATCAGCTGCCAGTCTACCCACAAAACAGCGGAGTGTGTGGAGTTTCTTCACTCTCACTTAATCCAAAAATAATGTTCTCACTCGCCAAGAATATTCGGTCTCTCCAACCGAGGAGGCATAAGAGAGCCCAAATAGAGTGTGTGTGTGTAAAACATAGTCTCCTCTTTAAGAGTACCGGAATGCTTACTCGCCAATGGAGGAGACACAAAAGAGAATCCTTCGCTAAAAAGGGAGAGCGCTGGCTTCTAATTAAAGTTACTGCTTCTTTATAGAACCAAAACCTCTCCCCCGCATGAGCCTGTGAGATATCAGGTCTCAATTCACAAAGGAGCCTACAGGTCCAGGAGGTGTCAGACTAAACAAATGTGATACATAAACTGTCCTCCAAGGGGAATTTCCCTTTTAAGGACGACTCCCTTCACACACCATAGGTGTCATGCTTCATCACAGTGCTGTATGTCGATTTAGATTCCGTATGCATTTCCCGATTCATGCCCTTATATAGGTACATTTCACATTGCCCGTATATAGGCATAGCTATCCAGTCCTTATTTAGGCATAGTCAATGCTACCCAAATACAGGCATGGCTACTTCCATCCGTTCATCTACGTTACAACGAGTTCTTGGAAAACCAGACTCTTAAGCTGTTAGGGACTTCCCCTTGCTTGGATATTGATTTCTCCAAGCACTCATTTATTATGCATGAACATCTATTCCTTAGGGGTTCATTCATCACGTTCATATGCCCGACTTTATGTCAATGCTGGCATTCTTAAACACCCTTAAGGTATAAATATACCTTCACTTGCTATGGCAAAGCACAGTGTGGTTCGATGCAGTTCGACTACCTACTTGCACAACGCAGCTCACCACAGCAAGTTCCGAAGGAAGCCAACTCTCCAGCTGATGTACTGACCAGACGCAGTCATCCTCCTGCCGAGAATCCAGCTCCAATGTTTCTGACTCCCCTTGTGGGGTGTTGTGAAAACGAGTCCAGGGAAAGAGATACCAACCTCTCTCCTTCTAAAGGTATTCAGCTGATTAGAACCTAGAGAAACCTTTGGCAATTCTTGGCAGAACTAAAACTTACGCTAAGGCAGCACCTACTACTTCCCTCATACTGGACCTAGGTTAGGTACACTGGGGTTTGCGTATTTTAGAAGCACCAGTTGAGTATTTTAGCCTGTGTTATTTATATATGTATTTTTATATATGTCATAGCAACAGACAATGCTATTACAGTATTATTTTATATTACTGTTTACGCTGTACGCATTATACTTCGCATTCTGTCTAACGATTGTAGCAGTTCATATCTCTTGCATGAGAAATAAGACTGTTCAATAAACCCCTTTTATTAAAACGCCCGTCTCTCTATTTCTATACAACTCTGTAGAAACGAAGCATGCATGATTAACTGAGTGAAATAGTTATCTATTGTTACCACAACTCTGAAGATATCGTTTCGATTCTAGGGGAAACAAAGTTGTCATGTTTATGCAGTTGTCAGAGACGTATCCCCTCTTGTTTATTCCAGAAAGTTTCTAGTGACCTCTGTGTTAGCTGGCACACACACAATTAAGTTTAATATACCCGATAGAGACATGCTGACTTCAGTCCTATGTCAAATCTATAGTGTACATTATTCCAATGCGTAGAACCTATTGGGAATATAGGAACTAAACTACATGGAGCCCAACGGTTTGGTAAGGTACTAATTTAACGGGGAGACGCATCGCGGAGATGACCAGGCGGCAGAGCTGACTACAAACCCCAGGGACCAGTGGGGCAAGAGGAGCGAGACACAGCACCTCCCTCAACACTGGCAGTATTTCACCAGCTCACGCCTCCCGCATCGCAGGAGATGCATCGCGGAGTTGACCAGGAGGCAGAGCTGACTACAAACCCCAGGGACCAGCAGGGCAAGAGGAGCGAGACACAGCCCCTCCCTCACCACTGGCAGTATTTCACCAGCTCACGCCTCCCGCTTCGTGGGAGACGCATCGCGGAGTTGACCAGGCGGCAGAGCTGACTACAAACCCCAGGGACCAGCAGGGCAAGAGGAGCGAGACACAGCCCCTCCCTCACCACCAGCAGCATTTCACCAGCTCGCGCCACCCACTTCGCGGGAAACGCATTGCGGAGTTGACCAGGCGGCAGAGCTGACTACAAACCCCAGGGACCAGTGGGGCAAGAGGAGCAAGACACAGTCCCTCCCTCACCACCAGCAGTATTTCACCAGCTCGTGCCTCCTGCTTCGCGGGAGACGCATCGCAGAGTTGACCAGGCGGCATAGCTGACAACAAACCCCAGGGACCAGTGGGGCAAGAGGAGCGAGACTCAGCCCCTCCCTCACCACCGGCAGTATTTTACCAGCTCGCACCTCCCGCTTTGGGGGAGACGCATGGCGGAGTTGACCAGGTGGCAAAGCTGAAGTTTATGGGGTGCATAAACTGCTATAGCCAAATCAGGGAGAAACGCTGTCACTCCTACCTGGGAGCCCTTGCCAAAACGCCGTCACTGCCGCCATCGACGCTGCTCCACCGCTGCCAGTCTCCTCCCCCCGCCGCAGCCTCTCACCATCAGTGCTGCCGCAGAGTGGGGGAGTGGGAAGACTACAACTCCCAGCGGCCTCCGCGACCGGAAGTCGCGTTGAGGCGGAGCGCGCCAGGAGGCGAATAAAAACGGACCTCATCTGCCGTGGTGTGGGTGCATAAACTGCTACAGCCAAATCAGGGAGAAACGCTGTCACTCCTACCTGGGAGCCCTTGCCAAAACGCCGTCACTGCCGCCATCGACGCTGCTCCACCGCTGCCAGTCTCCTCCCCCCGCCGCAGCCTCTCACCATCAGTGCTGCCGCAGAGTGGGGGAGTGGGAAGACTACAACTCCCAGCGGCCTCCGCGACCGGAAGTCGCGTTGAGGCGGAGCGCGCCAGGAGGCGAATAAAAACGGACCTCATCTGCCGTGGTGTGGGTGCATAAACTGCTACAGCCAAATCAGGGAGAAACGCTGTCACTCCTACCTGGGAGCCCTTGCCAAAACGCCGTCACTGCCGCCATCGACGCTGCTCCACCGCTGCCAGTCTCCTCCCCCCGCCGCAGCCTCTCACAATCAGTGCTGCCGCAGAGTGGGGGAGTGGGAAGACTACAACTCCCAGCGGCCTCCGCGACCGGAAGTCGCGTTGAGGCGGAGCGCGCCAGGAGGCGAATAAAAACGGACCTCATCTGCCGTGGTGTGGGTGCATAAACTGCTACAGCCAAATCAGGGAGAAACGCTGTCACTCCTACCTGGGAGCCCTTGCCAAAACGCCGTCACTGCCGCCATCGACGCTGCTCCACC
The DNA here is from genome assembly GCF_964263255.1 of Lissotriton vulgaris. Taxonomy (NCBI): domain Eukaryota; kingdom Metazoa; phylum Chordata; class Amphibia; order Caudata; family Salamandridae; genus Lissotriton; species Lissotriton vulgaris. The sequence goes on from NC_141697.1 coordinate 664,049,554, forward strand.
GCTGCCAGTCTCCTCCCCCCGCCGCAGCCTCTCACCATCAGTGCTGCCGCAGAGTGGGGGAGTGGGAAGACTACAACTCCTAGCGGCCTCCGCGACCGGAAGTCGCGTTGAGGCGGAGCGCGCCAGGAGGCGAATAAAAACGGACCTCATCTCCCGCGTCGCGGGAGCGCGCGGGGTCGCGCCGGGCTAAGCCCGGGCAAAGGGCGGGCCCTCTGTGGCCCTCAGGGGCCTGAAGCGGCCGGGACGGGCCACCACCCTAAGTACTTCCCCACTCCAGTACCTTCGTAGAGGAAAGGGGCAGTAACTACTGCTCAACCACTGTTCAAAGATGACCAAAACAACTAAAACACCGATGGCGACAAGATCTACCAGCAGACTAAAAACAGTGAGTACACCTTTGCCCACTATAACCGCTATAGATAAAATGCTGCAAAAAACCATCAACGTTGTGGCGGATGCTATTCAGGACACCGAGAGGAGACTCTCTTTGACACCTAATCTATGCTTCCCTGATCTGTCTTCTCATACTACCTATGACGATCAAAATTTGGATGACACTATCTCATCCCAGGAGTCTCTACTAATACAATCGTTCTCGGAATTACCTAGATCACACATTAAGGAAAAACCCTCTAACTCTTTTTCCTTGGAGTCATTAGCAAATAATCAGGATAACAGTCTTATGATCTTATCTAACATCGCAAAAAATGATCAGCAGACAACGGATATCCCCTCGACACCGGAAGTTCGCACCGAGGAAAATGCCTTACCCGTCATTGTTTTAGCAGAATCACAATCACTAAAACATCACAAATCTCCAAAGATCAAACGGAAAAAGTCTAGAACTAAATTCCCTATGAGGAAAACCCACCTACCTTCTGGTAAACCCAAACGATCTCTCAAAGACATGTGGCAGAAGAAAAGCCTAGTGGAACCCACTGGACCAAAACGCGGGGGACCCCTTCCAACCTCCCCAGACCTATATGACACAGATGGAAAAGCTAAGTCCAATTCAGGAATTTCTGTAGTTAATGAGGAAACAGGTCACATTGATAAGAAGAGTACCATGAGTTTCCCCTTCATGAGAGAGATTGAAACTTTAATTAAAACACTTCTTCAACCTATTAGTCACCAGATAGATACCATAGAAAAGGCTTTGAGTAAATTTGAGAGGACTCAAAATGATATATCTTCCAGTATTCTTAGATTGCTCAAAACAACTAACATGCCTTCTCTTTTTGTTCCTTCATCAACTACACTTAATGTAAAAAATTCCAAAAAAACTGGCAACTCAGTAAAGAACACAGAAAAACAAAATAAATCACAATCACAGAGCCTACCCACAACAGACCAAACATTAAAGTCTCAAACAGTCCCCAACCTCACTGTGAATATAACGACTCCTACATTCAATAAACCAAATAACCAAATAGATGAGGATGATGATGATAGTGAGTGGGCTACAGAGGGACATCCACCTAAAACAAATACAGGTGCACTAAAGAATAAGAATCGCACGGCCTCTCCTAAAATTAACACTCAATCAAAAGAAATAGGAGCTCATCTTACTAAACCTATCACAACAAGTTCACTATCACATATCAATCTACCTCCACAGGCTAACCCCTACACGATAGTCATGATTGGGGTGCCCAAAGTCGACGATAACAGGGAGGAAACGCGGGAGGAATTGAGGAACAAAGTAATGCAATGGCTTTCTACACATAGGCCCCTCCCTCAAAATATAATAGGCACTATACACCAAGTCAAAAGAGTAGAGTGGGTGGGCACTCGTTTTAAATCCACAGAGGGTGACTGTATTGTGGTCACCTTTAAACATCTAGGACCGGCAAAATTCATCGCAGATTGGAGGAGCCCGGGGACAAACAGCTTGATTAGGACTATGGGATTAAGCTATTTCTATCCAGCCCGCTCAGATACACGTAGGAATAAAACCAAATATAACTACACTCAAGAAGGACGCCATATGACACAGCCAAATTTCCAACCCTGGCTGGTCCCTGCCCTACCCCGATTTGATAGTCCAATGGGTTTAGACCTCCACCCATACACTCACCCATGGGGAATCAAAGCATACAATCACCAATCAATTGAAACAGCTGAACGGCAAAGGCACGGTTTTTACCGCGCCTATAACCCTGCTACTGTACAATTTAATGAATACGGGTTTCCTACTGCCAACAGATACGACGTTCTCTACAACCACGACCAATTGGACGAGGTTGACTGACTGTCATCTGATCAATTCCAAGATACACTTTCTGATAAGGCAAGGAATCCCTCAGAAAGCAAGACTAACGCAGTAAAAACATCCACCTCCCATGTAGTCTGTTTAGCAAATTCCACCCCCACGGCGATATCGAGCTACATAGTCAGCCCCCGAGCAAACCAAGCTCATGCTCCGTCAGTGAACGAAGTAGGTAGTCCATCTAAAACCATAGCTTTACAACCTTACTCATCACTTGAGAACTCAAGGTCTAAGCATGTGACAGGGACCATCCCAGAACCGCGCTCCCGCTCCAGCATAAATCCAGAACTCAAATCAGAGCATATTACTTCTAACCCTATCAAAATACTGTCTTGGAACATTGCCGGATTGGCCTCTAAAATCAATGACCCATTATGGGTGGCCTTTGTTAAGAAGTACACCATCCTGTGTTTCCAGGAAACCTGGTTGATAAATGGCAACACCTTCATCGAGGGATTCCAAAGTTTTTTCGTCCACGCATCCGCTTCACCTAGTGGCAGGGCAAAGGGGGGCCTGGCAATATTTATCAGTCTGTCCCTTAAAATGCAGATTAATCATGTGCAGTTGGATAGCAGGAGTATCCAGATCCTGACACTCAGAAGGGGGAAAAAAGTCATAACTCTGATTAATTTCTATAATTCTGTCGCAAATCCAAGTGACTGTAACATCGACAACCTTGTAAATTGTCTAGCTGAAAATTGGACAAAATTACCACAGGACAAAATACTCCTCGGCGACTTCAATACGCACATTTGCGGTAACCCTCTGCTGACAACCCTGGGATCATTGGGCTGTGGTCTTAAAACAGGCCCCCACTTCACACACTGCCAACGTGGATCAAAATTGAACACTTTAATGGATTCCACGAATATGACCATGGCACTATCTCTGAAAGAGGACTCCTTTACCTTTGAAAATCCCACTTATAAAGGATCTGAGTCAGGGTCCATCATAGACCACATCCTTCTTTCTGCCGGTGTGGCCCAACAGGTTCTAAAGTTCGATATCCTTGTGAGCACTTATAGTGATCACAGCCCCTTACATCTCGAGCTACAATGCGACTCTTTCGTACTCCAAAATAATATCAAGGATCCAGGGGTACTTAAGCCGGTTAATAATAACCGCCGCTTGAAATGGAATCTGATAAATAGTGACAAACTGTATGAGATTGTTGCCAAAGACTGTGAACCTGAACTTAAGCTCTGTGCCACAGACTCTGCTTCACCTGAATGCGTTCTATCCACCTTTGCAGTGGTGTCCAGAAGGATAGAATTTTTTTTGACTATAACTGCCAAGGGAACAACTGCTCAACACCCACGATGGTTTGATCATGCCTGTTCTTCTGCTAACCGCAAATTAAAGGCTGCTCTTAAAAGCAAACCGAGAGATCTAGCACTGGTAAAGGCCCTTCGAGCAGATTACAAAAAAGCACTTGCCTCATGCAAAAAATCTATAAAAACTAAAACATGGGAATCTCTGCTCGACCCCTCAATTTTGGGCAACAGCTCAAAGTTCTGGAAAATAATTAATAAACCTCTTTTTGACGACCCGACTGCTGAGAGTCTCGGCACAGTCATATCAGAGAATGACTGGATCACCCATTTTGGTTCTATCATTAAGAGCGAAGCTCCACAGTCAACAAAATCACCTCATCTCCCCGAAAGCAGCCCTCTACATTTCTCTATTAAAGAAATTGAACTAGGGATTCTTGGTCTCTCTAGCAACAAAGCCCCGGGCCCTGACGGTCTTCCACCAGACCTATTTAAATCCAACATCACCTTATGGGCTCCAATTCTTACATTTGTCATTAACGCCGGGGTTGAAGTGGGAGCCCCTAAATCCTGGGGAGCATCCACTATCGTCCCGGTATACAAAAAGGGCGACAGAACAAAAGCAGTTTGCTATAGACCAATCTCCCTGATAAACTCTGTTGCGAAGGTAGTGGGAGGGGTACTCTTAAACCGGCTGAATGCTTGGGCCAAGCAAAATAACATAATGACCCCAGCACAGTATGGATTCAGACCAGGACATGCAACAACTACTCAGTGTCTGAATCTATACCTAATAAGTGGTAAATACACCCAAGCAAGAGATGGAACATTGTATATGGCCTTTATGGACCTTTCTTCGGCCTTTGACTGTGTTGATAGGAGCAAACTATGGGAAATCTTGCAAAACATGGGCGTCGAAAATAATCTAATCAATTTCCTGGCCGACCTACATAACGACACACGTGCTAATGTACGGTACACAAAAGACTTGAAAGTAACAAGAGATTTTAATATTAACCGGGGCGTCAGACAGGGCTGTATTTTAGCACCTTTCCTTTTTAATTTGTACATTAATGGACTCGAGGATTATCTGGTAAAAACTGACACAGACTACCCTCGTATTGGGAAAACAGGGGTGCCGGTCCTGCTATATGCGGACGACGCCGTTTTGATATCCAGAACCGCATTAGGACTTCAAAAGTTGTTGGATTCTTTCTTCCAATTCATGTCCTCACGTGATCTGAATATTAATAACTCCAAATCTTTTATTATGACGGTTGGAAAACCCCCCAAAAAACGATACCCCTTTTCAGTCAACGGGGAAAGTATACCGCTAACAAAAACATTTTCATATTTAGGAGTACTATTTGACCACAAACTTTCATGGGGCCCTGCTATAAACAAAAAGAAAGGCGAGTTATTACGAACCAATTTTGGAATATTGGACTTTGCACGCAAATTAGGTAACACCCCAGTGTCCGCCATAATGAAACTATATCAGGCAAAAAGCGTCGCAGTGGCATGTTATGGGAGTGAGCTGTGGGATTTCTCATCGGTAGAAGCTCTGGTAACACTAGAAAATAATTTTTTGAAACAGGTCCTGAGCTTACCTAAAAGCACCGCTAATTTCTCTGTACATGAGGAACTGGGCACACCGTACCTAGGAGACAAAATTGCTGCAAACCCCCTGCTCTGCTGGTTAAACTGTTGGCGCAATGCATCTATACCACTGACACATAGCATCCTCGCTGAAGCCCTCACCTGGGAAGGACATCTTAAGATACCCTGGATGAATTATATTAGAAACTGTTGCAAAGACCTGGGTAGATTGGACCTATACCTAACACCACAGCATACCACAAAGAATGATGTTGATTTTGTAAAAAACACTTTCTTGTTAAAACGACAACTTGTCAGGGAAGACATCGAGATGAAGAAGTCCAGTGTTAGGAATCATACACTAACAAAGACCTGGGTGTTCTGTGAACCATACTTATCATGGAACATTTCTAGATACGACCGCTTTCTGTTGAGCAGATTCCGATTTGGTCTCTACCACTTGCTTTTAGCTGTGCCGAGTGGAGCGCATAGAGGTCAAGTGTTGCCAGCTTGCGGCTGCGACAACCTGTCTCCGCAAGACTTGGCTCACTTTTTATTTCTGTGTCCTTATTATTCGAGTCCAAGACAAATGTTTTTAAAACCTTTGCTTAAAAAGTTGAATTTTGTACAGATTAAGCCTGCACTTTTATATCTTCAGATGTTGCATGACGACAGTACCTTTTTTATCTGTAAGTTTTTAAAAACAGCCCGGAAGTTCAGATTAAGTATGGAAGGATGATTCCAAGATGACCTGCACTAAACATGAAATCATGTCTTGAACAGGCACATTTATTTTTACTGGTCTACTGCATTTTTTAACTCTCTCGTGAATTGCCTACTTTTAAAAATGTTTATAAAAATCTTGAATGAATTTTATAACAATGTACTTATGTGCTTTTATGACTGCTTTTCTGACAGTCGAATAAAGGATTTTTTTGATTTGATTTGACTACAAACCCCAGGGACCAGCGGGGCAAGAGGAGAGAGACACAGCCCCTCTCTTACCACCGGCAGTATTTCACCAGCTCGCGCCTCCCCCTTCGTGGGAGACGCATTGCGGAGTTGACCATGCGGCAGAGCTGACTACAAACCCCATGGACCAGCTGGGCAAGAGGAGCGAGACACAGCCCCTCCCTCACCACCGGCAGTATTTCACCAGCTCGCACCTCCCGCTTCGCAGGAGACGCATCGCGGAGTTGGCCAGGCGGCAGAGCTGACTACAAACCCCAGGGGCCAGCGGGGCAAGAGGAGCGAGACACAGCCCCTCCCTCACCACCGGCAGTATTTCACCAGCTCGCGCTTCCCGCTTCGCAGGAGATGCATGGTGGAGTTGCCCAGGTGGCAGAGCTGACTACAAACCCCAGCGACCAGCGGGGCAAGAGGAGCGAAACACAGCCACTCCCTCACCACCGGCAGTATTTCACCAGCTCGCGCCTCCCGCTTCGCGGGAGACGCATCGCGGAGTTGACCAGGTGGCAGAGCTGACTACAAACCCCAGGGACCAGCGCGGCAAGAGGAGCGAGACACAGCCCCTCCCTCATCACCAGCAGTATTTTACCAGCTCGCGCCTCCCACTTTGCGGGAGACGTATTGCGGAGTTGACCAGGCGGCAGAGTTGATACAAACCCCAGGGACCAGCCGGGCAAGAGGCGCGAGACACAGCCCCTCTCTCACCACTGGCAGTATTTTACCAGCTCGCGCCTCCCCCTTAGCGGGAGACGCATTGCGCAGTTGACCAGGCGGCAGAGCTGACTACAAACCCCAGGGACCAGCGGGGCAAGAGGAGCGAGACACAGCCCCTCCCTCACCACTGGCAGTATTTCACCAGCTCGCGCCTCCCGCTTCACGGGATGCACACGGGCGCGCGCCGGTTGAAGCCCGGGCAAAGGGCGGGCCGTCTGTGGCCGTCAGGGCCCCCCCCCCTTTCATTTGATCTGCGGGACGCATGGACAAAAGGTACTGTCTGCTGTAATCAGCCCGGGTCGAGTGGTGACTCTTCCGAGTTTGGTGTTTTAAAATCTATTGTTTATTTTGGGGTTTAGAAAAATTGCAGATTAACGATGGGCCTGTGTTACCCCTACCCGAATTTACCTACCATACGCTGCAATAACCAATGGGAAAAAGAAAGTCAATGGAGGGGGGGGACAATCCCAACAAAAAGAGGGAAGAAACCGAAGAAAGTATTGCATGAGGCTAATAATTGTGTCCTAGCAAGGATTGAAGCTTTTGTTAACGAATGTGAGGAAGTTTTGGGGGCCAGTAACACATCCCTCTGAGCTGTTAATAACAACTTACTAGACGAAGCGTTAGTTCGGTCACATAGAATATTAATCCCTTCAATTTTTTGCAAGAAAACACCCCAAAAGCATACCATCGGTGAAGTACATAGATCAGCGGAGGGAACCCTAGTGACCTCCTCCCCAGTGCAAAATGTACGCAAAACACCAGGAACCACCCCCAAAGAGATTCTAGACGAAGGCATAACTAAGGCCCAAATACCGTGTACAAACAGATTTGAAGTCTTAGAATCCATCGATGAGGGCAGCCTAGTTAAGATCTTGAGCAAAGAAAATGCTGTAGAACTTCCTGTCAGCACAACGATCTGCAGCTCCTGTTCTAATAACACTGCCTTACAACAAAGAGTAGAACTCCTCGAAAGAGAATTAGCTTCCCTGAGAGAGAAGGTGGATGCACTTAGGTATAGACGAATTGACACACCTGCCCCTTCTGTATTATCTAACTCCAGCAGCGGGTATAGATCATCTGTTACTCCCGCTACATCTGCACTTTCTACTCCCCATAGTTTAGATAACAGGCCTTTGGCAGGGAATCCAGAGGGAACAGGGATGAGGCCAGTGGCAGGGCAAACGATTCATGCACAAGTACATCTCGAAAGGTCTAACGCTATTAGAAATCCCAACCTCCATTCTGAGCCAGCCACACCCGTGGGAAACAGATGGGTTTCATCTGCCTGACACCTGCCTAAAGCAAGTCATCATAGCTTTGTCCCGAGTAGGGAAGGCCAGGGCTCACATATGTACAGGAATTTATATAGCGCAAATCACCGAGCGGTTTCTAAGCGCTTGCTTAGGGAACCCGTCCTGGTATTCCCCTGTGAGATAACCCCGGCAGGGTATCCGCAAGGTGAAAGCCAGGCATCCCGCCGTGAGGGGCCGTTGTGGAGATTAAGCAAGCTATTGCCCAGAGTCCCAGAGTGTGAACCCGTGAATCGAGTAGGCACTGGAGCGAGAATTGTCGAGTCCATGGACATTTTAGGACTCAAGACCCCGCCGAGCCGGGAATTGAACCCTCGTCCCGGGCTGACCTCTGCTTCCAGGTCTGCCTCCTCTAACCAGTGAGCCACACTTCTCCACATATGGGAAACACTCCCTTAGAGAAACCTTTTCCCACAATTTACATGACAAAGGTTAAAAACTCATGAGCGACCAAAGCTATGAAAGTCGTGAATCCCTTCAAAATAAAGTGATACACTGGGTAAGATATGTAAGGGGTTGTAGGTCAGTGATAAGGGAGGATGTGGCAAAAGTAAGGAGGGTTACACTGGAAAGTTAGCAGACTGACTGTATTGAGATACAGTTATTTATTGCCGTAATTGCAGAGAACCTGGTTGCACTAGAGTTTTGCACTTCTCCACCTGGACACTCTGCAATACAGATTCGCAGCTCTCCACTATGGTCATTAGAGAGGGATGGGAGAGAGTCTGGACTAAGCACGGTTGATTGACTGGATGAAGCCCTAACACTTGATCATCGTAAGGAAGCAGAGGAAGGGTTTAGGGTAGATGAGCCTGCTTGTTCCAGTAGTTTAGAGATTGGAAGAGAGGAGGGGGGGAGCACTAATGATGTGTGCATTGGGAATGTAAGTAATTCTGGGGTAATCCGCCTTCTCTCTTGGAACATAGCAGGATTACAAAAAAAACGGTTGCTCCCAGAGTGGAATGATTTTATTGACAACCAAGACATCTGTTTGTTCCAAGAGACATGGAGCTGGTTCCCCTATATAAACCTGGGTTTGCTACCTACTTTATTCCCGCATTAAGTCCGGGGAGGGGTCGCCCATCGGGGGGTCTCCATATTTGGCTAAGCATTTCTCTAAACTGGATAATCACCATGCATACTACTTCAGCAAACGATATTCTACACCTAACGGTGACAACCCCCCTAAATAGTCCCAATGTGGAGATATTCAATGTGTATGCCAGAGGGTCTCCCGGGAACCAATCATCGGCTACTATAGCAGCATTAGAGTCCGAACTACCTACCATCCCCCCCAACTCTGTTATCATTGTGGCTGGAGATTTTAACTGTACTTTTGAACCGCTGTGCGGGGAGGATGTACTGGGTATTGGGGAGCAGGACAGCAAACTAGCTATTCCATCACTCAGCCTAGCCCAAATCAAAAAGTGGACACAAAGGGCTATCCAATTGAACGCACTAACCCTGGAGTATAATTTAAGAGCGGTGAACGGTAGGACACGTTCTGATCCATAAGGGTCCAATACATACAACAGGTCCAGCTGACTCTCACGGATTGATTATATCTTGCTGGATACCCTGCTCTGGGGTGACCTTTTGTATATGGAAGTAAAAGCAACCCAGGATAGTGACCACAATCCACTCTGTATGCAATTAAGAAACAACTGGGCCGACTCTAAGTTTTCTAATTCAGTGAGGATGTTAACAAAAGAGGTAGTCCCTTCCAATTGCAACCGTCATCTTAAATGGCACAAGGTTGCATACCAGGAGGACAAACTGAATAGTAGGTAGGTAGTAAGCTTTATTTCGATATAAAAACATATCATAAAAGCAGAACATCATAGCATAAAAACAATTTAGCAGTAATCAAAACAAAGCAACTTACAGTTCATGTTATCATTAAAAACATTTCATCGTTTGCACGAGAAAAGCATTAAATAAATAAGGATAAGAGGGGACACTTTATTGGATCGTCAGTTGTTTAGCTGTTCTTATGCGCCAAGCCCAGCCTAGGAATTTTGCCAAACAAATGGCAAAAAAAGGTCTAGCATCTGAAAGCAGTATTCTTATAGCTTCCAAATGTGAGCGAGTTCCCAGGCTCCTACAAAGAGGCTTCAACCACCTCCGTCTAGGGGCCACATAGGCTCTACACTCAAACAACAAGTGTGCAACAGATTCAACTTTTAGCTCACAGAAGGGGCAGTAGGGTACAGTTTGGAGGGGTGGTTTCCAGGTGGAAGTAAACTGGCATAAGGGTAAAACCCCAACCCTGAATTTAAAATACAATGCCCTGTCGTTTGCACTGTGGATCAGATCAAAATATGGTTCCCTAAGGGGCATGTCTTTAACCATCAAAAAATTGGCAACAGATTTTGGAAGATTTGTTTTGCCTACTCTCTCATTGTCCACCCATGACCAATAGGCCTTCTTCAGTTCTTGTTTAGGAGGTGCTGTTTTGTTTTCCCACGAAGCTCCTAGACCCAGCATGTACAGAACCCTCTTGACCTCCCTGAGCCAGGCGACCTTGTGCCAACCAGGTAAGGACAGTACATCTTTTAGGCCGTCTGCGTAGCTGTGGAGTTCGGGGACATTCCAAATTCTGGACCATAGTAATAGAGGGCGTAGTTTTGCTTGCTCACAGATTGGGCGGGTACCTCCGTCGAGCAAGAGGGGGATTGTGGGAGTGCTCTGGGGTAACCTCATCAAATCTTTATGAAATTTATTTTCTAAGTGGGCCAAGGTGTCCACTCGCTGGGTACCCCAAAGTTCTGCGCCGTACAGTGCTGCACTCACAACCCTACCCCTATAAATATCGAGAAGTGCCCCAATAGGTTTTATGGAGGAAGCACGCTGTTCTTTAAGTAAAGCACCAACCTCCCTCTTATGGGTTAGAAACACTTTTTGGTGGTGCGCCTTCCAGCTCATACTATCACTAAGACGTATGCCCAGATAGTCAAATTCTTTGACCCGTTCTAATGTGACAGAGTCTAGAGCGGGGGGTTTAACAGATTTCTTAGGGGGATTGAGGACAAGAAATTTGGTCTTACCAATGTTTATGGCCAATCCCTTGGTGTCACAGAAGGCCTTAAAGCTGGAAAGTAATGACTGTATGCCTGCGAGTGATTTCGAAATCAGAAGGGTGTCGTCCGCAAACAGGAGCGTCGGGATTTTCCTTCCAGCCAGGGATGGTGCATCTGCAGGATGTTGAAGGAGGTGCTCCACCACTCCGTTGACGTAGAGCGAGAACAGAGTGGGGGCAAGCACACACCCCTGGCGGACGCCCCTGTCTACTGGGATACGCGGTGTTTTTTCTCCCTGGGCACCCCATCTGATTTGGGCAAAATTATTGTCATGAAATTTTATGAGCAAGGCCAGCAAGTAGGGAGGTAGACCTAACCCATCGAGGACCTTCCACAGTAATGCTCGTGGGACCAGGTCAAAGGCTGTTTTTAAGTCTATAAAGACTAAGTATAAGCCTCCTAGCACCACTACTTTCCAATAGAGCATTAAAAGGCGGAATGTCTGCTCGATGGTGCCTGTCCCCGTTCTAAAACCCGCTTGGAAATCAGACAGTATCTGGTTTTCGTCCACCCACTCCAGAATCCTGCCCAATACCACTTTCCCCGCTACCTTTTGCGTCGAATCCAGCAAACTGATGGGGCGGTAATTAGCTGGGTCTTCCCTGCAACCTTTCTTGAAAATGGGGACGACTTCAGCGCCCCTCCAGGAGTCAGGGAAAGACCCCCCCAACATGACCTCATTGAGAAGTGCAGCAATTAATCTACTCCAGAATAGGGGATTATTTTTTATCAAATCGCCCGGGATCCCATCGGGGCCTGCCGCTTTGTTAGGAACAATACACCTAATTGCCTTCTCTACTTCCAAGGTGGTAAATAAGCCTTCATTTGGTGGGAGATCTGTGGGGCTGAACAGTGGGACCAGGTCTGATTGTGCAGGCCCTGTAGGAGCCGAATACAGTTTCGAAAAATGGGCAAACCAGGCATCGCCAGGGATATTACAAGTCAATTGTTGGTCAATGGGCTTTTCTCTTGATCTTAACAAGTCCCAGAACCCCTTAGCATTTTTCCTTGTGCTTGCCTCCGTTAGATCACGCCAAAAATTATAATCATATGTCTGCTTGGCCTCAGTCACAAATTTTCTATAAAGTTTCCTTGCAGACCTGATGCTAGCTTGGTCTTTTCCTTTCACTGCAGCAACAAGATCACCCTTAGCAATTCGACATTTAGATGTAAACCACTTTTCACTTGTTCTAGGAGCTCCTTTTGAGGCAGATCTGGAGCTGGGTTTGGGAATGATAAACAGCCCACTTAGTGCCGATATAGTCTCTGTAAATAACGATAGGACCATCTTGCTAGTGGGTTTTGTGATGTCAAGCCAAGGTTCAGCCTCTGATAAAATGATTCCGGCTTGTGTCATCCTTGCCTCATCTGCTGAGACTCTTGCCCATTTCAGACGTCTGCCACAGTTTGAGGGAAGAATCTCATGTGAGGCTTTCCATGTGTGATCAGGAGTTTCTTGATTCCCAGTTTGCCAAGGGACAAAGATAGTTAATGCAAGAGGGTTGTGGTCGCTATCACAGGTCTCTATAACCTCCATGTCGTGATGGTATGGCCAGAGGTTATAGTTGAGCATGATAAAGTCAATTCTGGATGAGTGACCCATCCTATTGTATGTATGGGCACCCATGGGATCTGATTTAGAACGCCCATTCGTTGCTCTCAGGTTGTGCTCCATACAAAGAGCGTTTATATCAATCGCACTTTGTGTCCATTTAGGGATCGGCTCAAGGTTCAGGATAGGGATACCCCTCCTGTTATCCTCATCATTAGTATCCAGAATGTCTTCTTTAGCTAAAGGCTCAAAACAGCAGTTAAAATCGCCTGCTAGGAGGACAAGGGAATCAACGTCGCAGGCAGCCAAGTTGTTGCTTAAGCCTAATGGATTTATAGATCCTCCACTCCTGTTGCCCCTTAGGTAGAGGTTGAATAGTTCTAATTTCCTTCCCCCTTTATAGTGTAGTGTTATCCATTGAAGGTCAGATGTTTGAGTGGTCCTTTGGGAAACACTGAGATCTAGTGCTATGCTGATCCAAATAAGAAGACCGCCGGAAAGGCGTCCTTTAGAACCTTGGTGATGTACAGCCGGGACATAGAAGGTCGAAAAACCCACTCTATGTCTTGGTTCCTGGCACCATGTTTCCTGTAGCAAACAAATGTCATAAGGTGCCAGGAAGGTATTCCATTCCGGGGTATCAAAGTTGCGTGCGAGACCAGCCACATTCCAGCTTAGGATCTTCAGTAAAGGTTCGCCAGATGTGAGGTTTTTAGGTGAAAGGGTAAGTAAAGGAGGGTTTACCACAGCTGGTACAGTTGGTCTTGGAAGAATCTCAGTCTGGAGGAAAGCTGGGGTTGCGGCTCTATGAGGCGGGTCGATCTCCATTGGATTAGTTTGTGCAGGAGGAGTGGGGATCAAACAGAGTGGGTCTGTCCTCATTTCCACTCTTTTGCAGTCTAGAATAATCACTTTAGTTGGTTCCGTGTCACAGGGCAAGCTGTTCAGAGGCCCGCCTTGGCTAGTTAGAAGGCCATGGGTTAGGTTACCTACGATGTCTACATCCTGAGGTGTCGTAACTTTTTCCAGATGTGGGCAGACGGGGAGCATAGAGAGTCAATCGACCTCCTCTAGGCCACCAAATCTATTGTAGGTTGAGAGGCCATTCCAGTGTAAAAGAGTATTCTTTTGCCTCCTAGGATGGGTGTTCCATGGGTGATGCTGCACCAAAGACCAGTTATCTGCTTGAGTGTGGGCTTGGCGTGGAGGGTAAAAATAGGATAGCGGCCTTGGTATGACTAAGGAATCTTCGCTGGTTGGCCAGGAACAGATGTGGTGTGCCGTGTGTGGGTCCTCGAAAGTCACAACTACACAGTCCCCTGGCTTAGATTTCTTTGTTGGACCCACCCAGGGTGTTCTACGGACCATCATTACTCGGCTTCTTCTACCATTGGGAATCGGCCTGTTGACGTTGAGCCAATGCATAATTTTATTTTTCAATGACCAGTGGTTTTCGTGTTGGTCAATGTCGATCACAGGAACGCCTGTCAACACGACCACATAGTCATTGGCCTCTGGGGGAAGGTCTATGTAGCCTCCTCTAAAATTATCTTTTGGACGAGGGCCCTGGGTTTCAGCAGGATGGGGTCTAGTAGGTACTCCCAGATTTGAATTCGCTTTATGAGGCTTGGAGTTCCGTATGGGAATCTGTGGTTTGGAGGCCTGAGGTTTAGTGGTTATGGAAACTTGGTCCACGGCCACAGTCCTCGGTTTAGGAACAGGCCTTACAGCAACAGGCGCTGGTAGGGGGTGCTGCTCAACTTGCGAGACGGGAGCTAACGAATGTGGGTCAGTTAGGGACAAGCCCTGATTTTCAAGGCTTCTCAGGCCGAGAGTGGCCAGAGCAATAATGCTCCTCTCCATCTCGAGTAGATTGTTTTCTATCCTCGACAATCTTAAGCCGAGTGGTGAGAGAAGTTTTTTTAATGTTTCCCAGACTTGGTCTATAAATTCCTTATCATTCCTACCCAGGTTCTGTGCCTGCGCGGCCTCATCTTCTAGGGTGGTGGTAACAGGACCCTCTCCCTTGCTTTGGCATGATGGCTGTGTGCTCGAGGAACACTCAGGTAAAACATTACATGCCGGAGTCATTGTTAAGTGGTGAGAGACTGCCACTTTTGCCTTTTTACGAGAATAGGCTGAGCGTGATTGGCGTTTTCTTTTAGGTTGTGTACCGCTAACGCAGGAAGTGATTGGGAATACTTGGGGAGGTGGATTGAGGGCAGGAGTCTGGGCATGAGAAGGTGCAGGGCAATTTGTCCCTTCTACAATGCGTAGTTGCTCTAAGGGCGGAGTGAGGGTAGGGAGGATCGGGGGCTGGTGTACATCGACCTGAGTGGTGATACTATTAGAGCGGACAGGGCGTTCTGGAGTAACAGAAGAGGCTATATGGCCTAAGGATGATTTTTTTGAGAGTGCAATAACTTGGGACAACCTTCGTGCAGCTACTAATTCTAGGGATACCCGGGTTTGAAGTTTGGATATTTCTTCATCTATGGCTATATTTGTGCGGGTAATGAAGTCATCCATGGGGCCACAGATTTGTGAACCACCTTTGGAGGCCTTGCTGCATGTCACCCTAGTGCTCATGGTGCTTGAGGTGGAAAAAAGGGTTGTTACTCAACTTACTAATTAAGATGTTACTGTTTGAGCTGGCCTATATCTGTGCGGTGATACAATAGGCAAGTAGAGAGCAATAAGGGGGTGGGCCAGGGCCGTCCGCTGCCGTCCTCGAACGGCCTCAAACGGCCCGCTCTTAGCCCGGTCTTTGCTCCGGGCTGCGTCCCGCGCTGCGGGAGGGTTGGTCTCAGTTATACCGGCGTTCAGGGAGGTGGGCGGGCCGCCAGGGAGAGCGGACCGGAAGTTGTTGCCGGTCTAGCAGGGACTCCTGGGTAATGGAGTCCCTGACGCTCGCAGCCCTGCAGCCCTCAGCCACAGACGAGAAACAGTCTTCCCCCTTGGTGTCCTGGGCTGGTGCCCCTCACTAGGACCGGCGATGCGGCACCCGCGGAGCGGGTGCGGCGAGGTCCGCTGTCAGCTGTTGCTGAATCCAGTGAGCGCGTCCTTGCAGTGCGCTATCCGCTGGGTTCACGAGTATCCCACTGATGGTTGTGCAGGTAGGGGTTTAAAGGCTCCTCAGGTGGGCGGTGGGCCGGCCGCCAGGGAGAGCGGACCGGAAGTTGTTGCCGGTCTAGCAGGGACTCCTGGGTAATGGAGTCCCTGACGCTCGCAGCCCTGCAGCCCTCAGCCACAGACGAGAAACAGTCTTCCCCCTTGGTGTCCTGGGCTGGTGCCCCTCACTAGGACCGGCGATGCGGCACCCGCGGAGCGGGTGCGGCGAAGTCCGCTGTCAGCTGTTGCTGAATCCGGTGAGCGCGTCCTTGCAGTGCGCTATCCGCTGGGTTCACGAGTATAAGAGAGCTCATTGAGCTTAAGTCCATAGAGCTTGTGTCAATTAGTGATGCTGTAGAGGCTACAGAGAACTCCCCCCTTCCTGAATTTGACCAAAAGATGATAGAAGGATTGGCAATGTTTTTTGCCACTCCGGACCCTAGCAATCAGAGTACCCAAAAAAACCAACTCACCAGGCCATCTAACCTGTGGTACTCAGACGTTTGCAGGGAAAAGAGGCATAGTCTTTCTATGGATCTACAAAGTAACAATCCCACTCTGGTTAGAATAGCTAGGAAAGAATACTCCCGGGCAAAAGAGCTAGCCAAGCTCAATTGGGAAGAATTTCATTGGCAGGAACTTAAAGCTGCCTCCCAATTGAAAGACACCGCTGTGTTCTGAGAAATACTCAACAAAGGTACCCGGAAGGGTTCCGATCCGATTCCTAACCATATCACAGAACAAAAATGGCTTGCCCATTTTCTTGGCCTATATTGTGATGTTGGAACCACCTCACCCATTTACTATGAGATGCTCCCATTACCAGCTGGGGGTCCTATACCAGAAAACCTGCCTGAGGGCTCTAGACTAGCCGAACCTTTTAAGTTCAACGAGGTTTCATCTGCCATAGCTTGGTTAGCCGCAGGGAAGGCGGCGGGTCCCGATGGCCTCCCGGGCGACCTCCTGTTGTGTGAAGTAAAAGTATGGGCTGACTTTATTTTGCTTCTAATGAACCTGATAGCTAGAGGTCATCCTGTCCTGGACTCTTGGAAGGGTGCAGAGGTAGTTGCAGTATATAAAAAGGGCAATAGGGAGGACCCTGTCAACTATAGACCGAGTTGTTTAATCGATGTAATAAAAAAGGTGGTTGGCAGGGTCTTCCTAATGAGGATAAGGGCATGGATGGATGACAGCAACGTCCTTTCGCATTTCCAGGCAGGGTTCAGACAGAAAGTCAGCATGATGGACCAAGTGTTTAGATTTTGCATGCTACTTTGGAAAGTAGTGACCATCGGCAAAGGTAGTTTATATCTGGCCTTTATCGACCTTAAGACCGCATTCGACCTGGTCCCTCGTGCCATGCTTTGGCAGGTGCTGTCTGATTTGGGCTTCCCACCTATGATTTTTGATTTTACCAAGCATCTCCATGAGGGGAATTATGCCAGAATGAGGAGGGGCAACCAAGGCCAGTTGACGGGATGGGTGATGTGAATAGGGGGGTTCGCAGGGGTTGTGTGCTGGCTCCAACTTTGTTCTCTCTCTTTGTAAATGGGGTGGTAGACCATTTGAGAGAGATTCCAACTGACGCTCCAACCCTGGTTGGGGAGAAATCCCCCACCCTCCTATTCGCCGACGACATGCTATTGGTGTCAAAAAACCCTAGTGGCCTACAAAAATTGTTAGACAGGTTCAGCCAGTTTTGCGATCTTCGGGGACTATCCATTAATACCATTAAAATGAAATTAATGACACTTCCCCCATCCAAACGTTTTTAGAACGCTATCACCCTGAATGGTATCCCCCTAGAAACCGTAGAGTCCTTTGACTATTTGGGCATTCGGATGAACAACTTGATGAAGTGGAATACCCATCTGGCCAAAATGCTCCTTAATCATAAGCGGGTGGCGGGGGCAATCCTAAGAGAACAGCAGATTTCAACTAGTAGACCAGTAGGCCCGACTCTCGTGGTCTACGATGGTAAGGCATTGCCCTCAGCACTCTACGCGTCGCAACTATGGGGATTCGAGAATGTTAGCGACCTAGAGAAATCAGAAAACAAGTTTTACAGAGGTCTGGTTTCCCTTCCGCCTTCTACCCCTCTAACACTGCTCCGCAAGGACCTTGGGAAGCATTCCATTACAGAGATGCCAAGATTACACCTGCTACTTTTATGGGTGCGCCTAAGAAGGACCCCTGAATTGGCCAACTATGCCGCTGCATTGAGCAAGATTATCAGTCTAGACACAGGGAACAAGATCAAATGGATCTGTAAAACAAAACAGCTGGTAACAGGAATTGGGTTTGGTGAGACATGGACAAGCCAGACCCCACCAGTTAAGCAAATTGTCAAGAAGGCATACTGGGAATGGGTAAAAGGGGAGGAGGCTCGAAAATCCAAATGGGGGACCCTTACAGAACAGTTTTTGGAGCATAAGCCCGATGTTAAATTTGAACAGTATCTCGATTTCATCCAATCTCCACGAGACAGAATGCTCTACATGAAGTTCAGGTTAGGAACTCTCCCTCTCAACGAGTTGGTAGCGGGCTGGAGAAGCCATAGTTTATTATCTGTGAGTTGCCCCGGTTGCCAAGCATCCTCAGAATCTATTCCCCATTTCCTCTTTGCGTGTCCCGCCTATAGGGTTGCCAGGAGGAAATGGCTTAAACCTACTTGCACAAATCTGGGGTTTAAGGATTATAGGGCAGCATTACGCACTTTTAAAACAGATGCCTGTTCCCTTAGCATGATTTGTGCGGTAGCCAAATACTTGGGAAGCTCCTGGTTGACACGTACCAAGCTGCTAAAGCACAATAAGAGTTAGCGATCTAAGGGTCCAACGCCGTATCTACATTGCCCTTTATATGGTACGTGTTTTATTGTGCATATTGTATAAACTTTTTAATTAATTTTTTAGATAATTTATATATTGTTACTAGTTGTATGAAATGATGGAGTTCTATTGCCAAATCACGCTTGCACATGCTTTTATGATATTTTTATATAGAATAAAGTATATACAACAACAACAGCTAATTTAACGCTAGATACTGGAGTAACTCAGTTGTGCATTTCTCAGTGACCCCTTTTCCCGTAACACTCCAATAGTCGTCTGGAGTGGGTAAAGGATAATATCCGCCATAGCTGAGTAGGACAAAAAATCCTATGTATTAGCTTTTTGGTTTGTTCAACGTTGAAGGATACAGTGTTCTAATATATTGTGCACCTTATTGCAAACTTTCAATCAACAAAATGGCAGACAAAGATAATCCTGGGGCCAGTGGAGCTGCGGCTGATCCAGCCGAGGCAGCTTTTAACTTCACAGGTTTCCAAGAAACCGATGAGAATGCTGTAGTCATTCCTCACAATTTAATGAAAGCCATCACTATAAAACTTATAAAACATGGCCTAACATTAAGAGGTGGTAGAGCAGTTTTTGTGATAGAGGAACATGAATATCACCAGACAGAGGTATTCTATTCATGGATAATCTTCCCAGAAGCAAATCCAGTAACACACATGTTTCACTTCTAAAAAGAAGATGAACCACCAGAGGAATATATTCCTTTCGAGGATATTGAAATTCCACTCACATACCAGGAGCATGAGCTCTGGTTTAAAGGTGCCCTAAAACTTTTAAATCACATTATCAGGCTCGGTCCAGTAGGTAGACCAGTAGCTACATGGCCGGTTAACATTAACGAAATGTCAGGAGTAGAATTACTTACTCAACTCAAAGAGTTAATCAGAATCTATAGACAATTGGTTCAATATGTCATGCGGACTCTCACAGTCCAACATGCAGTAGCTATTCCACAACAAACCACTCACCAGGGGAATACACTCAAAATTACACCACAAACTTTACACGCAGTCATGGGAAAATTACCAACAAAACATGAACAAATTCCATTCTGGATAGCTAAAAAAATTACAAAGATCGAAGCAGTATTTCCTAATACTAGCCCTCATGAGAAACACAGAATTTTAACAATCTGTCTACCAATGGGGATCACACATCTGGAGAACTACGCCACTTGGGGTACAGTCTTCGCTGCAATCAACACTAAAACACATGGTGTTCGGTCTATGGCAGTAATACCTGATGTCCTGAAACAGATTCAAAATGAATACAGGTCAGAGCTGCTAATTTAGGTATGAAACTACTGAAAGATTTCAAACAGGTCTCTACAATAATATTATCCAATAGTAAAGGAGAAGCAGCATCAGTGGCGATCCACCATAAATTAAGGAAATTTGATGTAACAGAGCAACCACAAGAACTGGCCAGAATAATTGAGAAATCCTATGAAGAATTAGGCAGAGACAGCTTGGGTGGGAAACCAGTAAAACCACAACTGTCTGAAAGTCCTGAAAAAGTCTTTATTAAAAACATTCCTACTCCTAAAAAGAAGTGGAAAAATAGCAAACAAACTTCTAAAGAGAAGCGTTCTCATTCCAGAGCTAGGTCTCCTCAAAAGGAGCCTCTGAAAGGAGGTACAACCTCAGGAATAGGGATAATTTGAGAAAACTTGATAGATATCAAGATACTGATACACGTTCCTCTCGTACTTTTCGGACTTTATCACAGAAATCCGAAAGAAGAGGACGGTCAGAAAACAAGGAAGAACGCATGAAGTCCAAAGTCGATCAACACGTTCAGAAAAACAAGAAACCTCAATTTACCAAAAAGAAGGTAGCAGGTCTAAAAATTAGACATGCCAAGGATCTTGAGGATACAACTCAAGAACTGAGAATGGGCTCAGACAATGTTGGACAGCGCAGCAGAAGTCACAATAGCTCGCCAGAACCTGAAGGGTCTTCTGGAGACAGTGGACTTGAATGAAGACATTCAAGTTGGAACATCTGATACCAGGGTTAGTTCTCCACATAGGTTATATGAAATAACACTCCGAATGGAGGGAGACATACCAAGAAAAGTGAAAACACTCTTTTGGGAGCGACTTTCTAATGGTTATGACATTCTTCTAGCTGAACAAGACTGGCCACCAGAATTTGTCAGGGAGTGCCCACATGGCGAAGACATGCCAGCCTTCTCTAACCATATTCCAATACATTTGAAATATACTTATGCCAGGAAATGGGCAGTCGCCCAAGCTCCTGCATTATTCAAAAATCATTTAGGATGGGATGAGGACCCACCTCACCATAAAATTCAATTAAAAAGTCAACCAACTGCTCAAAGGCAGTATCCAGTTAAGCAAGAAGCTAAAAAACAGGTCAGGGAGATTTTAGATCAACTTGAATACCAGGAGGTGATTGACACATGCACCTCATCAATGAACAATCCTTTGTTTCCTGTCTCCAAACCAGACAATACATATTGTCCAGTATTGGATTACAGACATCTAAACTCTTGTTGCAAAACATTTGCAGTGCAAAATGCACACAGTACGGCATCAATGAATAACATTGTGCGTAAAAAATTTCAAACCACATTAGACATTTCTAACGGTTTCTTTTGTGAAAACATTGCACAAGAAAGTAGGCATTTGATCGCTTTCTCAATAATGGGGACACAGCGTCACTTCTGTCATCTCCCTCAAGGAATTAAGAATAGTCCTGGGTTATTCTCAGCAAGGGTAACAGAGTTACTACAAACATATGATGACGAGGCATTGTCATATGTCGATGACATCTATCTCACAGACGATGACTTGGATAGGCACTTGAACAGGGTGAACACCATTATACGAGGCTTCGCCTCTGAAGGGTACAAATTAAGGGGTCGATTAGGATCGCGCATGGCATGCGGAGTTCCCTCCTGTGCAATTTGGATGTGACCGCCACCCTGGCGGTCACATCCTCTATTTTTAACATTGCAGCGGGTGCAGCTTCAAGCTGCACCCGCGGCAATGTTAAAAATGCATGCATTGCATTTGCATGCAGAAAGAGGCAGGCACCGCGCGGTGCCTGCCGCTTTCTGCATTCAAATGCAGGGGGTACCATAGGTACCCCCCATGTGCACCCCCCACCCCCCTTCACCTAGGGGGCCCGCAACGGGCCCCCGCAGTGAAGTTCCGTATGCTTTTCCACGGCGGAAAACCCGCAGCGGAAAAGCATAATTTACTGGCCATCCTAATATGGTGGACGGTGTCTGGAAGACACCGTCACCATATTAGAGCTTTTCCGCCGCGGTTGTAATCCGACCGCGGCAGAAAAGCTGCGGACGGAAACCTGTATAAGCATGGGCGAATTTTGTGAATTGGCAATTCGCAAATTTGCGGATTTGTGAATTGGCAATCCGCAAAATTCGCGAATTCGCGCAAATTTGCGGATTTTTTTGGGGTGTTCGCGAGGCGCTTTGCGTGTTCGCGGGTGTTCGCGAGGCGCTTTTCAATTTCGGGGGTTATTTTTTTGCCTGCTTAATCACTGCCACCCTCTCATTTTTTATGCCCATCTGCCCTCTGTACCACTTGTTTCTGTGCCCTTCTGCCCTCTGCCGCACTCATTTTTTGTCCCCTTCTGCCCTCTGTCCCACTTTTGTGCCCTTCTGCCCTCAGCCCCACTTAGAATGGCGCAGGCAAGCTGCCAGCGCCATTCTAAAATAGCTAGAAATAACTTTAACAGGAAGCACTAATAGATAAAGTAAAGCAGGTGCTCCAGTTGAAGGTCAAATTAAGTTACACAATCATTAATCACCCCAAGTTTGGGGTGATTAATGATTGTGTAACTGAATTTGAGCAGCAACTGCTTTACTTTATCTATTAGAGCTTCCTGTTGAAGCTGACTTTTGTAACTATTTTAGAATGGCTCTGGCAGCTTGCCGGCGCCATTCCAAAAGAGTTGCAAAAGTCAGCTTGAACTTTTGACCCAATCCGTTCCGTTCGCGGATTTTCGTTCACGGATTTTGCGGGAAATTTGCGAATCTCGCGGATTGCGAATTTACCGAAAATTCGCGAAACCGCGAGTGGAACGGATTTTCCGCTCATGCTTACTCCTTTACCTGCCTTAGAAGCAATGACAAAAGCAAGCATTCCAAATGCTAAAGCTTTACATCCAAGATAGATACAATGGGTTAATTCTCTTGCTGCAACTGATGTTGAATACGTTTTTGCTCCTTATTTGAAAACACAAGCATTTCTATAATACGAACAAGAATGTCCTCTGCTTACTGAAATTCTACCTCTAGACGAGCATGAATGTATAATTTATACTGACGGATCAGCACAACCCGCTACGGGGGTAAACAAGCTTACAGTGCTGCATGCGAGATCGGTAAAGGTCGTATGTGCGATGGACCCATGGTCACAAAAACGCAATCTCTAGGAGATTGTACAGCTCAGCGAGCTGAACTACAAGCGTTCAAAATGGCACTTGAAAATACAGATCGCGAATTCCCCGCACTCATAGTGTGCGATTCTTTCTATTGTGTCCAATCCCACAATTAATATTTACAGAACTGGCTTCAAAACGGTTTTAAGGATGCAAAAGGTGGCACAATCAAGCATAAAATGCTTTGGGAACAAGTAGTTCAGTTACAAGAAGGACTACAAAACACTCACGTGATACACACGCTGAGTCATCAACGTGATGGCATTCAAGTTTAAGGGAATTCATTGGCTGATGAAGCTGTGAAGGCAGCTGTGCAAACGGCTTCCGTAGCTGCAATCACTCGTTCAAAAACAAAAATAAACAGTGAAATAATGCTAGATGTCAATGCTACATGCAAAGGCAGCGGGCAGTGTTACCAAAAAAGTTTCCACTCAAATACTCATATATAATTGATGCAAACAGCATTCCTTTTGCTCGAATCCCTGGAGTGGGGAATATAGTAATTCCAAACTGGAAACGTAGAGTAGCTTTGATATACGAAGCACATTTGGGAGAGGGTCTGATACATCAAGGGATCTCTAAAACGATATTAACTGTAAATGAGTCGAACTGGTGGCCAGGAATGAATGCCCACATTCATATGTTTGTCATTGACTGCATTGACTGCAATAGAGATCGCAGCACAGAACGCCACCAGATACCCGACTATAGCATAGCCAGCCCAGTACAGACACCATTGTTAGACAGCATTAGACTATCTACACGCAAACGACCCTGTGGACAAATACAATCCCATAAAAACTGAGACAAGGTTCATTTGGATGTGGCCTCCGAGCTCGGCAGACGCTCAAACTGTTATAAAAGATTTGCGAGCCTTTATCTGCACATACGGAGTCTGCAGGCTACATTCTGACTACGGTCCTGTGCTTAGCTCTCGAGCTTACAAAGAGGCCATGGCCAATTTGGGTGTTGCATTGCAGTATTCTAGTCTATTCCATCCTGAGGAAAATTCGGTTTTAGAGAGAAAAAAACGGGACATAAAGCAATATATAACAGCTAGGGTATTAGGATCGGGTGACGGGTGGGTCAAACATCTAATAGTCTTAATAACTTTCCAAGAAGTTCTCTAGGGGGTATCACTCCATATCAGGTCCTTTTTGGGTCAAGAATGTTGGTCCCCGAACTTGATTGTCAGACATCAGTGGTGGAACAAAAAACATTTGATATCAAAGATCGTTTGGCTGTTTTACAGGACTTAAATAAACTAAGAATGAAGCAAAGTAACGTGTTTTCTTGAAGCCAACCACCACTGGGGAAAAAACAACCGTCCCAGCAAGGCCTGTCTGGATCCCAAAGCTTGATGATCTAGTCAGAGAAAAGATTGTGGGCAAGAAGGAATTTAGGCCTTCTTACAGACAACCAGTACCTGTCCTAGCAATCCACGGATCAAGAACAGTATTACTGCCGCCCCATGCTGGCAAAAAGGAGAACACATTTGTGTCCATCGACCTGATCAAACCACAATATGTGGCCAATACTAAGCAGTAGGCCAAGTAGCAGACGCACACCTCTAGCTACAATCCTAGAGGTTCAAACTGAGAGACTCATCACCTTTGAGGAATCTGCAGTGCGAAAAGAAGGACTATGCAACAAAGCTATGGAACTTATGCCTCTTGAGACCCAAATAACAATTTGTCAAGAAACACCTGTCTACAACGAAGTAGCACCTGTCTACAATTAAGTAACAAGTGATCAAGTGGTTCCAGCGATTTCTACAAATCCTGATTCAATCCCAACAATTGACAGAACTGCCTCTGGCTATTTCATTAACTTTGATACGTTTTCTCAAGATCCCAGCGAACCTGAAACAACACGAGTGAAAAGAACTTTCAAAGAACAAACAAATTACCTTTTTCATCACCTGGAAAAGACTTATTTGATTTCACCATGGATTGAACTTTGGATTGTGTTGGCAATATGTTTTCTTCTACTTTGGTTAGCTCTGGTAATAATAACTCTGGGTATGCTGATAAATGGAAGATATATCCAAATGGACACAGCAAGTAAGAATGTCAACTTACTCCTAAAGCCACACAAATCATCCCATCATGAACAAAGAGGCTTGTCATCAGTGAACATCACAGCTGTTCCTATACCTGATGGTATAGCTTGGGACAAAACAGAATATGACTTTTTTGGCCCGTCGGAGCTGTTGAAGATTTCACACTTATTCAAGATTTCATTGAGTGACTTTGTTTGATCTAGTACCTTTTCTGATGATTGGGATTTCGAGCCTGTTAATAATATGATGTCAGATCTAGAAATGTCTGCAGTATTCACAAATCATGAATATTTAGAGGGTTCATCAGACTATAAACAAATGTATTGTTATAACCCTTATGGTCATCATTTCTTGCACAAATCTGAAAATCCTAGAAATATATTAATGTATAACCAATGAGAACATTGTCCTATGCCACCAAAGGGTCGCTCAAAAACTTTTGCTATGAAATTTCCATACTACTCAGGGTTCAATGTATCCAATGCTATATCGTTTTACTTTAAAAATGTAAATAGAACAGGAATGAAAAGTATGTTGACAAATACCAAACAGATTTATTCTGCAGCCTTTTATGCCCAACTGTCTAAACTAGGTTTCGACTTTTGGAAAGACAACATTGAGGCAAAAACTGTCTGGGGTAAAAAAAGATTGGCAGGTACAGGGTGTAGAAGCTATGTTTAGAGCCTGTATCATCCCTGAGCAAATTATGTTTTTTAATGACACTGTCCAACAGACGTCTTGCCTTGGGTTAGCCAAGATCAAAGACATGAACAATCCGTCCATACCTATACCTACACCTGAGAGTGATAACACTTCAGAGGAGGAAGTGGACATACATACTATTTTGCATCACAACAGAACAGATCCAGATTGGAATAAATGGTTGATCTGGCCCACAGACACAAACAACTGTCAAGATAGATTCCTGAACAAAACACAGGGTTTCACATTCAATAGGCCACACCCAAGATATGTTCAAAGACAGCATCCTGGAATAGTAACAACATACAGTATAGCGAAGCTCTGCCTTAATTGGCTACAAAGATCTACACCTAAGGATGTAAAACAACACTTATCTTTACTTAAAGATGGCGCTGATCTTAGGGAATTCTTGCTAGGACCAAGAAAACCGCGTCAAAAACATTTTATATATGCCGGTATATATGCTGCACATAATTAAATAAGGAAGATTACGCAAACAGAGACTGCAGAATGAAAACAAGAAATTGATTGTATTAATTTAGAGAAATCTCTCTCTGTGGTTGACAATGGGTTAACGACTCCAGGATATATTCATTGTACAGCATAGTGTATTCTGCCATAGACTTCATGGAACAGGACTTGGTCATGTTGTAACATGGTCAGTCGCAATTACGTTCTATCATGCTATTAGGCTGGGCGTTACAAAACCTTTGTTCAGGCTATGTGCCTTGGCACTTAATCAATACTACGTCACTGTTTTCAGATTTCAATCTCACTGATAAACAGAGCAAATAGGCACAAAGGGGAGCAGATTATATGGCACTGAGCATTTAAAACCTGGAAAGATTGCCATCTAAGGTAGCAGAGAAACCAGCTACTGAATGGATTATACATGGAACAATCACTCCGCCTGTTACAATTTTCCATTTTCAGTATTGCCTAAAACACATGCCTGCAGGCACATATGAAAGGTTGGGTAAAGAAGACATCCTGGAATTTACCAAACACACACAGATGTTGGAGTGGGGGACATGAAGTGTTTCTTAGCGGTTCAAACTGTGAAAACGCACTAAGCGGTTCTCTCCTTTGTCAGAGTATTAATTTACACGGGGCCTGCGATGGTTCCTCTAACAACTTATCCTGTCACCTGCAAGGTTCACCAGCTGCAGTGATTGATCCAATTTTTGGACAGCTTTCAAATGGAAGTTACCTCATGCTGAAAGATCACAGCTGCTGTGGCATGTTGCCAGGTATACCATATCTAGTAACTGTGTCAGCCAGGGTTACTTGCTGTGTGCAAGTATTGTTTCCAAAAATCAAGTTAGTCAGGGAGTCGCCACTTTGGCCTTCATTGAACATCTCTTGTATACGAATTGATACTCTAAGCAGAATGAAAGCCATTCCTTTGCAAAAAAACTGTGCCACTGACACGGCCAACGAGACCTATGATCTACACGTCGCAAGGACTTCTGCCGAGATACATGCCTTTTTAGCTACAAACTGCCCCATACATTTCTCAGAAATGTTAAGTCGTATCTTAATATGTCTGATACGAGCGGTATTGTAAATGTATTTAAAAGCGTATTTTCCGGACTGTTAGCACCTTTTCAAGCAGTCCTAGGAATATTTCCAAACTTCGTGCACTCTGTGTTTGGCGGACTGCCCCTCCTTTTGGGACTCATTGCAGGGATACTATTTTCGCTCCTACTGCTGCGATATGGCAAGCCAAATCACCAGTGACACCCAGTTCTCCATGAAGACAACTCTACTGGTGATGAAGTGTCGCGAGCGCATTGTCCAAATTTTAGGACTAACTCGTCTACGAGAGTTAAATACCACATGGTTTTTGTCATTCAGACCAATTTGGCAAGATTGCATCTTACCTGTTCTACGCTGCCTGCTATGCGGAGAGGTATGCTTAGACACATGTCTCATATTCCCATCAGTCATGCCAACGGATCTTGAAACTTTGCTGGGCCCAGTAACAGCCCATGCTCTGTGTTGTCCCCAGCGGCTACCTATTCTGATGATGGCATTCATTGAGATCTCACAGCCGCAAATTGCAACTGCTGAGGTACGAGAGGAGACTACAGGCGCGCAGGTACCATCCAATACGAACATTGCTAATGCGACCAATGCTGACGGCGATGCTTCACATCTATGTGCGGTTAATCTTCTAAACGAGGTAATTCGATTAGTAGCTCACTTTTTGTCAACATAGAAGATTTCATGTTTACTCCATGCCCTAACACTGGTTTTTAATTTTGGCACACAGTGTTCTGAGAGACTTTGAATTTGACCTTCAGTTTTTCAAAACAAGGTACTAACTTTGGAACTCTTTTTCCTATGATTCATTTCTGTTTTTTCCAAATTAGCATTTTTCCTTTTTGGCACAAGTAATCTCCTTACAGTAGAACTATTCATAGAGAACAAGAATTTTTTGAAAAACTTCCATAGACAAAATATGACTTTATCCAGATACAAACAGTATTGTGGTCTGACATGAAATGGTTTAGGCACTTTTTTTCTTCCGTATTTAACGAGCCATTTTCGTGATTAATTCAGTGAGCATTTAAAAATGTCAACATGTGCTTGGAATGAATACTTGCTTTAATGTGTACAGCACAAATGCTTTAGTTTTGGATACATCATTACAAAGTATTTGAAACATGCTTTTAGCACTTCATGTATAGATATGATTTAGATATGATTTAGATATGCTTAACATGTTTAGAACTTAGTAATGTCGTACATAAGAAAGTGGAGTGGGTGCTGTATGTCGATTTAGATTCCGTATGCATTTCCCGATTCATGCCCTTTTATAGGTACATTTCACATTGCCCGTATATAGGCATAGATATCCAGTCCTTATTTAGGCATAGTCCATGCTACCCAAATATAGGCATGGCTACTTCCATTTGTTCATCTGAGTCACGAGTTCTTTGAAAACCAGACTCTTAAGCCGTTAGGGACTCCCCCTTGCTTGGATATTTATTTCTCCAAGAACTCGTTTATTATGCAACAACATCTATTCCTGAGGGGTTCATTCATGAGGTTCATATGCCCGACTTTACGTCAATACTGGCATTCCCAAATACCTTCAAGGTATAAATATACCTTCACTTACTATTGCAAAGCATGGTGTGGTTCGGTGCTGTTCGACTACCTACTTGCATGACGCAGCTCGCCACAGCAAGTCCCGAATGAAGCCAACTCTCTAGCTGACGCACTGACTAGATGCTGTCATCCTCCTGCTGAGAATCCAGCTCCAGTGTTTCTGACTCCCCTTGCGAGGTATTGGAAAATCGAGTCTAGGGAAAGAGATACCAATCTCTCTAATTCTAAAGCTATGGAGCTGATTAGAACCTAGAGAAACCTTTGGCAATTCTTGGCAGAACAAAAACTTATGCTAAGGCAGCACCTACCACTTCCCTTGTACTAGACCTAGGTTAGGGACACTGGGGTAGGCGTATTTTAGAAGCACCAGTTGAGTATTTTCGCCTGTTTTATTTATGTATGTATTTTTATATATGTCATAGCAACAGACAGTGCTATTACAGTATTATTTTATATCACTGTTTACGCTGTACGCATTATACTTCGCATTCTGTCTAACGATTGTAACAGTTCATATCTCTTGCATGAGAAATAAGACTGCTCAATAAACTACTTTTATTAAAACTCCTGTCTCTCTATTTCTATGCAAATCTGTAGAAACAAAGCGGTACAAAAGGGGGTGGTGATGGACGGAGCATCTGAACCAATCAAACACTCACACCCAGTCAAGAGATTTGGGTTTAATCCATCATCGTTCTTTAACCCACTCTGCCACCCCAGTTCAGACATGGCCATATGCAAATCAGTCTGACACTGTGCCTCATGTGAACAGTCCAGCCCGACCTGCCAAGCCATGCCTTCCCTGGACCGGAAACAAGCTTCCTAGGACCGGTTTCTGGCATTACGGCCGTCTTCAGCCAGGCTTGCTTGAATCCAGTGGCAAAGTAAGCAAGGGACTCACGTCAGAGCATACCCTGCAAACTTATGGCGAACAAAGCGGTACAAAAGGGGGTGGTGATGGACGGAGCATCTGAACCAATCAAACACTCACATCCAGTCAAGAGATCTGGGTTTAATCCATCACCGTTCTTTAGCCCACTCTGCCACCCCAGTTCAGACATGGCCGTATGCAAATCAGTCTGACCCTGTGCCTCATGGGAACAGTCCAGCCCGAACTGCCAAGCCATGCCTTCCCCGGACCGGAAACAAGCTTCCTAGGACCGGTTTCTGACATTACAGCCGTCTTCAGCCAGGTTTGCTTGAATCCAGTGGCAAAGTGAGCAAGGGACTCACGGCAGAGCATACCCTGCTAACTTATCGCGAACAAAGCGGTACAAAAGGGGGTGGTGATGGACGGAGCATCTGAACCAATCAAACACTCACACCCAGTAAAGAGATCTGGGTTTAAACCATCACCGTTCTTTAGCCCACTCTGCCACCCCAGTTCAGACATGGCCATATGCAAATCAGTCTGACCCTGCGCATCATGGGAACAGTCCAGCCTGAACTGTCAAGCCATGCCTTTCCTGGACCGGAAACAAGCTTCCTAGGACCGGTTTCTGACATTACAGCCGTCTTCAGCCAGGCTTGCTTGAATCCAGTGGCAAAGTGAGTAAGGGACTCACATCAGAGCATACCCTGCCAACTTATAGCGAACAAAGTGGTACAAAAGGGGATGGTGATGGACGGAGCATCTGAACCAATCAAACACTCACACCCAGTCAAGAGCTCTGGGTTTAATCCATCACCGTTCTTTAGCTCACTCTGACACCCCAGTTCAGACATGGCCATATGCAAATCAGCCTGAACTTGTGCCTCATGGGAACAGTCCAGCCTGAACTGCCAAGCCATGCCTTCCCTGGACCGGAAACAAGCTTCCTATGACTGGTTTCAGGCATTACAGCCATCTTCAGCCAGGCTTGCATGAATCCAGTGGCAAAGTGAGCAAGGGACTCAAGTCAGAGCATGCCCTGCCAACTTATGGTGAACAAAGCGGTACAAAAGGGGGTGATGATGGACGGAGCATCTGAACCAATCAAACACTCACACCCAGTCAAGAGATATGGGTTTAATCCATCACCGTTCTTTATCCCACTCTGCAACCCCAGTTCAGACATGGCCATATGAAAATCAGTCTGACCCTGTGCATCATGGGAACAGTCCAGCCCGAACTGCCAAGCCACCCCTTCCCTGGACCAGAAACAAGCTTCCTAGGACCGGTTTCTGGCCTTACAGCCCTCTTCAGCCAGGCTTGCTTGAATCCAGTGGCAAAGTGAGCAAGGGACTCACGTCAGAGCATACCCTGCAAACTGATGACGAACAAAGCGGTACAAAAGGGGGTGGTGATGGACGTAGCATCTGAACCAATCAAACACTCACACCCAGTCAAGAGATCTGGGTTTAATCCATCACCGTTCTTTAGCCCACTCTGCCACCCCAGTTCAGACATGGTCATATGCAAATCAGTCTGCCCCTGTGCCTCATGGGAACAGTCCAGCCCGAACTGCCAAGCCATGCCTTCCCTGAACGGGAAACAAGCTTCCTAGGACCGGTTTCTGACATTACAGCCGTCTTCAGCCAGGTTTGCTTGAATCCAGTGGCAAAGTGAGCAAGGGACTCACGTCAGAGCATACCCTGCCAACTTATCGCGAACAAAGCGGTACAAAAGGGGGTGGTGATGGACGGAGCATCTGAACCAATCAAACACTCACACCCAGTCAAGAGATCTGAGTTTAAACCATCACCGTTCTTTATCCCACTCTGCCACCCCAGTTCAGACATGGCCATATGCAAATCAGTCTGACCCTGTGTCTCATGGGAACAGTCCAGCCCGAACTACCAAGCCATGCCTTCCCTGGACCAGAAACAAGCTTCCTAGGACCGGTTTCAGGCATTACAGCTGTCTTCAGCCAGGCTTGCTTGAATCCAGTGGCAAAGTGAGCAAGGGACTCACGTCAGAGCATTTCCTGCCAACTTATGGCGAACAAAGCGGTTCAAAAGGGGCTGGTGATGGTCAGAATATCTGAACCAATCAAACACTCACACCCAGTCAAGAGATATGCGTTTAATCCATCACCGTTCTTTTTTTTATTTTTTTTTATTTTTGAAAACCTTTATTTGAGAAAATGGATGCGTACAAATACGGGCCTACAACCCGGAGGCCGGCCACGGAGCAAAACTGGAAGGCACCATTATCAATTAAAGGCACGGAGTGGTTAAACAATATTACCTAACGCTGCAAGTCAATCATATTATCTAACTGGACCCACTCGACATAGGATCAAAGAAGGTTAATTTTTATATATTAAAGAATAAAGGATCAGTTATATAGATAGCAATCTGGTGTACGTGGCGGGGAACAAACCAACCGTTTCATTTCAGTACAGCAAAAAGGCAATAATCAGAAAGGTCCAAAGCATGCAAAACAGAGGTTTGCTTACAGTTCCTCATTGGTAGTATCCACGCCCGACCACATGTACCCAGAGACAAACTGAACAGCGTTACCGCAGTAGTAAAAACCATCAGGGAAACAGATAAGTTGCAATCATTATACATCTCAACCCAAGAAATAAGAAAACAAAAGTACTAAGAAGAAAAGGAAGTAGGGGGGACTCCACGTCACTGTACCCGCCCCACGGTGGTAATAGCAATCAATAATACAATTAGCAAACGTACTTGGGGGCGGATCGATTAATTCAGGAGAAACAGAGCCATGAATACCACATTACATATAGTACCTATTCCTCCCCTCTCAGTAACTCACCCCGCGGGGTTACGCACAGTCGTAGAGATCCAAGAAAGGGACACAAAAGAGCCATAGAAACAAAGAACTACCTAATAGACCCTAATCCACCCGTACCACCATGCACCCCTGCAGAAGGCTACGGCCTACCCCCCCCAGCAGCGTGCCTGTCGCCCTAATTATGAACCCGAAATATAGAAGAAGATAATATAGAGAAACGGAAAAAGAAAGAAAAAAAAAAGAGAAAGCCTGGGAGAGGAACCATTTAGCGAATGGCGCAGCCCCCGCCCTCCGCCCACATACGCCATAAGCGTGGCCCAAAACGAAACTGGCAAGCATTCAGTAATACTTAGATAAGTAGGAATCAGCAAAGTATCACAGTTTGGGGCAGTCCATAACTTCATTCACCGATTAGTAGTCCACCGAAGTGAGAACCGGGTTCATCCTAGTCCTTTCTTGGCTAACGTCGCGATCCAGTGGGCATAGGACATGGCGATGAGAAAAGGCCGTGGAAAAGTTGTTGGACGATCAATGGAAGCAGCCAATGAGACCCCCTCTCCTGAGGGCAATGCAGAAGCTGTTCACGGCAGCCGTGTATACCAGTGTCAATAAACACCAGCGGTTCCATCCGCACACGTATCGAGTCATCGGTACCCCAACCAGAAAGCGGGGAACAATCAACGACCACACCGGGCCCGTCCGCGTCCTCCAGAGCCGACCCGTGAGCAATGGTGGCCATTACATCGCCCTGCACACAAGAGTCCCGGATCATGGTCGACCTCCAGTTCTTCAACGCTTGCAGGATGTCTCCAATCTTGGGTTCGAGCTCACCAGTGCAGGCCCAAGCTGAGCACAAGGGCAAGAAATCGGAATCCCGGGACTTTACACAGGACATGGCAACAGCCGCCATTTTGCGACAATTGCGCCGTCTCTTCGGAATTATCTCCAGGGGTGAGCTCAACAGTAGAGTCCCGGCGGGATCCCCTTCAAGCGCACAAGCAGCACCCACAGCGCTAAAACGATGACCACCAAAAGAGGGGGACCTGCCGGCGACACCGCTCCGCTTGGATCACTCTCCGCCACCGAGCGAAGCAGCCCGGTGCGGCCGAGCAGCAACAAAGGGGGGAGCCACCAAACACGGCGTCCCCAACCCACAACTTGCCGCACACCACCTCTGGAGCACCGGACGGTAGTCCCAGGCGCGTTCAGTTGCCTCCGGGCTCTTCGCACATCGGCATCTTCCGGCCGGCCCTAACCTTCACCCGAGGCCGCCGCCGACACCGTCTCGCCGGCAACTCGCTAAGGGCGAGGCCCCGGTCTCAACCCCAGGGAGGCCGCACTTTCCGGGAGGACGCCGCTACGGATCCACTGAGCACCGGACCCACCAGGATGGATGGTAAGTGATTGCAGAGCTCTGCATAGAAATTGTTGTCCGTTTTGGGCAGGATAAGCGACAGGATAGTCGAAATTAGGCAGGTAGGACGGCGGAGCCGAGCTAACGTGCGGCCATCTCGTTGTCGAGCTTGGCTCCTCCCCTCCCTCACCGTTCTTAACCCACTCTGCCACCTGTTCTGACCGACTTTTTTGGCCCTTCCTTGAAGGAAGGTGATTGGAGGTGACTTCAGTCTACTATCATTCTAATGGAGGGAGTAGAACCGTAAATAGAGCCTATTCACAAGGCGTGTTGATAATTCCATACCCTTTTCCTTAGATCAGGACTTATAAACTTATGTTAGGGGATACATTCATTAGTAATAGTGACAATCCGTCCTTTTGTAAGAGTGTTAATATACTTTTCATGGAGTTATGCTTATTTTGGGCCTTGTAGGCCTCAAACGGGAGAGACTCCATCTTTCCTTCTGCCCCGGCAGCTTGAGATGCTTCTAGGTCAAGTGTAATGTTTTAGTTACGAAGTGTTGTTCGCTTGGAGAGAACCGGCTCAGGCTGGCTCTTATCGAAAGACTGTATTTTTCTCCATTCCGAAGACATAACATCAGGCCGGCCGGCTGAGAACGTGTCCTTGGTACGGGAGGTACAAGAATTTGGTGGGCGGCAGGTTACTGGCCGTAACTTTCCATGAAGAGACAAGCTTCTATATTAGCGAAAGCATGGGATAGTGAGGGAGTCAGTCTGTAGGCGGCAGCTAGTCGTTAGCATCAATGCCATTAATTATTCTAGGGCAGACAGTTGCCATTTTGAAGTCCGAGAAAGACCGAGAAGCTGATACTCTCTTAGAAAGATTGAAGTTATTTTAGTTGGAGCAGCTGGCGAACTCTGACATTGAGATCAGAGCATACAAAGTGAAGCAGTTAGTTGAGGGAACGAATACCAGAGTGGCAGAAACTGAGTTATAAGATAGAAGCCGAGAAGTGAAGATAATCTGTGATTGAGAGGAGAGAGGAGTAGTGCAGAACAGCCAGAGAGAAAGCAGCTGATGAGAGAAAGGTTCCAGTGACTTGGAGGGAAGCGGAGGAGACAGAGCATATCGGTGCAGACGTGTATCCTTGACTGCAGAGGTGTGACCCTAAGACGAGCCAAGGCACAAACGAGACGGGAACCCAGATGACTGCTGAGTCCAGACTTCATATTAATAAGGTGACGTCGACCCTTTCTTATTAGCGTGCACACATTCTAACCTTTCATTTTCCTTTGCAGGCTATATGTTATAGTATAGTGTTATATTGTTATATTGTTATTGTGATAAATAAAGTACCCCAGTTCTTCGTGAACCGGCATGTGCCTCTTGTTCTTGTATAATAAAGGAAACCTGTTCTTCTAGTCAGGTGCTGTCTCCCGAACGGATGCAACCCCGATTGGGTCAGCGGTAACTGAATAATGAGGGAGAGAGGAGCCCTTGAAATGGAGAAAAAGTCGTACATCATATAATTTGGCCATCATTGTGTGATCTATAATATTGTAGTATTGTACCTCTAGTAAATAGCGAGAGATTCCCCGACATGAGGAGCTAACGGTATTCATAGGAAAGTGATCGTCGTTGTGAGGCGGCGTTAATGAGAGCATCAGGGGAGAAACTGATGTGTATACCAACAAGATTGTGGCTTGTACAGAGATAAAAGAGAGTACCAGGGATGATACTGGTATTTATACCCACAAGATTGTGGCTTGAGCGAGCACTGGTTGCGGCCAGTGTGTAATGGTATATAATCAGAACTGCCTCAGGGTAGAATAGTCTGGGCCTGAGTTGCCGTGAGACTATATGGTAAGAGTGTGGTATTGTAGCAGACTTAGGCATGTATATTGCTAATTCCCCATCCTTGGGTAGGAGACATAGATACCTGTTGTAAATAGGTCCTAAGGAAGGAGGTGATTACGTTCCGGCTGGGTTGGTGGTGCTCTGGTGAGCTGATTCTATCTGGTCCGAGAATCCGGTCGTGACACCACCCCAGTTCAGACATGGCCATATGCAAATCAGCCTGACCCTGTGCCTCATGGGAACAGTCCAGCCCGAACTGCCAAGCCATGCCTTACCTGGACCGGAAACAAACTTCCTAGGTCTGGTTTCTGGCCTTACAGCCGTCTTCAGCCAGGCTTGTTTGAACCCAGTGGCAAAGTGAGCAAGGGACTCACGTCAGAGCATACCCTGTCAACGTATAGCGAGCAAAGTGGTACAAACGGGGGTGGTGATGGAAGGAGCAGCTGAACCAATCAAACACTCACACCCAGTAAAGTGATCTGGGTTTAATCCATCACCGTTCTTTAGCTCACTCTGCCACCCCAGTTCAGACACGGCCATATGCAAATCAGCCTGACCTTGTGCCTCATGGGAACAGTACAGCCCGAACTGCCAAGCCATGCCTTCCCTGGACTTGAAAAAAGCTTCCTATGACTGGTTTCTGGCATTACAGCCATCTTCAGCCAGGCTTGCATGAATCCAGTGGCAAAGTGAGCAAGGGACTCACGTCAGAGCATACCCTGCCAACTTATGGTGAAAAAAGCGGTACAAAAGGGGGTGGTGATGGACGGAGCATCTGAACCAATCAAACACTCACACCCAGTCAAGAGATCTGGGTTTAATCCATCACCGTTCTTTATCCCACTCTGCCACTCCAGTTCAGACATGGCCATATGAAAATCAGTCTGACCCTGTGCATCATGGGAACAGTCCAGCCCGAACTGCCAAGCCATGCCTTCCCTGGACCGGAAACAAGCTTCCTAGGACCGGTTTCTGGCATTACAGCCGTATTCTGCCAGGCTTGCTTGAATCCAGTGGTAAAGTGAGCAAGGGACTCACGTCAGAGCATACCCTGCCAACTTATGGATGAACAAAGCGGTAAAAAGAACAGTGATGGATTAAACCTAGATCTGTTCACTGGGTGTGAGTGTTTTATTGGTTCAGATGCTCTGTCCATCACCAACCCCTTTTGTACCGCTTTGTTCGCCATAGGTTGGCAGGGTATGCTCAGACGAGAGTCCCTTGCTCACTTTGCCACTGGATTCAAGCAAGCCTGGCTGAAGACGGCTGTAATGCCAGAAACCGGTGTGAGAAGGTGGCCTGGTACATGATGTTCACTATTCTAGTGAGCACCTTGCACCAGTCCAAACAACCCTTATGGTGATGGTTGTAAAGTCAACCTTATAGACCAGCTATCCTAGGGGTAGCATGGACAAAGCAGTCTTAAGCTAAACTCAAGAGGGCATGTGTAGCCAGCTGTTTTACCATATGTAACCCCTTTAATACCAAATGAAAGGACACCACACAGGATATATATAAAATATATATGTTATTTATTACTAGGCAATCCCTCTGAATTCTTTATGAGATCAGAGGCACAAGCACAATACAAGATATTAAATTAAAATACAATAAGTTGCACAAAATACAGTAGGGCCCTAGAGGCACGCTAAACCATATACTAAAATAGTGGTATAAGGACCAGCACACGAAAGGTGAATAGGTCTAGGGCCTAGGGAATCGCTGGGGCTATGCTGAGCTACCAAGAGATAGGAAGCAGGAGACCCACGGAATGCGTGTGCAGTGTCTAAACACACACGCGAGTTACCATGGAGAATGAATGGGAATGTAAAAGATGTTAACTAGTTCTTTTAGGGCACTTCTGACTAGACTCCGTGAAAGTTACTTGAAACCTAGGCAGTTGGAAAGTCAATACCCACAGGAGCACCGAAGTGCTCGCGTTACCTCACCCACAGGAAGCGGGTGCATAGGTGTCAAAGTGTGTCGGGTTTCGTTGTCCAATCCTTTGGAGCCTTGAAGAAAGATGCTGCAGGCGACCAGGAGAGAAGTGTCCGGGTGGATCCAAGGGTGGATCATAGATGAGGAGGACCTGAAAGCAGAGGGGACAGAGTCTGGGTCACTAGCCACTGACCAGAAAGGAACCAGGAAGGAACCAGGCGATGTTGCGAAGCAATCAGGTGCTGTCGTGAAGCTTGTCTCTGCAGCATCGTGGACCAGGAGGTATCGACGACAACCAGGAGTCATGCTTGGACTGTGCCACACAGGCTCTCGCTGTTGGCGGTGTTGGCTTCAGGATTGGAGTCAACAAGCCTTTGTAAAGGCAACCCATGCAGGAAACGATATAGTCTTCTTAATCAGACCAGCAAGGTCTGATGGGCT
Organism: Lissotriton vulgaris; assembly: GCF_964263255.1. Lineage (NCBI taxonomy): Eukaryota > Metazoa > Chordata > Amphibia > Caudata > Salamandridae > Lissotriton > Lissotriton vulgaris. Next base: position 664,087,882 of record NC_141697.1, read on the forward strand.
GCTTCTTTTGAGGGAAGCAAGGGACAGTCTGGAGCAACCAGACCAGCAGTGGAAATTCAAAGATTCATTGTCAAGATGGCCACTAGCCAACGGGAAAGTGACCGGACAGACTCGTCAAGCAGGAAAATGCAGAAAGGGCCCCACGCAGAACTTGTGGAGGGTGCAGGGCAGATCTTCAGTGCAGATGATGCTCGGGCTGGGGCTTCTCAAACCCCAGTGCACAGCTTCGAGAGTACCTCGGGTGCTGCACAATTAGCAAGTCGCAGACTTTTCAAGATGGCCGGTCCCATGTCTCTCGTCGCCTCCACGGGTCTCAGCTCTGCTCGGACTGTGTATCGGGCTGTTGGATGTCTGGAAGTCTGGTTCTTGCCAGGCTCTGTGCTCGGGCTCCAGCGGGAGCATCGACAAAGCAAGCCGTTGATCGCTGGATGGTGCCTGCTTGTGCAGGGTGGTCCCTCCTTGACCACAAGGGAGATTCTTCAGTTGTCTTCTTTCAAAGAAGATCGTCGAAGGTCCAGAGTTCCATTTCAGAGTTTCAGTCAGGATAAATCTAAAGTCTTGGGACTCAGCTCCTGCCTATATACCACATCTAGGGGCTGGATTACCTGCTAGGTCCCTCCTATGGGTGGGACCAGGGAAGGGGGTGGTTACACCCCTTTCCCTTTGTCCAGTTTTGCACCAGAGCTGGGGCTAGAGTTCCCCAGCACCGGTTTGAACTGGACTATGCATGGGACACCTTGTGTGCCCCAGGCAGTGTCTCATTTCTTTCAGCCCTCCCTGCCCCAATACACAAAAGCCTGTCTGGGGTGGTGCTAGCACCTCCCAAGGCAGGAAACCTATTGTCCAAGCCTCCTTCGCTGGAAGGACTCCCAGCAGCAGGAGGTCAGACTTGTGTCTGTGGCAGCAGCATCCATTTTGTGATGCTGAGGCTTTGGTTAAATTTAACCGGGAATAGTAGGAACAACATGTCTTCTCCCTCTAGAAGGGTAGAATGCTACCCCCGTCGCCAGAACTGGCGAGGGGATAGTATTCCGAAACGTATGACACCTTACTCGACATGTTTTGATAAAGCCAAACCAGAGTTATCATTTAACCGCGAGGTTCATAATGCACTTAAGAGTATATGGTATGGCAATATCCTAGAACAGCTATAAGGATATGGTTCCGAAAGCTGCAGACAGGCTCAGCTCATGCTAGAGAACCATCTCACATTAAACCAAGCACTCTGCCTCCAGGATTGTTAAGGCCTGCCATAGGAGTGACTTATAGGTGTATATGTGTCTAGACATAAGGTTAGATATAGGAATACTATATCTAAGCAAGGGGTGATTACACAACCTTGCCCCACCTGAGTGATCAGCCAGTTGTGTCAATGTGAGTGGCCAGTCAGGGGTGGCATCATACATGCTACAGCCCCTGGTAGGCCTTGGGTGCACCTATGCCCTGGGTACCTACAGTACACTGTACAGGGGCTCATTAGGTGACCCAGTAGCCAATTGGTAATGCACCTAAAGTACATTGTAGTGAATTTAGAGAGAGAGCAGCTGGGCTGTGGGTCTTATTAGCAGGCCCACAGCCACATTAAGTCAAAAACCAGTGAAGCAAAAAGCAAAAAGTGGGGTGACCATAGGAAAGCAGACCCTACTCTCCTACACAACCCCACCCCAAACGCAGGGACATTAGACTAACCTTGACTAGTTGTGTCTTCATGTTCTAAGTGGAAGTACCTGGAGAGACCATCTGCATTGCCATTGTCATTCCCTGGTCTGTGCTCCACTGTAAAGTCCATCCCCTGTAGGGAAATGGACCACCTGAGCAGTTTGCGGTTTTCACCCTTCATCTGATTTAGCCACAAGAGGGGCTTATGGTCGGTCTGAATCTTGAAGTGAGTGCCAAACAAGTATGGCCTCAACTTCTTCAGGGCCCACACCACAGTATAGGCCTCCCTCTCAATGGCTGACCAACGTTTCTCTCTAGGGGTCAGCCTTCTGCTAATAAAAGCAATGGGCTGGTCTTGACCATCTACATTAAGTTGTGAAGCACAGCTCCCACCCCAAATCAGAAGCATCTGTTTGGACAATAAACTCTTTGGAGTAGTCAGGACTCTTTAAGATAGGTGCAGAGCACATGGCCTTCTTCAGGTCATCAAATGCCTTTTGACAGCTTACTGTCAACTGAACCTTCTTTGGCATCTTCTTGGAAGTCAAGTCATTAAGTGGGGTCACAATGGACCCATAATTCTTAACAAACTTTCTGTAGTACCCAGACAGGCCCAAGAAAGCTCTGACCTGTGTCTGGGTGGTTAGAGGAGCCCAGTCCTTGATGGTCTGGATCTTACTCTCCAGTGGTTGAACCTGACTTCCACCTACAACGTGGCCCAGGTACACAGCCTTACTCTGCCCTATCTGGCACTTTGCCGCCTTGATAGTCAGGCCTGCCTTCTGCAGCACCTCCAGAACCTTCTTTAGGTGGATCAGGTGATCCTCCCAGGTGGAGCTGAAGACAGCAATATCATCTCGATAAGCTGCACCAAAGTCATCCAACCCAGTGAGGACTTGGTTCACCAACCTTTGGAAAGTGGCAGGTGCATTCTTCAAACGAAAGGGCATTACCACAAATTGATAATGACCTCCTGGGGTTGATAAAGCAGTTTTGGGCTTGGCTTCCTCAGCTAACCTGATGTGCCAATAGCCAGCTGTCAAATCAAATGTGCTCAAAAACTTGGCAGAAGCCAATCTGTTAATGAGCTCATCTGCCCTTGGAATTGGGTGAGCATCTGTCCTATTGACAGCATTGACACCTCTGTATTCCACACCGAACCTCATCTCTCTCTTATCTTCTTGGATGTGAGGTTTTGGTACAAGGACCACTGGGCTGGCCCATGGGCTCTCTGATGGCTCAATCACTCCCAGTTCCAGCATCTTTTGCACCTCAGTCTTTATACAGTCCCTGACATGGCCAGGATGCCTGTAGATCTTATTCTTCACAGGCAGACTGTCACCAGTGTCCACCTCATGGCTGCACCAGTTAGTCTGACTAGGTGTTAGTGAAAACATATATCTAAAAGACTGTAGAACTTGTCTGCAGTCCTGTTGCTGCTGGTCAGTGAGGCTACCAGCTAAGGCCACACCATCAACTGAACCATCATCAGGGTTCTGAGTCAACAGGTATGGGAGAGGGTCACTCTCTTCCTCCTGCCCCTCATCTGTAGCCATGAGCAAGCCCATGTTCGCCCTGTCAACATATGCTTTAAGTCGGTTGACATGGAGCCCCCTGTGGGGGCTCTTGGGAGCTCCTAGGTCCACCAAGTAGGTAACCTCTTCTTTTTTCTCAACAATGGTGTGGGGTCCAGACCATTTGTCCTGAAGTGCTGCTGGAGCCACTGGCTCCAACACCCACACCTTCTGTCCTGGCTGAAACTCAGTCAGCACAGCCTTTTGGTCATGCCAAGCTTTTTGAAGTTCTTGGCTAGCCTCAAGGTTTTTAGAAGCCTTCTTCATATACTCAGCCATCCTGGAGCAGAGGCCAAGTACATAGTCCAATATGTCTTGTTTAGGCTTTTTGAGGGGTAACTCCCATCCTTCCTTCACCAGACATAGGGGTCCTCTTACAGGATGTCCAAACAAAAGTTTAAAAGGGCTGTAGCCAACCCCCTTCTGTGGGACCTCTCTGTAAGCAAACAGAAGGCAGGGTAGAAGGATGTCCCCTCTTCGCCTAAGCTTTTCAGGTAAACCCTTGATCATACCCTTTAAGGTCTTGTTGAATCTTTCAACAAGTCCATTGCACTGTGGATGGTAGGGAGTAGTGAATTTATAATTTACACCACACTCTTTCCACATTGCAGTAAAATATCCTGACATAAAGTTTGCACCTCTGTCGGATACAACCTCCTTCGGAAAGCCCACTCTTGAGAAAACTCCCAGGAGGGCTCTTGCCACAACAGGAGCGGTTGTGGTCCTTAGGGGAGTAGCTTCTGGATACCTGGTGGCATGGTCCACTACCACCAGTATAAATCTGTGCCCAGATGCTGTTTGGGGAGCCATTGGTCCAACAATGTCTATCCCAACTCTTTCAAAGGGTACCCCCACCACAGGTAGTGGTATAAGGGGGGCCTTTGTGGTGCCACCTGCTTTGCCACTGGCTTGGCAGGTTACACAGGAGAGACAAAACTCCTTAGTATCTTCTGACATATGGGGCCTGTGACAGTGAGGGACAAGCCTGTCCTAAGTCTTGTTCTGGCCCAAGCGTCCTGCTAGGGGAACATCATGGGCTAAAGTAAGAAGGAAACCCCTAAAGGTCTGAGGTATGACCAACCTCCTGGAAGCACCAGGCTTGGGGTCTCTAACCTCAGAATAAAGGAGTCCTTCATCCCAGTACACTTTGTGGGTACCTGTAGCATTCCCTGCAGCCTCAGAAGCAGCTTGCTGTCTGGGAGGTTCAAGAGAGGAACAGTCTAACTGTGCCTGCCTCAAGTCTGCCCTTGAAGGTCCCCCTGTCCCAAGAAACTCAACCTGGTCATGTTCAAGCTCTTCTGGGACAGTTCCTTCAGAGGTCTCAAAAGCAGCTTCCTGTGAAGGCTGATCTTCACTTCCAAGCAGGGGGGGAAGGCACTGCCTTTACCCTACTGCTCTTTCTCTTGGGAGGCACTTGGTCCATAGTTTCAGGATCCAAGGCCTATTCAGTGAGGCACTTTTTGGCCTGTGACCTGGTCACAGCAAGGACATGTGATGATATACCTAACATCTCAGCATGAGTCCTGTACTCCACTTCTGACCATTGTGAGGATTCAAGGTCATTGCCCAACAGACATTCAACAGGGAGATCTGCACTTACCACAACTCTTTTGAGGCCAGTTAACCCTCTCCAGGAGAAATTAACAATTGCTACACTATGTGTAGTAGTGACATTGCTAGCATTGGTAACCAGGTAATTGTCACCCAGTACAATCTGTCCAGGGTCCACAAAGCTAGGCATCACCATTGTGACACTGGCACATGTGTCCCTATAGGCCTGAGCCACTTTATCATTTATCAAAGGTGTCTGTCTGTACTTGCCCAGAGTACTGGGACTCACAGTAGAGGACATCGCCATGTCCACATCACAGACAAGAACAGCCTGAGTTGGTATTCTGACTAGGCCAGAATCCATCTCAGTTCCCAGGGTTAACCCTACTATAGCCTTGGTAGAGAACGACCACTGCCAGCTGAACTAGGGAGTGCAGTTGCCTTAGGGGCAGCAGTGGTAGGGGCTGAATCTTTCCTGGTGCAGTCACTGGTCCAGTGACTAGTGGATTTACATACATTACACCACGGTTTTCTTTGGCCATCTTTCTTCTTCTTTTTGGACGTTTGGGACCCCCCTCATTGGACTTTTGGGGCCCTGTAGAAGACTTCTGGTCTTTTTGTTTCTGCTCCCCACCCTTCTGGTCTGCCTTTTTCTGATCACCACCTTGGACCTGGTTTTTCTGCTTAACCCTGGTTCTGACCGACTTATCTGCCCTCTTTTCCAATTCTTGGGGAGAGGTCAGATCTGAGTCAATCAGGTGTTGATACAACAGCTGGTTCTGACAATTGTTAAGTATTTGCTCTCTCATGATCAAATTATAGAATCCTGTATAGTCCTTAACTTTACTTCCCAACAACCAGCCTTCCAGAGCCTTAGTGGCACAATCAACAAAATCAGTCCAATCCTGAGTCTGTGTCTTCTGAGTATCTCTGAACATCAACCTGTACTGTTCAGTGGTTAAGCCAAACCCATCAATCAGAGCACTCTTCAGGACAGTGTAATTGTTAGCATCATCATCACTAACTTTGAGGAGCTTATCTCTACCTTTTTCTGAAAAGGAGAGCCACAAGATTGCTGCCCACTGACTCTGGGGTACCTGCTGCACTTTGCAGGCCCTCTCCAAAGCAGTTATCCATTTGTGGATGTCATCCCCAACTATGTAGGGGGGCACAATCTTACTCAGGTGTCTGTTGACATAGGACCTGTCTTTATCCTTAGGGATATTGCTGCCACCAGTGGGCTCTAGCCCACCTAACTTCTTTTCTCTCTCAAAAGTATTTTTTTCCTTGGCTAGGGCAAGTTGCTCTCTCTCAATTCCGAAATTGACTTCCCTCATCCTAGCCTGGTGTTCTCTCCTCCGAGGAGATGTCAATCCCCTCTGAGAACCCCTAGAAGCATTGGAGTGATGGGAATCTCCTGAGTGAGACCTATCCCTCCTATACCTCTGACTAAGCCTACTTAAAGGCCTGAATGGGGCTGCCCCATTCACAGCCCCAAATTGGCTTAGGTTAGCCTGGCTAAGTCTCCTAACTTGGACCTGGCTATCATCCTCATCCCCAGACTCTTCTTCTACCTCTTTCTCCTCCTCTTCTAGGACAGGGGGGTCAGTAGTATCATCTGAAGAGGGTAGGACCTCATCTGCATTCCCTGTAGGGTCTGTGTCAGAGGCTTTTAGTGCTTCAGACTCATCTAAGAGCTCTAAGAGTTGCTGAAGTGTAGGGTTAGACCCTTGTTTCAGCCTTCTTGTGGTACACAAGTGTCTCAGTTCCTTGAAACTGAGGATAGCAAATCTGGATGGTACCTTGGGAGGGTCACTCTCCACAGGTTGGAGTCCACTGGGCTCTCCTGTGCCAGACATTGCTCTAGTGAGGTGTGGGTTTATGCACCTAACTACACTAATTGTTTTCCACTAAACCTCTCTAGGAGTTGTAATCAGGGTTTGCTAGGTCCTTTGCTCTACAACAACTAAGTTCAGTAGAACTTAAGTATTCTAATCTTCTTTTATATGTACCTATAGGTACCTGTATGATCTTTCAAATGATATTGCAAAGATTACAATTGGTAAAACAACAGCAAGCTCAAATCCCAACCCCTGCACACCAATGTGAGAAGTTGACTTGGTATATGAGGGGAACATCCTTTACAATGCGGATGTTACACCGCAGTAAATTAAACTATTCAATATCCAGCCCCCAACAATGCAAGTCGTGGTAACGACTTGCGTTGGAAAACATGCGTCTGTTTTGACCGGGTTTTCTGCCCCTTTTTGAGTGAAGGTGACTTTAGCCTGCTATCATTCTAATAGGAGGACTAAAACCTCAGACCTGACCTATTTACAAGGTGTTTAATGTAATTCCCTACCCTTTTCTTTATTCTAGGGCCTATAAACTTATGTTAAGGGATAGATTCCTTAGTATTAGTATTAATCCGTCCTTTTGTAAGGTTGCTAGTATATTTCTAATGGAGTTATGCTTATTTCGGGCCTTGCAGGCCTCGAACGGGAGAGACTCCATCTTTCTTTCTGCCTCGGCTGCTTGAGACGCTTTTAGGTCAAATGTAATGTTTTAGTTATAAGGTGTTGTTCGCTTGGAGAGAACCGGCTCAGGCTGGCCCTTATCGAAAGACTGTATTTTTCTTCGTGTCGAAGACATAACATCAGGCCGGCCGGCTGAGAACGTGTCCTTGGCACGGGGTGGTACAAGAATTTGGTGGGTGGCAGGTTACTGGCCGTAACTTTCCATGCATGAACAAGGTTCCATATTAGCGAAAGCACGAAGAGTTCAGCAGTCAGTTAGTAGGCAGCAGCTAGTCGTTAGCATTATTGCAGTTAATCAACTTAAGGCAGACAGTCGCCATTTTGAAGTCCGAAAAAGACCGAAGGCTAATACTCTCTTAAAAAGATTGAAGTTATTTTAGTTGGAGCAGCTGGTGAGCTTTGATACTAAGATCAGAGCATGCATAATGAAGCAGTTAGCAGAGCGAACGAATACTAGAGCGGCAGAAACTGATTTATAAGATCGAAGTTGGAAGGTGAAGATAGTCCGTGATCGAGAGGAGAGAGGAGTAGTGCAGAACAGCGAGAGTGCAGCAGACGAAACAGAGAATAAGAGGAAGGTTCCAGTGACTTGGAGGGGAGCAGAGGAGACAGAGCATAGCGGTGCAGACGTGTATCCGTGACTGCAGGGGTGATCCTAAGATGAGCCAAGGCACAGACGAGAAGGGAACCCAGATGACAACTGAGTCCAGACTTCGTATTCATAAGGTGACGTCAACCCTTTCTTATTAGTGTGCACACACATTCTAATCCTTTCTTTTGCTTTTCAGGTTATATGTTATATTGCAGTATTATATTGTTGTTATTGTTGAATAAAGGTACCCCAGTTCTTAGTGAACTATTGTGTAATTGTTACTTTCTTATGATAAAGTTGACCTTTCTTCTAGTCAGATGCTGTTATGTGAACGGATGCATCTCCCGTCCAGGTAAAGGTAACTGAGCAAGGGAGTAGAGGAGCACTCGAATTAAGGAGTAACCTTTGCACTGTGTAATTTGGCCATTCTTGTGTGAGAGGATCGACCTGTCTATCTATCACATAATCTATAATATTGTATTCCTAGTAGATAGAGAAATTTCCCAATATAGAAAGAGAGAGGGAGCTGAAGGTATTCATAGGAAAGTGATTGTCGTTGTGTAGCGGCGTTAATGAGAGCATGAGGTCAATGTGTATACCCACAGGATTGTGGATTGTGGCTTGCCAGAGCACCGGAGGGACCCGTGTGTAATGAGATCGCCCCTGGGGACAGTGGCGTTAATGAGAGCATTGACTGTGGTCAATGTGTATACCCACAAGATTGTGGCTTGTGTATGTATGAAATAGTGAGAGCACTGGGAGGACACAGTGTGTATACCCACAAGATTGTGGCTTACGTGAGCACTGATTGTGATCAGTGTGTAATGGTAAGTAATCGGAACTGCCTCAGGGTAGTCTAGTCTGGGCCTATGTTGCCGCGAGACTATAAGGTATGAGTATGGTGTTTTAGAAGATCCAAGCTAGTTTATTGCTAATTCCCCATCCGTAGGTAGGTACCCAGGTGCCTTTTGTAAGTAGGTCCTGAGGAGGGAGGTGGTTACATTTCGGCTGGGTTGGTGGTGTCTTGGTGAGCTGATTCTATCTGGTCCGAAAATCCGGTCGTTACAGCGTCGTAAAGTACTACGATTGTAGGAAGGTAGATACCTGACTATGGTTACCCCAGATGTTTTGCCTTGTGTTTAGCTGGTTTTCGACTTAGTTGGCCTGGTTCCCTGCTAATCAGGGCCCCAGGCTATCTGCTCTCTCCTTAAAATGGACTCCATGCACCCTAGGTGCATAACCAATCTGGTACTGGACACCTTGTCAGCCCCTATACAGTGCACTATAGGTGCCAAGGGCATAGGTGCATCCAAGGCCTACCAGGGGCTGCAGCGTATCTTTTGCCAACCCTGGCTGGTTCTTAAATTGACACAACTGGCTGATCAGCCAGCTGGGGCAAGGTGGTGTAATCACCCCTTGCTTAGATATAGTATACCTATATCTAAACCTATATCTGGACACATATAAACCTATAAGTCACTCCTATGGCAGGGCTTATCAATCCTGGAGGCAGAGTGCTTGCTTTTATGTGAGATGGTGCTCTAGCGTGAGCTGAGCCTGTCTGCAGCTGTCTGGAACAACTCCCTTAGCTGTTCCGGGATAATGCCATACCATATACTCTTAAGTGCATTATAATCCATCGCGGTTTGTGCTAACTTTGGTTTGGCTTTATCAAAACATGTTGTGTAAGGTGTAATACGATTTGGAATACTATCCCCTCGCCAGTCCTGGCAACGGGGATAGCATTCCACCCTTCTAGAGGGAGAAGACATGTTACTTTACTAAAACGCGGTTAATCCTAACCAGAGCCTCAGCATCACAAAATGGATGCTGCTGCCACCGACACAAGTCTGACCTCCTGCTACTGACCGAAACTTGGCAGAGGAGGCCTGGACAAAGGGTTTCCTATCGCAGGGAGTTGCTACACCTCCCCAGACAGGAGATAGTGTATTGGGGCAGGGAGGGCTGAAAGAAACTAGACACTGCCTGGGGCGCACAAGGCTTCCCCTTGCATAATCCGGTCAAACCGGTTCTGGGGCACACCAGCCCCAGCATGACTGGAAGCGGGTGCACAGGTGCAAAATAGTGTCGGCTTTCGTCGTGTAGATCTATGGAGCCTGGAGATGAAGATGCTGCAGGCAGCAAGAAGAGAAGTGTCCGGTGCGATCCAAGGGTGGATCGAAGATGAAGAGTACCTGAAAGCAGAGGGGACAGAGTCTGGGTCACTCAGCAGTGACCAGGGTGGAACCAGGAAGGAACCAGGCAATGTCGGGCGCAATCAGGTGGTTGTCGAGAAGCTTGTCTCCGCTGCCACGTGGACTCTGGGGCACCAAGGATGTCCAGGAGTGGATCAGGAGCTGTCCCACGAAGGCTCTCGCTGTCGGCGGTGTCGACTTCCGGATTGGAGCAAATAAACCTTGGCAAGCGCAACCCATCAGTCCAGTCCTGTGTCTGTGTCTTCTGGGTATCTCTGAACTTTAACCAGTATTGTTCAGTGGTTAGGCCAAACCCATCTATCAGAGCACTCTTCAGGACAGTGTAATTTTTAGCACCTCAGGTCTAACTCTGAGGAGCTTATCTCTCCCTTTCTCAGAAAAGGAGTACCATAAGATTGCTGACCACTGTTCTTCAGGAACCTGCTGTACCATGCAGGCTCTCTCCAGAGCGGTCATCCATTTGTAGATGTCATACCCTTCCTTGTAGGGGGCACAATCTTTGTCAGGTTTCTAGTATCATAGGACCTGTCTTTCTCTCTAGGAATTCTGTTGCTGCCACCAGTGGAATCCAATCCACTCAATTTTTGTTCCCTTGCTAAAGCAAGTTTAGCTTGGGCCAAGGCTACCTCTTCCCTCTCTATCTGGAGTTGGACAGCACTCATTCTGGCCTTATGCTCTCTTCTCTGGGGGGAAGTCATTCCCCTTTGAGATTCTCTTGAGGCACTAGAAGTGTGAGAATCCCTGGAGGGAGATCTCAATCTTCTATTGCCTGGAACAATTCTAGTATGGACTCTGGGGAGGTGCTGGCCCTCTCCATTTCCAAGTAGGTCCAAGTTGGCTTGGCTAAGCCTCCCCACTTGTACCTGGATATCCCCTTGATCATGATCTGACTCATTACCATCTGATTCTGGGTCCACCTCATTTTCTGGGGTGCTATTCTCATTCTCTGGGGGAGTCACTCCATCTCCTGACCCTAAGGGAGCTACACTAGCTTTCTCAAGATCATCCTTCTCCAGGATGGCTATCAGGATGGGAATGGTAGGGTTGTGACCCTTTTTCAGCCCCCTTGAAGTGCACAAGGCACTCAAGTCTCTGTGGCTGAGGTTGTCATAGCTGGAGGGTGCCTTGGTAAGGTCAACCCTCACAGGTAGAGAGCTGGAAGCTTCATCTGTGCCAGACATGACTGCTAGTGAGGTGTAAGTGGTGCACTTACCTACACTAAGTGTTTTCCTACTGTACCTTGCTAGTGAGTTGTAGGCAGGGTGTGCTAAGCCCTTTGATCTACAACTACTAAGTTCAGTAGAACTTAAATATGCTAAGCTTTGTTTATATGTACCTAAGGTATTTGATGTGATCTTTCAATTTGATAAAAAGATTGCAATGGTAAAACAACAGCAAGCTCAAATCCGCACCGCTGCGCACCAATGTGAGAAGTTGGCCTGATATATGATGTCTCCAATTCTGGGGGCACATTGTATCAGTCCAAACAATCCCTTATGGTGATGGTTGTAAGTCAACCTTATAGAAAAGCTATCATAAGGGTAGCATGGACTAAGCAGCCTCAAAGGCTTAACTCAAGAGGTCGTGTTAAGCAAGCTGTTTTACCAATCACAATCCTGTAATATCAAATGAAAGGACACCACACAAGTTATATATTATAAAAATATAAGTATTTATTACTAGAATAATCCTCTATACTCTTTATGAGTCTAGAGGCACAAGCGTTTAAACAAAAGCACAGTTAAACATATAAAACTTGCACAATTATGGATGAGGCCCAGGGGCCACTCAAACCATATATTAAAAAAGTGGTATAAGTATCACTAATCGAACAGTGGTCAGGCCTAGGGCCTGGGGAATCGCTGGGAGCAATCGGGACTAGCAATGCTGAGGTCGGGAAAAGCCCGCGGGATTCGGGTGCAGCGCTTAAAGCACACACATGCACCAATGCAAAGTCAATGGTGCGTAAAAGTTATCGAGTTACTGATTTAAGAGTCTTCCGACTGACCTAGAAGGACAAAACTTTAGACTTAGACACTAGAGGTGTATACCAGTACAGGAGCACCAGAGTTCATGAGTTACCTCACCCACAGGAAGCGGGTGCACAGGTGCAAAGTAGTGTCGGCTTTCGTCGTGTAGATCTATGGAGCCTGGAGATGAATATGCTGCAGGCGGCCAGAAGAGAAGTGCCCGGTGCGATCCAAGGGTGGAACGAAGATGAAGAGTACCTGAAAGCAGAGGTGACAGAGTCTGGGTCACTCAGCAGTGACCAGGGTGGAACCAGGAAGGAACCAGGCAATGTCGGGCGCAATCAGGTGGTTGTCGAGAAGCTTGTCTCCACTGCCACGTGGACTCTGGGGCACCGAGGATGTCCAGGAGTGCATCACGAGCTGTCCCACGAAGGCTCTCGCTGTTGGCGGTGTCGACTTCCGGATTGGAGCAAATAAACCTTGGCAAGCGCAACCCATGCAGGATTCAAAGATCGCTTCTTACTCGGACCGGGAAGGTCAGAGAGGGTGCTCCTTTTCAGGGGAGTGAGGGCAAGTCCAGAGCAACCGGACTGGCAGGTCACATTCAAAGGTTCATCGGTACTGGGGCCGCTAGCCAACAGGCAAGCGACCGGACCAACGCTTTGAGTCAAAAGATGCAGAAGGGCCCCACGCAGCACTCGGTGAGTGTAGAGGGGTGAGCTTCGGTGCAAAAGTGGCTCAGGGATGGGGCTTCTCAAACTCCAATGCACAGCTTCGATGGAGCCTCAGAAGCTGCACGGTCAGCGCCTCGTGGTCTTTCCAAGATGGCCAGCCCCACGATTCAGGTCGCCTCCACGAGTCTCAGCTCTGCAGGGACTGTGGATCGGGCTGTTAGAAGGCAGGCACGCTGGGTCTTGTCGATCTCTGTCGCTCGAGTTCCGGCGGGAACTGCAACAAAGCAAACGTCGAGGTGCTGGATGGTGCCTGTTTTCACAGGGTGGTCACTCCTTGACCACAAGGGAGATTCTTCAGTCTTCTACGTCGAGTAGGATGTCGAAGGGTCCAGAGTTTTGTTTCATATGTTTCAGTCAGGATAATCTGATGTGCTTTGGCACTGCTCCCACTCTTATACCAATCTAGTGGGCTGGATTACCTGCTAGGTCCCTCCTATGGGTGGGACCCAGGAAGGGGGTGGTTACACCCCTTTCCCTTTGTCCAGGGTCACGCTGGGACTGGGGCTGGTGTGCTCCAGAACCGGTTTGACCGGATTATGCAAGGGGAAGCACGTAGACCAGGAGGCGTCGAAGACAACCAGGAGTCAGGCACGGACTGTCCCACAAAGGCTCTTGCTGTCGGCGGTGTCGGCTTCTGGATTGGAGTCAACAAGCCTTGGAAAACGCAACCCACGCAGGAAACGATATTGGCTTCTTAATCAGACCATCAAGGTCTGATGGGCTGCTTCTTTTGAAGGAAGCAAGGGCACGTCTGGAGCAACCAGACCAGCAGAGGAAATTCAAAAATTAGTTGTCAAGATGGTCACTAGCCAACGGGCAAGTGACCGGACAGACGCGTCGAGCAGGAAAAAGCAGGGCTGATCTTCGGTGCAGATGATGCTCGGGGCTGGGGCTTCTCAATCCCCAATGCACAGCTTCGAGGGTGCCTCGGGTGCTGCACAATTAGCAAGTTGCAGAAGTTTCAAGATGGCCGGTCCCACGTCTCTCGCTGCCTCCACGAGTCTCAGCTCTGCTGGGACTATGGATTGGGCTGTAGGATGTCTAGAAGTCTAGTTCTTGCCAGGCTTTGTGCTCGTGCTCCGGCGGGAGCATCGACAAAGCAAGCCGATGATCGCTGGATGTTGGATGCTTGTGCAGGGTGTTCACCCCTTGACCACAAGGGAGATTCTTCATTCGTCTTCTTTCAAAGTAGATCGTCGAAGGTCCAGAGTTTCATTTCAGAGTTTCAGTCAGGATAAATCTAAAGTCTTGGGACTCCGCTCCTACTTATATACCAAATCTAGGGCCTAGATTACCTGCTAGGTCCCTCCTATGGGTGGGACCAGGGAAGGGGGTGGTTACACCCCTTTCCCTATGTCCAGTTTCATGCCAGAGCTGGGGCTGGAGTGCCCCAGCACAGGTTTGAACTGGACTATGCATGGGACACCTTGTGTGCCCCAGGCAGTGTCTCATTTCTTTCAGCCCTCCCTGCCCCAATACACAAAAGCCTGTCTGGGGTGGTGCTAGCACCTCCCAAGGCAGGAAACCTATTGTCCAAGGCTCCCTCACTGGAAGGACTCCCAGCAGCAGGAGGTCAGACTTGTATCTGTGGCAGCAACATCCATTTTGTGATGCTGAGGCTCTGGTTACCTTTAACCGGGAATAGTAGGAACAACATGTCTTCTCCCTCTAGAAGGGTGGAATGCTACCCCCGTTGCCAGAACTGGCGAGAGGGTAGTATTCCAAAACTTATGACACCTTACTCGACATGTTTTGATAAAGCCAAACCAGAGTTAGCATTTAACCGCGAGGTTCATAATGCACTTAAGAGTATATGGTATGGCAATATTCTAGAACAGCTATAAGGATATGGTTCCGAAAGCTGCAGACAGGCTTAGCTCATGCTAGAGCACCATCTCACATAAAACCAAGCACTCTGCCTCCAGGATTGTTGAGGCCTGCCATAGGAGTGACTTATAGGTGTATATGTGTCTAGACATAAGGCTAGATATAGGAATACTATATCTAAGCAAGGGGTGATTACATGACCTTGCCCTTGCTGAGTGATCAGCCAGTTGTGTCAATGTGAGTGTCCAGCCAGGGGTGGCATAATACATGCTGCAGCCCCTGGTAGTACTTGGGTGCACCTATGCCCTGGGTACCTATAGTACACTGTACAGGGGCTCATAAGGTGACCCAGTATCCAATTGGTAATGCACCTAAAGTACATTGTAGTGAATTTAGAGAGAGAGCAGCTGGGCTGTAGGTCTGATTAGAAGGCCCACAGCCACATTAAGTCGAAAAGCAGTGAAGCAAAAAGCAAAAAGTTGGGTGACCATAGGAAAGTAGACCCTACTCTCCTACAACCGGTCCTAGGAAGCTTGAATCCGGTCCAGGGAAGGCATGGCTTGGCAGTTCAGGCTGGACTGTTCCCATGAGGCACAGGGTCAGACTGATTTGCATATGGCCATGTCTGAACTGGGGTGGCAGAGTGGGCTAAAGAACGGTGATGGATTAAACCCAGATCTGTTGACTGGGGGTGAGTGTTTGATTGGTTCAGATGCTCCGTCCATCACCACCCCCTTTTGTACCGCTTTGTTCGCCATAAGTTGGCAGGGTATGCTCAGATGTGAGTCTCTTACTCACTTTGCCACTGGATTCAAGCAAGCCCGGCTGAAGACGGCTGTAATGCCAGAAACCGGTCCTAGGAAGCTTGAATCCGGTCCAGGGAAGGCATGGCTTGGCAGTTCGGGCTGGACTGTTCCCATGAAGCACAGGGTCAGACTGATTTGCATATGGCCATGTCTGAACTGGGGTGGCAAAGTGGGCTAAAGAACGGTGATGGATTAAACCCAGATCTGTTGACTGGATGTGAGTGTTTGATTGGTTCAGATGCTCCATCCATCGCCACCCCCTTTTGTACTGCTTTGTTCGCCATAAGTTCGCAGGGTATGCTCAGACGTGAGTCCCCTGCTCACTTTGCCACTGGATTCAAGCAAGCCTGGCTGAAGATGGCTGTAATGCCAGAAACCGGTCCTATGAAGCTTGTTTCCTGTCCAGGGAAGGCATGGCTTGGCAGTTCGGACTGGACTGTTCCTATGAGGCACAGGGTCAGACTGATTTGTATATGGCCATGTCTGAACTGGGGTGGCAGAGTGGGCTAAAGAACGGCAATGGATTAAACCCAGATCTCTTGACTGGGTGTGAGTGTTTGATTGGTTCAGATGCTCCGTCCATCACCACCCCCTTTTGTACCGCTTTGTTCGCCATAAGTTGGCTGGGCATGCTCAGACGTGAGTCCCTTGCTCATTTTGCCACTGGATTCAAGCAAGCCTGGCTGAATACGGCTGTAATGGCAGAAACCGGTCCTAGGAAGCTTGAATCCGGTCCAGGCAAGGCATGGCTTGGCAGTTTGGGCTGGACTGTTCCCATGAGGCACAGTGTCAGACTGATTTGCATACGGCCATGTCTGAACTGGGGTGGCAGAGTGGGCTAAAGAACGGCAATAGATTACACCCAGATCTGTTGACTGGGTGTGAGTGTATGATTGGTTCAGATGCTCCGTCTATCACCACCCCTTTTGTACCACTCTGTAGAAACAAAGCATGCACGATTGACTGAGTGAAATAGTTATCTATTGTTTCCACGACTCTGAAGATATCATTTTGATTCTAGGGGAAACAAAGTTGTCATGTTTAAGCGGTTGTCAGAGACGAATCCCTTCTTGTTTATTCGAGAAAGTTTCTAGTGGCCTCTGAGTTAGCTGGCACACACACAATTAAGTTTAATATACTCAATAGAGACATACTAACTTCAGTCCTATGTCAAATCTATAGTATATATTATTCCAATGTGCAGAGCCTATTGGGAATATAGGAAATACACTACAATAGGGGTGCCTCCTCGCGTTAGGAACCTAGTCCTAATGCGGGCTACAACCCCCTCTCTACGAGGTAGGAGCTCAGGGATGTTTTCAAATGAAGCACGAGGGTTGTACTAAAAACCCTATGTGAGCTTGGTGTGGACAGTAAAGAAAAAGTGCAGTGCTAAAGGTGAGATAAAACTACCTATAGGATTAGCCTAAAGTGTTTTATTGTAGCTATCCTATGGCAGGATTAAAACCAGCAATAAGCTGAGTGTTGAAGCAGTCAGAATTCAAGACAGCTGCATCAGAGGGATCAACATGTTTCAGCCACTCATGATCTCTTATTTTTTTTGGCCTTCGTCAGGATCCAAAAACAAGAAAACAGCTAGTGCAACAAGTGTGAAAAGCAAGAAAAGGTGAAAATAAGAGGTGAGAGGGTGGTAAATTCTGCAACCAAGATTGTTGTAATCAGAAATCCACCGCTACAACCTATAGTAAAACAAAAAGAGAGACAATAATACAACTTGTGTGAGTCATCGAACAGTATCACATTCATGATAGAATCACCTCAACGACGCTTGGTGTTCATTCAACCATTG
This sequence comes from Lissotriton vulgaris, assembly GCF_964263255.1. Classification (NCBI taxonomy): domain Eukaryota; kingdom Metazoa; phylum Chordata; class Amphibia; order Caudata; family Salamandridae; genus Lissotriton; species Lissotriton vulgaris. Next base: position 664,105,158 of record NC_141697.1, read on the forward strand.
CAGAGATCATAATGGTAAAGCGGCACTTACCACATTGGGTCATTATAGTTACCGCATCTGTCCGAGGCTGTTGTGCCAAAGGCATGGACGCTACCCCCACCGGACAGGAACAACAGGGGTAGTCAAAAAGAGAACTAGAAACAGGATTAGAGTGTGTGACACAAAGAAAGAGGACACCACAACTATGAAGGTCAAAATAGAGCTAATAGCTGTATATGGATGAATGTATAAAGAGTTTCTCATAAGCTAGGGAGATAATGCCTGGTCATGAGAACTCTTCGCCTTATAGCAGTCCTGAGGTTCAGCATCGGCACACCACAGTAGTAGATAGACCAAGCTAGCAATACCCCATAGTAGGTTGGACCCGCCGTGAGCTGCCCAGCAATACACTTAAAAAGGGGGTTGCACTTAAGAACTGTAACCCGGGAAAGGCGGTGCCTAGCCAACCTCTTCTGGTTGCCTAGCTTTTAAATAAGGCATCAGTTGAAAAACATGCAAGGGAAAATGTGGGAACATGCAGGACAGAAATCAGTTCTGGGGACCACGAGAGCTAGTCAACATAGACCTGTCGGCCACTCGAGACAGGAAAGCACAAAGATAGCGTTTGTCAAATTAAAGGGAGTACTAGAAACAAGAAGCTGGGAAATCACCAAGTCAATAACCAAAGGGTGCCCCTCGAATTATTATGAAGTAGGCTACAAAAACGGTACCATGCTCATGTGTGCGAGGAAACACGTCAAATTCAGCTGGCGCTGTCAACGAATCATAGACTGACTAAGAATAACCAAATTGGAACAAGGGAGGTGCCTTTAAAATAAACTGAAAATGAAGACAAAAATGGGCCGGCAACCAGATTGGTGAAACACTCATGTGCACAGAAAGCCGAAAACGGGGACAATGGCCGTGATGAAGAGGTACAAGTTGAGCGTTTCAAGGACCCGGCAAACGTGCTCTGGGTCGGGAGTAGCTGTAAACTGCAAAAACAACTAACCTGAGAGGCAGTGCGGGCCGTTCTGAGCGTCAGTCCAATCCGGCAGGAAACAGGAACCGTGGAAACATGCCACATACGACGGCGATCCCTGTCGTGTGCCAAGCGCGAAGTCTGAGAAATTTAGTCCGGACCAATCTGTGTGTGGGCCGATGTATGATAACACTTGTGCATCCAAACCAACGCTGAGGCTATTACCGTAATGACAGCTCTGGAGCCATCGATGAGGATAATACAACGATGCTAGGCGAGCCGTTGGCCGCCAGTTAAAGGTGCCCCAAATTTAAAAGTGCTGTGCAGTCTGTCCATAAAGCCAGAATGTGTGTAGGACAAAAATGATTAACGAAAAAGAGTGCATAGGCGCCAAATGGAAAACAGCTTGGGCGTTATTTATGAAGGCCTTGCGCCGCCGTTGCGTCACTTTTAACATGGGAAAAAAGTGACGCACGGTGGCGCAAGGCCTTCATAAATAACGCCCCTTGTGTTTTGCCAACAAAAGTGGGGAATGTTAACCCGACTGTTGGGCAGGAAGGTACAAACAGGAGGGGGTGTTCTCAAGGGTGTAAAACAACACAGGATTGATGCTAGCATGCAGACGGTGTAGGGGGATAATAGAACCACTGGGTGGGTCCTGAAGTAGTGCCGGTAGTAGCCTGGTGACTCAGGAGAAGAGGATATTAACAGATTTGTATAGTGAGGGCGAACAAGCAGGGGATCCTAGAGTTACACTGCACCCAAGAACTATTGTTGCACAACATCCGGAACTAGTAAAGGGTGAGTGAAGCAGGGGATGGGCGAAACACCAGCTAGATGTTAAGCCAGGGCCAGCCACACGATCTCATCATTAAGTCCACTAACTGAGATGCCCAGTCTTAATACCAAATGCTGCTCAGCTCTAAGTCAACGCATCGATAAATGTGGTGCAGTGGCGTTCAAGCCAGGCTTGTCCAGGACTGTCCACTTGAAAGAGTCAGCTGTGGGGTGCATCTCAAGAAAATGTCTAGTCAGTTTTGTGTTTTGTTTCGAACACCTGATTGTACTCTTATGTTCTTGTCTGTGTATCCGGATCTTCAGAGTGGTCATACCCACATAACGGAGTCCGCAGGGACAGGTCATCAGATATATAACACGCTCGCTTTTACAGTTTGTGTGGTTCCTCGATTCCCACTGTCTAGTCGTGCCTATGTCTATGATTTTAGTGACTGCAGTTTATGCACAAACTGAGCATGATCCACATGGAAATGTCCTTGTACTGGTGGTAGGTGCCATAGAGTGTTATATTTTAGTGTGTGTGCTAATGGTGGTCTAGTGTGCACCAAGGTCTCTCTCAGATTGCCACTACGTTTAAAAGCAAAGAGGGGTTTCTGTATGGAGTGATGACCCTTGTTCAGGATTCTCCAGTTCTTTATTATGGCTTTCTTTACTGCATTTGAGAAGGAGCTGAACGTGTACACATAGACCAACCTCTCTTGTGCTGGTGTTTGTGATGCATTGTCTAAAAGGGCTTCTCTGTTATTGTTTAGTGCACGTTTGGCTTAATTCTTGATCAAGTTCTTCGGATATTGTCTATCAAGGAGATTGTTTCTTAGGGTGGTCGCATGTTTCTTGTAATTGTTAGTATCCGAGTATTTGCGTCGTAGCCTAAGAAATTGGCCATACGGAAGGTTGTCTCGCAACGCTTTGGAATGGCATTGGTAACTGTCATGATGAAGTAAAGCGTTGTGGGCCATGGGTTTAGTATACAGTTCTGTTTCAAGTCGACCCTCGGAGTGATAAATGGAAAGGTCAAGGAAAGCAAGTCTGTATTTGCTGTAGTCACAAGTGAATTTCAGGTGTTCATTACAGGTATTGAGCCAATGGTGGAAGGACATGAATGGTTTCTGATCCCCTCTTCAAATCACTATAATCGTCTACGTATCTCCTCCAGAGATGGATAAGCATCTGGTAGGGATTGTTAGGCGATAAAACAGTGTCTTGCTCCAAAACGTGCATATACAGGTTCACCAGACTCAGCGCAAAATTGCTCCCCATGGAGGTGCCAGACACCTTCAGATAAAGTTGCGTTTCAAACAAGAAATCGTTCTCCTTCATTGCCATCGTGGCACATCTCATGATGAATGATGTTGGAGTCATGGTGTCTGGTGGATGAAGCTGTAGCAGGTGTTCAATAGTGGATAAGGTCTAGTCCTGGGGAATGCACGTATAGAACAACTCTACGTCAAAAGACACAAGATAGTCGGTATCATGATCAAATGTTTGACATTGTAACAACCTCAGGGTGTCTTTAGTGTCCTGTAGATAAGTTGACATATATTGCACTAAAGGGAGCAGGAAAAAATCCACAATCTGCGACAGAGGTTCCAACGCAGAGCCAATAGCCGAGATGATGGGCCTCCAGGGTGGTGGTCTTTGAGGCTTGAGGGTTTTCGGTAGGACGTAAAAATACGGAGTCACAGGTTCTTTAGTGCACAAGAATTCAGCTTCCTTCTGGGTGATCCAGCCATTGTCAGTGGCCTCTTTGGTCATAAGTGTGATTCTATCCATAATCCTTTTTGTCGGCTCCTGAGACAGGGGTCGGTATGCTTTGATGTTACTCAGTTGCCGCAGGCACTCAGTCCTGTATGCTGTGGTATCCATGAGTACACTTTATAAGCTGGTTTCAGCTCTCTGTGCACAAAAGTGTTTCACCAGTCTTGTTGCCCGCCCAAATTGTTTTTTTCTTAGTCAGTCTGTGATTCGTTGACAGCGCCCGCTGAATTTGACATGCGTTGCCTCGCACACATGAGCATGGTACTGTTTTTGTAGCATATATCATATTAATTCGAGAAGCACCCTTTGGTTACCGACTTGGTGATTTCCCAGCTTCTTGTCACTTGTTGCTAGTACTCCCTTTAATTTGACAAGCGCTATCTTTGTGCTTTCCTGTCTTGAGTGGCCGACAGGTCTATATTGACTAGCTCTCGCGGTCCCCAGAACTGATTTATGTCCTGCGTGTTCCCACATTTTCCCTTGCATGTTTTTCAACTGATGCCTTATTTATACGCTAGGCAACCAGACAAGGTTGGCTAGGCACCTCCTTTCCTGGGGTACAATTCTTAAGTGCAGCCCCCTTTTTTAACTGCATTGCTGGGTAGTGTCGTGCTGTCACCTTTTTGTTGCCTCAGGAGTGCCACGGAGGAAGAAGTAGGTCCACAACTTCACCCTATCACCACCATATGCAAGAGTAGAGACTGGTAACATCTACTGGTGATTAGGGGGAAGGAGGGAAAACATAACAAGGGTAGGAGGGAATAACAAGAAATCTTCTCCAATTGATATGGTCAGGATACCTGCAAAGCTCCAGGATACGTATACTTCTATCTCTATGTCTTCTCCTCTTGAGACTGATGTGAGTGCGTAGCTTTGATGTAAGGATTTCCTGACTCATATACAGAGACTGGAGACTGATTAAAAAATAATCAAATGACCATCCTGAATCTTGCCTAAATGCTTATTATCAGCATCAATATTTGGAGTTCATATTGATAGTTCATTGCATGTTATATCCACATGAAAACCATGAAGCAAATACCATGGAATATTTACACACTCAATAGCGCTCAAATCGCCATTAAGAACAAGGAAACAAAAGAAGTCGCATCACAACGGAAAACCCTCAGTCAAGATATGTACTCCCAGATAGTGACTAATGCAAGGGTTTGAATGAAGCTCAAACACTTAAAATATACACACGTGACTAAACAACGAAATGCCACAGGAAAGCAAAGAACCCACCGGCTAACACTTAAATCAAGCTTACAGGCTCTCTGCAATCCGACGCTTCACTTACGATGCCTAATCCCGGCATTCCGCCATGAACGCCACCACCGTGACCCGGACGAGAAAACAGGAACTGGCCCGAATGCAAAGCACTTCCGGGAAGGAGAGGAGGGCTTAAGACTCGCCTCCTTTCCTCATGCGCATGCGTTAACTATCGCGCATGCGTCTAAGTGGACAGTGTGGGCCATCTTGCCAACCACTTCCACGTCTTTTTGCCAACCCCGTTTACAAGCATGACAGTACACCCCTCCCAGGAGTCCCCCAACCGGTTTGAGCTTGTCAGGATATCTCCTATGAAAGGCACGGACTAGACAAGGTGCATGTATCTGATTTGCAGGTTCCCATGTACGTTCCTCAATGCCATACCCTTTCCAATGCATCAGGTACTAAAGACGTTGGGTACTCGTCTAGAATCAATAATAGCCCCCACTTCATATTCCTCATTATCATCGATCAATGTGGGAATAGGTACAGCAGGAAGACGGATACCGGGTTCAACAGGCTTAAGGAGAGAGACATGAAACACAGGGTGTATTTTCATGGAGAAAGGTAGATCCAGTTATATAGCGACAGGATTCACTATTTTATTAATGGGAAAGGGACCTACAAATTTGGGTTTGAATTTACAGGCTCCTCTTAAGGCCAGATATTTGGTGGACAACCATACTTTTTCACCAGGATGATAAAGGGGTTCAGGTTTTCTCTGTGTATCAGCCCCCTTCTTATACTCAGTTTTGGCTCTATCTAAATTATCTTGTATGTTTGTATGCGCTGTTTGTATGTGTTTAACCATATCTGATACAGCAGGGGTATTACATGAAGTGGGCAGAGGCATAGGCAATACTCTGGGATGAAAGCCTTGAGACCCATAGAAGGGAGTATAGAGGGTGGAGAAATTATGACTATTATTATACGACAGTTCAGCACGCCATACCAAATCATCCCACTCAGTTAGTGTTTGTAGTGTCTGACATCTAATGAATTGCTCAAGGCTTTGATTAACTCTTTCTGTCTGTCCGTCTGTTTGAGGGTGGTGACTGGAAGACAGACGAACATCAATTTGTAACTGTGCACATAGCTGTCTCCAGAATTTTGAGACGAACAAGCACCCCTGTCCATGATTAATACTGAGGGAAGGCCATGTAGCCTAACAATGTCGTGCAGAAAGGTGGTTGCCAAGGAAATGGAAGAGGGAAGGCCCTTTAAAGGGATAAAATGAGCGGTTTTAGTGAACATATCCACCACAACTAAAAGGGTGTTGTTTCATCTTTTGGTGCATGGGAGTTCAATAGTAAAATCCATTGACAATGTGTGCCGTGGGTTAGGAGGAGTGGGTATAGGTTGTAACAATCCCACGGGCCCTCCATGGGACACCTTTCCTTGTGCGCAAATATGGCATGTTTGTACATATTGTTGAACATCATGGGCCAAATGAGGCCACCAACAATAGCGTCGCACTAGTTCTAGGGTTCTCTTGTAGCCCGGATGGCCTGCTACACTTTGTGTGTGGCACCACTGTAAAACCTGCTTCTGTAATGGTAATGTAGGGACAACCAATCCTCCTTGAACATAATGTAGACCCTGCATAATCTGAGATGTATGTTTTCACAACAGAGTTGTTATTGCGGGGTCCTGTTGTGCATCTCGTTTGTGTTGAAGGAATTGTTCCTCTACGGTTAATGAACCTATAACCTTCTGTGTGTCAAGGATGGTAGGCAGTTGTTCAGTAACGGGAATAGGCTCGAACCCAATACCAGACAAAGCATCTGCTTTTCCATTTTTATGCCTGCTCTGAAATGGATGACAAAGTCATATTCACTGAAGAACTGGGTTCATCGTAATTGTCTCATTGACAAGGCTCTGGCTGTTTTCAAATATTGTAGATTCCTATGATCAGTTAGAATCGTGACAGTATGGTGTGTACCTAAGAGATATTGACGCCATTCTTCTAAAACCTTCTTTATGGCTAGAAGTTCCCTTTCGCTCACAGCATAGTTGGTTTCAGCTGGTGTCAGTTTATGGGAATAATACCCCACAGGATGTAAGACCCCCCGTGTCTGCGTCTGCTTGAGAAAGTACCCCTCCCACCGCACCCTGAGAAGCATCTACTTCTACGACAAAAAGACTCTTTTGATCAGGATGTCTTAAGATGGGTGCTTGTGTAAAAGCTTTCTTTAATGTACAAAAGGCTTCATCAGCCTCTTTAGACCACACAAAAGGTGTACCTTTACGTAACAATTTGGTAATCGGAGCAACTACATCAGAAAATTGATTAATGAATCTTCTGTAGAAGTTCGCGAAACCTATGAATCGCTGTACATCTTTGACATTTGTAGGAGGTGGCCATTGCATGATGGCAGTGACTTTCTGGGGATCCATTTGTAGACCTTGAGCAGAAACAATATACCCTAAAATGGTTACTTGCAATCTATGAAAGAAACATTTGTCCAATTTACAGAACAAGTGGTTGTCTTGTCATTTTTTCAATACGGCTTGAACATGCAGGTTGTGTTCTTCCAATGTGTTTGAGAAAATGAGTAAATCGTCGATGTAAGCTATCACGTATTTATCGCGGAGATCTTTCAATACCTCGTTGATGAAATATTAAAATGCAGAGGAAGGATTACATAGCCCAAAGGGCATCACAAGATACTCGTATAACCCATATTTGGTACAGAATGCTGTTTTCCACTCATCTCCTTCTTTTTCTCTAACGAGGTGAGCATCTTTGATTTGGTCTAGTAAAGAGGAGATGAGTGGTAACGGATATTTGTTTTTGATGGCAATAGAATTGAGGGATCTGTAGTTGATACAGCATCGCAATCCACCCTCTCTTTTAGGGATAAAAAAGAAGGCTGAAGAAGCAGGGGATCTGTACACTCGGATAAATCCTAGCTCAAGCATTTTGTCAAGGTATTCTCTTAAATAGATGTTTTCCTTTTCAGTTAAGGAATATACCCTACTTGTAGGTATGCGTGCACCTGCTTGTAAATTGATTCGGCAGTCATACACCCTATGAGGTGGTAGACTAGTAGCTTGTTCTTCGTCAAACACAGACTGAAAAAGCCTGATATTCTGCGGGTAAAACACTATTAGGTTCATCTACTGTGGTTTTTCCAGGGATAGGTGGAAGTGGTACAAGAAGACTCTTCTGAGGATTTTCAATACATCTGTCTTTCATAGAAACAAGTGAGACCTCGACTTTGTTTAATCTTTCTAAATTTCCTTTTTTATGATTAACACAAGTGTCTGAATTGAATATGATCTGTGAATGTTGCCAGTCTATAGAAGGATTATGCTCCCTTAACCATGGAAGCCCCAACACCACTGGGAATTGTGGGGATTGAATCAAATCAAATGCAAGGTTTTCCCAATGATCTGAGGAGATATAGAGTTCCAGAAGGATAGTGGTATGAGTAATAGGTCCAGACTTTAAGGAACTCCCATCAATAGTAAAAACCTCTTCTCTAACCTCTTTAGGCACTTCAGGTATAGACCATTTTATGGCCCATTGTTTGTCGATAAAATTACCTGAGGCTCCTGAATCACTCATAATAGGGACATCAATGGTTGTAGTGTTCCAATGTAACTGTGCAGGAATAAAGAAATGGCCTTTATTGGAATGCAAGGATGAACCATAAATCCTGAATGACCCGATGGCGCAGTCTTTCTAACCTCGGGTCTCCTAGTTTTCCGACTTTCGGTATTGTTTAGGTTTTACAGGACATTCTCTCAGAAAGTGTCCAGCCTTTCCACAGTATAAACATCATTTGTGGTCTCCTCTGCGTTGCTTTTCAGATTCACTGAGGGGTCCTTTGATGCTACCTATTTGCATAGGTTCTGTGTCATCTGTTTTTGTCTCAGTATCCACCTTCTTTTCGCGAATTCCTCCTCTATTGTATTCAAATTTAGTTCTATCTTTCCTTCTTTCTCCCAATCTATGATCTACTTTTACCACTAGATCTATCAATGCCGTACAATTCTCAGGGGGATCTACAACATGAGCCAAAGCATCTTTGAGTTCATCATGCAGCCCCTTATAAAAGAGGGCACTACGTTTTTCAGCAGGCCAGTCTGCTTCTGCCACCAGTCTGTTGAAGGTAGAAATATAAGTGGTTATATCTTTCATTCCTTGTTTAAGATTCAACAATTCTGTGTCTGCAGCATGGACATTGTATGTTTGTCAAATAATTTGCGTAACTCCCTTTTGAAAGCTTCATAATCTAACAATAGGGGATCATCTTTTTCAATGAAAGGTATAGTCCAATTTGCGGCTGACCCCCCTAGATATGAAATAACAAATGCCACTTTGGCTTGGTCCGTGGGGAAACATGAGGCCTTCCATAAAAAGTGTAACTGACATTGGCTGATAAAAGCAGCACACTTGGTAGGGTCTCCATAGAACCGTTCAGGTGGGGCTAATGGAATGGATTGAGGGGCCACTACCTAAATGACAGGGCTTTGAGAACTAGCACTTCCCCCTCCATCTCGGTCTCTCTTTAATGCATCTACTCTGTTAGACAGGGCTTGGGTTTCTCTTTGGATATTCCCGATCATATTAGTTAGATCTGTGAGAGTCAGATCCATGGCACTCAGGTGGCAAATATGTATAAGGCTTTGCGTTCTGTCGCGCTCTCACCTTTTTGTTGCCTCAGGAGTGCCACGGAGGAAGAGGTTAGGTCCACAACTTCACCCTATCACCCCCATATGCCAGAGTAGAGACTGGTAACATCTACTGGTGATTAGGGGGATGGAGGGAAAACATAACAAGGGAAGGAGGGAATAACAAGAAATCTTCTCCAATCGATGTGGTCAGGATACCTGCAAAGCTTCAGTATATGTCTACTTCTAACTCTATGTCTTCTCCTCTTGAGAGTGATGTGAGTGCGTAGCTTTGATGTAAGGATTTCCTGAGTCATATAAAGAGACTGGAGACTGATTAAAAATAATCAAATGACCATCCTGAATCTTGCCTAAATGCTTATTACCAGCATCAATATTTGGAGTTCATATCGATAGTTCATGGCATGTTATATCCACATGAAAACCATGAAGCAAATACCATGGAATATTTACACACTCAATAGCGCTCAAACCGCCATTAAGAACAAGGAAACAAAGGAAGTCGTATCACAACATAAAACCCTCAGTCAAGATATGTACTCCCAGGTAGTGCCTAATGCTCGGGTTTGAAGGAAGCTCAAACACTTCAAATATACACACGTGACTAAATACCGAAATGCCACAGGAAAGCAAAGAACCCACCGGCTAACACTTAAATCAAGCTTACAGGCTCTCTGCAATCCGACACTTCAATTACGACGCCTAAACCAGACGTTCCGCCACGAACGCGACCACCGTGACTCGGACGAGAAAGCAGGAACTGGCCCGAACGCAAAGCGCTTGCGGGAAGGAGAGGAGGGCTTAAGACTCGCCTCCTTTCCTCATGCGCATGCGTTAACTATCGCACATGCGTCTAAGTGGACAGTGTCGGCCATCTTGCCAACCACTTCCACGTCTTTTTTGCCAACCCCGTTTACAAGCATGACAGGTAGCTCACGGTCGGGCCAGCCTACTATTGGATATTGCTAACTTGGTCAATTACCGTGGTGTTCCTATGCTGAACCTCATAACTGCTATAAGGCGAAGAGTCCTCATGACCAGGCATTAGCTCTCTGGCTGATGATAAACTCTTTATACATTCGTCCATATACAGCCATTAGCTCTATTTTGACCTTCATAGTAGTGGTGTCCTCTATTTTTGTGTCGCAATCCTGTTTCTAGTTCTCTTTTTGACTACCCCTGTTCTTCCTGTCAGGTGGGGATAGCGTCCGTACCTTTGACACAACAGCCTCAGACAGATGTGGTAACTAATAATGACCCAATGTTGTAAGTGCTGCTTTCCTATTATGATATCTGCTATGGTTGAATGAAGACCAAGCGTGTTTGAGGCGATTCTATCATGAATGTGATACTGTTCAATCATTCACAAGAGTTGTATTATTGTCTCTCTTTTTGTCTTACTACAGGTTGTAGCGGTGCATTTCTGTGAACACACCAATCTTGGGTTCAGAATTTACCACACTCCCACCTCTTATGTTCATCTTTTCTTGCTTTTCACACTTGTTGCAGTAGCTGTTTTCTTGTTTTTGGATCCTGCCAAAGGCCAAGATACTATAAGAGAACACGAGTGGCCGAAACATGTTGACACCTCTGATGCAGCTGTCTTGAATTCTGACTGCTTCATCACTCAGCTTATTGCTGGTTTTAATTCTGCCATAGGCTAGCTACAATAAAGCACTTTAGGCTAGTCCTATAGGTAGTTTTAGCTCACCTTTATGTTAGCACTGCGCTTTTTCTTTACTCCCCACATCAAGCTCACATAGGGTTTTTAATACAACCCTTGTGCTTCAATTGAAAACATCCCTGAGCTCCTCCCTCGTATAGAGGGGGTTGTAGCCCGCGTTAAGACTAGGTTCCTAACATGAGGAGGCAACCCTATGAAGAAGCATGACATGTGGGGTGTGTGAGGAGAGTAGCCTTAAAAGGGAAATCCCCCTTAGAGGACAGTTTAATGTATCACATTTGTGTGGTCTGACACCTCCTGGACCCGTGGGCTTCTTTGTGAATTGATTTGAGCAGTGGGGAGTGTGCTCACGCTGGTCCTTAAATCTTCTCATGGCCATCTTTGTGTGTGTTAGATATCAGGTCTCGCCAATAAGAGGAGACGTAATGTACATAGACAAACAAATAAAGGCACAAAAGGGAGTCTTATTTCGACTTTGAATAACTCCACTGATGTCACAGGCGGTGCTTCCAGAACCCTTACCGGACCGAGTCTTCACCGCTTCCTCCTTCGGCTTTTCTAGACATCCATGGACAACAAATAATCAGCAATAGTCGCGGGAACTTCTTCCGTGTTTCACTGAGCTTTCCAGACGGCTCATGCAAATCCACGTCCAAGTCAGAAACGCAAGACATGCTGGGAAATAGTGTTCCCAACTCGTAAAGATGATGCTCCTTTTGCTCTTCGCACACTTAACTGACTGACAGTGTTCACAGGGATGATGCAATGAAGTACTGGAATTTTATCCTACGGAGCTATACTTACCAATAGCCCATATACCTCATTTACCAAGAATAAGTCAGTCGGCAATGGAGAAGATTCAATTGTTTATTTTGCAAAAGAGCCCTATATAGGGGAGCCACCATCTCCACCTCTATCTCGTAGGTGCGTAGAGGAGAGACTGCTGGCTTACATTCAAAACAGTGCATATATACTTTCTGCATGCATACCCCATGAAAACCCAGTACATGGAAAAATACCACTTCTTGGAAAGCCTTCAGGAAAACCCATATAAGGCACAATTGATTGCTTTGAAACTCAGCTCAAACTATTCCGGGGGTAGGTCAGTGGGATCAGTGGAGTTGCCTCTCTTTCGTTCTGGGGCACGGGAGTACAGGCATGGCGCTTGCAGGAATGTGCTCATCCTACAAGAAAGACAGATGTGACCTTGAGTTTCCCAAGTTAGATACCAGGGGTCCGTTCATAGCCCAGACCGTCGTCTCAGGCTTCTACACAGAAGCAGGTCACATGTCTTCCTAACACACGGCGAGAGAGACAGGTAGATGTAACTAAAATGGCGTTTGTCCGGTCAATGCCCCGCTCTTAACATACGCATGATTCAAGTGTATTTACTAACCCTGGGCGAAGGACTTTGCTACTCCCACGCATTTCTCGCGATTGGTATCCAAGACGGCGGCGCGATTAGAAGAGGGAGCCCCTGGACGCGGCGGACAAGGTAAGTGCTTTTTATTTACTTTTCTAAGACTATGTAACACAAATTAGGTATGTAAGGGAGGTGGGCAGGCGGCACGTAGTGGGGCTAAGCGAAGTGCGTAGGTGGCCGTAGTTTCTCGCCCACTTTGCATAGCTTCGCGTAGCCCCACTACGCATACTATGCCCAGGGTTAGTATTTACAAAGGGGGTTTCTTAAGGTAATACGAAAATATATTTTGGATACATTGTACTATATCGAACTTATATTCCTTCAGACCGCCCTTTTGGCCTAATGTGGACAATATATTAAAAAGGCGAGTCCTCAATCCAAAAATACACCGTCATCTATCTGCATTAAATCAGCAACTTCCTTATGCACCATCTGCTTTTCGATTTTCGCTTGGCGCAAAACTGTCAGTGAGGAGGTAAGCTTGGCAGCGCAATAGGAGAAACATGCTGGCCCACAATGCAGACATAAGCAACAAGTAAATACTACCCCAAGAGCTCCAGCAAGGATCATGAAGCTCTTCCACCCCCACGTAATGTAAATACATCAGAGATAACAATTGAAACCAGGCTTCACAACTTGCCAAATGTGACAATCATAGAGAAATAAACAGATCATGCCGATGCATTACAGATGGCAAAAGGCCACATATCCAACAGTTTGTCTTATTGGTGGTGCTATGAGCCTGATGCAACATTTCAATGAACACATTTTTAGCATATGTTTCTCGATGTCTTTCTTTATGGGGAGGCAAAGTATAAAAGAAATGCTCAGGCGGAACTGTTGTAGTGCCTAACACCTTATGCATGGGATATTGAAATTCTAAATACACGAACACACTCATTAATATTAGCATGATTACTGCAATAGTTATTACAAAGGCTACCTTCACTCTGGTAGCCCAACTAGAAAACATGGGAATATTTTCATGGAGAAGTCGAGAAGCAAATGGTCGTTCCTCTTCAAGAGAAAACCGGGCAAAGGGATACATTCTAGCTAAAAGTCCAAACTAAACTCGGGATGGGTGCAGGCCAACTGCCAGAGGGTTTCTTCTTCCTGTGTCTGTCTAGAGCCTCACAGGCTGGCTCCTATCGGTCATCAAAAGAACAACTCCAAACTTTTACTTCACCGTTGCAACTTAGGCCCTTAACACAGTCTTTCTTTCTGAACAGAGCAATATAACAGTTCCAAGCTCTCAACGGGTTCAGTCCAGTGTCTCGCTCAGTACCCCAGTAAAGAGCTAGTTTCAACCCTACAGCTCAAGTCTTTCCCTATCTCCTGGGATCCGAAACTGGGGTACCGTACTGTTTTCGAGGCCGTAAGTTGTACCGAAGATGGCCAGGTTGTTCCTGGTCTTGAAACAACACAGCAGCAGGGACATTTGGTGCAACAACACCCTCAGAAGACTCTGAGGAATCAGCCTTATCAAGTTTTTCCGGTGCTGGGTCTGATTCGTCTCTTTGCAGTATCAACAATCATTCCTCTTGCCCGATTTCGAGGGCATCCGAGAAAGGCACAAAACTCAATCTCCGCTCTCCCTCTTGCGTCTGAACTCCGCCCTGGTTCTGCTGATCAAAAGGGAGCGGCAGGGGCAATTTCTTTACATGAGAAACATGGATCCAATGTTTCTTTCACTGCTGTCCTCGTGGCCAATAGGATCTGGTAGGGTCGGCTCCACCTTGGCTCCAAACTTGATTTCCGCTGGTAATTTCAGACTAGGACCCACTGTCCTGGCTCCAAACGGTGTCCGGGACCCTCCGGCAGTGGCTGCAATACAGCTGATACCTGTTGATGAATGGAACGCAAATCTTTAGTTAAAGCGTACAGGTAATCTGTCATCAAAGGATAATGAATATCACGGAATTACCTAGGTCTTGGAACACCCCACACATTAGCTGGTCGGCCAAAAACGACCTCATAAGGTGACAGCCCTGCTCGTGAATGAGGGGTTACTCTTAATGACATTAACGCTAGGGGTAAAGCATCAGGCCAGCTCAAGCCCATGCTTTCCTGAATCTTTGCCATTTTTAAATTCAGTATACCATTATATTTCTCAACCAGTCCTGCTGACTGCAGATGTCATGTTGCATGAAATTTCTGTTCTATCTGTAAACCATTGCAAATATATTTAACAAGGTCTGCATTAAAATGTACCCCGTTGTCTGTCCAAATGACACGGGGCAAACAGAACCGGGGTAAAAATTATTTGATTAGGGCTTTCGCAGTGGCCATAGCAGTGTTATCTTTGGTGGGATATGCTTCCACCCATTTGCTAAAAGCACAAACCACCACCAGCACATATTTCAAATTGTTTACCCAAGCCAGTTGAATGTAATTCATTTGTATTACCTCAAACGGCAAGGTAGGAGGTGCAAAGTTCCCACTAAGGACTGTCTCTCTCCCTCCGGGATTATACTGCAAACAGACCATGCAGTATTTAACCACATAAGCAGCAGTTTAAGAAATGTTCGGGTTATTCCACACAGGGTCTAACAATGCACAGATGCCTTTTGCACCGATGTGAGTGGGACCATGGGTCATTACAACTGCCGCATATACCAGTGCATTGGGCAAAAGCCATCGCTGTTTTTCAGTCAAATCAATCCAACAATTGTTTTTATCCAACTTTCCTATTTCCTGTTCCGATTTCATTATTTCGTCAGGGGTGGCTTCTTTCTGCAATTTTCTCACACTTTCATTCGTATTATCGAACACTGCTGTCTCCGCCACCCACCTTGCAGATGCATTGGGGAACATAGTAGACATTTTAGTGTGTGCTGTATCCTTTGCTACCTGGTCGGCAAAGGCATTTCCCTCCCTGTAGTGTCAAAAATTTTCTTGTGGGCGCTACACTTGATAATGGCCACTTTCTCTGGTAATGTTAGGGCATTTAACAATCTTTCAATCAAAGGGCCATGTTGTATCTTCTGGCCATGGGAGGTAAGAAATCCTCATTTTCTCCACAGCCGCCCGAAACTATGGGCCATGCCAAAGGCGTACTGGCTGTCTGTAAAAATATTTACTCTTAAACCTTCACTAAGTTCACATGCTCTCAGTAATGCTATTAGTTCAGCTGCTTGCGCTGAATGGTAGGAAACCTGAGTGGTCTCCACTACCGTTTCTAAGAGTAGTTATAGCATATGCAGCTGTTGTCGTGCCATCTGGTACTTTAAAGCAGGAGCCATCCACATATAACTCCCCTTGGGGTTCAGATAAAGGGGTGTCAGTGAGGTCTACTAGTCCCTTTGTTTCTTCTTCAGTCCGAAATATACAATCATGGACATCGTCCTTTTGGTCACTCGAAGGGAGGGGTAGTAGCGTGGCTGGATTCAGAGTGGCATATTGTTTAAAAGTAATGTGAGGTGCAAATAAGGTTAATTCATACCCAGTTAATCGCGCACTCGTAAGGTGCTGGGTTTTTGTTTGATTCAATAATATATCCACAGCATGCGGTACCATTACTGTAAGATCTGTATTCAAAACAATTCCCTCCGACTGTCGAATGGCCACCGCCACAGCAGCAGTAGCCCTTAGACAGCTAGGAAGGGCTCTGGCAACAATATCCAATACTGCAGAGAAATATGCACAAGGTCGTTGGTTTCCGCCGAAACCCTGTGTTAGCACGGACAATGAACAACCGTCCACCTCATGCACATAGAGTACAAAAGGCTTTCGGTAATCTGTAGTACCCAAGATGGGTGCAGAGCAGAGAGCAGATTTCAAAGAATCAAAAGCGTCTTGACATTCATCCGTCCAGGGCAAGGGTTCATGCACATCTTTGGTAGTCAAATGCAACAAGGGTTTAGCGAGAAGAGAAAAGAAAAATTAGGAATCCATTCGTGACAGTAAGAGGGTATGCCAAGAAAAGTACAAACATCACGTTGAGTACAAAGCACAGACATGTTCGAAATAATAGTTATTCGTTCAGGAGTTAGTCTTCTCCCCGCTTTCGACAGTAAATGACCAAGGTAGGTCACTTCCTGTCGACAATACTGAAATTTTGACAAAGAAACTTTGTTCCCATTAGCTGCCAAATGAGGTAATAATTTAACAGTGGCTTCCTTGCAACCTTCCGCAGTGTCTGACACGACTAATATATCATCCACGTACTGGCTGAGAACATTACCAGGGGGTAGAACCAATTCATCTAGTACTGCTTTTATGGCTTGGCTATAAATACTAGGACTTTCAGTATAGCCTTGGGGAGCTCGACAAAATCTGAATCTCGGCCAGATAACGAGATTCCGAAAATGTGACGGCTGTCAGGGTGGATTGGGATGCTAAAGAAGGCATTTTTTAAATCTTTCACTGAGAAATACTGGGCCGTAGGGGGAATGATAGTAAGAATTGCAGTGATATCCGGAACTACAGGATATTGGGGATTCACTATTTTATTAACCTCTCTTAGGTCAATCACAAATCGATATGTATTTTTATAGTCAGGGTCACCATCCAGCGGGGCCTTTTTTTAAATCAGTAGAATGGGGCTATTACAAACATTGGCAGCTGTTTCTTCTACCACTCCTTTCTTAATTAAGTCACAAATGATCTGCAATAGGGCCTATTCGCCTTCCGGTGAAATTCGATTTTGAGGGATACGTGGCAAGTGTGCATCTGGTTTTAAAGTAAATGATACAGGGGGTATTTTTAATAATCCTACATCCGTATCCCCTGTAGCCCACAGTGTCTGGGGAATATCAGAAAATTCAGGCGGAAGTTTTTCATTTTTTAAAAAACATTGAGACGTACACTTATAGGAGGCTGCATGGTTAAATAAACACCGTCGGGAGAACAGTAAGTACGAGCATGCAATTTCTTCAATATATCTAATCTTAACAGATTCTCCCAACTAGAGGTCAGCAAAAATGTAGTCCACAGTAATCGGGCCGATAGTTAATGGAAGTGGCTTGGAAATGGGGCTCACCACTGGGATTCCTGAGAAACCCACTGATACATTATTGTGCCCAGACAGAGCAGCCCCTGGGACCAGTGAATGAGCAACAGAACTATTCATTGCTCCAGTATCCACCAAAAACATCTCAGATTTCCCCATCGATTGCCCCTGTACATAAGGCCCCTGTTGGTCAACCGGTACTGGTATGTGGCCCCTGCTCTGTCCGTGGCTGTCTCATGCATAATCATTCCCATCAAATCCATCCTTCCAATAATCCTCATTATAGTATTGGTTTCCTTGAGGATCATCAAAATAATTCTTTCCTGATTCATCACCGCGCATGTCCCCGTATCTCATACTGTTCCGATCAACCTCGTCCTCTTCCTCTATTAAAGGATCCTCGCCCATATAATAATGGGCAGTGAGCTCGCCAGTGTCCTTCTTGTCTACAATTAGAACACTGATTTATCCCTACATCAGGAACCGGACCCATTCCCCGTCCTCGTCCTCCCATTGCCCTTCGTGGGTATGAGCCTCTACCTCCTCTTCCAGTATTCTGTCCTCTACTAACCTGTTGCTGCATCACTTGGGTTTTTAACTCTTTAACGTTTTTATCAGATTTATCTTTACTCTCATTCTCACGATGCTCATAATACTGGGACGTGCTGAGAATAACTGAAGGGGTCGAAGTGGTCCATGTACTTTCAGCAGCTTGCAACGTGTCATTATCTCAGGTAATAAATTGGTGACGAATCTATTCACAAATAATCGTATACCACCTTCTGTGGACAAATCTTGTCCACTAAAATCAATAAATACTTTTTCAAACCGGGTGAAGGAATCAGACACACTTTCGTCCTTTTTCTGTTTACAAGCCGTTGATTTATCCCAATCCACTTTCCGAGGGGGAATAAGAGTTTGCATGTATGTTCTAATACGGGATGGCATAGCTAAAATCTCATCTCTCGGTTTATCACCCGGCTTCCGATCTTTATCCCAAACTTTAATCTGATCCCAGGTCCCTCCAAGTTCTGCGTTATGGACAGAGCGGTCCCAGACTTAAGGAAGCAATCAGTGTAAAGTATACCACAAAAGTACTTAACAAACATGGAAAAGAAAGAGAAAACAAATCAAAAAAGTGCAGTGTTTTAATTCACAATGCACTTTTATCACCTTTTTATCGTTAGACGATATGTATCAAAGGAGACATTGGTATTTTTTCATTCGTTTTTGCGCCCACATAGGAAAAAGGGGGAAGGGAGTGCAGGGTAAAGATTGGAATGAAGTAGTTGTGACTCACTATTCAATTAATTGTGACATAAACAACATACATTAAAGTTCATGTATATGTTCTTTTAGATGGTCCCCATCAATCGGGGCCACACGGGATATGCAAAAGTCAATACATTGTATTTTACAATCAAGCTCCTACATGGCTGTATATATCCTGCTGATGGTAGGAGTTGATAGGGTAGATGATCCTTACAACGCGGGTCTTCATCAGACACATGATGAAGACCCGCGTTGTAAGGATCATCCAACCTACAAACCTTAGGGTCGAAACGTAGACGGCTATTTGTTTTCTCTTTCTTGTCCATGTTTGTTAAGTACTTTTGAGGTATACTTTACACTGATTGCATCCTTAAGTCTGGGACCCCTCTGTCCATAACGATTATTCACACAGGTCCCTTTGACTTTATGGGTACACCCCTGTTGTTTGTAACATACCTCCAAGTTCTGCAGCGTGATCTGAGTCATGTACATGTCTCCATATATCTACTAGGATCAGGAGGCCGAATAATAGCTCAATATCAGCTAACATCATGACAGCCGAGTTCGCAGCTTCCGTTAATTCCTTATATTAGGCTGTAGGATTTTTACGTGGGTCAGGAAGTTGGGCTTTTAAGGTAAGGACCTCACTTCGTTTCCAAGGGATGTAAACCCATTGTTCTTGGAATCGGGACTCTACGCGATTTCTAATCACTGCTCCACCCACATCTTTTAGCTCTGGAATTTCAGGATGGAAAAGGGGGTACACTTCCCTCATAAGATGCTGTAGCCCCCAGTCTGCACATTTCCTATGCGTCCGTTCCCAATAATGTATCAGTATCTCGACATTCTGAAATACTTCTTCGGCTTGCAATTCGAACTTAAAAGCTCGGTCTCGGATATCACGCAATATTTGAGGAGCCAGGCTTCCTCGAAACATTGTTCCCATAAGGAAATTAATCGAATTGCCATGTGTTCTAGTGCTAATTGTTGTGCAACTGGTTGGAAATCTTTCATGGTACTCCAGATATCCTCTATATTATAAATCGGATTCCGCATCCATTGGGATGCCTGAATTAGAATGGCCCATTTTTCTTCAGGCCCTAAGGAGGATCGAGTAAACACTCGTTGGCCTTATAAACCCTCCACGGGGCGTTGTGGTGTAGTATCTAAAGAGGCAGTGGTTATTCCCACAGGGGAGATCGCTGATCCCACAGCTGGGGGTGTTAAAACTACCTGAGACAAGGGGGAAGCAGCAATCTGCCCTGGCATCAAAGAAATCAAATTTGAGGTAGTTGGATGCAGGGTAGGAGTGACAAGGCTGGAGGGTGCACAACTAGTGGTGTGGTAGCGACCGAGGGCACCGCGGCGGGAGACGGCGCTCCAGCCATCCCTGTTATAGCTATTGATACCGCAGGATACAAACCCTGGGGGGCATATGGAGGTTGTGGTGTTGGGATCTAAAATTCGATATAGGTGGCATTGGCGTAATGTATCTAATATATACTTTGGCATGATGTACTTATCCATTCTTTTACCAGATATATATATATATATATTTAGTATTTGCCTAATGTGTCTAAACCAATATGCAGTTGCAGCTTATTATTCATGTGCTGCAACCCACTAAGCTATCTTTGTAAGGTGCAAGCTTCAGGTGTATAGAATTGTTCCTGTAATGTGAAAGCTTTATCTTATTCTTGCCTTCTCAGTAAAAGACCTGTTGTGGTACATTGCTTTCCTCTGGTTAGGTTTACAATATGGATATTCCTGTATACTTTGCTATAAGAAAGAGAGGCTTGTTAATGTCAGAGAGACTTCTGATGCAGACACTTGCTTTGCAGCTCCACACAGTTTTCCCCCCTTCTTCTTGTTGGAGCCTGAGCAGCTGAAAGTATACCGTCCGAGACCCAAGGCCACATCTTGCTTAAGACTACGATAAGCACATTCCTACAGACACTGTTCCTGTACTCCCATGCCCGAGATCGAAAGGGAGTCACCCTTTCTGACCTCCCCAGTAATGAATAGTTTGAGCGTTCTAATCTATTGTGCCATATCTGGGTTTTCCTCTAGGCTTCACGAGAAATAGAAACTTGCCATGTGTGGTGATTTCATGTGTTCACTGAAAGTATATCTGTCTGGTTTTCACTGCAAGTCTTCAGTCTCTCCGCGCACCCTGAGGGGTGAGGATGTAAGGGGCTCCTCTGGCCAGAGTTCTTTGTAAAATAAATGATTGACCCTTCTTCACTGCCAACTGACTGATTATTGATTATTGGTAATTGAGGTGGGGCTATTGGTAAGAATAGCTCCATAGCTCTATGGTAATGTAATATTTTTGTATTGCTTCAGTGGACGGGCTTCTAATAAATCATCTATTTCCTCCTCAGTCTCGGTTCGAGTCACATAGCTCTTATCGGTCTGCAGCCGAAATTGTTTATCTGTCTGTTCAATATTTTTCTCTACCTCTTCTTGTTCATAAGCTACAGATTTCTGTTTAATGGTTTGCCCTGCTTTAATTTTCCCCAATTTTTATTCTCTTATTCGCCGTCGTTTCGCCTCCTTTAACCACAGGTTCAAGGAATCGAACACTGATTGACGGCTTTTCTTTATAAATAACTTATTCTGCAAATAATTTATTTTTCTTTCATCAAATGACCCCGTTAAAGGTCATTGCAGCTCCGAATTATCTTTGGTGTATTTATTCCAAAGCATATTAAACAAAATGGGTGAAATACCATGTTTCACATACATATCAAAACTGGGGCTGCCTTCTGGAGGAGCAGGCTGTCTTTCTTCCAGCCGTCCACTCCGATGACAGCAACATCCAAAACATAATTTACTAAAACGTGGCATTTTTATAAATTCAACAGCTCATACCATTCAACTAAATTTACTCACATGGACGCGTCCACTTGTTTCATACTCATTCACTTCCGAATCATACAATCTCACTTGCTACTTGTTCATAAAATGTATAATATTCGATCGATAAACGTAACTTACATATACCAAAGCAACGATTTCCAAAATACAAAATGACATGTCTTCCAAATCGAATAGAGCCCGTCGACTCCTGTTCGGGGAATCGATCACGCCGGATTCCGGACCAAACAATTCATAAAAGAGACAGTCCAAAGACTGCCCTGGGATCATCAGACAGGCGAACCAAGGACTCTCTTACAGACCATCCCATAGTCCTGTGCTGGTTGAGACGGGCATCTGGGGGTGTAGCTCCAGAACCCAAGCTTACCCAGTTGCTCCTAGGGCTTTTCCGAAGAGGACCCAGCCGAGGGAGCACCCGTCGTGCAACACTAAGGCGTCCGATGTTGTCCCAATTACTCACCAAACATGTCCGTGAGGCATCTGCTCGTGCAGTCACTCCTCTGCCACGTCAGACCCCCAGATTCCCTGTGGTTCACTAACCACCAATTCCAAATACAGTTAACTGTTTCCAAAGGCCACTTCTCCAAAGTGCTTATTTTCAAAGACTTCAATAATACAAACAATACAATTCACTCACCTGGTGCACTCAGGTCTGATTGCGTGTTCTCCACTGCCGACTCCTTATAGACCAACACGGTCAGCTGTTCTGGGTTAAGCCGAAAGTACTCTGGCGAAGGGTTATTTAGCAGCTTGGAAGGCTGGGAAGGACACTGGGCTCAAGAGTGGAATTTCTTTTTTTTTCTACCACAAACTGATTTCTCAATTAGGATCCTTTTTCAATCCACCCACTCGACCAAAACTCCTCCCTGTTCCTTCTACTCCTGCTTACAGGAGGGGACCACCCCATCGCGGAGTCCCGGTGGAGTCGCCAACTGAAGTACTGGAACTTACCAATAGCCCATATACCTCATTTACCAAGAATAAGTCAGTCGGCAATGGAGAAGATTCAATTGTTTATTTTGCAAAAGAGCCCTATATAGGGGAGACACCCTCTCCACCTCTATCTCGTAGGTGCGTAGAGGAGAGACTGCTGGCTTACATTCAAAACAGTGCATATATACTTTCTGCATACCCCATGAAAAACCCCGTACATGGAAAAATACCACTTCTTGTGAAGCCAACAGGAAAACCCATATAAGGCACAATTGATTCCTTCGAAACTCAGCTCAAACTATTCCGGGGGTAGGTCAGTGGTATCAGTGGAGGTGCCTCCCTTTCGTTCTGGGGCACGGGAGTACAGGCATGGAGCTTGCAGGAATGTGCTCATCCTACAAGAAAGACAGATGTGACCTTGAGTTTCCCAAGTTAGATACCAGGGGTCCGTCCATAGCCCAGACTGTCCTCTCAGGCTTCTATACAGAAGCAGGTCACGTGTCTTCCTAACACACGGGGAGAGAGACAGGGAGATGTATCTAAAATGGGGTTTGTCCGGTCAAGGCCCGGCTCTTAACATACGCATGATTCGAGTGTATTTACAAAGGGGGTTTCTTAAGGTAATACGAAAATATATTTTGGATACATTAGGCCAACATTGTACTATATCGAATTTATATTCCTTCAGCAACCAGACAGCACATCCCTCCTTCGGAGAACACTGACAAGCACATGGTTTATCTGGTGATCCTTAAAGGCTGGCAGCAATCGGGTGAGGAGCATGGACACACGTAGCTGGTTCCCATGAGTTCTTCTCTGCTTCATAACCTTTCCATGCCCCTAGATACTACAGTGTCCATCTTATCATCTTAGGATCATGAATCCCTTTTACCTCGTACTCTAATTCCAGATTGACCTAACTATGCAACTGTTTCAGGAGGGAGGCATGGAAAACAGGATGTATCCTTAAATATGCTGACAGGCTATCTTAACCGCAATGGGGTTTACATGTTTCACGACCCTGTAGGGACCAATACATTTGGGATTAAACATACTATGTTTCTTGAAACTAATGTTTTTTGTGGACAGCCACACTAGGTCTTCCTTCCTGTAAAAAGGGCCTGGTTGGCTATGTTTGTCTGTCTGTTATTGTATAGCTCTTTGGCATGTTGGAGGTTCTTTTGAGTGTCTTATAATGTCTTTTGGCTATGAGTTATCCAATTGTGCACTTCAGGGAGATTTTGGTTTTGACTGGGTGACAGAAAAGGGATGAAGTGTGGATAAAACTTCTAAGAGCTATAGAACGGTAAGGGGTTTGTGGAACTGTGGGTGGCGCTATTCTATGAGATTTCAGCGAGCCATAACCATTCTACCCATGCTTCTGTATTGTCATCTACATAGCATCTTAAGAACTGTTTTAGGGTTTGGTTAAGGTGTTCTCTCTGTCCATCAGTTTCTGAATAGGAACTGGTCAACAGAGCAGAACAGATCTGTAATACCAAACACCACACCCTCCAGAATTGTGCCGTAAATTCTTTCCCACAGTCTGGTACTATAACTCACGGGAGACCATGTAGTGAAATCACATGAACTAACAGTAACTTAGCCAACTGTCCTGCTGAAGGGATTTGTTTGCAGGCGATAAAATTACCCATCTTGGTTGAGTAATTAACTGCCACTAGAATAGCAGTACACCCCTGATCTCTGGGTAATCTCACTATAAAACCTACTGAAAACCTTTCCTATGGTTTCTCGGGGGTTGGTAGGGGTTGAAACAACCCTTCTTGTTTGGTTTAGTCTGCTTTCATCTGAACAAATATGGTACATTTTCCCACCTATAATATAGTGTCCTTCCTGAGGGTTGGCCACCAAAACTGCCACAGTCTTCGCTCAGTTGTGTTTCGCTACCGTTATGCCCTGCTCTAGGGAGTGCATACCACAATTGGAATACTAGTTGTCTTAACCCGTTGGTGGGGATTAAGATTTGTTTCTCTCCAACAGGAATACCTTAATTCAAGTACCATTCCAGGATGCCTTTTCAGCCAATCTTTCCAGGTGAAAGTTTGTACTCCCTGAGCGCCTTTCCTTAGAAAGGTGTGTTTGTAGCACACAAAGGACTTTGTGTGGTTCAATGATAGCTCGTTCTGGGTTGATTTCTGGTTCGGCCTCTGTAAGGTCCTTTAGAAAGGATGTAAGACCTATGGAAAACTGTAGCCCTATAGCAAGGGGTGTGTGCTCGCCAAATATTAAGACCCGGTCAGCGAGTAATGCCAAAACGGTCAGCGAGTAATGCCAAAATGAGCAAAACACACCAATCATTAGGTATGGCATCTAAAAGGAAGCGGACCGGAGCACAAATTCAAGCGAGTTGGAAAAAAGTGCGAACTGTGAACGAGGCCTCCCCTAAGGGAAATTTGACACCAATCCCTCCCCAAAATCCTACTGATACATATCCTGCTAAGGAAGGAGATACCCGCCCACTATCGAGTGGGGATGACGTCCTGACAGATATAGGCCCCTCTTTCTGGGCAAAATTGGAATGTACCGTTAGAAGAGTATGTCACCCGATTTATGACAGACTGGATGCAATTGACACAAGACTTGTATGCCTTGAGTTATCGCTCGCCTCAAAGCAGTGGAGAGTAGGAAATCGAGCAAATGAGCTAAGAAGCAAGTCCACAAGTGGTGGGAGGGAACGGGTGGTAGATGCTAATCCAAATGTACTTCCCAACGCGAATATCATTGTTAACCAGGGGCAAAATGCCACTGTAACTACTGCTCTGACTGAGCCGGCAGGGCCTGGTCCCCATTCACCCCCAGTTAAACAAAGAGTAGCAGACCAAGATCAACAGAAGGATAGGACCCATCAAGCTGAGCCTAGTAGGCCAGCCGTCCAAAAACGAGTCATACCTGGGTCCCCCCTTGTGCCCGTTGAGCCTAGTTTACCAATTCTGGAGCTTCCACCTGAATCATCACCCTATGTGGTGGTTTTGGTGGGAGTTCCTCCATTGGCTCAGGGTAAAAGGGAATCCTATGCTGAGCTTAAAAACAAGTGTGTTTTTTGGCTCAATAGAAGTCGTCCGCTGCCAAGGCACATAAGTGCAGAAATCCTCTTTGCAAGAAGAGTGAGCTGGGTAGGGAAAAAGCCAAAGTCTGTGAGGGGGGGATTCCATTGTTATTAATTTTGGGGACTGGAAGGTTGTTCAATATATCTGCGAATGGCAAAGGAAGGACTCATTTTCAGTAATTGTACCTCTTCCTCTGTCTTATTTCTACGCACCATCTGACCCCTTATTTAGTGAAAATGTACAAAACGGGGGGTTCACAAACTGGTGGGCATCAGAAAACAATATGTAGAGTAACAAGGACCCCCTGGTAAGAATAGACTTCCTGGGTCAGGGTAAACAATATATGTAAATAAAACACCCAGGCAAATTCTACCAAACTACTAGCACATGAATGGTGATGAACACCACATAAATAATAATCAAACACTGTTTTTACACATAGTATACAATTTAATTCTTCATAAAAAAATATTTTTTGATAAAATCAATACATGATTGTTGATAGATAGTAAAGCATTTAGCATTATATCATATGCATTCTTTCCTATACATAACACTTTTTAAATATAAAAACTCTTTGATGGTTTCCTGTCTACGCGTTTCAACACCTTGCCGTGTCTTCCTCAGGACTGTACCATCGTAGTGCTGTAAAAAAATATGTTTTGAATTTAAAAATGTCTTTATGTTAAAGTGTCATAGTGCAAAAACAGTTGGTACTCTAACCATGATAATCTGTGCTAGATAATAGTTCCAAACATACAATGATGATACCGCCATTAAAAATATATATAATATAATAGCTTTTCAACATCTTCACACCAGAAGAGGTAAACCTTAGTTTTGTTGCAGAGTATATTCACATGGTGGGCATATTCCCAACATATCCATAGATACCTGATAAACATAATTCTGACATGGGCATGGATATATACTCATCTAGTAATACCATATGATACATAATGTACATGTCAAACATTTTCCTAGCGTGAACATCGATATGTATATATAATGATCCCAATTAATATGATCTGCTATTAATAATTAAACACTTTTTCTAGATGTACAATACACCTTGTGATAGTACCATACCTACATTAATATAGGTCTCAACACAATCAGTAGAAAGATAAGAAAAGGATAAGAAAAAGAAACAGTGAAAAAATGAAAAAAGCAAGAAAAGGATTTAGCCTGGTGTACCAGAATTGTTACATCAAGAGGAGAAAACATCCTGTCAGTTAATAGGTTTAATGCTTTATCAGGATTAGAAGAGTGTGATTGATGTCCTGCAATTGAGAATTCTCTGCCACATACTCCCAATGGAATAACTGCCCCAGGACTTTTTGGGGAAGGAAACGATACAAAAATCACCCCCGCTGAAGAAATTGTGCCTAACCCCACGTTTGAGGAGGGAATGGGAGAGATAGGGGAAATTGTGTACCAGTCGGGTGCTAGTACACACGTGGAAGTTACACCTAGGGTAGAAACCAGAGAAGGGATAACTCAGCTACAACCCGATGTCAAGATTGTTGATGGAAGTATTAAAATCCTATTGTGGAATGTAGCTGGGTTAAAAAATAAGCTACTTAATCCAGAGTGGGGTACCTTTATGGCACTACACGATATCTGCCTGATGCAGGAAACTTGGGCATTGGAGCAGAGTCCCAGTCCAGGATATGCAACCTTGGATATTCTGGCAACTACTAGGGGTAGAGGTCGCCCATCGGGCGGTTTATCGATCTGGGTAGGCACACATCTGGGCGTCCAAGCAGTCCAACTGCCAACAAACTCCCTAGACGTTCAATGTGTGTTATTGACACCCGAAAATATGCTCCAACTAGCCATAATAAATACCTACTCAAGGCCGGTTAGGAATGGGCAGGAATCAAATACAATTAAAATATTGGGCCTTTTTATCCAGGCACTTGACCCCTCAATCGCTATAATCCTTGGTGGTGATTTTAATTGCCAATTCGAGCCTCTGGCCAGCCTTGAGCTGGTTGAGGATGATGACGAAGACTCGTTCTGGCATATCTCAGACCCTAAGATCCCCCCTGTTAAGGCTTGGACCCCGTTGGTCCTGCAGATTAAATCTTTCTCTCTTGGAACGTCTCTGCGGGCGTGCAATGGGAGGCTGGATCCTGACCGACCGGGGTAAGCAACATTCAATATGGCTGAACAAACTTCCATCATTGATTATATAATGATGGAGGTAAAACACTGGGACAGCTTGATGGACTTTAGGGTCATACCAAGGCAAGATAGCGATCATAATGCCCTTGTTTTATCACTAATCCTGATGCTAAATCTAATACTGAGATCTTACCCCTTATGGTAGCCAACAATAGGCCTAGGGTCAAATGGCCTCATTTCCAGGACTCCCCGAGTAGGCTTGCAGAAATATACATGATCACTCTGCCTTGGATTGCTGAAATGGGCGACCCAGCCCCTAGTAGGCAAGCCGTAGAAATCCATAGGCAGTTGGCTCTCGCACTGGGGGTGGTGTTTTGCCCAGTAGGCAGGAACTAACGATGTGGGGTTAAGCATCACCCCTGGTATGATGAGACCTGTAGGAAAGCAAAAAGGGATCTTCTTTCGGCAATTAAGTCTCGTGATAGTGTAGGAATAAGGCTATATAGACAGATCTACAAAAAGGCAATAATTAGGGGGAAGAGAGACTGGGAGGATAAGAGGTGGGAAGACTTGAGACTTGCGCTTCTTTGCAAGGATGCCAAGTCATTCTGGGACATTGTTAGCTCAGGAGCAGGATAGGGAGGGGAGGCCGTTCTCCCAAATATTGCGCCCTCAGTTTGGGCGGCGCACTTTGGTGCTCTGTACACAAATATGGAGTGTGGCGATGCCCCCCCCGGGCCCCAAATCGGCTCATAAGTACAGAATGACTGGGGCAGCAACATCGTTCCCAGAAGGAGCCGTGGCCCTTCCGCTACCCCCCGCCCTAGACCTCCACCACGAGTATCGACTGGTGGGGACTCAGGCATGGAGTCGCGGGTGGATTACCTGGAAGCCCCAGAGACCCACCACTCCATAATCCCTGAGACTATCACCCTGAAGGAGGTAGAATCTGCCATAGCGAGGCTAACTCCGAATAAAGCTCCTGGCCTAGAAAAATTTCCTGGGACTTGTTCGGAACCCAACCGAAAGTATGGGCACCATACCTGGTTATCCTGTTCAATGAGGTCCTCAGGGGGTCTGATTTACCGGACACCTGGTTGGGAGCTGAGATCGTCCCCATTTACAAAAGGGCTGTCCGTTAACCCCATCAAACTATAGGCCTATTAGCTTAATAGATACAACACAAAAATTGATGGGCAGAATTATACTGAACAGGATCCAGGTATTGATGGAGGAACATCAAACTTTTACCACTTTCCAGGCTGGATTTAGATCAGGTATCTCAACCCTTGACCAAATTTTTCGGCTCCAGGTCCTTTTTTGGAAAACAGCAAGAGTGGAGGGTGGCAGTTTCTACCTTGTTTTTGTGGACCTGCGAGCCACCTTTGATTTGGTCCCCAGGGAAAAGCTATGGAAAGAACTGGCAGATCTGTCCCTCCCACCTTATCTATTGAACATCTTAACTAGATTGCATGTTTGCAACTATGCTCAGGTGAGGTGTGGGAGACACGGGGATCTGCCAGCCCGCTTTCCAGTATCTAGGGGTGTGCGCCAGGGGTGCGTCTTGGCTGCCACACTGTTTAGCCTTTTCATCAATGGACTTGTGGACGCCCTGAATGGCGTGAAAGACAATGACGCTCCCCGTTTGGCAACTGGTCGGGTGCCCGCTCTGATGTTTGCGGATGACACTTTGTTGTTATCCAAAACATCATCGGGCATCAAGCGCGTTCTGGATGGGTTTGTAACATTCTGTGCCTCGCGGGGATTGGATATTAACTTGGACAAAACAAAGTTTATGATCTTCAATCCCCCGAGGTAGACCCACCCGAACCCTGTCCTGAACACCATTCCATTGAAACGGGTTAAGACCTTTGTCTACTTTGGCATCACTTTGACTGAAGATTTCAGCTGGGGCCATCAAATTGCTAAACCTACCCTCAGACTATCTCAAATAGTAGGGGGTATCAGTAAGCTCCATAGAACCTCAGTATTTATACCGGTAGCTCCTGTCCGAGAAATCTATGGACTTCAGGCTAGGTCAGCAGCCATCTATGGTGTTGAACTCTGAGGATATAAGAATACACATAGCCTCTTGAGAGTTGAGCAGTCCTTTATGAGGAATTTGGTGGGCCTGCCACAAAGTACACTGCTTACCCCTTTGAGGTTGGATCTGGGACTAGAGTCCATAGAAGAATTGTAGCCGCCCGGCCCCTGCTCTACT
This sequence comes from Lissotriton vulgaris, assembly GCF_964263255.1. NCBI lineage: Eukaryota > Metazoa > Chordata > Amphibia > Caudata > Salamandridae > Lissotriton > Lissotriton vulgaris. Next base: position 664,135,150 of record NC_141697.1, read on the forward strand.
GGCGGAGGTTCTGGTCAGCGCCAGAATTGGTATCCGATAGAGCTGAATTTGTGGATATCTGGGGGCATATAAAAGATAAAAACATTCCTTGGCTGTCTCATATCAAGGCCCTTACCAGGCATATAGGACTGCCCCAATTATGGGAGACACCAGAGCTCAGCTGTCCGAGTATACCTAGGGCACAGTTGTTAACCCTAGTGAGGGAGAAAAACTTAATTGTACTACATCGATCGACAACCCAGGGTAGGTTGTCTGTTGACTTTCTCCTGGTAAAATCTGAACCTCGACAGAAGGAATTTCTTGATGTAGTCCAACCCCCTCTTGCAAGGAAATTATATACTCAACTGAGGCATGACTGCCTACCAATAAGGGCATTTACTGCAAAATGGGCTAAAACAGATAATGAAACCTGCCCAGCATGTATTTACATCTGAGAAGATGTTGCACATGTCATGTTTTTCTGCCCAGCATATGGTACAATAAGAAAATGCTGGCTAATCCCGCTATGCAGAAAGTTGGGCTTTAGGCAACATATGCAGGTGTGTAGAGTCTTAATCTACGACACATCACCACCTATTGTTTTTGCTGTCTCCCGCTTCTTACATGGTATGTGGCGTCGTAGGAAAAGCTTTGTTTAGAGTTATTGGAAATATATTTGGCTTAATCCTTTCTCTTTTTTTAATAAGAAAACTTTTTTATCAAGACCGTCAACTGATAACTATCTGTATAATTACCTTTTCATCTTCATTGCAAATCGTGCATATTTATTGTTTTATTTACTCTGCCTTGTATGTATTTTATCTGCACTTTTATGGTCTTCGACCGAAATAAAGTTATCATGACTGACTGATTCCTGGTTCAGCTTGAGTTTCTTGATGTGTCAAAGCGCCTGCTTCCTTTTTTTTTCGCTGCCAGATCTCTTGTTCACTAGAAAATGATACTCAGCAAAAAAACAGTATTCATCTCAGTTGACGTGGGGTTAAACGACTGGCTAACTTTATAAACTGTAAATTACAGTGGTCAGTGTATACCGTAACGATGTGTCCTTTCCCCATTAACCAATGTCTCCATTAAAAAAATGCTTCCTTCATTGCCAACAACGTTTTCGGCAATAGTGTAATTCCTTTCTGCACTGTTCAGTTTTCTGGACATAAAGGCTATCAAATGCAGTTCACCTGTATTAGCATGTCTCTGAGATAACACTGCTCCCACAGCCACCTTGGAAGCATCCACCTCAATGATGAACGGTGTCTTTGGGTTAGTATGAGCTAAGACAGGAGCAGATACAAAGACCTTTTGAGGCAGACAAATGCCATTTGTGCTTCAGTTGACCACTGGAATTGGTTTTTCTTCCTCAACAAACTTGTAATGGGGTCCACCACTTCGAAGAACTGGTTGATCAACTGCCTAAAAAAATTGGCGAAGCCTAGAAAGCACTAAATATCTCTTACATTTTGCGGACGTGGGCCCTCTGCCAATACATTCCTCAGCCATTTCTTGTCTAGAGGGTGTAAGTATAACTTCCAGGAATTCCACAGTGGTAACATGAAGTTCACACTTCCTGATCTTGCAGAAGAGATGGTGGTTCTGTAGAGTTTGAAGGATGAGATGTGTTTCCTATGTTCTTCTTCGTTGGAAGAATATAAGAGAATATCATCAATATAGACAAAGTGATCCAGATAATCACGCAGAACCTCGTTAAGGAAAAACTGAAAGGCTGCCGGGGCATTGCCTAGCACAAAAGGTATAACCAGGTACTCATATAAGCCATTTCTGGTTCTGAAGGCTGTCTTCCTTCATTGCCTTCTTGCATACGCACCAAATGGTATGCCCCTCGTAAATCAAGCTTCGTGTAAATCACCGCCCCTTTTACTTGTTCCAACAAGACTGGTATCAAGGGGAGTGGGTACTGGTTTTTGATAGTGATTGCATTTAATGCCCAAAAGTCAATACACGTTTGCAGCTCCCATAAGCTTTTGGGATGAAGAACAATCGAGAGGCTGCTGGGGATCTTGAATGGTGTATGAATCCCAAAGAAGTATTTTTTGATATACTGTTGCAGGTGTTCGTTCTCCGGCTCGGTCAGGGCATAAATCCTGCCACACAGAACAACCACTCCCAGGACCAAATCTAGCTGATAATCATAGGGCCTGTGGTGGTGGTGGGGGGGAGTAGTACTGCCATGCAATCACTAAATACCTAAGAGAACTGTCGGTAACCGGGAGGCAAGGTCACTTCTTTTTCGGCTGCAGTGGCTATATAATGTCGCGAAGCTAGAGCCTTGGAAGGAATTTCATTCGTTTGAATGCAGTGTGTTTTGAAATACTCGGATTCCAGTACAAAAACTTTCTTTGACCAATCTATGGAAGGGTTATGTTTCTGTAACCAAGGTAGGCCCAATATGATTCCGTATTGAGGGGCCTGGATGATATTAAAAGAGAGATACTCACAATGGTTTTCCTCATAACTCACTTCATAATCTTCTGTGGCTTAACAAATAGGTCCTGATTGTCGAACGCTTCCGGTCTACTGCAAAATAGAACTTCGGGTAAAGGTTTGGATATTAATGTCACTCCCAGTCTTTTGGCTTCCATCTTATCCATAAAGCACCCAGTGGCTCCTGAATCGTCCATGGCTTGAACTTTAAATCATTCCTGGTTTATTTGTATTATAATTTTTATAAAGAAGTGCTCTTTACCAATACTGGGATCTTGATTAACCGAAGGGATGGCAAGTTTGCTCGAGGGCTCCCCCTCTCTCTAGGCTTCCAGCAAAAAAAAATTCAGACGGTTTGTCAGCAGATACCGCAGCCACCTGACCGTATCAAGGGCGACTATATTCTTGGGTTTAATCGTACAGCCCTTAAGGTAATGCCCTTTCTTCCTGCAGTACAAACATAGCCCTTTTTTGCAACTGTATTATCTTTCATCTGGGGATCAAAAGGCTAGTATGGTTCCTATTTCCATTGGTTTATGTGAGGTGGCACCAGCATCAGGTATATTGGGGCGTTCGAGCAAAGGAGGGAATCTTTCTTTTAGCTTGATATCTCCTTAACGCTCTTGTAAACGATCATCCAAATGCATGGTCAAATTGATGAGGGCTGAACAGGTCCTTGGTTGACGGTCAATTTGTGCTAGTACATCCTTCATTTCGTCCTTGAGCCCCTGGTAGAAGATGGCACCCTGTTTTTGATGGCAGTCGGTTTTGGCTACTTGTCTTCAGAAGAAGTTCAGGTAAACTACAAGCTTCTTGTTACCTTGCCTTAGTTCCAATAGCTCCCTGTCTGCGGAGAAGGTGTCTGCATTACGATCATAAGTTTTTCCAAACTCTTCCTTAAAGGAGTCCTAATCATAGAGTAAAGAATCATATCTTCTGACTATGGGTACTGCCCATTTAGCTCCCTCTCTAGCTAAATAAGAGATCAGAAAAGCTAGCGTTTCCTGGTTAGTTAAAAACATCTTCGATTTACAGGTAAAGTGAAATCAAACTTGTGTCATAAAGACCTGGGACCTTTTTTATATCCCCCAAAAACCTTTCGGGAGGTGCTAAGGGTATTTGAGTGGGTATTTCCTACCACTACCAGACTAGTCGATTGAGGAGGATTGCTTCCTACATCAAACGGATTCCTCTGTATCATATCGACCTTAGCCTGTAAGGCAGCTGTTTTATTACGTGAGGCAGTTAAGTCCGCTTGAACCACAGCAAGCGCCGCTATGATGTCCTCCATGATGGCCATTCTGGAATCAACCCGATCGGGAGGATATGTATATTCTTGGGCCGATTATTCTGTACTGTTTTATGTGTATCCTCAGGGTTGTGCCGATGCACAGAGGGGTCTACCTCTCGACATTCCTAAGTCTGACTTGCTATCAGAGTGAAGAGTCTTGGGATGGTCAAGCTGGGGAAGGAAAGGAAGGGAACTGCAGGGAAGGAGATATGCAAATGAATAGAGAACCTAGTAATAAGCTCAATATATAACAAGAACAATCAATGGTGCAGAATGAGGGAGGCTGACTGTTAACGAAGACCCATAAATATACCTGTAAAGGAAAATAATCAATCCAATAACCAGTGGTGTGGAAGGGTGTATTCAGGTCTCCAAAACATGCATACTGTAAGGGGAGAAAGGTGAGAGGGGATGGTCAACTCCGGTATAGATATAACAAGACCACCACAGGAAAATAGGGAGGAACTCTTCTCTCAACACACTTACCCTTATGAGCGAGTCGAAAAGATTCACAGGGGACAGTAGAACCAACACTCCTTGTACTCTCTACCGACTCCCTGTTGAAGAATAGAAACACATGCTGAGGCTTATTACTTGGTAAACAAAGTAATTCTTCACAAAATTACAAGGCTATCAATAAACTATCCTTTACCAACATAAGGTACTGTTTGCCTATAGGACTTATAGTTAAGTTGAAACCAAAAATGTCAGATGCCGGTCTACACACAAAACAGCATAGTGTCGGGAGCTTCTTCACTCCCACTTAATCTAAAAATAATGTCCTCACTCTGCATGAGCCGACGGAGGAGGCATACAAGAGCCCAAATAGTGTGTGTGTGTAAAACATAGTCTCCTCTGCAAGCGTAATGGAATGCTTACTCTCCACGGAAACACAAAAGAGAATCCTTTCCTAAGAAGAGTGAGCATTGGCGTCTAATTAAATTTACTGCTTCTTTATAGAACCAAAACCTCTCCCCCACATGAGCCTGTGAGACATGAGGTCTGGTTAACGAGGGGAGAAGAAATGTACATAGACAAACAAATAAAGGCACAAAAGGGAGTACTATTCCAACTTGGAATACTTTCAATGATGTCACAGGTGGTGCTTCCAGCACCCTTACCGGAATGCGTCTCCACCACTTTCTCCTTCAGCTTTTCCAGACATCCATAGACAACAACAAATAATCAGCAGTAGTTGCAAAGACTTCTTCTAGTTTTGACTCGGCTTTCCTGACGGCTCACGCAAGTCTGCGTGCAACGTCAGAAATGCAAGTTATGCTGAGAAATGGAGTTCCTGACTCGTAAATATGGTGTTCATCTTGCTCTTCGCTCAGTTACCTGACAGTCAGTGTTCATGAAGATGATGCATCCTGACAGGTACACTCATCGTAGCCATATAAATATAGGTGTGTGCTTGAAATGGGAAGTGCAGTCTGTCAAATTTAAAGGTCTGGGTGCTCTCGTGACTGAGGTATGTGTCTACTTGTACATGTATTCTCACACATGTTATGCATTTCAAGATGCTAGCTTAAAAACCTGGTAGCTTCTCCTAGAGGTGGACAAAGCTTCTCAGCTCTTTGCAATCATTTGTTCGCACAGGCAGACATGTCTTACGTATGTAGGTGTTATAAAGCCCGTCAAATAGACTACTCAACACCCACGTGCCCTGTTTTATGAGCAGAAAAGAATACATACACCTTCTTGAACACAAATTTAGAGGGCATGCAGCCTGAAACACAGGTATTCAACTATTTGCTAGCAAAAGGCACAGACATATGCATTCATGCTTTTAGAAACATGGTGAGACTTACAATAGTATACACCATCAAAGGGGACATAGGTTCGATCCCCATACAAGATGCACAGCCTATTTCACCATACGAATGAATCCAATGAATCAAACTTTTTATTTTATTATTCACATTTAATTAAATTTTACTCCATTTCTTGACTCCTCTTTTATCCATTTTTTCAATTAATTTTAGACATTCAACTGCCCTGTGAAGGGACTTTTCATAGCACAGGGGAGTAACGGTTCCACATGTCACGATATTAAAGTCCAATGCATTTCGGGAAAATTATTCCCTTCGTCAGGGATATCTACAATACAAACATGAAAGGACAATCAATACTCTCATCCATATTCTTCATCTGAGCATAAAACACTACGGGGCAGATTTATGAAGGCCCTGCGCCGCCGGTGCGTCACTTTTTCCCATGTTAAAAATGACGCACCGGCGGCGCAAGGCCTTCATAAATCTGCCCCCAGGTGAGTAAATCGAAATTCGTAGTTCGGCTGATTTTTGAGGAATTTTTTAAAGTTCCAACGCTCCACACTTAGAAAAATTTCCAAGTGAAACCAGTCAATGTTAGCCTATGGAAGGAAATTCAAGTTACTGTAACTACGTTTAGAATTACTTTTCAGGATTAGTAGTGGGCTAAAAGATGCAGCACTGAGGTCTCTCCTGATAACAGGTGAGTAAACCAGAATTCGTAGTTCGGCATTTTTAGAGGAATTTTTTAAAGTTCCAAAACTCCAAACTTAGAAAAATTTCCAAGTGAAACCAGTCAATGTTAGCCTATGGAAGGAAATTCAATTTACTGTAAGGATGGTTAGAATTACTTTTCAGGATCGGCAGTGCGCTCAAGGATGCAGCATTGACGTCTCTTGTGATAACAGGTGAGTAAATCGGAATTCGTAGTTCGGCTGGTTTAAAAGGAATATTTTGCACAATAGTGGAGGAAGGGGGCGGCGCCTCAGGTAACATGTGTGTAGACACATGCCCTGTGGTGCATTTTACATTGGGGAATTAATTCCCCAACTTAAAACGTGCCACAGGGCATGTTTGGACTCACATCACCTCAAACCCCACCCCCTACCTTCAGCACTGTGCAAACACGCCCTGTAGCGTGTTCTAAGTTGAGGGATTAAGTCCCCTTGCATACTGGGGGTCCCTGGGGGCCAACTAGCCCACCAGGAACCTCCAGTAGGCACCAGGGGGCTGCGTTGCAGGGAGGTGTAAAGAGGCGCACGGCCTCATTACACCTCTCTGCAATGCAGCCCCCTGGCACGTCTGCAGAGGGGGAACTAATTCCCCTTGCATACTGGGGGTCCCTGGGGGCCAACTAGCCCACCAGAAACGTCCAGTATGCACCAGGGGGCTGCGTTGCAGAGAGGTGTAATGAGGCCACGCCCCTTTTTACACCTCTCTGCAACGCAGCCCCCTGGCGCTTTTACTGAGGGGGTACTAATATTCCCCTTGCACACTGGGGGTCCCTGGGGGCCAACTAGCCCACCAGGAACCTCCAGTATGCACCAGGGGGCTGCGTTGCAGAGAGGTGTAAAGAGGCCATGCCCCTTTTTACACCTCTCTGCAACGCAGCCCCCTGGTGCTTTTTCAGAGGGGGAACTAATTCCCCTTGCATACTGGGTGTCCTTGGGGGCGAACTAGCCCACCAGGAACCTCCAGTATGCGCCAGGGAGCTGCGTTGCTGAGAGGTGTAAAGACCCCACACCCCTTTTTACTGCTCTCTGCAATGCAGCCCCCTGGCGCTTTTTCAGAGGGGGAACTCATTCCCCTTGCATACTGAGGGTCCCTGGGGGCCAACTATCCCACCAGCAACCTCCAGTATGCGCCATGGGGCTGCGTTTTAGAGAGGTGTAAAAAGGGGCGTGGCCTCATTATACCTCTCTGCAAGGGAGCCCCCAGGCCATACTGGAGGCTCCTGGTGGGCTAGTTGGCCCCGAGGGACCCCTAGTATGCAAGTGGAATTAGTCCCACCTCTGCAAACACACCAGGGGGCGCATTTGCAGAGAGGTGCAGGGAGGGGGCGTGGCCTCCTCCCGATTACCTATCTTTTTTTTTTTACTTTTAAGAAGGGTGGCTGTGTACACCCCCTTCTTTTTCTGGCCCTGGGAACCCCATCTCCCAGGGCCTGCCCACAATTCTTTTTTGAAAAATGTTGTTACGGGAAGAGGGACGCATGGCCCCAGTCCCGTGGCCAATTCCGGCCCCGGGGATCCCATCCCCCGGGGCATGGCCAACTTAAAATGTTATTTTTCATGGAGCCCCCTCCTATGTCCCCTTAAGGCCCCGGGGACCCCATCCTCCGGATCCTGACTTTTATTTAAAAAAAATAAATGGGGGAGGGAGGCCAGGTGGCCCCCATCCTGGGCTACTTCTGTCCCCAGGGACCCCATCCCCCGGGGCCTGGCCCTCCTCGTTGGTGGCCGTGGGGGGGTCCCCAAGCCCCCCACGGTCCCTGCCGGCTTCCCGCATCCTGGGGGAGCCAGCATTGCTTTTCTGAAGGGGGAGCAGCTAACATGCTGCTCCCCATGCAGAAAAGCAATCCGCTTTGATTTTTGAAAGAGAGAGCAGGAAACCTGCTCTCTCTTTCAAAAATCAAAGCAGTTTGCTGTGGTAGGGTGGGAGCCGTGAGGCTCCTGCCCTACCACAGCAAACAGCAGTGTCCCCACGGCCATCGAGAGCTCCAGGAGGGGGGCCGCGTGGCCCCCCTCCCACCTCTTAAAAGCCCCAGGAGGTGGCGTGTGGGGGGGCTTGAGCCCCCTACAGAGGTTTATTTTTACAAAAATTAAAAATGAAGCCCCGGGGGCTGGTGGTCCCCGGGGCTGCGGGGGGCCGTGAGCCCCCCACATACTTATTATGAAAGCCCCAGGGGGTGGCAGTCCCCGGGGCTTGGGGGCCTTAGAGACCCCCCATCATATTTATCAAAGCCCCGGGAGGTGGTGGTCCCTGGGACTGCGGGGGGCCGTGAGCCCCTCTGCATACTTAATAAGAAGGCCCCGGAGGAGGCGGTCCCCGGGGCTGCAGGGGGCCATGAGCCCCCCGCTATCATAATTACTTTGCCCCGGGGGTGGGGGTCCCCGGGAAAGTATGGGGGGGATTCGGCCCCCCACACTTTTTTTACATTATGCCCCCGGGATTTGGTCCCCAAGGGGGCTAATTTTAAAAAAAGCAGACCGGGTTTTTTTTTATGGGGTACGCAGTTTAGAAAAAATAATAATAATTTTGGGCCTTGGCGGTCCTTGTGGGACCCACTGACCAGGCCTAGGGGGTCAAAGTGTGTGCACCCTGCCCGTTTTTTGCATTCTGCACGTTTGTGTTTCTGCTTTCTTGGCCTCGTTTCTACCGAGGCACAAGATGGATGCCAACACTTCCTGGTTTGGAGTGTTGACAGCCAATTAGCATTCAGCTTGTGCTCGGGAAGGTACGCGTACGGTAAGCGCCTCAAGATATATCCATTATTTTACTTTTGCTTTTCTCAGGAACTACTGAACGGATTTACACCATTTAACAAAAAGGGTGATCTGCGAACCGAACTCTACCTCTATGCCAAATTTGGTGTAATTCCGTTCAGCCGTTCGGGCTGTAGCCCTGGCTAAAGGTCCTATGGAAAATTGCATGGGGAAAACACGTTTTGGGACCCCCCTTTTTTCTCAGCCCCTGCTTCACGAGTCACCCCCAAACTTTCAGGGAAGGAGCGGAGCGGAGCAGGCCATTTTCTTGGAGAAATTCGCAAGGATTCGTCAACCGGCGCCAAAGTTATTCCAAATAGAATGTTGCGGATTTCCTATGGAAACTAGGTCCTAACTATAACTACCTATAGTATATATATATATATATTCACTGAAAAAACCATAGGTTTCACACCAGTTACAGTTAGGAATTAGCATTTAAAAAACCTATTAAATTCACTGAAAAAAACATAGGTTTCACACCAGATATAGTTAGCTGGAAATGTTACTGACATAAAACCATTGAAATTCCACGTTATAGTTAGTTGGACTCGGGCGTGTAATGCACTGCTTATGACGTCACATATTACATCACTCATGACATGGTCAGTGACATCACGCATGACATCACTGATGACACCATTCAGTGAATGTGTGTCTTTCTGAAAAATAAATATGTTTTATATATGTATATGTAAAGGTCGATGGAAGAATAAATGTTTAAATAAGTGTTTTAATGAATGTTTTTTAAAAAAAAATGATTGGTTAACTGGCTTATTAAGTGTATCTTAGTGAATACATATATTAGCGAGTAATGTTTAAATATTTAAATATATGTATCAGTGTTTCACTTTGTGTATAAGTGGCTGCATGGGTTGGTGAGTAGCTACATGAGTGTGTATAGTTATTAGATGTTTTTTTAGTATCCTTATGAGTGTCTGTATGGTTTGGTGGGGGTATTACTTAGCACATAGATGCATCAATGACTGAATCACTGTTTGTATGTCTTTTGAAGACAGCATATGTGCAGGACTGTATGGGTGGATGAATGTGTATATGTGTATGTTAGTGAGTGAATGACTGTCTCACTAGTGTCTTTATCAGTAACGACATATGTTTTAATCTAGTATATGTGAGTATTGATGTATATAAGTGAGTATATGTGAGATTGTAAGAGTTCCTGTTTAAATAAGTATGTGTTTCTATAAGTGATTGTTTAAGAGAGTAAGTATGTGTAAGTTTCCTTAGAAGTAAGTTGGTAGTGTGTGTATAGTTGTATATGCAAATAAATGGATGTTTAATAGTTTATTTGCATGTGTGAGTATGTGTGTGAGTAACTTTTGGATGACTGTTGGTGTGTAACAGGATGTTTAGGTGTATCACTACATATGATGAGTGAGTATATGTATGAGTGACTATATAGAACTGTTGGTGAATGAGAGAATGTGTATATAGATGGTGGAATTACTGAATTGGTTGTTGTAACTGGTATGAATATCTCCTTTTTTTTGAAAATGTTAATTTCTATTTTCGAATATGTGTTTTAAGGGTTACATTACACTGAAAGGAGGCCTGTCACTCTGTCACAAGGATGGTGTCATCAGTGATGTCATGAGTGATGTCACTGACCATGTCATGAGTGATGTAATATGTGACGTCATCAGCAGTGCATTACACGCGCAAGTTATAGTGAGTCCAACTAACTATAACGTGGAATTTCAATGGTTTTATGTCAGTAAAATTTCCAGCTAACTATAACTGGTGTGAAACCTATGTTTTTTTCAGTGAATTTAATAGGTTTTTTAAATGCTAATTCCTAACTATAACTGGTGTGAAACCTATGGTTTTTTCAGTGAATTTCAAAGGTTTTTTAAATGCTAATCCCTAACTATAACTTTTAAGTGAATATATATGTATATTAATATAATACCTTTTTTTTAAAGTATATTCATTTTTTTTTAATGTTTCATCCTGGAGCGCTCCCGGTGCGCGTACCGGGCTCTCCCCCCGCGAAATTTACATTTTTTTTTTTTGGCATATATGCCCCTCCTAAACTCCCCTCAGAAAACCTAGAGGGTCAGGGGGTGTCTACTGTGCCCCTTTTTACCCATTCCCAACATTGTTTGTCCTCCATCTTGTGTCTCAATTCGACCGAAACACAAAATGGCGGACTCCTGTAGCGCTCCCGGTACGCGTACCGAAGCACGCACCGGTGAGCGCTCCCAAAAAAATGTGGGAAACGAAATTACATAAAAACCACTGGACAGACTTTCACCAAATATAGAATAGACCCTACTACATACCAGTCCCTACCATTTTCCCAAATGTATTGGTATTCCATTGAGCCATTTGGGCTGTAGCCCTGTCTAAATATCCTGAGGTAAATTACGTGACAAAAACACATAGGAAAGGGTTAGAATTTTCAACCAATTAAAATGTTACTTACATTTTGTACTTTTATATACTGACATTTGATTGGTTATGTACATCAATATATATGAAAAATGAGAGGGAAACCTAGCTATTTTGACTAATAGTACCTGAGGGACATTTCAAAAGAATTTTCACAGAAAACTTCAACTGCTTTGAAAAAGGTAAGTTAATATTTTTGAAGGGGAACTATGTTGTGCACTTTAAGTTAATGTGGGAAAACGTTTTCTGATAGTTATATACTATCCCTGTGTAATAGTTATAGATTGAGATAGGCTTCTCTGTTATAATAATGGATTGAGTTAGGCTTCTCTGGTATAATTATGAATTTACTTAGGCCTCATCACATGCACTTTTTAATAGTTCTACTTCCTGCCTGAAACCATACACTGCCCAAAAATTACTTCACTGTTAAAAACTCAGAAGTACCTGTCTAAACTTAAACCCAACAGTACCCTAACTCTACTAATATAGTTAATTTTTATGCAATTTTCAGAAAGAAAATGGAAGGAGAAAAACAAGCAAATGTTACTTCTATCGAAGTAAAGGTGGAAAATCCAGAAGAGCAAAAAGATAAAGTTGATTTCATGGATGACTCTTTGGACCAACAGTTAATAGAATGTTTGGAACAAATGGAATCATGTACTTATAATTATGAGGAAATACCGGACAATATTATGTTACAAGTTTTATTAAATTATGAAAAAGATTCAGAAGAATACGTTTATATTTAATAATTTTTTATTTTTTTTAAACCTTTATTATGTATAAGAGAGAAGACAATTACAGAGTTACAACCACCAAGGGTGGCCAATCAAACACAAGAGGATCAACATCAAAGTACACAGCTGTTTAGCCGACAACCCGGGGGTTCGGCAGCGACAGTTCGTGATCATGTAAAGCTGGTGGTAGAGACAGGATAAGTGAAAGGTTTCACATTTTATTTTTTATATAAAGAAAACCTAAACAAAACCCAAACAAAATCGAAGCGGTACTGTGCGGAGAAACTGGCTATCCCTTGTGGCAATGGGAGGCGGGTGAGAGACGTACTACAGTATTAGAAAAGGAGAAATAACGGGGGTGGCAGGGGGTTGCTCCGGGAGCGAATCATACAGTATAGTCAACAAAAAGCTAAGTACGGGGAACGTACGATCAAGGGAGAAGAAGTGGATCTGGAAGGTCGGTGAAAGGAGGGGTGCAAATCTCTCCTCGGTAGGCGTTCCATTGACCCCAAATTCTGCCCCATTTCATGGGTCTGCCGCGGGAAACATACACTACTTTCTCTCTGAACATGGACCAGTCCATATTTTCTTTCCACTTTAAGAGCGTCGGAGACCTTGGGGAACCCCATAGTTGGGCAATGTCACGTTTAGCGACCATATTACCCAGCGTGACCCATTGGGTTTGAGCTACAGTACAATCATTTGGTTCCCAGATATTCAACAGGCAACGTCTAGCTTCAGGCGACAACTCCACCCCAGTCACTTCGTACATAACCGCATGCACACGTCGCCACCTCCGGACATTCCCAGAGGATATGCAAGAAGGTAGCCAGCATGGCACATCCACGCCTACACAATCCATCCACAGAAAAGCCCATATGTATCAGTCGTGGACCCGTGACATACACCCGATGCAATATTTTAAGTTGCACCAATCGAAGACGTGCCGGAATAGCAACCTCCTTAGGGGAAGATATCGCCGCCTGCCAGTCCTCATCGTCCAGTTCTAACCCATCACTGGTCCAAGCAGTCCGTAATTGACAAAGGAGATCAGATCGGTCATTAATCAGCTTCTTATAAATGAGAGATATGGTGCTGTCAGGGACGTACCCATCAAGCACCCTATCCTCGAGAGGGGAGGACTCCGGGATAGTAACACCAGCAGGGAAAACCGAGTTAAGTGCATGACTGACTTGGAGGTACCGGTAATATTCCCTATCGCTCAGTTGATATTCCCGCTGGAGTTTCTCAAACGTCTTGACTGTGCCCTTGGCCCAGAGGTCGCCCACCTTGCTAATACCGATGAGGTCCCATCTATCGAAACCCTGAGACGACCACAGGCCGCCCAGCGCTTCCGCAGCATACAACGGGGTCGGCTTTGTCAATTTATCCATCCATCCCGTGGCGGCGGTGGCGCTCACCCAAACTCGCACCGCTACTGCAGTGGGGTCCGTGAGATGTTTACGGTCTGCTCTGGAATAAAGCGCTCGGTTGTAATCCCCCCCGGGGAGCAGCCACCTGTCCATCTCAAACGTGGGATTCGGGACAGGGCCATACATAGCGTGGTTCACCGCACTCAACTGGGAAGCCCAGTAGTAGCGCTTGATGTCGGGCAACGCAATACCCCCATCGTACCATGGCAAGGACAATTTCGCCAATGCGATACGTGGTCGCCCGCCCCATACCAACCGCCTCTGCAAGCCCTCGATCTCTCGGAAATAGCTTGCAGGTACCAAGTCAAGTGTATTTTGAATGGCATACAAGAAGCGGGGGAGAGACATCATTTTAAACAGGGCCGCCCTTCCCAAAGGGGATAGTGGCAATCCACACCACGCCGTAACATCCGACCGAAGCCGGGAGAGCGGAGGTAACAAATTCCGCTCGTAGCGGGCCTTGGGATCAAGGGAAACATAGATCCCCAGGTACTTAAAACCATCCCTGGAAACGGGTATTGGGCAGTGGCGGGGAAGAAGAAGCTCATCACCCGTGAGCGGATAAATACAGGACTTGGCCCAGTTGATAACCAGACCGGAATTCCTGCCGAAGGAGCATAACAAATCAAACAGGACACCCAGCGACTTACGAGGAGAGGTGAGATATAGTAAGATATCATCAGCATAAAGTGATATCCGGTCCTCGAAGTCGGGCGACCATCGGATGCCCTTAAGCGATGGTTCCCACTGCAGCCATGCAGCCAGGGGCTCAAGGGCAAGTGCGAAGAGGAGCGGTGACAGGGGGCACCCCTGTCTCGTTCCCCGTCCGAATGCGAAGGGCTCCGAGGCCCTACCATTAACCACCACCTGTGCCAGCGGCTGCTCATACAAAATCCTGATCCACCCAATGAATTTAGGGCCGAAACCAAACTTGGCAAGGGCAGCCCACAAATATGGCCATTTAACCGTGTCGAAGGCCATTGAGGCATCGAGAGAAACCCCGCCCTTGCTAAAGCACCATGAAGGCGACGCAGGTTGAGTGCGGTATTGCAGTGGGGTATAAATCCAGATTGGTCCGGGTGGATTAAGTCTGCAATCACCGTGACCAGCCGATTCGCAAGAAGTTTAGCAATAATTTTAGGCTCAACATTCAGAAGCGAAATCGGTCGATACGATGAACAATGATCACGAGGCTTGCCATCCTTATGGATAACCACAATGGACGCCAATCTCTGATCACGAGGAAGAGAGCCGAGATCTCGCGATGTCAAAAACATCTGACGAAGATACAGCGCCATTTTGTCGGAGCATAATTTATACAGTTCCACCGGTATACCATTAGGGCCCGAGGCCTTGCCGGAACGAAGGGAAAGGATAGCGAGCGCTACTTCATCGGTGGAAAAATCCGCCTCCATAAGCTCCCGATCCGAATCCGACAGGCCAGGGAGGGCGATATCCCGAAGCAGGAGATTAGAATCCTCCTCTGGCCTATCGGAAACCGGCGCATAGACTGTTTGAAAGTGAAGGGCAAATGCTTGGACTATATCAATAGGGTCCACGACACGCACACCATCCATACGTTCAACAACAGGCACAACGCGGTTCAAGAGATCCTTCCTGTCCAGCAATGCAAGCAGCTTCCCCGCCCGGAGCGACACGGCCCTCAGTTCCCAACTGTATGTCAACCACGAGCCAGAGCGGAGAGTGGTCAGAAATCCCCCTAGCATATATATTTAATAATTTTAAATTGTTTGAGACAATATTCATTTTTATATGTACTTCATGAAGTATTACCAAAATGATTATATTATAAAATGAGACTTATAGTATACTGTGCAACTTTTTTGTGTTACATAGTAAGTTTGCTCATAGTTACTTCCTTTCTCCCACTATATTATCTACAATGTGAAATATACATCTCTTTTTCATCATAAGGGAGCAGGATACACTACCCATCATCCACTAGGCCTTCTCAGGAAGTGCTTAAAGTATCTGCTTCTGCTTTCTTGACAGACTATGGTATGGATTCCATATACCACAATAACTTCTGTAACAACATGCAAGATATCTACAGAGGAGAAGGTGTACATTAAATTTAAGGGACAGATTTACAAGCCCCTTGCGCCACCTTTGCGTCACTTTTAACATAGGAAAAGTGACACAAAAGTGGCGCAAGGGGCTTGTAAATCTGCCCCTAAGTCTTTACATTGGAACCTACATGTAGGTACTTAAATAAAAAAAAAACAACAACAATTTAAGGGGCAGATTTACAAGCCGCTTGCGCCACCTTTGCGTCACGTTTAACATGAGAAAAGTGACGCAAAAGTGGCGCAAGTGGCTTGTAGATTTACCCCTAAGTCTCTACATTGATACCTACATGTAGGTACTTAAATCAAAAAAAAAAACAACAAAAAGATTTTTTTTTTAAAAACAGCTACATTTTTTAAAACTGTCATTTTTTTCCCCCATGGTATGCTCCCCGGTACGCTCCCCGGTGCGCTCCCCGGTGCGCGTACCGGGCGCACCCCCACGCAAATAAAAAAATAAAAAAAAATGTTTTGCCCCGCTGGGCCCTTTTTTGGCCCCCACATCAAACCTAGGGGGCCGGGGGGTCTACTCTGCCCCCTTATGGTCATTTCCCCCTTTGTTTTTGCCACCTCTTGTGTCTCGATTTTACCAAGACACAAGATGGGGCCGCTCCGGACTGTTTTGAATGTTTACAGACACCCAAGAGCCAATCAGCTTTCCGTGCGCAAGTCGCGTAGCGCGGCCGGTGCGCTCCCCGGTGCGCGTACCGGGGCGCTGCCATAGATATATATATTTTTTTGAACCTAAATTACTCAAAAACCACTGGAGCACATATCTTGAGACATAGCAAAGGCGCATCGGGCTACCAGTCCCTACAATTTTGCCAGGTTGGTGCAAATCCATTCAGCCGTTCGGGCTAAAAGTGAGTTCGACCGCCCTATGGAAATTAACAGGAGAAAACACGTTTTGGGACCCCGCTTTTATCTCGGCCCCCGCTTGACGAATCCCCCCCACATTTTCAGGGAAGGAGCGGAGCGGGCCACAAACTTTGAGAAATTCACGAAGATTTGTCTACCGGTGCCAAAGTTATTCCCAATAGAATGTTGCGGATTTCCTATGGAAAGTAGATCCTAACTATAACTACCTACTGGCGACCGCCAGTAGGTAATATATATATATGCCCTTGCGCATTGCGTTACATTGGCAGTACCAAGCTTCCCGTGCACATGAGGATCCTGCAACACCTCAGGGCCATTAATAACAAGGATCAAACATATCCGGTAGCACGGCATTTCGAAGCTAAGCATGACAGTGATAATACTCTGCTTCAGTACTTTGCCATTGACTGCATACCTCCAACTCGCAAGGGAGGCAACAGAGACAGTGCCCTGAGAGTATTAGAGACCAGGTACATCTTGGAATTTAATTCCAAAGTTCCAAACGGTCTCAACACCACAGAGGATTTATACACCTGTATATAAATGCTGTCTCAATGTTTCTACAACAATCATAAAAGCTATAACATAAATATAGCAGGCCTTACAGGGTTTAAATGATTTGATTAATGATTTGGTCAATTGGCTTTACTGTTATGGCACACTCATGAATCTCCATTTAGTTCAGCAAATAATGCCTTCCTGTATGTCTCTCTTAACACACATCTGCGCTATAATATGATTTCAAGCATTGTCTTTTTAATTCACGTAACACACTGTTGGTTATTCTTAGTAATCAAATGGAGTATTAGGGTTTTTATTTCATTTGTATTGTTTCACTGATTCACAGTTATGTTATCACACAATTTTTCGCCTATATATTTCAGGCAGCTGATAATATCGATCTTTCTATTCTAGGATCCTTTTTGCCATATTTTGTTGAAGTGTTCGCCCACTTGGGCTATATTAATGTAAACAGCATATTGCAGACTGCGTATGAAATTTGTATAGTATATGACCAGTGAGTTGGTTTTATATTAGATTTATGTGAGGAGTGCTCTCTACATTGCTTTAGAGCCTATCACTCAAAATGTCTTTATTTATTGAGAGATGTATATATATATATTTTTCTAAAGAGATTTATGTATATATATTTTTTTACCAATATCATGGTGTACATTTATGAAATAACTTGTAAATACGCTTGTTTTAATTGTACATTCATCGAATCTTATTATATATTCTATCGGCAGTCTGGTCTGTATATACTGTGTTCATTGCAAAGTCTGCTTTTCAGTTTTATTCTGCAATGCAACAGCTGTTTACAATTACCTGTTACTTGGCACTTTAAATTTGGCTTGGATCCGTTGTAACGCGTCATGTGATCAAGGTCCAGGTCGGACCGAAACGCGTCATGACGGCATACTGATGCGTGGCGAAATAATCTTTAATAAATAATGAAAAGCACGAAAAAATGGGTCCGCGTTTGTCTATCTGAGTCCTGGCTGGTGATCGGATTCTGAAGGATAGAGTACTGGAGTATATATATATATATATATATTTATATACACACACACACACAAATATATATCGTTCTTCTTATTTAGGGAAGACTTTCCACCCCCAAACACCCCCATTTTTTTGCTGAATTAGAATTAGGGCTCCCGGTTTTAAGGTATTTTGTTTTACCATTTCCGTCTGTATCTATCCATATTTATTTTTTGGCCATCTTATTAGTATTTATCCATATTTATTTTGTGTTTTGAGAATATATGGAGTCACAAAATGATGTATTTCCGCATTTATTTAACTGATAAACATGCACTCATACTTTGCTGCTTGTTGCGTTTCAACAAATTAGGCAGCCTAATATAGCAAAACAATACACCTACAAGTAAATATGCACACTATAATACAAATATATGTTACCATACAACTGCATTTAGGAAAATCTCAACCTATTTTTTACTTCCCATGCTGCCTATCTGCTGAGCTGTTGTCCTAGAAATCATGAAAAACAGCATGGAGAGTCATCCACAATTAGCAACATTTTTTGTATTATTCCGCTTTTAAAAATAAATACATACAGGAAAAACGTTGTTTTCTGTCTGTAATTATCTATAAAAAAAATCAGTATAAGGTTAAAACCGGGTGCCTTAATTATAATTTTTTTTATCTAAGTGGAAGGGAATCCCCATATTCCCCCTTTTTTTTAACTACCTTCACCACACCATAACCTTACCTATTCCTCAACCCTAAAGCCCCAAAGACCTAAACATACCCTTAGCACCCATCCCAACCACTACAAATAACCTTAATACCATTAAGCTTACCCACCACTAATCATAGAAATGCCCTTACCACACTACACCCCCTATAGCCTAAACACACCCTTGCACCCTACTCACCCCTATAGCCTAAAACACTCTTACCCCCATACCCCTGAACACCCCTAACCCTATAAATACCCTCGCCATCCTATGCCCCAACCCGCCCCTTCACCCAATTACCCTTATCACACAGCAAATGATGTGTGGTACATCTGGTTTCCCTCTGTTATGCTCCCCTCCAACCTCCTGTCTGCCCCAAAAAAACAGTAAGCAAAGGCAAATAGCTCTTGCATACCCCAGATATATTTGGATTTGTCAATGCGTTTTTAAATATACTGCATATGCTATGCAACATGGCATAAAAAGGAAAAAAGTACTATTACTAGGTCAATGCTGGCTGCGTCATAGTACTTTTTTTTTCTTTACTATAAGCCTGTGCTGCTGTGCAGCATATCTAGTAAAACATTGACAAAGCCAATAGATCTTGCTTAGGTGAAACTATTGGCTTTGCTAACACTTGTTACTGTAGTCATGCATGTGCCTTCAGGTTTGGCCAGGACTCACATCTCACTATAGTACCTCCAAAAAGCAACACATTCTTCGATGTGTGCTTAATAACAGGCATGCCAAAAATATTGCAGAATATGCAAATATTATAATCAAAGTAGTGCTTAAGGTACTCTTCCTACATTGTGCCGTTCAAACAAATTCAAACAGAGAAAAATCTCCTCATTGCCTGCCTACACAAATTTCAATTCTTACATCTATCCCATACAAATCCAAAGTTGGCCAACACAAATTCCAAAATTCCAAAGCCACAGTAAGTGTTACTAAACTACCTTACCAATCCAAGGCATCAAACCAACAGCAAGTGCCGCAGAACGACTCTTACCAAACAAATGGTTGTCCAAATTCTAACTGCCAAGTTCTTAATGACCTAACGGTCTTTTTAGAATACTCGCGCCAAAAAGGTTCTCAGTCAGGGGTGACATCATGTGGAGGATCAAAATCAGGAGGATCAGAAATATACTGGGCTGCAGAGACAGCGAATCCCCAGAATCTCTGTGCACAGAGTACCTCCTTAGTAGAGTCCTGTCCTGTCCTCCACAGTAAATTTTTGTCTCCTGCCAAGATCACTCCCTCAGATAGCCACTTCTCTGAGGAGGTCCACGTTGGAGCGCCATTTGAAGAAAACAACAAACCTTCTCAGGGGTCCCACTGATACTTGGTCCTTTTAAACCAACAAAGAAAAAATTGGCACAGAAGCTGTAATATAAAAAGAATACATTTATTCACCTCAGATGAGGTAGACTACGTCACACAGAAGCCTTAGCAACTGAATGAGGCAGTCTAAGGAGTACAGAAAACTGGGGCCTTATATATGCTTAGGGTTACATAGTCAGCATAAGACCGAGGGGAGGTCCTGGCACATGTAAGCATGCAAAATTACTAATATGGGCATACAAAATCTGCTTGCTCAACAAAGTGGAAGGAGCTAACAGTGGCTGTTTTTGGCACACACATCCTGACATTTACAGACTAGAAACAGTTGCAAGGACAGCTACAAGCTGAACTGAGCATGTGCGAAGGTGGAAGATGCTGAATATAGTTTGTTTCTAGGCAGATTACAAGAGCAGTTAACACTGAGGGAGGACAGAGCACATGGCGAGCATGTGGCAGCATATGGCTAACTAAAATGGCTGCCAGAAATACAAAATGGCTTTCAGCCCATGCTAACAAATCCGTCCAATATTTAACACAAGAATGTCCTGCCTTTGCAAAATCAGGGAGAGTCGGTGGAATTGAATGCAACCTGTCACCAGCTATTGAGGTAGAAGGCTGCGCATCTTGCAAGCCAGTTTTCATGCATCGTCTAAGGTGCTAATACATCGACTATGTACAGCAGGAATATTTTCTGTCCGATCCACCCAACATCACCTTCTTGCTCACGTTGCAGGTCACCTTCTGCGCATTTACTTTTTTCTGGCCCTCTATTATGCTGAAAAATTGCCAAACCACACTCCCCTTTCTTCTTGGCCCCTCTTCCTCCACCAACAGGGTCTCTTCCTGCTCCTGCAAATTCTGTGTTGTTGCCATTTCCAATTATCAGAGTAAAGTCTCCCATACATCACACTCACCAAAATTGTCCTGCTCCTGATAAAGTATGACTGTTGCATACCACACCACAAATTAGAAGAAAGAGGTAGGGATATAGCAAACTTGAGGATGAAATGATCTTCAACCAATCAAATCTCTTTTTTTTGTGTTACATTAATTAATTAATTATGTGCTTATATAGCGTTGGAATCACTCCCGAAGGGGTACCTCCGTGCTTCGACCGCTGCGAAACCCTTCCTGGCTTCCCTGAGAGATGGTCCCTTAATGGGTATCTCCAGGGTGAGACCAGGCATCCCCGGCGGTCTGGTGGGGCCGTTAGTGAAGATGAGGCAAGCTAGTGCCCAGAGTTGCCGAGTGTGATCGCTGATCAGAGTGGGCACCGAGGCGAGAGAATTATCGAGTCCGCTGACCCTGGTCCAGAAACCTGCCGTGTCGGGAATCGAACCCTGGTCCCGGGCCGTCCCGGGCCGTGCTCTCAGGTCTGCCGCCTCTAACCATTGAGCCACACTACTTCACATGAGGTGTGTGACCCCTACGTGGTTCCAACAAGTACAGCACGTGATTCCGCAATTTCGTTCAATTTTATATTTCAACAATATTTGGCTTTATCTCATAATATTTTATTTACTAATAACTGTACCTCTTTATTTTAAGAAAAACTAAATGAATCTATATTGATATATAATATTCCTAAAATGATTAATAAGAAAACGTTTAATATCTGTGATTTAGTAATATACAACACGTATATACACATATATATTACCTACTGGTGGTAGTTATAGTTAGGACCAATCTTCCCTCCAATATTTTTTTTCTTTAGGCGGCAATGAAGGTCTTCTGTGCTTCTGTGCACCAAAGCCAAGGCCATGTGTGCCTGCACCTCGCTAGTGTTGCTTGCCAACCTGCTGTATAGTATATTATAATATATATATATATATATATATATATATATATATATATATATATATTCAACCAAAATGATCCTTCCATGCACGAGAGCGCTCTGCAGTGTGTGCTCGGCCCAAGGGCTGGATCGAAGCCCCAATTTGAATTTGGAACACAAGAAGGGCGGCACAACCGGATACTTATTTAGAAGTTTTTATTACACCAACACTCCACCGACGCGTTTCAGCCTCACGGCTTTTCTCACGGTCAGGAAGTCCTTTTTTGCTTTTCATTTTTATACTGCCCCACCTGAGCCATAAAGTGGCATTGTGGGATACGTAGTTTGTAAAGCAAAGATGATTAAAAAAAACACATTAATGACAGACAAAGGACTGGTGTGTTCTGATTATACAAGTATAGTACTTAGCGTCCTAAGTTGTTTTCACTCAAGGGCGTATCTTATTTCATTTGCGTTCATAGTTTAAGTATTCAAGTTTAGGGTATAGTACCCTTGTCCATGTATTGTTCTCACTGAGTTCATATTTACTCCAGATGTATGTGGAGATCCTCTCCAAAGTTCATGCCTCTGGGCTGTTTTGTACGGAATTGGACAATGAAGCGTGATTCCATCTGTCGAAGAAGACGGACCGTGTCTCCGCCTCTGTCTGATTTGGTCAGCATCTTCAATCCATAGTAATTCATGGCTCGCCAATCCCCATTTTGGCAAGTACTCAAGTGTTTAGCTGTGGCATACAACATGTTCGAGTTCTTTACAGCCCGGATGTGTTCCAGTATTCTTTTCTTTAACATGCATGTGGTAGATCCTATGTATTTCATTCCACATTTACATTCTATCACATACACCACGTTTTTGGATGTGCAGGTGATGTACTGTTTGATAGGCATGTATTTTCCATCTGGTTCTAACACAGTCTTCTTTTTTTTACCTATTTTACATGCTTTGCATGTGGTGCATGGTTTGAAGCCTACGTTTTGTTCCGTCCACCATTTGGGTTGTTCTTTGGTCTGAAAGTGGCTTTTGACTAATAGGTTTTGAAGAGATGTGTTTTTCTTATACGTGATGGAGGGGTATTTACCCGCCAATGGTCCCACATCCGGATCGCTGGTTATCAAGTGCCAATATTTTTTCATTTTCTTTGCTATTAACCCACTCTCTTTGTTGTATGTAGTTATAAATCTTGGTGGATCTTTGTCTTGTGGGGATTTTTGTTTTTCAACCAAAGTATCTGCTCTGCTGATTTTGTCTGCCTTCTTTTTACAGTCTTTTAGCACATAGTCCTTATATCCTCTTGACAGGAATCTTGCTTTACTTTCAAGTATCTTATTTTCGGCATCTTCTGGTTTTGAACAGTTTCTTTTCAATCGTACATATTCCCCATATGGGATGCTTTTGAGTAGCGATTTCGGATGAAAACTGGTGCCATGGAGTACACTGTTAGTCGCAGTTTTTTTTTCGGAACAGTGTTGCTTCCAGTTTGCCTTCTGAGACATAGACCTTGGTGTCTAAAAAGTCTATCTCTTTCTTGTTGGTTGAGCATGTGAATTGGAGACCCACCTCATTCTGATTGAGTGTTGCAAAGAATTTCTGGAACTGATCATTGGTGCCATTCCAAATCAGAAAGAGGTCGTCAATATATCTGACCCATAAGATTATACGGTCTAGTTCTTCTTGGTCAGTGTTGTTCCATGCTATCATTTTCTCCCAATATCCCATAGTGATATTTGCGTAATTGGGAGAAAAAGAAATCCCCATGGCTGTGCCACATTCTTGCTTGTACAGATCGTTGTTGAAAAGAAACACATTGTTTGTGAGACATAGTTCTATCATTTGTAGAAGCATTGATGTGTGCTCCATTTCTTTACTACTTCGCTGTTGTAAGAAATATTTGCACGCTTTCAGACCTACATCATGTCTTATTGATGTGTAAAGTGACACCACATCGATTGTCACAAGAAGATAGCCTGAATTCCATGAAATGTCCATTAGAATCCTCAAAAAATCTCCAGTGTCCTTCAGATATGATGGCATGCTCTGTGCGATGGGAGCAAGGAAAGTGTCAACATACCTAGAGACTTTTTCATATAATGAGTCACAAGAGGACACAATGGGTCTCCCTGGTGGATTGATTAGTGTTTTGTGAATTTTTGGAAGAAAGTAGACACACGGAGTGATGGGAAATTCCGTGGTCATATATTTCATCTCTTCCTCATTTATCAATCCTTTGGCACACCAGGTTCTTAGTTGTTCTTTTAATTCGGACATCATTTTCACTATTGGATTCGATTTCAGTTTGCTATAATGTTGGGATACATTTAGCTGTCGTTACGCCTCCAAAATATAATCACTCGTTTCCAGGATGACAATATTCCCCCCCTTGTCGGCGGGTTTTATTGTTATGGTGACATTGTTCATCAGATTTTGTATAGCCTTCCTTTCTTTGATTGATACATTTTGTTGTTTGTTGTCTTTGACTTTTATCAGTTTATCAAGTTCTTCCGTCATGGCGTCCGGGAACAGATCAATTTTGTTTCCTGGTGATAAAACTGGGCAGAAACGGGATTTTTTCTTTAATCCAGTATTTTTGCTTAGATTAGTTTGAATGTTCATTTGTTGTAGCATTTGTGAGTCCGTTATAGTATCACCCTCGGGATTAAACATTGATTCAAATGTTTCTCTTAGGTCAGGCAGTTGTTCGATTGTGGTTTTGCATTCCTCTTCCACTGCTTGTTCTATCACTCAGTCACATTGGTAGATACCACTTTGTTCGCATGAATTTTAGACAATTTAAGTTTTCTCACAAACTTGTACAAGTCAATTTTGGTTTGTGGATAATCGAAATGGGCTTCTGGACAGAATGATAAGCCTTTGTTTGTTTAAAACATTTTGTTCATCATCTGTTAGATGGTATTTCGATACGTTCACGATTAGGTTGGTTACTTCCTGTTTCGTAGGGGATATTGTCTTCTTTCGCTGCTTGGACCTGCGGGTTTTGCGGGTGCTGGTGAGGGACTTGGTTGGTTTTGCATGCCTCTTCCTCTTCCCCTTCTCTGAAAGGGCATTCTCCCTCTGCCTCCTCTGGTGATGTTTTTTTCTAAATTCACCATTTTCACTTCCTCTAAAATATTGAAGTTTTTTGACTGATCGCCTGTCGCTTCTATTAGACTTGCATCTGATTCGCTCCCACTAGATGCCTGTGTGTTAAGAGGAAAGTTTTTCTTCAGATTGTCGTAGCGCCTTGCAAAAGTTAGGATTCGACCATGCACGTAATCCAATTCATCCCTTTTGAACTTACGCTCTTTACGTTCTTGTATTTCCACTTCATACGCGTCCAGTCTCACTTCCATTTCTTGTCTTAGCTTGGTAATTTCTTCTTGCTTTGTGTCTTTCGAAAGAATTTCTTCAAGCTCCTTTATTTTGGCTGTGATATCATCAATGTCCATTTTTGCATGCTTTATGAGAATGCGCATCATATTTAAAGAGCACGTTGGATTGTTTTCTAGCCACTCCATGATAAGTTCTTCCTTGGTATCTGGATGTGTTGGCATCGTAAAGATTCTTAATCCTCGCGGAATTCTTTTGACTTCCACATAATTCTCGAGCGTTATGATCTCCCAGCTCTTGTTCACTTCCTTTTTGTATAAGCGTTCTAGTGTATTTATTTGCTGCTTTAAAGTGACATTCTCGTTGTCAGGTGTTTTTGTTTTGCGTGTCACCTCTGCTGCTACAGCCCCTGGTTTAAACATCGTGGACGCTTTGGTAGCGCGTTTAGCAACTCGCGCTTCCATGATTTAAAGTTTCTCACAGTTTTGTTTCAGAACACACTCTAACTGCAAGAGTGTTTACTTGTGGGTGGTTTCACCGAAAACTTCACTTTCTCCGGTCCAACTTGCAATACCCTGCCTAGCGTATCCTTTACGCTTCCACTTATTCACCGATATTGACAAGTAAGTACTTGTCAATATTCGTGTGTCTACTTTCTTCCAAAAATTCACAAAACACTAATCAATCCACCAGGGAGACCCATTGTGTCCTCTTGTGACTCATTATATGAAAAAGTCTCTAGGTATGTTGACACTTTCCTTGCTCCCATCGCACAGAGCATGCCATCATATCTGAAGGACACTGGAGATTTTTTGAGGATTCTAATGGACATTTCATGGAATTCAGGCTATCTTCTTGTGACAATCGATGTGGTGTCACTTTACACATCAATAAGACATGATGTAGGTCTGAAAGCGTGCAAATATTTCTTACAACAGCGAAGTATTAAAGAAATGGAGCACACATCAATGCTTCTACAAATGATAGAACTATGTCTCACAAAAAATGTGTTTCTTTTCAACAACGATCTGTACAAGCAAGAATGTGGCACAGCCATGGGGATTTCTTTTTCTCCCAATTACGCAAATATCACTATGGGATATTGGGAGAAAATGATAGCATGGAACAACACTGACCAAGAAGAACTACACCGTATAATCTTATGGGTCAGATATATTGACGACCTCTTTCTGATTTGGAATGGCACCAATGATCAGTTCCAGAAATTTTTGGCAACACTCAATCAGAATGAGGTGGGTCTCCAATTCACATGCTCAACCAACAAGAAAGAGATAGACTTTTTAGACACCAAGGTCTATGTCTCAGAAGGCAAACTGGAAACAACACTGTTCCGAAAAAAAACTGCGACTAACAGTGTACTCCATGGCACCAGTTTTCATCCGAAATCGCTACTCAAAAGCATTCCATATGGGGAATATGTACGATTGAAAAGAAACTGTTCAAAACCAGAAGATGCCGAAAATAAGATACTTGAAAGTAAAGCAAGATTCCTGTCAAGAGGATATAAGGACTATGTGCTAAAAGACTGTAAAAAGAAGGCAGACAAAATCAGCAGAGCAGATACTTTGGTTGAAAAACAAAAATCCCCACAAGACAAAGATCCACCAAGATTCATAACTACATACAACAAAGAGAGTGGGTTAATAGCAAAGAAAATGAAAAAATATTGGCACTTGATAACCAGCGATCCGGATGTGGGACCATTGGCGGGTAAATACCCCTCCATCACGTATAAGAAAAACACATCTCTTCAAAACCTATTAGTCAAAAGCCACTTTCAGACCAAAGAACAACCCAAATGGTGGACGGAACAAAACGTAGGCTTCAAGCCATGCACAACATGCAAAGCATGTAAAATAGGTAAAAAAATGAAGACTGTGTTAGAACCAGATGGAAAATACATGCCTATCAAACAGTATATCACCTGCACATCCAAAAACGTGGTGTATGTGATAGAATGTAAATGTGGAATGAAATACATAGGATCTACCACATGCATGTTAAAGAAAAGAATACTGGAACACATCCGGGCTGTAAAGAACTCGAACATGTTGTATGCCACAGCTAAACACTTGAGTACTTGCCAAAATGGGGATTGGCGAGCCATGAATTACTATGGATTGAAGATGCTGACCGAATCAGACAGAGGAGGAGACACGGTCCGTCTTCTTCGACAGATGGAATCACGCTTCATTGTCCGATTCCGTACAAAACAGCCCAGAGGCATGAACTTTGGAGAGGATCTCCACATACATCTGGAGTAAATATGAACTCAGCGAGAACAATACATGGACAAGGGTACTATACCCTAAACTTGAATACTTAAACTATGAACGCAAATGAAATAAGATACGCCCTTGAGTAAAAAAAACTTAGGACGCTAAGTACTATACTTGCATAATCAGAACACACCAGTCCTTTGTCTGTCATTAAAGTGTTTTTTTTAATCATCTTTGCTTTACAAACTACGTATCCCACAATGCCACTTTATGGCTCAGGTGGGGCAGTATAAAAATGAAAAGCAAAAAAGGACTTGCTGACTGTGAGAAAAGCCGTGAGGCTGAAACGCGTCGGTGGAGTGTTGGTGTAATAAAAACTTCTAAATAAGTATCCGGTTGTGCCGCCCTTCTTGTGTTCCAAAGATATATATATATATATATATATAAATCAACAGCAGTTTCCAAAGCTCCGTATACCAAACGACCCAGGAAAACCACACGAATCCAGCGTAGATGAAGGCACAAGGTTTATTAGAAGGATGAGTCCAACAAAATCTGACGCGTTTCGGGCATCCGCCCTTGCTCACAGACATATATATATATATATATATATTCATTGAAAAAACCATAGGTTTCACACATGTTATAGTGGGCTGCACATTTCACTCATACAAAACCTTTGAAATTCCCCTGTTATAGTTAGTTCAGCTAACTATAACTCGCACGCCCGCAATGCACTGCTGATGACGTCACATATCACATCACTCATGACAAGGTCAGTGACATCACTCATGACATCACTGATGACATCTAAAATGACATCACTTTTATAAATGATAATTTTAAAATGTATTAATTGTTATATTTTTATACTAATTTACTACATTGTTTTAAAGTATTTATTTTTAGATATTTTATTTTTTAAATTACATTACATACTTTAATTTAAATTGAAAAAAAATTATTTTAAAAATATTGAAATTGTAATTTTTTTATTTTTTATTTCTTTTTAAATGTATATATATTTTATATAGCAGGCAATGATAGGCCTATGGAAGGGAATTCAAGTTACTCGTAAGTACAGTTAAATTTACTTTTCAAGAATAGTAGAGAGCTGAAAGATGCAGCACGGAGGTCTCTCCTGATAACAGGTGAGTAAATCGAAATTCGTAGTTCGGCTGATTTTTGAGGAATTTTTTTAAGTTCCAAAGCTCCACACTTAGAAAAATTTCCAAGTGAAACCAGTCAATGTTAGCCTATGAAAGGAAATTACTGTAACTACGTTTAGAATTACTTTTCAGGATCAGTAGTGGGCTAAAAGATGCAGCACTGAGGTCTCTCCTGATAACAGGTGATTAACCAGAATTCGTAGTTCGGCATTTTTAGAGGAATTTTTTAAAGTTCCAAAACTCCAAACTTAGAAAAATTTCCAAGTGAAACCAGTCAATGTTAGCCTATGGAAGGAAATTCAATTTACTGTAAGGATGGTTAGAATTACTTTTCAGGATCAGCAGTGCGTCTCTTGTGATAACAGGTGAGTAAATCGGAATTCGTAGTTCGGCTGGTTTAACAGGAATATTTTGCACAATAGTGGAGGAAGGGAGTGGCGCCTCAGGTAACATGTGTGTAGACACATGCCCTGTGGTGCATTTTACGT
Source organism: Lissotriton vulgaris (assembly GCF_964263255.1). Classification (NCBI taxonomy): domain Eukaryota; kingdom Metazoa; phylum Chordata; class Amphibia; order Caudata; family Salamandridae; genus Lissotriton; species Lissotriton vulgaris. The sequence goes on from NC_141697.1 coordinate 664,164,258, forward strand.
TGGGGAATTAATTCCCCAACTTAAAACGTGCCACAGGGCATGTTTGGACTCACATCACCTCAAACCCCGCCCCCTACCTTCAGCACTGTGCAAAAACGCCCTGTAGCGTGTTCTAAGTTGAGGGATTAAGTCCCCTTGCATACTGGGGGTCCCTGGGGGCCAACTAGCCCACCAGGAACCTCCAGTAGGCACCAGGGGGCTGCGTTGCAGGGAGGTGTAAAGAGGCGCTCGGCCTCATTACAGCTCTCTGCAATCCAGCCCCCTGGCACGTCTGCAGAGGGGGAACTAATTCCCCTTGCATACTGGGGGTCCCTGGGGGCCAACTAGCCCACCAGAAACGTCCAGTATGCACCAGGGGGGTGCGTTGCAGAGAGGTGTAATGAGGCCACGCCCCTTTTTACACCTCTCTGCAATGCAGCCCCCTGGCGCTTTTACAGAGGGGGTACTAATATTCCCCTTGCACACTGGGGGTCCCTGGGGGCCAACTAGCCCACCAGGAACCTCCAGTATGCACCAGGGGGCTGCGTTGCAGAGAGGTGTAAAGAGGCCATGCCCCTTTTTACACCTCTCTGCAACGCAGCCCCCTGGTGCTTTTTCAGAGGGGGAACTAATTCCCCTTGCATACTGGGGGTCCTTGGGGGCGAACTAGCCCACCAGGAACCTCCAGTATGCGCCAGGGAGCTGCGTTGCTGAGAGGTGTAAAGACCCCACACCCCTTTTTACAGCTCTCTGCAATGCAGCCCCCTGGCGCTTTTTCAGAGGGGAAACTCATTCCCCTTGCATACTGAGGGTCCCTGGGGGCCAACTATCCCACCAGCAACCTCCAGTATGCGCCAGGGGGCTGCGTTTTAGAGAGGTGTAAAAAGGGGCGTGGCCTCATTATACCTCTCTGCACAGGAGCCACCAGGCCATAGTGGAGGCTCCTGGTGGGCTAGTTGGCCCCCAGGGACCCCTAGTATGCAAGTGGAATTAGTCCCACCTCTGCAAACACACCAGGGGGCGCATTTGCAGAGAGGTGCAGGGAGGGGGCGTGGCCTCCTCCCGATTACCTATCTTTTTTTTTTTACTTTTAAGAAGGGGGGCTGTGTACACCCCCTTCTTTTTCTTATTATGAAAGCCCCAGGGGGGTGGCAGTCCCCGGGGCTTGGGGGCCTTAGAGACCCCCATCATATTTATCAAAGCCCCGGGAGGTGGTGGTCCCTGGGACTGCGGGGGGCCGTGAGCCCCTCTGCATACTTAATAAGAAGGCCCCGGAGGAGGCGGTCCCCGGGGCTGCAGGGGGCCATGAGCCCCCCGCTATCATAATTACTTTGCCCCGGGGGTGGGGGTCCCCGGGAAAGTGTGGGGGGGATTCGGCCCCCCACACTTTTTTTACATTATGCCCCCGGGATTTGGTCCCCAAGGGGGCTAATTTTAAAAAAAGCAGACCGGGTTTTTTTTATGGGGTACGCAATTTAGAAAAAATAATAATAATTTTGGGCCTTGGCGGTCCTTGTGGGACCCACTGACCAGGCCTAGGGGGTCAAAGTGTTTGCACCCTGCCCGCTTTTTGCGTTCTGCACGTTTGTTTTTCTGCTTTCTTGGCCTCGTTTCTACCGAGGCACAAGATGGATGCCAACACTTCCTGGTTTGGAGTGTTGACAGCCAATTAGCATTCAGATTGTGCTCGGGAAGGTACGCGTACGGTAAGCGCCTCAAGATATATCCATTATTTTACTTTTGCTTTTCTCAGGAACTACTGAACGGATTTACACCATTTAACAAAAAGTGTGATCTGCGAACCGAACTCTACCTCTATGCCAAATTTGGTGTAATTCCGTTCAGCCGTTCGGGCTGTAGCCCTGGCTAAAAGGTCCTATGGAAAATTGCATGGGTAAAACATGTTTTGGGACCCCCCTTTTTTCTCAGCCCCTGCTTCACGAATCACCCCCAAACTTTCAGGGAAGGAGCGGAGCGGAGCAGGCCATTTTCTTGGAGAAATTCGCAAAGATTCGTCAACCGGCGCTAAAGTTATTCCAAATAGAATGTTGCGGATTTCCTATGGAAACTAGGTCCTAACTATAACTACCTATAGTATATATATATATATATTCACTGAAAAAACCATAGGTTTCACACCAGTTATAGTTAGGAATTAGCATTTAAAAAACCTATTAAATTCACTGAAAAAACATAGGTTTCACACCAGTTATAGTTAGCTGGAAATTTTACTGACATAAAACCATTGAAATTCCACGTTATAGTTAGTTGGACTCGGGCGTGTAATGCACTGCTGATGACGTCACATATTACATCACTCATGACATGGTCAGTGACATCACGCATGACATCACTGATGACACCATTCAGTGAATGTGTGTCTTTCTGAAAAATAAATATGTTTTATATATGTATATGTAAAGGTCGATGGAAGAATAAATGTTTAAATAAGTGTTTTAATGAATGTTTTTTTTTTTTTAAATTGATTGGTTAACTGGCTTATTAAGTGTATCTTAGTGAATACATATATTAGCGAGTAATTTTTAAATATTTAAATATATATATCAGTGTTTCACTTTGTGTATAAGTGGCTGCATGGGTTGGTGAGTAGCTACATGTGTGTGTATATGGGTTATTAGATGTTTTTTTAGTATCAGTATGAGTGTCTGTATGGTTTGGTGGGGGTATTACTTAGCACATAGATGCATCAATGACTGAATCACTGTTTGTATGTGTTTTGAAGACAGCATATGTGCAGGACTGTATGGGTGGATGAATGTGTATATGTGTATGTTAGTGAGTGAATGATTGTCTCACTAGTGTCTTTATCAGTAACGACATATGTTTTAATCTAGTATATATGTGAGTATTGATGTATATAAGTGAGTATATGTGAGATTGTAAGAGTTCCTGTTTAAATAAGTATGTGTTTCTATAAGTGATTGTTTAAGAGAGTAAGTATGTGTAAGTTTCCTTAGAAGTAAGGTGGTAGTGTGTGTATTGTTGTATATGCAAATAAATGGATGTTCAATAGTTTATTTGCATGTGTGAGTATGTGTGTGAGTAACTTTTGGATGACTGTCGCTGTGTAACAGGATGTTTAGGTGTATCACTACATATGATTAGTGAGTATATGTATGAGTGACTATATAGAACTGTTGGTGAATGAGAGAATGTGTATATAGACGGTGGAATTACTGAATTGGTTGTTGTAACTGGTATGAATACCTCCTTTTTTTGAAAATGTTAATTTCTATTTTCGAATATGTGTTTTAAGGGTTACATTACACTGAAAGGAGGCCTGTCACTCTGTCACAAGGATGGTGTCATCAGTGATGTCATGAGTGATGTCACTGACCATGTCATGAGTGATGTAATATGTGACGTCATCAGCCGTGCATTACACACGCAAGTTATAGTGAGTCCAACTAACTATAACGTGGAATTTCAATGGTTTTATGTCAGTAAAATTTCCAACAAACTATAACTGGTGTGAAACCTATGGTTTTTTCAGTGAATTTCAAAGGTTTTTTAAATGCTAATTCCCAACTATAACTGGTGTGAAACCTATGGTTTTTTCAGTGAATTTCAAAGGTTTTTTAAATGCTAATCCCTAACTATAACTTTTAAGTGAATATATATGTATATTAATATAATACCTTTTTTTTAAAGTATATTCATTTTTTTTAATGTTTCATCCTGGAGCGCTCCCGGTGCGCGTACCGGGCTCTCCCCCCGCGAAATTTACATTTTTTTTTTTTTTGGCAGATATGCCCCTCCTAAACTCCCCTCAGAAAACCTAGAGAGTCCGGGGGTGTCTACTGTGCCCCTTTTTACCCATTCCCAACATTGTTTGTCCTCCATCTTGTTTCTCAATTCGACCGAAACACAAAATGGCGGACTCCCGTAGCGCTCCCGGTACGCGTACCGAAGCGCGCACCGGTGAGCGCTCCCAAAAAAAATGTGGGAAACGAAATTACATAAAAACCACTGGACAGACTTTCACCAAATATAGAATAGACCCTACTACATACCAGTCCCTACCATTTTCCCAAATGTGATGGTATTCCATTGAGCCATTTGGGCTGTAGCCCTGTCTAAATATCCTGAGGTAAATTACGTGACAAAAACACATATGAAAGGGTTAGAATTTTCAACCAATTAAAATGTTACTTACATTTTGTACTTTTATATACTGACATTTGATTGGTTATGTACATCAATATATATGAAAAATGAGAGGGAAACCTAGCCATTTTGACTAATAGTACCTGAGGGACATTTCAAAAGAATTTTCACAGAAAACTTCAACTGCTTTGAAAAAGGTAAGTTAATATTTTTGAAGGGGAACTATGTTGTGCACTTAAAGTTAATGTGGGAAAACGTTTTCTGATAGTTATATACTATCCCTGTGTAATAGTTATAGATTGAGATAGGCTTCTCTGTTATAATAATGGATTGAGTTAGGCTTCTCTGGTATAATTATGAATTTACTTAGGCTTCATCACATGCACTTTTTAATAGTTCTACTTCCTGCCTGAAACCATACACTGCCCAAAAATTACTTCACTGTTAAAAACTCAGAAGTACCTGTCTAAACTTAAACCCAACAGTACCCTAACTCTACTAATATAGTTAATTGTTATGCAATTTTCAGAAAGAAAATGGAAGGAGAAAAACAAGCAAATGTTACTTCTATCGAAGTAAAGGTGGAAAATCCAGAAGAGCAAAAAGATAAAGTTGGTTTCATGGATGACTCTTTGGACCAACAGTTAATAGAATGTTTGGAACAAATGGAATCATGTACTTATAATTATGAGGAAATACCGGACAATATTATGTTACAAGTTTTATTAAATTATGAAAAAGAATCAGAAGAATACATTTATATTTAAGAATTTTTTTTAAAAAAACCTTTATTATGTATAAGAGAGAAGGCAATTACAGAGTTACAACCACCAAGGCTGGCCAATCAAACACAATAGGATCAACATCAAAGTACACAGCTGTTTAGCCGACAACCCGGGGGTTCGGCAGCGACAGTTCGTGATCATGTAAAGCAGGTGGTAGAGACAGGATAAGTGAAAGGTTTCACATTTTATTTTTTATATAAAGAAAACCTAAACAAAACCCAAACAAAATCGAAGCGGTACTGTGCAGAGAAACTGGCTATCCCTTGTGGCAATGGGAGGCGGGTGAGAGACGTACTACAGTATTAGAAAAGGAGAAATAACGGGGAGGGCAGGGGGGGGTGCTCCGGGAGCGAATCATGCAGTATAGTCAACAAAAAGCTAAGTACGGGGAACGTACGATCAAGGGAGAAGAAGTGGATCTGGAAGGTCGGTGAAAGGAGGGGTGCAAATCTCTCCTCGGTAGGCGTTCCATTGACCCCAAATTCTTCCCCATTTCTTGGGTCTGCCGCGGGAAACATACACTACGTTCTCTCTGAACATGGACCAGTCCATATTCTCTTTCCACTTTAAGAGCGTCGGAGACCTTGGGGAACCCCATAGTTGGGCAATGTCACGTTTAGCGATCATATTACCCAGCGTGACCCATTGGGTTTGAGCTACACTACAATCATTTGGTTCCCAGACATTCAACAGACAACGTCTAGCTTCAGGCGACAACTCCACCCCAGTCACTTCGTACATAACCGCATGCACACCTCGCCAAAACGTCGCCACCTCCGGACATTCCCAGAGGATATGCAAGAAGGTAGCCAGCATGCCACATCCACGCCTACACAATCCATCCACAGAAAAGCCCATATGTATCAGTCGTGGACCCGTGACATACACCCGATGCAATATTTTAAGTTGCACCAATCGAAGACGTGCCGGAATAGCAACCTCCTTAGGGGAAGATATCGCCGCCTGCCAGTCCTCATCGTCCAGTTCTAACCCATCACTGGTCCAAGCAGTCCGTAATTGGAAAAGGAGATCAGATCGGTCATTAATCAGCTTCTTATAAATGAGAGATATGGTGCTGTCAGGGACGTACCCATCAAGCACCCTATCCTCGAGAGGGGAGGACTCCGGGATAGTAACACCAGCAGGGAAAACCGAGTTAAGTGCATGACTGACTTGGAGGTACCGGTAATATTCCCTATCGCTCAGTTGATATTCCCGCTGGAGTGTCTCAAAGGTCTTGACTGTGCCCTTGGCCCAGAGGTCGCCCACCTTGCTAATACCGATGAGGTCCCATCTATCGAAACCCTGAGACGACCACAGGCCGCCCAGCGCTTCCGCAGCATACAACGGGGTCGACTTTGTCAATTTATCCGTCCTTCCCGTGGCGGCGGTGGCGCTCACCCAAACTCGCACCGCTACTGCAGTGGGGCCCGTGAGATGTTTACGGTCTGCTCTGGAATAAAGCGCTCGGTTGTAATCCCCCCCGGGGAGCAGCCACCTGTCCATCTCAAACGCAGGATTCGGGACAGGGCCATACATAGCGTGGTTCACCGCACTCAACTGGGAAGCCCAGTAGTAGCGCTTGATGTCGGGCAACGCAATACCCCCATCGTACCATGGCAAGGACAATTTCGCCAATGCGATACGTGGGCGCCCGCCCCATACCAACTGCCTCTGCAAGCCCTCGATCTCTCGGAAATAGCTTGCAGGTACCAAGTCAAGTGTATTTTGAATGGCATACAAGAAGCGGGGGAGAGACATCATTTTAAACAGGGCCGCCCTTCCCAAAGGGGATAGTGGCAATCCACACCACGCCGTAACATCCGACCGAAGCCGGGAGAGCGGAGGTAACAAATTCCGCTCGTAGCGAGCCTTGGGATCAAGGGAAACATAGATCCCCAGGTACTTAAAACCATCCCTGGAAACGGGTATTGGGCAGTGGCGTGGAAGAAGAAGCTCATCACCCACGAGTGGATAAATACAGGACTTGGCCCAGTTGATAACCAGACCGGAATTCCTGCCAAAGGAGCATAACACATCAAACAGGACACCCAGCGACTTACGAGGAGAGGTGAGATATAGTAAGATATCATCAGCATAAAGTGATATCCGGTCCTCGAAGTCGGGCGACCATCGGATGCCCTTAAGCGATGGTTCCCACCGCAGCCATGCAGCCAGGGGCTCAAGGGCAAGTGCGAAGAGGAGCGGTGACAGGGGGCACCCCTGTCTCGTTCCCCGTCCGAGTGCGAAGGGCTCCGAGGCCCTACCATTAACCACCACCTGTGCCAGTGGCTGCTCATACAAAATCCTGATCCACCCAATGAATTTAGGGCCGAAACCAAACTTGGCAAGAGCAGCCCACAAATATGGCCATTCAACCGTGTCGAAGGCCATTGAGGCATCGAGAGAAACCCCGCCCTTGCTAAAGCGCCATGAAGGCGACACAGGTTGAGTGCGGTATTGCGGTGGGGTATAAATCCAGATTGGTCCGGGTGGATTAAGTCTGCAATCACCGTGACCAGCCGATTCGCAAGAAGTTTAGCAAGAATTTTAGGCTCAACATTCAGAAGCGAAATCGGTCGATACGATGAACAACGATCACAAGGCTTGCCATCCTTATGGATAACCACAATTGACGCCAATCTCTGATCACGAGGAAGAGAGCCGAGATCTCGCGATGTCAAAAACATCTGACGAAGATACAGCGCCATTTTGTCGGAGCATAATTTATACAGTTCCACCGGTATACCATTAGGGCCCGAGGCCTTGCCGGAACGAAGGGAACGGATAGCGAGTGCTACTTCATCGGTGGAAAAATCCGCCTCCATAAGCTCCCAATCCGAATCCGACAGGCCAGGGAGGGCGATATCCCGAAGCAGGAGATTAGAATCCTCCTCTGGCCTATCGGAAACCGGCGCATAGATTGTTTGAAAGTGAAGGGCAAATGCTTGGACTATATCAATAGGGTCCACGACACGCACACCATCCATACGTTCAACAACAGGCACAACGCGGTTCAAGAGATCCTTCCTGTCCAGCAATGCAATCAGCTTCCCCTCCCGGAGCGACACGGCCCTCAGCTCCCAACTGTATGTCAACCACGAGCCAGAGCGGAGAGTGGTCAAAAATCCCCCTAGCATATATATTTAATAATTTTAAATTGTTTGAGACAATATTCATTTTTATATGTAATTCATGAAGTATTACCAAAATGATTATATTATAAAATGAGACTTATAGTATACTGTGCAACTTTTTTGTGTTACATAGTAAGTTTGCTCATAGTTACTTCCTTTCTCCCACTATATTATCTACAATGTGTAATATACATCTCTTTTTCATCATAAGGGAGCAGGATACACTACCCATCATCCACTAGGCCTTCTCAGGAAGTGCTAAAAGTATCTGCTTCTGCTTTCTTGACAGACTATGGTATGGATTCCATATACCACAATAACTTCTGTAACAACATGCAAGATATCTACAGAGGAGAAGGTGTACATTAAATTTAAGGGACAGATTTACAAGCCCCTTGCGCCACCTTTGCGTCACTTTTAACATAGGAAAAGTGACACAAAAGTGGCGCAAGGGGCTTGTAAATCTGCCCCTAAGTCTTTACATTGGAACCTACATGTAGGTACTTAAATCAAAAAAAAAAACAACAACAATTTAAGGGGCAGATTTACAAGCCCCTTGTGCCACCTTTGTGTCACGTTTAACATGAGAAAAGTGACGCAAAAGTGGCGCAAGTGGCTTGTAGATTTACCCCTAAGTCTCTACATTGATACCTACATGTAGGTACTTAAATAAAAAAAAAACAACAAAAAGATTTTTTTTTAAAAAACAGCGAAATTTTTTTAAAACTGTCATTTTTTTCCCCATGGTATGCTCCCCGGTACGCTCCCCGGTGCGCTCCCCGGTGCGCTCCCCGGTGCGCTCCCCGGTGCGCGTACCGGGCGCTCCCCCGCGCAAATAAAAAAATGGAAAAAAAATTTTTGCCCCGCGGGGTCCTTTTTTGGCCCCCACATCAAACCTAGGGGGCCGGGGGGTCTACTCTGCCCCCTTATGGTCATTTCCCCCTTTGTTTTTGCCACCTCTTGTGTCTCGATTTTACCAAGACACAAGATGGGGCCGCTCCGGACTGTTTTGAATGTTTACAGACACCCGAGAGCCAATCAGCTTTCCGTGCGCAAGTCGCGTAGCGCGGCCGGTGCGCTCCCCGGTGCGCGTACCGGGGCACTGCCATAGATATATATATTTTTTTGAACCTAAATTACTCAAAAACCACTGGAGCACATATCTTGAGACATAGCAAAGGCACATCGGGCTACCAGTCCCTACAATTTTGCCAGGTTGGTGCAAATCCATTCAGCCGTTCGGGCTAAAAGTGAGTTCGACCGCCCTATGGAAATTAACAGGAGAAAACACGTTTTGGGACCCCGCTTTTATCTCGGCCCCCGCTTGACGAATCCCCCCCACATTTTCAGGGAAGGAGCGGAGCGGGCCGCAAACTTTGAGAAATTCACGAAGATTCGTCTACGGTGCCAAAGTTATTCCCAATAGAATGTTGCAGATTTCCTATGGAAAGTAGATCCTAACTATACCTACCTACTGGCGACCGCCAGTAGGTAATATATATATATATATATATATATATATATATATATATATATATATATATATATATATATATATATATATATATATATATATATATATATATATATATATATATATATATATATATATATATATATATATATATTTATATACACACACACACATATATATCGTTCTTCTTATTTAGGGAAGACTTTCCACCCCCAAACACCCCCATTTTTTTGCTGAATTAGAATTAGGGCTCCCGGTTTTAAGGTATTTTGTTTTACCATTTCCGTCTGTATCTATCCATATTTCTTTTTTGGCCATCTTATTAGTATTTATCTATATTTATTTTGTGTTTTGAGAATATATGGAGTCACAAAATGATGTATTTCCGCATTTATTTAACTGATAAACATGCACTCATACTTTGCTGCTTGTCGCGTTTCAACAAATTAGGCAGCCTAATATAGCAAAACACTACACCTACAAGTAAATATGCACACTATAATACAAATATATGTTACCATACAACTGCATTTAGGAAAATCTCAACCTATTTTTCACTTCCCATGCTGCCTATCTGCTGAGCTGTTGTCCTAGAAATCATGAAAAACAGCATGGAGAGTCATCCACAATTAGCAATTTTTTGTATTATTCCGCTTTTAAAAATAAATACAGACAGGAAAAACGTTGTTTTCTGTCTGTAATTATCTATAAAAAAATCAGTATAAGGTTAAAACCGGGTGCCTTAATTATAATTTTTTTATCTAAGTGGAAGGGAAACCCCATATTCCCCCTTTTTTTTAACTACCTTCACCACAACATAACCTTACCTATTCCTCAACCCTAAAGCCCCAAAGACCTAAACATACCCTTAGCACCCATCCCAACCACTACAAATAACCTTAATACCATTAAGCTTACCCACCACTAATCATAGAAATGCCCTTACCACACTACACCCCCTATAGCCTAAACACACCCTTGCAGCCTACTCACCCCTATAGCCTAAAACACTCTTACCCCCATACCCCTGAACACCCCTAAACCTATAAATACCCTCGCCATCCTATGCCCCAACCCGCCCCTTCACCCAATTACCCTTATCACACAGCAAATGATGTGTGGTACATCTGGTTTCCCTCTGTTATGCTCCCCTCCAACCTCCTGTCTGCCCCAAAAAAAACAGTAAACAAAGGCAAATAGCTCTTGCATACCCCAGATATATTTGGATTTGTCAATGCGTTTTTAAATATACTGCATATGCTATGCAACATGGCATAAAAAGGAAAAAAAGTACTATTACTAGGTCAATGCTGGCTGCGTCATAGTACTTTTTTTTTCTTTACTATAAGCCTGTGCTGCTGTGCAGCATATCTAGTAAAACATTGAAAAAGCCAATAGATCTTGCTTAGGTGAAACTATTGGCTTTGCTAACGCTTGTTACTGTAGTCATGCATGTGCCTTCAGGTTTGGCCAGGACAGCAAGTTGCCTCAATTAGTGATTGAGACAGCTAAAAAAGTGTACCACATTTGCAAAACAGGGCAGTTTTGAATGCGTACGGAAAACTGCTTGTGCTTTCAAGGTATGGAACACGCCATGTATTTGTGCTTACTGCAGGCAGTGCTTGTGATAATATCTGGGAAATCAACAGCAAAAACCGGGCCAGCAGCCGATTAAACAGGTCACAAACAGCTAAAAACAAAGGCCTGTAAGACCAGCCTTGTTACCCTACAGACCAGTGAACCTGTGCCTCCCATGAAGCTGTTCATATGTTAATGCATTTAACACCTCGCCATGTCCTTTCATACAAAGGGACAAAGCAAAAGGGCCATGCATTAGCATATTTAATTTATTTACACTGCAAGTCCCTTCAGAATACTGATGGGACCCCAGCAGGATCTCGTTTTAAATGGATTCCCCTTTTGCAGCGCATGCATGAACGAAAAACCTATTTCTACGATGCTGCAATCCTTTTTAAAAGAGCAGCTGGGGAAGTCTTTCTCTCCTTGCCTGTAATCCGTTGTGCGCTCTGACGGGGAGCTGGGCGCTGTGAAAGAGTAAGGCACTGGGAACATAGGTTAGGACCTTTTTTCTATTCAAAAAGCATTTTTTCTTTTACCAATATCTTTGACACCGGTTGACGGATCTTAGGGAAATTTTCAAAACCAATGGCCCACTCACTTAAACTGGGGTGTTGACAATTTCGGAGTGATTCATCAAGCAAAGCCAGAGAAAAAGGGGGGTCCCAAAACGCGTTTCTCCATGTTAAATTCCAAAGGAAACTTTAGACAACAAAATAGAGATGGGCAGAAGAGGTGGAGTAAATAACAAATTTGTTAATCACTCATGAGTGGGACCATGTCCACACAACACTCTCATGTGTTGCAGGAGGAGACACACTGGATTCACAAACCATTGTATCTTTTATACCATTTTATAGCAATGTAAGCATGTGAACAGAAATGGAAAGAACAAGCTTAGAAATAGCCCTCAGCAAACAAGGGCATATGGATGACTACGTGTCAGCAAAGTGGGAGGGGTATCAGGAAGCTTATGGCAGCAGTAAACAGTCAACAGATAACATCTAAGACCAGGTGCACTGACAGCTACAAACCCCCAGCACAAACCCCCAGTACGTACATTTCTTAGCTAGGAGGTCAACTAAAATAGATAAAACAAGCAGAGTAAAAAAGACGAACAGCAGGGGACAGAAGAATTAAGAAGGAAACAAAATGGACACCACAGCCAAAATAGCTGTCGCTTATGCAAACGTAAAATATTACACGTTTCCACAGATGACCCTTTCAGCATAAGCTAAGACATTTTCTTATGCTTCAAACGGGGTACGATAAACAACATGGGTGTCAATTAACATTATATCACAGATTTCTCGTTCCATTGCTGAACGGGCATTTACATTTTGAACATTCGTTTTAGATGTTAAACTAATAGTACAATTGGAAATATAGAGGGAACAAAACATTGGTCCATATTGAATACATAAGAAACAAGAGAAGAGAATTGCAATAATTATGAATAAGGCCAACAATATTTCCAGACTCCATACAGAAAATATGTTCCAGAACCATCCAGCCCAAGTCCATGTTGCTGCGTCTTGATGTATCTCAGTGGCTATTTTATGCATTTTGTAAATAGCATCATAAACAGAAGGGGTGTGGTCAGGTATGAACATGCAGCAACTGCTACCGATAATGCGACATGCTCCACCACAATCAGCTAAGATAACATCTAAAACCATTTTATTTTGCAAAGTCACAATTTTCGGAATTTGAAGTTCTTCTGTAACATTTCCAAGCGCCAATCCTGTCTGATTAGTCACAGTCTCTTCTACACGGGTCAAGTGTCTTATTTTCCTGCTATTTAAATCTGCACCAACAAAGGAAAAGAGTCCCAAATTAAAGGCAACATATTGCTGTAATGCAGTGTCAGTTTGATTAATTTCATCATTATTCATAGTTCTTTTGAATTGGTTCAAGGAAATGTCATTAAACAGTTTTTGATCTTTATGATAAGATGTAGGTGCTAAGAACACAGGAGGAAGCAAGAAGGACACATAGCATATTCCAGACTATCCAATTGGTAGATGACAGTAACCTTTACTGCCACAAATGATGTAAGTGTTGTGTGAGGATAGAAAACTGCTATTGTTCATTCCAGTATTATCCAATATTGTAGTACAGTCACTTTTTCCCACTGGGATACTACCAAAACTGCTCACACAAAGATTTGCTCAGGGTCTACTAACAGCGATAACAGGAGGCCTGTTACCCATTGGCCGTTGAATGTTGGGGAAAAGATAGCTTGTGGAGGAATCTCATTTGCAATACTCCTCCATTTCCCATACAGTTCCTTTGGCTTGTGGGTCCCCTTCCTCACCAGGGTAACAAACCTTAATGAGTTTTGCATTGAGTCCTCCTACATCAGTTAGAGTAATATTAGCGATTTCAGAGGCCCATAACAGTGCGAATCAGGCTCTACAGGAACCATTATGTGAGAATGGCAGAGGAATGAAAGGTGTTCCTCCCTTCTTCTGATGGGCGGGCGTCATTCCACATACCCATCAGTTGGTAGTGTTCGTAGCATTATGAGTATGATGCAACATTTGTATGACAGTGCTATCGAGATATGACATTCGGTGCTTCTTTTCATGATAGGGAAGAGTGAAATAATAAGGTTCAGTGGGGGCAGGAGTAGTAGAGACAGTAAGTTTTGAGCTGGAGCTACTTCCTTCCCAACCCACATTATCACAGCAATGATTACAGTAGTCAAAGTAAGTCCAGTATTAGAAATTGTGCATTTGTTACAGATGTTTACAGCATTCGATTTTTTCTCCTCAAGCATGTTCATTTTGTCGGCAAACAATAAAACAGATGGTGCCCTAAGGTTCTGGGCATAGCTTGCTTAATCTCCACAACAGCCCCAGCAGCGCTTGGATGCCTGGCTTCACCTTGGGGGTGCCCAGGAGTGGAAATTTCACAGGAAAGCCAGGATGGGTTCCACAGCGGTATGAATACAGCGCTACGAGGCCTCCGGGTAGAAGTGCGCTATATAAATACAATACATTTACATTTACAAATACAATACATTCTCTAACATTGAAACGAGCGACGAGTAGTCACTAAAAGACAGATGGTGCCCTAAGGTTCTGGGCAGGCGTTGGTTTCTTCACTAACGTTGAGACGAGTAGTCACTAAAAGACCACCCCCTTTGTAGTCAGTCTTTAACCAACCCAGGACAGTGGCTCAAACAGTCTCCTTCTGGGGGACCTTTGTTTGCTTGGAGCCTTACCTGCTGCCACTTTTCCACCGCTGCAGCAGCCTTCTGCCTCCCTCCCGCCACCGCTTCTTCCCGCCAGCGGCCGCAGAGAGGAGGGGGCTCAGAGGACACCAGGGCCCAGGGACTACATTTCCAAGACGCCCCGCAGCGGAAGCCACAGCCACAGGTATTTGCCGCGCCAGGAGGCGCATTTAAAGAAGGTCAGCCCCGGTGGAGCTGGGGGACCTTTGTTTGCTTGGAGCCTTACCTGCTGCCACTTTTCCACCACTGCAGCAGCCTTCTGCCTCCCTCCCGCCGCTGCTTCTTCCCGCCAGCGGCCGCAGAGAGGAAGGGGCTCAGAGGACACCAGGGTCCAGGGACTACATTTCCCAGACGCCCGCAGCCACCGGTATTTGCCGCGCCAGGAGGCGCATTTAAAGGAGGTCAGCCCCGGTGGAGCGGGGGGACCTTTGTTTGCTTGGAGCCTTACCTGCTGCCACTTTTCCACTGCTGCAGCAGCCTTCTGCCTCCCTCCCGCCGCCGCTTCTTCCTGCCAGCGGCCGCAGAGAGGAGGGGGCTCAGAGGACACCAAGGCCCAGGGACTACATTTCCCAGATGCCCCGCAGCGGAAGCCGCAGCCACCAGTATTCGCCGCGCCAGGAGGCGCATTTAAAGGAGGTCAGCCCCGGTGGAGCGGGGGGACCTTTATTTGCTTGGAGCCTTACCTGCTGCCACTTTTCCACCGCTGCAGCAGCCTTCTGCCTCCCTCCCGCCACTGCTTCTTCCCGCCAGCGGCCGCAGAGAGGAGGGGGCTCAGAGGACACCAGGGACTACATTTCCCAGACGCCCACAGCGGAAGCCGCAGCCACCGGTATTTGCCGTGCTAGGAGGCACATTTAAAGGAGGTCAGCCCCCGCGTCGCGGGATCGCGCGTGGGATTGCGCCGGGCTAAGCCCGGGCAAAGGGTGGGCTGTCTGAGGCCGTTCGAGGTCCGGACGAGGCCGGGCTGGCCTAGTCCCTTAAGACATCGAGCTTGAGTTAGGGATCATAGACAAGATAAGTGATTTGTGCTTGTATTGTCTTTGTAGTTCAACTTTTGGGTCGAGCTCTTGCCTTGGGACCATTGGGGATTCTATGTGATTTTAATATAGTGAAGGTTAGCTATGCGTAAAACCAGCCGCAAAGTGGGAATCAGGACACTCAATGCCTATCTCCACCGAGCAGAGATAGCTGTGGATAAGGAGATCGATCTCGTAGAAAGAAGGCTCTCAACGACCTGCTTTGCTTACCTTTAATTATGGACCCTGACCCTGTTATAAGAAGTAGTAATATTTCACAGAGCCCTAGGCAGGTTTGTTTACACCCCCTAAAAAATGATGCTGCTTTGACCACTAACTTAACTAATTCTGCTTGTCCGCCTATAGTGAGCCCCACAGCTTCTCTTCCCATTACCAGTTCCAGACAGCTAAGGGGTGCAGTAGGTTCTAAGAGTCGGGAACCCCAGGTAAAAGGAAGGCGATTAGTGCCCCTAAAGGCCCCAGACATAGTGCAAAGCACGCTAAAAAAGGGAACTCCATACTCGGGTTGGGGGTAGAACACGAGTCAGATGAAGGCCAACTGACCGTCCCTGTTGTTGTAGGTGGGAATAATCCTGCTGTCTTCGATCTGGACGTGAACAGGGGTGCCTTTAATTCAGCACTTCTCACCCAATTGGAGGACAGGTTGAGAGCTTTACTCTCTCCTGTTATGGATAAGCTGGCCTTGATTGATCTGAGACTGTGGGCCCTTGAGGAACTCTTTAATAAAGAACGATCACCTCAGACCAACAGATCAACTCCTCATGATAGCCCAAATCATGTCACAATATTACCAAGCTCAGGACCTAGTAAAGTTCCAGTGGCCCCAGCAGGGTCAACTACTAACACTATGGCCTCGGGTACAATAAATAAAACCGGAGTTATGCCCAGGGCCAGAGACCCAGTTGTGAGCCAGAGCAATTTAAAAAATGGCCTCCCAGATGAACTACCTCTCCATCTCCCTCCTGAGGCATGCCCATACACTATTATTCTGGCCAATGTACCAAAAGTATTAAATGGCAGGCCTGAGAACTGGATGTCTCTTAAAAATAAAGCTCTTCATTGTTTGAATACCAAAACAGTCCTGGGACAAAACCTTTACAAAAATTTTAAGATGGTGAGAAGAGTGATCAGGGTGGGGGAAACAAGGAAAATTTTGTTTGGGGATTGCATTGTGGTTAATTTTTCATCTCCTGCTCTGGTGAAACATATTTTAAGACATGTAGGTTCTTATAGGATACATAATGATTCTATTAATGTTCTCCCACTAGGCTTTTTTATCCACCCAAGGATAGAGATTATTACACAGGCTCCCAATGTGTTTTGCATCCCAACACAAAATAGATCTGAGTCCCTTTCTAACCTTGAGGAGAACGATTGACTGGATTACATTTCATTTGAAGACTCTTAAATGCCCAGCGGAACTGTAGAAAACATAGAGACCTCTGGTATAATCCCTCCAGCTAGAGTGCCTCAATCAGGAACTAGGATCCTTAGCTGGAACATTGCCGGGCTAAACAGTAAGGCAAATGATCTTAAGTGGAGGGATTGTCTTACTGATTGTGACATCATCGTGCTCCAGGAAACTTGGGATATTAAAAATACTTTTCTTTTGGATGGGTATGCAGCATTTTGGTCGGCAGCAGTTGCTTCCCCTATAGGGAGGGCGAAGGGTAAACTTTTAACCCTTATCTCATTAAAAACTGAGGGCACTTATACTAAAGTGGAGACAGGTACGCCTTACTGTTTGGCCGTGGAAATTTCAACCAAAACCACTGGTACTTGGCTCATTGTTAATTTCTATAATTCTTTTGACAAGGCCTTTTTTACGTTTAAAGCATTTTATTAAGACAAAAACATAGGGAGAGGGAACTGGAGGTTAGGGTTACATACATTTGAGCAAAAGAAATGAGCATGACACTATGAGTGCGACGGTGGACCAGTCCGCTGTGGAAAAAGAAGCAACAGCAAATGAAAACAGCTAAATGTAAGCAATATCTCCAGTCTGAGCATGGTCAACACCATCAGTCTGAGCAGAGAGTAATAAGCAATAACACAAAGAGGCCCAACCCACCATCCCCTAGAACCCCCCCCCCAGAACACCCCAACTCCCCCCAACAACCCCCCACCCCCCCGTCCAATGTACCGCTAATAACATTTCCTGCCCCCCTACCGCCCCCCCCCCCCCACAAGCCCAGCCCCGCCACCCCTCCTAGTCTGCTGGAATCACTGGTGGCGTCAACCTTAGGAGCCTGAGGTACCTCGGGCAGGTGAGTTCCCTAAATTCCGTAGTTAAGAGCGCACGAAAGGGTTGCCACAGCTCATCAAAGTGGTCTATCTCCCCCGCTACCGTGAGTGACAATTTTTCCATGCCCAGCACATGCCAGAGCCTGTGCAGCCAGCCAGTGATGGAGGGGACCGTGGTGGTGCGCCAGTGGATTAGGATGTTCTAAACCGCTGAGCCCAGCGCTATCGCGATTTGCCTGCCCCTGCGGGACTTCAGCGGATACATCAGGCCATTAGGAAGGCCCAGCAATATATACGCCGGAAAGCGCGGTAATTCAATTTCAAAATGCTTATCAACCTCATCAAGAACCTCCTTCCAATAAGCGGCCAACAAAGGACAATCCCAAAGAATATGCGAAAGGGTCCCCACCTGACCACAACCTCTCCAGCACTCCTTCTCGATATGCCTGTTCATCTCGTGCAGTCTCTCTGGGGTGTAATACCAGTATGTGGACACCTTGGTGAATGTCTCAGTGAGGCCAGTGTGATATGCTGAGTGCCTCACACGGTGCGCAATCTGGTCCCACTCCCTATGGCTAAGTGTCCTACCCAATTCCCTGTGCCATCGCTCCCTGCCCGGGTTATAGTAGTGAAACGGAGGGGGCTGTAAGAACTTGTAGAGATCAGTGTTCGGTTTAGCACCGGAGGAGCGGGTCACCAACCACCGCTCATATGGCGTTATCTGACGATCAGCGGTGTCCCGCACCTGGGGTTGAAGCGCCCAGTGCCGGACCTGCATATATCGCAGTCTATCCGACTCCGGCAAGTGGAACTCCTGTTGGAGGTGCTGAAAGGGGACCACACCCTCCGACCCATAAATCTGAAAAAGCGCTTGGCAGCCCGCCGCTCTCCAATGGGAGAAAGCTCCCGGCTCCATCCCTGGGGAGAAATCCGGATTACCCACTATGGGCGTAAACGGCGAGGGGAACGTGGTAAGTTCCTGAACCTCGCAAACTGTGTCCCACACCCTCAGGGGAACCCGCGTGACATAGGAAGCATAGAGGTTGGGGGGGCGGTGAACTCGGCGCAAGAATGGAATCTCCTGGAGGGTACGCCCTGCCACCGCTTGGTCCTGAAAAAGCCAGTGCTTATCGGATTCCCACCTGCTCCACTCCACAAGGCAACGCAGCTGCGCTGCCTGAAAATACTTCCGGAGGTCCGGAATACCAAGGCCCCCCGCCTCCGGGGCCAACGTGGAGAGAACCCTCTTCATCCGCGGCTTGCGGCCTTGCCAGACAAAGCGTGCGATGTCAGCTTGCGTCTGCCTGATCCAACCCACTGGAGGCTGGAGCGGCAAGGCTCGGAAAAGGTATAGGATCTGGGGCAGAACCGTCATCTTGACCGCAGCAATCCTGCCAAGCCAAGACAACAGGCCCTTGCTCCAGCGGCCAAGCTCCTCCTTGATCTTCTTACCAAGAGAGGTGTAATTAGCCGTTACCATCTCTGGTAACGTCGGCGCCAGCAGAATCCCCAGGTAGGGCACCAGGGATGATGACCACTGCATGGGGAAGAGCCGCTGGAGGTCCCGTCTAGTATCCGCAGCCAGAGACACATCCAGAGCTACCGATTTGCCCATATTCATTTTGAAACCGGCCACTCGTGAAAAAGCGTCCAACTCGTGGATGCAGGCGGGAAGGGACCTCCTGGGGTCGTCCAGGGTCAGCAGGACATCATCCGCATAAAGACTGAACGTGTGAACATACTGCCCCATCTTGATCCCGATTGCATCCGGGTTTTGGCGGATCCTCTGGGCAAATGGCTCCATGTAAAGAGCAAAGAGGAGTGGGGAAAGCGGGCATCCCTGCCTAGTGCCGCGCTCGATTGCAAAACTGCGGGAGCTGCACCCATTGACCCTCACCGTCGCCGAAGGGTACCTGTAACAATTGAAAACCATCGAGCAGAATTTATCACCGATGCCCAATTTCTTGAGCACCTGCTCGAGGTAAGGCCAATGAACCCTGTCGAAGGCTTTCTCGGCATCCACCGCCAGCAGCATCCGCTCGCCCGGGATCCGCGAAGCCTTCTCCAGAATGTGCGTCACTCGCTTAGTATTGTCGACAGTCTGTCTGCCGGGCACAAAGCCAGCCTGGTCGGCCTCAACCAAACCCGGGAGGTGCAGGGCCAGCCTGGATGCCAAAATCCCTGTGTACAACTTGAGGTCGACATTCAGGAGCGAGATGGGCCTATATGAGCCACATAAGGCCCGATCCTTCCCAGGCTTCGGGATCACTGAGACCGTCGCCCTCAGGAGATCCGGTGGGATAGCTCCTGATTCGGAGAAAGAGTTAAACAGCCGGGCGAGGATAGGGGCCACAACAGGGCAAAAGGTTTTGTAAAACAGGGACGTGTAACCGTCCGGGCCCGGGGCTTTCCCGTGCTTGAGTCTAGCTATCGCGGAAATCACCTCCTCAACGTGGATATCACGCTCAAGATATTCCGCCTGAGCGGGGTCCAGTGCCGGAAGGGTCACAGATTCCAGATATTCCACGGCTTCCCGCGACGAGGGGGGCTCCCCGGCGTACAGCGCCTCATAGAAACTACAAAAGGTTTCCGCCACCTCCGCATCACCGGAAACAGCCACCCCGTCCGTATCCAAGAGTTCCTTCACCACATTACGCTGTTGCGCGACACGGAGCCTGTGTGCTAAGAGTTTGCCACACCTATCCCCCCCTGTGTAGAATGCATGTTTCAGACGTAGCGCTGCGTATTCCGCCCTGTCCATGTCCAGCGCCGACAGGAGCTTCCTGGCAGCCTTCAACTGCCTCCAAACCCTTGGAGCACCCGTACGGCGGTGGACCTGTTCTAGCTCCCGGACCTGGGAAGTCAGCTCCTCCCTCTTCCGCTGCCGCTCCCTGTTCTCTGCCGAGGAGATGGAGATGAATTCCCCCTTGAGGACCGCCTTCAGCGCCGCCCACTGTGTCGCCAATGAGGTGTCCGAGTTACTGTTGTGTGCCTGGTATTCCCGTATTGCTTCCTCAATATGTTTTACAACTGTTTATTTGTGTAAAAGGGTGTCCCTAAGGCGCCACACCCCCCGAGAGGGGGAGGGCGCCGGCCACGCAAACGTGCCCACGACCGGCTCATGATCAGACAGTGTCAGGACCCCAATGTCCGCCGCCGTGGCAGCGGCACGCATCGGTCCACTAACCAAAAAGTAGTCCAACCGTGCGTAGGTCCGGTGCGCATGCGAGTAATAGGAATAATCCCTATCTGTAGGGTGGAGGGTGCGCCAAAGGTCATGTAGGTCCATGTCGGTGATTCGGGCCTTCCCGGCTTGGGAGAGGTCCCCAGTCTGCGGGAATCGCTGCGCTGACCTATCTAATGCAGAATCGAAGACTCGCTGCGCTGACCTATCTAATGCAGAATCGAAGACTATGTTTAAGTCACCCCCCAGGATAACATGACGATCGGGGGAAGCAGTTACATCCACCAGTACCGAATCTAAAAAGCATTCTTGATGGTCATTCGGGCTATATAAGGAGCCAATAGTAAACGACGTACCCCCCAGGCGGAGGCGGTATGCCAAAAGCCTCCCCTTCTGTTCAGCAAATTTATACAACACTTCCCCCTTGAAGGAGCTCGCCAGTAGAATAGCTACCCCCGCAGTCTTGGACGCAGCAGAGGAGAAAAACTGGGTGGGAAACCTGGCAGAGCGCATTCTGTGACAGTCACGGGACAACAAGTGGGTTTCTTGCAGAAGGCATATATCAGCTTGTGTCCCCTCCAGCAGAGACAAAATCGCCCTACGCTTTACAGGGTTATTCAGACCCTTAACATTAAGGGTCACCACCTTCAGAGACGACATATCTCCAAGAGTCCGGAGACGCTATGTCTCGGGCAGGAGGGGGAGGGGCGCAGGGCAGCAGCGCAGGACAGGCAAAATAGGACCAAGCGCTAACACAGAAAACATCGGACGGTTCTTCCCCAACCCCTGAACAACTCCCGACTCCACCCCAAACGAACCAATGGCAACTAGCCAAATTCCAACTCAAACACAAACAACCCATTGTCCCAGCAAGCCCCAAAACGGACAAGTCTGCAGAAAGTACCAAAAGTGGACGTCCGGCCACTCGTTTCCCCCGCTCCCCCCCGGCCCTCCCTCCGACCCCCAAACCTGGCACCGAAGAAGCTATATCCATCTCCCCCCGGAGTGAATCTAGGCCGTCAAGGCCACACCGTTCAAGGCGGCAGAGTCCCTGGCCGCTTCTCTCAGGGCGCTGGCCATGTCCGCTCTGATGGTGGGCGAGTCAGGCCGCCCGGCACTCGCCTCCGATCTCCTTCTCGCCGACCGCCGTCGTCCCCCTCTGTCTGAGCGCCTCCAGGTCGGTGTCGCTCCATCCTCCTCAGTAGCCGTGAGACCCAAGACGCCGCAAACATCCTGTAAGGAGCGCAGCTGGTGCAGTACCCCATTCCAACGGAATATCAGACGAAAGGGATGCCCCCAGGAGTACGGTGTCTCGTGCTCACGCAGGAAATCGGTTGCAATCTTGAAGGACCTGCGCTTCTGCAACATGATGGCAGACAGGTCCTGATACAGCGCCACAGGTCGCTCTCGAAACGTCAATGGTTGTTTTCTGCGGGCCTCGGACATGATGCGCTCCTTCACTGGAAAGTCAGGGAGGTCACAACCTCAGCATAATCTCCTACGCCGACGACACCCAGCTGATCCTCTCCCTGACCAACGACCCCGCCTCCGCCAGAGCCAACCTGCACGAAGGGATGAAAGAGGTAGCCGAGTGGATGACGACCAGCCGCCTGAAACTGAACTCGGACAAGACGGAGGTCCTCATCCTGGGCTCCTCACCCTCCGCCTGGGACGACTCCTGGTGGCCTCCTGCCCTGGGCACCGCACCCAAACCGACAGACCATGCACGCAACCTGGGCTTCATCCTGGACTCCTCCCTCTCCATGACCAGGCAAGTCAACAACGTCTCCTCGGCGTGCTTCAACATCCTACGCATGCTACGGAAGATCTTCTGGTGGATCCCCACCGAGACCAGGAAGACCGTCACCCAGGCCCTCGTCACCAGCCGACTGGACTACGGCAACGCCCTCTACGCCGGTACCACCGCCAAGCTCCAGAAGAGACTCCAGCGGATCCAGAACGCCTCAGCCAGACTCATCCTCGACATCCCACGAACCACCCACATCACCAGACATCTGAGAGACCTTCACTGGCTCCCCGTCAACAAAAGAATCACCTTCCGCCTCCTCACCCACGCACACAAAGCCCTACACGACCAAGGCCCAAGCTACCTCAACAGCCGGATCAACTTCTACGCTCCCAAACGCCACCTCCGATCAGCCAACCACGCCCTCGCCGCCGTCCCCCGCATCCGAAGAGCGACTACAGGAGGAAGGTCCTTCTCCTACCTGGCCGCCAAGACCTGGAACTCCCTCCCGACCGACCTGCGCCTGACCCAAGACCACCTCTCCTTCAGGAAGAAGCTGAAGACCTGGCTGTTCGAGCAGTAGCGGCACCCCCCCCCCCCCCCCCCCCCCCAGCGCCTTGAGACCCTACGGGTATGTAGCGTGCTCTATAAGTGTCACTGATTGATTGATTGATAGGCCAAGATGTCCGGCGGAGGTGCCGCCGACTGTCGCTGTCGGCCGACTCTGTGGGCCCTGTCGATGCGGATCGGGAAGTCCGCGGCCTCTCCCAGAATCTCCCGGAACAAGTCCTGCAAGTAGCCCACCAGGTCTGTCCCCTCGTCTGCAGACGGTACACCCCGTACCCGTATGTTATTCCTCCTCGACCTGTTCTCCAGGTCCTCGTTATGGGCTTGGAGTTCAACATGTTGCTCCCTGAGACGGAGAACGTCCTCTTGCAAATGGACAATCTCGTCGTCTCGACGTTGGGCTGCCGCCTCCACTGTCTCCATCCGCTCGCCAAGGCCCTCCACTTCCCTGCGGACCTCGCGTACTTCACTGGCCACCTCCTGCTTCAGCGTCTGGAAGTCTGCTTTGAGCGAGCTGAACAGTTCCTCCATGAAGGACCTCGTGACGGGGGGCTCACCCCCGGTCGGGTCCGCAGCGGCTCGGGAAGAGCCCGGAGACGGTTGCACCCTGTCCCGCTGTTGCTGGGCCCTGCTAAGCATGTCCGGCAGGGTGCGGTCCCCCTTCCTCGATCCTCCTTTTCCGGACATTCGAGTCCCGTACGCTTTCGCACTCAGCCAGAGCAGGAACACTGGCTTCGGCCACCTACAATAGGCTCAGCCCTCGATGAGTATCCAACGTTCGGTAGAGTCCCTCAGGTAGGAACTCCCGGCCCGGTGGGGGACCTGCGCCACAGATGACAAAATGGCGGGCCAGTCTAGTCACATAGAGCCGTTCGGTGCCCAGCCAAGACTTCGACAGGGACCTCCGCCAGGGGACCCCCGGCTGGCGCGTCCCGCAGGAAGGGAGAGCCGTGCAAAAGCAGGGGTGTAGGAGACAACCTCAAGCGACACTAAAGGAGAGCTGCGTCGCCGTCGTCGCGAAGACAAGATGGCGGTTGGGCGGGGCCGGGTAGATTGTCCAGGCCTGGCGATGCCACCTGGGCCGCTCTAAGAGCCAGGCAGACAGAGGAAAGTTCTATCCAGGGCCGTCCAGCTAGGCAGGAGAGGCAGTAGACCTGGCTCCGAGTCGAAGCATTGTCGCTGCACCACATGAGTGGCCACCACCGCAAGTCCAAGCATCACCACGATCACACGGCAGAGTCCTTGCGTAGCGGAGTCACACAGCCGTTGTCCCTCCGACACTCCCCCGCCGAGCACCGGGGCGAGTTTCACTCCAGAACGCTAGATATCAGCACCAGGCCCCAGCCGAGGCATCCGGACAGCGCCCCGCTCTGCTCTGCCACCTAGGCGCACCTCCGTCCTGCAATCGGTCTTTTAGCGTGCTTCCGCCGGAGCGATCGGGGCCAAAGTAGCATCAATGTGTGCCCCAAGGTCTCCAGCGCCCGTCTCTCAGCCGCTGAGCTTCAGCGGGGGGAGAGAAGCTAACGAAAAAGGGCTCTGGCCTAGTCGGGCTGGAGGAGCTGCGGGAAGAAGCGTCTGCTCACCCCGCCATCTTGGCCACGCCCCCCGACAAGGCCTTTTTTAATGAACATTTAGTCAGTCTATATGAATTCTTAGAACGGTATAATGTTAAAAATATAAACTGGTATTCGGTTATAGTGCTTGGAGATTTTAATGTTCATCGTTGTAATGGTAATTGTTATGTCTGGGACAGTTTAGGACCAGCTAACCAAGATAATATTCATCTTGAGCATTCCCCGCAGGGATCATATTTCAAAGAATTGGTAGGTGGAAATGATCTGATCTACCCAAATCAATCTAAGGGGGACGTCCCAACTTTTAAAGGCAAAGGCTCTGGGTCAACTGTTGACTATATCTTTGTCAGCCTAAATGTGGCTAACAGGGTATGCCAGTATAATGTTTCCTGGTCCACCTATAATGATCATAACCCTGTAATGCTGACCCTGGTAGATGACCTAAAGAAAAAAGATAAATCCAATTTGACAGTTGGCATGTTGGCTTTCAGACCCACCGACCAAGCACGACGATTGAAATGGTGCCGGGTGGTGCCTAAGGAGTTTGAGGAAAACTTGATGGCAAAAGTTGGTCAAGAAATGTCCATCTGCTTGACAGACGGCTTAGTCGGCGAGGAGGTCCTTACGGCCTACAGTAGAATTTGTACCCAGATCGATAGTGATCTTAAAAAAGTAGTTAAGGGTCAACCAAGGAACGGGGAGAAATGGTTTGACCACAACTGTTCAATAGCCCATCAGAAGTTGATGGCAGCATTGAAATCCAACCCTCCTGATAAAGCGGAAGTAGCTATCCTTAGGAAACTATACAAAATGGCACAAAAATAGCGGAAAAAGGAAATTAGGGAGGAGGCTTGGAATGAGCTTTTATCCATTGATGTGATCAAAAATGGCGCCAAATTTTGGGCTGTGGTTAATAAGCCATTCTTCCAGGACAAAAGCAATAGTGAGCTTGACTGTGGTATACAGGAACATGACTGGCACAGTCATTTTAAACAGGTCTATGATGGGATGGGGATTCCCGCAGGTCCAGACCTAAATATGGAAAAATATTCATTGTCATTTACTGAGCTAGAGGTAACAGAAGCAATAATGCAAATGACAAACAACAAGCCCCCAGGTCCCGATGGTGTGCCGGCAGACCTTTTCAATGCAAATGTTAAGACCTGGACTAAGATATTGTATAATGTCTTTGTCAACACTTGTCAATTGGGCCTGCCATCTACATGGGCAAGATCTGTTATTATACCAATCTATAAGAAAGGGAACAGAGGTGACCCAAGTTGCTATCGCCCGATATCATTAATTGATTCCTCTGTAAAAGTACTAGGCAGGGTGGTCTTAAGCCAACTGACTGGATGGCTTGAGGAGACGGGAACGCTTTCTCTAGCCCAGTATGGCTTCAGAAAAGGGATGGGCACAATAGATCAATGCCTAAATCTGCAACTACTGATAGGCAAATGTACTGTGGCGAAAAAGGGAGCACTATTTTTGGCCTTTATGGACCTGTCCTCAGCCTTTGATCGAGTAAACAGATCAAAGCTGTGGTCCAATCTTCTAACTTTAGGCGTAAACAAAAACATTGTCTATTTTCTAGCGGACCTCCACAGGGATTTATCTGCAACGGTGAGGTACGACCAGCAGGGTAATTGTACGGAAGGTATACCCATTTCAAATGGAGTTAGGCAGGGGTGCATTTTGGCGGCCCTGCTTTTTACACTATATAATAACAACCTAGACTCCTTCCTAACTGCCTCCTGTAAAGATATTCTCTGAGCAGGGAAACGCATGATTCCCCCACTCCTATATGCGGACGATGCCGCACTCTTAGCCAGAACGGCAGTGGGACTCCAGTTACTGCTAAACTCCTTTTCGGCCTTTATGAAGTCACTAGACTTAAGTATAAACTTTTCAAAATCACATATAATGGCCATTGGTCAGAGATCCCTAAAGGTTAAAACCCTTTACTGTGAGGGGCATATACTAACCAGGGTGTCGTCGTTTCCATATTTAGGAGTATTATTCGACGACTTAGGATCCTGGGGAACCCAAATTACAGCGAAAAAAACTGTTCTGATTAGAGCCACATCGGCTGTTTTGGGTTTTGCCAGGAAATTAGGAGCTAGGCCCTAATTCAAATATATAGAGCGAAGTGTATATCACTAGCAATGTATGGGGCCGATTTGTGGGGCATAAAAAATACGAAGGCCATCCAGATTGTCGAAGATAGGTTTTTAAAGAATCTCTTAACTGTCCCAAAACAGCCAATTACATCGTCCACCAGGAATGTGGAATTGGCTTTGTTGAAGATGCAATTGCCGTGGCACCCCTACAGAAATGGATAGCTACTTGGCTAAACCCTGATTTAGTGCTAAAACATGATATTTTGAAAGATTGTATGTCACTCGATCGTGGGCTGTGTATACCCTGGCTTAAATACGTCTACAAGCTATCAGTCAAGCTGGGTAGACCAGAATTATAAAATTCCCCGGAAACATTAGAGAAGGGAGATATAAAATGGTCCAAGGAAACATAACTGCGCATAGCCACCATGGATAGAGAAGAGAGAGAGCTGGAAAAGGCGACAGTAAGGGCCCACCAGCTATGTAAAACAACCTTATCCATGGAACCATATCAATGGCTTTGTCACAAATACCAATCACCGATTTTTACTGATCGGATTTAGATTTAATCAATTTCATTTTCTCCTCGGTGAACAGAAAGGTTGGAAGAAGGTAGATGACCTTGGGCCCTGTACCTGCGATAATTTTTCGAGGCAGGATATCATACACTTTATATTTTTCTGTGAGCACCTTATTGTCATTAGGAAGCTTTTCACCTTTCCAATTTTAGTTAACAAAGGGTTTATGCAAGTGAGACCAGCCCTTCTCTATCTGCTAATGCTGACAAATGAATGGGAAACTTTTAACATTGCTAATTTTTTATCTGCAGCTGTAAGAACCTTGAGTAGAATAACTTAATATTTTATAACTATGTATACTTTTATCATTGAGTCAAAATGTAATCAGTTTGTAATATTTTTATTTATTGATTTTATATGTCCTGCTGAGTATCAACTGTATTTTATATAGTAAGGTTTTACATTTGCTGAGAAAACTTGTTTTTTAGAATGCTTTTATGGTTTGCACATAAACCGAATAAAGATATTTGACTGACTGACTGACTAACAGTCTCTTTCTGCGATTAAATGTCTTTCTTCCTGGATCGAAGCAGATATCTAGATGCACCAGGGATCGTGTGGTCCGGGAAGACTTCCTCAGGTCTTTCGGTGACGCAGCTCATCCCCTCTCAGTGACTAGGATGTTGCAGTGATCTGTCAACACAGTGGGGCTCACAAGGGCATGCAGAACGTTTCGACAATGGGTGGCATGCACCCAGTTCTTCTGGTTGGTCACTCACACTGCAGTTCTGGTAGTCAGGAGGACCTGCTCTAGGCCACGCCACCGAGGTGCCAAGAAATTTGTCAGCTGAAACTATTTCATCAGCACAAAATTGCCCGGCCGCAGATCGTGGCCCTCACCTTGCAACCTGTCTGGAAGAGCTTCCCGTACCTGCTGATAAATAGAATACAACCTGTCAGTTAACTGGGACAAATAATCAATCATCAACATGTGAGGAACATCATGCATAAGGCGAGGCTTAGGGACCCCTCAAATATTCATGGGCCTGCCAAAGACTATTTCATATGGCGTAATGCCAGATCGTGTATGTGGTATTGATCTGATGGAAAGCAAGGCTAGGGGCAGTGCATCAGGCCATTTCAAAGACGTGGAAGCCTGTGTTTTAGCCAATTTCAATTTTAGGGTGGAGTTATAACGCTCCACCAGGCCTGCTGATTGTGGATGAAAAGCGGCATGACATTTCTGCTTTATCCCTAACCCTTTCATGACATTCTACAACTTGTCCAATGAAATGAGGTCCTTTGTACTCCATAAGACTCGACAAATGCCGAATCTAGGAAAGAACTCCTTTAGGAGAACTTTCGCTGTCATGAGAGCTGTATTATCCTTCGTAGCATAAGCCTCCACCCATTTACTGAAGGCACAAACAACTACTAGGACATATTTTAGGTTATTACAACACTCAAACTGAATGTAGTCCATTTGCAGGACCTCAAAAAGGTGCAGTTGGTGTTGCAAACCCTCCCGTTAGAGTTTACGTTCCATTTCCAGGATTATACTGGAGACAGACCAGACAAGACTGACTAAACTGAGAACAAGCCTGGAGGTCTGTGGGGGCCTCGCAGAGATTCAATATGGCTTTAGGGAAAAACGGGGAACCTTAGAGCAATGCTCAAATTTACATCTCCTAATATCTAAGTACACGGTGGCCGGGGAGGGCTCACTATATTTAGCCTTTATGGACCTCTCCTCGGCCTTCGACTTGGTTAATAGGGCCAAGCTCTGGGCTATACTCCGCGAGCTTGGTATTGAGGATTCCTTGGTGGCCCTTATAGCAAGTTTGCACCAAGGACTTACTGCGAAGGTCCGGGTAACCAGGGAAGGGCGATGCTCTGACAGCTTTAGGTCAAATAAGGGTGTTCGCCAAGGCTGCATTCTGGCCCCACTTTTATTCACCATTTATATTAATGATCTAGGGAAGTCCTTGTTAGCAGGCAACGCTGATGTCCCGCGGGTAGGTGGGAAGCAGATTCCGGCTCTCCTATATGCGGACGATGCTGTTCTCATCGCCCGCACGGGCATTGGTCTACAGACCCTTTTGGAGCTTTTTGGTTCCTTTATGGCTAAATTAGACCTAAAAATCAATGTGACCAAATCGCACACAATGATCGTGGGTCCACAGAAAAATAAATCACACACAAAAACCTTTTTCTGTAAAGGCGAGGTTCTCTCCAGGGTCCCGGTTTTTCCTTACTTAGGGGTCCTGTTTGATGAGAAGGGCTCCTGGGTCCCGCAAATTAAGGCCAAGCATATTTCTTTAGCCCGGTCCACAGCAGCCCTGATGGATTTCACTAAAAGACTAGGGGCTAAACCAATGGAAGCTGTGTTAAAAGTTTACAAAAGTAAATGCATTTCGATAGCCTCATATGGTGCAGCATTGTGGGGTTATACTAACCTGGACAGTATGCAGAGAGTAGAGAACAAGCTTATTAGAAGAATCTTGTCGGTTCCAAACTCCACACCTACCTACTCCATACATGAAGAAGTTGGCCTACCCTATATTATAGATGGATTGAAATTGGCCCCTTTACTTTTTTGGGCCAATACCTGGTTAAATACTGAGTTGTCTTTAAACCACACAATTCTTAAAGATGTGACTGCAAGGGAGGGGGCAATGAAAATAGCCTGGTTGAGATATATAAAGTCATCATTCACTGCCCTCGGGAGACCTGACCTATATACAACACCGTCAATAATTAGGAAAGCGGACATTGCATGGATTAAGAAGGAATTCCAGGGGAGGACACGCTTAGAGAGAGAGGAGTCTGAAGTTAACAAACCACTAGTAAGAGCACACTTGGTTTTGTCCTCTTCCCCCTCGATGGAACCATACCTGCAATATGTTTCTAAACCCTTGCACAGATTTTTGCTAACCAGATTTAGAATGAATCTGATCCACTATTCACTAGGCACCTTCCCTACGTGGGGTAAACCGGAGCATGCACCACCCTGTGAGTGTGACCAGTTTTCTAATCAGGACACTCTCCATTTTCTGTTTTTTTGTGCATTTTATAATACGGAGAGGAGAAAATATCTAATTCCCCTCCTGAAAATTCTTGGCTTCATACAAGTGAGACCAGCCTTGCTTTATCTTCAAAGATTACCGGATGCACACGTCACTTTTTGTGTAGCAAGTTTTCTAACAGCCGCATACAGAGGAAGAAACAAAAGAATCCCTAGAACTGTACTGTTTTAAACTAAAAACCAATATATTAATTGTAACTCCATTTTATATATCATGGTGATTAATTAAGTGACTCTTTTACGGACACTGTGTAAAAACAAAATGAATTGTGGGTATTTTTAAAATGTTTTTAATGTATGTATTTCTCTTGCCTTTTATGATTTTAACAAAAATCGAATAAAGTGTATTTTGACTGACTGACTGACTGGACTGTCTTTTTAGCAGTGCCGGCAATATCAGGATGATCCCAAACTTGCGTAAGTTGTTTTGCCATTGAGGATGCACCAACATATACCGGCCCATGTGCCATATGAATCAAGGGGTATAAGTAGACTGTGGGTAACTTCCATTTGGTCATATCTTTATTTCTCCAGCAGCCCTCATCATCTAGTGTTCCCTCCTTAGACTACTGGTCTAGTTCGTCAGCAGAGGCAGATTGTTGCATGTCCAGCACCTCTTGCCTAGCATCATGCCAACGTTCAGCTTGTGACTTCACCACATACATGGATGTGGTACTTCGCTGCATCACGGTCTCACGGGCTGTGTGATCTGCAAAGGCATTACCTGCTCCTATTTTATCAGTCACTTTCTTGTTTGCACTACATTTAACAATTGCCAATTCCTTAGGATAGGCTAGGGCAGCAAGAAGATTATGCACTTATTCTCCATGTACTATCTGTGTCCCATGTGAGGTGAGGAAGCCCCTTTCTTTCCACAAGCGACCAACATTATGTGCCACCTCGAAAGTCTACTGGCCATCAGTAAAAATGTTAACAATTAAGTCTGTACTAAGCTCACATGCTCTCGTCAGTACAATCAGTTCGGCCGCTTGGGCCGACTTCTGTGGGATGCGAGCTGTCTCAACTACTGTCTGAAGTGTTGTATTGGCATAGGGAGCAGTTGTAGTGCCATCAGGCAACTTCAAACACGAGCCATCGACCCATAACCCCATATCAACACTATAAGGAGATGTGTCTTGTAGGTCAACACAACCCTTTGTTTGTTCTTCAGTGAGGAATATACAATCAAGTAACTCTTGCGACTGAGGATGAGTAACTGGAAATGGTAATAGTGTGGCAGGGTTTAAGGTCAAACATCTTTTCAATGTGAGATGAGGGGCCAAAAGTGTCAATTCATATCCTGTCAAACGAGCACTAGTCAAATGCTGTGTTTTTGTTTGATTTAGCAAAGCATCAACTGAGTCGGGTACGAACACAAGCAGTTTTGTGTGACAAAACTATTTCTTCACTCTGACGTATAGATACAGCCGTTGCTGCCACTGCTCGAAAACATCCAGGCAGCGCGCGATCGACTGGGTCAAGGACAGATGAGAAATATGCACAAGGACATTGTTTATCACAGTGTGTCTGTATTAAAACCGAGAGGCACAACCTTCCCTCCCATGTTCATAGAGTGTGAAAGTCTTAGTGTAGTCTGGAGTTTCTAATACTGGTGCAGAGCAAAGAGCCTGACGTAACGGCTGGAAGGCATTCTGCCATTCAGTAGTCCGTGGGAGGGGCATCAGAGTGTCTTTAGTCAAAAGGGCCAACAAAGGTTTAATATTGTGCGAAAAACTGGGGATCTATTGTCTACAAAAAGTAGTGAGGCCAATCAGTGCACCAACATCCTTCTGAGTACGGGGCACAGGAGTATCTAAAAAAGTATGAATGTGTTTTGGTGTGAGTGCACGTCCCTCCTTAGAAAGGAGGTGACCTAAATAGGTAACCTCCTGTCTACAATATTGCAATTTCTTTCGCGAGACTTTGTGATTATGAGAGGCAAAACATTACAACAATAACAGTGTTCCTTCTACACATTGTTCAGGAGTACCTGCAGCTAACAAGATATTGTCGACATACTGGATAAGAGCCACCCCTTTTGGTACAGGAAAGGAATCAAGCTGCCTTTTTAATGCCTGACTGTAAATGCTAGGACTCTCTGTATAGCCCTGTGGAGCTCTGCAGAACCGGAAGGATCCATTTTTTAGGGTGAACACAAACAAATAACGTCTTTCAGGGTGAATAGGTATTAAGAAGAAGACATTCTTCAAATCGATCACCGAAAATGTAATGGCTGCGGGAAGGACCATAGTGAGAAGTGTTGTGATATCAGAAACTACCGGATATTGGGGCACTACAATTTTATTAACCTCTTGCAAATCAATAATAAATCTGTAGATTTTAGTGTCAGTGTCTTTTTTCAAGATAGGATGGACAGGGCTATTGCAAGTATTACAGGGGACTTCTTCCGCTACCCCCACTTTAATCAAATCCTGAACAATGTGTACTAATGCTTCTTCAACTTCTCGGGATATTTTGTATTGGGGCAGTTGAAGCAATGAAACACCCTTCTTTACTTGGATATGCACAGGTGGAATAACCATTTGACCCACATCAGTATCTGATCTAGCCCACAGTACTAGGTAAGGACGCCAGAGCGACATCCTCATTGATAAGACAGGATCTCTCAACGATTGGATAATGGTCATTCAAAATAACACACACGCCTTCCTGAGAACAACGTTTTGTAGCACGGAAATATTTAAGCATATTGATACCCACAATATTGTCTGGCGTGTTAGGGGAAAGCAAAAATGGACATGCTGCAGTGAATTTGTCAAGTCCGAATTCAAGTGGATGTGAAAGCGGTCTAGGTGTATGTGTTCCATCGAACCATATTGATGTTATTGTTGTGCCGGACAGTGGAGCCCTAGAAACCAATTTTTTAGACAGAGCATTACGGGTAGCCCCTGTATCAACCGGAAACCGATCAGTGGATCCCAAGACATTTGCGTCAACATAAGGACCCATTTGATCTACTGGCCCCTCAACCGGTTCCTTACCCCATCCTAGGCATCCCTGTGCGTAATCAGAATCTGCAAGGACATCAGCAGAATATTCATACATATAATATTGATTTTGTCTATCAAAAGTATTAGACTAATTTGGTCCTTATTCAACTGCTTCAAATCTGGGGCGAGCTCCTGTACCTCCCCTATTTCCTGAATTCCCTGGGCGTCTTCTCTTACTTCCCCTTCCCAGCTAGTACTGCTGACCTCCCAAAAGGGGGCACTCAGAAAGCCAATGCCAAGTCTCATTACAATAAGCACACTGATCAGGGGACACATTTGCTCGAGGGAGAGGGGGCACACCAGGTGTATACATTGCACGTCTGCCTCTTCCACCGCCCCTAAATGGTGGGCCATATACTTGAGCCAACATAACTTTCGTCTTTGAATCTTTAACTTTCTTATCCTCTCTGCCTTTTGCTTCCTGTTCCTGTTGTTCATAAAATTGGGCCATAGTCAAAAGGGAAACTGGGGAAGATGTGGTGCAAGAACTCTCGTTGCCTTTAAGTGACTAGCTATTTCTGGTCAAATATTAGCAACAAATGTGTCAACAACCAAATACTTACCCGTATCATCGGCCAATGACTGACCACTGAAATCATGGAATGTCTCATCAAATCTTGAAAAGAAATCAGAAACTGCCTCATCCTTTTTCTGTTTACAGGACGCTAATGTAGTCCAATCTATTTTCTTAGGGGGTATGAGAGTGTTTAACTTGGTCTAATATCTCCTTTCTGCGCAGGCTCCCTGTCCGCATCTATTTCTTCTAAATGTTCCCAGGAATCACCAAATGCCACTTAGGGCCATATGTATCATACTATCGTTTTGCGAATTCCAAATAGCGAATTTTAAGGAATCGCTATTTGGAATGCGCAAAACGGTATGTATGTAAATAATCGCTATTTTTTAGCGATTTCCAATAATTCCTTATTTGCGAATTCGCAAGTTGCGAATTCGCAAATAAGGAATACATCCCATTCATTTCTAAGGGCCTCTTGGCCCATAGAAATGAAAGGCAAAATTGTGATTAGCAATTTGCTAATCGCAAATTTTGCGAATTTTCCAGGGTGCAGGGGTGTCTCAAGAACACCCTGCTGCACCCCTCAAAATGACATGTGTGCGCATATGGCGCACATACATGCCCAAAGGGCATGTATGAGCGTCACATGGCACCTTTTGTTTTAAAAAAAAATGCTTATTTAAAAGAGTTCGCAATTTACCACCAACTACAAGTTGGTGGTAATTTGCGACATCTTATTCCAAAATCGCAATTTTTAAATATTTCATACATATCATTTAGGAAATCGCATTTTGCGATTTCCTAAATGCTTGTGCAATGTTAAGGAATCGCAACATTTGCGATTCCTTAACATTTGCGATGCGATAATTTCATACATCGCATTTCACGTTTTTCTTGTCGCAAACGCTGCGAATTTCCGATTCGCAGCGTTTGCGACAAGAAAAACGCTTCATACATATGGCCCTTAGTCATCTATTTTAGGTATTGTTCTCCACATATCAGGGGGCAAAATAAGCCCAAAGAACATATTGATATCTGGCAAAGGTCATAGTGGCTCCTTCCACCTCCTCATAAAAGGCGGCAGTATTTTTCCGGGGGTCAGGAAAAAGCAGCCTTAAGAGCCATATCATCTGCTTTACTCCGAGGAGTAAAAACCCAATTATATATAAAATATCCCTTTCATCATTCGATGTTTTATCATTTGTTCCCGCACCCTTCGGAGGAACATACAGGGGTACAGCTTCACGCATTGGTTTCATAGTAATTGTACCACTATCGGGTGCAGTCTCATCTACCGGAACATCTACTTGCTGTGCTTGAGATTGAACTGCTTCTACATCTTTCTGTTTTCTAGCTAATTCTCGCGCCGTTCGTAAACGCAATGTTTCATCTCGTATTTTAACCACTCGTCTAATTATATCAGGTATGTCCGAAAAAGGAAAAGTCCTATCTGTTAGTCATTTATAATCAGTATTTATATCAGCTGGCTCTAGATCTTTAGAAATTTGTCGCCAATCAAATATCACCTCCCAAGCAAATGTTTCTACAAAATAAAATTGCTCTAAATCTTGCCAATATTGTACCATAGCTACGATGTTCGAGCCTCCTCTCTAGCAGCAATTTTTAATTCATCTTTTTCTGTTTTAGTCAAAGTAGATCGAGTCTGCCGCCCGCCTTGCTTATCTTTATCTTTTTCTTCTAAAGACAAATACTGCTCGTCAGAAACACCATCCTCAGGGGCACTTGGAGTAGGAAATGTATATGCGGTGGGGGTCATTCTAATAGAGTGCAAACATCCTGAGGCGTATTAAGTAGCGGATGGACAGGACGCCTTATAGGGTACTGGTCATTTACCTTTAATTGATGTTCTCTATCTTCTTTTACTATTTTTCCTTAATTTCTTTAATTCTTAATTCTAACGCTTTTTGATATATCGTTTTCCGCTGTTCTTTTTCTGCTATAGCTTCTGCTCTCTTCGCTCTCTGTAGTACTTCTTCATCCCACATACGCACACAATCAAACATTTCCTGTCTACTTTTTCTTTTAAATAAACACTGCTCTACATATTGAACCTTTTTAGAATCGAATGACCCATTCACTGGCCATAGCAAACCAGACTCTTTCTTTTTGTACTTGTTCCACAATGAACCATACATTATGGGAGAAATACCATATTTAACATACATATCTCTATTGGGCATCCCTTCTAGAGGTGCCGACTGACTATGTTCCAAGCTAACTTTGGTACCACAAGAGCAGCAACACCACTTATGGAGTGTGCTAAGAGCAGGCATGTTTCACATGTATATGTAAAATATTACTGCTCCAAACAAATATTCCAAAAGAATAAAAATCTCCACATTACCTGCCTTCAATCTTTGCAAAGAATGAATACAAAAACCGCGGGTCCCGCATCGCTCCTGAAGCCTGAGGGGAACTGTTGCTTCAAGGACAAGTGCTAGCTGGGGAGTTCAGGGCTGCTGCTGGGCTGCGAGTGAAGACCGGGACTACAGATCCCAGGAGTCCCCGGTCGGCCAATCACCATCACCTGGCCCTCTCTCCCTGCAAGCGCCGCCCCACTTCCGCCCTTACGTCCTAAACACCAATAAGTGACGGATAGACCCGCTGCGCGGGATCGCGCGGGAGCGCCCGGGGCAAAGCCCGGGCAAAAGGGCGGGCCGTCTAAGGCCGTCCAAGGACGTATAAGGATGGGCCGGGCCTTTTCTCTTTCGTGTTGGACTCAAGGACCTAGAGTATGTTATTTTAGTTATCAGTCTTGTCAGGTATTCAATCCACTTACTTCGCTAAGGTCTAGTGTTTTGGATGTGCCTTAACTGTTTTAATTTGAAAATTGTAAATATACTGTAACCCCACATGATGTCCTTACGATCAGGGAAGAATAGGCAGGTAACAGTAAGGTCAAGTAGTGGTACAGCCAAAGGAACTTTAGATGACTTTATTATACGGGCCACGGGGATACTGGACAAAGAAATTGCCCTTACAGAAAGGCGTCTGTCTTTAGACCTAGTTACGGGGAAACGCTCTTCCCTGGGAAAGATTGGCTCTGCAACCATCCCCGAAAAGAGTATAACCTCTGACCTGAAAGCCAGCCCTAACCTAGTAGTAATCCCAGACTCCCAATCAATATCTGTGGATGGCGTAGTTGGTTGTCTACTAGGAGATCATGTTCCCACGAATACCACTGGGGATGGTACCCAGCACTGTAATTTGGCCGCATCAGTATCAGGGTCGGTCCGCTCACAAACCTATGTTCAGGACCCAGATCCAGTAGCTAATAAACCTGACAAACGTAAGAGAGGGGGGGTCATACCAAGGGAAGTAGAATTAAATTGGCAAAAACATCCGCTTCAAGAGTCTTCGCTAAACCACCCAAACAAAGGGGAACTTCATCTGGGGAGTTTGGACAGTGGATTCATTGTTGTCAAAATAACAAAAATGAGGAGCTCTTGGTAAATATAGAGAAGCTGGTAAAAAGCCTCTTGACTCCCCTCATAGAAAGAACACAAATTATCAACCTAAAATTGGATCAACTAGAGCATCTAATATCAGTTAACACACACTCGTTGGAGACTCTGGCTGAAAATAGTAAACCCCCTGAGCCCTTGGGAAATCGTAATACAACAAAGAAGGGGGCCCAGAAAAATCTAAATCAAATCACACAAACCCAACCTACTGTATCTATGGCTTCCCAGGGAACCCCCGCACAAGCAGCGTCGACCAAACCTACATTGGCGACTATTGTGGGCTCTCAGCCAAAGACTGTTACAGCTATAGCATCAACATCAAGCTCAACTGCGTCCGTTCCAGCGGTCGCACCTGGAGGTAATCCAACTCCATTGAGCAGACCACCAGCCCCTAGTAACATAGCCCCCCTAAGTAAACCAATTTGTGTGAATATACCCCCTGACTCGGCCCCTTATATGGTAATCCTGACAGGTGTTCCGGTAGTTGCAACAAATAAATATGAATCAAGCAAGGAGCTATTAAACAAGGTAAAATTTTGGCTTAATAATAATAGGCCACTTCCACCGGCTACTGCTACAAAAATACTAAGTGTACGAAGGGTGCCCTGGGTGGGGCCAAGTAAGAAGGACCTAGAGGGAGATTGTATTCTTATCAATTTTAGGGATAATTGGGTTAAAGATATGATTTGTACTAAAGCAAGGTTTGCCAGAATGGGAGATATCCAATGTATAGGCCTAGAATACTTTTACCCAAATTTGTATCATGCTCCCCCTAACTTCTGTCACCCTGAGTCGAGAATTCAAGGTAACAGCCATTTTGGTTGGACACAGAGTAATGCTGTTCCCCGACCTCCCCGAAATCATCCTGGTATGTGGTACCAGGGTGATGGATGCCTTATGAGGCCGCCAAGCATTAGCAATTCAATGCAAGTACCCTATAATCAACCAAGAATAAGATTCCAGGGAGAGGAATACTTAGGGTGGATGCGGAATAATATTCCCCTGAGAAACTGTTTTGAACCATTAGTGGGAATGGAGGGTTTAGACTGACCACCAGCCAGGCATAAGGAAAATGTTTTATTTGCGTCACATCTGGCTACGGGGGGAAATATGGGGGAAACGCAGAAGGATAATCCATTGGTAGTTGTCCCTGACCGCGATGCTCATTTTACTAGCCCTCCGAACATCGAGGATAATGGTAACCCAGGATGTGAGATCAAATCATCTTCTCCTGGGCAAGACTGGGTAACTCCAACAGAACCTGTGGGGAATAATCTAGGGGAACCCAGACTATGCTTAATTTCGTAATTTCGTGGAATATCGCAGGTCTTGCGAGTAGACTGGAGGACGAAGCCTGGCTGGATTTTGTGGGTGGCCAGGATATTCTGTGCCTACAGGAGACATGGAGCCGGATGGATCGGGATATTGAGGGTTTTCAATCATTCAATGTTTTGGCGGTTCCATCAGCAGCTGGGAGGGCTAGGGGTGGAATAATGACAACACTATCTATTAAACTGCAGAATTTGACAACCTCCAAGATAGTAGATACTCCCTGGTACCAGTTGCTCCTGAGCCTTTGTTGTTGATCAATGTGTACCACAATGTTTTTGATGGGAATGATATATCGATAATTCAGAGTTTGGAGGAAGCAATTTGTAAGGCGCGTAGTGAACGACCTCTACTGTTTGTTATCTGGGTTGGTGACTTTAATTGTTCAATGTGTAGATTTGGTGGTTCAAATGTGTGTGGTTTGGAGGATCTAAACAAACAGCCTTTAATGCATTTTAAGCACACGCCCCAGGGGGACGCCTTAAATAACATCATCGTTTTAAATGACTTATGTATGGTCGAACCCTGGGCTGCCCCAACTTCATTACCAATACCAACCTTCCAGGGAACAAGAGGAGTGACGAGCACTATTGATTTTGTATTTGTGTCTAGCGTTTTTCTCCAATATGTTAATAGGCTTGAGGTAGTAGCAAACGCTGCAAGTGACCATAATCCTTTAATGCTGTCTTTGTGCATCCCTGCAAGTAGAAAATTGCCGGCATGGGAACACCCCATAAAATATAACAAGAATCAGGGCGTCACTTTGAAGTGGGGGAAAATAGATGCGGTTGGCCTAGAGGCAGAGATCTTTAATACCTGTAAAACTGAAATTGAATCGTGTCTACTCCCAGCATCTGATCCTGAAAAGGTTATTGAGAGTTTCGAAAAACTATGTGGGCATGTGGCTGAGCACCTTAAAAAACCAGCAGGGAGAGAAACTCTAAAAGGTTTTAGATGGTTCGATTCCGTGTGCTCCGCCTCACATAAATCCCTAAGAATGGCCCTACAACAAAAACCAAGGAACAGAGAACTGATAAGAACAAGTAGAAGGGCCTATAAAGAGGCTATTGTAAAGAGGAAGCAGGATTTAAAAAACCGTGCCTGGAATGATCTAGAGAAGGCCTCTGAGTTGAAGGATAGTAGGCTCTTCTGGGAGGTATTAAACCGTCCCTTGTTTAAGAGTGATGCCAAGGAAACCATAGTGATGCAGGTCACTAGTGAATCATGGGAATCCCATTTTGGTAAAATTTGTAATCCAAAGGCTCTACTAACTGCGGAAATATTGGATAATACAGGGGATTTGGTGATTCCATCCACAGCTTTGGCCCTTAGCTCTTCGCTCACATTGGAAGAGGTTGAGGAGGCTTTAAGGAAAGGCATATTATTAAAAGCCCCAGGCCCTGATGCTGTCCCTTTGGACTTTTTTAAACACAACATTGAGGTATGGGCTCCTCTGTTGCTAAATGTCTTTAAGGCTGCTGTTGTTGGTCGCATCCCTGTGTCTTGGAGGGAGGCAGTGGTGGTGCCAATCTTTAAGAAGGGCGATAGGTGTGATCCTCGATGCTATCGCCCTATATCTCTAATAGATGCATCGTGTAAAATATTGGGAAGGGTCGTTTTGGCCAGACTGGAGACATGGGCAGATTCTGTTGGCCTAATTGTGAACTCCCAGTACGGTTTCAGGAGAGGAAAGGGCACGGTTGAGCAGTGTCTGAACTTGGCATTAATCATTGGCAAGTACATGAAGGCAAGGAAGTCTACAATACACCTTGCCTTCATGGACTTGTCAAGCGTCTTTGATACTGTCTGCAGAAGCAAGCTATGGCAGATGATGAATGACATGGGTTTTGAGGAACCCCTGGTCACTCTACTTCGTAGACTACACGCAGCCACAACCGTGTCCATAAGGTTTGGACCTGGAGGTGAAATGACAAATTCCATTCCATCAACTGAGGGGGTGCGCCAAGGATGTATTTTGGCACCTTTCTTGTTTTTAGTATACACAAACGGATTAGAAAAGTATTTGCTGGACCACTGTTGCGATTTCCCAAAGGTAAATGGTAAGAGCATTCCTATGCTTTCTTATGCAGATGACACTGTATTAATGACGCTCACAGGAAATAGTATACAGGTGTGTTTAGACGCTTTTAATACATTTATGCTGGACCTTGACCTGAAGGTTAATTTTACAAAATCCTTTGTAATGGGCTGTGGTCCAAAAGGGTCGAAAACCAGGAAATTTGTAGTGAATAACCTTACCATTGAAAAGGTGGACAATTTTAATTACCTCGGAAATCTTTCCAATAATAAACTAAGTTGGGCCCCATTAATGAAGGCACAAGTTCAGAGTGCAAGTCAGTCCATAGAGGGCCTTTTCCGTTGTTGTAGTAAGCTGGGCCAAAAACCCGTTGCGCACCTCAAAACCCTCTATATATAAAAATGTTTATCTGTGGCCACTTATGGGGCGGGGGTATGGGGGACTGAAAACCCCGCTGTAATACAGGTGATGGAAAATAAATTCCTAAAGCGGGTTTTATCGATCCCATCCAGCTCGTCAAATAGTTTCTGCCACAGTGAAATGGGAATGACCAATGTGACTGATATTGTTCGTCTGTCGCCCCTATTATTGTGGGGCAAAATATGGTTATCCGAAGAGCTGCAGCTCACAAAAGAAATCCTTCAAGACTGTATGACCCTAGATAATGCAAAGCAGATCCCTTGGTTGTCATATGTCAGCAATATGTTTCACAAGATAGGTTTGGATCACCTTTATGATAACCCTAAAAAAATTCAGGGGAACATAAAAGCCCAAATAAAAGCACGTTATTGGAAATCTTTAAACACACCATGTCTGGGTGAAGTAACTGTTTATGTCAAGCCTCAGCATCAGTTTTATTTAACTTTTACAACTAATACGCAATGGCGGTTCTATCTCACAAGGTTTA
Source organism: Lissotriton vulgaris (assembly GCF_964263255.1). Taxonomy (NCBI): domain Eukaryota; kingdom Metazoa; phylum Chordata; class Amphibia; order Caudata; family Salamandridae; genus Lissotriton; species Lissotriton vulgaris. Next base: position 664,205,940 of record NC_141697.1, read on the forward strand.
GGCTAGATATCCTTCATTTTTTGTATGCCTTTCCCAAACAAGGAGGATGGTGTGAGAGGCTGCCCCCTTGTCCTTGCAATAACAGAGTTAACCAAAGTACCATACATCTTGTCCTCTTCTGTTCTCTTTATCAGGAGCCAAGGATTAGATTCATTAAACCCATCCTGAAGGGGCGGCAACCATGTACTTATAAAGAAGGTTATGACTACCTGTTATCGCTATCTTCTGTTGAAGTTTGTTGTGCCATGTTAAACTTCATAAGAGTATCATTTCAGATTAGGAAACGCTATGGATAACTTAGCCATAGACCTGTATTCTGCCATGAGAATTTGTATATATGCTGTATGATGGCCTCCCAATTTACAATTATCATTGTGTGTATAATTACTTGCTAACATATTGGGGGACAAATGTGGGTCCCACTATCAATTGTTTTCTATGTTCTGACAAATGACAAATGGTTATTTAAAAATAATTTTTTATCCCCTTTTCTAAATGTATAATTATAGTGGTTCATTTTAATTGTGTACTATGTTTTTAACTTTGTACTTTTATGATTCGTTGTATGAATCGAATAAAGATTTTGAACCGAATACAAAAACCAAACCAAAAACCAAGCCAGACAAATCAAGACTGCCACTTTAGCGACCTTACCAAACAGAAGTCTCCAACTCCCACCTGCTGATCTCTGGTCGACCTAATGGACACTGCAGAATTACGCTAAAGAAAGCTCTAGTCGAGAACATCCACCACCCAGAGGGTCAAATCGGGAAAACCGGAAAAGTTGCATCGGTCTGCAAAGACAAGGGTCTCCTCATGCAGTGCGCATCCTCAGTAATATTTCAATCCTGCATCAAGACCACTCCTTTGGCTGGCCGCGTCTTCGATGGGTCCCCATGTGCTGGGCTTCAACTGTGGAAATATGCCTAAAAGTGGTCAACCTCTCATCCACGGACCCGAAGACTAACAAAATAGAGATCAGCACTGGAGTTGGAGTAAATAACAAGTTTATTAATCACTTATAAGTAGGACCACGTCCACACGACACTATCAAGTGTTGCAGGAGGAGGCACACTGGATTCACAAACCATCGTCCCTTTTATACCATTTTGTTGTAATGTAAGCATGTGAACCGAAATAGAAAGAACAAGTTTGCAAATAGCTATTAGCAAACAAGGGCATATGAATGACTACTTGGTCAGCAAAGTGGGAGGGGGGTCAGGAATGCTTATGGCTGCAGTAAACTATCAACAGATAACATCTAAGACTAGGTGCACCGGCAGCTACAAACCCAAGCACATATATTGCTTAGCCATGTTAGGAGGTCAACTAAAATAGATAACACAAGCAGAGTGAAAAAGACGAGCAGAAGAGGATGGAAGAATTACGAAGGAAACAAAATTGACACCACAGCCAAATTGGCTGTTGCTTATGCTAACGTGAGATATTACACGTTTCCACAATGGAGGGGTAGTTGTCCCCCCAAGAACGACCTTGGGGGCCAACTTCCCCACCTGTTACCTTCAGAAAGTCCCACACAATGGGATTGCTAAGAGGTCTTCAGAGGCCATGCCCCCTTTGTCCCCCAAGCTGCAAACAAGCCTCCTGTGCACTACTGGTTGGGGAATGAAGCCCACTTTACTCTACATGGACCTTGGGGGCCAAGAAGCCCTCCTGGTACCTCCTGTAAGTCCTACACAACAGAATTCCTAATTTTGGCCATTAACCTCTAACCGACGTTCTCTATCTTCTCTATCTTCTTTTTCCTTCATTTGTTTATTTTTTAATTCTAACGCTTTTTGACATATCGTTTTCCGCTGTTCTTTTTCTGCTATAGCTTCTGCTCTCTTCGCTCTGTCTCCTACTTCTTTATCCCAGATACGCACACAATCAAACATTTTCTGTCTACTTTTTCTTTTAAATAAACATTGCTCTACATATTGAACCTTTTTGCGAATCAAATGACCCATTCACTGGCCATTGCAAATTAGACTCTTCCTTTGTGTATTTGTTCCACAATTAACTGTACATTATGGGAGAAATACCACATTTAACATACATATCTCTATTGGGCGTCCCTTCTGGAGGAGCCGACTGACTTTGTTCCAAGTTAACTTTAGTACCACAAGAGCAGCAACACCACTTACGGAGTGTGCTAAGAGCAGGCATGTTTCACAAGTATATGTAAAATATTACTGCTCCAAACAAATATTCCAAAAGGAGAAAAATCTCCACATTGCCTGCCTTCAATCTTTGCAAAGAATGAATACAAAAACCAAACCAAAAACCAAGCCAGATAAATCAAGAGTGAGCTTTAGCGACCTTACCAAACAGAAGTCTCCAGCTCCCACCTGCTGATCTCTGGTCGACCTAATGGTCACTGCAGAAGTACGCTCAAGAAAGCCCTAGTCGAGACCGGCTACCACCCGGAGGGTCAAATCGGGAAAACCGGAAAAGTCACGTCGGCCTGCAAAGACAAGGGTCTCCTCATGCAGTGCGCATACTCAGTAATATTTTGATCCTCCATCAAGAGCACTCCTTTGGCTGGCCGCGTCTCTGATAGGGCCCCACGTGCTGGGCTCCAACTGTGGAAATGTGCCTAAAAGTGAGCACACTGGTGCAGGGTCACCCTCTCGTCCACGGATCCGAAAAATAACAAAATAGAGATCGGCACTAAAGTTGGAGTAAATAACAAGTTTATTAATCACTCATAAGTTGGACCACGTCCACTCGACACTCTCAAATGTTGCAGGTGGAGGCACACTAGATTCACAAACCATTGTCACTTTTATACCATTTTGTTGCAAAGTAAGCATGTGAACCGAAATGGAAAGAACAAGTTTAGAAATAGCTATCAGCAAATAAGGGCATATGGATGCCTACGTGGTCAGCAAAGTGGGAGGGGGTCGGGAATGCTTATGGCAGCAGTAAACTATCAACAGATAACATCTAAGACCAGGTGCACCGGCAGCTACAAACCCCAGCACGTACATTGCTTAGCCAGGTCAGGAGGTCAACTAAAATAGATAACACAAGCAGAGTGAAAAAGACGAGCAGCAGAGGACGGAAGAATTACGCAGGAAGTGAAATGGACACCACAGCCAAAATGGCTGTTGCTTATGCTAACGTGCGATATTACAGGTTTCCACAATAGGAGGGGTAGTTGTCACACCAAGGACAACCTTGGGGGCCAACTTCCCCGCCTGTTACCTCCAGAAAGTCCCACACAGTGGGATTGCTAAGAGGTCTTCAGAGGCCATGCCCCGTTGTCCACCACACTGCAAACACGCTTCCTGGCGCACTACTGGTTGGGGAATGAAGTCAACTTTACTCCACATGGACCTTGGGGGCCAAGAAGCCCTCCTATAAGTCCTACACAACAGAATTCCTAAGAGCTGGTCGAATGCCCAGATAGACCCCTTTCTCCACCACTCTGCAAATGTGACTGCTAGTTAAAAAAATCTTAGAAATTCATTGAAAAAACCACAGGTTTCAGGAATGTTATAGTTAGATATTAGCATTTAAAAAAACCTTAGAAAATCATGGAAGAAAACAAAGGTTACAGGGTCGTGATAGTTAGGCTGACATTTCACTCACACAAAACCAGAGAAATTCAGCTGTTATATTTAGCTGAGCTAACAATAACTCACGCCCCGCAATACACCGATTATGGCCTCACATATTACATCACTCAAGACATAGTCAGTGACATCACTGCTGACATTAGTGATGACATCATCCACAGAATCTGACGCACCCACTCATACTCCTATAGAATCTTTTACACACCCACTGCCACTTCCACACAACCATTCACAGACTCATTCATGGAGGCATGCCAGTAGTTACACACCCACTCACTGATTCATTGATCAGTTCACAGATCCACTCGCTCACCCATACTGCCACTCATAGATCCACTCACTCACTTAATATAGCCATTGACTAATCCACTCAAACAGCCATACAGGCACTCAAACATTGAGTGAGTCACCCATAGAACTCCGCACACACCTAGACACTCACCCATAGTCAATCATACAGCCACTTACTCACTGTAACAGTTACACACCCACCCGCTTACTTACTTATACAAATAGTAACACATACTCACTCAGCTATAGTCACTGACAGAAGCGTGCACTCATCTATATACCCACTCACATTCACTCACTCACCATACAGTCACTCATATAACCCGTCACTCATGTATACTGCCTTTTACATACTCACTTACTCAACCATACTGACACATGCACTCAATCACCGACACAGCGATAGACACTCACTCACCCATACAACTCTTCACACACACACACAACAGTAGCCCATACAGCCACCGACTCACCCACTCACTGGTCAATACAGGCAGTTACACACCTCCTCACCCACAAACACAGACACCCAGACATCCATAGACATAGTCAATCAATCACCCATATAGCCATTTACGTACCCACTAACACACAAATGCATCTACTTAGACATTAACTGACAGACAGATACACACATTCACACAACCAGTCACTCACCCATAAATTCACTGAGACACCTAATCACTCACGTATACAGTCAATCATGTACCCACTGAGACATTCATACAGTAACTCAGATACCCACAGATTGTCCAATACACCTTGGTATATATATTTAACACTGAAACTTTAAAAACCACTCACATTCACTAGATGATGTCATCAGCGATGCCATCTGTGATGTCACTGACCATGTCATGAGTGATGTAATATGTGAGGTCATAAGCAATGCATTACGGGGGCACTAGTTATAGTTAGCTCAGCTAGCTATAACTGCTGAATTTCTCTGGTTTTGTACGAGTGAAATGTCTGCCTAAATATAACATCCCTGAAACCTGGTTTTTGTCAGTGAATATTCACACACACACACACACACACATATATATACACACACATATATACACATACACACACATATATGCGCATATACACACACATACATATGCACATATACACACACACATACATATGCACATATACACACAAACATACATACACAATCATATTCACATATACACACATATATGCACATATACACATGCATATACACACATACACATACATAAGCATGTAAGTATACGCAGGCATATATATATATACAAGAACATGCATATACATGCACACGTATGTTTACACACATGCAGTTAGTCAGTCAGTGTCAGTCAATCAGTGCCAATCAGTCAGTGTCAGTCAGTCAGTGTCAGCTAGAGCAGCTCTGATGACCTGGTTCTCTCCCTCTAAAGCAGCTCTGCTGACCTGGTTTCTCTGGCTCTACAGCGGGTCTGCTGACCTGGTTCTCTGGCTCTAAAGCTGCGCTGCTGACCTGGTTCCATGGCTCTAAAGCAGTTCTGCTGACATCGTTCTCTGGCTGTAGAGCAGCTCTGCTGACCTGGTTTCTCTGGCTCTACAGCAGCTCTGCTGACCTGGTTCTCTGGCTCCAGAGCAGCTCTGCTGACCTGGTTCTATGGCTCTAAAGCAGCTCTGCTGACCTGGTTCACTGGCTCTAGAGCAGCTCTGCTGACCTGGTTCTCTGGCTCTAGAGCAGCTCTGCTGACCTGGTTCTCTCCATCTAAAGAGCTCTGCTGACCTGGTTCTCTGGCTCTAAAGCAGTTCTGCTGATCTGGTTCTCTCCCTCTAAAGCAGCTCTGATGACCTGGTTTCTCTGGCTCTACAGCAGCTCTGGGGACCATGTTCTCAGCCTCTAGTGCAGCTCTGCTGACCTGTGTCTCTGACTCTAGAGCAGCTCTGCTGACCCCGGTCTCTGGTTCTAGAGCAGCTCTGCTGACCTGCTTCTTAGGCTCTAGAGCAGCTCTGCTGACCTGGTTCTCTGGCTCTAATGCAGCTCTGCTGGCCTGGTTTCTCCTGCTTTACAGCAGCTCTGCTGACCTGGTTCTATGGCTCTACAGCAGCTCTGCTGACCTGGGTCTCTGGCTCTAATGCAGCTCTGCTGACCTGGTTTCTCCTGCTTTACAGCAGCTCTGCTGACCTGGTTTTCTGGCTCTAAAGCAGCTCTGCTGACCTGTTCTATGGCTCTAAAGCAGCTCTGTCCACTCTTACAATCATCCTGACAGAAGCATGTCCTTATCTAATCACTCTGCTAAAACATAAGTGCTTATAAACGTATCCTGCTGTCAACTACTAGCACTCTAGGAACTCAGTCACTATGCACTTGCAGAATGACTCAGGCATTGAGACAAGCAGTGTTACAGTCAAATGCGCACAATGTATGCGGTCCCTTAACCCCTTGCAGACTACTGAGGCATTCCTGCAAAAGTCCAGGTAATAGTCATGCTTGTCTGATATCACTCTGTGAGTCTGTGTCCACTCCTACAATCATCCTGACAGAAGCATGTTCTTATCTAATCACTATGCTGAAATATAAGCTTTTATAATCTTATCCTGCTGCCAACTACTAGCACTCTAGTAACCCAGTCACTATCTATGCACTTGCAGAATGACTCAGGTATTGAGACAAGCAGTGGTAAGTCAAATGTGCACAATGTATGCGGTCCCTTAACCCCTTGCAGACTACTGAGGCATTCCTTCAAAAGTCCAGGTAATAGTAATGCTTGTCTGGTATCACTCTGTAAGTCTGTGCCCACTCCTACAATCATCCTGACAGAAGCATGTCCTTATCTAATCACTATGCTGAAATATAAGTGCTTATAAGCTTATCCTGCTGTCAACTACTAGCACTCTATGAACCCAGTCACTGTCTATGCACTTGCAGAATGGTCTCAGGCATTGAGACAATACCTAAGCACTTATAAATTACCTGAGCACTCTGTTTGCAGCACTGTCATCATTCTAGTTAATAGTGATGTTCTTATAGGATGATCTAGGCACCAACACAAGTACACGTACAATATTCTGTGCACAATCCCTACAAACCTATAAGCAGATACATACTACTGGTACACTCCACTAAATACTGAAGTAGAACTCATGCAGCCTAGGATACCTTCAGTCAGTCTCATGCAGTTTATCAATCAGCCATCCAGCACTATGTTCTTGTTGTATCACTCTGCCAATACCTCAGCACTTATGGGGCAGATTTACAAGCCCCCTGCGCCACCAGTACGTCACTTTTTGTAACGTAGTGATGGCGCTGGGGACTCCTCCATATTTACTAGGAGAGGAAAAGCCACTCTGCGTGGCTTTTCCTCTCCTTGAAAATACGACCCATTCAAACACAGCACTTTGTGTTGAGGGGCGTTCCATGGGTGTTGCTGTGTCTGTTCCCACACAACAACCATGGAACAACACATCTCAAGACTTACGAGAAAGTGTAAATCTGTAGATATATGTGAATGGTGCACCACCCTAGAGGTGGTGTAGCGAGGCACAACAAGGAGAAATGTTTTCATTTCTCCTCGTTTTTCCTCTTTCAATGCATGCTGCATTGCACAGCACACATTGAAGGAGGAAAATGCTTTAAGTGATATTTTTGTGCAGGAAGTAGTCCCTTCCTGCACAAAACAAATCTCCCCATGACACAGATATCCTTACACCATGGTGCAAGGGCGCCTGCGTCACTGTATGGCTGCAGTTTGTGTGCTACTACAGAGGGAGCACAGAATTGTGACATATTCATGTAAATATGTCACATTCCTGTGCTTCAGAAGTGCTGCAGCGCGGTGCTGCTAAACAGCTTTCAGTGTCACGCTGCAGCACTTCCTCAGTGATCTGCCCCTATAAATTCACCATACAGTACTAATGCATTATTTCAGTCAATCATGCTCTACACTTACATTCAACCAAACTTTCAGACATTACCATGCACTTATAGTTCTTTTTTTTAAACCAGATAAGGTAGTTCTGAACTTTTTTTCTTCTGTTTTTTGGTTTCTATAGTTTTGTAGTTTTTTAACAGTTTTGTACTTTTGTGGGTGTTTTTTAAAAATTTAACAAAAAAGGAACTAAGTAAACAGTTAGCTTTTGGAATTCGACATCATTCGAAAAACAAAAATATAAATAAATTTGCATTTGTGGTTCAGTTGAGCTGCACAAATAGCGTACAATGACTGTTCACCATAACAGATTATGGTTTTGCACTTAGTGCAGTGCTGCTGCAGAAAAGCAAATTCTGGGTGAATGTCTACTGGTGGAGCTGAGGTGGACGTTCGGAGGAGCTAGTTATGCCTGATGGTGGATTTTTTGCTGCACACCTCATTTCTTCTTGTGCCAGATTCTTCGGGTGAATGGTCCTCAGATGTTTATACATACTCGCTGATCCACAGGAATATTTCTTGTCACTGCCTCGCAACAGGACCCTGTCACACAGAAAGCATGTGACTTTTCTAGTGTTGACCTTTTTTTCTCCAGCAGGAAAGGTGAAAAATTTCCATACCACTGATTCGGGCCTCTGCTTGGGTGGATCTTCCTCCAAGATATATTCATCTGAAGAATGATGAGGAGCTTGCGAAATAGATGCCATTTCTCCAATGCAATTTTTTAAAAACACCAACAAAATTCCAAAACCAGCTCTGGAAGAAGAGATGTCTCTCATCAACTGCTCCAAACAGAATAATTAAAATGGGTGGGGTCCTTCAATAGTTACAGTGAGAAATGTTATGAACCAATCAAATCTTCTTTTTTTTAGGTCACATGGGATCCGAACACTGTGCGCTCACGAAGCGCGCACCCGACGCAACTTCGTGAAAATATATTTAAAAATAATATGTTTATTACAAGTAGAAATATATTATTTTCTGAATACCTTAGATAATCTTTTGTCCTAATATGTACATTAAAGACGCGTACATATCATTTTAGAACATAATAAATTTCACGGGAGTCACGCACCCAGCGTGCCCCAGCACCTATATGACATCACATGGGGCCTGCCACTGCACAAGCGTTGGGTACCGTAATAAGCATGTGTCGTAAATGCATGGGAGCAGGAGTCACGGAGAGGTCGCATACCGGTCGCACACACCACGTAACATTGTATGTATATGATGTAACTGAAAAACAACAGCACTCGTCGCTCACCATAAATATATTAAAATACCCAAAAAATAATTACAAATATTGCAATTTTAAATTTTGTTAATTTTGTTTGCAATTTCCCTAAAAATATTTTTAATAAATAAAATATTTATAAATAAACAGTTAAAAACTGTAGAAATTCAGTACAAAAAATAGGTATAACTACTATTGCACTTAAAAATTAGCATTTAAAAAACCTTTTAAATTTACTGAAAAAACCATAGGTTTCAGAGATGTTTATGTTTATGTTTATGTTTATAATTGAAAAGTAACAACCTAGGCAATTTAACGGTTAGAGTCACATAAAGGTAAAAATATTTGAGAGTGGACTACAGCTGACTAAAACACAAAATTTTATTAATCAATTAACACAATTAAAAAAGTTCATTTATATGACATCAAATTACAGTTAAAAATTCACAGTATATATTTGACATTAACATTATAATATACAAATTGACAAACAGTAAAAAAGGGGGTAGGTGGCATAAAAATTCAGTCTCTACGCGCGTTTCGGCGGCCAGCGCCTTCTTCTTGGAGCAGCCACACAATATTACTAAGTAGTTTTAGCAAGAAGTTGTTCAAAATAAATTCTCTTTTTCTTGTTATAATTCTTTCGATGTAAGATTTGATAAAACTGATTGGTTTGGTGATCAAGTAGTTACGCCCGCCAACCGGAACCCTTTATGTGGATGGATGCTGGATAGTATTTCTTCTTGGGGTTTTCTAGATTTCTACTATACTATATATCGATCTTTTTAAGATCTTGACATCAAGTTTCCATTTTGAAGGCTGATCTATTGTTGATGCACTTTTGATACACTTCTGATAGCCTAAAAAGTTGGATACTTGTCTTTTTCAGGTCTCAAGGATGTAAGGAGGTTCTGGATCCTTAGATGTGTAGAAAGTAAGGTTAAAAGATCTCCCTGCCTGAAGATGGTCGGCAGGGCTCCCTATGTCCGGTGGCGGGTTGACACGTCTCGCAGAACGGCAAGCGCGGGAAAAGTGATGAATGTTTATGTTTATGTCGGTTTATATAGCGCCAAGTCACCGACAGGTCTCAGGGCGCTTTTGACCGCAATGACATCACAGCACGGGCAGCAACAGGAGGCGAGCTAGGTCTATACTGAGCTCAACGCTGTTCTAAATAGGGTTGTCTTTAGGGCTTTCCTAAAGCGAAACAGGTTTCCTTCCTTGCGAAGAGTTTCCGGCAGCTCATTCCACATTTTGGGCAGTAGGACCGAAAAGGATCTCCCTCCTTTTGTTGCTAGCCTGAACCGAGGACATACAAGCAACTGAGCCTGGGAGGACCTTAGGCTTCTTTCGGGCCTGTATATGACTAGTCTTTCCTTGATATAGGAAGGAGCTTGCCCATAGATGGCCTTGTGGGCTATGCAGAGGCTCTTGAAAGCCGACCTTTGCGTCACTGGTAGCCAGTGAAGATTCAGCAACAGCGGGGATGCATGTGTTCTCCTTGGTAGTCTGAAGATTAATCTTGCCGCGTCACTTAAGACTACCTGCAGTCTGTTTGTTAAGGCTTTAGGTAAGCCCAGGTAGAGCGCATTTCCGTAGTCCAGCCTCGACAGTATGGTGGCAGAAACTATCGTGCGGATCGTGGACTGGGAAAGAAGTGGAACAAGTTTGCGCAGTTGTCTTATGATGCCGTTACAGGTACCTACTACCGCAGAGATTTGATTGGTCATTGAGAGGGCGCCGTCTATTCTAATGCCAAGACTTTTGACCACGATTGCTGGCTTAGGGGTGGGCCCTAATTCCTGGGGCCAGTAGAGGTCACACCAGGGGGAACAGGTGGATGACACAATTAACACCTCTGTTTTCTCGGGGTTAATCTTCAGGAGATTCCTGGACATCCAGTTGACTGTGTACCTAAGAATCTCCTGTGCCAGTGACTGGGCCCGTACGGTGTCATCTATGCTCAGCAACAACTGGGTGTCGTCTGCATAGTTGAACACCCGACAGCCCATCTCAGCCAAGGTGCTTATTAGTGGTTGCAGGTATAAGTTGAACAATAAGGGGGACAAGGCGGATCCTTGGGGTACCCCACATGTCAGGTCTCCTGCTCCTGATACCTCCTCTCCCAGCTGAATCCTCTGGGTTCACCCGGACAGGAAGGATTTCAGCCAGAGGTAAGCAGAGCCCCGAAACCCAAACCCGGCCAACCTATCCAGGAGTATGGTATGGCTGACGGTATCAAACGCAGCTGATAGGTCTAAAAGTATCAGGGCGCTTGATTTCTTTCGGTCAGCCAACCCTCTAAGGTCGTCCAGCACCGAGAGCATGACTAACTCGGTGCTATGGTGGGCACGGAACCCTGCCTGCATCTCATGGAGCAGATGGTTAGACTCCAGGAATGCAGCCAGGGACTTCAAAACATGCTGCTCAAGCACCTTGGATAGAAATGGAAGCTGGGAGATGGGCCGATAGTTTTTTATAGTTAGAAATTAGCATTTAAAAAACCTTAGACATTCACTGGAAAAAAACATAAGTTTCAGAGATGTTACAGTTAGGAATTAGCAATTAAAAAAAACCTTTGAAATTCACTGAAAAAACCATAGGTTTCATGAGTGTTATAGTTCGCTGGACATTTCACTCGTACAAAACCATAGAAATGTCTCTGTTCTAGTTAGTTGTGTTAACTATTACTTGCGCGCCCGCAATGCACTGCTGATGATATCACATATTACGTAATTCATGACATGGTCAGTGACATCACTGATGACATCTCAACTATAACGTCTCTGAAACTTATGGTTTTTTCAGTGACTATATATATTTATGGCACCATGTCATTATTTGTTTAAATGAATTGCAGATATCCACTCACATTCTAGCTAGTGGTTTTACATAATGTACATACACTGCATTATGTCCATGTGTTGATTTCTCATTTTTCCATTCAGAATATACTTCTGTTAGTTTTATTGAGTATATTATCACTTGATGAATGAATCTTGATTGTTGAACAGCTTTACACGTTTTTATAGTTTACACGCTATTATTTTTCAAGCACTGGCCAGCTAATGAGTCTTTTCACCATGTTTACTATATCGAGAAGGCGTTCACCATTGGTCACTTTTGATTGTCCTATGTTTATTGTCACTATTTATATGCTTTGTTTGTTCCTGACGCGCTGTGTGAACAAGCTCTCGTGTGGAGCGAAACGCGCCATCCTTATTTAATAAATCGTCTTCCCTGCTATCCATTCTTGGATTCCTGATTTGTTTGAGGCTATTTCTTTCTGCTGGGCGTGAGGCTTTTGAGGTCTTGACCTTTTGGTTCCGCCATTATCGGACGGGACTAGGACTGTATATATATATATATATATATATATATATATATATATATATATATATATATATATATATATCCAAAGTTTCTCCGTAGTTTAAGAAGAAATGCGGGACACCCAAAGCTTCTGTGATGGTATTTTTATTTCAAGCAGACGGAAAAGGTCTCACGCGCGTTTCACCACTTAAGGCTTGATCACGCTCCTATTATGCGTTTCACCACTTAAGGCTTGATCACGCTCGCCTCAAATGTGCTGCCAGCCATTTTTAAACCCACAACACCCAAGTGCATAGACATCAATGATCAGGAGTGTGATCAAGCCTTAAGTGGTGAAACGCGTCGTGAGACCTTTTCCGTCTGCTTGAAATAAAAATACCATCACAGAAGCTTTGGGTGTCCCGCATTTCTTCTTAAACTACGGAGAAACTTTGGATATATATTACGTGCCTGCCAGTGGCCTGGTGGGACCGCCCTCTGACAGCCTGACGTGTTTACCGGCGCTTGGGGAGAGAAATATATATATATATATATATATATATATATATATATATATATAAACACACACACACACACACATATACCATCATCAACAAGCTTTATTCGGATACAAAGACCATAAAAGCACAATAAAAATACAGTTTAAAACCATCAAATCACAATAAAATCATGCAAATCTCAACTGTCCCCCACATTTAAAAGAAAAGTAAGAGAACTTAAAGAAATATTTTAAAATCCTCCAGAATTACAAAATGTCAGGATATCTTTTTGGGCTCACATATAAAAGCCCTTACAAACTCATAACCTTGAGCAGAAGTGCATATCTCCTTCTCAGTTTCAGCTCTAGGGTAATAAAATGTAAAACTGATTAGCATATAGTTTGGACTTCAAGCGCTGAAGGAAACACAAACCATCCTGGTGTTTATTATGTTATGTTATGTTATCTTTTTGATTAAGCGCAACAGCTGCCCCAGCAACGAGGCGTCCCGGCGCTGAGGAACCACAGGAACTGTACTGAAAGAAGGAAAGGGAAGGAGGAGAGGGAATCCTAAGAAGAGGGAAACAGATGGGTCTTAATAGCCTTTCGGAAGGCACACAGATTTTCCAGAGAACGAATGTTCAGTGGCAAGGAGTTCCAGAGCTTAGCTCCCAGCACCCTAAAGGAGCGACTGCCAATTCGGCAGAACTTAGTACGGGGTACAGTCACTAGGTGCTGGCCTAAGGAGCGTAAATTGCGCTGTGGCGCATAGGGTGTTAAGAGCGGGCGCAAAAGTTCTGGACATCCAGATTTAAGGATCTTGAATGCCATGGTGAGGGTTTTGAATTGAATGCGAGATTCAATGGGCAGCCAATGCAATTTTCGAATGGTAGCTCTGACTGAACACCTGCGAGGAAGACCCACCAAGGCTCTAGCCGCAGAGTTCTGTACGCGTTGCAGTCGTGCTATCTCCGCTTTATTGGGGCCCAGAAGTAGAACACTTGCATAGTCCAATCGGGAGAGGATTATGGATTGAACAATGAGTTGGCGGACTTTAGAGTAAAAAAAAAACGAGTATCCGGTTAAGGCTCTTCAGCAGGCCCACACAAGTAGCTGCCACTTTTTTCGTGTGGGTCTGGAAACTAAGCGAGGAGTCTATCCAGACGCCCAGATTTTTGACCAAGGATTTAGGTGGTGGGATGGTGCCTAGCGAAGAGGGCCACCAGTGCTCATTCCAATAGCTGGTATTCTTCCAGAGGAGCAGCACCTCCGTCTTGCCTGCATTGAGCTGCAGGCAGTTGTCCGTCATCCACTGGGCTACTGCAGCCAGGCCATCCCTAAATCTCGAGGCCGAGATAGAAGGGCCTTCGGTGAGAGTGATGACCAGCTGCGTGTCATCTGTACATGACACTAGCGTTAGGTCCCACTCCTTAACCACTGCCGCAAGTGGCTGCACATAAAGATTAAAAAGGGATGGACTAAGTGCAGAGCTCTGAGGGACTCCCTGGCCGATGGGACGGGACTGGGAAAGAAACGGGGGAGCTGACACCCGGAAGGATCTATCCTTCAGAAATGAGCAGAACCATTCCAGGGCAAGACCGGTGATCCCTATTGTCTCCAGACGATTTAACAGTATGTTACGAGAGACAGTATCAAAGGCTGCGCTGAGATCTAACAAGATCAGCGCAGCACTCTGACCGGCATCGAGAATAGTCCGGAGGTGTTCGGTTGTAGACAGGAGGGCCGACTCAGTACTATGTCCCGGCCTGAACCCATTTTGGGATGGGTCCAAGATGTTGTTTTGAGCCATATGGTGGGACAGCACATTGTTTTCATAGGCCTCCGCAAGTTTAGACACCCATGGGAGCAGCGAGATGGGTCTGAAGTTTTCTAATTTGGAGGGGTCTAGAGTGGGCTTTTTAATAATGGGGGAGACCCATGCTTGTTTCCAAACAGTTGGGACCTCAGCCGAGAAAAAGGAAAGATTAAGTATAGAGGCTAGGGAAGGTTTAAAAAATTCTGAAGATTCAAGAAATTGGGCCGGCCTTATAGGGTCTGCTGGGGAGCCAGACTTAACTTTCCTGCAGAGTTTAGTTAGTTCCTCGCGTGAGATTTCAGGTATAAGCGTCAGTATAGTGCCATTAGTAATTGAGTTAGTGGAGTTAGGCGGGTCAGGAAGGTGTTGGGGGAATGATCTGCAAATTTTTTGCACTTTTTCTATAAAGAAAATAGCGAGGTCCTCGCACTGCTGCGTGGAGGTGATACTGGAGGCAGGGGCTCTACTACTCTGCAGTTCTTGCACCAATTTAAAAATGGTTTCGGTGGGATTCGGGCTGGAGTTAATTTCTTCGGCATAGAAGGAGGCGCGCGCGGAGCGAATAGCTTTATGGTAGAGTTTTTGTTTAGACAGATAGGATGCTCTATCCCTATCATTGTACTCCCTTTACTGACGGTAGGGTCTTGTGTCAAGTCGAAATGGAGATTAAGATCTCCTAGTATGGTAAAGTTTGCTGAACTTACCACCAAGGAGTTTGCCACCTCAAGGAGAGCTTCTATGAACTTGGAAGCAGGTCCAGGGGGTTGATAGATGTAAAGCCCTGACAGGGCAAAGTGGGGGCCCGTCGTGATCTTGAAATGAGCACTTTCACAACCACAGATATCTTCCTTAGTAAAGGAGCAATTATATTGTTTTTTATAGATGACTGCTATGCCGCCACCTCTAGCATCTCGATTAAGAGTCTTCATTAAGAAACCCTCTGGCAACGTGAGGTTCGGCAGACTAGTCATGTCATCACGAGTAAAGTTTCACATCTCCCTCTTAAAATTGGGTACAGAAACCGTAACCTGAGAGAATATAGCGTGCAAAAGACCATAAAGTGCTTCGTACATTTATGTGTTTCTCATTACACGGACAGCAAGTTAATGGGAAAGCAGCCAAAAAGTGATTCTTAATCCCGCGTAACCTAGTCAGGTAGATCCTTAGCTCAGGTTCATTTATCAAGGTCATGTAGAGCTATATACCTTTAGATGTAGAAAGCGGCACATATAATTGAACCGTGACCAGGTCTAGTACGTTCATGGGCCTAGCTTCGTCTCTATAAGCAATATATTTTTCTTTTATGAAATTATTTGCATTTAGGGGTATTTTATCTGTTTCTACAAAAAGGCACTCAATCCCAGGTCATGAGAAGTGTTCTTAATGTACTGATCACAGTATTGCAATCGTATTACTCTGCACAAGGCAATCTTTTATTATCTTGCAGGTGAAGCCCAGTTCCTGTGTGTTCCAAATTTTGCACCATAATTGAATTGAAATTCACCTTTAGAGCTTGCATAACATGATTAAAACCATTTGAAAGCGATTGCAATGCATTTTCTGTTCGCCCAAGTAAAACTGCGTTGTCCGCATACAATAGCACAGGGACAAAGCGGGTACCAATTTTGTGGAAGTCACAGGTGCAAGAAATTAAAAAGGTCTCCAAGGCATTTATATAAGCTAAAAATAAAAAAGGGGTGAGAATACAGCTTAGTCTGACTCCACACTTGACTTGAATATGGGACGCTTAGTCTACTTGTTGCGTTTCATTTTGTTTTTTAAAACATGAACTATTGCAGGGTCAATCCCTGCATGATTCAAGATTCCCCGTGAGATGCCCCTGTCCACCAAGTCAAAGGCACAGAAGAGGTCCATGAAGGCCATATGTACGGTCCCTCTCCTGGTCAAGCATATTTACATAAGATCAAAGTTAGGTTCAGAGCTTGCTCAGTGGTCCCCAAGCCCGGGCAAAAACCATATTGCACGTCTGTGACGGAAGAATTCTTTCACCCACTCCTAATTTTGCTAAAATTACCCTACCAAAAATTTTAGCTGAGGTATCCAATAATGAGATGAGTCTGTAGTTTGTAGGGGAGTTTCTATCGCCTTTCTTAAAAATAGGAATGGTGATAGATTCCTTCCAGGTCTCTATGGCTCGTTTTTAGGTCGAACCTATAACGGCAGCGCACATGCGTTGCTTGCTTTGTGAGGCATGCAGTATGGAGTACGAAGCAGAAGCTTTGTGGAAGCTCCACCCAGTCTCCGCCCATTGGCTTGTGTCTTTGTCCTCTGTAAAGGCTGACTTCTAATTCATTTCAAGGCTTGTTAGTCCTTCCTTATGACAGCTATGTTGTCATTTGTCACCTTCTGTGGCCACTGGCCCCTTTACTTTGAGGGTTACAATGTACGTGGACAGTGAGCACTCCTTTGTGCCCCCTTATCCCCACATTGTCTGTGCCCCCACCCTCCCGCCTATTGTCTGTGATGCAATATGTCTTGCTAAATGCGAGTCCTATTGCATTGCAAATGCTTTCTGGATGAGTTGCATCAGACGACCCCACTCAGCGAAGAGGGGTAGAGCCCTCAGGGACCCTCTTATGTTGCTCCCCCTCAGCCTGTGTTGCTGCTCTAGACCCAACGCCTCCCCCGTGGCTCCTAAGTCAGCATTAATGGCCACGGCTCAGGGTCCCAATGAGCCCTTTGTGGTGTGCACGTGGAACGTTCAAGGCCCCTTGAGTCTGCAGCAGGCGAACAGCCCATGCGCTCCACATGCTAACACATCCTGTCCTTGTTCCCGGAAATCAATTCATTATCATCTCAAATTGATTAGTCACGATTGGAAGAATGAAAAAGCCCAGTCCAGGCCTATTAATCAGTTCCTGGAGGATGAGAGAGTGGCAGGTCTTTTCAAAAAACACCCAGGCTGGCGACATATCACGTTTATTTTTATTTATGTATTCTTGCTGTTATATAAAGTGCAAACATGGCCATGGGGCATTAGAGTGATTTTCAATGGAAACGGCCAGCTTACATGGATCATACATAGCGAGTAAACACAAGAACAAATTACGTGGGGAAGCAGGCAAAACTAATTCAAGTAGACGAGAGAAAATGAAAATGCGGAGGACGTGGGAAGCACAGAAAGGGGAATAACACCAAATATTTTGTGTCAGATGCACAGGGTAAAAGTTAGAAGGAGAAATGAGAGAGGGGACGGTGGGACAGAGAAATTGCAACAGGAATTGAGTTCCAAAGGCATCGCCCACGAAGTTATACGCCCACTACACCCAACGAAACGACAATAGAATGTGAACTTTTCTGTCTTGTTGTTTGGTTTATCAGTGTGTAAACGTTTGTGGGTGCTGCAAAATATTTGCAGTGTGCTCTGGGACCAACAGGCAGCTGTTGGGGTACTATTAACACAAGAGTGATGTGCTCACATTTTTTGGCTTCCAGACATGAAGCAAGCTCTGTCGTATGACATTTCCCCATATGGTGCATTCACAACATGATGTGTTGTGTACATGCCTGATGTGCCGAAGACAGACCTACACACGCTCAGACCAAGCAGACATGCAGAGAGGTGCAGACACACGCACTCACGAACAAACGCATTGTAAGTCCGCAACAGACAAATACAGCGAAAGGGCACACACACAGAGCAGAGACACACCCACAGGAGAGACATGCATACTTCAGATATACATACCTCATGGCAGTCAGACAGACACCCAAACATACACAACTGATACATCTACACAATACACATGTTTCTCATTCGTGCAGTGCAGTCACAGGCTGCAGAGCAGTATTTAGCTTCTGCTGTAACAGGAGACCCTGAATCCATGAGAATCCTTAAGGTCTGGCGCAACCATGTGTTGCAATGCACAGACAGACTCACGCCCTCACATTTATACTCTAGATATATGAAATACACCGCTGCGAGGGGCAGCTCTACACAAGGACATACTGTGCACTTCCAGAGGCATCCAACACTGCACCAGACTCAGGTGGAAAATGATGAACAAATGAAAGAGAAAGTTAAACATATATAGTATAAGTGAAAACTCTGAACAGCAGTATGTGTTACACCCCAAGACCACTCCTACCACAACGTACAAGACAGAAAATAGAGACAGCTGCACATTGGTTGCTGTTGTGAGACACTTTTTCTCACCTTAACAAAGCCAGTGCATTTAAAATATCAAATATATTGTACTGCAAAGACCCTGAGAGAAACTGTAATCTTATACTATAAGTTGAAGGAAAGGAAAGTGTAAAGTAAGTTTCTTAAATCTATTATTGTGCACATGTATTTTATTTAAATACCTACAGATAATAAATACATGGTGTGCTGCTATCATTTTTCTAACACTATGCTGCTAGCACTTTTAGAAACGTAGTGCCCTTTCCATGTGTTCTGGGATTCTCTTTGACTGAAACAGTGATGGCATAATGAAACTTAACACACGTTTCTGCTTCATATTCACAAGCACACCACTTGTGCTGTATCTATATTACAATGTTACAGTACAGGCATTTGTCTAGCCCAAAGTGCCATCAGTGCATTCACAGTGCTGTCTGCTGGCCACGGGTCCCTTCCCACACTGCCCAGAGGATGTCGTTGCTGGCCTGAGTCTGAATCATACAGTGACAGTATGTTCCAGGTATTGTGGGTTCGCCCACCGTTAAGTCAGTGCAGCACAGCAGTGTCCAGTATCTACAGGCGAGCATATCTCAGGCAGATTTTCAGGATATCCATATACTGTAAAGCAAAATTATACCCCCCCCCAGAATATGATTGGGGACACCTAAGGCTCCTATATGTCAAATATGTTCATTGGCCTTAAGCTGAATGGAGGATCCCTGAAGGGCTGGGGGCCCTCTGAAGGACTGGGTGCCCCCCTGTGCCACAGGGATTGCAGGGCCTTCAGTTATGCCTCCAACAATAACCTTGCATGCAGGACCACTGAAATTAAGCAGAAGGGGAGCACCAAATTATGCAGTAAGGTTGACTAAATTATGTGGCAAGAAAAGGCAAATTATGAGGCATATTAAGAAACATTTTGTGACAGATTTAACTCAGTATTTTGACATTTTTATTCATGATAACACTGTCTGGGCAAATATTTTGCTTCTTTAGTACCAGTTTAACAACCAAATACAGCAATAAGCCACTGAAAAAAGACTAGTCATTATACTTTAGCACATACTTACATGTTTATGTACTTTGGGCCTCTGGAGATCAGCCCTGGGACTTGTCTGCTTCCACTTGGGGACTTTTTTTCTGTTCAATTGCCTCTATTTAACTGTCTTAATAAAAAAAGGACCAGTAGAGGTCAGAAAAATACCAGAATTGCTTTCTGCTGAGGGACTTTCTTTTTTTAATTTTTCTGGCAACTGCCTCTATTTAACTTTCTTGCTAGAAAACGACCAGCAGAGGTCAGTAAAATAGCAAAATCACTTTAGCATTCTCTAGATTCCAGTCCATATAAATGGTCTTCCACAAGCACCCGTAGACAATTTTTTTCCCAAATCTTGTATTTTCAGTTGATATGAAGAACAAAGACCCTAATTTTATATTAAAAACAGAGCTTTGGACTATACCATTTCCAGCTGAAAGGCAATATTTCTCTCCATGTGTTCCCATACCCGGTGTGTCACGCAGTTTGGTGCTTACTTTCCACCATGCTAAAAAACAGTAGATGTTTCAGCAGTCAGGCTAACGTGCAGCATTGCTAAATACATATAAGGTCCAGAAGGAGAGACCCATTGCATTGCAAATGCTTGTTTAACAACTGTTCTGAAAAAGTTGGTTAGCAACCAGGCCCAGATGTCACGGTTATGTTTAAAAAAACTCTGCTGGAACCCCATCCATGCAAGGTGCCTTCCCAATTGCAGAACTTATAATTGCTGTGCGATCTTCACCTATCGAAATGGTCTCACAAAATTTTAGAAGTGCTTTTTTTTATTTCTTATCGTTTTTATTGAATTTTCAAGTAAAGAACAAATACATGATGAACACAATAGTAAGATGATAAACAATGGCAGAAAGAAAGAATACTAACAAATCATAAGAAATACAAAGTAAAAGTACAAAAGGTTACTCAAGTGCCATACCGTGGGAGTTGCAGTGAAGTTGGAGAGACATACAGGTGGACAATCAAGCACAGTTTTCACAATTATAATAGTGGAAAATACAATACAGTACAGGTGTATCAATCAAGCACAGTTTTCAAAATGCTATAATTTCACAATTTTAGAAGTTCTAGGAGAGAAACAGGGGGCTCAGGTACAGCTAAGTGATTGATGTCCTCATTGTTTGGGCCAAAAATACACGAGAAATGCTTTACCCCTTGTCTCTAATATATTGCATCCAATGCTCTTGGGTGACCTTCAAGAAAGAAAAGGGCGGTTTACAATCTCACGGAAAGTCCTTTTTATTTAAATCCTTATTATATAAATCATGGATCATTCTAAACAATCACAAACCTTTTTTTCTGGAGGCAAAACGAGAAAAGAGAGAAGAAAAAGCTAAAAAAGGAAAAAAGGCATTACAAAAAAAAAGAGTAATATCATGATAGTTCATAATCCAAATGCCATTAATAATAATCATTTAAAATGTAATTCATTAATATTGGAGGGTGGACATCCATACCTGTGGTTTGATATAAATGTAACAAAATCAATGGACCATAAGACTGTACTGGGTAGGAGTGAATTCTTATAGTCGCAACCCATTGTCAACATCTATTTCTTTATTTATGCTATGTTATAATACCAGTCGCTATTAGTTTATTCTGCTCCCCA
This sequence comes from Lissotriton vulgaris, assembly GCF_964263255.1. Classification (NCBI taxonomy): domain Eukaryota; kingdom Metazoa; phylum Chordata; class Amphibia; order Caudata; family Salamandridae; genus Lissotriton; species Lissotriton vulgaris. The sequence continues at coordinate 664,227,376 of NC_141697.1, forward strand.
CATTTGTGCAAATTCCCTGAGGGAATAGTATTTCTCTTTCTTTCATGTTTCTCATTTTGAATGCCCATTGTGCATGTTTTGGCAGATCCGATTATTTCCAATTTGGTAAGATCAATGATCTAGCTATTAGTGAAGCATTGAACACAAATTGTTTTTGTCCCACCGTTAAAGTAGTGTTAGAGATCCAAATAGAATTACCATAGGATTGGGACAATGATGCATTTGAGTTGTTGACTAAAGGACTGAATGACCCTAGTCCAGTAGACACTTAATTTCGGGCAGGAGCACCACATATGCAGCCAGTCCCCTTTTGTGCAATTAGTCCTATTATCTTTAAGGTTGGTCACCCTTTCCAAAACCTCCCAGGCTCGATTTCTTAACTCAGTTTTCCTCTTTTCTATTGCTTGTTTGTAATTCTCTCTGGCCTGGTTTACCACAGTCTGATCCTGTGGGACTTATTAGTAACTTGTTTTAGTGCTTTATAAGAGTTTGTGCATTCGTGGTTGAACCAAGATTACACTTGGGGGTTCGAAGGAGGTTTATCAGTGGTGAGGCCTTCCACAACCGATCTGCATATCTTACTAAAATACTTTGTATTCCTACTGGATCAGCATCACCTGCAAGGCAACACAGAATCTCTGCCTGGTGGTTAATAAATAAATCCCTAAATACAGCATCAGGATTAACATGATTTTACTTCCTTTGTATCCCCCTGTTTGGCACATGAACTGGTAAGGGTTTTGACTTGATGGGTGATCTTGCTCTAGAGGAAGAGCAAAACTGGCAGTTAGAGGATAATGGTTGCTAAGAGGTGAGGGGGCACTGTTGGGTAATAAATCCATTAAGCTGGGTAATAAATCCTCCAACCCTCCTCAGAGCGAAGACGAAGACGCAAATCAAATAAACCACAGCTGCCTCCCAAAACACAGGAAATGTTCTTGCACCTTTGTTTGTTTATTGGCATGCCAAGGCAGAATGCAGACGCAGTGTCACATCTTGGAACAAGCTTCTTCTGCCCCTCATGAATAGTCACAGCAGAATATATAGGGCAGAAAGTGCAGTCATCAGTAAACTCATAAGATGTGGCCAAGGCCAAATACGGTTGTACATATACAAATAGAAGTGCCATGCAGGCCCAGGACAGAGAGCAATATAAGGGCACAAGGGACCAGAAAGCAAGTTTAAGTCAACCTGCAAGATTCAGAGGCTTTCCACAGCTGTTAACCCATGACGTGTCACAGAGGTCAATGTAGGGCTCGGGGTCAAGTTTTAATAGATCTGTAAGGGGAGGGGTGTTCAGGAGCACGGAGCAAGTAGCTTGGTCAGAGCGGTTAGCTCAGTAGGTCTGAGATAGTGTGGAGGAGAATATGGGATTAAGATATATTTTTCCCCACAGGCACACCTAGCATCTGTTTAATACGGGGAAATAAAACCTCAGACAAAAGGATGCGATCTATCGTTGTTAGAAATGCGATTTCATGTTGGCTAAGGCTTGCACCAAAGCCAGGCAGAAACCACCACTCTAGTCAGGGTAAGGGAGTTACTCGCTGAAGATAACCCCTGCTTACCCCTTTGGTAGCTTGGCACGAGCAGTCAGGCTTATCTCAGAGGCAATGTGTAAAGCGTTTGCGCAACACACACACACACACACATCAGCAACACACTAGGCACACTACAAAAGGAACTCCACACAAGGTTATATCAAAAATAGCCTTTGTATTGTCATAAACACATTAGAAACATAATCACACAATATACACTGTGCCAACTGGCACTGGCAATATTCACAGGGGATTATATACAGGACCAGCCCAATCGGGCCACTGTCAGAGCCATCTGATCAGGTAAGTAAAAGCAAAACACAACCAGTAACTACTGGCCAAACATGATACTCAGCATCATATCCGGCAACATGAATCCTATTCCGCAATCAGCATCCCATTAGGCGTGCAACACATTCCGCGCCAACCTCATGTGCATATACACAGTATGCCATAACCTTACCAGCATAAACACATTATGCCATAACCTCATAAATCTAAACGCATTAGACAATAACCTCACATAAACCACGTTATTCAGAAACACATAAATCACACTATGCAGAAAAACATAAATCACAATATGCAGTAACACATAAATAACAGAAGGGCCTAGCACCCTACCAACCTACCCCTGGCCAACTGGCCTTCTCAGAGGACTCAAATGCCCTATGTCCCAAATGTCAGAGCTGGCTGCCACCGCAGCGGAATCACAAGCGTGCACCACGGTGACTCCTGGGTCCCCACTGGGACTCTTTGCACTGGACTGGCCTAAACTGTGCAGCTGCCGCTATTTGCGGTGCAGCTGTGTAGATACTGCAGCTACTGGCACTCACTGTGCCCTCTGCAATCCCCACTGGGACTCCGCAAAACATATGGGTCCGAATAAGCGCCGAGCATGTGCCCCGATCAGCACTACCGTGCCCTTGGACTGCTGGTGCACCGCAATGCCCCCAAAAGGAATGAGCACGGTGTGAGAAGTTGGCCTGATATGCAGTGCTCACTACGTATCAGTCCAAACAACCCTTATTGATGATTGGTTGTAAGTCAACCTTATAGCCCAGCTATCCTAGTAGCATGGACAAGAGCAGTCTTTAGGCTAAACTCTAGAGGGCGTGTTAAGCCAGCTGTTATACCATCACATATACCCCTTGAACACCAAGTGAAAGGACACCACACAAGTTGTTATGAAAATAAAAGGATATTTATTATAACACAACAGCCATGGACTCTTTATGAGGACAGGGCGCTAAGCACAATACAAAACTCTTAAAGAAATACTGAAAGTCGCACAATTTACACAAATGCCTGAGGGGCACGAAAAACCATATACTACAAAAGTGGAATGCGAAATTACTAGCAGGTAATTACTACTCTCATAGACTTCAGAAACGCTGGACCTACAATGCTGAACCCTTAGATTAGAAGCAGGAGGCCTAGGAACTTCGTGTGCAGAGTGGAAACTCTCACGCGTAATGCGGGACAAAGTCTATGGTTGCTAGAAAATACAAAGTTAGTGTTCTCGGGCGAACCCGACTAGGTAGGTCAAAAACGAAAGTGGATCTAGACACTTAGAGAGTTGGACTACGCTGGAGCACCGTGGTACTCAGTTTTAAGCATGGGCGAATTTTGCGAATCTCGCGTTCGCGAATTTTGCGGATTTGCGAACTCGCAATTCGCAAAATCCGCGAATTCTCGCGAATTTGCGGATTTTTTTTGTGTTCGCGCGGGTTTCTGCCAGTTCGCGAGGGTTTTGTACAATTTCGCAAACGCGAACTTACCTGTCGGGTCGCAAGTTTTGCGAACTTGTTGTTTCTACGTGTCCAGCCTGTTTGGGACACTCTTCTTCATCACTGCCACTCTCTGTCACCACTGCCACTCTCTGACTACTCATGCCACCCTCTGGCCCACCCATGCCACCCTCTGTTTCATCACAGCACCCTCTGGTTGTCCAGTCAGTGTACATTATTGTGGCAAAGCAAAGCACACCTTCCCTGCCTCAAGTGACCTGAATTAATTTGGGGCTGATTAATGTGTCACAGAATATTTTTTTAGCTGGCACCTGCTTCCTTAGTGCTTCCTGATTAGTGATCTTTTGCACTTGCTAAGTGCTTTCATTGTTGCAAAATTAGTTACAACACCTGCCCTGCCCCAACTGACAATAATGAATTAAGGGCTGATTAATGGATTTGAACTTCCAGCCTGGCTCCTGCTTGTCTCCCTTAGCTGTAATTCAGGACCTTTGTGGCATATGTTTAACTATTCTGAGGTTCAGAGCAGGGTCACATATTAGTTGCAAGTAGGCAACTGAACTCTGGAGGGGCCCCTCAGGAAGCACTACAGGAAATGGCTACTAATGATGAGCCTGAACTTTTGAACCTGGTAAGTAGTTTCAGTTTTGCTAAGATCGTATTTCTGCAATTTAGCGCTTATTCGCGGGGCGCGAAGTTGTACTGGGAAGCCGCGAACTCACGCGAACAGTGCGAGCAAGCCATAAAATCCGCTGCTCGCGGATTTGCGGATTTTGCGGGAGATTCGCGAATCTCGCGGATTGCGAATTTACCGAAAATCCGCAAAATCCGCGAGCGAAACGGATTTTCCGCCCATGCTTACTCAGTTTACCTAGCCCAGGGACTGCGGCTGCATAGGGTTCAAGTGTCGTCGGGTTTCTTCGTTGACGAACCAGGAGCCTGAAGTGGAAGTTGCTGGCAGGCGACCAGTGAAGATGTTCCGGGCCGATCCAAGGACTGGATCAGCTGAAGAGAGTACCTGTAAGCAGAGGGGACCAAGTTCTGAATCACTAGCCAGTGATTAGATGGGCACCAGAATGGCACCGGATGAAGTCACCTCGACCAGGTGAGTGGGCGACGCTGGGCTCTGCAGTCTCTCGGACCAGGAGGCGTTGTCGGCGACCAGGATGGAGGTGTGAGTTGTCCCACGAAGGTATCTGCTGTCGGCGTTGCTGGACTCAGGATTGGGGCAACAACTCTTGGCAAATGCAAGCCCACGCAGTGGGCTCAAAATGGCGTCTGGAGTGGACCAGGAGGGTTTGGGGTGCTCCTCTGTTGGAGGGGAGCAAGGGCCAGTCTGGAGCAACCAGACCAGCGATGGAAGTGTCGTAGTTCGTCGTCAAGAGGGCTACAAGCCAGCAGGCAAGTGGCCGGACAACACGGTGAGCAGCAAAGAGCAGAAGGACCCCACGCAGATCTCGTGGATGCTGGGGGGCTGGACTTTGGTGCTGGAGCTGTTCAGGGTTAGGGCTTCTCAAACCCCAAAGCACTCACTTGAGGATCCCTCGGCGGTCGTGCTGGATAAGTGTAGTGCAGTTCTGAAGATGGCCGGTCCCTTGAGGTCTCGTCACACCCACGAATCTCAGCTGGGCTGATGATGCAGGTAGAGGTCAGGGGTGCCAGGGAAGCCGGGTCTCGTCGTGCTGGTCGGTCTGGTTCCGGAGGAAGGACGTGCAGCAAACCGCAGGTTACTTAGTTGGTGCCCGCTGATGCAGGGTGACTACTCCTTAGTCACAAGGGAGAAATCTTGAGAAGAAGTCTTGAGTTCCTTTCGTAGAAAGTAGTTTCAGGATTCAAAGATGATCTAATTTGGAAGGGTCCCCGCTCCTACCTTTATTCTAAAGAAAGGGGCTGGTACGCGACTAGGTCCTGCCCATGGGTGGGACCAGGAAGGGGGGTGGTTACACCCTCTCCCATGCCGGACTTTCCCCAGCTCAGGGGCTGGTGTGCCCCTGGAACTGGTTCTAGCCGGCCTATGCATAGTGAGCACCGGGGTGCCACTTGCAGTCACCTTCCTATTCAGCCCTGCCTACCCAGGATACACAAAACCCTGTCTGGGATGGTGCTAGCACCGCCCCTGACAGGAAACCCTTTGTCCAAGCTCTCCTCGCTGGAAGGACTCCCAGCAGCAGGAGGTCAGACTTGTGTCTGTGGTGGCAGCATCCATTTTGTGATGCTGAGGCTCGAGTTAACTTTAACCGGGGTTCACAGTTACCTACATGTCGTGTCCCTCTAGAAGGGTGGAATGCTAACCCCGTCGCCAGAATTGGCGAGGGGTTAGTATTCCAATTCGTATGACACCTTACTCGACATGTTTTGATAAAGCGATACCAGAGTTGGCATATAACCGCGAGGATTATAATGCACTTAAGAGTATATGTAAATGTAAATGTAAATGTAGGTGTACTTATATAGCGCAATGCGTTATCATGGAACAGCTATTAGGACTTGGTTCCGCAAGCTGCAAACGGGCTCAGCTCATGCCAGAGCACCATCTCACATGATTCCAAGCACTCTGCCTTCAGGATTGTTAAGGCCTGCCATAGGAGTGACTGATAGGAATACATGTGTCCATTTTAGGGTTAGATATAGGTATACTATATCTAAAGCAAGGTGATAACACTACCTTGCCCCAGCTGTCGTGCAGCCAGTTGTGTCAGATTTAGATGGCCAGCCAGGGGTGGCATAATACATGCTGCAGCCCCTGGTAGGCCCTGGGTACACCTATGCCCTGAGTTACAGGGTCTGATAAGGTGGCCCAGTACCAATTGGTAACTGCACCTAAGGTACACGTGTCCATTTTACAGAGAGAGCAGTAGGCCTGGGGCCCTGAATGGCAGGGTCCCAGGTCAACTAAGTCGGAAAACCAGCAAAACACCAGGCAAAAAGTTGGGGGCAACCATAGTCAGGTATCCACCCTCCTACACACGGGCACTCACTGTGCTCTCTGGAGTCCAACTCGGACTAACCAAAACAAAGGTGCCCCACGTTGTAGCTGCCTACGCTCTCGCAGGGTAGCTGGGGAATTAGGCTTGGCGCCACTGTGCCCTCTTAGCCCCCACTGGGACTCAGAACAATCGTGCCCAAAAGAGAAATCAGCACCGGCACCCTCCGTGCCTCCTGAGCTCCCCCTTTCACTGGGACTTGCTGGGGGCCACGATCAGGCACCAAAGAAAGAGGCTCTACGGAATGAGGCTTCAAAGGGGATTACCCCCACCGGTGCAGCTGCCCGCGCTCTCGCAGTGCAGCTGGAACAACTTCAGCACTGGCACCAGCCGTAAGAGCCTCCCTTGCAGGGGCTCCTCTGTGCCACCCCTATCACCATCTATGCTGCCTGGGTCAGTCCCCTCTCGCCGGGATGTGGCAGGCTCCTCTCCGTTCTCCTAAGGACTCTGCGAGGCTTCCATTGCACTTTACCTTCACCCGATCCCTCTCTGGGGACTCTGCAGGGAAGTCCGCGAGGCTTTGTGTGGCTTCTCAGGTAGGCGGGACTTCCTCTCCCTGCCCCGCCAGCCTCAGAGGCCTCGCACACCGTCCAGCATTGCCACCTGACTTCCTGGGCCGAACCGGGCCGCAGGGGTGACTCCTTCTTCAGCACGGCTATGCGGGGTGGGCACCTGCCGTCAGATAATCCCAGAAGCGGGCTGGGCACCCGCTCAATCGGCGCGGGGTGGGCACCCGCAGTTCATACCTGAGCACGTAAGCGGGGTGGGCACCCGCCAGTCAGCACAGAATGCGGCGTGGGCACCTGCCAGTCGGCACAGAAAGCAGGGTGGGCACCAGCTCCTTGCAGCGACTCAGGGGTAATCCCTACGCCGGGGATTCCCTCCCTCCACGCAGCGCTGCAGACCCACCAAAACTCTCCTCTCTGGCACCTCAAATCCAAGCGCTCACAGGGCGCTAGGAGCAAACAGCCCAAAAAGAGGGAAAGAGGGCAAAGCTGGGCCCAGGCAAGCCAGCACACAGGGCCCTCCAGCAGGGAGGCAGTCCCTCGTGGCGGTTGCTCCTGAGGTCCGGCAGCAGCACGCCCCCGAGTACAGGAACAACAAACCCCCTCCTGGGGTACACAGCCCCAGTAGTTATACTCCCCAGTCCTTTGGTCTCCGAAGCAGAGGGTTTGCTCCCAGCCAGAACCAGTTCTGACATCTCTAGTGTGACTTCCTGGCAGGAGGTAGGCAGGGTCAGAGGCCGGTCAGGCCCTTTGAGGTGCAAGGAGATCTCCTCCCCCTTCCCTGATTGCAGCCCGGGCCCATTCAGACCTTTCCTGACCCCTCCAGACCATCTGGAGCCACTCGGGCCTCCCGGCCTTCTGTCATCCAAAACCCAGACAGGCAATCCACATTCCAGCAGGGCACACAGGATGACTGAGCAAAAAAATACCTACTTTCTAAAAGAGGTATTTTCAAATGCAGAATGTAAAAACCACCTTCACGAAAAGATACATATTTAGATTCTGAGTTCAGGCATACTAAACCTTACCACGCCAAGGATTTTCACTGAAACACCTATCAGGGAATCCCCAATGCATCTCTATGAGAGTGCAGCCTCCCAGTAGTGAGAAATCAAAATGGCTGTTTGTCACTACCAGGACTTGATGCATACTTAAGGTAAATGTCCTATCTTTTACCTACAATGCAGCCTGCCCATAGGGCTAGCAATGGCCAACTTAGGGGTGACTGACAGGCAGGAAAAAGGGGGGTCACAGACATGGCACACACTTTAGGTGCCCCGTCACAGCGGCAGTAACACAGCGCGCAAAGGCCCTGTAACGGCAGAGGCTTCAGATAGGTTTGCAACGCTACTTTGGTGGGTGGCGCAATTAGCGCTGCAAGCCCACCAGTAATATTTAATTTACCAGCCCTGGGTATATGAGATACCTTTTTTACAGGGGACTGACAGGTACATTAAATATGCCAAACAGGGGTAGACCAATCTTACCAATTGTAACACAGAGAGCGCACACACTTTACACTGGACAGCAGAGCTAAAGTGCCCAGAGGCCTAAAACCACCAACACCAGGTCAGAGAGAGGGCTAGGAAAAAGGTGAAAAGTTTAGGGATGACCTGGCAAAAAGAGCCAAGTCCAACAATCGTTCTACCTTTCCCTCTACCAACAAAGGTGGGGACCTCCTCACTATGTTCTTTATTTACTTCAGAATTAAAAACCAGCCTATATGTTAGGATTAAGCCTGTCAAGGCTTCTCCGTAGGCTGGATGCTGAAAATGCTCAGCGTGCTCTCCCTTCCCATCTATGATGCCACAGACTCTTGACCAGCTATGCAGGCAGTTTACAATGTTAAAATCACCCGCCCAAACGTTAAAAGCTTCTGCAAGAGCCCTGGTAAATATATCTATAAGAATGTATTCCAAATCTTCTATAATCCCCACTGGTTGCATTACAAAATAAAATTAAGATCATGGTGATGTTTGTCCAAGTTAGGGACAGCTCCAAAATCCAATAAGAGCTAGACGTCAATATTTTGTGCTCAAGGTTTCTTAATGAGGTGGAGACAAGGACGAATAGGCCCCCCTTCTCCCTCCCAGATTAGATGGAATTGCCGGGAAGCTGAAAGCACGAAGCCTGTCAAGCACAATACAATTAAATATGTTCAAGCCTCCTGGCAGCATATAAGGTCGAATTTAATTTACATATACAAATATATAATTCTCCAGTCAGCTCCTTTGTCGGGCGTTATGGCACACAATTTGCTGCACTGGGCTGGTGCGGAGAACTTCTGCGGCCGCTTTGTATATCTCCTTTATTAATATAACAGAAGAATTGAGTCGTGATCAAGGTCCAGGGGGACTGAAACACATTGGGTGCGTTTGGATCGGTGACAGTGTTTTCAATAATGAAAACAGATACTACTTCAACTCATGAATACACCTCAATTCTTCAGTTATATTGATAATGGAGTTTGGAGGAGAAAATATATATATATATATTCAAGTCAAGAATAACTTTTTTTCTGCAGCAATACCGCAATACCATAAAAGTTGGACAGGCACTACATATTAAAATTTGCATATTCACAATAAGAATTATGTAAAATCAGAAACATCTTTATCCATATAATTTTATAAAGATTAAAGTTAAACAATAAAAAAGTGTTCAATTACTATTTATCTACTGTAATTCATAGTGCTTTCTAATAGCCAATCAAGCCTTTATAAAACTTGACACCGCAGTACAGATAGAAGAAATAGTCATGGATTGCGGATATCTGAAACCACAACATATGTACAAGGCCGAATATTCCTTAACAATGGAGCAAAAAATCTTCCCCTTGGATCCTTGTAAAGTGACCAGAATATAATAAAGTGCATCGTGCTCTGGGAAGCCGTGTTGTCACATGGACATGGAATGAGAAGATCTGCCCACCCAGATTGTCTTGGAAATGCCACTAGAAAGTGCAAAGTGCCTAAATGAAATCTTGTTAAAAAACTGTGTATTGACTGTAAAAGTGAGATAAAATTGCTCTTTACTCATGTACAAGCAGCTGGGACCTGTAGCCTCCAAGTACTTGTGATGCACAGATATCCAGGTGTAATGCGGTGCTTTTATAAAGGCTTTGGCATTAAGGCAGATACTCGTAGGAGTGTCAAAATACTCTCCCAAACCAACCTCAAGTAGCCTTTCCGTCACAAAACAGAGCCAGGGGGTTGTCAATGCCTTATACAGATTAGTGCAATCTTCAATCACTTCCCTAGAAAACATTAAGTCTTCACACAACTACATTTTGGGCCATAAAGGGGTGGGGGATATCATTACGATCTTCTACATATTCTATCCCAAGTTCTCAGTGACAAAAAGATGTGGCAGTGCTATTGGGTGTGATAAATAGTCTTTTTATAAACTTGCTTTCCACAACTTGCAACGGGCGGCTTTTGTGGTAACCCCACACTCCTATCTTATAGGATGCGACCCGGCCAGCACACATTTAGCTTTATAGAAGGTAACTAACTTAGAAATCGCTGTGTGGCCTAGCTCACAGGCAAACCGGAACAGTCATTCCACAACCCTGCTAGTCTGTTGAGCTCTTGCCATGGCCAGTGGTTCCCACTTCAACTCACAATTAAACATGTTTCCTAAATATGTAAACATTTTCACCTTTTCGTTATTCTTGCCCCTAACACTAAAGTTTCTGGTTTTTGTCTTATTAAGACCAGACACCATTACATGGGATTTCGTGAAATCACCTTTAGACCAAGGTCGGACATGAAGTCTGTAAAAGCTTCCAAAGATTTTTGAAGGCTGTTGCCGTCAAGGCCATAATTACGGTATCATCCGCGTATGAAAGTAGCGGAACTGGATCCCCTTTGATGTGGGGGAACTCTATTTTCCTTTCCAGTAAAAAAGCTTCCAAGCTGTTGGTGTAAATCAAAAAAGAAAAGAAGCTAAAATGCTCCCCTGCCGGACTCCTTCTGTGGAGACAATGGGTTTGGTCCTTCCCCCGCGGACCGTATCTTATGGCCACAGTGGTGTTTGTGTGGAGTCTTCTTAGAAGCACGATCAGTGCCTCCTCTATGCCCATATCTCCCATTAGCACCCACAATTTCTCCCTGTTAACAGTATCAAAGGCGCTGGACAAGTCCATGAAGGCAAGGTGGATAGAACCCCTCCTTGCCTTCATGTACTTGCCCATGATCAGGGACCAGTTTAGGCATTGCTCTGAGGTGCCCAATCCACTATGGAAGCCATATTGGGTTTTAGAAATGACCCCTTTACTATTCGCCCATACCTCCAGTCGAGCGAGAACTACCCTGACCAGCACCTTGACAGTAGCGTCTATAGGGGAGATCTGCCTGTAGCAGGTGGGGTCATTTCGGTTTCCCTTTTTTAAAATAGGGACAACAATGGTCTCCTTCCATGAGATAGGGATTGAGCCAGTCATAACTGATCTAAAAATATTAGTTAACAGGGGTGCCCAGAGATTGATATTTGTTTTAAATAAGTCCAGTGTGGCCCCATCTGGATCTGGGGCCTTCAAGCGAATCCCTTTCACTAAGGCTTCCTCAACCTCTCCTACTGTAAGCGAGGCGCTGAGGTTAGCAGGAGTGACAAATCTATGGGGAGGTCATCGTTGCCCAGTATTCGCTGCACGCAGGCTGGATTAAATATAGTGGCGAAATGGGATTTCCAGGTGTCTCTCAAAATCAGTGAATCCATCTTTTTCACTCCCTCTGTGAATAGTGTTGATTAATGACCGCCCAGAAACTTGTACCATCTTTAGGAGCACTTCCTTTCTCCAAGTCCTTCCAGGCTAAATGCCTCAACTCATTTTTCCTTTTGTTGATAGTGCTTTTATATAATCGTCTGGTACATTTAATTTGCCTTCTATTGCGAGGAGTGGCCTGGAGGGCAATTTGTAAATTTGTGTGGGCTCTGGAGCATTCGACATTGATTCATCGTGTCTCTTGGGGCTGTTCTACCCTGACGGGACGTGTTAGGCTAACGGCAATTCTTGTGCAAATTCTTTCGAAGTTTTGTACAATCAGAGCCAAAGGAAAGTCATGGTGGAGACACTCCATTATCAGTATGTAGTATATTTTAATTGTCTACGCCTCAAATTGTGATGGGATTATCTTACCCCTTTATTGGAGTTATAGTGAATCCGGCGACCGTCTCCCATCCCTGCCTGAACTATTACATTGAAAAAACAGTGAGAGGCTTATGGTCACTCACAGTATTGTGTTCTATATAAAAATAGTAGACAAGAGATGAGAACTCCCTAGAAATAAACATAAAATCAATAAAACTATCCCTACCCCCACCAACAAAAGTGGGACAATGGACTAAGGAACTAATAATCAAACTATTCTCAACAATAATGGAATTTAATGCCTCTCCCTGCGGTGTATGAATAGAGTGCGCTACCGGCTGCCCCCTCTATATCCAAGAGGCCAAAAATTCGATCACAACTATGCTCACAGACAGTGCAATTAAATTCTACCACCCACAACACACACAAAGGCTGCCACTTCCCAGCAGCTTTATTAATTTCCGATTGCAAAGCTTCTATGACATGACAGCTCTTTATGTCAAAAATATGATATTACCAGTTTTCCTTGTAGAACCCTAACCTGCAGCATGTTTGAAATCACAATCAGTTGGAACCATGGCGATGAGCTTCCACAGCGATGAGCTTACACAGTGGGCTTTTATAGAGCCATATTTGACTGTAATTAAGATTAACAACCCTCCTTGTGCCCTCCTCGCTGGTGAGGGGGTGGCTGTAACCTTAAGGGCATAATAGCCATCCAACGCAATGCTCTCTTTAAACCAAGTTTCCTGCAGATAAATAATGTTGTAACCCCTAATATATTCCAACCAAACCTCATCTTTTAAGTTAAGGCAGATGCCTGCAATGTTTCAGGAGATTAATCTGTAAGAGGGGGCGAGGTTTCCCTGCTTCGTGACTGCTGGAGTGACACTGGTGGCTGACGTGCTACTAGCAGATGGCTGGCCTAGCTCCTCACCCTCAATGATGACCCTAGTAATTACCTTAGTGAGGTGGGAACAGGCTATAGAGTTATTCATGTTCTCATTTAGTGTAAAATCAGAGGGGTTTGGGCGAGGGGATTCTGGGGGATTTATAATATCAAATACATCACTGTGTGCTACCCTCGTTCAGTCGAGATATAGGGGACCTCTACTTCTATAATATATAGATTTGCCTTTCACGATCCCATTACTCCATTCAACTTTGGTTTCGGGAGATAAAAAAAAGGTAGAAACATAGAAACACTCTTCAAAATTGGCCATTATAGGAAACTTCACTAGTTCCTAGCTAACGTCCTGCGAGTGCCTCCTGGAAACCATTTCTAGAGACTCTCCTGCCTCGTGTGTAGCATTGCACCACCTACTACAAGATGATGAGCCTCTTGCACACAAACATCTACCTCCAGGTTCTCACATCGTTCTCATAGGGGAGCTGCCACTCACTTATTATATTTACAGAAAAATACATCAAGTCGACCGTCTGTGATCATCTTGCGAGCAGTACACTTGTGCTTCTTTGGAAGCAGAATGAAAGTATTAATTACGTTGGCTTGGACATAAAAAGTGTGTCTGCTTCCACTGACCCTGTTAAAAACTCACAGCAGGACCCCGACGTTGGTGTACTTGTTTAAAATTAGGAGAACTGGCACTGATGGAGCAGCAGTCTATAATACTGTTCTATCCTCATTTCCATTGTGCATGTATACTTTCGTGCCCTACCCTCATTCTGAGTCTTTGTTCAAAGTCCAATTTTGCTCCAAAGTGAAAGGAGGAGGCCCGCTGCTGGTAGGTGAGCGACGTACGGAGCCGTACGCAGCCTAATCAATCGAACACGGAGGACCGGAGGACCGGAGGACCAAACGGCGCCAAACAACGCGGACCAAACCGTCCCAGGAAGGAGTCGTTGAAAATTAAATCGCCGAGGACTGTGCGTCCTGTGAAGGCGCGCTGAGGAACAATCTGCCGCGGACTGCTCGAGCCGCGAAGCAGGAGCGGCACGGAGAAGCGGTGGGTGAGTGGATTCAACTTTCACTCTTACCCCCGTGTCTCCCATCGGCGTAAAGACCGCGCTGCCTGCATAAAGCCACCAAGCGTCCCTGGTCGTAGCTGGGAGAGCAAGGGACCAAGCGACTGAGTGGGGTGTGTGTAACGGCCCCCTGTGACCTCAGGGGGACGTCGTGGACCCAGGATTCAACTTTCACTCTCACTCCTGTGTCTCCCATCGGCGTAAAGACTGCACTGCCTGCACAAAGCCCCCAAGCGTCCCTGGTTGTAGCTGGGAAGACCAAGGTGACGCGAGCGGAGCTGAAGAGGCAATATTTACTCCTTACCTGACGATAACTGAGAATCCTCACTGGGCAGACCTGAGACCCCTCGTGCCTGTATACCAACGTCCCCCTCCCGCCGCCGCATCGGATAACTTCGCGGCCGCCGAGAGGAGGGGGCATGGCAGGACTACACTTCCCAGCGCCCATAGCGGAGGGAACAGAGGGGAGAACAGCGCGCCAGCCGGCGCTTAAAAGACGAGTCACCCCCGCGTCGCGGGGGCGCGCGGGAGCGCCCGGGGCTAAGCCCGGGCAAAGGGCGGGCCGGGCAAAGGGCGGGCCCTCTGTGGCCGAGGTAGGCTGGGCTGGGCCCTGTCATTTTCATTTTGGGTTAGGTATACCAGTGACTGGAGGTGTGTCACTTTGAAGGAGATATTTCTGAATACTAGCCGAATATCTATTGTCAACTTCTCCGAGGATTCATTTTTATGGACTAGTTATTGTTATTTAAATATATATCTTCTGTGCAATAGCCTGCTGCTTGGTTGGTTACTTTTCCGTTTATCATGACAGCAAAGAAATTACGCTCTGGAAGAGTCCTAGGGGGGAGGTCATGTATAAAAACCAGATCTAACCCCCTGAGGAATAAACATGACAACAGTGTGTTATTGAAGGGACAGATGCAGTTACTGAAATTATGGGAAAAACCTGTTGATAAGACTGTGGCAGTCCCGATAGTTGCTGGTTCTGAGATGATGCTTTTGGTGGATGCACCGCTTGATGTGGAGAAAGATCCCAAACCTGAGCCAGCCTCTGTAAAAAACTTGCCTTCCCTGTCAATAACCACTGATGCTAATCTCCCAGTAGGTACTTTAAGGGGAGAGCATCCTGATAATATGATAGCAGATACGCAAGTCCCTCTGCCTAACATTCTTAAAGTTGCAGAAAGTCCGGACGTGGTTATAAAAGGAGAGTCTTTTCTGTCCAGTATCGATCTTGAATTGTGTGGTCGCTACATGGACGATAGAATTCTGAAACGCCCTGATCCTAGTAAGACACCAAATGGAGCCACGCCGTCAGGATTATTGTATTGTATTGTATTGTATTGTATGTTGGATTTATACAGCGCTTATAACCCAGGGGTCTCTAAGCGCTTGCCTTGGGAACCCGTCCTGGCTTTTCTCTGTGAAATAGCCCCTACAGGGCATCCCCAAGGTGAAAGCCAGGCATCCCGCCGCAGGGATATATTGCTATATAGTAGTACTCCCTCTATAACTTCTAATGACATTCCTTCATTGCAGAATGATTCTAGGACTCCACCACTTAATCTATCCGGTATCTGCCCCCTTACTGCTTCTAGGTTCCCTAAAGACGATAAACCTATCTCTGATTCCCTGATAGCACTAGAACATTTATTGGATTCCATATTGTTTTTACTGGGCAAATTTGTTGGGAGCTCTGATTGCATCTTGGACTCAGTTACACAGATATTGAAAGTATTACTGGCAAAAAACACAGAAAATGGTACTATTCCCCCCCTGGAGATTGTTTTACAGAATGTTCCGGATAGCAATAATTTACTGGTAAAAAATGCGCCTGCGGGTACGCCAGTAGTGGTTGTCAAACATGAGCCCTCAGGGATGCCTATCCCATCCGTTTCAAATTGTATGAAGGAATCAGAACCTTCCTTAAAGGAAGAAAGTTTGGTGGATGTGAACTTAAACGCTGGAAATGAATTATTTCCAATTTTCAACCTAGATAAAAAAGAGCCTGAAGCGAATCTTGATGTAAATGGAAAAGTAAAAGAAAAAAGCAGAAAGAACAAAGGGAAAAATAGGAAACCTGTTCTTAAGTACAAGAAGAAAAGACAGAGGCAAATTATTTTTCAAAAACATATAAATACAGAAGTGCTTGATGTTGTAGATACGGAAGATAACTCTCTATTGGACACTTTTTCTAATAAGGCTGCTGTTTGCACTATTGGCTCTGTAGTCGAAGGACCTCTTGATGTGCATGCCAATGTTGGGGGAGCCCCTTGTCAAGAGGATAATGGATTAGTGCCCATAGCTTCAATAGAAGAGGTGACAAGAACTATTCCTGTTGCACCAGGGACACTTAACCCATCAGCGCCTATCTTTCGGCTGCCGGTTGTTGTTGCCACGAATTCTCCACCCGTACATTTTAAAGCCCCTAATTCTTATGTGGATACTTTGACTCTGGACTTTTTGCCCTTATTTGACTCTGACTTATACCTAAACAGGTCATGGTTGCTTAATTGTTTTAAGGATATTGAATGTCTAAAACTTATTCAGTCGAGTGACATTGACTTGGTTTCTTTAGTAAGGTTTGAAAATGGGCTATGTGTACGGGTAAAATTCTGTTCTAAAATAATAGCTAACCTTGTACTTCAACAGGCGGAATCGTTTCAATGTAGAGGGATTGATGTGTTACCCTTTTTCCATAATGGAAAGGATATTTACCCTAGAGAAGGGGCCACAAAGTTGGGCTTTAGGCAGGAAGATCCGTCCACATACAATAAAGATTTAAAAATCTGGGTCTCTAGAGGTAAACGTATGGTTTCCCAGGTACTACCTATCCCCTTGAACCTGACTGTTCCTACAATTGAGGATAATCATCGGTGGAACTGGCTTCCAGGAGTCTTATCTAATTATATATCAGATAATCCAAGACTGTTTCAACATCTTTAACAGTCATTTAAAAGTCATATCCTGGAATACAGCAGGGTTACATAATAGACCGGATAAACTTGATTTCCTATTTTCTCTGAATGCAGATGTGATATGCATTCAAGAAACTTGGTGTAAAAATATTCTATACGGGGGGAAAGATTATTTTGTGCTTGAGGCTGCAGCTACGCCATCGAAAAAAGGTCATGCAAAAGGTGGAATTGCCTGCCTCCTGTCTAATTCATTACAATGGCAATTTTCCCATTATGTTGACACAAGTAACCTTTTTCAAGCAATAACTATTAATAATCTAGCTAGTGTAGGTAGCCAGTACTCCCTGGTAATTATTAATGCATACATTCCGCCTGAAGATGTTTTTAGTATTGTATTGAAGCAAATGTTTTCTTATGTTAAACAATTATTAGAGCTTGACCAGCCCCCTTATATTCTACTCGTGGGTGATTTGAATAGCAAAGTTTCTAACTCAAGCGTAGACTTGTTTAGAAATAAGTTTAAAGAAGAGGCATATAATATACCCCAATCTATCTTTCTGAATAAAATGAAAACTAGCAAAAGAGGAAAGATGCTGTTAGAAGAACTTAGCAATCTAGAGGGGTTAATTGTAAATGGTAGGATGCCATCTGATACACCCGCTAAATTCACTCATAGGTCCCCTAAGGGTGAATCCATCCTTGACTATGTAATTACGGACTATGACACTTTCTCCTTTATTCAGGACATAATGATTTCTCAAACTCCCATGAGCGACCATAACGTGACCAGTATAACCGTTTCATTACAACCTCCGGTCACTGATTCCTGGTCTTTAAGTAATAGAGGAGTTTCTTTTCATTGTAAGTCCGGAAGATGTTTCTGGAACCCTACCATTATGAAGGTTGTGCAAAACATTCTTGCACAAACCTTACTTGAATTAAAAGAATGGCAGGGTATGGAATTCTTTCATTTTGAAAACCTTATGAAGAAGCTTACTGCGACTGCAAAGAAGCCAAGATATCCTAGGAAAGAGAATTTTGTTCCTAGTTTATTATTACCCTTAAATAAAGAAATAAATAAACTAGTGAGGCAACAGTTTCTTTTTAGAACCAGGGAAAATGCTAATAAGTTATCCTTACTAAAAAAGAAGGAGGATCAGACTGAGAGCAAAATTAAAAAAGAAAAAGAAGACTCACTCTGGATTAGTTTAAGGGAGGCTTCTGTCTATGGTAAATCTAGAGAATTCTGGTCCATAATTGGTAAGGGATGTGGTGCTAGAACTTCCCCTATTCCCATCTCTATTCCTGAAGATGTCTGGATTTCATTTATATCGAATTTGTATGCGTCTAATGGCGTAGAGGGTGAGGATTGTGACCTTGTTTTGGACAGTGGGTATACTATGGAGCCTCCATCTGAGAAATCCATTGCTTCGGTGATCAAGAGTATGCGCTCCTCCGGAGCAATGGGTCCGGACGAGTTGCCCATTTCAGTACTGAAGCAGAATGTCACCTCATGGAGTAGGATTATTTTTCCTTTGTTTAAAGCCTGTTTCTTAATGAGATCAGTTCCTACATCTTGGAGGGGAAGTATACTAATACCCATATTTAAGAAGGGAGAGCGGGATAAACCCATGTACTACCGTTTAATAGCTTTACTGGATTCTATTGGGAAAGTTTTTGCTAAGTGTCTTTTAATATTAATCACTGATTGGGTGGAGGCAAATGGAATTCTACCTTTGGAACAAACTGCGTTCCGTAAAGAGCATAGTACACTTGATAATTTAACAGCTCTTCAAGTGATTGTGGACAAATACATACGAGTGCGAGGAGGTGGAGTATATGCGGCATTCATAGACTTCTCCACAGCGTTTGACAAGGTGGACCGTCCGACGCTGTGGAGAAAGCTTGCTGTATTGGGTATGCCACCACAGCTACTGGAACTAGTAAGATCCCTTCACTCGAATACATGGTGTAAGGTGCTACAAGGCGGAGAAAGGGGTCTTTCACAGACTATCCCATCCCTAAATGGATTAAAACAGGGGTGTATATTGGCCCCCATGTTGTTTTCATTATATACTGCGGACCTACCTGCTTCCATTGCTGCATGTGGTGGGTTAGCCCCGGTAGTTGGAGGTTCATCCATTTCGGTTTTAATGTATGCGGATGATATCCTTATTTTAGATTTAACTCCGAAGGGCTTGTCTAACCGCCTGCAAGCATTACATTTATTTGCAGAAGCACATTTTATGAAGATCAATGCTTCCAAAAGCAAAATCATGTGCATTTCTGGAAGAAAAAAATGTAGATCTGAAAACTTCGGATGGGCTATAGGAGGCCAGACACTAGAGGTGGTTAAAACTTACACCTTTTTAGGTAAAATAATCTCGGCAAACCTAAGTGAGAAACCCCATATTGAACATAATTCGCGTAAAGCATTGGCTCATGGTATGGGGTTATGTTCCTTGTATTCTGCTACAGGAAAAAGACACTTTGCTCGATTTTTGGAAGTATATAGAGCAAAAATCCCTGCAACTCTGCTGTATGGAATAGAATTGGTGGAGTTAAAGCATTGGGGGTTTTTGCATTTAATGGAAGGAAAGGTACTAAGAAGAATTTCTTCCCTTAATACAGCTTGCTCCGTGTCTGCATGCAGGCTGGAATTTGGCCTTCGGAGCTGTTGGGTACAGGGGTTGATTGCCCTGGTAAGGTGGGTGGCCTGTTTGGCCAGAGGTAAATCGGGTTCCTTACGGGCATATATTAAAAATGAACTACTGGGCAATTTAAACGAGTTTTCACTAATAGTAAAAAACTTTAGAAAAGAGGTAACAATGTTAGAGTTGGATGCAAGTACTTTGTTCCTACTTTCTCCTACTCAACTAAAGTCTCAGCTGAAATACGCATCTTGGGAACTCTGTTTTAAATTGGATATGACGGCTTTACACGAAAAGAAGGGTGGTGATTTACTTTTAAGCACGTACTCAGTAAAGCAGGCCCAGCAGTACGTTTCTTGAAATATCCCTCATAGAGTCCGTAGGCTATGGTACCTTTTAAGACATGATTTGCTTCCTCTAAATTCACTTTTAGCAAAGTGGTATGGGACATCTCCAGTATGTAACCTTTGTAATAAGGCAGTGCAGGACCGAAATCATGTTTTGTTTATTTGTCCTGCATTACGTCCATTGCGCTCTAAATGGTTAAAATCTATTTGTTTACAATTAGGAATCCTTAATGTAAATACTTTCTTCCATGCCCTTTATTGTCCACCTAATGAAACGTTTTGCTTCAAAATTTTTAACTTTTTTAAGGGTTTTTTAGATATTTATTAATGATACCTAGAGATGTTGTTTGATGATTGTTCGGCTAGTGTTAAAGATGTGATTTTTTATTCGGCTTTTATTGTGATTTTTATTGTATGTAGTGGTGTATAACTATGTGATTGTTTTAGGTGGCCCTCTTTTGAGAGCCAAAAACATAATAAACTTAAACTTGAACTTGAGTCTTTGTTCCCTAAATGCAAGCCTTTGTTGATCCTTTCACATTTAACTCAGTATTAACTGTTCGTACAGTATGTACAACTCCTTCAATGGGGAGAGGGTGTGGCCTTACGGCCAGAGCTGCCAATTTTGGAGCTGGGGAACCAGCTTTGAGCCTTGGCATCGGCTCGGCATCCTGTGAATCTGGAGAAATCACGTAATCTTCCCGTGCCTACCCAAAATGTGTCCTTGTGTAAGGTAACTGGTGTTGATATGTATAGGTAACTCTTCGGAAATTCTATTGCTCTTAAGGCAAGAGGCATTCCCATGCTCTTTTAGAAATATATAGGGCTACAATTCCACCAACCATAACCTATGTCATTGAGAATATTCCGATAGCAAGATGGAGCAAACTGTATACTTGCGAAGGCAAATTATTATGTAAAATAATATTGTTGAGCCAGGCCATCCCGGTACAGACCCTTCGCCTTGAGCTCGCAACAGTAAGCACATTTTCAATATCTTTAGCCAACGTAATAAGATGGGCTTTTAAACTCTTGTATGCTAAGGAATGCTCTTTAAGAGCCTTATTGAAATTCGAAACTTTAAAGCCAGGGAAAAAACAAGACACTTCTAAGGTAAATCTTAAGACTGCCCTAGAATACTTCCAATGTACTGAAAACATTCTCCAATCTTGGTCTCCAGCACACTTGTAGCGTTTTTTTAAAAAATATGACCCACGTTAAGCTACGAGCTTGATAAGGCGCATTGTCTTCAGTTATCACATTATAAACTTTTTACCCATACTATAGAGTTTAATACCCCCGCAATAGTATATGAGATTTACTCTGGAGTATAGTGTTGGGAGATGTATCAAAATGCTCCTACTACATATACACCCTTTCAAGCCCTACACAAGAAAAGGGAGTGACCGAGAAGAAAATATTGGTGTATGTGACAAATGTAATAATGGAATCCAGGATTTAATTTAATATGTATCTTAGATCAATGTTCGAATAAGGAGATAGTACAGGTTAGCAACTTTTTTTATAAAACCTATTGTTATTAGATATAACATTTCCTCTCCTACTGACATGATTGTTTTTTTTTAAATATCCACCTAATTAATTTATTTGCGATAAATTATATACATTATGAAATCTGTTTTATTCCTGTATTTTTTAGATGTGTAGAATACGTTTTTAGGTCGAGCGACCTATCTCAATGCGCATGCGCATTGAGCGGGACCTCGATATAAAGGGGCTTAAACAGAGCTTACCGAGATCGGGCGATTCCATGAAGTGCCCGTGAAAGCTTGCTCAATGCGCATGTGCATTGCCATTAAAGGCGCGTGCACAGACACCAGCCTCCCTCCCACAGTCATTCCCCAGCGTGCGCTGTGCCAACAAGCCTTTGAAGTGAAGCTTAGCTTCACTTCAAAGGTATCCACTACGCCCGCCCCCTGCTTCACACGTTTCTCGCATTTCTCCTCCCTCCCTCGCCTCCCTCGCCTTTCAGCGTGCCCTGTTCACCCTGCTCCCTTTCTTCCTTCGTTCTTTCCTTTCCTTCTTTTGGCCCGTCAGCCTCCATCCTTTCTTTCCCTCTTCCTTGTTTGTTGTTGCAATTTTTATACTGCTTGTTTTTCATTTTTAATACTCTGACCCTTGCTTGGCTTCACAGCACAAAGACCCCCCACCTTGTTGCTTTAAGGCAGACGCACCTGAAGGTCGGCTTTAACTATTATGGGAGGCTTGTTTTTTAAACAAATTTCTTGGGGGCTGTTTTCATAAAATTAACAAAGCATGTGAAACATCTTTTCACACAGATCTCACCTATTTTGACCTCTGAAGCTAACCAATTTTTCTCTCCATACTCCGTGTATTTACTGAAAATAATGGGCATTTGTTCGAAAAATCTAGAGCACCCATTCTTATCTCAGATTTTATTACCACATAACTCCGTTTTGCCTGCAAATTATGATAATATCAACTGAAAAATGCATTTCATCCACATATTGAGAAAGTCCAGTAAATTCCCTAAGAAATAGCCAAATGATTTTTTTTCCACTCATTGATTATTTATTATTCGTTTTTCACTTTGCTCGTTTTTTCACAAAGCCCGTGTGCAATCTTTGAACAGGTTTAAGACCCGCACGTTGATTAGTTTTGAGCCTCCACATGCTGGGCAGATACATTATTGTGTTCCTGACAGCATAGACTCACGCTCTCTGAAAAATATACTTCTAATAGGGCACCTTGGGAAATAAGACATGCGTCCGAGTTTTTATGTTCGATGTTGCTGTGCCTTATTTCAGATAATAAAGAACTTCAGTTTCTATGTTATTTTTTTTCTGCATGATTGCAAAAATTTGTCTCCTATCCCTTTATCATTCTGGATTTGAGCTGCAAGTGTTGGGAAATCATGTCCTAAATCGGTTTTTCATAAGTAACAACGTTCTTGTCAAACCAGCTGATACATTTTACATACTTATTGTACCGCTTTGTGTTCATGTGAATCCCACCTATCGTGAAAATGAGTCATTGATAGTTTTCAACACTGGCCATGTTCACTGGCAATGCAATATACGGACTTGCAGTATTTTCAATTCTGCAGTCCCAGCCCAGAGCATACCGAAATCTTCATCTATTATCCTCGGTCAGTAGCGGTCGGTGGTGGGAGTAGCTACCGGGCGGTGATGTGGGGAGGGGCAGGGTGGGGGGTAGAAATCTATGGATTTTGGAGGTTTACATGTAAGTAAACATATACATAAATAAAACAAATTTCGTTGCGCACACTGCATCCCCAAATGCGATGCAGTGCACGCAAAGAAATTCGTTTTATTTATTTATATGTTTACTTACCTGTAATCCTCCGTAATCCATAATTACTACCCCCCCACCCTTCCCCTCTGCACATCACCGCTCGGCAGCTACTGCCACCACCAACCGCTACTGTCCTCGGATACATTGTCCAGTTTGCACAGGTTTATTTATTTGTTTAGTGCTATTTAGAAAATAATTGGTCTCTATGTCCCTATCTGCGTTTAAATTGACCAGTCTGATCACTGTTGGGTGCTGCTGAGCGTCGAAAGAAAACACAGAGCAGCATGTTGTTCTCCTCTGTTGTGCCACTGCACCCTTTCAGATATGCACCTTCCGCTCTTCATTTAATAAATGGTCCTTAGCCTCTGTACTTCTCATTCTGGTGCAGATGTCTAGTGCATGCCTTGTGCATGGGAGACGGGGTCTCTTTAATATTCATGTTCAGTGGGTCGGATATTGTTGAAAGATGAGACACTTGAAAAGAGTAATAGTGCTATGCTGCAAGTGCGAATTGACAATAGCATATAGGATATGGTACGCAATGTTAAGCTTGACTGGAATTATGCTATTCTGCAGCCACATTTCTGCACTTTCCAAATATCTACCACCTTCTGCGTCATTTTTAAATTTCAACTAAAAAGGTATTGCTAGCGCAAATGGATCAAATTTTAATTTCAAAAGAAGTGTGGCGTGGTGCTCCATAATGACAGTCTGTTGTTCAAATGGGTGTTGTTTACGGTTCCGCAGGTAGCTGAACCTTTTCCTCCTGCTTGCATCACCAAACACGCCCTCAATGCCCAGTTGGAGGCCGGCCGTGTAAAGTGCACTTCAAAGGCCGCTCTCCCTGCTCCGCCCCCTGCTGCAGCCGAGACGCATTTCTCCTCCCCCCTCCCTACAGCAATGCCCTCCGTCTTGTTTCTTTTTATTCTGAATGTCTAATTTTACCCCGTGTAGAGCTGTGTTTTTTCTACGGGTAAGCAACCTTGGAGACTGCAGCCCATGTCTGCTTGCCTTCAACTGTGTTTTTACTGTAATATATGGACTTCGTGGGCTGTATTTGATTCGTGTTCGGCTCTGTCTAGTCTGTTGTTCAAATGGGTGTTGTTTACAGTTCCGCAGGTAGCTGAACCTTTTCCTCCTGCTTGCATCACCAAACACGCCCTCATTGCCCAGTTGGAGGTGGGGAGCGGCAGGTGTTGATGAAAATGATCTGATAGCTTCTGATGGGCTCGTCACAATTCGGCTTCGATAGTTTTCAGTGACACAGCCTTGGCTTAGTCTTCAACTATAAACGTATCCATGCATCCATTCACCCACCCATTCACATTTGCATCCATCCATGTGTGCATCCATCCACCATCACCTCCAAATCCACCTCCACCACCACATCCACCACCACATCCAACACCACATCCACCACCACATCCACCATCACATCCACCATCACATCGACATCCACCGCCACATCCACCGCCACATCCACAGCCACATCCACCACCACATCCACCACACCCACCACCACCACATCCACCACATCCATGACACCCACCACCACTACATCCACCACCCCATCCACCACCACCCCATCCACCACCACCACCGCATCCACCATCTCCACCACCACATCCACCATCTCCACCACCACATCCACCACCACCACATCCACCGCATCCACCACCACCACATCCACCACCACCACATCCACCATCACATCCACCATCTCCACCACCACATCCACCACCACCACATCCACCGCATCCACCACCACCACATCCACCATCACATCCACCATCACATCCACCATCACATCGACATCCACCGCCACATCCACCGCCACATCCACCACACCCACCACCACCACATCCATGACACCCACCACCACTACATCCACCACCGCATCCACCACCACCACATCCACCATCACATCCACCATCACATCGACATCCACCGCCACATCCACCGCCACATCCACAGCCACATCCACCACACCCACCACCACCACATCCATGACACCCGCCACCACTACATCCACCACCCCATCCACCACCACCCCATCCACCACCACCACCGCATCCACCATCTCCACCACCACATCCACCACCACCACATCCACCATCAACTCCAAATCCACCTCCACATGCACCACCACATCCACTGCCACATCCACAACCACCTCCACATCCACAGCCACATCCACCGCCACATCCACCACACCCACCACCACCACATCCACCACACCCACCACCACTACATCCACCACCCCATCCACCACCACCACCACCGCATCCACCACCAACACCGCATCCACCACCACCACATCCACCGCATCCACCACCACATCCACCATCACCACCACATCCACCACCACATCCACCGCCACATCCACCGCATGCACCACCACCACATCCACCGCATCCACCACCACCGCATCCACCACCACCACCACATCCAACACATCCACCACTACCTCCACCACCACCACTTCCACCACCGCATCCACCACCACCACATCCACCATCACCTCAACATCCACCATGACATCCACTGCCACATCCACCACCATATCCACCACATCCACATCCACCGCATCCACCACCACCACATCCACCACCACCACCACATCCACCACCGCATCCACCACCACTGCATCCACCAACACCACATCCATGGCCACCACCACATCCACCACTGCATCCACCACCACATCCACCACCACCATATCCCCCAGATCCACCACCACCACATCTATATGTGTGTGTGTGTGTGTGCGTGTGGCTCTGTGTGTGTGTAGGTGCAAATGCAATGTTCTTGGATTTTCGTCACAATAAAATACACTGAACATAATCTTCACAAAAGTTATTTACAAACGTTTAAGGTATTGCCATTATAAATCACAATAACTTTTATTAAAGTATTAATTATTTACAAAATTAAAAGCCATTGTTATTTGTAATATCAATACATCTAAGTCACGTAAATACAACACACATTGCATTACAAATGCTATAGGTGTCACATTTGCGAAAGTTAAAACTATTGACATTGTAACTGACAAAGCTATTAATTTTGCTATTTTCAAAACCAACACATAAATAAAAAAGTGTCATTTACAATACCAATCGCTCAAACTTTCCTAATGCGAGACCTATTGCATTTCCAATGCTTGTTTATAAAAAGCATGACACAGTGTATTTTATTTAAATTGTTGATCCTATAAGAGATCTAAATCAATAACATTTTGGTCCATTGATTTGTTGTTCATGTAAAGCGCTCCAATACTTTCAGGTGAGTTCGCTCTATATAAATATGCAAAAAAAATACGTTTCCTACTTGCGCTGTATTTTTTTAACTGCGTGAATACGCTTGCTTAATGCGGTAGTGAGCCCGTATCTGTGCAATTGTCACCAAGCAGTGCAGTTGCTATCGGACCGTATTATTTCTAGCTCCGTCTGTGCAGCCCTCTCCTAATCACAGCGTCGCTTCCCGCCTCCTTCCCCGGATGGCTCGGTAGTAGGAGCTGCTACTATTAATAATGTAGGGTACTCTCAGAGCCAGACCTGAGAGGGATTCCCTCTGACGTCTTGCTTGGTTACCAAACAAACACACAGCAGAGACAGCACCATATATGGCTATCTGCGTCACAGGAACTCCAACAGTGGGCGGGGACGGGGATCCCTACTCGGGCGCGCCTTCTATCTCACCAAAGCAAGAGGATACCGTAAATAGTGCATTTCTACCAAAGTGAAAGCCCGGTTTGTGTGTGGTGCGCGCACGGACATCGTATGTTTGCTATACCCAAGAAGCGTCATATTCCGTTTCCTCGGGTTCTACAAGGATCAGGGAGTACGAAAAATGTGCTTGACGTAACAAGGGGCGTGTTTAGCAGTGTATATAAACCCAGGAGCGCCGGCAAAATTCATTCATAACTTTGCAGAGAAGAGACGAGGCGCACGCGTAATGACATCAGATACAAAATACTACTAAGAGGCACCGGGGAGTCCCCTCCTAGAATACGCAATCCAAGCTTCAGCCTCCACCTCTTCCAAGGCTGATGGTCTCCGCAGAATACGGATCTGACTTTGGCTATCGTGGACTGCACCTGGATTTGACATACCTTTTTTGGTCGGGATTTTTCAGTTTATCGGATCTGTACTGTGAGGCTGAGCAAGTGGATCAACGAGCCGTTTGTAGGACGCTGGAGGGCGTCCGATTTGGGCAGCAGAAACCGCTGATCACTACTTCCTGCACTTAGTCTGGATACATGACCTACGTGGATACACTTTAGAGCATGGAATGAACTGTGTACTGTATCCTTGGGGTTAGGAGTGCCACTACTCGACTATCCAATCGACTCGCAAGCTGTAGGAAAAGGGTGGAAGTACATATATGTTAGTAGCTGCCTTGTGCAAAAGAAATTACTCCAAGAGACAGGAGTGAAAGTGGACTTCTTGGCTTTACATATTAAGCACATCCAACTGGAAGCTAATCAAGGTGCCCCAGACAGAGAGAAAACCAAGAATTATCTAATAAAAAAAATGATCGATGTTGGCTCAGACGTTGCAAAACAGAGTGGTTTGCCATCCAAGATATAAGAAATACGCTCTTTGAGGTACGAGAAACGCTTCTGCTTAGTAAAGGGTACTGCTCAAAGAGGATTAAAGAGAAGGTGTGAAGAACTTACATAATATTTCCTCTATATATCGGTAGTCTTAAAGTGATAACAAATCCTTATAACAAATCTAGTATAATCAAGACGCCGCTTAGATCTCTCGGTCACCAAAAAAATATCCTCCCCCAAGTCATCAGGCACTTCGAAACTAATACAGGATACATAAGGACCTTTTGTATTTAATGTTGACAGCTGGAGAGAAAATGATAACTGTAAAAATTGGACTGTGATCTTTGGAAGTGGTTCATATCGTTACTTCTAGGAGGCAGGTGCTGTACCCTTGGATTCATCGGCAGCTGGTATACCTGGGATTTGTGCATTGCATGGCAAGAAACTCAGGCAGATCCGTGCAAGGGGGTATCTCGCTCTGAAAACCCCATTCTACCATCGGCAAGGGGTCCACCCCAACACTTCTACAGAGTTGGCTTCCGGCAGGCGCCCCCGCCACCTGGGGACATGTATCAAGGACTTTCCGGAGACTACGACTCTCCTTCCCGCTGCAGCTCATCACCCTCAGCCGAGTCCCAGTACCTCTCCTCAGTGGACTCTTTCGGAAGCCCCACCGCCACCGTTGCGTCACAGGTAAGACAGAAGAAAATTTAGTAGAGGAGCGTGTGGTGCACCCTGGCTCCATTGGGCTACGATCTGTGGCTCCATTGGGCTACGGTCTGAGAGAAAGTTTACTACTCTGAATGTACACAATCGTTTCTAGCATAAATTGTGTAGTGAGAAAAAAACTGTGTGCATCATATGGCAGACATGCTATGCTCAAGCTTAGATTGCAGACATTGGTCGCACTACAATCCCTGTTGTATACATGTCTAAACTATCCCCCAGGTCACTAATTCCAACGTAAAGGGGCAGTTCATCTCTCATCCTTTCGAACTGTATAGTAGCAGGCAGCTTCTCTGCACAGTTAAGAATATGATACACTGTTAAGTTTTACCTCTGTCACTTGTAATCGTTCTGTTCAGCCGACTACAATTCCGGTGAGAACTACCCAGAATTTTTACGCAGCGCACTTATGGTGACGGAGATTAAGGTTCTGTTCGGCTACGTGGACTCCCGGTAGCCGACCAAGCTGCACCTCTTTGGTCAAAGCTACCGGATTTATTCATGTTTTGCCGCTCGGGACTCGAGAGACTGTGCGGAATGTGGGAGCTATGCGTAATGGCTGACGTGCTGGAAGTCTCCAGGTGACGGCGGCACGCACAGTGCGCGCCACTGCGCCGTGACGTAGTGCGTTTTATTTGGACCACGGTCCTAGTTGCTACAGCAACCGTAACAGAGCGCGTTTAGGAGTAGGGCTGAGCTATGATAACATTAGTCAAAAGGTGGGGGAGAACGGGACTCTTAGAATTGCACGGGACTCTTAGAATTGCACTGATACGCGCTAAAGGAAGCTTCTCTAACTCTGTTCCTGGCTCACAAGTGTAAACTGCTCGCATTGTTTACTAAACAAGGGGGCTAATTTGAAAATATGTTGTCCGTCTACCCTTGCTTTACGTTGGAAATTGCCAGTACTTCATCAGTGTCAAAGTATATAAGATATATTGAAAATTCAGGTACTATCGCAGACTGTTTGAAATCATGCCAATAGTATTCCTGCGCAAAATGTCTGTTGCGTATTGCTTATTTTAAGGCGCGCATCGCCGATGGGGTAAAAAAGAACTTTAACCCTTCCTCCCTCGGACGTGTGCCGTAGCCCGGGCTGTTGCAGCTTCTAATTCTCAGAAGTTCTAGTTGGTGTGTGCGCTGGTCTTGGACCTCAAGGCCAACCGTAGGCAAAACTTTCCGCATATCATTCAAAGTTAATTTATTGGTAAAGGAACCTTTGTGCTTTCTATTGCTTCTCGTGCCCCTAGCAGTCTCAGGTTTTTGGATAATTAGCCCATTTGTTATATGTAAATGGTATTTACAAAGCACTTCTTACTGAAGAGGCGCACGTTGTTGAACAACCTATCCAAGGATACGTCACATGGGCGTTAAATGCCTAATTTTCACTCTAAAAAGACACAGTAGGCGTACCATGTTATCCGCGGTTGAAGTGGGTGGGATCTGAGGGGCACGGCATGCCCATACTTTTCTAATTTAAGAAAATACAGTACCCTACTTGTTGAAAAGATAACTGTCCCAGGACGGTAAATTTCAAGAGTTGAAATGCTTCAGCTGAAGTGTAAGGCAGAGAGACTCCTGTGCTTTGAAACCGAGGGAAGGGCAGACTGGCCTTCTTGCCTGGGTGCCTGCTTAATTGAAAGAAAAGTAAATGTGTGCAACTGGTTAATCTGCAAATTTAAAGGATGCCTGAAAGCAGGTATTGCTTCTAATTGATGGAATGAATCACTTGAAGATTCCTGATGACACAGGTGTATTCTTTTTGAGTGGCATTGCAAGAGAGTTAACATGGGCTTTTAATGGAAGTTAAGAAAGCAAAATCACTATGTATAGTTTGGGTATGCCTAAAATCTATATTTTGGTAGCACTTTTTATGAAATCTTCTTGCACATTGTATAACGGCCTATCTTATAATGCAAGATTAAAATAATGAATTACATATTCACAGTGCATTATGTCTCAAACTGTGACCTCATAGCACTAAACATACACGTCACTATTCTCCACTGCTCCCAACAGGATTGAAATCTGGGGCTCTCTGGTTTGTTGGAACAGGCCTATGGAGTGCATTAAATGATAGCGGCTTCATAATATACAATAATGCATTTCCCACTGATTACCTTGACTTGCATTTATTTTTCATTTAAGCTGTGCCTTATTTAATGTAGTTACCTGTAGTTGAAAGACCGAGAAAAGTTGCAGACTGTGTGTTTTTTGGTCACACTCATTAACCGTGCCCCCTTCGCGCACAGCATCACATTTACCATTCTTTTGTTATTGCACTTTGACCACTGCTTATCATAGCGCTGAGCTGCCTGTTCCATCTTTTTTCCTCACTTAGAAACACCGTCCTCTTGTTAACCAGCTGCAGCACAACGACCAGGTCACTTGCACTATCAAAATGCCTAGAAGGAAGTCACCAAGCTGCAGAAAGGCTGGAGTTTAGGGATTAGCAGTGGGAAAAGTTATACCTATAAACCATTCTGATAGTTAAGAGTCCCTAGAACTAATAAAGAGCTGCATAAAGTGACCAATGGGTCCGCATGCCCTCCTGGTGCCTCCAACTTCCTCTTGACTCATCACCCAGCATTTCTTAGACTCACAGTATGAAATAAAAGTGCTGAATCTCTCAATATGTCTGAACAATGCACCAGCACTGAGCCTCTACACAACTGAGAGGTGCTGGACTCATTCTTGCCCAAGGCACACTAACCAGTTGCTCAAACCAGCGCTCCTCACAAACCTGTGCGAGTACTGACGAATTTGAAGGCTTAGTTATAAAGAATGTTGTAAAGAAGGGTTAACACTTCCGTCCAAGAATTACATAGCTGACAGGAATAAAACCACCAAAGAAATCCACACAAGACAATCATCCACAGAAAAACAGGAAAGGAAAACAGTGTGTCTAATCCGCAGAAATCGACCTGATTCTTCTGACCGTACATGATGAGTCTGTAACATTTAAACACAGACAGTAAGACAGAGTTTAACTACGATTTAGACAATCTCTCAACAACTTATCTCCCCAATATTGAAACACAAATTGGAAAAAACAGAGCTCACCCTAAAGCCATTCAAAGTACTTGACGCAACAAAGCATGAATCCTTTAAGCTTTCTCAATCTGTATATCCGTTCATGGTCTCTATTGGTGCCTCTCAATATCCAATGGCCATAGCTTTGTTCTGGCAGGTATCAAAAATTGAGCTTCAAATCAACATACTGCAATCACTGGCCTGCTGCCTAGAATGCCTAAGCATCAAACTGGATCTCACTGAAGCCAAAATATGGGGCAAGGTGGAAGGATGCTCTTTTCTGTGTACCCTTATCATCGAAAAACTTGAGTTCACTCCTGGAATCTTGTTGAATTTAGTTGCTCCTAAACTGTTTAAAAAACATAACTTTTAACATCTCAACTCACACATAGAACAGAACTACAAAACACCCATAAAACTACCCATTCTTACCCAAACTCAACAGGAATCAAAAACTGCTCCAAAACTAGTACAATGCACACTCTTTGAAAAGATCCACTCTAGAGAGACAAATCAAAAATATTCATGTTGGGAGGACGTCCACTAACATAGAAAACATCTCTAACTGGCAATCAAGTAGAGGGAAGCTGGAGGACCATCTACATCAGTGGCACCAGCAACAATTCTTGGCAAGAACGTCCCTTCAGAGGTGCAGACTACTGTAACAGATATGGCTCCTGAGTTTTCAAGAATGGCCACGTATTACATGGAGTGTACTGTTATGACTTCTGTGAGCCGTGTGGTACAGCTATTCACAATGCTGCAAAAAATCATACATACTAATTTATTTTTTGCACATTTCTCAGTGCGCATTTTTCAAATTCTTCCTGTCCCACATGCCATTTTTGATTCCATAAAAAAGAACAAAAAATCTTTACTACTTTACAAAACCACTTAAAAAAATAAAGTACAAAACAGAAAATCATGTCACCAGGAAATAAAGGAATATCATTGGATAATATTCTTTTTCAACTAAAAGATTAAGAACACACCCATTTATGTATCTAGAACATTCTTTAAGAGGAGTTTATAGTGATCAGCAAGAAGCCAACGAAAGGCTGAAGGACCCTCAACCTTCAGTAGCAGCCACAACAACATCGAAGCCAGTCATTCCAAAGTCCAATCTCAACTTAAAGATTTGGCTTTACAGTTTTACCCAATGGCATCATACCGGATTGTGGAGTTATAGTGACTGCTGGAGAGCAGTCCATAGCGGCCCTCAGCAATGCTGCAAATAATAATAAATGTTGATTTTTCTAAAAAAAATTGTCCCTTCATAGTTTTCCTACATTAGCAGGCATTGTATTATCTTACAAAATGGGTATCTAATATCTGTGTTGTTCATTTTATTATCTTGTAAGTTATTGTAACACTACTTACATATAACTTGTCGTATAGACCAATCAAACTGTCCATCTACAAATAAATACATAGCTAACTTTTGCCAGTTATCATTATTTACTTTTTCACAGTCTGTGTTTAAATCTTCTAGTAAGTTCATCGACAACATACCCAAACATACTCTGTTTTATAGACAACACTGTGTTAAATTTTGTAATCTCTTTAAAACGATCAGCTGTAATATGTATGTGTCCTGTTCTGCAACTCCTCCTCTTAGCAACTCTTCATTTTACCTAGAATTCTTCTTAGGACCTAAGAAATGAAACTATACATCATCACAAACCTTTTCTCTGTCTGCCACACTACAATACAAAAATGTTCTATTAATTTCTCCTAAACATGAAGCAGGAGTTTTCACGTAGCACAGCCTCCTAACTAAAGTTCACATTGTCGAGTGGTATAACTTATTTTGTGTTTTTAAACTTTACCTTGGAAAGCTATGTAGGAACTTTCTTAATATATCAATGGATTGCTGTCTAATACTACAAACACTACTTCAATTCCATTTGTATACTGTACCCTGACTATGCCTTCCTTGTACCTCTTCTGCAATAACTTCTACGTTTCTAGGTACCATCACCTTGATATTGGAGTACCATTCTTCATTTCATAACTTTGCACTCTTTCATCAATAGCATGAACTAATCTGTTATCCTGGACATAGCTTTCTTCATTAAATAAAGGCTCTGTACTAGTAGAAATATATATTTATTCAGTTTATACAAAAATCATAAAAGCTCATCAATATCACAAACCTATACAATAATGTACTAAATGAATTCATTCATAACAACATGTAAAAACCTATACTTTAGGAGTGGTAAAAAATAATGATCCTATAAAATATACAGTTCTACTAGATAAAACTCCCAGAACAATTAAAATCAACTAAAAAAGCATATTATCTAATTCATATCCGCAGCATTTGGTAGCTAGCCTCTTAGGCGCTAGTGTTTATCTCAGTAAACTAACCTGTAACAGATATCCCGGTAAGATATGAGATTGCTATGGTTAATGTAATATGAATCCTGGTGGGGATTCATATTCCATTAACAGTACATTACATAATCATTAACATTATTTTGAGGGCAGTTTCATCTTCCTAATCCTAAGCCTCCAGGTGTACTACAGGTATCTGGGCAGGGTAAAGACTAACCATTCAGTGCGAGCAGTTCAAAGAATTTGAATCATGTCTTTTAAGTGGTTCAGCTAAAGAATGTAACAAATAGGGAATAGACAGGTTAGTCTTATTGCAATGTATTCAGGGCAAAAAAAACAAAAGATGTGTTTCATTTTCATGGGCAGCCAAGTAGGCGGGACAGGTGGGTGAGATGTTAGCACCATTCCGGTGACTGCAGAATTCACTGACTGGCAAGATGACATATTTAAATTTTAAGAACAGGGATTTCGCTAGCGGAGGTTCTATGGTGTTTAAAAACTCCTCTTGATACATATGATCTTTAAAATCCCCAATCCTCCTTGTGTGGGCCCGGTTCTTCCCCCATTTATCCATAAATTGATGATGTGGTCCCAGTATCTCTATTTTAGATATGTCAGATCTGCTCTCAATACTCTCCGGCTTTGTCCAGAACTCACTCTTACCCAATTTGAGCATCCTTTAGCCACCAGATACTCCCTTTTGTGTCTAATGCTATAACAGCAAGCAGTGATTGTCTCAGGGAGAGTGGGGAATTGTTTGATCAAACTCGAATCCAAAAAACGAGGAGCCAAAAGCCAATCATATGTACTACATTTTTTAGCCCCAAGTCCAAGCTATTGGGAGTCGGGGGGCATTTTAGGGAAGATCCAGGACTGATCTTATAAAAACGTTCTTGGTTTTTTCAATCACCCCAGCCTTGGTGTGACCCAATAGCTGTGGCTCCAATGGCCTTGGCTTGATAAACTTTGGTAACTGGGGCAACAGGCCTAAAAGCTGACAGTTTCATTTTTTTTTTAAAGTCTAGAACTTGCAAGTTGGAGTGCTAGATGGCTCTTTGCAACTTGCGGGGCCCATATTAAGGAGTTCATCAACCTGATCCACAGGTAGTCGAATTGCATCACCCGCTCCAATGGGGTTTCCCCCCTTTTGACCATCTCCCTATATGACTTTTGAGGATTAAAGGCCATACATTTGTTTTTTGTTATAACCATTTCCAGCCCAAATTTCCTGCACATTACTAATAAAAGATTACATTTTGGAGCCTCATCAGCGGCCTAGAAATGAGTAGGGTGCCATCAGGAAAAAGCAGAGATACCACTCTTTGGCCAGCTAATTTGGTACGGTCACCTCTACAATCAGACAGTGTTTCAATTAATCCATTGATATATAGGGTGAACAGAGTAGGTACCAGTACACATCCTTGTCGCATTCTCCTGCTCACACTTATCCTATCGGTCAATTTACCATTCTTCCCCCAACTCACTTGGGCATAATCATCCCTGTGTAGTCTAATAATGGACTCTAGTAAATAACTGGACCCCTATTATGTGTAAGGCTATCCACACTTTTTTCCACTGGACTAGATCAAAGGCAGCTTGCAGGTCCACTTGAAGTATGTATCCATTCTCCACTAAAAACGGTACACTAGTGACTTCTATTCACTAATCTTTTCTTCTGGTTTTGTCTCCTCATGCACAACACTATTTTGTCAGGCGTCTTCATTCTATTTAGAATCTGAATGAAGAAAAGCTTCCTCTTCAAATCAAAGGCCTTATCATCTACTCTCTCAACTTGTTCTTTCTGTTTCACTGCATCTCTCCTTCTACACTTTAAAACATTTCTCACTAAATTTACAACCACTCTACTACAAAACATCCTGGCTCTGATTTCCTCAAACTGCTTCTGTCCCCTGGTTATGTTGTATCCATGTTTGTTACAATCTTGTCTCTTCTTCCAATGTACACTTTGCCCACTCTTGTTGTTTCTCATAGTCATAATTGTGTTTCCTTTATTTTGTAATCTTAGCAACTGTCCACATATATTTTAAATAAATGACTTTCTCCTCTTACCAATAGACCCTTATTTATTTCAGCACTATTTCTGCATTTTGCCCTTTTGTACCTAATTTCTGCAGAGTTACTGTAGTTACTTCTGCTGCTTTTTCGTCTGAGCTTTTGTAGGCATTTTAACTGTGTGTAGGTATGTATGTCTTGTTCTATAAAAAAACAATATTTTAAATATTACCCAAGCCAACGTACAAACTACTTTGCGACCTATTTACACGTAATACAAAAACAGTTTTAATGGTATGTTGCAGTTTTCAATCTACAGCTGAACCTAGCTGTACTACTACGTGCACTTGCTTCAATATATCAAACCCAAAACAAAATACAAAACTGTATTTATTGGTTACCTCAACATTTTAGCACCATGTCGTACAACACAGCTGAACTATATCTCACTTCTAACTTATACATGGTGAAAGACCAGTTTATACCTTCTAAAGTAAATATCAACATGAACATCAAGCCAAGGGAGTGTATTTACATGCCCCATGTGCCAAAGCATCACTTTTTTGACACATCATTAGCATAGTGTAATGCTTCATGTTTACAAGGCCATGTATTGCCACTCTGCGTGGCTTTTCGTGGCCATGTAGATACGGGCCCTTTTCATGCAGCACTTTGCATGAAAGGAGCGGGCCATGGGTGTTGCTGTGGGTGTTCCCATGCAACACTAATGCGTTTTGCCACATTCCCAGATTTAAAACGATTCGTACACCTGGGAATTAATCATAATCAAATCATGGGAGGTTTTGGGGGCACAAGAAGAAGACATGCTTTTATTTCTCCTCATTATTTCCTCTTTCAATGTGTGCTGCATTCTTCAGCAGACCTAGAAAAAGGAAAACACCTCGTGATGGTTTTTGTGCAGGAAGGTGTGCATTCCTGCACACAAAAAAAACCCTACAACACAGCCCGACTTGCACCATGGTACAAGGGTGCCTAAATTGGAGCATGACAGCCAGTTGTGTGCCAGCGCAGGGGAGCGCACAGGGATCCATCATATTGATGTAAATATGATACATCCCAGTGCTTTGAAAGTAATGCAGCACCGCGCTGCCAAATTTCCCAAGTGTAGAAGTACATACAGTATCTCAACACTGTGAATCCAAAAACACACCATAAGAGCTGTTTGTGTGCCTCTCTACCACCGTGTCTCTGGTGTATTGAGTATCTTAGGGCCATATGTATCATCATCCAGTTTTGCGATTCTCAAATAGCGATAATTAAGAAATCGCGATTTGAGAGTCGCATATAGGTATGTATGTACAAAATCGCATTTTTTTTGCGATTTCTTAAACTTCCTTAATTGCGATTTGCAAATTGCGAATCGCAATTAAGGAATACTTTCCCATTTATTTCTATGGGCCTCCTGGCCCATAGGAATGAATGGGAAATTATTCTCAGTTTGCGATTCGCAATTTGCTAATCGCAAATTGCAAATAATTTCAAGGGTGCAGGGGTATCCAAAGGAAACCCTGTTGCACCCCTGAAATATGCATGGGTGCACATGTGGCGGACATACATACCCTAAGGGCATGTATGTGCGTCACATGGCACTTTCAAAAATGCAAAAATTAGCATTTTTCATGGAATTCGCAACTTACCACCAACTAGAAGTTGGTGGTAATTTGCGATTCCTTCAGGACATTTTGCACATTTTTTTTGCTTCATACATTGCATTTGAGGAATCGCAAAATAAGGAATCACAAATTTTGCGATTCCTTATTTTGCACCAGATTTTAGTTTATACATACCATTTAGCAAATTCGCATTTGCAAAGGCTGAAATTCTGTGAATTTCGGCCTTTGCGAATGGGAATTTGCTTGATACATATGGCCCCTAGTACTTTATCAGATTTCAATTTTAGGAAACACTGCGTATAAAAATCTGCACATTAATCTATATCCAACCATATAGCTTACTGATTCTTCCAAGTACTTGCAAAGAGTGTGCGACAGGTTGCATTTATAATTTCCCACATGGTTCTAAAAGTCTACATATTCCTCAGTAACACATGTAAATACATGGGTTGGTGGTTGAATACATCAATACTCCCTGGATGATTGAATGAGTGCATAGGTTGTGCCTAGGTGATTCCCTGAGGATACAGGTAGTGCCTAGATGATTCCCTGACTATGTCATAACTTCATGAGTCATTCCATATCTGCATACTTACTGCCTGTGTGTTTGCATGATTATACCACTAGTATCTAGGTGTTTGGATGAGTGCATGAGCAGAGCCTGAAAGATTAGACAAGTGTGTGACTAATGCTTCAATAATTCAATATATGCATAGATACTAGTGGGATGATTAAATGAGTGCAACTCTAGTGCCTGGATGATTGCAAGAGTGCATACATAATATATAGGCGAATTATAGAGTGCATGGATAGTGCATACATGGTTTAAGACTATGCATAGCACCTAGCCTATTGGATGAGTGCATTAATAGTGTTTACAGCGATTGGATGCTGCCCATTTGTTTTTGGTTGAGCCAGCAGGTAGTGCCTGAGTCTTTAGATAACTACATGGGGAGTGCCTGGATACTTGAATAAGTGCACCAGTAGTGCCTGGCTAATTAGATGAGTGCATGACTAGTGTCTGAGTATCTGCATGCGTCCATTGCTAACGCTTGAGCGATTAGTTGAAAGTAAGTGTACTGCTGGGGTGATTGTATTAGTGCAAGACAATTGCCTCAGTAATTAAATGACTGCATAGGTACTGAATGGGTGATAGCTTTACTACAATGGTACTCTCTACGTAATTAGATGAGTAAATGAGTGTGCTTGAGTTTTTCATCAGTGCACATGTGTGCCTCAGAAATTCATTGACTGTGTGGGATGTAAGTGGTTGTTTAGATGGCTGAATAGGTTATTCGCAAATGTTATAATGATTGCATAGTTACAGCCTTGTTGATCGCACAAGTAAATAGTTAGTACCTAGATGATTAGATTAATGTATGGGTAGTGCCTGCATAGTGCAAAGACTACATAATCTTTGCCTGCCCGATTGCAAGAGTGTCTGGGTAATTAAATAACTTCATGGATAGTGAATCACTAATTTTATGACTACCTGACTGGTGGCTGGGTGATTGCATGAATGCTTGAATACTGCCTGACTGACTGTGAAAGTACCTTGATTACTGCTAGATATATAACAGTTGTCAAAAAAACTCTGACTCATTGGTATCTCCTTCTGTCGGTATCTTACTGTATATATGCTTTTCTTCTGAGATGTGTGAGTAAAGTCTAGGTATCACACTTGATATATAATTGCACACATGGCTCTCTAGAACCATACATTGCTTTGTTACTGAGCATGCACATGCATCAATAAGTTTCTAAAATGGAAAACAACATTTTGAAATTTTTCAAAGTGCATCATCTTTTGCACATGGTATAACTACATAATTTCTCCAATATTTCTTCTGCTTCTAAAACATATATTCAGCATATCTCAAACAAAAGATACACTCGAAAGGAACCAAGCACAAGAACTCTCGAGGCATTCTACACTATTAATGCTCCTCTATTTTAACCAAACCATGTCTATAGAAAAAACACTACCCTCACAATATAAATTACCTTTTTATCAGCCTTACTGAACATAGATCACCATGTAAACATGTATGCGATTTCTCTTTTTTTTTTTTATTGAACAAGACAGTAGGAAGACATTGGCACATTAAACTCTTCATAATTAGACAAAAATTTCAAACAATATACAAGAGACAACCCTAGAATATGCAATACCACTGCGAAAAGTGCAAAAACTGCAATAGCGTACGACTAAGCGTACCGATATTAAAGTGATAGTGCAAGATAGTGCAAGGAAAACAGACTGATATAATACATCGACATTCCTATTGTAATTTATACAAAAGAAAACAGCCAATATAACGCGACGAGGATATCATTGCCGTTCTTAAAATGCTAATACAAAAATGTGCAAAGTTGGCTAATATAAAAACAACTGATAAAAGAAAAAAAACCATCAAGATTACTATACGGTTCATAAAGTGCTAATGCTATAAAATGCAAGAACCGCCGGTTTTAGAGCAGCAAAAGTATTATTGCAATTCTTAAAGTGCTTTTGCAGTATCGTGCAACA
Source organism: Lissotriton vulgaris (assembly GCF_964263255.1). Taxonomy (NCBI): domain Eukaryota; kingdom Metazoa; phylum Chordata; class Amphibia; order Caudata; family Salamandridae; genus Lissotriton; species Lissotriton vulgaris. The sequence continues at coordinate 664,267,283 of NC_141697.1, forward strand.
TAGGCTAATATAAAAAGAAAACTGATATAAAGCATCAAGATTACTATACGATTCATAAAGTGCAAGTGCAATAAAGTGCAAAAGCCACCGATTTAAAGCAGCAAAAATAGTATTGCAATTTTTCAAGTGCTAATGCAGTATCGTGCACAATTGGCTAGTATATACGATAAAGTGTACAAACTGCCGATATAATACAGCAAGTATATACTACAAATTTTTAAAGTGCCAATGCAAAAACATGTAAAAATGGACTAAAATAAAGCAATAGTAAAGCATCAGCTTCCTTTTATCGATTCCAGCTTCTCAAAATATTTCCAATTCCTTTCAAATCTTGCAATCGCTCCCACCCTACCTGCATAAGCTCTCTCAAAATTACATGTTCTTCTCATTTTATTAAACCATTTTAATTGACATGGGATCACCGCAGATTTCCAATTTTGTAAGATCAAGGACCGTGCTACAACAGTGGCAATAAAAATAAATACTTCTGATTTATTGAACCTATTCCTTTCTTTACAGATACCAAAAAGGGCCACCTCTGCTTCTGGTAGTAGTATTTTCCCAATTGCCAGCTCCATATGTGCGAAAATCCCTTTCCAGAAAGATTCTAGCTTAGGGCAGGAGAAAAAAATATGATACCAACCTCCCTGACCCCTAGTTTTGCATCTAAAACATTTATTCTCACGTTCAGGTAATATTCTCTGCAAAGCCTCCGGGGTATAAGTAAGTCAATCTGTCTTCCTCCCGGAGCCGTGTGCGGAGTTTGGAATAGTTCGCATCCACCATAGCTGGGATGGTGGTGCCCAGGAAGACACCCAAGTAGGGGACTGTGGAGCTGGACAACTGCACATCGTGCTCGTCCTGCACTTCGGAGAGGGTGTCAGGCGATAAAGAGATGCTAAGGGCGATCGATTTCTCCGCGTTGATTTTGAATCCTGAGGCAAGCGCAAAGCTATGCAGTTCGATAAAAAGCGCCCGTAGCGATTGTACCGGTTCGGTAAGAGAGAGCAGAACGTCGTCTGCGTAGAGACTAATTTTGTGGATATCGCCACCAAACTTGATGCCCTTGATAAGGGCGTCCTGCGGAATCCGGCGCGCTAGCGGTTCCATGTAGAGGGCGAACAGAATGGGGGAAAGGGGGCATCCCTGCCTGGTCCCCCGTCCAATCGAAATTCGCGTGGAGGTGTGTCCATTAACTCGTACCGCGGCGTTAGGCTGCTTGTAGCAGTTCGAAATGCGGGTGCAGAGGACTTTCCAAAAGCAAAATTGCTGTAGGGCCTGTGCTAGGTAGGGCCAGTGCACTCTATCAAATGCTTTTTCAGCGTCGATTGTGAGTAGCATTCAGTCCGGCCGAGCGCTGGACCCTGCCTCGATGAGGTGAAGTACACGTCTGGTGTTATCACCAGATGAAGTAGTGTGGCTCACTGGTTAGAGGCGGCAGACCCGAGAGCAGAGGATGGCCCGGGACCAGGGTTCGATTCCCGGCGCGGCAGGTTTCTGGACCAGGGTCAGCGGACTCGATAATTCTCTCGCCTCGGTGCCCACTCTGATCAGCGATCACACTCGGCAACTCTGGGCATTAGCTTGCCTCATCTTCACTAACGGCCCCACCAGACCGCCGGGGATGCCTGGTCTCACCCTGGAGATACCCATTAAGGGACCAACTCTCAGGGAAGCCAGGAAGGGTTTCGCAGCGGTCGAAGCGCCTTGGGACCCTACGGGTAAGTAGTGCGCTATATAAATGCCTATACATCACTGGTCTGTCGCTGGGGAATGAACCCCGCTTGATCCGGCCCCACTAGCTGTTGCATATAGGGGGTCAGTCTGCTCGTTATTATGCCCGTAAAGAGTTTGAAGTCGACATTCAGCAGCGAGATCGGGCGATATGATCCGCAGCGGGTTGTGTCCCTACCCGGCTTTGGGATGACAGAGATCGACGCCTCCAGGAGTTCTGCGGGGATGGCGCCATCCTCATCAAAGGAATTGAAAAGGTCCCGTAGGAGGGGGGCCAGTTGGTGGCAGAACGTCTTGTAGAAGCTGGCCGGGTAGCCATCTGGGCCCGGGGATTTTCCAGGTTTCAAGCGGGAGATCGCTGATATCACCTCCTCCAAGCCGATGGGCCTGTCAAGGAACTCCGCTTGAGCCAGAGTCAGGGATGGGAGATTTTCCCCCGCAGTCTGCTTGCCAAGAGTCGCCCACAGTGGTCCCCTCCAGTGTAATACACCTGCTTGAGGCGTAAGGCAGCATATCCCGCAGCGTCCTGATCCAGAGCAGCCTGCATTTTCCTTTCGGCGCACAATTGCTGCCATGCTCGCGCTGCCCTGGTTCGCTGGTGCAACTGCTCCAGTTCCAACACTCTTTGCGTAAGGTCTGCCCGCTTTTGCGCTCTTTCCCTATTGTCGGCCACGGCTACAGAAATAAATTTGCCGTGCAGGACTGCTTTCAACGTCGCCCACTGAGTGGCCCGTGAGGTGTCTGTGTTGTTGTTGTGGGTCAGGTATTGAGTTATAGCGGCTTTAATCCGCTCCACCGTGGAGGGAGTATGAAGCAGGGCCTCTCTGAGGCGCCAGTGTCGCCTCTGAGGGGGCGTCGCGGGGAAGAGGAACGTGGCCACCACCGGGGAGTGGTCAGAGAGCGAAGCCGGCAAGATGTCCACATCCAGTGCTTGCGCTACCAGTGGGGAGGTGCATAATCGGTAGTCCAGCCTAGCATATAACTTGTGGGCCCCGGAGTGGTAGGTGTAGGCGGTACTGTGTGGGTGGGCATGTCTCCATAGGTCAGTAAGGCCGAGGTTCTGGAGGTAAGCTTGTCCGGCCTTAGAGAGGGCCCCGACCTGGCCCCATCATTGGCAGGAACGGTCCGCTGTGTTGTGAAGTACTAGATTAAGGTCGCCCCCCAATAGGAGCCGGCGCTCTGTTAGCTATGGCTGCTGCTAGTGCCATCCTTAGAAACACTTCCTGCCCTTTGTTGGGTGCATAAATTGAACCCACTATCAACGTCTGACCTGCTAGTAAGAAGCGATGTACCAACAGTCTTCCCTTAAGTTCAGCCTCCCGCTGTAAAACCTTGCCCGGGAATGACCTGGACACCAATATCGCCATCCCTGCAACTTTCTTGGAGGAGGATGAAAAAAGCTTAGTAGGGAAGGCGCTGCATTGAAGGCGAAGCTGGTCTCTGGGAAGGAGATGTGTCTCCTGTAGGAGGCAAATGTCCGCTGCTGAGTGCTCTAAAAGGGACAAAACTGCCCGGCGCTTAATGAGATTGTTGAGGCCCCTCACATTCAAGGAGAGAATTTTAAACGTGGTACGTGGCATCGGGCCTCAAAGTGGCGTCTGAAGCTGTGTGTGATGTACCAAGGACAAAAGGGAAAAAACAGAAGGCCCTAGTAGTAGGTGAACAGGGGGAACCCACCCCGCAACAACCCCTCCCCCCCAACCATCCCAACGATGAGTCCCCAACTTGTGAACATTGTCCCAGGCCTGTTTAGTCACAGTCCAGGCCTGTGGTAGAGTCTCGAAGGAGGGAAAAAAGTGGCAGTGGCGACCCTGAGGCCTCCCTCATGGTCCCATGGAGCTGAATTGGAGTGCAACAACACCCCCATCTGTGCCCCCTCAGGGCCCCTCGCTTGTGTCTCTGGAGGCTTCCTGTATCGCTGCTGCGTGTTCCATCGCCATTGTCTCGGGGTCCGGCTTAAGTCCCTACTTGGACGGACGCCCGCGTCGTACCGTCTGCCAACCATCTCTCGTCGTCCGCGGGGACTTCGGTTGGAAGGGCTTCTGTGGGGTCCCCCTCGGCGGCAATGCCCAGCTGATTGCACCTCTCCCGGAGGGACCTGAGCTATTAGAGGGACCCTTTCCATTTGAAGATGAGTCCAAAAGGATGCCCCCAGGAGTATGCGATTCCGTTGTCACGCAGGAAGGTCGTTGCCACTTTGAAGGCCTTTCTCTTTTGTAGAGTAATCGCAGACGGGTCCTGAAAGAGCTCTACCTTGTGACCCTGGAAGTGGAGGGGTTGCTTTTGGTGCACCACTTTCAGGATACGCTCCTTGAGGGGGTAGTCGGGCAGAAAGGCAAGGATATCGGGTGGTGGAGCAGATGCTCGGCGTGCTAGACCAGGCGACCAGAGGAAAAGTGTCCGGGTGGATCGAAGATCTGAAGAACCTGAAAGCAGAAGGGACAGAGTCTGGGTCACTTGCCAGTGACCAGGATTACGATAGAAAGCTGCCAGCCAATGTCGGGTGATTTCAGATGAAAAGGTGAAGTTTGTCTCTTCAGCCACGAGGTCTAGGAGGCGTCGACGACAACCAGGAGCTGGATTCGAGCTGTCCCACAAAGAATCTAGTGGACGGCAGTGTCGGTATCCGGATTTGATCCAACAACCCTTGGCAAACGCAATCCACGCATGATGTTGAGATTGGCTTTGGTGCAGGCCAGCAAGGTCTGTGGCGCTTCTCCTTTGTAGGGAAGCTGGAGCAACCCTGGAACAACCAGAAAAGTAAGTTAGATTTAAAACAAAGTCTTTGAGGGGCTCACTAGCCAACGGGCAAGGAACCGCAAAGACGCATTGATCTGAAAACGCAAAAGCGGGGTCCACGGGACACTCGTGGAGTGTGGGTGCCTGCGCTTCGGTGCAAATGGTGCTCGGGCTGGGGCTTCAAGTACCCCAATGCACAACTGCGAGATACCTCTGGAGTCGATGCAGTTAGCAAAATGCAGGATGTCCAGGCGTTCCGGTCTCACATCTCTCCTGTCCGCCACGGGTCTCAGCTTTGTTGTGAGCGTAGGTCGGGTCAGAGATGTCTGGAAGTCCATGTCCTGTGTTGCAGATTCTGTGGGATCCGGCGGGAGCCTCGAAAATGCAGACCGTCAACGATGCTGTTGGTGCCTGTTTGAACAGTGTGGTCACTCCTTGACCACAAGGGAGATGTATTTTGTCTTCCAGTCGAAATGGAATGTCGAAGGTCCAGGATTTATGTTTCAGAGTTTCTTCCAGGGTAATCTAAAGTCCTTGGGATTGGGATCCTATACTTGTACTAAGTTTAGAGGCTGGACTACCTTTAAGGTCCCTCCTGTGGGTAGACCTGGGAAGGGGGTAGTTACACCCCTTTCCGTTTGTCCAGTTTCACGCCAGAGCTGGGGCAGAGTGCCCCAGCAACCGGTTTGAACTGGGAAATGCATGGAGCACCTAGTGTGCCCCAGGCAGTGTCTGGAAAGCATTCACTGAATGCAGCCCTCCCTGCCCCAATACACAAAAGCCTGTCTGGGGAGGTGCCAGCACCTCCTTGGACAGGAAACCTATTGTCCAGGCCTCGCCTGCCGGAGTTTCGTCCAGCAGCAAGAGGGCAGACTCGTGTCTGTGGCTACAGCTTTTCATTTTGTGATGCTGATGCTCGGTTTAACTTGAACCGGGTTTACCAGTAACTACATGTCTTCTCCCTCTAGAAGGGTGGAATGCTACACCCACTGCCAGGACTGGCGGGGGGGGGGTAGTATTCCAAAGTGTTTGACACGTTACACGACATGTTTTGATAAATCCAAACCAAAGTTAGCATTAACCGCGAGGATTATAATGCACTTAAGAGTATATGGTATGGCTATATCATAAAACAGCTATAAGGAGATGGTCCCGAAAGCTGCAGAGGGACTCAGCTCATGCTAGGGCACCCTCTCACATAAAACCAAGCACTCTACCTCCAGGATTATCGAGGTCTGCCATAGGAGTGACTTATAGGTGTATATGTGTCTATATATGTATATAGACATAGGTATACTATAGCTAAGTAAGGGGTGATTATACCACCTTACCCAGGCTGTGTGAACAGACCTGTGGTGTCAGTTTGGAAGGCAAAACCAGGGGTGGTACAATAAATGCTGCAGCCCCTGGTGGGCCTAGGGTGCACCTATGCCCTGGGTACCTAGGGTACACTATACAGGGGCTCACAAGGGTGACCCAATAACCAATCTGGTATGTACATGGTATCAATTTAGAGAGAGAGGACAGCTAGGCTGAGTGCCTGATTAGCAGGGCCACAGCCAGACTAAAGTCGAAAAACCAGAGAATTACAGCAAAAAGTGGGGGTAACCATAGGACCCTACTCTCCTACACAACCCTCCTCCCCAACGCAGGGACATTAAACTAACCTTGACCAGTTGAGTCTTCATGTTCTAAGTGGAAATATCTGGAGAGTCCATCTGCATGTGCATGGTTACTCCCAGGTCTATGTTCCACTGTATAGTTCAGCCCCTGTAGGGAAATGGACCACCTGAGCAGTTTGGGATTTTCACCCATCATCTGTTTTAGCCACAATAGGGGCTTATGGTCTGTCTGAACTTTGAAGTGAGTACCAAACAAGTATGGCCTCAGTGTCTTCAGTGCCCAAACCACAGCGAAGGCCTCCCTCTCAATAGCTGACCAACTTTTCTCTAGGGGTCAGCCTTCTGCTTATAAAAGCTACTGCTGGTCTTGACCATCTTTATTCAATTGTGATAGCACCGCCCCTTCGCCCAACTCAGAAGCATCTGTTTGAACAATGAATTCTTTAGAGTAGTCTGGACTTTGCAGAATTAGTGCAGCGCACATGGCCTGCTTCCGGTCATCAAATGCCTTTTGACAGTTGACTGTCCACTGAACTTTCTTAGGCATTTTCTTGGAAGTTAAGTCATTAAGGGGTGTCACAATGGAACCATACCCCTTGACAAATTTCCTGTAATACCCATTCAGGCCCAAGAAAGCTCTGACCTGAATCTGGGTGGTTGGAGCAGTCGAGTCCATTATGGTCTGGATTTTGCTCTGCAATGGTTGAACCTGGCCTCTACCTACAAGGTGGCCCAGGTACACACCCTGATTCTGCCATATCTGGCACTTTGTAGCCTTGATAGTTAGGCCTGCCTTTTGCAGGGCCCCCAAAACATTTTTCAGGTGGATCAGGTGTTCTCCCAAGGTGGAGCTATAGACAGCAATATCATCTAGATACGCTGCACAGTAGTCATCCAGGCCTGAGAGGACTTGGTTCACCAACCTTTGAAATGTGGCAGGTGCATTTTTCAGACCAAAGGGAATTACCCCACTTTGATAATGTCCACCAGGGGTTGCAAATTCTGTCTTTGGCTTTGCATCATCAGCTTGTCTGATCTGCCAGTAGCCAGCTGTCAGGTCAAATGTGCTCAGAAAATTGGCAGCTGACAAACTGTCAATGAGCTCATCTGCCCTGGGTATTGGATGGGCATCTGTCCTAGTGACAGCATTGAGACCTCTGTAATCCACACAAAACCTCATCTCCAACCATCTTGGGTTTGAGGTTTAGGCATAAGGACTACTGGACTGGCCCAAGGGCTCTCTGAGGGTTCAACGACTCCCAATTACAACATCTTCTTGACTTCTGTTCTGATACAGTACCTGACATGATCAGGTTGCCTGTAAATCTTACTTTTAAAAGGTAGACTGTCCCCAGTGTCCACTTCATGAGTGCACCAGGTAGTCTAACTTGGAGTCAGTGAAAACATACGTCTGTAGGCCTGCAGAACCTGTCTACAGTCACTCTACTGCTGATCAGCGAGGCTGCCTGCCAAGGCTACACCATCAACTACTCAATTGTCAGGGTTCTGAGAGAGCAGGTCTGGGACAGGGTCACTCTCTTCCTCCTGTCCTTTATCAGTAGCCATGAGCAAGCCCATGTCTGCCCTGTCAACACATGGTTTCAGTCTGTTGACATGAAGCACCCTCTGGGGGCTCCTTGGAGTTCCAAGGTCAACCAGATGGGTGACTACTCCCTTCTGTTCAACAATAGTGTGGGGTCTACTCCAATTGTCTTGGAGAGCTGCTGGGGCCACAGGCTCCAACACCCACACTTTCTGTCCTGGCTGGTAAACCATCAGTATAGCCTTTTGGTCATGCCAGGCCTTTTGCAATTCCTGACTAGCCTCAAGGTTTTTGGATGCCTTTTTCATGTAATCTGCCATCCTGGAGCGGAGACCAAGTACATAGTCCACAATGTCTTGTTTGAGAGGTAACTCCCAGCCTTCCTTCACCAGACAAAGGGGTCCTCTTACAGGATGCCCAAAAAAAAGTTCAAAAGGGCTGTAGCCAACCCCCTTCTGTGGGACCTCTCTGTAGGCAAATGCAAGGCAGGGCAGTAGGATATCCCATCTTCAGGGAGACCCTTAATCATGCCCTTTATGGTCTTGTTGAATCGTTCAACTAGACCATTGCATTGTGGGTGATAGGGTGTGCTGAACGTATAGTTCACTCCACACTCTTTTCACATTGCAGTCCAGTAACTAGACATGAAGTTTGCACCTCTGTCTGATACTACCTCCTTAGGGAAACACACTCTTGAGAAAATTCTCAAGAGGGCTCTTGCCACAACAGGGGATCCAACAATGTCAATCCCAACTCTTTCAAAGGGAACCCCACCACAGGTAGTGGTATAAGGGGGGGCCTCTGTAATGCCACCTGCTTTGCCACTGGCTTGGCAGGTCACACAGGAGTGACAACACTCCTTGGTGTCTTCTGACATGTGAGGCCAGTGAAAGTGAGGGACAAGCCTGTCCCAAGTTTTGTTCTGGCCAAGATGTCATGGGCTAGTGTCAAAAGGAAGCCCCTGAATGCCAAAGGTATAACCAACCTCCTGGAAGCACCAGGCTTGGGGTCTCTAGCCTCTGAATACAGGAGCTCTTCATCCCAATAAACTTTATGGGTTCCACTAGCATTCCCTGCAGCCTCAGCAACAGCTTGCTGTGTGAGGGGTCAAGAGAAGGGCAGTCAGTTCAGTTCATGAAGCTTTATTCGGTACATAGTAAAAATGACCACAAAAGCATAGCAAACAGGCAACAGCTTGCTGTGTGAGGGGTCAAGAGAAGGGCAGTCAGTTCAGTTCATGAAGCTTTATTCGGTACATAGTAAAAATGACCACAAAAGCATAGCAAACAGGCAACAGAATTAAAAATACAAACATGATTAAAAACTCATACTTTTCCTAAAAGCCATCGATTTACATATAAAACTGGCAGTATAAAAACATACGTCGGGGTGGTCCAAGTTATATAACAAACACATAGCATCCTCCACATTTTAAACTCCATACTTGAGAAATAATGGTTTTAAAAAGGAGATCCTAACGTTCTGAAATAGGGGACAGTCAAACTGCTCCTGCCCTGGAAGGTCCCCCTGTTCCAAGAAACTCAACCTGATCAGGCTCAAGCTCTTCTAGGAAGTTTCTTCTTCAGGCTCACAATCTGATTCCTCAGAAGGCTGATCCTCATCCTGAGGCAGGGTGGGAGGCACTGCCTTTACCCTACTGCTCCTTTTCGTGGTAGGCAACTGGCCCATTATTCAAGAATCCAGTGCCTGTTCAGTGTTACAATTTTTGACCTGTGACCTAGTCACAGCAAGAACATGTGCTGAGATGCCCAGCCTTTCTGCATGTGTCCTAAACTCCACTTCAGACCAGGCTGAAGTCTCTAGGTCATTGCTAAGCAAACATTCTACAGGGAGGTCTGAGCTAACAACAACCTTCTTAAGGCTGGTTACCCCTCCCCAGGATAAATTAACAACTGCCATACTGTGTGTGGTAGTGACATTGCTAGCATTGTTCACTAGGTATGTTTCCCCTAGTATGATCTGCCCAGGGTCCACAAAGTCGGGTATCCCCATGACAACACTAGCCCCTGTGTCCCTGTAGGCCTGAGCCTCTTTCTCATTGACTAAAGGAGTTTGTCTGTACTTGCCCAAGTTATTGGGACTCACAGAGAAGAACATATCCATGCCTCCATCACATATCAAAACAGCTTGAGTTGGTACTCTTACTAGGCCAGAGTCCATCTCAGTTCCCAGGGTTAACCCTACTACACCCCACCACTTGGAGCTTAACTAGGGGGGGGGGAACAGTTGCCTTAGGGGCAATGGTGGTTGGAGCTGTCTCCTTCTTGGTGCAATCACTGGTCCAGTGAGAACTAACTTTAAAAATCTTGCACCAGGGTTTCTTTGGACCTTCTTTCTTTTTGGATTGTTGGGAACCCCCACCATTAGAAGTTTTTTGGGGACCTTGAGAACACTTCTGGTATTTTGCTTTCTCCCCGCCCTTTTGGTCTCACCACCTTGGTTCTGTACCTTCTGCTTTACCCTGGTTCTGACCCATTTGTCTGCCCTCTTACCCAATTCTTGTGGAGAGGTCAAATCAGTGTCCATCAGTTGTTGATGCAATAACTGGTTCTGACAATTATTAAGAATCTGTTCTTTCATTATAAGGTTATACAATCCTGTATATTCACTTACTTTACTGCCCAGTAACCAGCCTTCCAGAGCCTTACTAGCACAATCTACAAAGTCTGTTCAGTCCTGAGTCTGTCTTCTGGGTGTCTCTGAACAGCAACCTGTACTGCTCAGTGGTTAGGCCGAATCACTGACAAAACTGCGACCTCCAAAATATCGACCTACAGAAATATTGAGTCTAAAATATCGAGGGCAAGAATATCGACATCCTATCTACAACATGGTAAGTACAAAAATATCGAAAAAATAATATAGATGTTAAAAATATCGATGTTAAAAATATCGTTTTTTTTTCTTTTAAAATATAATTGTAAAATAAATTAAATAACACTAATAAATATAATATACATAGTTATAAGTATCTAATAATGTTTAAACTTAATAAATAATACATATATAATAATAATATATTTAAATATATACTGTAAATATATAATATATATGTTCTGAACAATATGTTGTAATAATTATTTTAATAACGTATAAATTATTAAAATATATTCTAATTTACTAATACATTTACAAACATAAAACAATAACATAAATAAAATGTACAAAACATAAAAAATTAAATATACTTTTAATATTTTTACAATTAATTATATAAAATGTTGGATAGCGTAGGGGTAAAAATTACTATTCCCACTCCAGAGAGTGCAACAGTAGGGAAAGCTTTGGATAGCGTAGAGGTAAAAATTACTATTCCCACTCCAGATAATGCAACAGTAGGGAAAGCGTTGGATAGCGTAGGAATATAAATTACTATTCCCACTCCAGAGAGTGCAACAGTAGGAAAAGCGTTGGATAGCGTAGGAGTAAAAATTACTATTCCCACTCCAGAGAGTGCAAAAGTAGGGAAAGCATTGGATAGCATAGGGGTAAAAATTTCTATTCCCACTCCAGAGAGTGCAACAGTAGGGAAAGCGTTGGATAGCGTAGTGGTCAAAATTACTATTCCCACTCCAGAGAGTGCAACAGTAGGGTAAGCGTTGGATAGCATAGGGGTAAAAATTACTATTCCCACTCCAGAGAGTGCAACAGTAGGGAAAGCGTTGGATAGCGTAGGGGTAAAAATTACTATTCCCACTCCAGAGAGTGCAACAGTAGGGAAAGCATTGGATAGCGTAGGAGTAAAAATTACTATTCCCACTCCAGAGAGTGCAACAGTAGGGAAAGCGTTGGATAGCGTAGGGGTAAAAATTACTATTCCCACTCCAGAGAGTACAACAGTAGGGAAAGCGTTGGATAGCGTAGGGGTAACAATTACTATTCCAACTCCAGAGAGTGCAACAGTAGGGAAAGCGTTGGATAGCATAGGAGTATAAATTACTATTCCCACTCCAGAGAGTGCAACAGTAGGGAAAGCGTTGGATAGCGTGGGGTTAAAAATTACTATTCCCACTCCAGAGAGCGCAACAGTAGGGAAAGCATTGGATAGCGTAGGGGTAAAAATTACTATTCCCACTCCAGAGAGTGCAACAGTAGTGAAAGCGTTGGATAGGGTAGAGGTAAAAATTACTATTCCCACTCCAGAGAGTGCAACAGTAGGGAAGCGTTGGATAGGGTAGGAGTAAAAATTACTATTCCCACTCCAGAGAGTGCATCAGTAGGGAAAGCGTTGGATAGCGTAGGGGTAAAAATTACTATTCCCACTCCAGAGAGTGCAACAGTAGGGAAAGCGTTGGATAGCGTAGGGGTAAAAATTACTATTCCCACTCCAGAGAGTACAACAGTAGGGAAAGCGTTGGATAGCGTAGGGGTAACAATTACTATTCCAACTCCAGAGAGTGCAACAGTAGGGAAAGCGTTGGATAGCGTAGGAGTATAAATTACTATTCCCACTCCAGAGAGTGCAACAGTAGGGAAAGCGTTGGATAGCGTGGGGTTAAAAATTACTATTCCCACTCCAGAGAGCGCAACAGTAGGGAAAGCATTGGATAGCGTAGGGGTAAAAATTACTATTCCCACTCCAGAGAGTGCAACAGTAGTGAAAGCGTTGGATAGGGTAGAGGTAAAAATTACTATTCCCACTCCAGAGAGTGCAACAGTAGGGAAGCGTTGGATAGGGTAGGATTAAAAATTACTATTCCCACTCCAGAGAGTGCATCAGTAGAGAAAGCGTTGGATAGCGTGGGAGTATGAATTACTATTCCCACACCAGAGAGTGCAACAGTAGGGAAAGTGTTGGATAGCATAGGGGTAACAATTACTATTCCAACTCCAGAGAATGCAACAGTAGGGAAAATGTTGGATAGCGTAGGGGTTAAAATAACATACTTATAAATAAAATCTTTTTATTTAAATAATGATATAAAGTATTGAAAAAATTTAAACCATATACAATACCTATACATAATTATAAAAAACATGATTACCTAAATATATTTAAGCAAAAATAAATATTTAAAAATACCATGTTATAATATGTAATTACCAATTACTAATTATTTAACAATTATATTATTTACAAAACAATCATTTACATTTTTTTTACTTAATTACATTTACATTACTTCCACCATATTCCCCTATAAACCCACTACCCACAACAGAACACATTGATCTATTTATGAATTAATTGAAATTATTTACCAATCAATTAAAATTAATTACCGATTAATTAAAAATAATTACCAATTATTTAAATTTAATTTATAATTCCTACTAATAAATAATTAATTATACATAAATAAATAACTTCCCACCCTATTCCCCTATGAACCCACAACCCGCTATAAAACCTATTTATCAATTAATCAATTAATTAAAATGATTAACCAATTAATTAAATTTAATTACCAATTATTTATAAATAATTAATATTAACTACTAATTATTAATCAATTTAACATAATTAAATTACTTCCCACCCTATTCCCCTATAAACCCACAACCCGTTCCGGTATTAAAACATATAATTAACTTATAAATACATTTATTAATATATATATATATATATATATATATAATACACATATAATAGTACTTATTTTAATTACTTAAGTAAAACATATAACACATACATAATAAAAAACAACAGAAATAATACAAATATCGATATTAGTGTAATCGAAATTAGTAACATCGATATATATGCTATCGATATTACTAACTTCGATATTACTTACCTTAGGGTCGATATTCTGTCCAACGATGTTCTTGTCTAAGATATTCTGCACCTTCGATATTATTGACACGATATTTTGGTACATCGATATTTCTAACTCGATATTTTGACTGTGTTCCGGTTAGGCCAAACCCATCTATCAGAGCACTCTTCAGGACATTGTAATTGTCAGCATCCTCTTCTCTAACAGTGAGGAGCTTGTCTCTACCTTTGTCTGCAAAGGAGAGCCACAAGATTGCTGCCCACTGACTCTGGGGTATCTGCTGTGCTTTGCAGGCCCTCTCCAAAGCAGTTATCCACTTGTGGATCTCATCCCCAATCTGATAAGGAGGGACAATCTTGTTCAGGTTTCTATGGTCATGAGACCTATCCCTACCACTAGGGATGTTGCTGCCACCAGTGGGCTCTAGCCCATACAATTTCCTCTCTCTTTCAAGCGCTAGGGTCTCTTTTGCAAGGGCAACTTCTTGCCTCTTGATCCTAAGCTTGTCTTCTCTCATTCTAGCTTCATGCTCTCTTCTCTCGGGGGATGTTTTCTCTCCTGTGAGCTGAGGCAGAGGACCCTACTGATGAACCAGAATGCCCAGACTCTCCTGAGAGAGACCTATGCCTTCTGGGTACACCATTAGGCCTACATGGAGGAATAGAGGGAGGCCTTCCTAGGCCATCCCCACCCTCAGGTAGTCCTGTGTTTTCCAGGTCAGGTTCATTAACCTCATCCTGGCCTGCATCCTCGTCATCTTCAGAGACCAGTGGGGCTCACCCACTAGGATCCTCTTCTGATGAAGGATGGCCCCCTCCCTGCTACCATCTGATTCTGGGTCTGATGCTTTTTCCAAGTCATCTGCCACTAAGAGATTTACCAGGTGCTGGGCGGTTGGACTCTGTCCTTGCTTTAATTTTCTTATGCCACACAAACCTCTTAACTCTTGGAAAGTGAAGGTGTCATATTTAGATGTCTGCTCTTGGCTGACATCTGGCAGAGATGCACTAGCTCCTGCTTTTAAAGCCATGACTATTGTGGTGTGGTGTGTGCACCTACCTACACTACTTGTTACCTACTGGAACCTCTCTAGAAGTTGTAGTCGAGGTGTGCTAAGCCCTTACCACCTACAACTGCTAAGTTCAGTAGAACTTATGTATTATAAGACTTGATTGATATGTACCTACAGGTACCTTGATGTGATTTTTCAAATGATATTTTCAAGATTTTTGGGTAAAACCATGCAAGCTCTTATCCCATCCGCTGCACACCACTCACATAAAACCAAGCACTCTACCTCCAGGATTGTCGAGGTCTGCCTTAGGAGTGGCTTATAGGTGTATATGTGTCTATGTAGGTATATAGATATAGGTATACTATATCTAAGTAAGGGGTGATTACACCACCTTACCCAGGCTGTAAGAACAGACCTGTGGTGTCAGTTTGGAAGGCAAACCAGGGGTGGCACAAGACATGCTGCAGTCCCTGGTAGGCCTAGGGTGCACCTATGCCCTGGGTACCTAGGGTACACTATACAAGGGGTAACAAGGGTGACCCAGTAACCAATCTGGTATGTAACTAAAGTACATGGTATCAATTTATAGAGAGAACAGCTAGGCTGTGGGCCTGATTAGCAGGACCCCAGCCATACTAAAGTCAAAAAACCAGAGAATCACAGCAAAAAGTGGGGGTAACCATAGGAAGCAGACCCTACTCTCCTACAGTACTTGCGGGCACTAACCTTATGTGGGCTGACCGCTTTATTTATTAGTCCAGATAACAGTAGTCAAAACCAAGAGGAGTGGCCCAGCCCAGTCTCTGACAGGCCCAGACGAGCCCGCCCTTGGCCTGGGCTTCGCCCGCGCTCGTCCCACGCTGCTGGAGTGTGGCAGCCCTTTTCTGCGTATCCAGGCATGATAGCGACACATCAGCGGCCTTTCCTGCCGTGGGTACTGCCGGGCAAGGTAGTTCCAGTCACCCGCAGGCCCCCGGTGAAGGTCTTGACGCCATATAAGTTAAAAACCACATTGACAAACACTTCCCAATGCATCCTAACAAGTATTACTTCTTTCTAAATCATACACAGGTGGACAACATATTCTCATCTTTCATTTCTCATTAAACTTTTACTGTTTAATAATGTTACTAAAAGTACTACAACTCCCAGAACGCAAATAACCGATGCATCTATTCAACACATGTTTAGACATTTTAAACCTTCTTAGTTCCTCATTACAACTTTCCACGGACTGTTATTTTTCAATAAATTACACAATGTAATAAAGAGGCACGAATTAATGTTTCTCTTACTTCCCAAAACATTCACCACTAACCTCTTAAATACATACCCTGTAATAGACATAGTTAATCTCATATACATCTTCATTTCTAATGTAGTTTTTTTAAAGGATTAAACCGTTATGTACTCAACACAAGAATGGTACACAACTCTCATGCAATAGCTCTGTAGTTAGATTTGCTTTTACGCTTTTTATGGTACTGTTTATGACCAACCTACTACATTTTATGACATAGATCGATATTTGATTTATCATTGTTGTTGTTTAGTTTGCGCTCATTTTGGGACAATCAGTTAGTTGACAGTCCCACTAGCAATTTATCGCTATTTGATATGCGCAGGATTTTATTAACCAGGCTGGACTGCCTGTAGAGATATATTGGCTAAGTGCCTTAATCAAAATATGTCATTGGTGCACCAAGTACAGCCTAGCAGTACCATGAATTGTTAATAAATTCACTTTTTATCTACGCCACATGTTTTTCTTATGATTTTTTTGATTTTCTTTTTTGCCACATATACAAAGTTTTTTCTGATCTGTCTAAGTCCATTTCATAACAAAATTAACACTGTATGCAGTATTGAAACTTAATGATAAAGTTCATAAATTTCACAGGTTCACATAAAGTTCTTCATCGCCGTTTAAACCCCAAAGATTTCTCATTTTGAATCTTATTATAAGTTTTGATTCCAGGCGTCTCAATTTTCTAGCACGGTCACCTCCTCTTTCATTTTCATTCACCATGGCAATTCCTGCATATTTCATATCTTTCCAGGTTTTGCCTGGATGAGTTTTAAGATGTTTCGCTGTTGCGTAACTGAAGTCATTGTTTTGCATAGCTCTTGTATGCTCCAGTATTCTTTTTTTGAGCGGACAAACTGTTGAGCCAATATATTTCCTACCACAGAAACATTGTATCTGATAGACCACAAATTGTGATTCACACGTTATTTTGTCCTTTATTTCAAAAATCCTGCCTTTCGGGTCTTTTATGGTTTTCATGTTTTGGCCAATTTTGCACGCTTTGCAGGATAGACATTTGCTGAAACCTAGTTGCTGTTTTTCTAGCCATGATAAGGATTTACCTATTTTAAAATGACTGTTGACTAGGGTGTCCTTAATGGAAGGAGCTTTACGATAGGATATTAGTGGTCTGTCTCCAATGAGCGGGCCTATTTCTGCATCTTTTTTCAGCACGTTCCAATATTTGATCAGAATTTGTTGTATCTTATAACTTTCCTTGGAATAGGTAAGAATCAGTCTTGGTTTGTCCTCATCCGTGGTTTTTTCAGTTTTATCTTTAGGTATCAATGTTTCTGCTCTTGACTTAGCTCTTGCTCTTTGTTCACCTCTTGTTATGTCTACATGTTTATATCCACGTTTGGAAAAGCGATCTTTAGTTTCTGCGAATTTATTTTCCATTTCTTTTTCTTCAGAACAGTTAAGTTTCATACATAGGAACTCGCCGTATGGGATGCTTTTTTTCAGTGAGGCTGGGTGGAAACTAGTTCCATGAAGTACACTGTTTGTTTGTTACTTAACTATGCCGCCATTAGAAGCGCAAAGAAACGACAAGTCCGGCTCTGCTCGCGCATCACTGACCTGGAAGCATTGGAGTTAAGGGGCTTACACGAATCGCTAACACTCCCGCCGCGGGCACAGTCCTCGAAACAGCACCTTATCCAAGCTGTGGGCAAGGTGGCAGTCAATAGGATTTTAGAGTTTCGACTACACCAGCTGCCCCTTAAAGAGCTTTACGCCACGAATAGAATTGAGATAACACATTCTGAATGCCGCTTATGCAAATATAAACAAGAGAGCTTCTCTCACATCCTGTTTTGCTGCCCGGGGCTGATTGTCGAGCGTAACCGCTATCTAAAGCCAATTCTACTCAGACAAGGAATTAGAACGACAAAGGAGGCGGTGAACTACCTATTCACAATGGATATAGTGAAAGATATGGCTGTGTTCAGTAAATATATACAACAGATACATGGGAAGCTGATGGCCCAACCTAAATTAGGCCTGCGGCCGTCAACTGATATGAGACATTTCAGCCTATGATGAAATGGACTAATGAATACAGCTCTTTTAACCATGCTTTTACTCATTTTTAAGTTTTTGTTTCCTTCCTCTCTTCTTTTTCACTATTTTATTTCTGACATGAAAATAATGCCTACCAAAGTTTGTCTTCTTTAATGGTTTTGAGTAACCAAATAAAGTTTTATTCATCCATTCACTGTTTGTTGATGTTTTCTTTCTGAATACCGTAGTTTCCATTTTGTTATTTTTTACATAGACTTTTGTGTCCAGGAATTCTATTTCTTTTTTTGGGATATTTGAGGTGAATTTCAATCCCACCTCATTATCATTCAAGATGTCCATGTTTTCAGTCAATTTTTGTTTCGAACCCTTCCATAAAAGGAACAAATCATCAATGAACCTAAGCCATAACACCACATCCGTGGTGTATGGCTCGTTTTCTTCTCTCCAAGCTATGCTTTTCTCCCACCAACCCATGGTGAGGTTAGCATAGCTTGGAGAGAAGGAAGCACCCATGGCACAACCACATACTTGACTGTAGATGTTTTTATTGAAGGTGAAGACCTTGTTCTTTAAGCAGAAGGTTATGTCCAGTAGCATATTGGTATGCCTTAATTCTGATAGTGGTCTTTGATTCAAAAAGTATTTTATTTCTTTCAATCCAATGTCATACTGTATCGAAGTATACAGTGATGCAACGTCTATAGTGGCTAACCAATACTCAGATTGCCATGCCATCCCCATGATGATTCTTAAAAAGTCACCAGTATCTTTGATGAATGAGCTGAGAGTTGGTACTATTGGGGCCAAAAAGTAGTCTACATACGATGCAACATTCTCACACAAAGATCCACAACTAGATATTATTGGACGTGCAGGTGGTTTAATCAGAGTTTTATGAATTTTGGGCAGAAAATATATTGTTGGCATTATGGGATGTGACACAATCAAGTAGTTGTTTTCTTCCTTGCTGATCAATCCTTTTTCTTGCCATGTCTCAATTTGGTTGTGTAAAATTCTAGTCATTGCTGATGTTGGATTTTGTTGTAATAGTCTGTAGATCGTTGCATTTTATAGTTGTCGATTGGCTTCTTCCACATAATCAGTTTTATTCTGGATAACAAAATTTCCTCCCTTGTCCGCTGGTTTTATTTCTATAACAGCCTGTAATAGACATAGTTAATCTCATATACATCTTCATTTCTAATGTAGTTTTTTTAAAGGATTAAACCGTTATGTACTCAACACAAGAATGGTACACAACTCTCATGCAAAGCAACTCTAATATGGCAAACTCTTCAACTTTCCACTCTATCATAATGAGAAAGGCAGCAAATGAAATCGTCTTTCGTTTTAGATTACTGCATCTCCACTTGTGAGTGGTTATCATCTATTAACCCTTGTACTTTCTTTCAAAACGAGATTCCTGTTGACAGGTTTTTGTGAGGTTTTCGCGATTGCAGAATAATCATGAAAAAGAAACAGGTGCTCAAACCTATATCTAGGTTAATTTTTCTGAAATTTAAATACTACCCAACAGTTTATTACATAGTCCTGAGTTGAAATTAAATTTGCCATCACTTAAATTGTGTCATCAATCCTCAACTTAAAAAAAATGTTTTGTCTCTTTAGCACCTTTCCTCCCAGTACACTCAGCTCAGTGTACCTAGCAACCAAGTGGAACCAGTAGGTCATAAGGTCACACTACATTCTAGAAGGAAAATCTGGCTTCTAAATAGGATGGAGCAGGTGTGCTTTACTCCAGATTCAAAATCATTTCCATATCTGTATTACATTTCTTTTTTTAAACAACAGCCAATAATAAGACTTCTTTCTAAAGCACCCAAGACACTACCTATTTTTTTCGCTTTCATTCTGACAGCATTCAATGATATATATATATATATATATATATATATATATATATATATATATATATATATATATATATTAAAGACCTCCATTTTAACTGCTTTTCCTTTTGAAAATTACCCCATTCAGCTCCAGCCTTCTCCTGACTACTATTGCTCCTTCACTTCAAAATGCTTAGAGTATGGATTGTGGTCACAACTATATCTATTGGGCTAAAGAGGCTGCAAACAAGAGAGGTATTGACAGGGACATGGGTTTGTCAAATTTGCAGATTACTTGCTTTGAACCGAGAGGGTTAAAGTTTCCTCAATTGCTGGCTTTGGTTAAATCCATTGTGGATTGTCCAAGCTCCTCACCTTATGATTGTGCACTGTGGTGGCAATGACCTAGGCATATTGACTAGGGTAGGTCTGGAAATCATAATGAAAGAAACCATTTCAGAACTGATGTCTTATTTCTCTCACACTCTCTTGGTGTACTCTAATGTATGCCCAAAACCGAAATGGAAGTGGTCAAATCTTTCGATAACTTTATTTCGGCCACAATGGACCATAAAAGTTCATAGCAAAATACATAGAAACAATATATTCAGGGAATAAATAACATGAAACAAACCAAGACAATCACAATCATATATGTACACCTACATTACAAATTTACGACCATCTATTAAAATCAAATTAAACCTTTGAAAAAAGTTATCGGAAGTATACATTAAATTTCCCACAGATACATAAATCGACAATTTATTTGATTAAAAGATTCCTGCGTTTAAGCCACATCCCGTTTAAAAAGCAAGAGACGATGAAAACGATAGGAGGGTGCGTATCATATTTTAATACTCAAGGCCTTATACCATTCTCTGAAGCCAAGGTTCCTACAGATTGGTTTCATTCAGCGATAGCGTACCATCTGGTATTTAGGACAAAACAAAAGGGACATGGATCTCATTTTCCAGATGATATTTACATGCTGGGCACTCAGTAATTTTATTCGGGTCCCATTTACTAGTAAATGACATGAGCGGCAGACTACCCATCCTAAATTGCATGTACAGTTTCCTTGCCGAAGCTGGGTAAATCAGGTCAAGGAAGTCCTCCTTTTTGTAATCCTCTTTTACTTGGAGGAACTGTTATGTCAGTCTACCAACAGTAGAGCTCACATGAAGGGACAAAAGATTGTAGTGCCTATAGTGATATACCAGATCAGCCCTGGATATTACCCGGGACGCTAATTCTGGTCTACTCCAAAGCTCAGGTAAGCCAATCCTACTGCAAAGTTCCTTAATATGAGTTAACCACGGGATTTTCTTGGTTCTAATTTCAGCCCACACATCCATGAACTAATTTCTGAAAGGAGCTAGTTCAGGAACTGACCATAGTCTTCTCCAGTAAGTAAGTGGTCTTAAGGCCACTTCTTCCTCAATAGGGAGGAGCCCTAGGTCCAGTCGAAGAGGTACTAACGGAGTGCTAACTGGCAGTCCCATCAGGTTCCTCATGAATGAATGCTCCACCCTTGAAAGGCTTGTTGGCCTATAGTGCCCCCAGAGCTCCGCCCCGTACATAGATGCCGCTGTAGCTTGTACTTTATAGATTTCTATAACTGGAGCAGCAGGCTTATACACAGATACTCTATGCATTTTAGATATCCCACCCACCATTTGAGTCAACTTTAGGGCAGCCTTTGCTACTTGGGCATCCCATTCCAAATGTTCCACAAGAATGATGCCCAAATACTCAAAAGTTTTTACTCGTTCCAAAGGTATGCCATTCAATACTGGATTTGGGCGGGTCTGCCTGGGTGGGTTAAAATTCATAAATTTAGTTTTCAGATTTAATCGGCGAAGCCGCGCAAAGTACTTTGGATACCCATTGATGTCTTGGACAACAACAAAGTGTCGTCCGCGAACATCAATGCGGGTACCCGGCCTGTGGCTAACCTTGGGGCATCAATATCCTTTATGCCCAATAAATGATCTATGAGCCCATTTATGTATAGACTAAAAAGGGTAGGCGCCAGGACACACCCCTGGCGCACCCCCTTTTTTTACCGGGAAGCGGGCTGACAATTCTCCATGCGTCCCGCATCTAACTTGGGCATAGTTTTCTGTATGGAGCCTCATTAAAACGTCCAGGAGGTATATTGGGATGCCAATATCTAAAAGAACGCTCCACAATTGTCCCCTAGGGACAGATCCAAAGCAGACCTCAGGTCCACAAAAATGAGGTAGAGGCTGCCACCCTCCACACTCACTGTTTTCCAATACAGGACCTGAAGCCTGAATATCTGGTCGATAGTTGACGTGCTCGTCCTGAAGCCGGCCTGGAGAGTACTCAAGATCTTGTTTTCCTCGACCCAGGCCTGGACTCTTTCCAGGATTATTCGTCCCATCAGCTTCTGGGTATTATCTATCAGGCTGATGGGCCTGTATTTGGACGGTAGTAGAGGGAAACCTTTTTTGTGAATGGGAACTATCTCTGTGCCTCGCCAGGTGTCTGAGGTACAAGAGATAAGGGGCCCATATTTTTGGTTCCGACCGAAATAGGTCCCCTGGGAGCTTATCAAGACCGGGTGCTTTGTTAGGTAATAACTTGGCGATAGCAGATTCAACTTCAACAATAGTGATCTCCTGTACCCCCCCAATCGATACTCATGGAGGGGGCCTAAAGTTGAAGGTGCTAAATCGTCATTGCCCGAATATGCATACAGGGTTCCGAAATGGGCTTCCCATACTGCTGGTGTTATGTTTGGTACTATCGCTGATCCACCGTCCCTCCCACCATCACTAGCTATTGCCCAGAAGGATTTCAAGTCCTTATACTGAAGAGCAGTTCTCAAATCCTCCCATTTATTTGCTTCCCAGGCCTTCTTCTCAGATTGAATAACCCGCTTGTACTGCAACAAAGTACCTTTATCCTCGGCTTGCCCTTAGCCTTTATAGCTTCTAATAAATCTCTTTTCGTTTTGCGGCAGGAGGCATTATGACAGGGATGAGATAGGACCTGCTTTTCCTTAATGCTTACTTTGGGATAGAACACCCCAAGCATCTCGGAGATCAAATGATTGTGTATTTCTACCGGCCTATCATCCTGCCCTACTTGAGTGCCCAATGGCCCAACCCCAGCCCTTTCACTAAGATACGGCACAACCTGCCGGTATATGTGTGCTAACTTGTTTGGGGAACCCAGTATGTAGGGCCATTTTACTCTCCGCCTGTTATGTAGCAGGAGAGGTTGTTGAACTAAAGTGGGCACTTCTGAGAAGTTGGACAGGCCCCAACTCCCTGGCTTTGGTATCATCACCAGAGCATTGTGATCACTGTCTTTCCGCTGATAAATCTGGAAATCCAAGACCATATCCCAAGATCTGGATTCAACCATAATGTAGTCTATGGTCAAAGTTTGCCCTTCTCTATTAAATGTTGGTAGGCCCGGTCTGTCCGATTTTAAACTCCCATTACAAGCCCTCAGCTAAAGAGAGAGGATAAGCAAATTTAATTGGAGAACGAACAGTGGCCATACTCTAACGGGTGAGATCAGGGGTTCCGGGATGTTTTCTGAATCATCTAGGTTCACATTAGCAAGGGGCTCAAACTGACAATTAAAATCACCCCCTATTATTAGAATGATCTCTGGGTTGAGAGTCAATATAAAGTCTCTCAACTCTTTAATGACTCTAGACTCTTGCCAACTCTGCGTTGGCCTTGAATAGATATTGATTAGGGCAATTTGTTTGTTAGCTGGGAGGGATAGGAGGACACATTGTATATCATGGGAATTAGTTTGCAGCTGCTTTGCTTTAGCGCCCAGGTGTGTACCCACCCAGATGCTTAGCCCCCCCGAAGGTCTGCCCCTGCCCCTCGTTGTGGCTGGTATTCTAAAAGTGGCAAAACCTCTCCATTGATTATTATCCAGGGCCCACGTCTCCTGCATTAAGCAGATATCGTGTTTTTCTACAAACTGGCCCCAATCTGGACATGATAATTTATTCTTGATCCCTGCCAGATTCCATGAGAGAATTTTAATGTTACTGTTTCCCTCCTGTACTTTGGGATTCTTATGTGTCCTGCTACAGCTAGCTCCTCCAGGTGGTAAGTCATCCATTTGCAATCCCCCCCATCCCCAGGTCGGGCGCCATCTCCCTCGGTGCTCTGTCTCAAGCCCCTCCCATAATTATACTAATTCTCTTACTACTTACACCCTCCTGGATTACTGGGTACGGGGTTACTGAAGACTGGGTACCAGCATGCTTGCCAGTATGACCCTCCTATCGTTACATCTAAATGCCACCAAGGTACTCTCACCCCACGAAGGACCATGTTCAGAAATGCCACGTTCCATTTCAGGGCCATCTCCAGCTGCTAAAGAACTCATTTTATCAACTTTGGCGAGTGGGGACGAACTGTACCTCGACCGTCAGTCTATTTGATCCATAATGCTAAATCTGTTATTGTGATGGAACATAGCCAGTCCCGGGGAACAGTTTTGGGGACCCTTTCAGTTAGTATATTCTGGCTGAGAATTATAACCCAGATTTTCCCTATCCCCCCAAGGCTGCCTTCTTCTAATAGAATCAATATGTAAGTTAGTAGGCGCAGCCGGGTAGAAATAGGTTAGGGGAAAAGATTTTATTTGCGTTGCTGAGCTACCTGCTACCCAATTACAGATGTGCTCGATGGCCCATCTATTCCTGAAGTTAATTGCAACACCGTCACCCCCAATGTTTTTAGTCCGGTGCCCCACCCAGTCCACGCGTCTAACAAAAAGAATTTCACTAGACACATGGTTAGGGAGAGGCCTGTTGTAATTTAGCCAGTGGATACATTTGTTTTTTCAGCTCACTATAGACCTCTTGTTTTCCCTGGCTTAAAACAGGAACCCCTGCTAGAACCACCACATAAGGCATAGATTCAGGAGGGAGATCTATACGTGGTAACACACTCTTTTGTACATCAGAGGTCTCAACCATGTTTACTGGTCGATCCTAGCTTACTGCCCCTGTGTCCCCCCCCCCCCACCCTCCGCATTAGTAGGATTTGCAGGATCATTGGACACAACAAGATCATTAGATTGAATGGGGTGTTTATCGGGTAAAGCAATTGGGGCAGATACATCCACTAGGTCATTTGTGGCCAGCTGGGTTACATGTTGGTAAACTGCATTCGTTGTCCCAGGCAACCCCTCCATATTACCGGTACCAACTTCAGCCCGCATACCACCCTCTGTCTGTACAGGGATAAACAATGATTCAAGATGTGAGAGTCTATGTTCAATGGAGTTCAATCTGTCATAGATAGGAAGACAGGTCTCAGTAAATATATGTTCCAAATTTAGTCCAAAAGTCTTCCCTGGACTCGGTGGAAAAGATGTTGCCATTACTTAGTGAGGTCGAAGACCCATGTACAGCAGGCTGGGGTATATCAAGTTCAACTACAGATCCTATTATCGGATTTGTCCCCAAGTTGCCAAATTTCTGGATTTTTGCTTTTTTATTCTTCAGTGTAACTCCATCACGCTTTCTTTCGACTGCTGGGTCTGGCGCCTGATAATTAGTCCCCAATTTAGAACTAGATGCAGACTGGGTAAGCAATCTCGATCTGGTTGCTCCTGAAGGTTCCTGGTTTTGTGGGGGGATGGCTGGAACAGCTACTACCAAGTCCACAGTAGCTGGAGAACTTGACAAGCTACCAACTACTTTTAATGACTGATTGCCCTCACTAGTTTGACCAGAGTGCACGATATCAACTTTCAATTGAGGCACTTGTGAGGATGCCTGGGCCAGCCTACCCATGACGACCGCTTATCGAAGATCGGCTCCATAGATAGCCTCTTTTCCGGCATTTCAATTTCATGTTGTAGCACAGAAGATGCCCTGGTTAAAAATGTATAAAGTGTACCCACAATAGATCCGTCCGATAGCGACTTTCTCCCCTTGGCCGAGGCCATTTTCAACTTTTGTTACAGTGCAGCTGTTCCAAAAATTTGTAACAAAAAGCGTACAGAAAATAAAGAGAGCGAAGGACGATCTTAATAGTCCAGCAAGTGCGTACTAACCTTCGTATCTTGCTCAGATGCAGGATTAAAGAAAGGGACCCGTCCCGTCCTCGTTCGTGCTTGGACGGGCTCAGACGGGCCCGCCCTTGGCCCGGGCTGCACCCGCAAAGCGGGGGCCGCGAGCCGTGAAGTAGCGCTGTGGGCAGGATTAGAGCCCAGGTGAGCGTCGTTATGGGGCTGCTGGTCTCTGTAGCCCCCCACACCTCCTCTGGATCAACAAACAACTGGCACCAAAAAGCGGTTACGAGCGGCACCGGTCAAATCAATTCTGTCCACAGATTGACAAAGCCAGGAAACAAGTTAATAAAACTATTTCTGAGTTCCTCAGAGACCATCGCATCGGGTGGGTTTGGATTTTGGGGTGGGGAGTGTCATTTTAGGGTGGGTTGGGATTTTGGGGTGGGATGAGGTTAAATATATATATTTTAAGTGTAATATATATATACATATACAAATGTGTGTGTATATTAACATATATAGTTACTAGCAGCCTGCCCCGGCGTTGCCCGGGGGCAGAAGGGGGCTGGGGGCAGCATTTTGTGCTTTTGTTTAGTCCCGGCCAGGCCCACGCCCGCACACCCGCCCGCCCCGACATTGCCTATACCGGCCTCCGCCCGCCCCAACATTGCCTATACCGGCCCCCGCCCGCCTGCCCGCCCGCCTGCCTCCCGCCCGCCTGCCTCCCGCCCACCTGCCTCCCGCCTCTGCCTTACCTCAGCCGCGCTCACCGCCACTCCCGGGCCCCCGCCCGCCCCGACATTGCCCGGACCGCCTCCCGCCTCGCCTTACCTGAGCTGCCGCGCCACTCCTCACCGCTCGTCACCGCTCTTCCCCGCCTGTCGTCATCACGCAGGTGTAGGTTGCGGTCAGCGCTACGTTGCGGCTGGCGCTAGTTTTGGGGACTACTTTGTTTTTAAAGTTAAATTTTTTAATTTACGTTTTTTTTAAATTTTATGCAGCCTATGTCCATCTACACACCCTGAGGATTACAACAATGTATTGGGTGTGTGGATTGGCGCTGTGGTTCCCGAGTTTACCTTGCCAAAAGGTTTCTGTTCTCTCTTTATAATAGTAGTATAGATTACCTACATTCACCGCTTTTGCCAAGAGAATGCCCTTACCACACATGCTTTTGCCTTTTAATTGCATGTGTGGTAAAGGCATATGCATAGTAAAATATTCTGTTGTAGTGGTAGTTTGTTGTAATGGCATTGGCATAGTAATACCTGCATTGTAATGACATGTATGTATTAGTACGTGTTTTAATGTCCCATATTCCTTGCCACCTCGTGAAACACCTCTTGGCCAATGACCAGTGCAGGCAAGTGACAATTGTCATAGGGGTATGGCAATCGGGAAAAAGGTTGAGGCTGAGTTAATGGGCCTGGGCAGACTGCTCTCGTGGCTGTAGGAGGGTAAAGGTACGATGTGAGCGCATCTTCACGCCTACCCATCTGCCCGTCGTTTTGATGACCATCGCCGTTCATAAGTTTAAACATCCTCTACATCCTGCTTTCGTGCTTGTTTTACACACTGGTTTGGCTCAGCACACATTTTTGGTGATTAGTAGATGTGTGTACATCTGAACTGTTTCAGGCATATCATTGTTCTTGGTAGTGACTTGTTTCGTGCCATTAACTTACTCTGGGGCAGTGAGTCGTTTTGGGGTAAGCAATTATTGGGAAATGAAAAGCTGTTAGGCAGTGAGTTTGGAGAGGACTTGCATTTGGAACAGTGAGTTATTCTTGGGGCGTGCAAGGTATTTTAGACAATGAGCTATTTTTTAAGGAAGTGCTTTTAAGTATTCAAAACTTCGAGCAATCATAAATAATGTACAAGGTGCATATATAGCAGCCAACGTCAATGCGATGTATCACAGTTAGGTCATTATGGTCTCAGCAATCCACAACAAGTGATTGGGTATGCGGTATTAAACACGTGGAACACAGACCTCAGTAAAGCGTGAAAGTGTAAATACATAGGACCAGAAAAAACGTTGGTGTGCATTATGTCTTTTACAAACCAATGTTACTGATCAGATTGCAAAACCGAGTCCCAGGTACATTTGTAGATTAGTGAACAGCATTTTCACTTAATATGATTGTCAGGGGTCATTATCAAGACAAAATACAATTCAAATGCCCAAGGTCCAGCTATGCAAATGATATATAGTATTGTGTGTTAAGAGTGTATATCACTACGTAAACATGTAGATGATGTGGACAAAAGCAACCACTGTCACCAGTGAGCACTGCGTACGGTATTTTGAGCACTGAAAATCCATTCAATTATGATTTATTGAGACCAAACTGGTGCATCGAATTTAAGTGGGCTAATATGCATACCTTGTGTATTAAGTTACAATTGCTTGAACTATTCAATAGTTACAAATTGAAAGTTGTGTGCCTGGGATTACTTGTTCCCCAATTTTTTTTACTGCGCAATTAAAAAATAGTTCCTGTAGAAACTGATCTTGTTTTGCTATACGCCCTGAGGTAATCTGACTTTATGTTCATCCTTCGGATAGAAACACTGTCCTATACTATTGTGTCCCTAATACTAGGTAAACATCAGATAGTTTGCTCTAAAACCTCCCCTTCATAACAATTCCTTATAGAGGTCACGGGGTGCACTTGCCTCTCCCCTTCCACTAAGAGCTTCCCTTCCACTAAGGGCTTCAAGAGGCTTCATACTCACCATGCACTATTATCCTGTTCAGTGGCAAACGCACAGCAGTTAACGCCCAACAACACAGTGTTTGATGACCGATTTGCGGCAATCCCAGCTCTCATTTTCACCCTCTCAATTTTAGATGTACCACTAGCGATTCTGTACTTTGAACACCAATTATCCTATGTCATTCTTTCCTGCTCTAATACACTACAAAAATAACATTTAGACCACCTTTCCAGCATGTCTCATTATTATTCCCAAAGTATCCATATCTTGCGACATCCCCTACTTACCCATAGACCACATGATATATTCAAGTTTTGCTCTGGTTTTGTCCCTCTTAATGCATATCTCTCTCTATTGGTTGGTTAAGGTAATATCCTGTACACGAGGGGCTCGGATTCTGGTGCAGGGTGCCACTTGTCATATAGGAGCATAAAAAAGTTTCGTACAGAAAAACATTTCGTGTTTTCATCCCTGTCAGTGAATCAAGTAAACCCTTCCTGTGAGTCTCACTCTGACAAATAATGCATACATACAGTGTTGGGAGTGTCATACCCTGGAAAATGTACACAACCCGGTCAAAGCTGTGCAAAAGTTTGTACTGTGACTATATTTCAACATGCCAGATATATCCACAATCAATTGGGGAATATATAATCCATTATATTGCACCGTACACACTAGCGGCTGTGTCTCACATATACCTAGTAAGGTAAAAAAAAAATCACACCTTCACCATGGGCAGGGCCACCTCCCTCCCACTCTGGCAGTGAATGCTAATAAACATCCTACACTTAATATGTGCATTAGCACAATAAATGCTATGGAGACAACTATATTATACATGTAGGTTTGTTGTCATTAAGGTGCAAGTCTCCAACATCTAGGTAAGTGCTTATGAAATTCCTTAATAGACAGTCTGAAGCGTATGCCATGACTTTATTCCCAAAATATATAGGGAAATGCAATTGGATCAGTCTATCTGCTTGGCCTGTTCATGGCTAGATTACCTAGTCCCCCTCAGTGTAAAAAAATCACCCTCTTGCCTATAAGTGTGGAAACCATTTTCTGCCATGTCCCATTCAGTATCCTTTCCATAAAACTCTTTAGGCTTGTAGAATTTCAGACTAGCCTCAAGCATGGTGGCTCTACAATCCACATGAACATTTTTGACTAACCCTTCGACCAATGTTTGGCAACTATCCAATTGAATTTCCGATCAAGCCAAAACTCTCCATAAATAGCTGCTTATTTCTTACTATTTTGGGCCTTCGTAGATATCATGGGCATGCCTATTGATCAATTTAAGGCCATTCTATATCTCCTTTTCAGCTTACAAAAACTCACGTTTGCATTCAAACTGAAACAAAACCCTGTTCTACCTCAATCTAGTCTTCAGTAATGGTTATTTAGGGATATCCCAAGGCCCAACTATAACAATACCCATGTAACATTATTTGACCTTGATCACAATAGAAATGGCAACTTTGAGTCCCTTCCCCCGACCCCCACTTTCCCACATCCTTCCTTAAGCACCAAAGCCCACAGCTTGTACCTAGACACACCTATGACCACTGCTGAGAAGAAAAATGTTGGGCAATCCAACTAGCTTGTCTCACTTAGCATGCCTATTCCAACCACCCTAGCCCCCTGCCTTCAAATTGTATGCATCTGCATACTTGGCCTTCCTAAGACTGACCAATACTGTATTGTATCATATCCACTCTAACCCTCATTGTATCCGATCACAATCGGGATTTCTTCTTCTCCTGTGTTGTATATTAGATGGCATTGGCCATTGTAGCTAATAAACCTCCAGACTAAAGCCCCACCAACCATCTATTGCTCTCCAGTGCTTTCTGAAACACACATTTAACTGGCAATTGTGTACCTACCCAATACTGGAGGATTTCAATAAAGGCAACTGCTAATAATGCATCCAAATATGCTGTGCTGTTTTGACCACTTGCTCCAATTCCTATGCAAAAGTTTCCTTGCTGCTTACTTCTGACACGCATTTGTAACAAGCAGACCAGCTCTCACAATTAATCAACCAAACCCTTCATTGTGCCCACAGCTTTTCTGTGGACCTATTCCATGTTGGTACCTCACAGCTCCACCTCCTTCACTGAGTAGCTTACTTCTTTACAGCTGCCATACATATGCCTGTCCTGTTCATGGATGTCCCATTCCAATAGTCTCAACAATTCTATTATTTAGTAAGTGCCCCCAACAGCCTTAACATCTGGCCTACTAGGGGTGATCAAATAAAACTGAAAAACAGTACTACCTATTCCATTTGGCAGATACCTTCTTAATGTCTGTTCCTCAAACCCACTGTCATTTCCCACTTACCGAATTTCTCAACTATGGTGCAATCAGCCCTTTTGTACCATACTGTGACCTTCTACTTCACCACCATATTGGTTTACCCTGCTGTCCCAGGTATGTGATGCTTGTTTTCAATCTCCGCTCACCATAATGTTTTTGCTTACTCCTACTCACCACTATCTGTCTACCTGTTAATGTCATTACTTTGACATATGACCAAACCATACCTGCCATACCCTTCAATAAATGTTTAGCACACATCTTTGTATCCGGTACTGTTAGCAACACCAAATCCGTAGTATTATTTACCCGTATCTGACACCTTACCGTTGTTCCTTAAAGCCCCATTCACCCTTTTTGCTGTCATTTTTCCCCCTTCCCTCATTGCCCTAAATCAGCCCAAAAAGAATGTAGGCCTCTTACCCTCACTTAATACCTTTTCCTCCTCACAGATGGGATCATACCTTTCATTGTAAACCATAAGCTCATGTTAATGGAAACTGGGGAGAAAATGCTTACACATGTAATTTATCTGCACCTGTGGTGGTGTTTCACATAGATCGGCTTTGTATGTGCATGCTTAGGATGATTTGGGCATGACCTAAACCACCTTTCCTACTATGTTTCAACTATGTCACTGCTCACAACTGGACCCAAAGACCCCCCCCCCATTTGCCCTGCTTTTTATTTCTTTATATCCTACAAAATCCATAAAAAATTCTATATAATGCCCTTTGTATACTTGGTTAACCCTAGACTGATCCTTACAGCTAGCAATTCTCAACCTGACAATGGTCACCTCTTACACTGTGCCATCTACTACTGAGTGTCCGAGTTTGCTAAGCTCATTACTTCCTCTAGTGTTGACTGCTTCAGAAAAAAACATCTATGGCATCTTGCGGCGTCTGTGGAAGGAATTGTGATGGAGATTTTAAGCCACTTGACGGTGCATCTTGTTCTGCACCTACGGACCTAATCAGTTGACTTAATGTTTGCCCCGCCTGATCTCCCCCCTTAAATTCACCTTGATGCAGATCTTCCAAGATTTCCAAGGCAGTCAATTCATTGACAGTTAAAAGATCGATGTCACTGCTCTGGGTTTTGAGGAATCTGGCTTCCTTTACCGTGGGTCTTAATTTAAAAAAAAAAGTGGAGTTTGAGTTTTCGAATGAACATGAATAATTCAGTCCTCATCTGTGTATATTCCATCCGAGTTCGTGGGCAAAAGGTCAGTCCCAATCTAAGTACAGATTCTTCTGTCTTTGTTAGGACCTTCGTTGATAAATTGATAATGGTTAGTTTGTCAATGTCCTCTACCATCTGCTTCCCCTCTTGCTCCTTGTGACTGTTCGTTTGAGTGGGCTTTGCCTGACCTTTTAGTGCCACCCCTTCTTGTTTTTCTTCTTCCTTGGGGGCTTGGTCCTGCCTCCTCTTAGCCATGATTGGCGGATGATATTGAACTCCTGTTGAAAAGGGGTTCTTTGTGATCTCCCAGACGGGCCTGCTGATTCTTCTTTAGATTGGTCATTTTCAGTTACATCAGATTCTGATGTTTCTACTCTCTGTGGTGTTTTTTTGGTAGCAGCCCTGTTTTTGTTTAGCACCTTTTTACACAATTGATCATATTTTTTAGCAAATGTTGAAATGTGCCCCATAGCATAGTCTTTCGCCCCGGTCGAATTTCTCTTCCTTTCTTTGCTTGACCTTATTCTCATATCTTGAGAGGCGTTTTTTCATGGCCTCCCTCAGTTCTTGCAACTCCCTCTCCGGATTCTTTTGCAACTCTTCTTTCAAAAGCTCAATTTCTTTTAGGGCTTTTTCTCGATCGCTCCAAGCGAATTGCACCAGGATCTCAAGCATGCCTAGCATGACTGTGCTGTGTGGGCTGACCATGCTTCCAGAAGTTTGGGGTCTGGATTTTCATAAGCTGGGACTGTGTATATCATCAACCCTCTAGGCACTCTTTCCGCTTCAATGTAGTTGTGTAAAGAAGTGGCTTCTCACCACTTCCTTACTTCTCTCTCACATAGTCTCTCAAGCTTTGTATATTGTATAGACAGATCATTAGAAATGTTCTTTGTAATGCTGGCTTTCATTGGTTTATAGTCTGTTTTATTTATTTGTTAACATACTGGCAGCCGCCTCGTGTTCTGTGGCGCTAAACATTTTAATTTCATGCAATTCTCAAAACTACAGTCCCGGAGCTTGCTTGCTTCGGAATTTGTTTGCCACCGATTTCGAGCCCTTCGCCCTGCAACTGAACCAGATTCATACAAGACAATACACAGGGCTTACTATTTTTCGTAGCGGTTTGACTCCCGTGTCCTGTGTCTCGGATTCGTACTTTTCTCACCGCATTAGACAACTGAAGAATTCAGAATGCTATGAGTTGACCACCATAACAACATACCAGGACAGCATACAACAATTTCATGTCCTCATAAAAAAGTGGCATGACAAGCAAATGCTGGATACTGATGAACACTTGTTTTTGAGGACCACTAATCCTACTCTACCCACTTTTTATCACCTGCCCAAGGTGCATAAAAATGAAACTAAACCACCGGGTAGACCGATAGTCTCCTCATTGGGAAGCTTGACTGAAAACCTTTCAAAATTCTTGGACCATTTTTTGTTCAATACTGTCCTCGAATTAAAATCTTATATCAAGGACACTACAGACTTTATAGACCACATATAAATGCTAGAGTGGCAGTTATCTTATTGTCTGGAAGTATTTGATATTACAAGTCTATACACATGCATCAACCACACACATGGTCTCAATGCAATTACTTTTTACAAAAGATACCACTGAAATTTGGCACTCACAATATCATGCTACTTGAACTCATTTGAACTTTCCCTATGTAATATTTTCACTTTTCTGGGTGATCTATATAGGCAGACATCGGGGCCGCAATGGGCACCTACTTCACCCCCAGCTATGCAAACTTATTTGTGGGCTGGTGAGAGGAGCAGGTGGCCTTGTCTCCTGACAATGAGGAATGGACCAAAAAAAATAGTGGCATGGCACAGTTATATCGATGACCTGTTTGTAGTGTGGAATGGCTCAGAAAGTGAAGCAATAGAGTATATAAAATTGCTCAATAGTAATGAGGTTAATCTCCACTTTTCGGGAGAGATTAGTTTGGTGGCAGCAAACTATCTGGACCTAAGACTGGAGATTTTAGATGGCAAAATCACCACCTCCCTCTTTAGGAAGCTGACCGCTGGAAACCGTACGCTTCATGCATCTAGTGGTCATCCCCAGAAACAAAAAAATAGCATTCCCTACGGAGAGTTTTTAAGATTAAAAAGAAACTGCTCGAGGGATTGTGATTTTGAGAAGTCAGTCAGTGGAAGCATTGATCGATTTCTAGCCAGGGGATATGATGTAGGACTCCTAGAAAGCACTCTTACCAAAGGGAAAATACTGTCTAGGAAAGAGCTACTGAAACAAAAAACATCTAAAGAAGAAGGAAAAAAATGGGAAGTTTAGAATGATTACCACCTATTCAGATGATGCAAATACACTCAGGAACATCATGAAGAAAAATTGGCATATACTGAAAACCGATACCATCATTGCAACTGACATCCCAGCAGGGCCATTAATCACCTATAGGAAGGCCCTCTCTTTAAAAGATAGTCTTCATAGTCATTTAGAAAGTATTCTGCCTAAACAAGGAACCCTAAAAGACATGAAAGGCTTCTACCCCTGTGGGAGGTGCAAGGCTTATGCCTCCAGCAAAAGGGTCCTAACATATAAAATCAAGGGCTTGAAGGGAGACAAAATGATCAACAAATTTATGGCATGCCAGGCTACTCATGCAGTATATTGCCTTAAGTGCCCCTGTGGATTAAACTACATAGGGAGCACTATACATATGGTGAAACTTAGAGTGTTCGAGCACATGCGTGCAATAACAAAAAAGGATTTTAGTTACCCTGTGGCACGCCACTTCTCCATTAAACACAATAGTAACAGGGATCTTTTACAGTATTTCAGTATCGACTGCATACCCTCACATGGGAGAGGAGGGGATAGAGTGCTGAAATTGAGGAGATTAGAGTCTCATTACATCATAGACTTGGGTACTAAATCCCCAAATGGATTAAATAGTGGGGAGGAATTGACAGTTCACAGTGGTAATGATTGAATAATGTTGGTTCATTCAGATCTTTTTAAATTGGTGTTTTTCTTTTTGCAATTTGTTTATTGGAAGCATTGATCATAAGCTGATACACGGCCTTGAATGTATGGAACTGAGGGTGAAATGCCAGCAACCGGCTAAAAAGAGGTTGCAAATGCCGATCCACAGCTAGATCTGGTGCACTATGAATTGCATAATGTAAATGTAAGAATATCAGGTTTTATTTTGTTTTTTCCTGAGATGAATTCTTGTGCTATGAATTGTCGTTTAAATTGGAGATTTCTCTCTACTAAGATGGCGCTCGGCAATAGTTGATAGCACGTAAGTCAATTCTATGTTCCAAAGAATTGATATGCTTTCCTTTAAAAATGGCGACCGCCAGTTGAAATGTACAAATACTGACGAAGGAAAACTTTCCGAAACGCATTTGTTTTTGGAATAAACTGCTGCTGTAAAACGAAGCCCTACGAGTGCTGTCTTTCTTCTGCATGAACGTGCAGGGACTTGATATTATTTTGCGGTACGCCCACTGAGTGCCCCGCTTATTGGCGTACAACGGAGCAGGATATATATATATATATAATATATATATATATATTATTTAGCACTAGCTGGCACACCAGCATATAGTGCATAAACTTAACATGGATATATTGCGCTGTCTATAACTAGTTATCTGGGCTGTATCCATATGAGGGACCAGATGTAGGAGTTTTTAATTTGAAAAATTATGCAGAGCATGAGAATCAGGATCATATCTGCATCTAAATTTAATTCTAATTATTTCACTTCAGGAGAAGCTCTGTGAGAAATCCCAATAAGGTAAACTATTCTTTTTTTGTCCAATAGAAAATGATCTCTTGCACTATACAGCTACACACAACTAAAAGATCTCCAATCCTGTGCTGCTTTCAGTTAGTCTTTTGCTTATTTAAAATAGCTGAATCTTTAGTGATTCAAATGTTCTGGTATATCTCCCTCCAGGCCCTTTAGGCAACTTCTGTAAGGATCTTCCCGATATTGTAGCCAATATGGCTAGTTCTCTTCCCAATTTTAGCCTACTAGGCAACTTCAACCTCCATTTTGATGATATCTCACTCCCACCTATATTAGAATTAGTAGAGGGGCTGGTGACGCTTCAACTTACTCAATTAGTTGGCAGTCCCACCCACTGCAAAGCCCATTTACTTTACCCCATTTTTTTCAAACATTCCAAATCTCCTGGTCAAGGATCCTATTACGTGGCCTTGGTCGTACCACTCTCTAATTCCATTCATATGGATATCGCAGGATGTCACTATTCCGGCTGTGAGAAGCATTAGACAAGTACGCGTTTGGTCAAAATTGCCAATAAAATCGCGGGTGACTATTTTGGAAGACACCATTCCCACCCTTGGTACTAACCAGGTCACTGCCAAATTATAAACTTAATAGATGGCTAGAGTGGTAACTTGATTATAAGGACCCCTCAGCAACTAACAAAATTAAATGCAGAGAGGCGATAAGGATCTATAAATTTGAAATAAAAGCTGCCAAAACTCTCTATTATGAAGAGAGAATCACTTTGGCGCCAAACTGCCCCATGAAATCTATAGGATTGCAAAGTCACTCTTGACCCCCCCTCAAACCCGTATTGTCTTTGCTGATATCCCTCTACGCTGCAATCAAATTGCTGAATTTTTCTTTGACAAAATACAAGCAATCTAGAAGTCCTTTCCTCTGGCGGCGGCCACACAAACCTTATCTTCACCTGACTTGACAACCCAGTGTGGGGACTGTCTGCGGGTGGAAATCCCCCTTTGAACTTAATCTCCCTTCGAGGGATTTTGAGTCAACTTAAATCTGGAACACCTACAGATGTTGCCCCCCCTAGCATTTTAAATGTAATCTCTGAGACTGTATCCCCAGTGATCTTGGATGTGATAAACGCTTCACTGGTAACAGGACTAGTGCCCTCCCGCTGGAAACAGCAATTGGTAGAGCCCTCTTAAAAAAACCTCACCTAGATCCTGACATGTTGGCAAACTACCACCCTATCTCACTATTACCAGGAATTGGTAAAATAGATGAGAAGCACGTAAATCATACTCTCCCAACCTTTCTGGAAAATAATAATTGTCTTCATTCCTCACAGACTGAGTTCAGACCACAGCAAGGCACAGAAACTGCACTTGTGACAGTGGTGGAAGAATAAATTAAAATTCTGGATGGAGGGTGCTGTGCTGCTCTTATTTTATGAGATCTCAGCGCAGCCTTCAATACGGTGAACCATAGCTTTTGTTAATTCAAAGACTTAGGAATGCAGGAGTTGCCGGAACAGCGTTAAAGTGGCTACAGTCCTTTTTAGAAGACAGATCTTTTGTAATCTTTTAAGATGAAAGCACCTCAAAGCGAATGCCCCTTAGATGTGGGGTTCCTCAGGGATCTTGGCTGAGCCCCAGTCTATTTAATGTCTATTCAGGCTCGGGATTGGCCTTATGCCTTGAAAATGTGTTGAGTTGGATGGACAGCTTCTGTTTCAAACTTAATAGAGCTAAACCAGAGCTGATGCTTTTGGGTAATCCCACCACATTGAGCATAGGCTCTTTCTGGCCTAGCTGCTTGGGGCTACCACCCCCCCCCCCCAAAGAACAATGTAAGAGTCTGGGTGTATGGCTGGACCGCAATCTTTATTTTAAGGAGCAAGCACACAAAGTTGCATCTTGTTATGGGATTTTAAGAAAGATCCTCCCCTTGCTACCTTTTTCTGCAAGAAGAGTGCTGGTCCAAGCGTTGATCTTGTCTGTCCTTGATTGCGCTAACGCCCTATATCTGGGAGACCCACTCACTACCATAAAAAAATTGCAGATTGTGTAAAATTGCGCAGCACGTCTGTTTACGAATACTTCTAAACACCTCTCAGCTAAGCCGGCGCTTGCATCGCTTCATTGGCTCCCTATTCAAGAGAAAATCCAGTTCAAGGCTTTGTTTATTACAAATAAAGCACTCTCAGGCAAGGGCCCACCTATCAAGAGGTCCATTATTCAACCCTATCGGTCTAACAGGTTTTTAAGGTCAGATAATAAACAACTGGAGGCAGTTCCAAAAATAAGAAAAACACGAAGCGGAGGGCGTCGCTTCGCGCACAATGCCACTAAATTATGGAATATCTTGCCCCCCTGTATCTGCCTTGAACCAAATTACCTGTCATTTCATAAGCAGTTAAAAACCCATTTGTTTCCCTAACTCCGTTCGAAGTTGAAGTTGCACCGCTATTAGTGCTGGGATGCCCCAGGTAACCATGCACTCTAGAAATGCCATTCATTCATTTGAATGTGTGACTCAGTGTTTTTAGCATTAGATTGTATCACAACATTTAATGGCTTAGTTTATCAACTAGTATGACCAGACAGAGGAATCCTGAGGAGCACCAAAAAGCTTAGGGACGGAAGTGAAAGGATCCCTTTAAGCAACTGCTGCCTTTTTAATAGAAAAAGTCAAACAAAACTCCTACTCTCCCTCTCGGACAAGACCCCCAATGCAAGAAATCAGTTCACTGCCTGCGTGACCGAAGTCTCTGACTGGATGAAATCCAACTGTCTGAAGCTTTAATACCTACAACACAGAAGTAGTGATCTTGAGCAAGAACGGGAAACAGCGTTCACTACGCACGCTTTACATCAAATGCCTTTACAACTTCGGTCATTACTATAACAACATTGTTGTTACATCACAAACCATTATACCGCAAGTCGTTACAACGACTTGCTGTAGGGGGCAGAAGGTGTTGGATTGAAAATTTAACACCTCCCCTGCTGTTGGAAAAGCTGGAGTAGGAATAGCAGAATAGTCTATTCCTAAGTCCAGCACGCCCCCTACGTAGTAAAGACATATATTCGCAAGAACACTATACCAGGGGCGTCCAACTGGTGGCTGACTGAACCCACCATTCACGCCAGGAACCTCTGGATCATTACTACAGAAGTCATCCCCATCACTGCATTCTGCTTCCTCACCCTGAAGATGTCGACAAAGATCTTCAAATGACTCTCAAGCAACACCAGAAAACCATAACAGGCGCCTTTTTGACTAGCAAGTTAGACCACAGCAGCACTCTCCATGCTGGAATCACCAAGTAACTTACCAGACGACTGCAAACCATCCAGAACTCAACAACCAGACTCATCCTCAACCTCCCACATAGAACTCGCAGTACACCACATGTCAGGGGCTCCACTGGAACCCAATACACAAATGCGTTTAGTTCAAATTCCTCACTCACACATTCAAGCCAGAAAACAAAATAGACCAGCCTACTTGGCCAGGAGTATCTGCAACCACAAACCTACTCGCACACATTCCATTCATACACAGAACCAGATCCAGAGGCTGGGCCTTCTCTTACATCGCTCCTAAAGAGTGGAACAGCCTCCCATTTCACATAAGATCATCATCCTCCTCTCTTCTTGAACTGTTCAAGAAACTAAAGACCTGGCTATTTGACTAGCCACCTGGCCCTAGGCAAAGTGCAGCACACATACCTGCTCAGCTCCAGGATACCCTTGCTGTTGAAAGTGCGCTCTACAAATGCAAATACCATGACAAGTAGTAGTGGCCTGGAGTGCTTGTAACACCCTGATCAGCCATTCCAGGAGAACACGGTAGTCTATCTTATCAAAAGCAGAAATAAAGGAAGGTGGCCAAGATGGCGATGGTGTAAGACGTGCTACACTGTCCCTCCGGTGCCGCCACCAGCATAGCCTTGTTACAGCCCCCGGAGCGACACCATTTTGGCGCCCTTCCTGCCCACTGTGAGTCCCAAGGCAGAGGGGCAGGGTCCGGCGGCGGAGTTTGACTCCCGGGTGAGCTGAAGCGGCTGTGGTTCGCCGTGCGCACTGCGGCGCGGAGAGGCCCCGAGATCCCGACCTAAATTAGGAGGAGCAGCGGAGATCCGAGCGCTGCCGAGCAGAGCGGGCGCCGGCAGGGAGCCTCGCGCCGGCGTACCTCCTGTCAGTAGACTCGCCCCCCCCCGGGGCTGCTGCGGGGTGCATCCAGACAAGTGAGGCGCTGTGGGACGGCTGGCGATGGGACAGCTCCGGGATTGGCGGCCTGTTGAGGATGACCGGAGATGCTGCCGAGTGCCCCTCCCCCATCAACGATCGCTGAGCTGGTTTGGCGGGAGGTCGGGCCTGCCGCAGTGGGCCTCAACTGAAGTGTCCCTAGGCCTGTGAGAGCCAAGCCTCCATGGGGGTCGGCTGGTAGGCCCCCGGACCACTGTGGAGGTGACGAGGCCTTACCGGAGCTGGAGGCGATCCCTGGTGACCTGCGCCTCGTGGCTGCCTGCCCGACGGCGTGCCTGGGGTGGCGTGGCCCGGAGGACCAGTGAGCGAAGGAGCACCAGCCGAATCACTAAACGGTGAGCACTGGCTGCGGGTGGCTACGGAGGGGCGTCGGACCCGGGCCCTTGGAGCAGCTGGTTTTGAAAGGGGGGCCCCGCCTGACTGTCGCCCCTCGGGCGACGTATTTCCCAGATTCTCCTGGAGTGCCGTGCATGGGCCGATTCCAGCGTGAAGGTCTAGATGACCCGGAGGTGTGGTGGAGTAGCAGACAGCCTGTGCCACGTGGGGAGCCTGATATCAAACGGATGACTGCTGAACTCTTCGGCTTGGCACCCTGGCCTGGAAGTGTGAGGGGAAGGAGAGAGGATTGGACTGCACGCGCGACGGGGGTGGCGGACAGTGGCCCCTTAACCCCGATACTTATCCCTGAAACTCGTGCGTAACACTAGGACAGCACGGACTAGCTGCACCATCAGAGACGCTATTGGGTGAGGGCTTTGCTGTGGCCTCAGGAGGCTTGATTCCTAGGTCTGAGACCGGTGGCGTGGTCTCCCAACGGAGCTTGGAGTGAAGTCCAGAGGCGGCCTGGGTTAAGAGGAGGACCGGTGGCGCTGGCTGGGCAGCTTTGGGGGAAGTCAGTGAGGCGCTTGGCCCTGAGATGTGTGACTTGTGAGGCGCAAGGTGACCCCTTGAGCCTGGTACCAACTACTGCAGCGGCGGAGCTCCCTGAGACAATTTGCGGCGGCCCACCCCTGCGATTTGGAGCTATCTCTAACACGCCATTGGGAAGAGGAACAGTCGGTACCGACGGAATGTCTAACAGACAGCACATGGAGAAGCCCGGTAAGGATGGCCCCTTGAAGGGGACCCAGCAGGCGGCGTCTCCCGGTCCCAGCTCGCCTTACCTGACAGACGATCAAGCGTCCGCCACTAAGGCCTTTATGGTGGAACTTTTTGCTTCCATTAAGGAGGACATCTCTGAACTCCGTTCTCAGCTGGCTTCGGACCTTCGTGAGGTGGGGAGGGATGTGGATAGCATCGGAGAGCGGGTAGCTACCCTGGAGGATCACGACCTGAGTGTGGCGAACGATGTGCACCAACTACAGGAAGATGTGATCAGGCTCACTGAGCAGAACGTAGACCTCCAGACCCATGCAGAGGATTTGGAGAACCGGTCCCACCGGAACAAGATCCGCATCCGTGCAGTGCCCTGGGATGGGGAGGCTGGAGATCTCAAGGGATATGTAGAAGCACTCTTCTTGCAGGTCCTGGGCAACGAGAACATCAGCGAGATCAAGATGGACAGGGTCCACAGAGTCGGACTGCCGAGGCGAGGAGGGGCCCCTCCCCCTGACATTCTGGTCTGCGTCCACAACTTCCAACTAAAAGAGCGCATACTTCGGAGGGCCCGGGAGACCCCGTCCTTGCAATTCCGAACCCACCGCCTCCAGCTGTTTCAGGATTTGGCAGCATCGACGCTTCAGAAGAGATGTGAATTTCGCCCTGTGACCACCTACTTGCGTGAACAAAATGTGTCTTATTCTTGGGGCCACCCCTGTTGTGCCAGAGAATGGGGAGGAGGGATGGATTTTGTGGCTGCTTGGGGTGGAACCCTGGCGCACTATAGGGGTGAAGGGTGATGGACTGAAATGTGGTTCCTGTCATGGGGCTTTCTTGATTATCCTTACTGTGGTACACCAGCTCGGGTAGCCCGTTGGCGACCTAGGGAGGGTAAGGTAAAACTTTATTTGCATAGTTACTTAAAACCATTGCAATGCATACAATTAATACAACCATATTAAAATGTTCCATATTTAAAAGTGAATGCTCCCTCATGAGCGTCGCAACATGAGCTGCAAAAGACGTTTCAATGTCAATACAGTTTAAATGTCCCAGATGTTTTTGTCTTTACTGCCTGTGAAAGGGTGTAGTCCGCTGTAAGATTTATCCAGTCACTTAGTGAAATTTCCCCCATAGCGCAATAGTCTACAAAGTGACGATCAGTTTGGCATTTTTAAGCGAGCTGCTTCGAGAAATTTAACTAACCTAGTGTTCAGTTGTGGTGATGAGGGATCAAAGCATGCCAGGACAGCTTGTCTCCTTGTCCTGATACCTCTTTGATTGAGGGGAGTTTTTAGCAGCTGTCTCCTTTCTTGACACAGCTCCGTGCAGGTGCAGATTGTATGAATGATGTCGCCCAGATCCTTGTTGCACAGACTACAGAGAGTAAAAGCCTGCTCCCTTTTCCAAGGTGGGAGCTGCTGCGTAGTTGGTAACACTCCAAGTCTGAACTTTAAAAAATTTTGTTTTAGTATTTTTGAATATCCCAGATTAAAGTAATGTTGTGGGGCTAAGTGCTTATATGTGGCCAAGGTCATCCAGGCATGCGCTCTAAGCGAGAAGGTCGCCTTATCCTCTAGCAAGGAGAGTGTCTTCAGCGTTTTCCGCACCGTTTTTTTGAACGCCGAATGGAGGCAGTGTGTGTCCCATAAGGGGGAGAGGCCTGTGATCGTCAAAGCCTCCTCAAGATATTGGCCTGCGGGTGATTTCGGCCTCTGTTGAATCTCTTGCCAGAGGAGGTAGTTTAATGTGTTCGGGTTTGCTGACCTAATCTTGTGCCAGAAGTTAATGAAAGCGCCGTAGCTAGCC
The DNA here is from genome assembly GCF_964263255.1 of Lissotriton vulgaris. NCBI lineage: Eukaryota > Metazoa > Chordata > Amphibia > Caudata > Salamandridae > Lissotriton > Lissotriton vulgaris. Next base: position 664,310,061 of record NC_141697.1, read on the forward strand.
CAAGTTTGCTTTATAAGGCCAAATTCCAGACGAATTTGTGCTGGTGAAGTGTAGGTCGGGAGGCTGAACAATGTTCTATATGCTTTAACAACTGTTTTGTCCAGCAGATTGCTGGCTCTCCCACACAGTGCCTCAGTGCCGTAAGTAATAGAAGGCAATATTTTGGCCCGGGCTACCATCAAAAGTGGATTCAGACTAGGGCCCAGTAATTTGACTGAGACTCCCTTCAGAGAGAGTGCAAGAATCATCCCTTTCGTTTTGATCTCCTGTTGCTGGCTGTTGGTTAGACCATCTTTGTCTATATATATACCCAGATATTTGTAAGCCTCTGCTGACTCGACGTGTTTATTACCCAGGCGCCACTGGTAGGGCTTTTTTCGTTTCTTGTTTATTGTCATGGTCCTTGTTTTATTTAAGTTTATTGAGAGACAATTTTCTTTTGCATAGACCTCTAAACAATTCAAGAGATGTTGCAGGCCCACTGCCGTGTATCTGAGTAGGACAACGTCGTCCGCATAGAGTAGATTAGATATTGGGGAACCCCCTAACCTGGGTGGGTGCGAGTTGCAGTTGTTAAGTGCCAGGGTTAAGTCTGCCATGAATAGGTTGAATAGCATGGGGGCCAGCACGCAGCCCTGTTTCAGCCCTTTCGTTGTTTGTATTTTCCTTGAGAGATGCGTTCCTGAGCCCAATTTTACTTGAACCCAGGTGTTGGAGGGAGGGATGGGGTGGTGCGAAGATAGCGGAGGTGGGGTCACTACTTTGTAATGCCTCTTAGCATTGGAACGTGGAATGTGAAAGGCCTGAATTCCCCGCAGAAACGTCAGAAGGTCTGGAAGTATGTGACTGATCACCAGCTAGATGTAGTGGGCCTCCAGGAGAGATGAGCTCCGCCTTCGGCATAGACATTTCCCCCTTATTTATAGGTCATCCGCCTCCATGAAACACAGGGGGGTGGCTCTTCTCTTCCGTGCATCCCTGCACTTTCAGCCTATGGGTATGCGCAGCGATAAGGAGGGCTTCTCCGTTGATGCGACGGCAACCTCTGCGACAGCGGCACGCTTCTTTGGCGATGCGATGGCAACAGCTGCAGTGGCGACACGTTCTTCCTCGTTGTGTCACGCTCACAGCAACACAGTCTCTAGAGGTCCTAGAACAACAGCAGGCACCTCTCTACAGCTGGAATTCTCATCAAGGAAATTCAGGGGTAGCTGGTGGTGAAGTCTTTGTGTCCCTGAGACTTCAGAACAGGAGGCAAGCTCAGCTTCAAGCCCTTGGAGATCTTCCTCAAGATGATAAAGTACATACAAAGTTCCTTTTCTCCTTTACTTGGCAATAGGTAATCACCGCAGACCAACCCCAAACAGTAACCAGCACTGGGGCAGTCTCCTCCTTCAGCTTCCTTGGTTTCTCTTCTTGGCAAAGGTTCATCTTGATTCCCAGAAGTGATCTAAAGTTCTGGAGTCTGGGCCCCTCTTTTTATACACACAATATCTTTGTTCTCTGAAGGCAGAAAGTGTCTGTACCCAGCCCAAACCAGTTCTGTCCTCCCTGGTGCAGCTTCCTGGCAGGAGGTGGAGACAGCATTGTTGAAACAGACCTGGACCAGGTAGCTGAAAAGAAATCTCCTCCCCCTACTCTCGCTTCAATGTAGGCTCAGGCAAGTGACAGGAAATCTCCTCCTCCCCACTCTCTATTCAACCCAGGTCCTATTCCGACCAGCCCTGACTCATCAGACTGCTGGAGCCAAAGCCCTCTCCAGCTCCATGTCACTCACAAACCAGACATGTAATACACAAACCTAGCAGAGGCATACTGGATGGTTAGGCAAGAAAATACCTACTTTCTAAAAGTGGTATTTTCAAACACAGAATGTAAAAATCACCCAAACTAAAAGATGAATTTTAACATTCTGAGTTTAGGCATACTAAACTTGTTATTCTACCTTGTTCCCTGGGTGAGTTAGGATTATAAAATGTTATAAACAAACTGCCCATTCTGGCCTATGGGAACAGGTAGCCTTGCATAGTGAAAAACGAAATTGGCTGTAATTAACTATCAGGACATGCCACACACACCAGGGCATGTCCTACCTTTCACATACAATGCACCCTGCACATAGGGGTACCTTGAGCCTACCTTAGGGGTGACTAACATGTAGAAAAGGGAAGGTTTAGGGTACCTGGCAAGTGTGTCCACTTGCCAAGTCAACATGGCAGTACCAGTCTACACACATGCTCTGCAATGGCAGGCCTGAGACATATTTAACATGCTGATTCTGTGGGTGGCACAATCAGTGCTGCAAGCTCACCAGCAGCATTTGATTTACAGGCCCTGGGCACTCCTAGTACACTGTACTAGGGTCTGACAAGTAAATCAAATAAGTCAATCATGGAGTCACTAATCCATTACAACTATTTACAATAGGGAGCACTTATACTTTGGCACTGAACAGCAGTGGCAAAGTGCCCAAAGCATCTAGACCAGCAAAACATAGGAGGCAACAGCGAAAAAATAGAAGGGAGACCCACGCCCACGGTGCCAGGTCTAACGGGTATTAATAAAGATGTATTGGTTGATGCATCTGAGCATTTGGTAATGGGTAGTAGTTTTATTCTTCTGATGGAAGCTTTAACCTTACCACATAATTAGTGTGGCAGATTCTAAATTGATGGAGTTATGATTTGGAGACGGCCAGTGTATGCCCTTTTCCGTACATAGCTGTTGTGAGGAACACATATCTGCAGTTGTGGAGTGGAGCTTTAAAGCTGAGTCTTCCTCCTCAATATAAATCCATATGCCTAAGTATACCAAAATAGAGTAGACAGTAGAGCTATTGTGAATTGGTCTGCTTATGCTGAACATGTTGTATAGCATTTGTATATTGTGACTGAGAGGTCCTTGGAGTATTACACAATTATTAATGCATCCTTATTGGTTGTCCCAATGCAAACATTACATTGAGTCAAATTTTCCACTGGTATACCAATTCCTTATCTTCTTGATACACTGCTCTGTAGGTGAGTGAACACCGAAGTTTTAGCAGGTGAATTTTTTCCACAAAAATAGTGATTTCATAAAGCTTGAAGAGTACCATACAGGAATGCTGTAGTGGAAAATGTTAAGTCTGACTAAAACGGCTTCATAATCCTTCTTAGGTTGTGACACCACCAGAGATACAAAATCCTTTATAAATCGATAAACATTGGCAACAATTGAAAACATATTTCAAGACATTAGAGTACTTTTGTATTGTGTGTGTGTATATTGTTTCCATGAGTTGGCTAATATTAACATTGTTTTTTTTGCGGTGCTATAGAATGGTTTTTAAAATCTCATAATATTAAAGCTTCAAAAGACGTTTGTGATGGCATTTTTGTGAATTTCAGGAGTGCTCTGGTCTTAGTGACATGCCAGGATCCTTTGTGCCAACGGTAACTGCTATAACCACAAGCCAGGATTTGCAGTGGCTTGTTCAACCAACCCTGATTTCTTCCATGGCACAGTCTCAGGGGAAACCACTATCTCAACCACAGCCTACTATTGACCTGTACGATCTCCCAGGGACAAGCTATTCCACCCCAGGGATGAGCACTTACCCTGGCTCAGCAGAAACCACATCTGCTGAGACCTCAACATCCAGCAAGCCTACTCGGACTCGGTCTAAGAGACAACGCGAGGAAGCAGTAAGTGAAACAAACAATAAGAAGTGGCACAAAGCTATGATGATAAAAACTGCATCTTAAAACATTGATCTCTATGGCTTCCTTTAACACCATGAATCTCTTAGCTTCTCACATGAGCGTACAAATCCCACAACTATTACAACCTAGAAGCACAAATCGGAGCCCATCCGGTATTTATTGAAGATACACGTAACCGCTTATTTGACCCTAGTGGGCATATCCAGACCTGTACAGTAGTATACATACACCAGATCTCCTAATACCTACTGCACTTATCATAGCAACTAAATATGTGCACCAACTGATACAATGCAAAGACATATAACACAACTTACACTAAAGATATACAGCTCAACTTATGCCAGCTTGAGACGCACTCCACAGATAATGCTTAGTGAAAACACATGCAACATATGATGCAAGTGATAGACATTTGCCATAACTGATACTAACTAAAAACCTATTTTACAAACTGTTCTAAATAAATATATATATCCCATCTATTGTATTAGCTAAGGACCCTAATCATAACACATTCTAACTGAAGGTAAAAATGTAAATGTTTACAAGCCAAAGACACATAACAAAACTAATATTAAATAATACACATACCATGGCTCATGCTACTTAAATACATATCACAATTACCACCAACAGACACAGAGCATCGCTCGTACTGCCTCGATGCACTAAATTACACGCTGTTCAGAATTTATTGGGTGTGATAATCATTGCCTTTTCCGAGTTTTACGCAAAAATGGGACATACATACATTTTGGTGCTCACCACAGAATTCTTTCCTAGGCATTTTTTGCCTTGTAAATATCGGCAGGTCTGATCTGGTGAAATTTATCTGGAGAAAAACTGCAGTGGTGCAGTGTTTGCCTCAAAACTCAATTTCCATTTGTGTGTTAATAGGTGTTAAAAAACAAAGACTACATTTTATGCGCAGTAAAAATACAATAACTCAGACAAACTAAAAGCCTTTATAATGGTTTACACTAAATGAAGACATGTGCCATAAATCATACTAAGAGCACCTACCCATAACTCAAACTAACTTAACATTTACTCCATAAAATATACTAAGTAAAGACACATGCTGTATTCATACTTTTAGAAATGGGGATTATGGTTGGCTAAAGTATCCCCCCGGCCAGGCAGAATCAATTCTAGTCACGGAAATCTAGATACACAACTAAGATTACCTGTGCTCACCCTTCGGTAGCTTGGCACCGAGCAGTGAGGCTTATCTAAAGAGACAATTTGTAAAGTATTTGTGCAACACACACACAGTAATAGAATTAATACACCACAAAAAGACTCCACACAGGTTATATAAATAGGTTATTGTATTATAAACAAAACAAGTCCAAAACTATAAAAATAAATGTATACTTTTCAAGGTATTACATTAAATTCCCACTGTAATCCCATTACTAAAGAGTACACGTTTTGCAGTCATTAGGGTAAACCTCGATTGTTTGGTTAATCAGGAGTGGTCCTTGCCCTGGCAGGGCAAAGCAGTGTGCCACATGGAACCAGAAGGTAATTGTTTTACAGGCCCCTCTGGACTGGGGAAATTCAACAAAAGGTGAACCTCCCACGAATGTACCGGTCTGTGCCAGGAACCTTAGGGTTCCAACTCATCTGTACAGTACCTCTCAATTGAATTGTCAGCTGGCCTTGTGAACGGGGCCCATGTCATCTGCTGATCTGGGTCTCAACAGCGTGCGCGTCGATGGCTGGTGAACCTCGTGCCCTTGGACACACTGATGGTCCCCTGGACAACATGTCGCAGTAGAGCCACGCTTGAAGGCACTGCAGCCGCTGGGAGTGTGGCCATGACTTAGATATGCACACAAACAGCTGGAACAACTTGAGCCTCATAGGCAACACAGGTTGTAGAAAAGCGGAGCGATGAGACCTCAGCAAAGAGGAAGCGCTGGTCCCATTTTGTAGGTCTTTGTGCTAAGATCAAGGTGGCGATCGGCTCACAAGGGGATCCGTGTCAAAACCCATTCACTCGACTAGCCAGTAACAGAATCCCACGGCAGTGGGAGGGTGTGAGGTATTTTATGATCCTGAGACCTCCTGAACAGGGGACAAGCCAGCAAGCCCTTAGAGAACTCTTGTAGTTCAGCAAAGCACAAACGTTGCAGCCTACCACAGCAAGGCAGGTCACAAAGTTGCAGTCACTTCTGCAGCTCAGCAAGTAGCAGGACGACACAGCAGAGCAGTTGGTAAAGTGGCAGTCCCTCATGAAAAGACAGCAGTCCTTCAAGCAATGTGCAGATGTAGAACCAGTAGTGTCTGGTTACAGTTCCAATGAGGTGTCTGAATGTATGGGGGTCGGAGACCCAGTACTTATACCCAAAAGTACCTTTGATGTGGGGTGACTTCAAAAGAGTAATTGGAAGTGCACAAGAATCCCTTTCAATCCTTACTGTAGGCTATTTTTGGGGGCAATCAGCCCTCGGTGTGAGGAAAGGACACAGCATATTCAGATTTAAGTGTTAGCTACATCTCCCCCTTTCTGCCCCAGCCCAGCCCTTCCTGTGTTTGTAGTACAAAGGAAGGGGGTCCCAGACAAAACAGGTAATTCAAAAGTGATTTAAATGAAAAAAATATATACAATTATTTCAAGAAACAAAATTACTAGATGCAAAAGAGTTTAATTCAAATTTGCACATGTTACCTTGCATTGGTTAGAACACATCATAATACTTCAGCAAACTTTTTTTGTATATGTGCCCACATACACAACGGGGAAGGGATTGAAGTGAGGGAAAGTGTCAAGGATAAAGTAGGATGGGGGGATAGTCTGAATCACTCAGTGACAAATATTGTTCACAATTCAAAGACTAAGTACATGTGGTTCCTTGTGACAAGGGCCACAATATATAAGGCTCATAAAGAGTCCTGACAGAGCCAATGTAGACAGCCTAACTCGCCTTCAGCCACTAAAGTCTAGCTTGGGGTAGGAGTTGGTGATAGTTGTGTGGTCTACGTTTCGACCCAAAAAATATGTAGGATGGTAGTCCTTACAAAGCAGGTCTTCTTCAGGACGAAATAGTTGTGGGTGGGCGACCTCCTAAGGGCAATTAAAAAGAAATCAATTATCACACAACCATCCTGTTACTTAATACAAGGAAGGCGGATTTGTAGAGATGTATCAGTTAAAAAACGCGTTGTCAATTTACAAATGACACTAAACGCATGGTTCTAATATTGCAGGGAATTGCAATCCAGATATATAAATTCAAGTATTGGCTCACCTATCGCGGAGGGCGAGAGGGAAAAAGTAACCAGGGGGTGATGAAATCTCCCGGACCTCGTGATAGGGTTTCTGCATAAAAATTGCAAGGAAAGGCATTGTTATCTATTGATCTGACAGACAGACACCACCATTGTCATCTTGTTACATAGACGCCATTGGATTGCCCAGAAGGGCTTCACCAGACTCCAGGTTACAGGATAAATACCAGAATCTCAGTTCAAATGTATATGATACAAGTGCACCAATTTCACATTCCACCCACCTGGGGCTCAAAAACTGATGTACCTTACGGGCACTTGTGGGTTATTTAGAAGCACGTATAATTCATATGTGGCAAGGACCTGAGGGCTGTCTCTCTGCAACCAATTATAAGGCATACATTAGGTACACCCATCTCTAGTTCAACACTAAAAGGTATATTACACTCCTAGAGTACATTCAGCCAAAGACGGCTTTTAAAGAAGTCTCTCCCCAAAGATTCAAAAAAGAGCATACCTCACAAACGCTTCTATAATATCTGGAAGCGCGTATATTCCTTATATAGTATAGACCTGATTGTTGTCTCTCTGCAACCAATAGGGAGGCATATATTAGGTTTACCGGTCCCTAGTTCAACATTAAAACATAATGCATTTCATTTGTAAGGACCATACCTTGAGACCCTAAGTTACTTGGTATTATCGACTCGTTGGGGGTGGAAAGAAATGCCTGTGTAAGGGAGACAAAATAAGAAAAATGGTTCTATCTTTGCAGGACATTTGAGCACATTTATGTGTGCCTCGTTGTGAACAAAATTCTAAACATACCTCTGAACACAAAGGGGGGTCTGGAGGCGTCTCTCCCAAAAATTATTTGTTAGTCCAGAACTCTTCTGCCTATAGATAGGGAGGAGGGCATTTAAGTATGGAAACCGTATGGAAACTAGTTTACACTCAAAATGTACGTTTTTTTAAAAAAATGGAGCTTACCTCAACATCTATACTGTAGCGGTGGAGTGGGTCATATTTAATCAGTAACCACTATCTTCTGCGCGTTTTGTTGATTATATTTGTGCAGCCAAACGTGGTCCGCTCTATATCAAAACACCCGGAGCCTTAGGACTTACTGGTTGGATGGAGGGAAAATGGAGGGCAGTTGGTATAGAGGCCGTATTAAAACAAATATACTTCAGACGGCACGTTTATAACAAAGGTCGGGCTTACCTCAAGGGCTATGTTATGACGGCATAGTAGAGCGTATTGGTCCAGCAGAACCCTTCTGTAAAGAAACGGAAACACCGAAGGGTTTAATGTGTATTCGGTCTCAATGTGCCACGTTGGAATGGTAATATTTTATAATGTGTGTCCGAATAATTGTTTGAACAATTATCCGTTACTATGGGCCTTCAACATGAATTAATACAGCTCCATGTGCAGAGATCCATTATTTGCCATGTGCTCAGAATAAGCTCTGAGCCACTATTTGCCCATAATATGCGTGCACCAATTAGTGAACTTTTTTAGAACTGTCCCTATGGGAGTAGAGAAGTCATGCTTCTGTATATTATTTTGTGGATTCTATCCAGACCACATAAAAATCACTTTATTAATTTCTTCAAAATCTAAAATTAAGCCCCAAAAAAACCTTTCCGCATTAGGTGATTTTTCAAAAAATTGGTGGATACTGAATCGATAAACATTACCCGGGCGAGCCCGGGAGGAGTAGTCTTTCTACTACCTCCATCGCGCCCCGGTGTTAGGCTCCACCCTTCCCTTCCAACCAGGAAGTTTACACAGCCCTTGGAATTGGACGGTGACCAGAGCGGTGTTCGTTTGCTAAAAATTACCCGGCTTATGTCCCAGCGGTGATGGTAAGCGCTTCGACTATACCCTGCCCTTCGTTTTAGGGTACTACAAGACAACGTGGCACATTGAGACCGAATATACATTAAACCCTTCGGTGTTTCCGTTTCTTTACAGAAGGGTTCTGCTGGACCAATACGCTCTACTATGCCGTCATAACATAGCCCTTGAGGTAAGCCCGACGTTTGTTATAAACGTGCCGTCTGAAGTATATTTGTTTTAATACGGCCTCTATACCAACTGTCCTCCATTTTCCCTCCATCCAACCAGTAAGTCCTAAGGCTCCGGGTGTTTTGATATAGAGCGGACCACGTTTGGCTGCACAAATATAATCAACAAAACGCGCAGATGATAGTGGTTACTGATTAAATACGACCCACTCCACCGCTACAGTATAGATGTTGAGGTAAGCTCCATTTTTTAAAAAAAAACGTACATTTTGAGTGTAAACTAGTTTCCATACGGTTTCCATACTTAAATGCCCTCCTCCCTATCTATAGGCAGAAGAGTTCTGGACTAATAAATAATTTTTGGGAGAGACGCCTCCAGACCCCCTTTGTGTTCAGAGGTATGTTTAGAATTTTGTTCACAACGAGGCACACATAAATGTGCTCAAATGTCCTGCAAAGATAGAACCATTTTTCTGATTTTGTCTCCCTTACACAGGCGTTTCTTTCCACCCCCAACGAGTCGATAATACCAAGTAACTTAGGGTCTCAAGGTATGGTCCTTACAAATGAAATGCATTATGTTTTAATGTAGAACTAGGGACCGGTAAACCTAATATATGCCTCCCTATTGATTGCAGAGAGACAACATTCAGGTCTATACTATATAAGGAATATACGCGCTTCCAGATATTATAGAAGCGTTTGTGAGGTATGCTCTTTTTTTAATCTTTGGGGAGAGACTTCTTTAAAAGCCGTCTTTGGCTGAATGTACTCTAGGAGTGTAATATACCTTTTAGTGTTGAACTAGAGATGGGTGTACCTAATGTATGCCTTATAATTGGTTGCAGAGAGACGGCCCTCAGGTCCTTGCCACATGAATTATATGTGCTTCTAAATAACCCACAAGTGTCCGTAAGGTACGTCAGTTTTTGAGCCCCAGGTGGGTGGAATGTGAAATTGGTGCACTTGTATCATATTTATTTATTTTTATTTTGAAAGTTTTATATAGCGCAAACAAGATCTTTGCAGATATCAGAGCGCTTTACAAGGTAGGGTATAGAGTAATAGCATGTAATAGTTGAGGTAGTTAGGTACAAGGTGCATAGTTACATAAGTAGGTCAAAAAACCGGAGGTAGATAATAGGTGAGGTAGTACAGGGTGCATAGTCAAACAGTTGCGGCAATAATATAAAAGTACAAAAATAAGCATATACTTGTTTAAGCGTGCTACAAGTGTTTTTTGGAGATAACATCAAGGTGGGCATAGTTGAGGTAGATGCGTGCAGGATGTAAAGTCACACAGGTGCATCAGTAGTACAAAAGTAGGGAAGGTTGAGGTGCATCAGTAGTACAAAAAATAGGGATGGTTGAGGAGGTGTAGGTACAGTGTGCAAGGTCAGACAGGTGCATTAACAATACATCAAAATACAAAGAGGGAACATATACAATCAAATAAGTCATGATACAAGTAGTACCGGTAGACCAAGGGGTCAGGCAGGTATTACGGAGCGGATTTATGAGCGCTACAGGATAATAGATCATGTGTATTTAGCCATGAGGATCGCTTTTACTTCTTTCTTAAACAGTTTGTTGGAGGAGAGGGAGTGAGTTCCAGATCCTGGGTGCCATTCCTGAGAAGGACCGTTTATAGGTTTTTTCCTTCCTGAATCTTCGAGGTTTCAGCAAAGGATTGTTTGTGCTTCTAGTAGTTCTAGAGCCACCCGAGATAGTCAGCTTTTGAGTGAGGTAGGCGGGTGAGTTCATGTGTACAGCCTTGTGAGTCATGCAGGCGATTTTCCGATGTATTCTGGCTTCAAAAGGTAGCCAGTTCAGGGATTTAAAGTCAGGGGAAATATGCGAGTGTTTTTTTGAGCCAGTGATGAGTCTTGCTGCAGCGTTAAGGGACGCTCTTAGGGGTGCCGTTGTAGTTAGGGGGAGCCCGCAGAGGGCGGTGCTTCCGTATTCTATGTGCGGTATGACTATAGCTTGTACTGCAGTTTGGAAGTCTTTGGCTGGAAGGAAGGCTTTAAGTTTTCTCAAGGTATTGATTTGGAAGTTCGCTCCTTTGGTTGCCTTGCTGATGTGCTGCTGCATGTTGAGATTGGCGTCAAGTGTTATGCCTAAGGATTTTGCTGAGTCTACGACGGTAGGTTGTACATTTAAAGCCGTTAAGTGCTTAAGCCATGCTTGAGCCGTAGAGATTTTTGTAGGAGGTGAGATTAGGAGGAACTCAGTCTTCAGAGCATTGAGTTTGAGGTGATTCTCTGCAAGCCAGGATTGGGTGTTTCTCATCGTGGTGTTCAGTAGCACGATGTCCTTGGGGGATTGTATTTTGAGATAGAGTTGTGTGTCGTCGGCATACATGTGAAAGTAAACGTTGGATGTCTGTAACAGAGTAGTGAGCGGTTCCATAACTAGGTTGAACAGTGTTGGGGAGAGGGAGGATCCTTGGGGGACGCCTAGCGATACAGGTACCGGAGAGGACATCAGGTTGTTGCTTTTGAATCTTTGTGAGCGGTTATGTAGAAAGGAGGTGAACCACTTGAGAACAGTCCCTGATATGCCCATTCTTGTGTTTAGCAGTTCGAGTAAGTTCTCGTGTTTAACTGTGTCGAATGCTGAGGAGAGATCCAGAAGTATGAGGAGGCAGGTATCATTTTGGTCTAGGATTTGGAGGGCGTCGTCCACAATGTGAGTCATGGCTGTTTCGGTACTGTGCCCTGCACGGAAGCCTGACTGATGAGCATTGAGGAGATCAAACTTGTCTATGTGTTTAGTCAGTTGTAGCTGGACGCATTTTTCCAACAGTTTAGCGAGGGTGGGAATATTTGTAATAGGGCGGTAGTTGTTTAGATCAGTGGGGTCTGCAGTTGGTTTTTTTAGTAGAGGTGTGACTTGTCCGACTTTGAGGGCGTCAGGGATGGATCCTTGTTGAAGAGAGCTATTGATGATTTTAGTCCTGAGTGGGAGGAGCAGAGGGGTAAAATCTTTTACCGCGTTTGCAGGAAGGGGGTCAGTGAGGTGATTGGAAGGTTTCAGGGTGCTGAGCAATCTGCCAATTTCTTCTTCGGAGTAGGTGCCAAAGGATGACCATGTAGCGTTGTTCTTTGGTCCAGGCGCTGCTGTGAGTTGGGGGTTGGAGTAAAGGATTGCGTCATTGAGGAGATCGCTTCTTATGTTGTCAGTTTTTTGGTTAAAGAAAGCAGAGAAGTCTTCACAGGAAGGTGTGATGCTCATGGTGCTGATTGTCTGGGGTTGTTATTTGGATTGTGTTCTGATTAACTCAAACAGTTTCCTTGGGCGGTTTTTTGCTTGGGCGAGCTGGAGGCTGAAGAAATCTCTTTTTGAGCGTTTTATTTTTCTGAAGTAGGCGTTTCTCTGTTTCTTCAGGCTTTTTAGGTGCAGTGCAGAGGGGGCTGACCTCCAAGTGCGCTCTGCCAGTCGCATGGCCCGTCTATCTTCATTGAGGCTCCCATCATACCAGGCGTTGGAGATCCTGGACGAGACTCTTTTCAGTTGCAAGGGTGCAGCCTCATTGATTATTGTGGACATAGCATTTAGATAATGGTCAGTCAGGTGTTGAACGTCCGAAGCGCCGGACGGGGGAAGTAGGAGATTGCAGCTGTTAGGCGGTAAGGAGTTTGGGTTGAGTTTCTTCATGTCCCTTTTCCAGACTTTGGGCTTGGCGGGTTGCACTGCGTTAAATTTGACTTTTTCTTTGATAAGGAAGGAGACAATATGATCTGACCAGTCACAAGGTTGGATTGACTCCAGTTGAATAGTGTCTTCTTTGGAGATGATAAGGTCGAGGATAGAGCCTTTCACATGGGTCGGGCTGTTACATATTTGGGTGAGATCAAGGGCATTGAGGAAGCTTTTGAGGCTATTTACCACTTTGTCGCTGCTGTCATTCCAATGAAGATTGCAGTCGCCAAGAAAAATGTGGGTGTTTTGCCGTCCTGAATTGGATGATATTGTGTCCATGAGTTGTTGGCAGAAGGAGAGGTTGTCCCCAGGTGGGTGGTATATGATGTGAAGTGAGCAGACCGGTTTGCTTTCGCTGATGACATCAAGGCAGAAGTATTCACAGGAAGTAAGAGAGGGGGCGGACGCTTTAGTAACTGAGAGGTTGCTTCTGTAGATACAGGCAATTCCCCCGCCTGTCTTTTTAGGCCTGTCAAGTCTAATGATACAGTAGTTGGGGGGGGGGGGCTAGGATATCCAGGGAACTGAGATTCTGGTATTCATCCTGTAACCTGGAGTCTGGTGAAGCCCTTCTGGGCAATCCAATGGCGTCTATGTAACAAGATGACAATGGTGGTGTCTGTCTGACAGATCAATAGATAACAATGCCTTTCCTTGCAATTTTTATGCAGAAACCCTATCACGAGGTCCGGGAGATATCATCACCCCCTGGTTACTCTGTCCCTCTCGCCCTCCGCGATAGGTGAGCCAATACTTGAATTTATATATCTGGATTGCAATTCCCTGCAATATTAGAACCATGTGTTTAGTGTCATTTGTAAATTGACAACGCGTTTTTTAACTGATACATCTCTACAAATCCGCCTTCCTTGTATTAAGCAACAGGATGGTTGTGTGTTAATTGATTTCTTTTTAATTGCCCTTAGGAGGTCGCCCACCCACAACTACGTCGTCCTGAAGAAGACCCGCTTTGTAAGGACTACCATCCTACATATTTTTTGGGTCGAAACGTAGACCACACAACTATCACCAACTCCTACCCCAAGCTAGACTTTAGCGGCTGAAGGCGAGTTAGGCTGTCTACATTGGCTCTGTCAGGACTCTTTATGAGCCTTATATATTGTGGCCCTTGTCACAAGGAACCACATGTACTTAGTCTTTGAATTGTGAACAATATTCGTCACTGAGTGATTCAGACTATCCCCCCATCCTACTTTATCCTTGACACTTTCCCTCACTTCACTCCCTTCCCCGTTGTGTATGTGGGCACATATACAAAAAAAGTTTGCTGAAATATTATGATGTGTTCTAACCAATGCAAGGTAACATGTGCAAATTTGAATTAAACTCTTTTGCATCTAGTAATTTTGTTTCTTGAAATAATTGTATATATTTTTTTCATTTAAATCACTTTTGAATTACCTGTTCTTTGTCTGGGAACCCCTTCCTTTGTACTACATAATTACCCAGGTCCTTCCGACTTTAGTGGGTTTAACCCTGTTTCGTGTAACGCTTCCTGTGTTTGTGGCTGTCTAGAGGAAATACACAAAGTGTAATCATCACACAGCCCAGATGTGTATTGGTGGCAGGCTGCAGGCACACAGAGCAGAGTTAAGAGCCGAGAAATGTTTACTTTCTAAAAATGCCATTTCTAAAATATTAAATTTTAATCTAACCTCACCAGTAAGTAGGATTTGTCAATACCATTCCAAACATATGAAATATCAAAAAGCTACTCCTCTCTGATCAGGAAATAATGCTTAAAAATGAAGGAATTCCCAATGCTATCCTACGAGAGGGGTAGGTCTCGCTGTAGCGACAAATGAATGTAGCTGTTTGTCACTACCAGGACATGTAAAACCTAAATCTACATGTCCTACGTTCTACTTGCAAAACACCCTGCCCTTAGGGGTGGCCTATGTCCAATAAAATGAGAGTTTAATGCTTGGCAAGTGGTCTTAAATGCCAAGTTAAAGTGGCAGTAAACTGCACACACAGGCCTTGCAATGGCAGGCCTGAGACATGTTTGAAAGGCTACTTGTGTGGGTGGCACAAGCGGCGCTGCAAGCCCACTAGTAGCATTTAGATTTTAGGTCCTGGGTATTTGGTATACCATTTTGCAAGGAACTTATAAGTAAACTAAATATGCCAATCCGATATACACCAATGTCACTATGTTTAGGTGAGAAGCACATGCACTGTAGCACTGGTTAGCAGTGGTAAAGTGCTCAGAGTCCTAAGGCCAACAAAAAGAGTTAAGCAAACAAGGAGGAGAAAGGCAAAACGTTTGGGTTAAACCTGCAAAAATGGCCATTTCCAACAAAATAATAGTTTATAAGCTCATGCAATAACGTACTAAACAAAAACATATACTATAAATCGTATTATTTCACCACACTTACCACTAATCTTCTTCATTAAAACAAATCCTACAACTCCTAATAACTAGCTGCTGCTTTCTTGTAGCTAACGCCAGAGGAGGAAGAAAAGAGAAGGCTTCGCCGGGAGAGGAACAAGATGGCAGCTGCTAAGTGTCGAAACCGACGAAAGGAGTTGACAGACCGGCTGCAAACAGTGAGTGCCTTTCTGGATTTGGTTTATCTAGTTCGTCCATTTTTATGGTAACAAGTTTTCATGGGTGTAAGTAACACCAAGAGCCGGCAAAATGTTCTTTACGGGTGAAGTATATTGTGTAGATAGCAGGCGCCCATTTCCCCCAGGTCGGATTTCCAGGAAATCCAAACTGT
The DNA here is from genome assembly GCF_964263255.1 of Lissotriton vulgaris. Taxonomy (NCBI): domain Eukaryota; kingdom Metazoa; phylum Chordata; class Amphibia; order Caudata; family Salamandridae; genus Lissotriton; species Lissotriton vulgaris. Next base: position 664,325,490 of record NC_141697.1, read on the forward strand.
GTATGAAATCTCTGTTGTGGATACCATGGAGAAAGAATGCGGGGCATGCGCTCAATTCAAGACATGCATTTACAAATATAAACATTGCTCGTGATCACTATTGTGATCACCCAGTCATTTCATAAGCAAAACGCTTGTGATCTACGCTACATCATCTACCCCTTACAGAGAGAAGAACAAAATAAAAGTGTAATGCATAAAAAAGTGCTTCTACTTAATAGACATGGAAATATTTAATCTTCTACACTGTATCTGAGCATTGGTGCCAAGCCCAGTGGAAGAAAAGTTAACTAGATCATTAGTAACATCTGAAAAACCATTCCTTTGTCAAATTTGCAATAACTCCTTCAGTGATGTCTAAAGTTGTATTAGAAGAAGAAGCTTGTGGCTGATACCTGTCAGGAGAGGAAATACTATCTTCTAAAAGAAGCCAATTGTCAGGCTCTTGACATTTGTGCTTACCAATATCAACTACTTGCTCAAGAGTCAATCTAACTAAGGCTTTTTTGCTCCACCAACCTTTACATTTCAACAAGGCTGCACCTTTTGAAATCTTCTGAAACTGAACTGGTTTAGAATACATGGGTTCCCCTTTTTTAACCCTATTAGGTTCCATGAGTAGAACCCAGTCATTCTCCCTGAATTCCACACTTTTTACACCATGAGTGGCATCATAATATTTTTGTGTTTTCTCTGTGCAACATCCACTCTTTGATTTACCAATTTGGCAATGCGGCAATGACAAACTTTAATTTTGGGCATTGTGTACTTTACCCAATCTGGACATGCATCTGATTTGTGTTGCCTTTTCCTTAGCAGTAAAAAAAAGGAAATGCCAGTGATAGAATGTGAGGTTTTGTGGAAAGCTCATACTTTTTGTTTTAAGAACTTTCCACGGCACCTCACTTGCAAATGCAGACTTTACACCTTCTTTTGAAGACGTATTGACTCGCTCTACCAGACCATTAGAAGTTGGTGAGTATAAAACCACCTTGAGATGTCGGATGTGTTGTTTTTGTACAAATTCTTTCATGTGTGAAGAAATATAGTGTGTGCCATTACCAATAACCTTCGTTTTCAAAAACTTTGCTTAAAACTTTACTACAGACATGGTATTTACTACCGGGAAAAAAAATATATCCATTTTGAAAAATAATCCACAAGAACTATTAGGAATCTTTTGTCTGGCGATAATATGAAATGGTCCTGCAAAATCTAAGGCTACGTTTGACCAAGCTTCTTCAGGGTAAAGGACTACATGTAATGGAGTGTTGTGAGTAAGCCAATGTTTGTCTTATAGCAGACACGTACTGCAGGAAGATATCCAGTTAGCCTTCTGGGAATCATGAGAGAGCCACCAAACGTATTGTTTCAAATACTTAGCTTTTGCCCCAACCTCCAAATGACCTTGATGAGAAGCCTGGAATAGTTTGGCTCTTATGGCAGCTGGGGTAATAGTAACATAATTCCGAAAAAGCAGACCATCAACAATAGATAACCCACAAGTCACTCTTGAGAATGGTCTGAGGGGGCATACAGAGATCTTTCCTTCTGGCAGCCTTTTTGAACAAATTCCGTAACCAAGGATAAAATATTATCTTCGAAATGGCGGCCAATCATTCTTCGTGAGAAATGAGTTCATCTAAGGTTGCTACTACTGATTTGACTTCTTCACATTCCTCAGTGGAGTCAACTACCTGAATTGAAATCATGGATCAAAATCGGCTCTAGAGTTTCTGTTACCAGGAATACAATCCATTCTGAAATTGTAATTTCCATTAAGTAAGTGAATTAACAGTTTATTATCAGTCAAAAGAACAAAACTCATATCCCAGAGATAAGTTGGGAACTTTTCAATAGGCCAAGAGAAGGCTAATGCTTCTCAATAGTGCTGTAATGATACATTGAAGTTTTAGGAGATTGTGAAGCAAAAGCTACTGTGTGTTCATTATTGTCATAACATTGCAATAGTACAGCACCAACACCAATTTGACTTGCATCAACCGTCCCAATGCATTTAGTATTTGGTCAAATTGCTAAAAGGGCAGGAGCATTCGGTATGACATTTTTGACTGTGGTAAATGCTTGGTCAACTGCCTCTTCCCTAAGAAAGCAACATTTGTTTCTTAACAGATTCCTAAGAGATTGCACAATCCTAGTGTACCCTTGAATTTTTTTTTTAATAATACTCGCTCATCCCAAGAAAAGATTTCAATGTATCTTTATCTTTGGGAGGAGCACATTTGGGATGTATACCAGTTTCAGAAATATTATGCCCTAAATATTCCAACTACATTTTGAGTAATCTACATTTTTCAATCTTAAGTGTGATGCCTACATCCTTGAAAATTTCCAACACTTTAAAAAAAAATGTGTTTATGTTCCAGCTCAGTTCTTGAAAATATCAGGACATCATCCTGATAGGCTTGTGCACCTGAAATTTGGGATAGTAAGGAGTCCATTAGTTTTTGAAAAGCACTCACTGCAGAAGCAATATCAACAGAACCCTTAAAGTTATACGCTCCAAAAGGAGGGATAAATATTGTAAGAGCTTGGAATTCACAGCGAGATGAATCTGATAAGCGAAGTGCAGATCTAATAAAGAGAAAACCTGGCTCCGCTGATGTTAGACGGTAAATCACTGATTTTAGGTAGAGTGTGACGATCAATCAGAATACTCTTATTCAAAGTGCGTAAGTCTGAACATACCCTTATATCTCCATATTTTATTATGAACTACAGCGATGGTACTGACCCATTCTGAAGAATCAGTTTGCACAATTACTTAAACTTTGACTAGTTGATCAAGTAAAACCTTAAGTTCAGATCTCACAGCTAAAGGTACCACCCTGACTTTATGTGATATTTGGATGGCATTTAAAAAAACAATCATGTTCAAATTTGTGAATCATGCCAATTTTATTAGTGAAAATGTCTGGAAACAAATGCATCACTTCTGAAAAATGTTATCTTCGGGATTTTGTGTTGAAGCTACATCTATATCAAACACTCCAACTGAATTTGAAGACCCAGGGACAAGCATCAATCCTAACTTTGCCAAATCTACCCAACCTAGAATAAGCTACATATACTTTAGTGCTAGTTTCCCTGAGTAAGCATTTAACTCTTTTCATGAAGAAACCAAGCATGTCGATGTCCTGATCGCCTTAAGCTTTGGGAAGCAAATCTGGTTTCTGCAAGGGTTTAAGTGCACTCCATACCTGCTCATATAAGGTGTCTGATGTAATCGTAATGGTTACCCCTGAATCCACCATCATATCAAGTTTGGTAGATCCAATGTAAACGTCACAAATGGGTCCTTTAACAGAATTGACTTCCACTGCATCTACATCAAGTGTCAGGACAACCCTAGAGCGATCCTGTAAGCAGTCCTCTGTAACAGAGGCTATGTCCACAGAGTCAACATTAGAGATATCTCCGCCATTCCTGCAAACGCCCTGGAAGTGACCCATTTTGTGACATTTAGTGCATCTTTTACAATTGGCAGGACATGCAGGTTTATTGCTGAAATTAGTTTTTGAATCACATCTATAGCAAAAAGACACACCCTTTTTCTGTTTACATTGTTGTTTTTAGCCCCGAAAGATAATACTGTGCAAATTTCAGATTCAATTAATGCTTTAACAGGTTGTGTCATATCATCAGACAAATTACATATACTAGGCATTATTGATAGTTCTATAGTTCTATTGCTTTAGTCATATAGTTTATAGTTCTATTGCTTAAGTCATATATAAGACTTAAATTAAAGTTGGATCATTTTGAGGGAAGGATCTGCAGTGCAAATATGTACTCTTCAGCAGTTTCCTCTGTAGATTGTTTCCTTCTAATAAAGTTGGACCTCTCTAATAAAACACTTGGCTGTTCTGTGAATTTCTCTTCAACCTTGTGACCGCTTCTATATACACATTCCAGCCTTCGCCTTCTCCAGAGAGTGTGATGATGGGAAGGTTATAAAAAATTGGTTGCCCTTCTCCACTTAAATTACTATATAAAATATTTTTTTTTCCTTTTAGCATTACATTCTTCAGTGTTAATTGCACCTAGGAAATTCTCAAAAGCATTGTACCTTTCCTCCCAATGTTGTGGTGGTTTGCCAGGATTCTGTGGAAAGGGCTGTATTTGTACAAACTGTTGACAAACAGACCGTTTTCGCTTTAGAATAAGTAATATAAAATGGACCTCTGTAGCACTTGAAATATTCTACTTTATTCACCATATTTTCAGGAATCCACACTCAAGCAGTAAAGCTAAATAGCGAGTGCAGCTTCAGATTCACTTTGTGATCGTTCGTCGTATTATTTTCCTGTTTAGAAAGTAACAACATCAATATGCCAGTAATTCAATTCAATTTCAAAATCTTTATTCGGATTTCAAAAATCCATAAAAGCACACTTTAAACAATTTAACATTTACAATTACAACTACAAAGGTACAATGGACACTATAAAATACATTATTAGGGCAATATGCCAGTAGAGAAAACAGTCCAACCCAAGATGGCCGCATATTTTAAGGATGCGCAGCAGCAAGGTCAAGTTGCAGACTTCATGCCACGCTCAAGCAAGAAGTAGGTATCACAAGCGTGTGCGACTTCGGAGTGCTGGCTAAGGGATAGCCCCAATCGCTTACTCATGACTGCTGAAGCGGCTGATGAATGCTCAAATGCTGCTAATCAGCGAGGCAATAGCATAATCCTGGCACAATGTTGTTGAAGGTCAAACTTTGAAAAAGTGAAGGGCAGGCTCCTGCCGGTCACCCCTCTCGCCTCCAAGTATGTCGTGAGTGTAAGTACCACCAAGAGCCGGCAAAATGTTCTTTACAGTTGAGGTTTGGTGTGTAGAAAGCAGGAACCAACTTCCCACAGTTCCGATCTCAAGGAACTCAAACCGTGTATGAAAGCTGTGGATACCATGGAGAAGGAATACAGGGTGTGTGCTCAATACAAGAAATGCATTTACAAATAATAAACATAGCTTTTGATCACTCTTGTGTTCACGCCTGTCATTTTATAAGCATAAGCAAAGCTCGAGATCACACTCGTGCTCTACGCTACACAAGTCAATGTCATATGATAGGTTTTTCTCCTTGTGATGATTACCAGACTTTTATTCTTATATTGTTCCTCGATCATCTTCATGGAGGCTTACCCAATATGTCACAATCCTTGTTGTTAATCCTGTGCTTGTGCAACCATCATTAAGAGGCTAGCTAATATCCAAATGCATCCAGTACTACTGCAATGGGAATTATTGGAGGACACGAGTCTAATAAGAAATGTCAGGGTAGATGTGCCCCCAGAATCTCTTAGTAACAAAATTTGCCTGTGAGTCTAAATTACTGAAACCTCAGGAAAATGTTTGCCGAGCCTTGAAACCTGCACCTTCTTTTCAGTTATATTGCAATCCACTATCAATCATAATAAATAGGCAACCCTATGTCAAAGCAGAAACCAACTTTCCACAATATTCACATTTTTTTTATAGTTTATTAAATCAGCTTAATCTGTGCATTTAAGTCTGCTACCTGAGCTAAAGAAACCTCATGTTGGTTTCTCCAAATTAAGGAGCCGTTAAGGACCTATTGAAAACTATCCCAAGATTTGCATAAGATTTCACTGCCTTAACCTTGGGATATTTTTTTTCCCGTCTAACATTTTAACATTCCATTGGAATTCTAGAGGAATGAAGCCAAGAAGCACCAGCTAATCACTTTACACTTAGGTACTAATCAGATTGAACCCAAACCACAGGAAAAGCCAGCTGTCTTTACTACAAATTCCTGTAAGTCCAGTAGGAAGAAGCAATAATGTAGAAGAGCAAAGACACATTCCTGCCTGGTTTTTGAGGGGGAATCTTAGTTTTGCATTAACAATGGCAGGGAATTACACTTATGTTGAGGTATCTGCATATAATAACTGTAAAATAGTCCGCTATCTGCTATAGTAGAAAGCTATCAAAAGCAAGCCTCAGTCAACAAGGTTGTTGACTGCTTGAAACTCTTCAAACAGCTGCATATCTTACCTACAGTGTTCCATGACTTTTGAACCAATTTCAAATATACCCAGTTACCATATTATGACTAGACCAGTCCCATACAAAATTCCTTATTTGGGATGAGGGCAGCAGTTTCCCCGTTGTCGAGCAGGGACCTCATGTCGTCGGTGGCTGCGATGAGGGCGGTCTCGGTGCTGTGGTTTGCTCGGGAGCCGGACTGTGAGGGGTCGAGGGATCCGTTGGTCTCGAGGAAGGCGGAGAGAGTGGTCTGTTGACGGTCTTCTCGATGACTTTGGCTGGAAAGGGGAGGAGCGAGATGGGGCAGAAGGTCTTGAGGTCCGTGGGGTCCGCGGTGGGTTTCTTCAGGAGGGCGCTCAGCTCGGCATATTTCCAGCTGTCCGAGAAGGTGGCGGATGCGAAGGAGCTGTTGATGATGTTCCGGCGTTGGGGTGCGATGATGGAGTCGGCTTTGTTGAAGATGTGGTGTGGGCAGGGGTCGGTAGGGGAGCCGGAGTGGATGGTGTTCATCAGGCGGGTGGTATCTTCGGTGCTGATAGGGGTCCAGGTGTTGAGGGTGGTGGTGGGGGCGTTGGTTCGGTGGTTGGGTGCATGGTCTGTGCGCCGAAGCTGTTGTGTATGTCGGCGATCTTGCGATGAAAGAACGAGGCGAGTGAGTCGCAGAGGTCTTGCGAGGGTGTGATGTCGTTGTTGCAGGCGCTGTAGTTGGAGAGCTCTTTAACTATGCTGAAGAGTTCTTTGCTGTTGTGGGTGTTGTTGTCCAGTCGTTCTTTGAATGTTGTCTTCTTGGTGGTGCAGAACATGGAAAACAACTCCTCATATCCCTTCAGGGGGGAAGACACCACAAGGACACATGTAATTGAGAATACTACGGGTTTGGATGAACAATTGAATGAATTAAGGAACAAAATTAAAACCTTATGGGAAAATATGGACTGGATGGCAACATTAAAAAACGATAAGCTGGACACTCTTACTGCTCTGGCTAAAGGGTCATCGAAATCAACAGAAGGTACTGACACAGGGTTATCTGACAAACATTGGGGTTTACAACCTACATGGAGAACAATGTAAATATGTGAATACGAAGCCCCAGGGAAATAATAGAGAGGAAAGTCCGCTGGCTCATATCCTTCCTAGGCATGGTTGTGTTCCTTTGCGAGATAAGATGTATGTAAACCTACAAAGATGGATATGAGCATTAGACCGAATGATATCCCTATTATTATAAATAATAAAGATGGAAAGACTAAAGCAACCCCTGCTAACATTAATGGCAAACCATTTGACCTTTTTATGATCAATGCCCGAGGCATTGGTAAAGAAGGTAATCCATTGGATACATTACAAAAGGGGCTGTAGCTCCAGAATGGGGGAGGATATACTCCATGCCAAAAGGTACACAGCATGAAATCAACAGAGGTACTACATAGGGGTGGCTTTTATGGATAAGGCCTTAGCAGAAGGTTAAATTGCACTTGAATTACGCTTTAGACCAAAGAATGAAATTCAAAGAAGATTAAAACTAAGGTCTCCAGACCCTACGCCGGACCCACCAGTTAAAAAGAGCCGAAATCCATCTCTATGTACTAGACTGCCCAATTCTAGGGAATTTTGTAGCCCCATGAACACCTCAGCTATTGATTGACTTGGTGACAGCAGTCTTGACCACCCTATGAAATCAAAAGGATATCCATCTCCTGTAGTTGCAGGGACACTATCTAATGTCTCTCCTACTGTAAGTTCTATTACAAGGCCCAGGGGAGCTGATACTTGTAATAATATAGAAGAACACTTGACAACACAGGGAGAACCTATTCATCCCACCCCGATGATCAAAGACGTAATAAATGCTGATTGCTCTAATATCCAATATATTTCATTCGATATAAATATCATTAAATTACAGACATACACTTACGGCAATAAAACAATAATATTAAAAGGGAAGATTTGTAGCTATTTCATGCAGTAAAAAAATACACAATTAAAAGACAATAAAAAGCACATATATACAAGTTAAAAACAGGGTATTTAGGCATCTCTCAATTATTAGCAATGGTACAATACAAAGATTCAATTCCAATAGGCTCAAGCATTTTTGTAGTTTAGCGACTTGGAACGGAAATACCAAGCACTTGATAAATATTTAGCTACTCCGCATAAAACAACTAGAGAACTTGTATCGATTAGGAGGATGCGAAGAGCGACTCTAAAGTCTCTGACTCCCAACATCAAGCATACCGGTTTCAACCATTTTGCTCTCGCATTCTTGTATGCTTTACATCCAAACAAGAAATGCGGTAAGGATTTGTTTTTACATGGGCAACATGGGCAAGTGCCATCCATGGCCCGCCTTCCTTTCCAACCCTCCACAATTTTGTTGAGTGGAAGTGTCCCATATCTAATTTTTAAGAAAATGGCTCTATCTTTAGGTTTTTGGATGAAATCTAAGAAGGGTTCAAACTTCATGGTGGGCTTATGCTCTAAAAATATGCTATCGTGGAATGTTGCGGGAATCAACTCCAAGATCCAGAGTGGGGTATGTTTGTTGACTCGCATCATATTACGTGGGCTATTAATCCAATACCTCAGCCATGTTTCATGTCTTTTAGCGAAAACTCAATCTGTTCTCCGGCAGGGCACCCACAAGGAGAACTCCTGATCTGGTTACGTTTGGACTTGTTCCCTGTAGTAGGAACTGGCCCTATCAACTCTAAAGTCTTACTCATCCGCAAAATTACAACTTGAACAGGTCCAAGATGTATAGCCCTGATGAATATATATATTAGATCAGTCCCTCCAAATGCCCAATGCACTGTAGTAAATTAAATAGATGACCTGAAGGGACAGTTCAACCCATCAAGCTTTAAAAATTGTAGCAGGAGATATCAACACCCGAATTCCGCCAATTGTCAGACGTAACCCTCTGGAAACTAACCACATGGCATTTATAAAAACACCCTTGACACCCCTGCATAATTATTAAAAAAATTACAAAAATATCAAAAGTTGGTGTCCAAATTGTAGAACTAATTGTTGATTATGGCCTGAAAATTGCAAATGGTAACACAAAATCTGACTGCTTGCTGCGCCCTACATTTAAAAGAGGCTTAAGCACATCAAGAATTGATTACATATTAGTGGATAATGATCTATGGCCATGCCTACATGATATGCAGGTTGTCCCTAGATCGGATAGTGACCAACCAGGCGCTAAGCTCAACTTTTTCTGTGGCCCCTTTCAGAGATGGAAAACTAGAATCTGTTGTAACTACATCCTCAATCATTACACATAACTTAAACATTAAATGGGCAGCTCTGGTTATGTAAATAACATGACAATTCTATACATTCTTTTTGAGCATAAACTCTCCCATGTAGACTTTTCAAATATTCACAATATTAACATTTTTCTATACATTGCACTAAGGCCATGCTTTGTGAGGGAACAGAGGAGAGGTGCTTCCCAAAAAAGAATCTCTTACCGGTATACTAAAATCTGCCGATTAGGAAAAAAAACTATTTACTTAGAGCTATTAAAAAGGGCTTAAGACACAAAATTACCTAAGGCTAGGAGTCATTATAAAACTGTATTACTCAGAGCTAGAAAGGAATGAGAAGAGGATCAATGGTTGTTAATTGACGGAGCCTTAGAAAAGGGAGACCACAAAACGTTTTGGAAATGACTATCTGTTAATCCTTCCAATGCAAATCATTTAGACCCAGTAATAAAACCTTACACATGGGTCACCCATTTTAGTGGTTTGTATAATGGCAAACACAGCAACAAAACAATTTACAAAGTCCTTCCCTAGGTGGAAATTGTGGTCAATTGTGAATCAAAACCTACGAAGAGAACTTGGAATCTGTCACTCCTATAGCCCATCTCCGTTTTTCCTAAGCCAAAACATATTGAGTAGTAAAACACATGAAAAAAAAAGGCGCCAGAAATGGACGGAATACCAGGAAATATCTTCCTGTCTCAACCAAACATCTGGCCTCTGTACCTGAATGCAGTATTTAACAGCATTTCAAAAGAGAACAATGCATGGAGCTCCCATCATACCTATCTGTAAAAAAAAGGAGAAAGAACCAACCTCTCTAATATATACCTATAAGCTTGCTAGATAATACACAAAAGATATTTTGCAGGCATGTGCTGTTTAAGCTTAACAAATAGATGGAGCAGAACAACATTTTAGAAGAGGCGCAAACAGGGTTTAGAACAAAGATAAGTACACTCAACCCGGTCCTCCGCTTCAAGTTGATACCCTGGAAATAGGTCACCTTGAAGCGTGATCATCTATATGTCGCTTTCATCGATTTGAGAGCGGCATTTGATCTGGTTCTTAAGGAAATAATATGGGAAGTATTGGATGGGTATGGTATCCCTTTAGACTTACTAGGAATACTGAAGGTTCTCCATACAAATACATTCACAAATGTAGTGAGATGGACTAGTGCAGGGAACCTGACGGACAAGATTGAGATGAAGCAAGGGGTCAGACAATGGTGTGTCCTTGCCCCAACACTCTTTAGCCTATACATTAACAGAGTAGTGTGGAAATTGGTGGAATGCAAATACAATGCCTCTTAATTAGCAATAGTGTCTACTCCGATTCTGATGTTTGGATGACACTCTACTAATTTTGAGAACACCTATGGGGCTGTAATCCAAACTGAATGCCTTTGTTACTTTTTGTGATGGAAGAGGACTAGAATTTAATCTACCTAAATTCTAAAATGATGACCGTAAACCCTCACAGAACATGTAGAGGCAACGTGACTTTAGAGGGTTCTCCATGGAAAAAGTTTCACATTTCGATTACCTGGGCATCAGGCTAAGCGATCATCAAACATAGGGTCCCCAGTTGGAAAAAAGCAAAACAACCCTATATCAGAAAGCCTCTTCAATAGGGAGGAAATATAGGGCTGTCTCGGGAGGCGCTGTGTCCTCAGTTATTACTGTATAGAGAGCAGGCTTGGCAGTTCGGGCTGGACTGTTCTGAATTAAGCAGAAAGCTCTCACCCAGTCAAGAGATCAGGGCTAGATCCAACACCGTTTTTTAGCTCACTGCACCATCCCAGTTTCAGAACCTGGCTGTATGCAAATTAGTCTGTTCCTGTCCCAGTGCATGATGGGAACAGGGCAAACCAAACTACAAAAGCCAATTCTTACACTGGGAAGGAAACAAGCTCCCGGGGACCGGTTTCTGGCATTACAGCCATCTTTGGCCCGGTTTGCTTGAATCCTGATGGTGCAATGAGCAAGGGTCTCACATCTGAGAATACCCTTCCACGCTTAGGGTGGACAAAAATATTTACAACAAGGGGTGGTGAGGGACAGAGTCTCTGAATTAAGCAGAAAGCTCTCACCCAGTCAAGAGATCAGGGCTAGATCCAACACCGTTTTTTAGCTCACTGCACCATCCCAGTTTCAGAACCTGGCTGTATGCAAATTAGTCTGTTCCTGTCCCAGTGCATGATGGGAACAGGGCAAACCAAACTACAAAAGCCAATTCTTACACTGGGAAGGAAACAAGCTCCCGGGGACCGGTTTCTGGCATTACAGCCGTCTTCGGACCGGTTTGCTTGAATCCTGATGGTGCAATGAGCAAGGGTCTCACATCTGAGAATACCCTTCCACGCTTAGGGTGGACAAAAATATTTACAACAAGGGGTGGTGAGGGACAGAGTCTCTGAATTAAGCAGAAAGCTCTCACCCAGTCAAGAGATCAGGGCTAGATCCAACACCGTTTTTTAGCTCACTGCACCATCCCAGTTTCAGAACCTGGCTGTATGCAAATTAGTCTGTTCCTGTCCCAGTGCATGATGGGAACAGGGCAAACCAAACTACAAAAGCCAATTCTTACACTGGGAAGGAAACAAGCTCCCGGGTGAGATAAATAATGGTGATGGATCAAGCCCTGATCTTTGGACTGGGTAAGAGTGGTCTGCTTAATTGAGACACTCTGTTCATCACCACCCCCTTTTCTGAATCATCACTACATACAGCAACCAAGTATTTATGATCAAGAAAAGTTTGGGTAAATTCTGGCCAATATTGAAAACAGACCCCGATATTGCCAAATATGTAGAGACTTTTCCACAAGTAGCCTTTAAAAGGGCAAGATCACTTGAAGATCAGCTGTGCAGAGCAGTAGAACCTGTAAAAACAAAGATGGTAGGAATACAATGGTTCTATACTTGCAGGAATTGCAAAGCCTGCAAAAATAGCCGTAACCGTAAAGAAGTCCAATTGTCACCAAGCACACAACCTTTCAAAATACAGGAACACACATCATGTAACACAGAATTTGCAGTATATGCACTGTTCTGCCCATGAAAAAAGGCATACATAGGCAGCACAATCCATAAAGCAAAAATTAGAATATTAGAACATTTTCCGCAATTAAAAATGGAGATAAAGCATATCCAATTGCTAGACATTTTCAGAGCCACCACAACCAGAATACCAACTTGCTCAGTTTCTGTGTTTTAGATATGATAACGTACGATGAGAGAGGTGGCAACAGAGTGCAATGTGCACGCAGATTGGATTCAAGACTTATCATACAGTACAAAACATTGGTCCCCATAGGTCATAACTATGATGAGGAAGTTGCAGGCCATTGGGGTTAGACTATCCAATATGACACTATGAACAGACTATGAGCATTCCCGATGAATGGATTTGCATTGGTCAGCTTAGACATGTAATTAAAAACAACTGTCTGTTTATAAAGCTATCTCAGTCTTTTTCCAATTCACAGAATTTGCTTTGATTGTATATTTTGTCAATATTACACGTAGATGTCTCAATTTTAACTGTAATTATTAATCACTTTTAGTCTATATGTTTTTTTTTTGTTTGATTTATATTTTTTCTAGAATGTGCGAGATGCTGCGGCCTTCGAAGAGAAGTTAGAGAGCAAAAGTTGTCTTCTACCTCATGGTTTTGGCAGTGTAATTAATTCATATGACATAATTTCACAAAGGATTTGGCCCACTGTGGCAATGTACAAGTACAAGTACAAATGACTTTTTTCGATTGTAAATCTTACAATCATAAAAGCACAATTCATAAACATACAGTTAAAATCAGACCATCCATTTCATTTGTGAGACAAAAATGTACATAAACAATATATAACAAGAGTAACAGGCAGAATAAGCATGTTAAGAATATAAATAATTATAACAAGGTAAAAAAGTTAAAAATACCTAACGGCAATAGCAGCATAATTATCCCTCCATACTTTTCCTGAAAGTAATTGCTAATTTCAGAAAACTGCATACAAATAAGGTGCAGTCACATTTCAGGAGTTGAAGGTAGTAAAGTGCTGGTTTGATCTGTGGCAATGATAGTGATCAGGCCAAACACTATGCCTTATATGGCTAGTTCAAACAATTAGTTTGTTTAATTTTTTCCGTAAGGGAATAGCCCACTTGGGCGGGAATGGTATTGCATTACTGAAGCAGTTTTACACACCCGTATTAGATTGTTCATTAAGGGTGACAAATATATTTCTGGAGCGGTGGATAATCTTTTTGCCCACTGGGGCTGAATTGTCTCAATTGAAAATGCAGAGATTTGTTAATAAAGTTGTTTGATAAAAAAGCACACCCGTAAGACAAGCCGAGCATACCAAATGTAAGATCGATTTCGTAACAATGACGAACTTTGAACTAAGAGCCAAACAAAAGTTTTATCTGATTGCTTTGTCTGCCACAAATTGCCCTGATGTGTGATTGATTTATATATTATGACCGCAGACACTTTCTTCACATTGGTTTATACTTTCATAACAGCGGAAGTCTGTGTTCACTGGTTTTTGATTTGAACTTGTCACATGTTTATTTCAACCTATCACAAATCCTCTAACAATACTCGGGAGCAAGAGAACGTGTTCCCGAAACGCGTAGAGTGGATTTTTTGCCCCATGAATTTTGAGAATTAAAAGGCTACCTATATGCAAGTTGGCGTTCGTGTATTTACTGTTACCAGTGGATGCCATTGGGATGTGACGGTAATTGGAGTGTATTTGTAGGCTCGCCACCTATACACGAACCGATATTGTGAAGCGGCTGGAGCATGGCGCTGCTCGGCGTCTGCTGGGCATGATGAGTTATTTATATGTATATGTGTATATATATATATATATATATATATATATATATATATAACCACACAGTCCAGGATCCCAATTCGAAATATATATATATATATATATATATATATATATATATAAGCTCTAAAGTTCCCCACCGGAACAAAGACGCACTCAGACATCCGCTAGCACCAGGCTTTTAAACGTTAAGAACGGAACTGGCATGCCGATGCAAATAACAGCTTTTGTGTCGAGTTATGCATGCCTGACGCGTTTCTGTGCTGCGGCACTTCATCAGAGGCTTAGACAGGCTTTCGTGCTGTTCTGACCCATACACACACAAGGACAAATGTCACCCTTCGATGGGCTGCTCTGTTGAGCGTATTGACTTGTGGGTGTTGTATTCTGGATCAGCGAACTGTACCCTAATGGGTGCACGTAAATATTGCTGTTGCACGTTGTGAACTACAGAGCCCGTGGCCCCTAACCTTAGTCGGGTGGTGCGTCTTTCGCGGCCGGGGACGCCTCGTAAAAAATGAAAGCTCCAAAGTTCCCCACCGTGTGTGTATGGGTCAGAACAGCACGAAAGACTGTTGAAGCCTCTGATGAAGTGTGGCAGCACAGAAACACGTCAGGCATGCGTAACTCAACACGAAAGCTGTTATTTACATCAGCATGCTGGTTCCGTTCTTACCCTTTAAAAGCCTGGTGCTAGCGGATGTCTGAGTGATTGTTATTTGCACTAGACGTCAATCCAGTTCATTTAAAAATAATGTTGCATATCGTAGTGACAGGAACTGTAACCAAAATAACTAATCTCCAATTTTAATTTATTGTTTTTCTATGTGCAAAAAGGGTGTAGGATATTTGTTGATATTGGATGTTATGTCTATAAACCTTTTATGGCTTGGTAGCCGAAATAAAAGATATTTACTACTACTACAACTGATGTTTAAGCAATGAACAGATTAGCAGAAAGGTTTCATTTATTGCAGAATTATTATTTTTCGCACCCTTATAGTTAATTACATGAAAGAAGGAATTGTTCTGTGTGTTACCACATATGCACTAGAGCATTTTTCGAAAGAGGCTTGCATTGAACTGCCTATTTAATGTTTCTGCAACAAATTACTAAATGTGTATTGTGGGTTTAAATTTGCACTAAATATGCTGCTTGTATTATGCAAATTTGCAACCATGCCGACTCATAAGACCTTTATGTAATAAAAATCCATTGGCCACGCATTAAAGGATGTTGCAAGTCACCTTGGAGTTCCAGGACTGTATAAAGGAACTTTTTTGTGGAAATAGCATAGAAATTAAGCCTCTGCAGAACTTCACCTTTGCCCACTGGTTAATCTGTAAAATCTTCATGAAAATTAGAAAAGGGTGGGGTCTTTCATTATTTGGAAAACAAAACTGTTGTGAACCAATCAAGTGTTATTTTCAAGTCACATGACCCAACGCGCTTACGCTACGCGCCCCGGGGCGTTTCCAGAATTTCCAAAATTGCAATAGTGGCCTTTGGAAGCTGAACAATTCAGGACATCTCTGAACTTAGCAACTGTCTATTGTTTAATTAGAAGTCTATTTGAGAAATCGCATTAAATCCAGAAAGGTATCAATGCAATCACAAACCTTTGTTAGATGACAATTGCAGGAGTAAATTAAAAAATCTTAGAATAACCACCACACATAGTTTAACCAAAAGTATATTCATGATAGCTGAATATTCTGTTCGGAATCAGGGCATCAGGGCATCTTGTTAGGTCGCCCTTGCTGGCAATAACTTCAAAGATCTCTGATTTCTATTGCCATATTGTAGTCTGTTTTTTTAAGAAAGCTAATCACCTTTTCTCTGAACCTTGTAGTCTTAACTAGGCAAGTAAATATGGTTCTCTCTTTTTTTTACGACAAACTGGATAATCCAGTATTTCACTTAGTTTCAATAAATCTTTCAAAGTTTGAAAACACACTGTTTCCTTGCCAATTGAACCAAAATAAACATGTGGTATAAATAAAATGTATAAGGAGTATATCTTCCTATATTGCCATATCTGTCTGTCTCTCTGGTTGGCATGTTGTCTTGGGAATCATTAATAAAATATTATCCAAACAGGCAGGCTTCTTACACTTTTGTCTCAATGTCCCTGTGATTATAATTTGATATAGTTATGGTTATTGTTCAGTACTTGTTAAGAAGTATTTTGAAATAATTAAAATAGCGATAACTGTGAGACACCACTTCATTTACCCAGCATCAACAGCAAACTCCCCCAGATGGCATCTCAGAAATGTAGTTGGTCCAGAACTAATTAAACTTTCCCAGGCTTGCTTCCTATTTCTCCATCCATGGCTGTAGCTAAATACATAAAGTACTAAATATAATTAGCATAGAGAAGAAAACTGAGGAGGGATGAGTACAGGTTTTCTGCGACGCAGGCCCATGATGCATGGTTAGGTGAGACAAATATTCATGGAATCCCACATTGAACATGAATGGAGGGCATTGCCCTAGTCTTTATTGAAGAAATCCACAGAATAGTGTAATTTTGTTCATACTTTGACTCTCCCTCCCTTAAGCAGTCTGTTTCTTCCCACATGGCAGGAGACTGACCTCTTGGAGGAAGAGAAGGCGGAGCTAGAAGCAGAAATCGCTGATCTACAGAAGGAGAAGGACCGCTTGGAATTTGTCTTGGTGACCCACAAGCCCAGCTGTAAAATTCCATATGAAGAGGAGCCAATCGACCCGAATCAGCCCAGCACGTCGACAGAGGTGAGCTGCTTGGGCTTGGTGGCTCATGAGAAGGAAGACCCATTTGGGTCATCTGGCTACCCATCCATACCCCTCCATTTCCAGCAGAACCTTGGCATCTCAGTCCAGGGCCACGGCGCAACGGAGGTAGCGTTTTCTAGTTCTTTCTATGCACACAGTGAACAGCCGAGTGACCAATACCCTGTTAACCCTTCATATACATCTTCGTTTGTGTTCACCTACCCAGAGGGATCCACATGTGGCGTTACACACCAGCGCAACAGCAGCAGCGAGCAATCTTCTGACTCCCTGAACTCCCCCTCTCTTCTTGCTTTGTGAAAATAACATACAAACACACTTCTAGGAGCCAAAAAATGCACACTCCCAAGAGAAGGGACAAGAGGGGGCTGCAGATGGGTGGGCGAATTGCGTGTTCAAAAGCAACTCGTATTTTCACATTCTGCTGCAAGACTATGTTCCTTATTTTTGTTTTTGTTTCTCAAACTTTAAAAGTGAAAAAAACAAAAAAGGTGGACTTTTTGTTGTTGTGGGAAAGTGCTGAAAAGTCGCCGATTTCAAGGTGCCAAACGGAAGCCAAATGAGTGGTGAAGCAACGCAGACTCCCTCTAGCCAGTGAAGGGCACGGCGGATGTACTTCTGGTATGACCACTTCCCACTGCTCCAACAATCATGGATAGAGGAGGCGTTGCCAACCTCTGCATATATTTCCATCATCATGTTCTCATGGTCCCATCCTCACCACTGCCGCCAGCTCCATTTGACTGTGCATCACAAGAATT
Organism: Lissotriton vulgaris; assembly: GCF_964263255.1. Lineage (NCBI taxonomy): Eukaryota > Metazoa > Chordata > Amphibia > Caudata > Salamandridae > Lissotriton > Lissotriton vulgaris. The sequence goes on from NC_141697.1 coordinate 664,343,194, forward strand.
AAAATACATCTCATTATGTCTAGGAAGCACTTGCAAATTCCGTTTTTGTATTTGAAATGTGTTCGATTATGAACTTGTCCATGAGCGTCTTTACAGAAAAAAACGTAATTTGATCTGATGCTTTTAGAACCCTGGCCACCTTTTCTGTTTGTTGAAATACTTATTTAATAATTCATTTAGGTTCAAAAAGCTACGATTAGATTAATTATGATTTGAAACGAGCCTCCACCGCGTGAAAGAGCATCTGCACAAAATGTTAGATTGTTCCTATTGTTCAGACACTTTTGGTGCCATGTATTCTTTGTTGGGATAAAGGGTGAAAGTGAGCTTGACATCTTCTTCCCTTTGGCATTCCAGAAATAATTGTCGTTACCCTTTCTTTTCGCTTAACGAAACTTGTTGAGGCCCCACTGCAAAGTGCATGGATGGGATCCCCACGCCCTGGAGCCAGTGAGGAGCTCTTAGACCCGCCCGAGTGCCATAGGGGGGCCCGTGGAGCTGGGGTCCTCTCCGCACTGCGGGGACTACTGTTACGCCACTTCCTTTATTTATCTTTATCCAAGGAAGGCAGCCTGACCGCACTGAGCCATGGGCACTATAAGTCGCACGGCTTCCTTCTGAACATCAATTATTTTCTTTGCCTCAACTGCACCAGCCCTACAAGCAGTATTGGAACCCATTCATGTTTTTTGTTGTTTTTTGTGTGTTTTTTTTAACTTCACCAGAGCCACTAGATTTCCCAGTAGGATAGATCCGAGTGGTATCAAATTTAAACACCGCACATAGATTACTAACCCATTTATGATTGGGCAATGTTATAGCAGATAACCAATCTCTTCTTTCATTTTCCCATTGAAGAGGGGAAAGGCTTTATCCCCTCTTTCAGAAATGGCTGTGAAGTTGATCTTGAGAGATGAAGGTGGCAGGATGGAAGGGCAGGTTTACTGTGTTTACATTAGTATCGACACCCTGTGATTGATAAAACTGGAATTAGGAGTAGGACACGAATTATATTGTCATTGTTTTCTTGACTCAAATTCTTCCAAATAGATCCATACATTCGAGGAGTGTGTTGATATATATACGGCTACATGCATCTACGGTTCCGTTTGCGATTCCTAAATTGCGAAAATTAAGGAATCGCAATTTAGAAGTCGCAAACGGCAATGCATAAAAAAAATCGCAAATTTTGTTGCGATTCGGTAATTTTCCTTAATTGCGATTCACAATTTGCGAATCGCAATTAAGGAAAACCCTTCCCATTGATTCCTATGGGCCAAGAGGCCCATAGGAATCAATGGGAAGGCATTTACAATTTGCAATTTTCAATTTGCGAATCGCAAATTGAAAATGCAATTTCAAGGGTGCAGGGGGGTCCAAAGAACCCCTCCCTGCACCCCTGAAATTAAACTTAAGTGCAACTTACACACACACACACATGTCCCAAGGACGTGTGTGTGTAAAATACAACATTCAAAAATGCATTTTTGTGCAGGTTTGAAGGTTTTCGGTATATTAGCATGAGGTCTAACCTCATGCTAATTTACCGCTTCCAAATTGAAAATTTTCAATTTAAAAATGATCATGCATTGCATTTAAGAAATCTGAAATTGCGATTTCTTAAATGCAATCGCAATTTTAGAAATCGCAACATGATTGCAATTCCTAAAATTGCGAAATACATGATGCATTCCAATTTTGTTAATTGCATTGGCAAATGGCCGAAAATTGCGATTCGCACCGTTTGCGAATGCAATTATCGTTGATGCATGTGCCCGATAGTCCTTAAAATGTTGTGTGATTCTGAATCTTTCGGTGTCCCAAACCTAACCCTTCCTCCACCCAGGATTTTGAGGTCTCACTCACATACTCCTCAGCCGCTGAAATGGAACCTGGCCTTTAACACTTCTTGCTTACAATACTTTGGAAATGTACTCTTTTCCACTTATTACAGACATGTTTTTGTTTTTCTACTTGTGAATACTCTGCCTTCTCCGTGCCCTATGCCTCCGCTTTTATGAGTTATATCTGTGCATCTGTTCACCGTCCCTAGACCTGACTTTCAGACTGAAGAGTCATCTTTTTTCCGTACCCTCCAAAACAGTGAATTCTGGGAGATCAAACTGAGGGCAGCACTATTAAAGGAGTCACTTTGTATAAACCTAGAAGGGAAATGTGAGGAATAATACTTTGATTGCCCTATAACCCCTCTTCTCTTGTAAACCTCCAAGATGATCCCTTGCATTCTGTCTGTTACCACATTCTGTAGTTCAACATCAGGCCAAAGGAGAGGCAGCACTTTGCCTAATTTGAGCTGTTGGTTGCAGGTGAGGCGCGCCGACACTCATTTTTTCCAGACCTTACACTTACTTTTCCTTATCAAACTTTGACTCAGGGCAAGAGAGAGAAAAACACACAAAGGGGAAAAAAGGAGATGGAAAAAGAGTGAAAAAGGGAGAAAGCAGGGATCAAAATAAACCTGCAAAATGAGAAAAAGAAGCAGGAAGCATATGGCGGATGAAAAGAGGCATGAGATGGAATCAAGGCTTCACAGCCTGGGTATTCCACATTCCTGGCATTCGTCAGCACTAGTTACGGACTTCTGAGAAAAGCTTTGGGAACGAGCCCATATTATTTTAACCACTGAGGAAGCAACACCCTGCAGAACTCTCATTATCCACCTAAACTCTGCAGTCTACTGTCGCAGATCCAGAATAACATGGATGGAATAACATGGATAACATGACTTACTTTGCCAAGGGAATTCTTTCAACTCCAACTCTCTTTAGAGAGCAGCACAAAAAGAGCAACACATGCCATATTGCGCTCATTTCATCTATTCCCATCCCATATGGTAAACAGTGGGAAAGTCTGCGGCTCTGCAGGATCTGAATAGCCTGCTCCTGACCCCTTATTTTCCCTTGAACAATAAAAACCAGGCATCTGAAAATGTTTGCTCTCAGTTACCCACAAAAGTAGGAGTCGGCATTAATTCTAACACATGAGAAACGTTCCTGCTGAGTCTTACCTAAAGCTGTTGTTGATTGGGCGCTCCCTCAATTGCCGCCATCACCCCTGTATTTTTCAGGTGTTCTGTATATTCTCTGCCAGCCTTGCCCTTTTGCTCTTTGAAGACCTTTAGGTGGAATTAAACAGAGAATCTCTAGGAAGATGTTGGTAAGGGTTAACAGTTATACATTTATTTACAAGACTGAATCACCATCTTTATTCTTAACCCTTCACAGTCAATACGGTTGAGTATTTCTGGAGAAGCGTGGCTCAATGGTTAGAGCGGCAGACCCTGATGCAGAGATCTAGCCCGGGACCAGGGTTCAATTCCCCGCCTCGGCGGGTCTTGGGCTCAAACATTCCACGGACCTGATAATTCTCGCCTCGTGCCTATTCCAATCATGGAGTCCCACTCTGCAACTCTGGGCAATAGCTTGCTTAATCTCCACGAATGTCTGACAAAATATCGAAATCAAAAATATCGAAATACAAAAATATCGGAACAAAAATATCGAAGTCAAAAATATAGGAATCCTATCCCTAACAAGGTAAGTACAAAAATATCGAAAAATTCATATCGTAGTACAAAAATATCGAAATTAAAAATATCGTTTTTTTAAATGTATTAATAATAATGTAAAAATAATTATAAAATACATATGTTTCAAATATTAAATAAAAATATTAAAACATAATTAAAAAATTAAAACTAATACATATACATTTAAAATAAATTAAAAACTTAATAATTTAATGTAATTTTATATTTTTTAATTTCATTTAATTGATTTAATTTAAATTTATTTTATTTTTACCCTGTACGACTGTACCCCAAAAACCCAAAACTGACCCTGAACCCTAAAAATACCCCTTTACCCAAAAACCCAAAACTGACCCTGAACCCTAAAAATATCCCTGTACCCCAAAAACCCAAAACTGACCCTAAACCCTAAAATTACCCCTTTACCCAAAAACTGAAAACTGACCCTGAACCCTAAAAATACCCCTTTACCTAAAAACTGAAAACTGACCCTAAACCCTAAAAATACCCCTTTACCCAAAAACTGAAAACTGACCCTGAACCCTAAAAATACCCCTTTACCCATGAACTGAAAACTGACCCTGAACCCTAAAAATACCCCTTTACCCAAAAACTGAAAACTGACCCTGAACCCTAAAAATACCCCTTTACCCATGAACTGAAAACTGACCCTGAACCCTAAAAATACCCCTTTACCCAAAATTAATTAATATTATTTAATTACCAATTAATTATTAATTAACAATAAAGTAAATATATTAGCACATTTGCTGTAATTAATTTAATAATTAATATTATTTTGGCCAATTAATTCATTAAGAATAACAATAAATAATATATAAAAAATTACTATAATTAATGTAATAAAATAATTAATAATAATTAATTACCAACTAATTAATAATTATAAATATGTACAAAATTATAATAATTAATTAACTAATTAATAGAAATTAATTACCTATTAATTAAAATATGTACAAACATATATCAATTAATTAATTATTATTAAATTACTTCCCACCCTATTCCCCTATAAACCCACAACCCGCTACAGTAGTAAAAGACAATATTTAATTAAATTACATTAAAAATAAATAATAAAACATAATAAATACAATATAATATACACTAAATTTATTTTAAAATTGATATTAGTAACATCAAAGTTATTAATTTCGATATTATTGACATCGATATTTACAACTTCGATATTACTGATATCATCCCAATATCGATATTTAGACTGTCGATATTACTTACCTTCGATATTTTTGTATATCGATATTTAAACTTCGATATTTTTGTATATCGATATTTAAAAAACGATATTTTGTCTGTGTACCATACAAGTCACTTGATTGATAGATTGATTGTATTATATTTTCACTGAAGAGGCCAGATGTATTCAAGAGGATAGGGCTTTGAGAAGCCAATTATCTCCATGTGCCTCAGGTAAAACAGCATATCTAAAACAAGAGGCCCAAAAACTTCAAGACGTTGTGTTGCCAGAATTCTTTGGGTTCTCTGAGTGGGATCCGCCATTTTAAATGTAGCACTGTTTCTATTTTGGCTTTCCTAAATTTGAAACTTCTAGCCCAGCTGTCTTGAGACAGCTGGGTTAGAGTAAGTGCAAGCCTCCAGGGCACTGTGGAGCGCTGAGTGAGGTCGCTCCCACTAATCCTGGCACTGCTTTCAGGGCATGAGAGAAGCGCCAGGATTGGTTAGCCGAATTTCAGAATACAGTTCCAGTGGGTGTCAGCGTAAGAAGAGCTCCTGAGCCATGACATCATAAGGTAAGTTTTTCAAATTTTGTGAGCACATCCACCCTCCTCCCCCACCCGCCCAGTTGATGCCTGCTGCCACTGATAACTGGTAGATTTCCTTGTAACCAAATAGTGCAGATCTATAAGCCTTGATTCTCTCGCACATATTTAAATTAAATCTTATCTCGAGAGCAGCTGAGGATCCACCACATTATAATTGACCATATTCAGACTTACTGCCATTCTGGATACTTTGGCTCTGACACTTCTGGCCCATTTCATTTCAGTATTGGAAATTTCCAATGCGCAAAAGGTTGAGATTTTTAAATCATCTGCACAACAAAGTTTAACCCAAAACCGCAAACTTGATTTTTTGTGCAATTACTCGCCATTTGAAACAATGGGGAAAAGCAGAAATATGAATATAAAATCAGGTAAGATTTTCACGAAGTTCACCTTCTTGTTGTAGGTCAATGTCTGGACCAGGTCCATAGTTCCTGCAGGAGAAGTTTAGGAGCATCCGGGATCGGCCGGGAGCTCAGTGCTGAGGTTCTTGGAAGCTAGTGCGCAAAGATGAACGGGGCCACTTGAAAGTACATTGCACAGGAGAACTTACAAATAAGTCTGATGGGGCTCTCTCAAGGGAGTAGGTTGCAAAGACTTGGGAACCACAGGAACACAGCTAGTTGGTCGGGCCGGTGGGGCAAAGTGCAGAGCGAACAGGTCAGCTGGGCATCCTGCTTCTTGAAGTCCTTGTGGTGAGGAGCAGGCAACTAGGATAGGCACTCTCGAGACAGCTGGGCCACTCAGGAAGTGGGTGGTGTCTTCGTTGTCCCTCGACGGGTGCTTTCTTCTGGAATTTTGGGAGTCTGGTGTGGACCTTCTTGGTGTATTCCGTTGCGGGTCTGGTCTCTGGGTATTGGTACGCCACTGCTCCGGTTGGTCCTGGTGTCTCCAAACTTGGTGTGGAGACAGAACTGACCCTTCCAAGTTGTTGTGCCTTTTCTTGCTTAGGTGCTTTAAGGTCATTGGATGCAGCAAGTTGACAACCCAGACAACACTTGATCGGTGCTTGTGTTGTGCAGGGAGTGATATCTTCACTCCAATGGAGATTCTCTGTGATTTCTTGAAGGCTTGATGTGCTTTGGTGTTCTTGGAGTCCTTCCAGGGTCAGGATGACACAGCATGCAGCGATTGTCGAGGCCTTCAGACAGACAGGGTTTGGTACCATTTTTTTCTGCAGTAGGACTTCAGTTCTCGTGCAGCCGGTCTTCTTTGTCCTGTTCTTCTATTTAACATCAAATCTGATGTTGATGAATTTTGGGGCTTTCCAAGGAGAGACAGTTAGCCAGTGGGTGGCCTGCCTTTAGGGTGTCTACATCCTCTAGTAACCACTTCCTGTGGAAGGGGCATACCTTAGCCCTGATAGGTTGTTTCTCCCCCATCCCAAGGTGGTGGACTTTCAGGAGAGGGGATCACATTGTCTGCCCCACCCTAGGGGTGGTGTAGGCTAAGTGGGGACCCTCCTCCTACTCTAACTCATTTTCTGGCCTTTCCTTTCACCAAAAGTGGAGCAGGAAAGGGGATCTGGCTTCTCCCACTATCTGGAGGTTCCTGGGTTTAATTTTAAAGGAGGCATTGCCTTTGGATGTTTCTCACCCAGGAAGGCCATCCTGTCCTGGAGGAGGTGTGAACCACCTCCATCCTTAGCAGGCTTTGTCTCTGTCCTCCACAAGTGCTGGCTCTCAGCCCATGAGGTCAGAAGCATGTCTGGTGGTGGCAGATTGGCGAAAACAAGTCAGAGACCACACCAGTGCTTGGTCAGTTTTAAGTAAACCCTCTAAAAGGGTCTCCTGTGGGGATTTATTACCAAATCCAACACTGACATCAGTGAGGGTTTATTAAGTCAAGATGTTTCGTACCAAACAGCCTAGAAAGGAGTTAAGCCATCATGGAGCTAGGAAATTCGTTTTCACAAGTATCCAGTCCATGTACTTCTTATGGCTTCCCTGTGCACTTACAATATCTCAGAATAGACTTAGGGGCATATCTGTTCATGCTGTTATTCCCTCACATGGGATATAGTGCACCCTGCCTTTGGGCGAAAGGCCTGCAGTGGGAGTGACTTACCAATATATTATGCAGTGTGTGGGTGGCATGGCACACAGGGCTGTGTGACATGCTGACTCTTTTTCCTCTGCACCAGACATGCAGCCTACAATTCCAGAGTGGATAGCCTTGGTGAGGGGTCCCTGCGGTGGCACAACCAGTGCTGCAGTCCCAGAGTACCAGCTTCAGTACCCATGCACTAGGTAACAGGGGTACCATTTAGTAGAGACTTACAGGGGTAGCTGAAGTGGTGCCAATCATGGTACACTGTTTGGGAAAGAGACCTGGCACTGTGAACCTGCTTATCAGGGGCCTTGTGCATATACAGTTCGAAATCACACCAGGCAAAAAGTGGGGGTTAATGGTGCAAAAAGAGGCACTTTCCTATAGAAAGTAAATTCCTTCAAGTAGAAGCTGCCCACCAGACAGAGTGACTTTAAAATAATTGCCACAAGGTTCCTCCTCCACAGCCTCATTTGTCAAATTGAGGAAAGATATTATTTTTCTCAATGAAGATTCACTCGTATAACTAAGGAGGTTATCATCTTGGTAAACCCTTGCACTTCTACGCGGGGGTTTCAGTTGCCTTATAAATATTACTTACATATGTTTCCCAGACTTCCTCCGGAACCATACTCCTTAATATTCCACTTTCCTTCTTATAACCCTGCTGCACTAACTTCCAAAATGTTTTGTTATCTTTGCAGTTATAATTACACCTAGCATTTCCTCTCAATTTGCTTTATAATAGCCTTGCGTTTTTGCTTTTACCAAGGAACAAACTTCATCTTAGCCTTATGAAACTTTTCCCACTCCCCAGGGCCACTTAGGAACCCTTTATTGTGACTCAATTTCTGAAGTCTTTTTTTAAACTCTTGGCACTAACAGCCAAATCAAAGTTGCTTTAAAAAAAAAAAAATATTTAGAATAGGGCCCTCCCTTCTTAAGGTGGATGCATTACACTTCAGTCATCAGAGTCGGCAGTCCACCACCTCCACTACCGGTCGATTATGCCACTTTGAAACATCAGCCAAATCTTCATTGAAAAAACATTGGATTCTTTATAGCTGGCCAATAGTACCTTATACTTTTCGTATATACGTGTTGTTATACATTTGAGAAAGGAGATTTCTAAAGCGATCATAGTTTGCCTCTGTGAGGTAACAGAATAAAGTACTACTCTTAGCGACCAATGATGACTCCCCATGAATTCTAATACCCTAAAATTCTTGCACCGGTCAAAGACCCATGCTTGATTAAATATATAATCTAATGGGTACTTCTTATTACCATATCCATAAGTTTGTTCTGCAGGTTTATTACCCATAAAGTGGCCATTTAAAAAAACAAAACCTGATTCTGCTAAATATTTTATCTGCGTCTGAACCTTTCCTGATTGGGAATAATGTGGGATTATTGCCTCGGGTATTTTATATGCTTCGAGCATTTCGCCACCGGGGAAAGACGTTCAATACAGGCCCCTGCAATTAATATGGGAGAGGTTTGAGGCAATCCCCTCCAGATAAACAGAGTCTTTGCAAAAGTGCTGCCATTGCTTATCATTGTTAGAGTCCGAACCAAGGGTCGTTTACACATTAATCACAAGTAAAGGATCTATGTGCAGGAAGTGATCATACAAATTTAACAGACAAACCAGCACCCGATCACAACTGGTCTGAATGAACCTGCAAAATCTCACACATTTTGTAGAAAGTAAAGTTAAGAGAACCCCAGATGGGCGCCCAGCTCCCAGTATTGATGCCTTTTTCAAGAATTGCATAAAACAGCTTTGAATCAGTTTCTCACCAGATAACCATTTCTCCTGGAAGGAATTTTTTTCATTATCTCTTCATAACTTTGTAATAACAGCAGACCTACGTAAACGATCGACACCAAGGGCATTCCAGAAGTAAACACCCAGGTTATCTGTAGACCGAACTGCCTAGTCCACTTGTCCCAGCCAAGAGAGCTCATCCTCTTGGAGGGACCGTAAACATGCAAAATGATTTCTAGGTGGTGGAGTCTTTACTAACCTATCTATTGTACTCTTGGCTGCTGTCATCTGAAGACTTCCTCAAATATACCTCATTGACACCTTCCCCTCTTAAAACCAAACTAATTTGTTCTTCACTGAAACCGGAATGATTATTTAAGAGGGACTTCTTTACCAACGATTTCTCAATCTCACGCATAGGTTAAAATATGGTTAAGTTCTGTCTCAGCATTCTGTATTAAATTTACAACCAAGTTAGAGTAAAAAGTAACTTTTTTAAATTCTCTGCCATTTATCCTTTTCCAAAAAGTCACTTGCTCAATATCTCTTGATGTAAAATCACCAATGGAGGCACACTTTTAAAAAGCCCTCCGCAAATTTAATCTATTCGGTGGTTCCATTTGTTTGTTTTTTTCTGATAATTTGGCCATCTAGATACAAGTGGGTACTTTTCTGATCAAAGTTCTAAACTTTGGGCGATCCCTTTAAGGGTTCTTTGGTGCAAGTTCTAATAATAGAATCATGTCCAGAAGAAGATTGATGTATTCTCACTGCACTGGAGGCCCAGTTCCCCAAATATAATTTTTTGAATTTGATTTATTAAAGGGGACAAAACTGCTGAATGAACCCTGTCTACTACTTTGAGTAGCACACCCCAGAATACTAGAGACCGTGGGCGAAGGAGAGGAAGACTTTACCTTCCCTTCACAGAAGAGACATATTGCCTCTCAAATAGGGTCAGTTGACTGCGTCAATATAAAATCTGTACTAGGACCGAAACTATAGGCAGGATCCTTGATGACCAGGTCTGCAATCCTTACTTCCCTATGCTTACTGTGTAGGAGCTCAATCTTTTCCCCAGTATAATGTGCAATCCTCTGCAATTCATCTTTTTCCAAGTCCACTTCACCTCTTTGTCATATGTGTAAGAACATGAATGTTACAGAGCCTATGTACTAAAATGTGTCTATATTGTGTACATATGTAGGTGCATTTGTAAGCACACTGTAAATTGTGATGTGTATTTTAAGAACACTGAACTGTAATTTTGTAACTGACATGAAATCTGTGTGTACATATATATTTCCCTCAAATAGGATTTATTGCAACTGCCATCAGCCAGGTTGATGATTTAACCTGTGCTTTTATCAGTGATTGTAATGATTCAAGAAAAAAAATAGATAAACCTATTCTTTACATGCACACATGATGGAATACAACTGTCAAGATCTATCAAATGCAACTTTTTTATACAGATATAGAATTATATTTAATATTTGCAAATATTTTTATTTGAGTTCAGAAATTTCATTCCAATTAATGTGGGTAAACATTAACCATGACGGCCTGCTTTTACCCTTTCTCTCCAAACCTGCAATTGCTTATCGGCTTAAAAATGTTATTTAAGAATTTGGTATTGTTTTCAATGCAAGCCTAATAAATGGTGTAACTGTGATCACACTTCTTAAAACATGCTAATTTCTGTTGGCAATGTGGTCTTAAAAGTAGTGTTATATTTTCTGTCAGAACTCCGTGTTAGTTACTCTTACTGAAATTGTTATTGAAGTCTACTTTTCTTTAGTACACTGCAGAGTAAGGTATGCAATCATGATCTGAGGGTTTTGCTTCCCCTAATATCACGTCCAGTGGGTGACATGTAGCATCATGAAGACAGATGCACCTTAATCACATTAAGGGGGCAGCGAGCACACTGTCTGGCATACCTACACACAATACACCCAGATGCATTGTGGTAACTGCAGTATTGCAATACATGATAACACTCACTTTAGCAGAAAATCTCTAGTATCCACTTATGTTGGTGCGGCCAATGATGGGCATCTCTAGACACTTGTTTCAGGATATTTGTCCTTCTTCAATAGAGAGTAACCTTACCTTTTGGGTGCTTAAAATGCTGCTCAGTCTCCTCTGGTTTCAATACCACTCTCAGAGCACATGTGCACCTCAATGAGCTTTTTAGCCCAATAAATCAAAGAAGCCAATCACAGAAGCGAGCACAGAGCACAGTGCGTGGTATACCTGCACAGATTTAACCTGGATGAAATGTGGTATATCCAGTGCATGATGACACTCACTTTAATTAAAAAGTCTTTAGGATTCAACATTGTTAGTGCTGCTAATGTTGGGTGTCTCTAGACAATTGTTTTAGGATATTTGTCCTTTGTTAGAAAAGAATAACACGTTAATCTCTTCATCATCCCAAGAAATGGTTTTATCCAAAAGTTGTTGTCACAGTATAGTGTAATCTCCTAACATACATGCCTCGTCCACTAACCCTGATAACATAAACATAACATTAGCTGCATGAGCTATTCTAGGTTCATAGTTCAAAGTATAACGAGCATTGGCAAAACCAATAGATTGGTGTTGTCAGGATGTGTGAAGGTTCATTTTGCTTTCTTCTTACAAGCTTAAGTAATACAAATAAATTTAAAAAGCTAAAGATATACCACCATTTAAACATGACCAACAAATGATTACAATACAAATGTTTCATTTCAAAGCATTCACTTCATTGATCGGTTTTGACAATCTACACACGCAAATCTTCCCTACTCTAACCTCCACCGCTCCAATTTGCTCCGCCAATATGTCCCAGTCTAATCCAAAACAATCTTCCCCAATCCTATCTGCCCACTTCAGTCCATCACTCCGCCCCTCTTCAATGCTCCCCTCTTTAATCCGCCCCACTCCAATGCAGCCCACTCCAGTTCGACTCACTCTAATCCAAAACAATCTGCCCTACTCTAATTCGCCCCTTTCTAGTCTATCCCACTCCATTCCAAACCAATCTGCCCACTCCAATCCACCCACTTCAATATGCCCCACTCCAACAATCTGCTCCAATCCAAACCAATCTTCCACACTCCAATCCAGTACTGTCTGCCCTCTCTAATCCACCCCTCGCCAATCTGCCCCACTCCAGTCCAAAGCAACCTACCCATTTCAATCCAAAAGAATTGTCCCACTCCAATCCATCCCCTCCAATCCAAAACAATCTGCCGTACTCCAATCTTCCCCACTCCAACCGCCAACAATCTGCCCCACTCCAATCTAAAATAATCCTCTACACTCCAATTCACCCCAATCTAATCCAATTCACCTCACCTCAATCTAATTCACCCCACTTCAATCCCCCACACTGCAGTCCAATGCACCACACATGAATGAAATGCACTTCATTCCAGTTCAATTTAATTTACTTAGCTGCTGATGGAAATACCTGGAGTTTGTTGCCGTTTTACAGGGTGTGGTATCCCTGTCCACCTTTCAAAGCTGCTGTGGGAGAGACCACCGCCACTGATAACTCAAAGTCCCATAGTCCCTGCAGTGCTCCACAGGTAAAGTGGATCAACAACGCCTCTTAAGGTGCATTGTAGTCACGCAGTGCAGGACAAGCACGTGCAAAGCCTGGGCCAAGGGTGGGCCCGTCCTGAGCATGTCCTCAACAGGAAGTTAGGACAGGGCCACCCACCTTGGCTTTGCCGTTTTGCAGTACCAGTTAGTTGCCTGGTAGGACTCTGCATTTAACTTGTTTCTCTCCCGGCTGAATTCGGACATTGACATTGACATTGACTAAGACTCCTGGATTATAATCTTAAACTGAAACCTATTTGGTTTATAAAATTCAAATCGGCGCGGAACCTAAATGCGAGGCAGCTGGGTGAATATTTGGAATAGTTGGGATCCCTTTAAACATTGGTGGTGCAAGTCCATTATGAAAACCCACATTTTATATATTGAGGGGAATGCAAACGTTTAAACCTTATTTGCTGTTAGTGATAATCGCATAGAAAAGGGGATTGGGTGATTGGCCAAAAAGAAATACTACTTATTGTCCCTGAAACCCTGCACTATTTTTCACACCGCTATGATATTCTAGGAAAAAAGTGGAAAATTACAACCTGCTCCAGCAGGGTGGAGTAGGAGAAGGATTTCCACTCCCAAATGTTATCAATACAATCTAAAATGGGTAAGCGGAAGGCTACAGAGGGACTAGATAAAGGGAAAACATCCAAAATAAGGAAAAGTGAATTTTACCTTAGAAGAAATTGACGAGCTGATAGAAGAAGTAGAGTTGATACTAAATAATAAATGTAACCCAGCTAGAAAACACAAATCGAAAACACTGCATTTTATAGAAAATGTGAGCAAAGATCTCAGATAGAAAGCATCTCAAGATCAGGCGAAACAGAAGAAATCATTGAGAACCTGCCCTCTGAATTAGTTATTACACAGTCCGCACCTATGCCTCAACCCCCTCCCCCCCCACTCCCCCAGCGACCTAGAAGAGTTACAGACCACGAACGCTCTAACCCTAGAGGACCCGAAATGCTTTACTAGAGGCGAGGAGGCAACATCGATTATTACATTCTATTTTATTTTTCTAGCTGAAAAATTAGCACAATACAGTTATTGCATGATACGTCTGTGATAATTATACGTCTTTGATAAGAAGCAAGTCCCTTGATAACATAGCCACATTCCCTTCCCTCTGCCAGTACACATTTGAAAACAAGCACCACCCTCATTTCCACGTGTCTGTCATGTGGATGTTTGTGAGATCTGAAAACTACCTTGTGAGGCCGTTCGTGATGTTGCATACATCAGTCCTCAACTCTACCCAGCCATGGGAGTTCCTTGTGTTGTAGTCAATACGGAATGTTGTGTGTCATCCTCAATGTCCAACCAAAAGTACCTTCTGCATGGGTCCCAGATCCTGTGAAATTTTTGGGGATATCCCCTGCTGTGGTACGTTTGGTCGCCATATATAAGTCCATTCCTGTGTGGTGGGTTGTTCTGCCACACCCCCATCAGCGCTATATCCCTTTTAGCGACTACCAAACCCAATGAGGTGAAGATTAGATGTGCTCTAGTGACAACTACGTCAGTTGGTATCCCCAGTAGCACAAAACAGGGCTCTGCGGGTAGCGTCCCCCTTGGACGTCTCCCAGTAGCTTAAGTAACTGCGTCCAATACAATTGTATCTCGGGGCAGGCCCAGACCGTATGGATAAAGTTGCTGTTATCCCCATCGCAAGTCAGTCAAGAAGGTGAGTCAGCATGCCCCATTCTGTGTAGCTGATCTTGATCATAATATGTTTGATGTAGTATCTTAAGTTGAGTCAAATGAAGCCTCACATTTATGCCTACCTCTCTAGGGTACATTAGCTCCGCCTCCCAGTCTATGTCCTTCAGGAATTCCATCTCCCTCTCCCAGCGTGCTCTAAGCACCACTAGTCCAATCATAATATTCTTGTTGATAGTTTTAAAAGTAAAGGAGACTGCCTTGTGGGCTAATTCCTCTTGCAGAAGCCTACCTTCCAGAAGAGCGTATTCCGGGAGTTGGCCACTCGCAATAGTCTCTTTCTGCCAAGCATGGCGCAGTAGCACATACTTGAGAAATTGGTAGTCAGTCAGTTCATAATCCAGTTTGCACTTTGCCAATGTCTTGAGTTCACCGTTTTCTATGACATCTCCTACTGTGGAGATCCCTAGGAGATCCCAAGTCCCAAATTCTTTCAGCCTTCTGAGCCCCTTGAACCATGCCCCCTCCCAGAGTGGTGTGCTCTTTGTGACCCGAGCTGTCCAGCCCATAGTTTTAGTCGCCTTGACCATGCCGGCAAAATCACTAGAGTGGCGGGTAGCAGTCGGGATCTCCCTTTCCCTCCATAGAGATAATGTAGGTGGGTGTGGGGCATTATCTCCGTCCATTCGAGGCAGTACGTGGGGTGGAGTCTACTCTTATGGATCAATTCATTTATTGGTATCAAGTGAAAGTCCCAATATTAGGCTTCCATGCCTGGGAGTGCTATCCCTCCATTGTATGGATTGTGCTATAGTGTCTTGAACGCTATTCTAGGATGACCCCCTTGCCATAATAAGGTGCAGGTTTTGCTAGCGATTTCAGTGAAGGTAGCAGCTGGGAGCAGGTGGTAAGAGTTTTGAAGAGTGTAGAGCAGGTGGGGCAGGGTGATCATTTTAAAGAGTGCTGCCCATCTGAGCAAGGTACGGGAGGTCTTTCCATCTTTCAATGTCGGACTTCAAGTTATTCAGAATAACCTCCAGATTCTCCTTCCTGCACTTGTCAGGATGTGATGTAACAAAGATGCCCAGGTATTGGAAACCTTGTTGAACAACTCGCAGTTCCCCTGGCAGGGGCCAATCCGTCTGGGAGTCATTCGAGCAATAGAACGTCGACTTATTCCAATTGATTTTATTGCCAGAGTATTGACCATATTCAACTATTATGTCAAACAAGGCCGGTAAGGTCGTGGATGGGTGGGAAATCTTTAGTAGAATGTCGTCAGCGTACAGAGAAATTGTTTCTTCCTCAACGTCTGTGGGAGTACTGTGGAATACCTTGATATATGGATGGGATCTAACTGTGCAGGCCAGGAATTCGAGGGGCAGTGCAAAAAGTAGGGGCAACCCTGTCTTGTCGCTCTCTCTATAGGGAAGGGAATTAAACCTATGCCATTGACGCACTGTGGATACTGGTTGGGTGTAAAGAAGTGTCACCCAGCTTCGGAACTTCAGTCCGAACCTAAATCTGGACAAAGTGGCATCTAGAAACATCCAGTCGACAGCATCAAATGCTTTTTCAGCGTCCAGGGACAAGAACTCATGTGGACTGGTTTGGGTCTTCACCTTCATCAGCCAGTTGTGGGTCCGAAGACGATTAAGACGAGTAGAGTGACTGTAATGATTTCCAAGCAGGTTCCGCAGGAGCGTCAGGAATCCGGAGAGTAGTCCTCAGCCTTCCCCTACGGCTTTCCGACTCTATCAAACACTAGAGTATCGAATGGCTCGCCAGGGGAAAACAGGGAAACAAAACAAGGAAAGGTTGGAGAAGACAATAGAGCTTGGCTGTGAACTTCAAAATGGAGGCTTGATAACAGGTAGGCTGAAAAAGAAGAAATGTATTATTGTCTATCTTTGCTAACCACGACATAAATGTACACCATGTCTATAATACATATAAGGCCACTACATACCACAATTGTTCGTCTTGACTGTAGAACATATAGGAAGGGTAGAATAATGTGTTCGTGTTTCTATTGCAAAGAAGACAAAAGACAGTAAATAACTCTTTCTCACTCTATGCTGGTGAGTGCCAGTATTTAAGGTGTAATTCTCACTCTGTATTTCCTTGGAGTACACTGTGAGAACATCCACTTCTTCTGTAAATATGGATACGAGTTGGAGAGCCACTACCATGTACCTTGCATCAATATCTGTCAGACAATAATTACAATCAGGTCTTCACACAAAGTGGTTGCCAAATACAGAATAATGAAAGGCAGCGCACAGCGCTGTTACCAGGATTCTGTGCAGATGAGTTTGGATATACACCACACACTGGTCCACGCAAGAGCCCCAAAAAAAGTATATATGGTCCAGGGAGAGGTTAGAATGAAGAAGTGCACAGGTGAAGTCATCAACAAGTGAGGATTAATATACAATACGAAACGGGCAGTGCCCAGCCGGATGGTGGGGAGAATCCCGGCCGCCAGGCGAAGCACCAGGGAAATGGGGTAAGGACTCCGACTCTCTAAGGGAGCAATGAGGGCGACCAGCTGGATGGCGGAAATTAGACCCGGCCGCCGGGCGGAGCACCTAAGGAATGCAATGTAGATAGGAAGCTGCACCCAGCCGGATGGCGGGGAACGTCCGGCCGCCGGGCGAGGTACAAGGAGAGGGGGATACTTGGGAAAATAGTGCAAATACGGCCACAAGCGCATAAGAGGATGTCAGGATGGTAAAGACGTCGCTTCAACAGCTAATGCAGCCCGAACGGTACGGTGGAAAATGCCGCAAGCAAACCCCTTCACAAGGAAGGCAGGAATCCAAACGGAAGCGAAACAGATCAACGAAACCGGAAGTCAGGCAAGACAAGTTGGGACGGAACCCAAAACGGAAGGAGCTAGATGCAAGAACGTAAAGCGCCGTTCTGCTGTTCTGCGCATCTTATATAGAACTACTTTTAAAGCTATAGTGTCGGAGAGATGTTGCGGCATGACAGCACACTCCCCCCACAATGCACCCCTCTGGGTTTGGGCTTGTCAGGATGTTTCAGATGATACACACGTACCAGCCGAGGTGCATGAACATTAGAAGCTGGTTCCCATGTGCGCTCTTCAACTCCATAACCCTTCCAATGAATCAAGTACTGGAGGTTCTTCCCCACTCTACGGGAGTCCAGTATGGCCTCAACCTCATATTCCTCAGTATCTTGAATGGTTATAGGAGCGGGTTTCTTAGGCAGTCTAGTACCTGGTTCAATGAAGGGGGCAATTCCAATTTCATGGCCACTGGATTAATCATTTTTATCACCTTATAGGAACCTATACATTTGGGGTTGAACTTGCGTGGACCACCTAGCGCAATGTATCTCGTGGATAGCCACACTTCACCCCCTGGTGTGTATATAGTTTCTAAACCTCCTGTGTAAATTTGCCCCTTCCGTGTATCTCAGCCTCGTCATTTCTAAACTGTCTAATGTATTCTTATGTACCCTCTGTAGTCTCTCTACCCTATCAGTTGCTGCGGGAGTTGACCTGTCTGTAGGGATTCCTAAAGGCAACATCCTAGGGTGGTAACCATAAGAACAAAAGAAAGGGGTGGCATTAATAGAGGTGTGTGGGCTGTTGTTGTATGATATCTCAGCTAACCATACAAGTTTGTCCCGGTCTACTAGGGACTGCAAAACCTGATTCCTTATGTACTGTTCAAAGCATTAGTTGACTCTCTCCGTCTGCCCATCTGACTGAGGGTGGTGACTAGAGGACAATCTAACATCTGTCTGGAGCAAAGAACATAAACACCTCCAGAAATGCGATACAAATTGGGCCTCTCTATCGGAAACCAAGACGGAAGGGAAACCATGGAGTCGGACTATCTGTTGCATGAACGCAGATGCCAATTCAACAGCTGTAGGCAAACCCCCCAAAGGCACAAAGTGAGCCATTTTCGTGAATAGATCTACCACTACTAACAAGGTATTATTTTTCATCTTAGTGAGTGGCAGCTGCACTATAAAATCAAGAGATACTGTATGCCAAGGGCTTGGCGGGGAAGCTAAAGGCATGAGTAGGCCCACTGGGTTAAGGTGAGATACTTTGGTCTGAGCACACACATGACATGTTTTGACAAAGGATTCTATGTCTTTAAGCATAGTAGGCCACCAGAAACGGTCACGTACAGCTTTGGTTGTTTTCTTGATCCCTGGATGACCTGCCACGGGATGATTATGATACCACTTCATGACCTGTTCTTGCAACTCACGAGAGGGCAATACCACTCCCCCCTGTACACAAACATAACCTTCGTTAGTAGAGGTTTCTTGGGCACCTACTATAGCTTGCATATCTACTGTGGCCTGACTTTTCTTGACCTGATTCACGAAATCCTCTTCAGTCAGTATGCCCCCTATGATGTTTGCTCTGGGAATGATATAGATCTGTTCTATGGGTTCTGTAGGGTGTTCGAAACCCAGTCGGGTAGGGCATCTGCCTTGCCGTTTCTTTTCCCTGGTCTGTATTGGACGGAAACATCGAATTCGCGGAAGAATTGGGACCAGCGTAATTGTCTCATGGACAGAGCTTTAGCTGACTTGATGTATTGTAGGTTACGGTGGTCTGTATACACTACAGCAGGATATCTAGCGCCCAGTAGGTATTGCCTCCACTCCTCAAATGCTTTTTTGATTGCTAGGAACTCCTTATCTCCCACGGCGTAGTTGTATTCAGCAGGGGTACATTTATGTGAGTAGTAGGCTACTGGATGACACTCTCCTGACACAGGATTCACCTGAGACAGAACACCTCCCACTGCCACTCGGGAGGCGTCCACCTCCACCACAAAGGGTAGGGCTGGATCTGTATAACGGAAGATGGGGGCACTGGTAAAGGCCTTCTGAAGCAGCCGAAAGGCACAATCGGCCTCTGTGGACCATGAGAATGGGACCCCTTTTTTCAACAAGGCCGTGATGGGTGCCACCAGGGCTGAGAAGTTCTGAATAAATCGTCTGTAAAAATTGGCCAGACCCAGAAAACTCTGGATTTCCTTTACATTACGAGGAGCAGGCCATTAGAGAACGGCATCCACCTTAGTGGGATCCTTGCGGAGGCCCCAAGAAGATACAACATAACCCAAAAAGGGGACCTCTTGAGTATGGAACGTGCACTTTTCTAATTTGCAATACAAGTGGTTCTCTAGTAAACGCTCAAACACATTACGTATGTGATGTATATGTTCTGTCATAGAAGGGGAAAAAATCTGTAGATCATCTATATATGCTATCACATATACGTCAAGCATGTCTTTTAGCACTTCGTTTATAAAAAACTGAAACGCCGCTAGGGCATTACAAAGCCCAAAGGGCATCACAAGGTACTCAAAAAGTCCAAACTTGGTACAGAAGGCAGTTTTCCACTCGTCCCCCTCCTTGACACGTACAAGATGATAGGCCCCACGCAAGTCCAACTTGGTGAAGAATTGGGAATTGCTTACTCTGTCAAGGAAGGAGGCGATAAGAGGCAGAGGATAACGGTTCTTTATAGTGACATCGTTTAGCTTTCTGTAGTCGATGCAACAGCGAAGACCCCCTTCTCTTTTTGGGATGAAAAACAGAGATGAAGAAGCAGGGGAACGGGAAGGCCGAATAAAGCCTTTCTCAAGCATGATGTCCAAATAGTCTCTCAGATACACATTCTCTTTTTCTGTGAGAGCATAGACTCTGCTACATGGAATTCTTGCCCCTGTCTCAAGATCAATACGGCAGTCGTAGACCCTATGTGGACGAAGGACTTCGGCTTCCTTAGCATCAAAAACTGACTGTAAATCATGATAACAAGATGGCAAGTCCGAGACGATATCACTCTTTTTAATGCTGATGGGTACCTCATCAACTGCTGCCCCTAAGAGATGTGGACAAGTAACAGGGGGAAACGTTATAGTACAAGTTTCCCAATTTATATCAGGGTTATGGGACCTCAACCAAGGAATACCCAGGAGCACCGGAAATTGTGGAGAACAGATTAAATCAAACATGATATCTTCCTGATGATCGGGTTCTATCTTCATGTGCATTTGTACTGTGCGATGTGTTACAGCTCCAGAGATAAGAGAGCTGCCATCTATTGTGGTAACCTTACTCACTATCTCTTTTTTTGCTCAGGGTATCATATTTTCTTTTGCCCACTCCACATCCATATAGTTCCCAGATGCACCGGAATCTATCATTACTAAAACATGTAGTCCATTCTTTCCATGAGTCAGGTATGCAGACACATATAAATGATTAGTGGGGGTGGTGGTATAATCAGAGGAAGAGACTGTAAGGCCAGATCTACCTGGGATCCTCGTCTTACAAGATCCCAGGCTTCCTAGTTTCCTGAGTACTTTGATTGTGTAGGTTTGATAGGACATTCCTTTAGAAAGTGTTCTGCTTTGCCACAATACAAGCATAGCCTAAGTGTTCTTCTTCTCTGTCTCTCTTCAGGTGTTAGCGGACCTCTTACTATGCCTATCTGCATGTGCTCACTATCATCGCTAGTCTTCTCTGAAGTACTCTTTTTCTCCTTAATAGGGACATATCTGGCTTCGAACTTTCCTCTCTCTTTCTTCCTTTCTTGTATCCGGTGTTCTATTTTAACTACTAAATCAATAAGGTCTGTACAGGATGTAGGTAGGTCAACTATCTGTGAGAGGGCATCTTTTAGATCGTCTCTCAAACCCCTGTAGAACAATGCGCTGCGTTTCTCTTCAGGCCAGTTGAATTCAACCACCAATCTGCGGAATGATGTTATGTACGCAACGAGATCTTGATTCCCCTGTTTAAGGCTTAACAACTCAGTATCAGAGTAATGGGTATACATGTGCCTGTCAAACAGTTTACGGAATTCCCTCTTAAATGCTGTGTAACTATGCAATAGTGGGTCGTCTCTGTCAACCAAAGGTATGGCCCAATCAGCAGCAGATCCACTTAGAATACAAGATTACAAACGCTACTTTAGCCTGATCAGATGGAAAGCAACTAGCTTTTCAAGAAAAATGCACCTGGCATTGACTAAGGAATGCGGCGCATCGAGCTGCATCCCCAGCATACCTTTCAGGGGGTGCTAGAGGAATGGAAGGAGGAGTAGTGACCTGTACAACTGATGTCCCTCCACCCGCAGCCCCTGTGGTTTGTTGTCGTTGCAAAGTATCTACCCTGGTAATCAAAGCCTGTGTTTCTACCTGCAAATTTCCCAACATACCAGCTACATCTGCTAGGGAGACCGCTCCTAGATCCATGACGCTCGGGTAGAACACACCACGTGGGCTTTACGTTCTGTAATGGTTTCTAGCAGGTTCCGCAGGAGCGTCAGGAATCCGGAGAGTAGTCCTCAGCCTTCCCCTACGGCCTTCCGACTCTATCAAAAACTAGAGTATCTAATGGCTCCCAGGGGAAAACAGGGAAACAAAACAAGGAAAGGTTGGGGAAGACAATAGAGCTTGGCTGTGAACTTCAGAATGGATGCTTGATAACAGGTAGGCTGGAAAGGAAGAAATGTATTATTGTCTATCTTTGCTAATCACGACATAAATGTACACCATGTCTATAATACATATAAGACCACTACATACCACAACTGTTTGTCTGGACTGTAGAACATATAGGAAGGGTAGAATAATGTGTTCATGTTTCTATTGCAAAGAAGACAAAATACAGTAAATAACTCTTTCTCACTCTATGCTGGTGAGTGCCAGTATTTAAGGTGTAATTCTCACTCTGTATTTCCTTGGAGTACACTGGGAGAACATCCACTTCTTCTGTAAATATGGATACGAGTTGGAGAGCCACTACCATGTACCTTGCATCAATATCTGTCAGGCAATAATTACAATCAGGTCTTCACACAAAGTGGTTGCCAAATACAGAATAATGAAAGGCAGCGCACAGTGCTGTTACCGTGATTCTGTGCAGAGGAGTTTGTATATACACCACACACTGGTCCACGCAAGAGCCCCCAAAAAAGTATATGTGGTCCAGGGAGAGGGTGGAATGAAGAAGTGCACAGGTGAAGTCAGCAACAAGTGAGGATTATTATACAACACGAAACAGGCAGTGCCCAGCCGGATGGCAGGGAGAATCCCGGCCGCCGGGCGAAGCACCAGGGAAATGGGGTAAGGACTCTGACTCTCTAAGGGAGCAATGAGGCCGCCCAGCCGGATGGCGGAGATTAGACCCGGCCGCCGGGCGGAGCACCTAAGGAATGCAACGTAGATGGGAGGCTGTACCCAGCCGGATGGCGGGGAACGTCCCGGCCGCCGGGCGAGGTACAAGGAGAAGGGGATATTTGGGAAAATAGTGCAAATACGGCCACAAGCGCATAAGGGGACGTCAGGATGGAAAAGACGTCACTTCAACAGCTAATGCAGCCGGTACGGCATGGTGGAAGAGAGAGAAAGAGGGGTTGCAGCGGAGATCTTTGGGGAGAGAGTTCCAAATTGTAAGAGCGTTGCCAGAGAAAGCACGGGATTGGGTCTTTTGATATTTGAGTCTAGGAGGGATAAGGACAAGGGAGTTTGTGCTTCTCAGGGACCTGGAGCATCCTGCTTTGTGTAGTTTGTTTGAAAGGTAAGAAGGTGTGTTTTGGTGGAGAGCCTTGTGTGTGATGCAAGCGATTTTATAGGTGGATCTTCATTCTATTGGGAGCCAATTGAGGATCTTGAGGGTGGGGGAGATGTGATCAAATTTTTTACAGTCGGAGATGAGTCTTGCAGCTAGATTTAGGACAGATTTGATCGGAGCAAGGTGGATTTTAGGTGTGCCGGCCAGAGTTGCGTTACCATAGTCGATCCTATAAAGGACCAGGGATTGTACAACAAGCTTGAAGTCGACTGCTGGTATAAATGGTTTAATTTTCTTGAGTTGTAGAAGGGTGAAAAGGGCACTTTTTGCTGCATTTTTAATGTGGGGTATGAGATTGAGGTTCTGGTCAATACTGATGCCTAGGGATTTAACGGAATTAGAAGTGGAGAGTGAACAGTTAAGAGCTTTGATGTCATTGCCAGAGTTGGATGGGAAGGGAATTGTTTTGGGGGGAGAACAGTATGATTTCAGTTTTTTTCGGGTTAAGTTTGAGATGGTTCTGATGGAACCAGGTTTGAACTTTAGTCAAGGTGTCATTGAGGTGAAGTATGTCTTTGTGGGATTTGATCTTGTAGTATAGTTGGGTGTCATCGGCATAGAGATGGTAACTGATATTGGCTTGTTTGAGGATGAGCGTGAGTGGTTCCATGAACAAATTGAATAGGGTTGGGGAGAGGATGGATCCTTGAGGGACGCCGAGTGGAAGTTGGGGTTTAGAGAGGAAGTGGTTGAGCTTGATTTGTTGTGATCTGTTATGAAGGAATGAGGAGAGCCAATTTAAAACATTACCTTCAAGGCCAAATTGAACTTTAAGAATGTTGAGAAGGGTGCGGTGGTGTACAGTATCAAAAGCAGAAGAGAGGTCAAGGAGGATTAGTATTGAGGATTCCCCCTATCTAGTGAGCGATGGATGTCGTCAGTAATGTTTTGCAAAGCAGTTTCGGTACTACATCCTTTTCTGAAGCCAGATTGGAAAACATCAAGTAGATTGTAGGTGATGATGTGTTTATCTAATTGTAGTAGGACACAAGGTTGCTGAGGTCATTAGGGTCAGTCGTGGGATTTTTTAGAATAGGTGTGATTTGACCAAGTTGAAGAGAGGCGGGAACGCAGCCAGTGGAAAGAGAGGAGTTGATGATTTTGGTCCATATAGGTGCGATGATAGAATTAAGTTCTTGAACCAGGTGTGCGGGAAGAGGATCTTTGGAGTGGGAGGAAGGTTTGAGTTTGGTAATGATATTAGTGATCGTAGATTCAGATACTGGACTAAAGTCACTCCACGAGGCATTGTTTTTAGCCGGGGTGATGAGAGTAAATACCCAAAACAAGCAGATATACCTGTTGAATGTTTATATTAGACCAAGAGTAGCTAGTATGGAATCCCCAGTGATAGACATATTGGATAACTTTGTAAATTCTTTAGGGCAATAGTAATTATAAGTGGAGACTTCAATTGTCAGTTTGAGCCAGTTTTGGGCCTGGAAACTATTGTAGAGGATGAGGATATGGCAAGTGGTATTCTACCTCTGCAGGCCGATACCCCTGTTTCTTGTACAATTGCAGTAGGTCAATTGGTTCGGTTTGTCTGTGGGCAGGGACTGACGGTCTGTAAAGGCAGGCTGCCCTTGGATAGACCAAGTGCTCACACATTCAAAAGAGACACTACTATGAGTAGAAATGATTACATAATATCCAGTGCCTATTTATGAGCCAACTTAATCGATTTAAATTTAGAGGCAAGAGATGAGTGGTTACTTTCCACTGTGTCTAAAACTGGTGGGCACCCTCTACGAAACTTGGACCTTGGAATAAAATACAACAACTGAAATGTAATCCAACCGATAATCAGTAATAATCTTAGAGCACTAAAATGGTCATCTATTGTAGGTAATCCTGACAGACGTTCTAACTCCTTATACACATACTGACTTGTGTGAGATCCCTATTGTAGACATCCATTGCACTATGGCAGAGAAATTGCACCTGCTCTTGAATAAAATTCCTCGGGAACATGAGCTAGCAAACCCCATCAAATGTCCCACGTACGATCCCTGGTTTACAAAGGAATGTCGTAAAGCTAAGATTCAACTGCTAGAGGCTGTGAGGCCTAATGATATAGTATTAATATGGGACAGAAGAACAAAGTATAAGAAATTACTAGTACATTAAAAAAAAACTGGGATGACAGCATCTGGAAGGATCTGATTGACCACGCTGAAAATAAGGACCACGCAGCTTCTGGAAAATACTAGCCCAGGGTACAAAACTGGAAACACTAGCATGGATCTTTATCGGGTTCCAGGCATTTGCAGCAGACATTTTTCAGTATTATATTCTGATGCCAACCAATCAATATCTGACAATTTTGTGAAGAGTATATGCCCCATTGAAATTAGCTTGACTGAACCAAATATTGCTCCTTATTTCAGCCCAGATGATGCAATGGCAGCAATGGAAGCTGTCAAGCCAGGGAAAGCCCCAGGTCCTGATAGGATACCAGGGGATCTTTTGAGACATGATAAAGTGTGGGCACCTTATGTAACCCTACTCAGTAACACTGTGGCTGCAGGAGCACCAATACCGGGATCATGGAAAGGGGCTGAAATAATTCCTATTTTTAAGAAGGGCAAATGACAGGACCTCGCCAATTACAGGACATTAAGTCTAATAGACACCTTACAAAAGATCTTTGCAAAACGGATTCTAACCAAGCTCAATATTTGGATACAGGTAAATTATATCCTGTCTCAGTATCAAGCTGGGTTTAGAGTAAGAATAAGTACAATTGACCAGGTCTTTAAACTACTATGCGTAGCTTGGAAGTATACAAATCTAAAGGGAGGACATCTGTATATAGCATTTATAGACCTGAAGGCCTCTTTCAACCTTATCCCTAGAAACGCAGAGAGTCCCGACTATTTTGTGACCCAGATATTGCGGCTACATAAAGACTACTACCCAAAAGTCAGATGGGCACCTAGGGGTGAACTTACGGAGACAATCCTTATAAAAAGAGGAGTATGGCAGGGATGTGTACTGGCACCTACTCTTTTCTCACTAAATGTAAATTATGTTGTGAATCATCTCCACGGGTGAAAGCATGACTCCCCAAAGTTAGGAGGGGTGCCAGTGCCGGAGTTGCTTTTCACTTACAATACAATTCTAATATCACAAACACCAAAGGGACTACACAATCTATTAGACCACTTTAGTGAATTATGTGCCTTAAAAAGCCTTAAGATAAACTCAAAACTAAATACATGGCCATAAATCTACACAAATACAAAAGCTGGTTTAATGTGGCTGACTTTATCTAGGTAGTATACTGGGCACAGAATTGACATGGAAACCACACTTAAACAAATGCAAGGCTACCCTGCTCCAAAATTCCATGGCAATAAGAAAAGGCAGCAGAAAAGCATGTCAAAGGTAGTGTCCCCTGCCATGGAAGTTTATAAGTACAGGGCACAATCTGTAACCCTCTATGGAGTAGAAATCTGGGGGGGCTAACAATCGGAATATGCTTACAGTGGAGGAAAACAAATTCATAAGGAGGTTACTACATCTGCCAGTATGCACTCCCACGATCTCCACTATCCAGGGTATTAAAAGCAGGCATATAGAGCACCAAGCCACATTCAGACCTTTGCTATTCTGGGTCCGTTTGTGGACCATAGAAGAACTTTAAAGTTGCAAAGACGGGTTCATTGAGATACCAACACTTGATCACCAGACAACACTTCCATGGGCTTGACACATGCAAAGTTTGTTCTATAAAGTAGGCTTAAATTGTTTTTGGGATGTACCTAATGCACTAAAGACGCTCTCAAAAAAGAAAATGTGAAAAATACATTTTGGACATATATGCAAAATAGCATCCATCATTGCCCTAAAATAGTAAGGTTAATATCGCAGTTCCTATCAATTAAACCATTTCCCATTTTTGAACTATACTTGGATGAAGTTTTTTTTTTTAACCATCTTTATTAGCTTTTTACAAATTATTATCCCTAAACCCCCCTCCCCCCACCCGTGCTCCAAGCCTTTATACCAAAACAAAATCACAGCAGTTGAGCCTTGCAGCAATGAAGCGAAACAGACTTATACAAAAAACAAACAAGAACAAGAAAGGAAAAGGAAATAAAGAAGCATTAAGCCAAGTGTTCATTGGCCATCTCCATGGGATTCCAACCATTCCCTCAAAGATGGCAAACAGCCCTTTCAATATGGTACACTGAGATTAAATGGCCCAGCCAATGATTAAAAGATGGAGGAGCAGGATCCAACCAAGCTGTCGTTAAGCACAATCTGAACACTGCCATCACGATGAACAAAAGCATCAAGTGTGCCACCAAGGAGATTTCTTGTTCATTAACTTCTAAAATAATTAATTGCGATGTGACCGAAATCTTCAATTCGACCTTGGAAAATCATTTAGCTCCCATCCTAGGCTTGCTAACCCTGGACAATCTGCCAGCATATGAACTAAATCAACCCTAAACATTTGACAGCGGGGACAATTTGTGCCGCCAGCCCGCTCTCATTTGCTGATTTTTTCCGGAGTCAAATATAAATTAAATTAGGTCTTATAATGTTGGACCTGGAGGTTAGCGGATAGCAGCATCGATTGAGAAAGCTACAAAGAGAGGAGACTGCCCCTCTCCGTAACCTGACCACTTGCCTGCCAATGGGCCACATGTTTCCCAATATCATTCCCAGCCTGTTATTTAGCAGTTTGTAAATCTTCCCAATCGGGTGTCTTTTTCCTCTCATCAACTCCACCAACTCCACTTTATTTATCCCCCTCACCTCCACCCTTCTTCTTCCCAATAAAGTCCCTAATTAGCAAAAATTTGAAAAATTCATTATTTCTTAAAGAAAGTTTTTTTTCACATCATCAAATGTGGCAAAACCCTCTTCATCGAAAAAGTCTCTAAGGATACAAGGCCATTATTCTTCCCCATCGCTTGATGTATGAGTGGTGAAAGATATATGGTAGGAGGAGGTTATCTTGGAGGGGAGTGTAAAAACTGATCCGCCCAATCCTGAACTTCTTCTGAATACTAATCCAAACCTGAGCTGCATATCATAGGGTCTTGAATGTAACTTTTTCAAAATAGCTAAGTTCAAGCTGTTGAAACAGAGACCCACGAGCCGCCTCTCCAAGGATTAGCTCAAAACACGATAATATAGTACTGCCCATGTCCCTCTCTGACCTGCATCAAACAGTATTGGAGTAATTTGTTGAAGAGAGGAGGCCCAATAATACAACCTAAAATTTGGTAAAGCCCAGCCCCTTCTGTTCTCTTGACAAAGAAAGAAGCTTTAATGCCCTCCGTGGTCTAGCATAGGCCAATAGGAACCTCCCCATCATGCTGTCCAGCATCTTAAACCAAGTATTAATCACCTCCAACGAGATGGCTCTAAAAATATATAAGATTTTAAGGAGTCACATTATTTTTATAAGATTGCTCCTACCAAACAAAGTTAATCCAAAGGTATTCCATCTGTGTAGATCAGTTTTAGTTCTAGCTATTAATGGTCCCTGATTCCCTTCAACAATTTTATGTGTCTGCCGAAATCTTAACCCCCAGATAGACAACATCTGACAAAACCCGTGTACCCTCATAGCAAACAATATCATTAATGAGAATCTAGGTTTTGTCCCGGTTCAGTTTATAGCTCAAGATTCGGCCAAATCGACGAGCCTCTGCTTCAATCTGCTCAACCGCCGTAGTGGGGTCTGGAGTAACAATTGCAAAGAAATCGGCATATGCCAATATTTTAGTTTTCCAGCTCAGGGTGGAAATTGGCCTGATTAGAGTGCTGTCCTTAATTTGGTAAATCGGAAGATCTATATAAAGAGCAAAAAGCAGGGGAGAGCAGGGGCACCCCTGCCTTGTCCCCGCTGAATTTTTCCTATCTCGGATTCTCCACCCATTAATGCGATTTCAGCTGTAGGGTTAATGTATAACATTTTAATCCACCCAATGAATTCACGCCCCAATCCCTTCTTGTCTAAGATTGACAAAAGATAGGGCCAAGAAACCCTATCAAAGGCTTTCTCTGTATCCAATGACAACAATGCCATGAGCTCCCCTCAGATTTTAGCTACATCAAATAAGGTAATCACCCGCCGGGTGTGATCTGTAGGGCTTCGCTTTCCCATCCTTTGAACTATCCCCTGATGATCCTTGAGCAGAGTTGTCATCTGTAAACACCTCTCTAAGGCCGGACAGGTCTGAGTCATCTGTTAAGGAAAAGAATTTCATCGCAGGGGATCCCCCTCTCCGATTTATATCAGTTTGCTCTTGACTTTTTTGATATCATTGCTGGGGGCCTAGTTTGTTTCTAGTATCTTGCCCCTGGGCTCCTACCTCATTTAACACCACGTGGCTGCCTCCAACCCCTGCATCCCGGTCCCTCCAGTCCCCAGGATCACGACTGTTGAGAAAGATTGCTCCTGCATTCATTTTCAGGCCCTTTTTCTGCAGGGCATTTTAAGGAGCTAGGACCCTCCACCTTCTTATACCTTTCCACTGCTTTATCACCTGTGACCACAGGTATAATCAGCTCAGGATCGGAGCAAGATGGTCGCTTAGATGCTGCATTAGCTGCTCCCTGCTCCCGCCCCAGAGAGTTTACTCCGATGGTGGTGCCTACCTCGTTGCTTGGTCACACCAGTCTGCTTTTCCGGTGCCGGCTCTGTTTTCTCCCTCAACTGCTGCAAACTGTCATCAGGAGGAAAGCGGGTGTGCCTGGCGGGCTCCGCAGTGTTTGCTGGACTCTGAGGCATCCGAGGACCCGAAGCCCCAGAATGCCGCCGAAGGGAGCTAAACAAGCAAAGGAGAAGGCAGAGGTGGCGGGGAAGCTCCCAGCTCGGCCTGCTCCACCTGGTAAGAAGCTAGTATGCAAACCTGAGGAAACTGCAGGAACGGGGAATGGCAAGTTCCAGATGGGGATGGAAGCCTTGAATCCAGTGCAGACGGGTGCGCAAATAGCTGCAGGACAGGCAGCCCTCTATTTCAGGGATAATTTTGGGCAGACTGGGCGGTCAACCCCCGAGTGACCAGCGTAAATTGGCAGCATCGGCCTCATCACTAAGTCATTGTACATTAATTTTGAGGTCCTACAGGTTAAAAGTAACACATTCAAATGGTTGTGCAATAATAGTGGTGCCAGAGAGGCCACCTGTATCCTATGTTCACACAATGGAGAAAATTACTCCTATATAATATTCTTCTGTCCAGCGTAAGCCACACCAAGGAACACATGGATTAAACCCATTTGCCGCAATATGGGAATTGGGTCATAGTCAGGAGCTTTAAGATTTTTAAAAACTGATACATCCCAGAGAATTATTTTTAGTTTAAGTAGATATTTATTTGCTATAAACTTATTGCACAAGGGAAAAGGCATGACATTTCAATTTATTGTTGCCTGATTATAATACCAATTTTAGTTTTGTATTTTGATATGTATGTGGGCTGAATTAATACTAGCAATTGAATAATCTACCTTATCCCACTTGCACTTTAGTAACTAAAAATTATTTGAATGAATACCTTACTTATAATCGAATGACATAACAGCACTATAACTTGTATGCCACATTTTTATATTTTATATTTATAATTGATCAACTATAAATTTTAATTAATTAGATTGACACCTGAAATGTGTGTGCATTCCTGATGTTTACTTTATATGTATGAAATGAATAAATGTGTATCTTGTATGTGTTTTTTAAACCGAATAAAGATTTCTGAACTGAATTTACTCACTCCAGTCAAATCCACCTCACCTTAATCCAAATCATCCCACTCCCTTACCTATCCATCCCACTGCAGTCCACCCATTCCAATTGAAAACAATCTGCCCCACTACAATCCTCTCCGCTCCAATGAAAAGCAATCTGCCCCACACCAATTTGCCCCACTCCAATTAATCCTATTACAATCCAAAATATTTTGCCCCACTCCAATCTGCCCCAACCCAATAGAACAAAATCTGCTCCACTCCTTCTCCAAAACAATCTGCCTCACTCCAACCCAAAACAATCTGTCCACTCCAATCCAAAACAATCTGCCCCACTCCAATCTAGACCACTCCATTCCAAAGCAATCTGCCTCAATGGATTCTGCCCAACTCTAATCCAATACAGTATGCCCCCCTCCAGTCTACCCCAGTCCAATCCAAAGCAATATAGCCACTCCAATCTTTCCAATCCAAAACAATCTGCCCCACAGTAATGCAAAATAATCTGGCCTATTTTAATCTGCCCCATTCCAATCTGCCCTTCTCCAATCATCCCCACTCCAATTTTCCCCATCCAATTCACCCTATCCAAGTTGCCCCTTTCCAATATAATTAACCTCACCCCAATCCAATTCTCCCCACTCCAACCCACCACACACCAATCAGATCCACCCCACACCAATCCAATCCACCACAATCCCGCCCAATCTAATTTACCCCACTCCACTGCAATCCACCACACCCATTCCACCCTACTCTCCCAATTTACCTCACTCCATCTAAAACAATCGGCCCTACTCCAATCTGCCCTACTCTTATCCGCCCCACCCTAATCTGCCTCATTCTAATCCAAACAAATCTGCCTTCTCCAATCCAAAACAATATGCCCTTCTTCAATCCAAAACAATGTGCCCCACTCCAATCCAAAACAATCTGCCCCTCTTCATCCTGGCCACGCAAATCAATCCCACTACAATCCAAAACAGTCTGCCCCACTCCAATCTTCCCCACTGTAATCCACCCCACTGTAATCTGCCCCACCCCAATCTTCAACACTCTAATCCAAACCAATTTGCCCTCTCTAATTCAAAACAATGTGCCCCACTCCAATCCAAAACAATGTGCCCACTGCAATCCAAAGCAATCTGCCCTATTCCATTCTAAAACAATTTTCCCCACTCCAATCCAAAACAATTTGCCCCTCTTAAATCTGCCTCACTCCAATACAAAACAATCTGCTCACTCCAATCTGCCCCCACTCCAGTCCACCCCCCTCTCCAATCTGCTCTACTCCAATATGCTCCACTCTAATCTTTCCCACCACAATATGCCCCATTCTAATCCAAACCAATCTGCCCTCTCCAATCCAAACCAATATACCCTACTCCAATCCACAAAAATGTGCTTTACTTCAACCTGGCCACCCAAATCAATCCAACTACCATCGAAAACAGTCTGTCCCACTTAAATGTGCCCGCTCCATTCTGCCCTTCTCCAATGTGCAACACTGTAATCCACCCTACCCCAATCTTCCACACTCTAATCCAAACCAATCTGCTCTCTTCAATTCAAAACAATGTGTCCCACTCCAATCCAAAACAAATGTTCCTACTCCAATCCAAAACAATCTGCCCTATTCCAATCCAAAAAAATCTGCCCTATTCCAATCCAAACAATCTGCCCCACTCCAATCCAAAATAATCTGCCCCACTCCAATCTAAAACCATCAGCCCTCTTCAACCGTGGCCCGCCAAATCTACCCCACTCCAATCCAAAGCAGTCTGCACACTACAATATTCCCTACTCCAAACCAAAATAATCTGCCCCACTCCAATCTGTCGTACTAAAATCCAAAATAATCTACTCCACTCCAATCTGCCGCACTCCAGTCCAAAAGAATCTGTCCTGCTCCAATCCAAATAAACTGCCCCACTCAATACAAAACTGTTAGAACTGGCTATTTCTGGTAGGCTGAGGCTGACGCCAAAGCCAGGCAGAAACCACCATTCTAGTCAGGGCAAGGAAGTCACACGCCAAGATAACCTCTGCTCACCCCCTTGGTAGCTTGGCACAAGCAGTAAGGCTAAACTCGGAGGCAATGTGTAAAGCATTTGCGCCAGCGCACAACAGCAACAACATACTAGGCACACCACAGAAGAGACTCCACACAAGGTTATTATAAAAATAACTTTTGTATTGTAAAAACACATCAGATAAAATCACACATATACATGGTGCCAACTGGCACGGGCAATATTCACAGGGATTATGTACACAAGACAGGGCCACAAGGGCCACTGTCATAGTCAGATATAGAACTCCTAGATAAAATGTAGAATATCAAATCACTTTCTAGAATAAGAAATAATAAAACATAAAATGGTAATCACAAAGATAACAACCAGTAACCACTGGTAACAGGGACCAGGACCTTACTAGGACCACCTGTACTAAGAAAGAAGAACCACCTAAGTATCACACAGCATTAGGGGTCTAAGAAAGAATACATTACTCATGATGCAATAAACCTACATTCAGAGGAGTAGAAAAGACAACCACCTAAGAATAACCACATTTAGGGGTATAAACCAGAACACCTTACCCATGATGTATGAACACATTCAGAGGAGTAATAAGGAGAAACACATGATGACTAAACATTCAGAGGTGTTAAGAATAGAGCACATGATGCAATAAAATCACATTCAGGGGTGCAGCGCAAGAAGACACATGATGACTAAACATTCAGAGGTGCAGCGCATGGAAAGGAAGACACATGATGCAGTAACACATTCAGAGGTGTCAAGAGTAAAGCAATAGCGCAAAAATCACATGAGGCCTAAGAACCTTCAGAGGTGCAGGAATAACACATGATGCCAAAGATCACATTCAGAGGTGCAATAACCATACCATTGCGCAGACTCCCATAAGCCACCACCTGTGGCAGTCCCTAGGCCAAGGGCCTTGTTGGGGCTCAGACGCCCTGAGTCTCAGTGTCAGGGTTGCGCTGCCATGCAGCGCCAGTCTTAAAGTTCAAAAAGCCTAAACGTGGCAGGTGCCCACAAAGTGCTGGGCACCTGGGCATCGCAATAAAATAAACTGCGACAGGGTCCTCACTGACCCTTGGGCGCAAACTGCGCCATGCTGGAGCCACACAGGCTCTGGGACACATACACTGTGCACGTTGGAGCCACACAGGCTCTGGCCAACACTGGTCAAACGTTGGAGCCACACAGGCTCTTAAAAACATATGGCCCCTCTGAGCCACACAGGCTCTCTCAGCGTTGGGGCGACCCACTGCCATCCGGGGCCGCCCTGACTCTCCATTTACTTCACAGAATGCCCCCAGCGCCTCTCAGGGCACGAAATACAAAAAAATGGGGCGGGGAGCCTCTCCGGGCTCTGTGCACGTTGGGGCGACCCACTGCCAACCGGGGCCGCCCATGAAGCCTTCATGGCTTCCTTCTCGCACCCTGTGTAACGTTGGGGCGGCCCACTGCCATCTGGGGCCGCCCTTGAAGCCTTCGTGGCTTCTCTCTCTTGAGCGCGAGCTCGCGCTACAGCGGGGGAGGGGCGGACACCGACAACGTGTCCCGGCGCCCCTCCCCTGCTCTGCTCCACTCCGCCCGACCCCAGCCCAGACTCACCGGGCCTCGGGGCGGCTCCTCCGGACGGCGGCTCTTCTTCTGGCCAGCGCGGGGCTCCTCTTCCACCACGGAGCCCCGCCGGCCCGCTCCGCCGTTCTCGGTCGCTTCTCCTCTCGCCGGCCTCCTCTCGCTGCAGGGCTCCCTCCGCTCACGGGAGCCCTGCAGACCAGCCGCCATCACTCGTCCTTCTTCTCTCCCCCGGGCAGCTTCTCTCCTCTCGGGCTGCGGGGGCGGGACTTCCGGCCGGCCGCGCTGCGATTGGCCGGCCGGCCAAGCACTTCCGGGTCACCGCGGGCAGCGCGGCGGCCCGTTTTCAGTCAGGCAGGCTGGCAGGCAATAAAGATATCGGCGTGGGCAGCCGAAATTAAATAAAAGTCCAGAATAAGCGAGGTGGGCACTCGCCAAGGCGGGCAAAGCGCTCCTCAGCGCCATAATCAAAATAAAGCGCTCTAAAGCGCTATGGGGCAATAAAGCGCTCCCAAAGCGCTAGACACAAAGTACCAAGGTCCTTCCAGGAGTGCAGCTCCACCATGCACAAAGGTCTCAGAGAGTCTCAGGGGCAAAGCAAAGTCCCCCCCATCAGCCCAGCAAGGCAGAGGGGTCCCCCAGGAGTCCAGGAAAGTCCATCAGGTGCCCAGGGGCTGGGCAGAGCCAGGGATTCCCCTTAGCTCCAGCAGCAGCAGCCCCTGGCAGATTCAAGTTGAGAACAAGAACAATTTGGAAGGGGATACAACCCCTTTTTATACAGTGCAAAACCTTTGAAGTCCTTTGAAGCAGGCAGTGTGAGAACCAGCTGGACTGGTTTAGAGGGAAGTCCCCTTCAGTATCAGGGACAGAGGTGTCAGTCGCCCAGCGGGAGGTGGAGCCAGCTTTGTAGTTACACAGGAACAGCCCTTCACTATCAGGTGCCATCTCCTCCCACTTCCCTGGCAGCAGATGCTGCCTTTCATCCATGGGCTGACTCAGACAACCTCCTGGGCTCTCCAGCCCCTGTCATCCTCAAACCAGACAGTCAATCCACAAGCAGGCCCATGCACTCTGGGCCAGGCTCACCAGCCAATCACACGCTAGCACCAACTTACACAAATATGCCAACTTCCAAAAGTAGGACTTCTAGACTAGACACAGCCATGTCGCATACATCATTTTGCGGCATTCATTCTCACGAGTTCTCTCATACCAAACTCGCCCCTGCACTCCCCACGCATCAGGAACTACCATGGGCATACATATTCCCCATTCATTCCTATGGGAGGGCAGGTCACTCACCATTCATCCACAGAGAGCTCAAGCACTTTACACTGTACCACAGTGAAAAAGTGCGCAGAGGCCTAAAATCACAAATACCAGGTTCCATAAATAGGCTAGGAAAACGCAAAAAGTCTAGGGGTGAACCTGCCTAATGGGCCGGGTCCAACACAACCCCCTTCCAGCCAAAACGCAGGGTAGACCAATCACACCACTGATGGGCTTCACTGCTTTGGGCGACAAAACCACGGACACGGCCTTGCACAGCAGGGACACCGTCCAGTTTTTCGCCACTCTGAACCTACATGGTTTCCTCCAAATAATAACTCTCTGACTCAACTAGGGTACCCCACTGGTACACACTAGTCATCCACAGCCAAGACCAGGCCATAGGCCATCCAAATCACAGGTCCTAACTAATCCACAGAGTGGGGGGTAGTAACCCCTGGCACACAATAGCCATGCTCCACTCTCTCTCTCAGTGTAGCTACAACCACCACTGATCCAACAACCTAGGGACCATACCCTCAGGCTGACCAGAGGTCACGGGCAAGAATGCCCCACCCTACCTCTACTTCTGGGTTTCCGCACCCTCACAGAAAAGCACTTCACCAGAACACAATTCTCCTACCAGATCAGGACCTCACTCCATCACTGGTCTACCACCTGGAAACTATTTCACTTCTGCGGTACAAAGCACACAGCACAGTTCCTCTTCAAGCAGGTGGGGGGGACACAGCACACAGCAAAGCCCCCTTTCCTCTACCTTGGTGGAAACAACAAACTGCAGGTGAGCCCCAGAACACACAGCAAGGGCAGCCCCCTCAGTCTCTTCA
This sequence comes from Lissotriton vulgaris, assembly GCF_964263255.1. Classification (NCBI taxonomy): domain Eukaryota; kingdom Metazoa; phylum Chordata; class Amphibia; order Caudata; family Salamandridae; genus Lissotriton; species Lissotriton vulgaris. The sequence continues at coordinate 664,379,763 of NC_141697.1, forward strand.
GCTGATCCACTTTGGTAGAGATTCCTCTTGACCTAGAAGTTTCCTAATCTCCCAACCTAAGATCTAAACCCTCAGGTTACACCGGGGTCAGAAGTAAGGACACCGTCCCTCTGCACCCCCTTCCAGTTCCAGTATGTCTCAGGCTAGACAGAGCACACGCCAGCGGCGTATCAGCGACACATTATCCTCCATTACTCCTTCCAGGTCAGGCCACACCCCAACCTGGCTTTCCCCCCTCCTCGGGGAACGACCTCCAGAGGCCCCACAAATGGTCAAGCACTCTAGACGGTCAAATGCTCAGCGAGCCAGGACTTCTGCACCCTCCACTTAGGAGCGGTACTGCCCAACACTAGGACCGCCGGAGTTCTGGTTACAGACACTCCCCGTCCGCTAGACACAGGAAGATCCTCCTCAAATGACCTATGTACAGCTTAGGCCCCTGACCTGGCGCTCCCTTAAGGAACCCTCCAGGCCCTGAGATAGGGTTTCAGGCCAACGTGGGACACACCGTCCCACACTCACTCCGCCTCCACTGAGACAGGGCGTGAGCCCCTACACCCCTACCATACTACTGGGACCCCGCTGGGTTACACATGAACCTCTTCCCCTTTACAGGATCATCAGATACACAAGCCACTCCTTTTGGAACCACTCCCTAATGCCTCTGCAAGACATCTAGCACACCGCCAGACATCCACCTTCCTGTCCAGTGCCTCTGCAGGACCTCCTGCACACCACCAGAGGTACACCTCTCACGCAAGCTCTTTAACAAAAAGAAAACTCACACCAACTCCTCCAGTTCAGCACATCACTCAATCGCACACTCCCCCCCCTCGGACTGGTAAGGCAGTTACTACCACCCCTGATCACTCAACCTGACCACACGTGACACAGGTACCAAACTCTGGGAGCGGGGAATGGGAATTAACACACTGGACACATTAAAGCTGCCACCACTGGATCCTACCACACTGGGGAATCCAGACACACACACTACACTCAGGGAACAACCACCCTCCTGAGCTAGTCATTTCTCCTCACACTCCCTCTCTTCCATCTACCCACACAGGGACAGGATTTGGGATTGGACACGGGACCCAGCAAGGGATTCCTAATCTATGGGAACCTCCCCCCTCTAATGGCGTCCCGCCCTGTCACTTTCTCTCATCTGCCACTAAACATAAAGTGCAGAAACACATTTGAAAATGACACTCTTGAGGAAAAAAATCAAAAACAATAATCCCAAACATGTGACTATCTGAAAAAAACAATTGTAGAGTTTTGTAATGTAGCCAGTTGTCGCTATGGCACTGCGCAAACACAAGTCCAAAATCCGCACCGCTGACCAACAATGTTAGAACTGGCTATTTCTGGTAGGCTGAGGCTGACGCCAAAGCCAGGCAGAAACCACCATTCTAGTCAGGGCAAGGAAGTCACACGCCAAGATAACCTCTGCTCACCCCCTTGGTAGCTTGGCACAAGCAGTAAGGCTAAACTCGGAGGCAATGTGTAAAGCATTTGCGCCAGCGCACAACAGCAACAACATACTAGGCACACCACAGAAGAGACTCCACACAAGGTTATTATAAAAATAACTTTTGTATTGTAAAAACACATCAGATAAAATCACACATATACATGGTGCCAACTGGCACGGGCAATATTCACAGGGATTATGTACACAAGACAGGGCCACAAGGGCCACTGTCATAGTCAGATATAGAACTCCTAGATAAAATGTAGAATATCAAATCACTTTCTAGAATAAGAAATAATAAAACATAAAATGGTAATCACAAAGATAACAACCAGTAACCACTGGTAACAGGGACCAGGACCTTACTAGGACCACCTGTACTAAGAAAGAAGAACCACCTAAGTATCACACAGCATTAGGGGTCTAAGAAAGAATACATTACTCATGATGCAATAAACCTACATTCAGAGGAGTAGAAAAGACAACCACCTAAGAATAACCACATTTAGGGGTATAAACCAGAACACCTTACCCATGATGTATGAACACATTCAGAGGAGTAATAAGGAGAAACACATGATGACTAAACATTCAGAGGTGTTAAGAATAGAGCACATGATGCAATAAAATCACATTCAGGGGTGCAGCGCAAGAAGACACATGATGACTAAACATTCAGAGGTGCAGCGCATGGAAAGGAAGACACATGATGCAGTAACACATTCAGAGGTGTCAAGAGTAAAGCAATAGCGCAAAAATCACATGAGGCCTAAGAACCTTCAGAGGTGCAGGAATAACACATGATGCCAAAGATCACATTCAGAGGTGCAATAACCATACCATTGCGCAGACTCCCATAAGCCACCACCTGTGGCAGTCCCTAGGCCAAGGGCCTTGTTGGGGCTCAGACGCCCTGAGTCTCAGTGTCAGGGTTGCGCTGCCATGCAGCGCCAGTCTTAAAGTTCAAAAAGCCTAAACGTGGCAGGTGCCCACAAAGTGCTGGGCACCTGGGCATCGCAATAAAATAAACTGCGACAGGGTCCTCACTGACCCTTGGGCGCAAACTGCGCCATGCTGGAGCCACACAGGCTCTGGGACACATACACTGTGCACGTTGGAGCCACACAGGCTCTGGCCAACACTGGTCAAACGTTGGAGCCACACAGGCTCTTAAAAACATATGGCCCCTCTGAGCCACACAGGCTCTCTCAGCGTTGGGGCGACCCACTGCCATCCGGGGCCGCCCTGACTCTCCATTTACTTCACAGAATGCCCCCAGCGCCTCTCAGGGCACGAAATACAAAAAAATGGGGCGGGGAGCCTCTCCGGGCTCTGTGCACGTTGGGGCGACCCACTGCCAACCGGGGCCGCCCATGAAGCCTTCATGGCTTCCTTCTCGCACCCTGTGTAACGTTGGGGCGGCCCACTGCCATCTGGGGCCGCCCTTGAAGCCTTCGTGGCTTCTCTCTCTTGAGCGCGAGCTCGCGCTACAGCGGGGGAGGGGCGGACACCGACAACGTGTCCCGGCGCCCCTCCCCTGCTCTGCTCCACTCCGCCCGACCCCAGCCCAGACTCACCGGGCCTCGGGGCGGCTCCTCCGGACGGCGGCTCTTCTTCTGGCCAGCGCGGGGCTCCTCTTCCACCACGGAGCCCCGCCGGCCCGCTCCGCCGTTCTCGGTCGCTTCTCCTCTCGCCGGCCTCCTCTCGCTGCAGGGCTCCCTCCGCTCACGGGAGCCCTGCAGACCAGCCGCCATCACTCGTCCTTCTTCTCTCCCCCGGGCAGCTTCTCTCCTCTCGGGCTGCGGGGGCGGGACTTCCGGCCGGCCGCGCTGCGATTGGCCGGCCGGCCAAGCACTTCCGGGTCACCGCGGGCAGCGCGGCGGCCCGTTTTCAGTCAGGCAGGCTGGCAGGCAATAAAGATATCGGCGTGGGCAGCCGAAATTAAATAAAAGTCCAGAATAAGCGAGGTGGGCACTCGCCAAGGCGGGCAAAGCGCTCCTCAGCGCCATAATCAAAATAAAGCGCTCTAAAGCGCTATGGGGCAATAAAGCGCTCCCAAAGCGCTAGACACAAAGTACCAAGGTCCTTCCAGGAGTGCAGCTCCACCATGCTGCACAAAGGTCTCAGAGAGTCTCAGGGGCAAAGCAAAGTCCCCCCCATCAGCCCAGCAAGGCAGAGGGGTCCCCCAGGAGTCCAGGAAAGTCCATCAGGTGCCCAGGGGCTGGGCAGAGCCAGGGATTCCCCTTAGCTCCAGCAGCAGCAGCCCCTGGCAGATTCAAGTTGAGAACAAGAACAATTTGGAAGGGGATACAACCCCTTTTTATACAGTGCAAAACCTTTGAAGTCCTTTGAAGCAGGCAGTGTGAGAACCAGCTGGACTGGTTTAGAGGGAAGTCCCCTTCAGTATCAGGGACAGAGGTGTCAGTCGCCCAGCGGGAGGTGGAGCCAGCTTTGTAGTTACACAGGAACAGCCCTTCACTATCAGGTGCCATCTCCTCCCACTTCCCTGGCAGCAGATGCTGCCTTTCATCCATGGGCTGACTCAGACAACCTCCTGGGCTCTCCAGCCCCTGTCATCCTCAAACCAGACAGTCAATCCACAAGCAGGCCCATGCACTCTGGGCCAGGCTCACCAGCCAATCACACGCTAGCACCAACTTACACAAATATGCCAACTTCCAAAAGTAGGACTTCTAGACTAGACACAGCCATGTCGCATACATCATTTTGCGGCATTCATTCTCACGAGTTCTCTCATACCAAACTCGCCCCTGCACTCCCCACGCATCAGGAACTACCATGGGCATACATATTCCCCATTCATTCCTATGGGAGGGCAGGTCACTCACCATTCATCCACAGAGAGCTCAAGCACTTTACACTGTACCACAGTGAAAAAGTGCGCAGAGGCCTAAAATCACAAATACCAGGTTCCATAAATAGGCTAGGAAAACGCAAAAAGTCTAGGGGTGAACCTGCCTAATGGGCCGGGTCCAACAAAAACAATATGTACCACTCAATCCTAAAGAATCTGTCCCACTCAATACAAAACAATCTGCCCCACTGCAATCTGACCCACTCCAATCCATCCTACACCAATCCAAAACAATCTCCAGCATTCTAATCTGCTCCATTCTGATCCACTACACCCAATATGCTCACTCCAATCCAAAACAGTCCACCCTAATCCAATCGGTCCCACTCAAATATGCCCCACCCCAACCGCCCCACTCCAAACCAAAACAGTCTGCCTACTCCAATCTGCCCCACCCCAATCCAAAACAATCGGCCCCACTCAAATCTAAGACAATCCTCCCTACTCCAATCCACCACACTCCAATTTGTCCCACTGTAGTTCACCCCAATCCAATCCACCTCCCGCAATCTAATTCGCCCAACTCCAAGCCACCACAATCCACCCAACTCCAATCCGCCAAATCTAATTTAATCCACTCAATCCAATCCACCTCATCCGAATCCATCCAACCCCAATCAAAAACAATCTGCCTCACTCTATTCTGCCTCACTACAATCAGCCCCAATCAAATTGAAAACAATCTGCCCCACTCGAAATAGCCCCAGCGCAATCCAAAATAATCTGCCCCACTACAATCCAAAACAACCTGCCCCACTCTAATCTGCCCCTCTCCAATTCAACAGTCTGCCCCACTCCAATCTGTCTCAATGAAATCTGCCCTACTTCAGTCCACTCCACTCCAATCCAATACAGTCTGCCCCTCTCTAATCAGCCCCTTTCCAATTCACCCCACACTGATCCGAAACAATCTGCCAACACCAATCTACCCCACTCCAATCCAAAATAATCTTTCCCACTCCAATCTTCCTCACTCCAACCCAAAAACATATGATTCACTCCAATCTAAAGCAATCTGTCCCACTCAAATCCACCTTACACCACTGTACCCCTCAAATCCTTCCAATCCAATTCGCCCAACTCCAATTTGCCCCACTCCGAGTCTCCCTAATCCAATTTAATCCACCTCACCCCAATCCAATTCTCTCTACTCCAATCAACCCCACCCCAATCCAATTCAACCCACACCAATCCAATCCATCTCAATCCAGCCCCATCTATTTTACCCTGCTTCAATGCAGTCCACTTCAATATAATCCAATTTACCTGCTCTCTCCCCAATCAACACCACTACAATCTAAAACAATCTTCCCCTCTCCAATCAGTCCCACTGTAATTGAAAACAATCTGCCCGCTCCAGTCTGCCCCACTCCAATCCCCTCCTATCTGCCCAGTCCAATCAGCCTCACTCCATTCCAAAACAATTTTCCCCACTCCAGTCTATCCCACTCCAATCCAAAACAATCTACCCACTCCAATCTGCCCCACTTCAGTCCACCCCACTCCAACCTGCCCTATTCTAATCCAAACCAATCTGCCCTTTCCAATCCAAAACAATATGCCCTACTTCAATCCAAAACAAAGTGCTCCACTTCAACCTGGCCTCCCAAATTAATCCCACTACAATCCATAATAATCTGTCCCACTCCAATCTGCCCCACTTCATTCTGCCCTACTCCAATCTGCCCCACTGTAATCCACCCCACTCCAATTTTACACACTCTAATCCAAACCAATCTACACTCTCCAGATCAAAACAATGTGCCCCAATCCAAAACAATCTGCCCATTCCAATCCAAAGCACATTTCCCCACTCCAATCCACAACACTTTGCCCCATTACAATCCAAAACACTCTGCCCCACTCCGATCCAAAATAATCTGCCCCACTCCAATCTAAAACAATACACCCTCTTCAACCTGGCCACCCAAATCTACCCCACTACAATCCAGAGCAGTCTGCACACTACAATATTCCAAGTTGTTAGAAATGGGGTCTCTAGTTGGCAATCGCCTGCACCTTGTCCAAGTAGGGACCCTTCCTTCTAGTCCGGATCGGGGAGTTACACTCCAAAAATAACCCCTGCTAACCCCCTTGGTAGCTTGGCACAAGCAGTCAGGCTTATCTTAGAGGCAGTGTGTAAAGCATTTGCACATAACCAACAGTAACACCGTGGAAGCACTACAAAAAAGGACACCACACCAGTTTCAGAAAAATATCCAATATTTTTATATACTCAAAACAAGACCAAAAACTATAAAGAATCCTCAATACAGTACTTGAAATATAGGTACTTTGCACAATGTCTTCTAAACTGCAGAAATACCTCAAAAGCACAGTTCATATGAGTCTGTAGCTCCATCTGGGCTATCGCAATGCTGAAAAGAACAGAGCCTAACAGTTCCAGCCGACCGCATCGATACGGGCCAGGGAAAGCATGAACAGACACGGCAACAGTACCTTTCACCTTGCGGCTTACACGGGTGTGCGAGCCGGTCGTGGCAACCATCGAGAATGCATTGCAAAATGGAAGCAGTGCAGGGCGCGGTGTCCTCTCGATTCGGTGCAGGCAGCGGCTCGGTGGCGATTATCCAGACGGCGTCCGTGAGACTAAGGCTAACGGTGCAGTGTGAGACAGTGCTCAATGCGGTGCTGGCAGGTTGCTGTGCAGGCGACAGAGTCAGTTTGCAGAAGCTGGCGTTGGTCGGCCCAGACGGCTGTGTGGGATGAGGCGGTGCATTGTGAAACTCTACAAGCATTGCCCCCAACCACGGTGCGGTCACTGGTGTCGTCAGCAGCAGCGACAGCCTCGTGAGACAAAGATGGTGAAGTGAAGTGAGGCGGTGCGGACTGTGGTGCCCCAAGGTCACGGTGCAAGCAGCGGCTCGGTGGCGGTGACGTCGGTTGTCGGTGAGACCAGGGTTGCGGTGCGAGATACATACGGTGTGGTCTGCGGTGCTGTCAGGACACAGAGCCAGCGACTGAGTTGGTGATGGGTCGGTTGCGGTTCACTTCTCTGTGGCAACTAAAACAGTGGTACCAAAATCGGTACCTTCCCCACTCCAATCTACCCCACTCCAATCCGTTCCACACCAATCCAAAATATTCTGCTGCATTCTAATCTGCCCCGTTCTAATCCAACCCACCCAATCTGCTCACTCCAATCCAAAACAGTCTGCCCACTTCAATTCACCCCATTCCAATCAGCCCCACTGTATTCTACCCTACTCCAATCTGTCCCACTCAAATATGCCCCACCCCAATCTACCCCACTCCAATCTAGATTAGTCTGCCCACTCCAATCTGCCCAACTCCAATCCAAAACAATCGGCCCCACCCCAATCTAAAACCATCCTCTCCACTCCAATCCACCACACTCCAATTTGCTGCTCTGTACTTCACCCCAATCCAATTCACCCCACTCCAAGCCACCACAATCCACCCCAAACCAATCAAATCCACCCCACACCAATCCACCCAAATTCAGCCAAATCTAATTTACTCCACTCAATCCAATTCATCCCACCCGATCCACCCTACTCCAATACACCCCACTCCAATCCAAAGCAATTTGCCCCACTCTATTCTTTCCCTCTCCAGTTCAAAACAGTTTGCCCCACTCCAATCTGTCCCAATATAATCTCACCCTACTCCAATCCATTCCAATCCAATACAGTCTGCCCCTCTCTAATCTGCCCCTCTCCAATTCACCCCCCTCCCAAAACAATCGGTCCCACTCCAATCCCAAATAATCTTCCCCACTCCAATCTTCCTCACTCCAACTCAAAACAATATGACCCACTTCAATCTAAAACAATCTGTCCCACTTCAGTCGACCTTTCTCCACTGTAGGACTCTCAAATCCACCCTACTCCAAACCGCCCCACTCCAATACGCCCCACTCCAATCCGCCCCACTCCAATCCGCCCCACTCCAATCCGCCCCTCTCCAATCCGTCCCACTCCAATCCCCCCACTCTAATCCCCCCCACTCTAATCCTCCCCACTCTAATTCGCCCCACTCCAAATCTCCCTAATCCAATCCACCCCACCCCACTCCAATCTACCCCACACCAATCCAATCCACCTCAATCAAGCCCCATCTAATTGACCCTGCTCCAATCCAGCCCACCTCAACCTAATCCAATTCACCGCTCCCTCTCCAATCAACCACACTACAATCTAAAACAATCTGCCCTACTACAATCAGTCTCACTGCAAGGGAAAACAATCTGCCCACTCCAGTCTGCCCCACTCCAATCCACTCCTATCTGACCCACTCCAATCAGCCTCACTCCATCCCAAAACAATCTGCCCCACTCCAATCTAAAACAATCCGGCCACTCCAATCTGCCCCACTTAAGTCCACCCCACTCAAATTCAAAACAATCTACCCCACTCCTATGTGCCACACTCTAATCTGCCCCACCCCAATCCACCCCACCCTACACCAATCCAAACTAATCTGCCCACTCCAATCCACCCCACTTCAATATACCCCAATCCAAAACAATCTGCCCTATTCTAGTCAGTTCCATTCCAATCCACCCCACTCCAATGCAAAGCAATCTGCCCCACTCTAATACAAAGCAATCTGCCCCACTCCAATCTTAGGCAATCTGCCCACTCCAATCCAAAACAATCTACTCCACTCCACTCCCAAAACAATGTGCCCCACTCAATGAAAAACAATCTGCCCCACTCTAATCCAAAACAAGCTGTCCCACTCCAATACAAAATATTCTGCGCAATTCCAATCAAAAGCAATCTGCCTACTCCAATCCACAATATTTTGCCCACTTCAATCTGCCCAGCTCCAAACCAAAACAATCTGCCCCACACCAATCTTCCTCACTCCAATCCAAAACAATTTGCCCCACTCCAGTCTGCCACACTCCAGTCTGCCCACTCCAATCTGCCCCCTACAATTCACCACATTCCAATCCCATCCACCCCAATCCAATTCACACCACTCCAGTCACAATAATCCACACCACTCCAATCCAATCTACCCCACACCAATCTAATGCAACCTGATTCAATCTACCCACTCCAATCCAATCCACCCCACTCCAATTGAAAACTATCTGACCCACTCCAATTTGCTCCACTCCAACCCAAAACAATCCGCCCAATCCAAAACAATTCGCCCCACTGCAATCTGCCCTACTCCAGTCCACCCCCCTCACCCCAATCTAATCCACCCCGCCCAATCCAATACATCCCACTCCATTCCAGTCCGCACTGCACAATCCAATCCAGCCAAATCCAATATATCCCACTCCAATCCACCCCACCACACTCCAGTCCACCCTACCCCATCCATCTCAATCCAATCCACACCATCCCAGCCCAATCCAGTTCACCCCACCCATCCACCCAAATACAACCCACCCCACTCAATCCAATCAACCTCACTCCAATCTAATCTACCCCAATCCAATTTACCCTACTCCAATCTTCCCCACTCTGATCCATTCTGCTCCACTCCAGTGCACCCCACTACAGTCTATCACACCCTATTCCAATCTACCCCACTCCAGTCTAATCCACCCAATCCACCCTACTCCACTACAGTCCAATCAACCTCACTGTACTCCGGTCCCCCCTACTCTACTCCAATCCACCCCTCTCTACCCCAATGCAATTTACCCCAACCCAGGTCAGTCTACCCCACTCTACCCCAATCCATCCATCCCACCGCACTGTAATCCACCCCAGTCCGATCCACCCCACTCCAATCCAATCCACCACACTTCAATCCACCTCCTCAATTCCAGTCCAATAAACCCCTCTCCACTCCACCCTAATTCACCCCACCCCAAACTAATCTAATCCATTTCACTTCAACTCCCTTAATCCAATACACCTCACTCCATTGTAGTCAACCACATTTAAATCCAATCCGCCCCATCCAGTTCACCTACTCCAATTCACCCCACTCCACTCAATCCAACCCACTGTACCCCAACCTAATCCCCCCAATCCAATCCACCCCTCTCCCTTAATTCACTCCGACCCACTCCACCTTATTCCATTCCTCCACTCTATGCCACTCCACTTTACACCACTCCACTCTATGCCACTGTACTCTACAACACGCTCTGCCACTGAATGACTGAACTCTACTCCTTTCTACCCAACTCTGATTCTCTACTCTCCCTACTTCACTCTACAAAACTCAATTCCAACAAATCCAGTCTACTACACTACTCCCCCCACTCTGCCCCCCCCCACTCCACTCTAGGACACTCTATTCCACTAACTTTCAGCCATGCTCAACAGATGCCACACTGGTGTACGAGATGTCAAAAATACATTGCAAATTGGCTTTACCAATGCTTGTTTTTGTAGCAGGGGCTTCAGGGTGGGTGTTAAAGTAGAGGTGTGAGGGGCAGCCTTAGTGTGTGTCCCCCAGATATCTGTGCCCCCTAATGTAGTCCGTTTATTCTAATTTTGGCCCAGGAAGTGTGATTTTGTCCCATAAAGCCTCTACCATAAAGGAGTCGAGAAAGGGATAAATACTAGCTTCTAGCCAGTGCTAGAAGGATTTGATCCATATAACTTATGATGGGAAACCCAAAATGCTTAATTTTTTTCCGTTTGGATTCCATTTAACTTCCTTCTTGTCTCTGATATCCCTGATAAAGCTATGTTATTAGTATTCCCATGATTCATTCGCTTTAAGTCTGCTGGCTTTGATATCCCCCCCCTTAGTGGAAGAACACCCCTAAAATAAATGTATTTTGTGGTCAATAGAGATCACAATTGCGACACCTAGCTTGCCCTTGCGAACCTGACACTGCCTTTGTGACCCCTTGCCTTAGAGGTGGCAAAATTAGTTTCTGGAAGACGGGGGCAACTTGTCCTTACGGACGTAGATTGGGGCTCCAGTGTCCTTGTTTGCTGGCAATTTTTAATTACATATATAGTGAATGTTATACAAAATTATTCGCTATCAGTGTTGTTAGAAATGGGGGTCTCTAGTTGGCAGAGGTATGTACCTTTAACCAAGTAGGGGCCCTTGCTTCTAGTCAGGGAAAGGGGGGGTACACTCCTGGATAACCCCTACTCACCCGCTTGGTAGCTAGGCATGAGAAGACAGGCTTATCTCCGAGGCAAAGTGTAAAGCACTTGTGAACAAATACAGTAAAACAGTGAAAACACTACAAATGGACACCACACCAGTTAAAAAAAATAAGTAATCTTTACTTGACTTAACACAAGACAAAATGACAAAAATTCACAATAATGTAATCAAAAATAATACTTTAAAATGATAGAAATAGCTTAGTTCAATGTAGATGGTAAATGCAACACTTTACTCTCAAAGTACCTTGGATGCGTCACGCAATACAAAAAAAAGGGTCGCAGGGAAGGTGATGCGTCGGTTCCTTGCTTCGGGGGAGGTGATGCGTCGGTTCCTTGCTGCAGGGCAGGGGAGGTGATGCGTCTGTTCCTTACCGGAGAGGAGGTGATGCATTGTTTTTTTTTTACTGCGTTCTGGTTACGATGCGACAAGATGGTGCCGCAAAGCGACGATGTGGTGCGATGCGACAAAATTGCGTCTTTGATGCAAAGCAACAACGTGGATGCAATGCGTGCACGTCCAACGACCGCGCTGTGACTCAGTGAACTCTTGAGCCGCGACAGGCCCTGCGACATGCTTCTCTGGTGGTTTGACGGCGGCCTCTGTGGAGGCGACACGCTTCTTCGGTGATGCGAACAGCTTCATCGGTGATGTGGCAACCAACAGCTGTGGCGGCGACATACTACTTCGGCAATGCCAAAAGAACTGCTGCGGCGGCGACACACTTCTTCCTTGATGCGTCGCGCTTCCAGCTCCCAGCAACACGCTGTCTTCAGAGGGCCCAAAACAAGAGCAGGCACCTTACTGCAGGTAGAATTCCCAGCAAGGGAATTCAGGGGGAGCTGGTGGTGAAGTCTTTGTGACCCTGAGACTTCTGAACAGGAGGCAGGCTCAACTTCAAGCCCTTGGCGAGCTTCCTCATGAGAGTAAAAGTACACACAAAGTTACTTTTCTCCTTTCCTTGGTAATAAAGTAACCATTGCAGGCCAACCCCCCAAACAGCAACGGCACAGGGGCAGTCTCCTCCTTCAGCTTCCTTAGTTCTTCTCCTTGGCAAAGGTTTGTCTTGATTACCAGAAGTGATCTAAAGTTCTGGGGTCTGGGCCGAAATATTAATACTGCAAAGTCCTTTGTCCTCTGAAGGCAGAGTGTGTCTGTGCACAGCCAAAACCTGTTCTGTCCTCCTCGGTGCAGCTTCCTAGCAGGAGGTGGAGACAGCATTGTTTGAGAGCAGACCAGGCCTAGGAGCTGAAAGGAAATCTCCTCATCCTACTCTCTCTATTCTATGAGGGCTCAGGTCCGTGAAAGAAAATGTCTGCCATAATGTCTGCAGGTCCTATTCAGCCTAGCCCTTGCCCATCAGACTGCTGGAGCCAGGGCCCTCTCCAGCCCCCTGTCACTCACAACCCAGACATGGAATACACAAACCTAGCAGAGACATGCTGGGAGGTTATGCAAGAAAATACCTACTTTCTATAATTGGTATTTTCAAACACAGAATGTAAAAATCCCCCTCACTAAAATATGTATTTTAACATTCTGAGTTCAGGCATACTAAACTTTAATTTCTACCTAGTTCCCTGGATCAGTTAGGATTATAAGATGTTATAATCAAACTGCACACTCTGTCCTATGGGAACATGCCACGCACATCAGGGCATGTCCTACCGTTCACATATAATGTACCCTGCCCTTGGGACTACCTTCGAGGTGACTAATATGTAGAAAAAGGAAGGTTTATGGACTGGCAAGTGGATGCACTTACCAATTCGACATGGGAGTCCCAGACTGCACACAGGCTCAGCAATGGCAGGCCTGAGCCACACTTTACAAGCTGCTACTGTGGGTGGCACAATCAGTGCTGCAAGCCCACCAGCAGCATTTGATTTACAGGCCCTGGGCACACATAGTTAACTGTACTGGGGTCTGACAAGCAAATCAAATAAGCCAATCATGGAGTCACTAATCCAATACAACAAATTACAATAGGGAGCACTTGCACTTTGGCCCTGAATAGCAGTGGCAAAGTGCTCAAAGCATCTAGACCAGCAAAAACATAGGACTACGTAGGAGACAACAGTGAAAAAATTAAAGGGAGACACACGCCAGTGGTGCTAGGTCTAACACGTGTCCCCTCAAGCTGAAATGTGGGGAGAGCTACTCACCCCTTGGGAGTTCTCTTCACTAAGGCGGAAAAATCTGGACAGACCATCAGCATTGGCGTGTTCTGTGCCAGGGTGGTGTTCCACAGTGAAGTCCATTCCCTGTAGGGAAATGGACCACCTCAACAGCTTTGGATTCTCACCCCTCATCTGCATTAACCATCTGAGGGGCCTGTAGTCTATCTGAACCCGGAGGCGAGTCCCAAACAAGTATGGTCTCAACTTCTTCAGTGCCCATACCACAGCAAATGCCTCACGTTCAATTGCACTCCACTTCTGTTCCCTTGGAAGTAATCTCCTATTGATGAAGGCTACAAGTTGGTCTAGGCCCACCTCATTCATCTATGAAAGTACAGCCCCTACACCATGCTCTGAAGCGTCTGTCTGCACAATAAATTCTTTAGAGAAGTTGGGCGCCTGAGCATGGTCGCCGTGCACATGGCCGTCTTCAGGGCATCAAAAGCTTTCTGACAGGTGTCAGTCCAGTTCTCTTTTATTGGGCTGCTTCCTGGAAGTCAGCTCTGTCAAGGGTGCAACACTACTGCCCCTTGACAAACCTCCTGTAGTACCCAGTAAGCCCTAAAAGGCTCTCACCTCTATCTGGGTCTTGTGGGGGGGGGTTCCCAAGCTAGGATGGTATCAATCTTGAGCTGTAGGGGCGTCACCTGGCCACTCCCAACCTGGTGTCCCAAGTACAACACATAACCCTGCCCAATCTGGCACTTACTCGCCTTGATCGTGAGGCCTGCCTTCCACAGCGCCATCAACATTTCCCAGAGGTGGCTCAGATGTTCTTCCCAACTGGCGCTGAACACTGCAATGTCATCCAGGTAGGCGGCACTGAAATCTTCCAGTCCAGCCAACTCCTGGTTGACCAACCTCTGAAAGGTGGCAGGGGCATTCTTCATCCCAAAGGGCATAACCAGGAAATGGTAGTGCCCATTTGGTTTGGAGAATGCTGACCTCTCTTTTGCCCCATCAGTTAAGGCGATCTGCCAGTGCCCAGACATCAAATCAAACAACTGGGGTACTGGGCAGCCCCTAACCAATCGACGAGATCATCCGCTCTGGGGATGGGGTGCGCCTCAGTCCTGGTAACTGAATTGAGCCCTCAGCAGTCCACACAGAACCGGAGTCTGGTGTGGCACCCGGTGCGGCAGCCTTTGGGACCAAGACCACTGGGCTGGCCCAAGGACTGTTAGAGGACTCAATCACCTCTAATGCAAACATCTTGGAGACGTCCTCTTTGATGCAAGCTCTCACCCTGTCAGTCACTCTGTAAGTTTTGTGCTTAACAGGAGGACTGTCCATAGTGTCCACATCATGGACACAACAATCGGTGATACTGGGAGTCAGGGAGAATAGTTCAGAAAACTGCCCCAACAGTTGGGGAGAGTCATCCTGCTGCTCAGGGTGGAAGAGAGGTTTACACCATCCACTGACCGAACTTGCTCTGTCACAGACAGGAGGTCAGGAAGAGGCCTGGCAAGTCTGACAGGTCCTGCAATGAGTATCCGAACTCTTGTGCATTTGGGGCCAATAAAAGTGGGTGGCAAGCCTTTCAATGGTCTTGTCCTGCCCCAAATGTCCTGCTAAAGGTACATCATGAGCTGCCCCAGTAGGAAGGTTTTGAAGCGCTGGGGTACCACCAGCACACAGGCTGACCCAGGATCAGCAACCTTGGTTTTGCTTTGTTTTCCCCTCAGTTGGCAGGGTATGCCCAGATGTGGGTCCCTTGCTCACTTTGCAACTGGATTCAAGCCAGCCTGGCTGATTACGGCTGATTTTCCAGAAACCGGTCCCAGGATGCTTGTTTCCAGTCCAGGGAAGACATGGCTTGGCAGCTCCGGCTGGACTGTTCCCCTGAGGCACAAAGTCAGACTGATTTGCATATGGCCATGTCTGAACTGGGGTGTCGGAGTGAGCTAAAGAATGATGATGGATTAAACCAAGATCAGTTGACTGGGGGCGAGTGCTTGCATTGTCCAACACTCCGTCCATAATCCCCTTTGATTTTGTTTTGCTATACAGGAGACCATTCTCCCAGTAGATAGAGTGTGATCCAGACTGATCACCTGCTGCCTGGTTTATCGCCTGTTGCTGCAAACCCACAAGAGAAGAGCACTTTTTCTGCACCTCACAGAACTCTTTCCTGGAGAGTCCTCCTTCCTCCTGCCAATGGGTCAGCTCAGGAAGGTCCCCCAGTTCAGATACCTGCTCTCCTATAGGTTCCAGGGCATCCACCTCGAGATCTGCCTCCTCCTGGACTGTGGGAACATTGAGGGCTGGTTTCCCGTGCCCCCTGCCTCTTCTATTTAAGGCAGGCACCTGGGCCACTGTTTCAGGCTCCAGGTCCTCTTGAACACCCTTAGTGGTTGCCAGGGACCGGGAGGTCACACATGCCCACTCTGGCAAACCCAACATCTCCAAATGAGCACTTTGCTCCACCTTAGCCCAAGGGGAGCTCTCTAAATCATTGCCCAACAGACCGTCAACAGGCATCGTTGACCTCACAACTACTTGAAGAGTACCGGAGACCCCCCCACTCAAAAGGAACCTGAGCCACCTTGCAGTGGCTCTGTGTTGTCAGCGTCAACAACTGAGTAAAATACATTGGGGACCACCTGTTCTTCAGATACCAGCCAACAACTGACAGCTGTCGCACTGGCTCCGGTGTCTCTTAGAGCCTCCACTCTATGGCTATTGTTGGTCACCCTCTGCCTGTATTTTTTAGTGTTATCAGGCAGTTGGGTCCTGGGTACCAACTCACAGTCTCCTAAAGAGACTAGGGGCATTTCTGCGGGACCCCACCCACCTTGGGAACTCTTCTTCTCACCCAGGGCTACATTAGCCTTCTGCCGGGGTGGTGCATCAGTGGGTGATGTGGGTGCTTTCAGGGGAGACTTAGGATCCCAGAAGCAGTGACCCAGGTGACTACAATTATAACATTTCCTGGGCCCTTTTCGAACAGCCTTATCTGTCGGGCCCCTGACTTCTTCTCAGGGGAGGCTGGGAACCCTTCCCTTGGTTCCCTTGGGGACTACTTTGGGGCTCTTCCTGGAACTCCCTCTGTTTACCATTGTTCCCCCACTCTTCTGCTGGGGACCCTGCCCACCTTTGGCGAGGTCTCCTACATGACCCTTGTGGACCCGGGTACAAACCCAGCGTTCTTCCTCCTCAGCAAGCTTTCTAGGGTTTGTCAGCTTGCTATCAATAAGGTGGTAGAGTAGCTCTGGAAAACAATTATTGGACAAGTGCTCCCATGCAATCAAATTATAGAGCGCTTCGAAATCATTCACTATGCAACCCTTCACCCAACCATCCAATGCTCTGCCAAAGAAAGAAACTTATTCTCCCCATGTTCTTGACTCCAGTTTCTTACAATTCCTAAATCTTCGTCTATAAAGCTCTGGGGTCAACTCATACCTGGAAATTAATGCTTCCTTCATGTGGACATAGGAATTCTGATCCCCAGAGGGCAAATCTAACATGGTATTCCACCCATCACTGAGGAACTGCCCCCACAACCCTGCTCCCCAATCCTTCTCAGGAACCCAGTGGGAGGCCATAGATACCTCATTGGCCTTAAACCATTGCCCAATATCTTCATGCCTATAGAACTCCTTAATCACATCCTTGGGAATAAACACTCTTGTTTCTACTGGCACGGATGGTGCCCTGCCACCAGAGGGAGTCATTTCTAATCTCTTAGCCTTGAGCTCTAATTCCCTCAAAATTCTCTCATGCTCTAAATGCATCCCTTTTCCTCCAAGACCAACTTCTTATTTTCTAACTCCATTCCCCACCCAATTTGAGCTTGGCTAGCTCCATCTGATGCACCCTATCTCTTTCCCTGTCCTCCCACTCTACTGGGGACAGGCCCTTGGAAGAAACACTGCTACCTGGCCTGGAAGGTACCAGTGAGAAGTTAGCCTGGCATATGATGTCTACTAGTTCTAGTGGGCACCTTGCACCAGTCTCATCGACCCTTATTGATGGTGGTTGTAAAGTCAACCTTATAGAAAGCTATCCTAGTGGTAGCATGGACCAGCAGTCATCAGGCTAAGACTTCAGAGAGCATGTGAATTAAGTTGTTTTACCAATTATAATCCCTTGAGTACCAAATGAAAGGACATCACACAAGGTATATATCAAATATATATGTATTTAATCTAAATACAACCCCTCTGCACTCTTTATGAGGTCAGAGGTCAAAGTACAATACAAGAATCTCAATTAGCACACAATAAGTTGCACACAGTTATGCCCTAGGGGCCTCACAAACCATATACTAAAATAGTAGTATAAGAACGATGTGTGGAATAGAAAGCAGGCCTGGGGCCTGTGGAATCGCTGGGGCTACTCTAAACAACCAAAGGTTAGGAAGTAGGAGGCCCACGGGAGACACGTGCAGTGTCTAAACACAGACAGAGGATTACCATGGACTTTCTATAGGAAACGAAGAAGTTACAAAAGTACAATTTAAGGACACTTCCGGATGGACATGGATGGAACCCTTTTAAACTAGGACACTTCGAGAGTCAAGATCCACAGGAGCACCGAAGTACTCGTGTTACCTCACCCAGGGAAGCCGGGTGCTTAGGTTCCTTTTCGTGTCGGGTTTCGTCCTCGTTTTCGATGGAGAGCTGCAAAGAAGTGCTGCAGGCGACCAGAGGAAAAGTGTCTGGGTGGATCGAAGATCTGAAAAACCTTAAAGCAGAGGGGACAGAGTCTGGGTCACTAGCCAGTGACCAGGAAGGTACCGGGAAGGAAACAGGTGGATGTATGACGTTACTCCGCATACCGTTACAACTACCTACCATTACAACGCGACCATTACAACGCATACCATTACAACGCTAACAGCCTGATTCATGTACGGGCCGTTTTGCGTGGCCCTAATAGCGAATCATAGCGACTCGCTATTGAGGACACGCAAAACGGCATTCATGTAGGAATTGCTAAATCAATAGCGATTCCTACATGTTCTCTATTTGCGAGTAGCAATTTGCTACTCGCAAAAAAAGGAATTTCTCCCCATTCAATCCTATGGGCCAAAAGGCCCATAGGAATGAATGGGGAGTATCCCTTATTTGCGAGTAGCAATTTGCTACTCGCAAATCAGATAGCGATTTTAAGGGTGCCAGGGGTGTCCAAAGGACACCCTGTAGCACCCCTAAAATGCACATTTGAACAGGTGTTGCGCACACACATGTCCAAAGGACATGTGTGTGTGCAACATGCAACTTAGAAAAATGCTTTTAAAAGCCTTTTTCTATGTTTTTGCTATTTACCGAGAGGTCTGACCTCTCGGTAAATAGCGGCCCAATTTTGCTAAATCGCAATTTTTGCAAGTGTCATGAATAGCATTTAAGGAATCTCTAATAGAGATTCCTTAAATGCTAATCCTCGCATATTTGCTAATTCCTCATTAGCGATTTTAGCATTTGGGATTGTGAATCCCAAATGCCAAAATTGCACTCGCAAAAGGCAAGATTCTGAGAATCTTGCCCTTTGCGAGTGCAATTTTGCTTCATGAATCAGGCGGATAGCGCTTTGGGGTGCTGGATAGTGGTAAGTATAATTTACTATTCTAACTCCAGTCCCCGTGGACCCTAGGGAAGGTGTTGGATAGTAAATTATACTTATTCCCTATCCTAGAGCGCCCCCCCAGCGCAATGCGTGGTAATGGTATGCGGAGTAAAAGTCGCGTTGTAATGGTAGTGCGGAGTAAAAAATGCGTTGTAACAGGTGCATACCAAACAGGGGATATTGGGTGATTTCAGGTGAAGAAGTCGAGCTTGTCTCTTCAGCCACAAGGTCCAGGAGGCATCGACGATGACCAGGCGCTGGATTCGAGTTGTCCCACAAAGGATCTAGTTGATTGGGGTGTCGGTATCTGGATTGGACCTAACAAGCCTTGTTGTAAGGAAAAGTCTTCAGGGGGCTCACTAGCCAACGGGCAAGGAACCAGGAAGACGCGTCGTGATCAAATGCAAAAGCAAGGCCCACGGGACACTAGTGGAGTGTGGGGGTCTGTGCTTCGGTGCAAATGGTGCCTGGGGGCTGGGGCTTCTCATACCCCAATGCACAACTGCAAGGGTACCTTGGGAGTCGATGCAGTTAGTAAAATGCAGGATGTCCAGGAGTTCCTGTCCCACGTCTCTTGTGTCCACCACGTGTCTCAGCTTTGCTGTGAATGTGGGTCAGAGTCAGAGATGTTTGGAAATCTATGTCCTGTGTCGCCGATTCTTCGGGATCCGGCAAGAGCCTCGAAAATGCTGACCGGCAAATTTGCTGTTGGCGCCTGTTTGAACAGGCTGGTCACTCTTTGACCACAAGGGAGATGTCTTCCATTTTCCATTTGAAATGGAAGGTCGAAGGTAAAGGATAGGTCTTACAGATATTCGTCCAGGGTAATCTGAAGTCCTAGGGACACAGCTCCTATACTTATACTAAGTTTGGGGGCTGGACTACCTGGCTAGGTCCATCCTATGGGTGGACCAGGAGAGGGGGTGGTTACACCCCCTTTTCTTTGTCCAGTTTCTCACCAGAGCTGGGTCTGTGTGCCCTAGCAACCAGTTTGGACTGGACTATGCATGAATCACCTTGTGTGCCCCAGGCAGTGTCTGGAAAGCATTCACTGAATGCAGCCCTCCCTGCCCCAATACACTAAAGCCTGTCTGCGGAGGTGCTAGCACCTCCCTGGACAGGAAACCTATTGTCCAAGCATTCCCTGCCGCAGTTTCGTCCAGCAGCAGGAGGTCAGACTCGTGTCTGGGGCGGCAGCATCCATTTTGTGATGCTGGGGCTCTGTTTAACTTTAACCGGGTTTAACAGTAACTACAGGTCTTCTCCCTCTAGAAGGGTAGAATGCTACCCCGGGTGGGGTGGGGGGGTAGTATTCCAAAGTGCTTGACACCTTACACACCATGTTTTGATAAAGCCAATCCAAAGTTAGCATTAACCGCGAGGATTATAATGCACTTAAGAGTATATGGTATGGCTATATCATAGAACCGCTATAAGGAGATGGTTCTGAAAGTTGCAGAGGAGCTCAGCTCATGCTAGGGCACCCTCTCACATAAAACCAAGCACTATGCCTCCAGGATTGTCGAGGCCTACCATAGGAGTGGCTTATAGGTGTATATGTGTCTATATATATATATATATATATATATATATATAGATATAGATATAGTTATACTATAACTAAGTAAGGGGTGATTACACCACCTTACCCAGGCTGTGTGAACAGACCTGTGGTGTCAGTTTGGAGGGCCAGCCAGGGGTGGCTTAATACATGCTCAAGCCCCTGGTAGGCCTTGGATGCACCTATTCCCTGGGTACCTATGGTACACTATACAGGGACTCGCAGAGGTGACCCAATACCCATTCTGGTATGTACCTAAAGTACATAGTTACAATTTAGAGAGAGAACAGCTAGGCTTTGGTCCTGATTAGCAGGGCCACACCCAGACTAAATTCGAAAAACCAGAGAATCACAGCAAAAAGTGGGGGTAACCATAGGAAGCAGACCCTACTCTCCTACAGTACCCTCTCCCTGGTCAGACCAAATTGCCCATCTTGCTGCCCATCTGTATTCTCTGCCTCTTCTCCAGGTTCTTCCGTATGCTCAATGGCTTTTCTAGCTTCCAACATGGCCCTCAGCGCCTTTTGGAATTCCTCCTTCCTGGAGAGGGCTTTCATTGAGATATTAAACTTTTTACAGATGGTCTTCAGCTGTGGCACAATGTAAAACATCAACCTTTATTTCCTCAAAATATAAATCTTCAGGTGCAATGGATGCTGCTTTACTCATGGTGAAAGGAAATTGGCAAATCTCAACAAAAATAGAAGTCCCAAGAAAAAAAATTCTACCAAAAAGTAAGTGGTCACGTTATGGTCTGCACTCACTAGTAGTGTACGCCAATCGCTGTATATTAATCACAAATGCAAGTCCAAATCCTCACCGCTGACCACCAATTTTAAAAATGGGGGTCTCTAGTTGGCAGAGGTAGGTAACTTCGACCAAGTAGGGGCCCTTGCTTCTAGTCAAGGAAAGGGGAGTACACTCCTGGATAACCCCTGCTCACCCCTTGGTAGCTTGGCATGAGCAGACAGGTTAATCTCAAAGGCAGTGTGTAAAGCACTTGTGAACACAAACAGTAATACAGTGAAAACACTACAAATGGACACCACACCAGATTAGAAAAATAAGTAATCTTTACTAGACTTAACACAAGACCAAACGATAAAAATCCACAATACTGTAATCAGAAATAATACTTTAAAATGACAGAAATAGCTTAGTTCAATGTAGATTGTAAATGCAACACTTTACTCCCAAAGTACCTTGGATGTGTCATGCAATACAAACAAAATGGTTGCAGGGAAGGTGATGCGTCGGTTCCTTGCTTCGTGGGAGGTGAGGTGTTGGTTCCTTACTGCCTCGCTGGGGAGGTGATGCATCCGTTCCTTACTGGAGAGGAGGTTTTGTGTCAGTTTCTTACTGTGTTCCGGTTACAATGCGACAAGATGGCGCCTCGATGCAATGTGACGATCCGGTATGATGCGACAAAATTGCGTCTTTAATGCGATGCATCAACGTGGATGCAACGCGTGCATGCCTGACAGCCGTGAAGTGACTCGGTGAACTCTTGAGCTGCAACAGGGACTGCAACACTCTTCTCCGGTGATGCAACGGCGCCCTCTGTGGCCGTGACACGCTTCTTTGGTGATGCGACGGCAACTGCTGCGGCGGCGACACGCTTCTACCTTGAGGGGTCGCCCTTCCAGCGATACGCAGTCTTCAGCGGGCCCAAAACAAGAGCAGGCACCTCACTGCAGGTAGAATTCCCAGCAAGGGAATTCAGGGGAGCTGGTAGAGAAGTATTTGTGACCCTGAGACTTCTGAACAGGAGGCAAGCTCAGATTCAAGCCCTTGGAGAGCTTCCTCAAGATATTGGAAGTACACACAAAGTTCCTTTTCTCCTTTCCTTGGCAGTAAAGTAACCACTACAGGCCAAACACAAACAGCAACAGCACAGGGGCAGTCTCCTCCTTCAGCTTCCTTGGTTCTTCTCCTTGGCAAATGTTAGACCTGGCACCATTGGTGTGGGTCTCCCTTTCATTGTTAGCTGTTGCCTCCTGTATTTTTGCTATATTTCTGCTGGTCCAGATGCTTTGGGCCCTTTGCCACTGCTATTTAGTGCCAAAGTGCAAGTGCCCCCTATTGTAAATTGATGTACTAGATTAGTGACTCCACAAATGGCTTATTTGATTTACTTGTCAGACCCTAGTACAGTGCACCATGTGTGCCCAGGACCTGCAAATCAAATGCGGCTGGTGGGCTTGCAGCACTGGTTGTTCCCCCACAGAAGCAGCCTGTAAAATGTGACTCAAACCTGCCATTACAGAGCCTGTGTGCAGTCTGGGACCGCCATGTCGACTTGGCAAGTGCACCCACTTGCCAGTCTCTAAACCTTTCCTTTTCTACATATTAGTTACCCCTAAGGTAGGCCCAAGGGCAGGGTGTGTTGTATATAAAAGGTAGGACATGCCCTGATGTGTGTGGCATGTCCTGATAGTGAATTACAGACAATTTTGTTTTTCACTATTGCAAGGCTATCTGTTTCCATCGGCCAGAATGGGCAGTTGATTATAACATCTTCTAATCATAACTGACCCAGGGAACCAAATAGGAAAATAAAGTTTAGTATGTCTAAACTCAGAATGTTCAAATACATCTTATAGTGTGGGTGATTTTTACATTCTGTGTTTGAAAATACCACTTTTAGAAAGTAGGTATTTTCTTACCTAACCATACAGCATGCCTCTGCTAGGTTTGTGTATTCCCTGTCTGGGGTCTGACAGGGGTCTGGAGAGGGTCTTGGCTCCAGCAGACTGATGGGGCAGGGCTGAATAGGGCCTGCATTGAATAGAGAGTAGGGGGAGGAGATTTCCTTTTACCGACCTGAGCACTCATAGACTAGAGAGTAGGGGGAGGAGTTTTCCTTTCAGCTGCCTGGGCCAGGTCTGCTCTCAGACAATGCTGTTTCCACCTCCTGCCAGGAAGCTGCACAGAACTGGTTTTGGCTGGGCACTTGCACCCTATGCCTTCAGAGGACAAATGATTTACTGGTATAAATATTGGGGCCCAGACCCAGAACTTTAGATCACCTCTGGGATTACAGACAAACCTTTGCCTCGGAGAAGAACCAAGAAAGCTGAAGGAGGAGACTGCCCCTTTGCTGTGCTATTTCTGTGGTTGGGCTGCAGTGGTTACTTCATTTGCCAAGGAAAGGGTAAAATGACTTTTGTGAACTTTTTATAATCTTGAAGAAGAATCTCCAAGGGCTTGAATTGTGCTTGCCTCCTGCCTGAAGTCTCAGGATGCAAGACTTCACCACCAGCTCCCCTGAATTCCCTTGCTGGGTATTCTACCTGCAGAGAGGTGCCTACTTTTGTTTGGACCCTCTGAGAAGACTGTGTGTCGCTGGGAGCTGGAAGCGAGACATAAAGGGGAGAAGCGTGTTGCACTGCAGCAGTTGCCGTCACATCGCCGAAGAAGCGTGCCACCACCGCAGCTGCTCACCGTCGCATTACCGGCAAAGCGCTTCGCATCACCGGAGAAGCGTGTCTCTACCGCAGAGGTTGCCGTCACATCATTGGAGAAGCGTGTCGCAGCTCAGAAGTTACCGAGCTCGCATCAAGGCCGTCGGGCATGCACGCATCGCATCCAACGTTGTCGCATTGCACCGGATCGTCACAGCACATTGAGGCCCCATCAAGAAACGTCACATCAACTCCCCACACAGTAAGGAAGGGAGCCTCAACTCCCCTGCACAGCAGTAAAGAACCAACGCATCCACTCCCCTGAGTGTAAGGAATGACGCATCAACTTCCCTGCAACCCTTTTTGTTTGCATTGAGTGACACATCTGAGGTACTTTGGGAGTAAAGTGTCCCATTTACCATCTACATTGAACTAAGCTACTTTCTACAATTTTAAAGTCTATTTTTGATTACAGTATTGTGGATTTTTGTTGTTTGGTCTTTTGTTAATTCTAGTAAAGATTACTTATTTTTCTAAACTGGTATGGTGTCCATTTGTAGTGTTTTCACTGTATTACTATATGTGTTCAAAAATGCTTTACACACTGCCTCTGAGATAAGCTTGTCTGCTCGTGCCTAGCTACCAAGGGGGTGAGCAGTGGTTATCCAGAAGTGTACACCCCTTTCCCTGACTAGAAGCAAGGGCCCCTACTTGGTCGAAGGCACCTACCTCTGCCAACTAGAGACCCCTAATTCTAACAGCAAAGGTTTGTCTTGATTCCCAGAAGTCTCTTTTTCCTGTTGTAGGAGTATAGAGAGGTGTACTCCATGGTTCCTTGCTCCTTTAGTTACTACCCATACATTATATTGTCAGGTGCGGATTGCTATTGCCCAAACCCTCCAATCTGTTGATTTTTTTTGTTTCGTACCATGTTTACAATCGTAATAAAGTTCTGGGGTCTGGACCCTAATATTTATACTGCAAAATCATTTGTCCTCTGAAGGCAGAGGGTGTCTGCGCCCCGCCAAACCCAGTTCTGTCCTCCTGGGTGCAGCTTCCTGGCAGGAGGAGGAGACAGCATTGATTGAGAGCAAACATGGCCCAGGTAGGTGAAAGGAAATCTCCTCCCCCTATTCTCTGTTCTATGACGGCTCAGGTCAGTGAAAGGATATCTCCGCCCCCTACTCTATTCAATGCAGGTCCCATTCAGCCCAGCCCTGACCCATCAGACTGCTGGAGCCAAGGCCCTCTCCAGGCCCCTGTCACTCACAACCCAGACATGGAAGTCACTCACAACCCAGACAAGGAATACACAAACCTAGTAGAGACATGCTGGAAGGTTAGGCAAGAAAATACCTACTTTCTAAAAGTGGTATTTTCAAACACAGAATGTAAAAATAACCCCCACTAAAAGATGTATTTTATCATTCTGAGTTCAGGCATACTAAACTCAAATTTCTATGTAGTTCCCTGGGTCAGTTAGGATTATAAGATATTATAATCAAACTGCCCACTCCGGCCTATGGGAACAGGTAACTTTGCAATAGAGAAACTAAATTGGCTGTAATTCACTATCAGGACATGTCGCACACATCAGAGCATGTCCTACCTTTTGCATACAATACACACTGCCCTTGGGCCTATGTTAGGGGTGACTAAAATATAGAAAAGGGTTAGGGACTGTCAAGTGAGTGCTCTTACCAAGTCGACAGGGCTGTCCCAGAATGCACACAGGTTCTGCAATGGCAGGCCTGAGCCACACTTTACAAGCTGCTTCTGTGGCTGCCACAATCAGTGCTGCAAGCCCACCAGCAATATTTGATTCACAGGCCCTTGCCACAAATGGTGCACTGTACTAGGATCTGACAAGTAAATCAAATAAGCCAATCATGGAGTCACTAATCGAATACAACACCTTACAATAGGGAGCACTTGCACTTTGGCACTGAATAGTAGTGGCAAAGTGCCCAAAGCATCTAGGCCAGCAAAAACATAGCAAAGCATAGGAGGCAACAGTGAAAAAATGGAAGGGAGACCCATGCCAATGGCGCCAGGTCCAACACTTGTAATAAAGAATGAAGTAAAATTAGATGAAATATGTCTCTCCCTGGCAGATAAGGTAAGTAAAAAAATGCCTTAAAATATGTGTGTGTGTGTGGGTGTGTGTGTGGGTGTGTGTGGGTGTGGGTGTGGGTGGGTGTGGGTCTGCGTGTGCGTGTGGTATATATCTGTCCCCACACAGTGGTTAGTGTGATATAATTTCTCTTAAATGTGATTAGATTTATTTTTCACCTTTAACCCCTTCCATTCTTAAGGCAGCACATTCTGCATCAGCTCGAGGTCCTCAGCCTCCTGTATTTGTGAGCCCTGATTATTAACTTCAAAGCATGCCACACTACCCCTTTCCCACCTCCTGATTATGTGACATAAACTCCACGTTCTGTTTCCTGATCACATATATGCCAACTGGATTTGTTAAGAGAGTTGTGTAGGATCTCCGACAATCTTTTAGTGCATCAGTTTCAGGAGTTTCCAACTCCTGAAACTGATGCACTAAAAGATTGTCGGTCACCAAACCTTGAAACTGGCAATATATATTTTACAAAACGTTTGTACAGAGGACCTAAACCGGACTACAACCAAAGTCACTAGTGGAAGCAATTTACTATACTGTGGAGCCCTAAAGAAGTCCCTTTGGAGACGGAACGCGTCGGCTATGTTTTTAGAATCCTTACGGAAAATTCAATAAAGAACAGTCTGGGATAAAAAGAAACAATCGTGAAATGGAAGCCTTTTAATAAGAGTAAAAGGACTGTCTTTATTGTTATGTTACTTTGTTGAGTGCGGAACCTCATTGTGTCAGTGTTATTTTATGAAAAGTCTCTTTTTCCTGTTGTAGGAGTATAGAGAGGTGTACTCCATGGTTCCTTGCTCCTTTAGTTACTACCCATACATTATATTGTCAGGTGCAGATTGCTATTGCCCAAACCCTCCAATCTGTTGATTTTTTTTGTTTCGTACCATGTTTACAATCGTAATAAAGCTTATTTTTCTTTATAAATCCATGATACACTTCCTCACTTCCTGGATATCATATTCCAACATTTCACTTTTCTTCATCCAACCTGGGTTGACTTTAATGACTGGTACTCTACCCCTCATTAATGGAAATGGGTGTTTCCTTACAGAACCATGACAGGTTGTCCTGTATACCCTCACCCTTCTTCTTATTTTGCAATCCCATAAAGCAGTGATCATGTTAGAGAATTGTAAGATACCTATGATACTTCTGTTCACACTTTACATGATAACATTTCATTCCAGTAAATTGTTGTTCAATGCAAGAGGCTTTTGAGCATCCTCCCTTTTCAGTGGACTTACATTTTACTCTATTGTCAGAAAGTATAACTGGAGGAAACCTTTCCTTCAAAATACCTCATCCAAGAACTTTATCACTGTCACAGTGTTAACTTTATCCATGACTCTCACCTCCAACCAACATGAGAACACATACACCAAGACTAAAATGTATTTGCATGTACCAAAATGCCAATACATTGGTCCCATTTTATCCAAAGTCACTTCTTCCCGGGGTAATTTCGGACACCCTAAGGAACTTTAAGGAGGACTGGAGGTTTTTTGAGTTTTGTCAGCCGTTTCACATTTTGCACATATTCTGACAAACCTTTTGACATTCATATCTACTCTGGGCCACCAATACAACTCTTTCAATCTCCTTTTTGTACGTGCTATACCAGAATGACCCTCATGACATATTGATGATTTTTTCCGCTTAAATCTATGGGCGGCATTACTTTTTCCCCATGTCCCCATGTAACACCAAAGAATCATTCACCGCTGACCTCCCAAAATCCTCTCTGTTCATCGCTCAGACATTATTTCCTCAAGTCCACTATTTTTGCTCAACCACTCATTTTGGTTAAAGCTGTCTTGGGGCACATTAGTTTGGGAAATGTTGGCTACTGAAAATTCATTCCACACATTCCTATCAATCTCGGTTATAGGCAACCCCATTATTCTCAAAAAATCTGCAGTAAGATTCTTTGAACCATACTGGATGTCATACATAGAATCCTGTAATCACATTGAACATGTAGCTATTCTAGCTGTAGCCCTCAAATGTCCCTCAGTTGTCAACATTTTTGTCAGAGGTTTGTGGTAGCTAAGTAGTGTAATTTTCCTTTCCCTAAAAATTGCTGTAATGTGCTAACGCCCACACACATGCTAAAGATTCTCATTTAATGACCAAGTACTTTTCCTCCCTGTGGGTGAGTGAGCGTGACACAAAAGTAATCACTACTTTCTTACCATTTACACCAATCTAGGTACGGACACTGCCTAACCCCTTGCTGCTGGCATCAGTGGTAAAAATAGTATTTGCAGTTGGGTCAAACCCTTGTAAGTTTGCCGCTTTGCTAATGGTGCTTTTGCTTTCCTCAAACAACTGTTGACACACATTATTCCAATCAAAATGTACATGTTTTTTTTAGCAGAGACCTCGGAGCATGAGTTTTTTTCAGAAAATCTGTCTACAAATTTTGTGTAAAAGTCTGCTAGATCCAAGAATGACCTACGGTCATCTTTGGATTCGGGTGAAGGTGCATTAACTATGTCTAATCGGATTGAATTAGCTTCATGCCCTAAATATTTGACTTTCCTTTCAACAAATTAGCACTTTGTGATTTTTGCTGTTAATCCTTTTTTGATAGCTCTTTTACCACCTTCCTCAATCTGTCATCAAGAACTTTTTTTGTTGTAACCCATTATCCAGAAATCATCCTAGAAAAATAAGGCTCCTGGCATATCAAAAAATAATTCCGTCATAAGCTTCTGGAACACAGCAGCCGCCGACACCAGTCTAAAAGGCATAGACGGAACTGAAAACAGTTAAAGGTGTAAAGAATGCTGTGATCCCTCTACTAGAGGGCTGCAGAGAAATGTGGTCATATGCTGGAAAGATGTCTATAGAGGAAAACCACTGGGCATTCTTGGTTACAGAGAGCATTTCATCATTCTCTGCAGTGGGAATTGAAACACCATTATGTTGACGTTTAAGCCCATCTTACGACGACCATTGGAAAAATCCACTCCGAGGCCTCAACAGGCTGTATGATGCCAGTCTATTGTAATTTCTTGAGCTCTAACTTCACCCCTTCCCTGACAATTATGGTATGCTACGTACTTTGTGAATTTTGTGGATTGCTGAGGATCTTACTCTGATATTGGGAGAAAAACCTTTGAGTTTCCAAATGTTGCCATTAAACACTTTAGAAAACCCGGAAGGACCTAATTTTGTGTTTCTTCCCCATCACAAGCAACCAACATCTGACCTGAACTATTAGGATCAAGAATGATATATAATGCCCTTTGGTCTTTCCAACCTAATACTAAAGGGCCGTCAGCTGCTACATACAATATGCAAGTAGCTCTCCTGCACTTGAACTCAAACACAAGTAATCTAAATCTTAACTTTGATTTTCTTTTTTTTTCACCTGTGAAGAGCTCCGGGTTTACATTCATAGATTCTAAACGGGGTCCAATGACACAAAGTTTTCTTCTGATACTCAACAAGCAGTTATTGTGAATGGAGAACCTGAATCAGCTGCAATCTGTAAAGCAATGCCTCCAAATGTAATGACACATACCGGTCTGTTGCAATCTTCACTATTCACATTTAGCACTACATTCTTATTACTCCTACTTTTCCTAGGACCAGATTGATCTGACACGTCATCAGACTCATTCCCTTCTCAGACATTTTTCTCTAAAAAAAAATCTAGGGGGCGTGGCCAAGATGGAGGGCTGAGTGGTCGCACTCGTAGTGAGCTCCTCCGACCCTGGGCCCTGTACCTACTCTGAATAAGCAGATTCTCCCCCCGGGACGCAGTGCTTCACGGAGCAGAGGGGTGAGGCCGCGGGGTAGCTGCTGTGGGACCGCTGCCGACTTTCGCGGCGTTTGCCTGGTCTTGCCCACGGCGCCATCGCGGAGTACGGGAGAGGCCTGGTGCTCGGCCTACAGTGGGAGTGGGCTCTACCCGGATTCGGACGTCGGCCCGGGTGAGTGTAGCGGAGCTGCTGCTGTTGTCCGTTGGTCCCGGGCATCTCCGCTTGTCAACGCGGCACACCCTGGGGACCTGGGCCGCCTATCCCGGAGGCGGGAAGATATCGGCGTCGGGGCCGGACTCTACGCGAGGCCGGGGCTCTGGCGGGGGCTCCGGGCCTCGACCACCTTGTAGCCGACTGAGGGAAGTATCGGAGCTGCGGACCCTGTTCGCCTAGCCCGGGCGTCCCTGCCCGGCCCTGCGGTGCTTCGCTGGAACCTGGGCCGACTGAAACGGCAGTGGTGTGGAGGGTGTGCCGGACCTGGGGCTTCCCACTATGCAAGGCCGTGGCTTTGGCCTGCATCCCGGGCCTCGGCTGCGCTGAACAGCGGTGGCCCACCAGCCCGCCGGGCGGGATCGCTTGGCACGGGGCTGCCCCCTGAGGTCGTCGGGGGCCCCTGCAGTGTGCTGGAGTGTGGAGAGGCACTAAAAGAAGAAGGGGTTGTGGTCTGCGCCCCTTGGAGCCGCAAGAGACCTGAGGCCGGGATACTGCATTCCAGATCGCTGGTGGGCCTAGCTGCGGGTGAGGCACTGGGACGGGGCCTTTCCCTGGGGGTGACCTCTGGCGACGCCTTGGACGGACCCGGCCCCGACACACCCGGTGCGCTCCTTCCAGCATTGCCGGAGCAAAGGCGTGCAGGCTGGCCAAACATTAACGCAATTCCCCCGCACTGGCCCCGGGGGTCCTACGGTGTGCTAGCCCGAAGATAGTGGTACCATTGAGCTGGTGGCCGCGGAGTCTGTAGAGAGGGGGATCGCTGATTCGCCTGGAAGGACACACCGGCAGACATAATGGCACAGAATAGAGGGTCAAAGAAAGGGGACCGCACACTGCCGGAGATGCTGAGCAGGACCACGGGGAGACCGGATAGGGGGCAGTCATCCCCGGCCCACCCGGGTGGTTCCCAAGGAGCGAGTGGAGGTGAGCCGCCGGTTACGAGATCCTTCCTGGAGTCCCTCTTTAGCTCGCTGCGGGAGGACTTTCAAACGCTCAAGCAAGAGGTTGCGGGCGAGGTCCGTGAGATAAGGAGGGAGGTTGATGGCCTCGGAGACAGAGTATCCACAGTGGAGGAAGCTGGCCATGCGAGAGACGAGGAGATCACGCAATTGCAGCAGGAGGTCATCTGCCTCCGGGAACAACACCTTGACCTGCAGTCCCACACGGAGGACCTTGAAAATCGCTCCAGGCGAAACATCCGTGTCCGGGGAATTCCGTCCCGAGAAGAGTGGGACGATGTGGCGGCGTACCTAGGGGAGCTGTTCAGAGAGGTGCTGGGGGAATCGGCCGATTTCCCTATCCGGATCGATAGGGCGCACAGGGTGGGACTGCAACGTCGGACTTCGGCGCCTCCTCCCGACATCTTGGCCTTCCTGCCGGACTATTCCCTGAAGGAGTGGATTCTGTGGGAAGCTCGGAGGAGGCCCTCCTTGGAGTTCCGGGGACATCGGGTGGCTCTTTATCAAGACCTAGCTGCGACCACTCTGCAAAAGCGCAAAGCTTTTAAGATCGCGACTGACTTTCTTAGGGAGCATGGCACTCAATACTCTTGGGGACACCCTTTCCGGCTCATCTTTAGGTGGAATGGAACTTTGCACCAACTACGCTCCCTTCAGGATACATGTGGAGTGCTGGGGATCACTGCTACTGAGGACGGAGCTCACACGCCTCGCCGGAGCCGGGTCACCAGGGATGGGTGGCAGACGATCCCCGGCCGCCGGTCATCTGCTTCCTCGACACGACCGGACTCTCCTGTGGTCCAGGCGGAGTCGGACACTGCTGCGCGAGATGGGGCCGATGCTCACACGGCTGTGGTGGTGGCACTAACGGCTTGAGTGAACTCCGGGGGGAGATCGACGTCGCATAAATGGAACTGCAGGTTTGAGGGTCTGGGGGGGAGGGGGGAACGGAGGGGTGCGTAGTGGCTGGACGTCCACTTTTTTGACTTTCCGCAGGCTTGTCCGATAAGGACCGGACTGGGACACTGGGTTCTCAGAGTTTTTGGGGGGGGGCATTGGGGTGTGTGTGGGGTTGTGGGGGCGGTCCTGGTTGCGGGAGGGGACTGGGGGTGGGGGGTTTGTTGGGGAAGAGGGCGCACAGTTGGGGGGGGTCAGGAGGTCAGGGGGTTGGGTAGGAGGGGGGGATCCGGGAGTTGGTGGTGGGGAAGGGAGGTTGTCCAGTGCACATGGGGGTTCCTAGTCATTCAGGTTTTGTATGTGCTTTTTGGCTTGCTGCCGCGTGGTTGTGGAGTTCGCGACCTGACCTGTCCTTTTGTATTGCATCGGAGTCCGGGGGGGAGGGGGAGGTTCTCCGCTGCATATTGCGGTCTGTGGGTCCTCTAATGGGTTGTGTGCTCTGCAATTTGCTTAGACTTGCTTGCTCTTTATGTCCCTGCTCTGTGGTCATTGCTCTGCTGTTTCCCATGCCGAGTCACGTTTTTGCATTCCTCGCCCTGCTGAGGTGGGGCCTTGCTACTTCCTGCTATGCCGCTGGTCATGCCCCCAGCCACCTGTAAAGTTGTGACCCTGAATGTCCGGGGTTTGAATAATCCAGTTAAGAGGCGGGCTGTCCTTTCACTACTAGAGAATACCCAGGCGGATATCTGTCTCCTCCAGGACACACATTTATTGTCACAAGACACACACAGGCTCCGGTCACATAAGTTTCCTTCACAATTCTTCTCCTCCTGCTCCACTAAAACGGCTGGGGTGGCGATTTTGGTGGCACGACACTTCCGGGGGGACATCCTACACAAATTCACGGAACAGAAGGGTAGACTGTTGGCGTATCGGTTTCGGATAGGGGGTCTTCTATTCAGGATTGGGTCCCTATATAGTCCTAATGAACGGCAGGATCGTTTTCTGCAGGCGGCGATTGAGGAGGTTACCTCTTCCCAAGATAGGCATGTCATACTGGGAGGGAACTTCAACATTGTCTTTGACTCCGCACTGGACAGGTCGGCGCAGCGCTCCCCTCAGGTGGGTGAACTCTCCGCGGACCGTAGGGCTCAGCTGGAGGAGGTGGACCTCCTTGATCTGTGGCGACACTTCCATCCTACAGATAGGGACTACTCGTATTACTCCCATGCTCACAAGACGTACGCACGGTTGGATCACTTGTTGGTCACCTCTCCGGTGAAGGCGCTGGCCTCGGGGGCGGAGATAGGTGTGATCTCCCTTTCGGACCATGCTCCGGTGGAGGTCCTGTTGAGTGTGCCTCCGGCGGCCCCCCGTCCTCGAACGTGGCGCCTCCGTGATACGTTGCTGCACAGGGCGGAGGTGGTGGCTCGAGTTGAGAAGGCGATTCGGGAATTTCAATCCCATAATGATAACACCGACACTAGCCGGGCCACGCAGTGGGCAGCGCTGAAGGCGGTTATTAGAGGAGAATTCATAGCGATTTCCTCGGCTGATAATAAGGAGCGGCAGGCCAAGAGAGATGAACTCACGGATCGGGTTCGGGAGCTCGAGCAGATCCATCGCAGGACTGGGGCTCCCAGAATTTGGTGGCAGCTCAAAGAAGCCAGGAAGCTTTTGGCGGCCCTGGACCTTGATCGGGCGGAGTATGCGGCGTTGCAGTTGCGTCACACTTTCTATACCGGGGGGGGATCGCTGTGGTAGGCTGTTGGCTAATAGGCTCAGAGTGGCGAGGCAGAACCAGCTAGTTAAGGAAATCTCTGGCCCGGCGGGGCTGCTGGAGACAGAAGATGCTCAAATAGCGGCCGTCTTCCGCGGCTTTTACAAGGACCTCTATACGGGGGATCCCCCTGATGAGATGGCCATGGACGCCTATTTAGACTCGGTCGCTCTGCCATCTCTGGAGCCTCTGCAGGCGGACCATCTGGACAGGGACATTCGGATTGAGGAGGTGGTTTCTGCTATTGCCAGACTTAAACATGGCAAGGCGCCAGGCCCGGATGGCTACACTGCGCTCTATTATAAAACATTCTGCACGACGTTGGCCCCCATACTGACGCGCCTCTTCAACTCCTTCGCTGAACCAGGAGACATCCCGCCCGATCTGCTCCGGGCCACTATATTGGTTATCCCTAAGCCCGGTAAGGACCCGAAGCAGTGTGGGTCGTATAGGCCAATCTCTCTTCTGAATATTGATTTGAAATTGTACACGGGCATTCTAGCCGCTAGATTGGCTCTCCACCTGCCCGGTCTCGTCGACCCTGACCAAGCGGGTTTTGTCCCAGGACGACAGACGGTGGACAATACGAAATGAATTGTCCATCTGCTGGAGAAGGCCTCACGGATTTCGGGTGAACGTATGATGCTGGCAGTGGACGCAGAGAAGGCATTTGACCGGGTCCACTGGCCTTACTTGGAGCGCGTGCTGATGAAAGCGGGTATAGGAGAGAAATTCCGCTCCATGATTCTTAATTGTTACAGTCGGCCGTCGGCGGTGGTCCACGTCAACGGGCTCTCTTCTGACTCCTTTAACATCGAACGTGGCACCAGACAGGGTTGCCCGCTCTCGCCCCTGCTCTTTGCGCTCTACATGGAGACGTTTGCCCAGCGGATGAGGTATAACCCAGTGGTGACCGGCATCCGGATGGGAGGTTTCGAGCACGCTATCAGCCTTTACGCTGACGACATCATTCTATCCCTTGACAGGCCCCGATTAGCTCTTCCGGGGTGTTTGGCGGAGCTGGCCTCCTTCGGCGCGGTGTCGGGATTCAGGATGAACATGGGGAAGTCAGTGGCACTAGATGTCTCCCTCGAGCCGGACACTAGAGCCCATCTGCAGCAGCGGTTTCCCATGCTCTGGTCGTCGGGAGCAGTGCCTTATCTGGGGATCCAGATTGCTCCTACCTTGCCGGCTATGGTGTCGGCCAATTATCGGGCCCTAGGTGCTAAGATTAAGGAGGAACTGGGCCGGTGGAACCGGGGCACCTTTTCCTGGCTAGGCAGGATAGCTGCTATCAAGATGACGGTCTTGCCTCAGGTATTGTACCTTTTTCGGGCCGTGCCACTTCAACCACCGGTGGGCTGGATTTCGCAGCTGCAGGCGGACGTCTCTCGATTTATCTGGCAGGGTAAGAAACCCAGAATGCGTAGAGCTCTCTTGCTGCTGGCCCCGGAGGCCGGTGGGTTGGGTGTCCCCAACTTTCGCAAGTACTTTCAAGCTGCACAGTTGCGGTATCTTGTGGAATGGAGCAGGTGGGAGTCCGATAAGCATTGGCTCTTTCAAGACCAGGCGGTGGCAGGGAGGCCCCTGCAGGAGATCCCTTTCCTGCGTCGCCCTCACCGGCCCAAAAACCTTTACGCCTCCTTTGTCACGAGGGTACCCCTACGGGTGTGGGATGCTACCAGCGTTTTGCATGGCCTCACCACATTTCCGTCGCCGCTTACTCCGCTAGTGGATAACCCGGACTTCACTCCGGGGATGGAGAGGGGGGCGTTCACACGATGGCAACAGGCAGGGTGTAGGGCCTTATGTCACCTTTACGGCCCTGAGGGGGTTGTCCCTTTTCCCCAACTCCGTCAGGAGTTCTCGCTCCAGGAGACTGAGCGGCTTCATTATATGCAGGCTCGCCGCTGGGCCCTCCAGCCGCAGGTGAGGGGGACGGCCAATCGACCCTTTCTCCCCTATGAGCACTGGCTCTTGACGCGGACTTCAGACTCCAAACTGATTACTGACTTATATAAGCTGCTGCAGCCACCGGCGACCCACCTTTATCACCCTGGGAGAGAGCGTTGGGAAAGGGAGTTGGGAAGGACACTGAGCCCCAAGGAATGGGAACACATTTCATATAGGGCACGACACTCGGCATACCACATGGGGCTCACAGACACGCTGACTAAGGTCTCTACTTATTGGTATTATACACCTGAGCGAGTGCACAAGTTTGACCGTAGTAAAGATGACACATGTTGGCGGGGGTGTGGGCACCGAGGTACACTCACGCATATATTGTGGGACTGCCCGCTCCTGGAACCTTACTGGAAGGAGGTGCTGGATGAACTTGATTCTCATTTTGGAATTGAACTGCCGCGCTTCCCTGCTTACACCTTGTTAGGGCTTCCAAATGATCTGATGTACCCCCTCCGATCTCGAAGGGGCAGGCAGATAGCGATAGCTTTGGGCTCTGCTGTCCAGAACATTCTGATACACTGGCACACTGCTACGATTCCATCTATCACCGGCTGGCTCCACAGGTTGTGGCACGTGTTGGGTATGGAGAAGTTGTCCCTCACGGTGGCGGGTGACGTGGACCAGTTTAGGGAGCTCTGGCAGCCATTTCACTCCCTATTGCTTACAGAATTCAGGGAACTTACCTGCCCGAAGTATCTCCGCCTCCTGCGGCTGCTGCTTAGCCCAGTGGAGTCTCCCCCATGATTTCCTGTCGGATTCCCTCTCCTTGTAATTGTGGCTCTGATGTGTATCACGGTTAGGGACTGTGCACTGGACGGGGGGTGGGGGTGGGGGGGTGGTGGTGGATGTTTGAATGTTGGGGGGGATTGTTGGGTGGGGGGTTACACGGGAAATGTCATAACATGTTGAGGAGACACGCGACTTCGGTAAGGGGGCGGGTGTGATATATAGCATGACAACTGCTGCTGGCACTTTTGGACTCTGGCTCTTCCACCCTGCGATGTTCTATTGAGATGATGGTGTGTCTTGACATGTTGTGTTGAATAAAATACTTTAAACTTAAAAAAAAATCTAATTTGCAAGGTAAGTGGAGACTGGGCCCAACCACAGTCCATCTCAGTCAGCCATATTTTTTGACTTTGCACTGTCTCATGCAACTAGGGACCACGGTTACCGCTTTGAAATTTTAGGACTATTTTTCACTTTAAAAATTCACTACTCCAGTTCTACGGATTGGATTTTTGTTGTTTTGGTGTCAAGCAATTTATTAAATTTCAATCAATTTTTCTAAATTAGTGTGGGATTGTTTCTCATGTGTGGTTTCACGTTTTTAGTAATGGGGTTTCTGGTTGGATAGGGTTGCACCTAAGCCTGGCAGAACCCACCACTCTAGTCAGGGTAAGTAAGTTACACACCAAAGATAACCCGTGCTCACACCCTTGGTAGCTTGGAAAGAGCATTCAGGCTTATCCCAGAGGCAAAATGTAAACTATTTACATACGCACACGCACACACGCACACACACACATACACACATACACATACACACATACACACACACACACACACACACACACACTCGCACACACGTGCAGTCCAGCTCAATGGCCTGGGGGGCAGTTACGGAGTCAAGACTAACCCAGTATAGTACCTTGGAGGTGTAGTAAGAAACAAAAACGATGCAAAACACAGGGTAGGTGAGGTGTTGCACAGGCTGGTGCGACATCGGTTCCTCACTGTTGCAGGGGAGGTGACCTGTTGGTTCCTGACTGCCGGGCAGGAGAGGTCATGAGTCGGTTGCAGGCGCGGTACCTCGGTTCCTTACTGTGGAGCACAATCAATGAGATGTTGAAAGTCAAGCCTCAAGGCTTCGTTCCACAACGTCGATGTCGAACCAGGACACAGGCATTGGAGTAAGAGCGGTGCTTTCCAGATCCAAATGGCAGTTAAGAGCTGTACACATAGACACTGCAGAAGCAGGCCTGAGACATGTTTGCAGGGCTACTCATGTGGATGGGACAACCAGTGCTGCAGGTCCACTAGTAGCATTTGATTTACAGGTCCTGTCCACATATATTGCACTGTACTATGGACTTACTAGTAAAGCAAATAGGCCAATCATGGAGAAACCAATTACCATTACATTTTAGGGAGAGAGCATATGCACTTTACCACTGCTAATCAGTGCTAAAGTCCCCCGAGTCCCAGAGCCAACAAAAAGAAGGTCAGAAAAATAGGAGAAAAATGGCAAAAGTTTTGGGGATAACCCTGCAAAAAGAGCACAGTTTAACACACGGTTATTTCTGTTTAATTGCTACTGAAATACTTTACACATTGTTTCAAAGTTAAGCCTTACTGCTTTGGTGCCAAGCTACCGCTGAGGTTAATTTAGTGAAGTTTTGTGGTTCACACTGACTAGGACTGTGGTTGTTGCTAGAAAAGGGCTAACCTCCCCCCTCTACCAACAACCCAATATCTCACATTGGTGTTCAGTGGTGGGATCTCATACTTGTGTTTTGTAGTACCATAAAGTGATTGGTGCAACACTGAAAGTCTAGATAGATATTTTGGGATCAGGTTTGACCTCTTTCTAAATTCTCCTTATCGTATAATTTGGCTATTTTCCCTTTTTGCAAATTTAAGTTTACCTCACCTCTTTTTGGCTACAATTGAAATGGGGCTGATTAAGGTGGGTAACCTCAGCAAGGCTGAGCTGCAGAGGCTCTGC
Source organism: Lissotriton vulgaris (assembly GCF_964263255.1). Taxonomy (NCBI): domain Eukaryota; kingdom Metazoa; phylum Chordata; class Amphibia; order Caudata; family Salamandridae; genus Lissotriton; species Lissotriton vulgaris. The sequence continues at coordinate 664,418,375 of NC_141697.1, forward strand.
ATAGAGAGGGGGCTGAATGCGGAATGGAAGGCCACAAAACTGGACCTACAGATAAACCACTGTGCCTATGCGGTGATCAAGAGGCTAGAGTCCACCCCTGAGGATGGAACCGAGAGGGGGGGAAGTGATTTAGAAGGAGAGGAGTGTCTGGCCACAGACCCTGAGCTGCAGCTCCCTGTGGAAGAGGAGAGCAACATGCCGACAGTAGAAAAGCTCCTTGCCAGGGCAAAGAGCAGTTTGTCTGCCTTCAACCTGCCCCCCTGAGGAACTGGCAGACAGAAAGGCTGAGAGGGAGTTCAGACTGCAGATGGGCAATATGAAACTAAAGACAGACAAGGAAGAAGCTGCAGCTGAAAGGGTCTATCGGAAAATAAGTTGCCCCTGGAAAAGGAGAAGAATGAGACTGAGAGGGCTATGGCAGAGAGAAAGATGGTATCAATTCATGTGGTGAGCCGGAGGGAGCTGGACCTTATGCCAAACAAGCAGCAGAATCGAGCAACAATGGTGATAGCATTTATCCAGTGTCCATTAGAGAGGTGAGAGTCCACATACCTCAAGACTTCGTGCCCAGCAATTTTGTGGGAGATGAAATAGACAAATGGTTTTCTGCCTATGAGATAGACCTTGTGTAGGAGAGTAGGGTCTGATTCCTAAGGTTACCCCCACTTTATGCTGTGATTCTCTGGTTTTTCAACTTTAGTCTGGCTGTGGCCCTGCTAATCAGGACCACAGCCTGGCTGTTCTCTCTCTAAATTGTTACCATGTACACACCAGATTGGGTATTGGCTCATCTTTATGAGCCCCTGTATAGTGTACCATAGGTACCCAGGGCATAGATGCGTCCAAGGCCTACCAGGGGCTGCAACATGTATTATGACACCCCTGGCTGACCCTCCAAACTGACACCACAGGTCTGCAATTGCAACCTTGGTAAGGTGGTGTAATCACCCCTTACTTAGATATAGTATATATATATGCAGTAAACTTCTCTCCAAACAAAAAGAAGCAGACACCCAAGGGGAGACAGTTGAAGGCTTTAATCGAACGTGTGGCGGATGCATTTCTGGCAGATGGTAGCCGTCGTCAGCGCCTGAAGCCTCCATAAATAATGCAGTACTCTGTGAGTTAGTCCCGCCCCTTTAAAGGACTCGTTGTTGCAAGTCCGCACCGCCCCACTCAGCACACCTGTGCAGCAACCCACAATGAGGGAAACTACATGTCCCAGAGTCCCCCATGTTCAGGACCCCGGGGATGTTGCTGTGGGGGATGAGGATGATGCCATCTTCATTGTGCATTACGGGTGCGGGGAACAGGGTGTGCACAAAACAACCAACATTTAACAGGGGCAATCCTGCTGCCCAGCGCGAGGTTGGAATACCTTGCTACTGCCATATTCTTCCCGTGCTCCAAGGTGGGCTCTGGACCGTCCAAACAACTTTAAGAAAAGCAAAGTAGAACCACGAGAGTTCATCACCAGTGATGTCCAAGCTCCAGGTGAGGCGGGAGGAGTCAGTTCAGTTCAGTTCAGTTTATAAGCTTTATTCGATTATTCATGAACAATCATAAAAGCATACAATGTTAAAAAAATGTTGCTTATTAAAATACATTACAAAACAGAAAAAAATCCATGAGTTACAATAAAAGGTGCAGCACGATTGAGGGAGGGTATTCGACCGGGCGTTTAAATTGTGCAGATAAAACTTTTAGAATAAAGGTAGAGGTAAAAAAACATATATCCAGAGTATCAAGTGCAAATAGTAATTTCATGGCATGAGCAGTTGTAGACACAGAGAATTTCAAAAAGACAGGTTTAAGATAACAAAGACGAATATGCAAATACAGTGGGCAGATTAGCATAAAGTGCAATGTGCTCTGTTTGGTGGTACCATCACACGGACAGGGGCTTGAACTATAAATTTTTATCTGTGGAAATGCCACCAAGTTATGGACAATGCCTAATCTCAACCTCATGAGAACAAACTGATGTGACTGTTTGGTGATTGCTTTTAAATACTTAGGCATGCCATGACCTTCGTCCTTGTTAGAAGAGTAAAAAACATGGGTATTAAAATAGCTACATTGGACTCAAACCTCCCGTTTGGGTATATTAATAACACATAGGGGATCATTGAGAATGTCAAGATCAAGGATTTCCCTATATGGCGTTAGAACATATTTTAACCAGGGGATTTTGTGGACATTGTCCAGCCGAAGACAGTCTTTGACAATTCGACTGGTAAATCCAGTTTCGTCCTTTGCCCAGATTGACCTCCAAACCATAAGTGGTCTCAGTCCTGTTAAATCTGTCAGATGTTCTAGCCCAGTCTCTTTATGGATCAGTTTGGTGGATGCCGAGGAGGGGAGGCAAAGAAGTCTCTTTAGGAACAGGTTCTCTGTTACTTCCAAGTCCCCATGGTTACAATAGCCCCATACTCCTGAGCCATATAGGGCAATAGAAGCACATCTATGCCGGTAGACATTTAACATATCGGGGATGCGGCGACTACCCAGTTTGGAAGCAAAACGGAATACTTCAGAGGAGCTTTTACCCATCTTAGCCTTCACATTTAAAATCTCAGAAGCCCACGACCCACTACTATTAAAAGTTATGCAAAGATAACAGAATTTATCCACAACCTCTATTTGGTGTTCCCTAAACTGGAATGGTTTAAGTTGTTTCATCTTTTTCCCACAAGCCATGATAAAAGTCTTAAAGTTGTTAATTTTTAATTTTCTCCCCTGAATAAAATCATAAAAGTAATTCATGAGTTTTTGGAGACCTATTGGAGTTCTCGAGAGAAGGACCGTATTGTCTGCGTATAGCAGAACCGGGACTGGTTGGCCCTCTATCTGGGGGACGTCAGCCTGTACCCTCTTCAGTTCGGACTCCATAGAGTTTATAAAAAGGGAGAAAAGTAACGGGGCCAAGACACATCCTTGCCTTATACTCGATTTAACCCTGATCTTCTTAGTGCAGTCCCCTGCCTGGCCAAAGCAGATCTGGGCTGACAGCTTGTTGTATAGTCTGGCCAGGAAATACATTATTGCTGTCGGTGCTCCCATTTCGAGTAGGGTGGACCATAAGAGGGTATGATCCACCAGATCCAAAGCACTTGAGAGGTCTGCAAAACAAAGAAATAATGATCCCTGTTTCGCTTTAGTGTATTTCCCTATGATGAGGTCGAGGTTAAGGCACTGCTCAATTGTCCCGAGACCCCTGCGGAAACCAAATTGAGAATTATTATTATTATTATTGTCGTCTGCCCATTCCTCCAGTCGCATCAGTAGGACCCTGCTCATGATTTTGAGTGAGGAATCCAAAAGGAAGATAGGGCGGTAGTTCTTAGCCTCTCCTCCCTTCTTGTAGATCGGTAAGATTATGGATTCACTCCAGGTGGATGGTGTACTATCGCTAACAGATGCATTAAACACCTGGGTCAGGAGTGGGCCCCAGAGTGCCTGGTCGGTTTTATACAGATCGACCGGGACCCCGTCCGGTTCCGGTGCCTTCCACCCTTTGCTCTTACTGATGGCAATATCTACTTCTTGGAGGGTAATCCCCAGGGGAAACTTAGGTTCAATGGTAGCGCCACTAATACTATCATGGGCCTCCCTGGCCGGATCAAATATTCCTGTGAAATATTGTACCCAGCTGTCCTCGCTAACATGGGCAGTTAAAACTGGGAATTCTTCCTTTTGAAGGAAAGGGCTATTGACCGTACTCCAAAAGAGCTTACTATCATGCAGCTCTGCCGCTTTGGTCAAGTTGTCCCAGGCTTGCTCCCTTAGCTCCTGTTTTCTACAGAGAAGGTGCTGTTTGTATGTCGACCTGAGGAGTGTGATAACCTCCCTATCTCTGGGTTGTTTCGACAGAGCCTTCTTTAATTCTTGTAAAGATTTTGTGCAAGCACTGTTGAACCAGCCCATGGCTTCCCTCTTGGATATGCCCTTGGTGATGGTAAGGGACCTTTTAATTATGGTGCCAAGTTTCTCGAAATCAGCAAAATTCCCCGGGAGGTAGCATCGTAGTCAAGACAATTGAGTATCACTTCAGACCCTGCCCCCACAATCTTCCGCAAGAGCTTCTCCGAGTTATACCCACACCATTTAATACGGATACCATTTTGCCTGCAAGGGGTGATCTCATCAACTATCATGCGCTTATCGCTAGGCAGGGTCCCCCAGATAGAGGTCGACATTGTGATGGCATTGTGGTCGCTATTACCAAAGTCTACAATAATCGGGGGTGTACAAAATGGGGCAATATGTACTGATAACAGTAAATAATAACGGATGCAGAATTCCTCCCAACGAAAGTTGGTGTAATATTACCCTCTTCATCCGTGGCCGGAGGTTGAATCAATAAATCAAAGTTTAACATAAGGGTGTTAAGGGAGTCGCCATAGGGAGTGTGGGTAAAATGTGCCCGGTTCTCCCCGTTTTCCCCATCGAACCCGCATACGTTAGTAAAGGAGTGGGGGCAAGTGCGGATGTTGAAGTCCCCACCCCAAATGATGTCATAGGTCTTATGGGTAGCTCTGCAAATTTTCCTCACAGCTGTTTCGAGCTCATCCACTACACAAGTACTTGTGGCATCAAACAAGTTGTTATAATGGTTAATCAGCAGAGTATCGCGACCCCTTTTATGTTCCAGCCTTAGGATTTGTGAGTGGAAGCCCACGATAGAATGAGATTTCACACGTGCAGGGAAATTCACAGAGAGTAAAATTACAAGCCCATCTTTTGCCCTACCCATGTTGGACTCTTGCGCAGGGTTGTTATAGGACACAAAGCCATCAAAAAGGATATCTGATGTTGCCCATGTCTCTTGTAAACAAAGGATGTCAAACTGGGAAAGGGATTCCCTCCAACCCAAGGACGACACTTTCTGTCTCCAACCAGCAATGTTCCAACTAGCAAGTTTGAAGCCAGGTGGATAAGATGTAGGCTCTACAGTCTCAGGGGCACTAAGGGGCACAATGGATAGTAATATTTCGTCTGGGGTAACCATAGAGGCTGGGGGGACGTGGGTGATCATAGAGTCTATATCCATGGGTATAAAGGGGTAAGAGAGGGGAGCATTGTAGGGACTACATACGTTGGTATACAATTTGCAGGGGTTTTTACATTAATTTCGACCTTGCAGGACGGTATACTAATACCGGTACCTAGAAGAGGAGACCTTGAAACATTGGCCGTGGGTAGTCAATCGACTCCATCTAGACCATCTAGACAGCTGAACCGGTTGAAATCACAGAAGGGGGCACACAGGGGCATCATAGCCGGTCTTACGTCAAATCTTCTATGTCTACCCCTCCGCTCAAACCTGGTCCAGTCGTCTCTACCCTGGTACATGTGGTTAGGGGGAGAGAAAAAAGACACTGGAAGCGTCTGAATGGTGGAGTCGAATGATCTATTGAAACCCGCACAAATATGTGAGACCGTTCTAGGGTCTCTAAAACTGACAGTTATGCAGTCCCCGTTTATGGTTTTTACAGTTTTACCCAACCAGGGCACCCTTCTAACCATAATGATTTCGTTATGGAGATGGGCCGGGAGGGGTCTGTTCCAGTTCAGCCATCTAACAACTTTATTTTTGAGAAATTTAAAGTTCTCGGCTTCCCCGTCTTCCAACGTGGGGGCTCCTGCCAAAACTACCGTAAAACGATTAGCTTCAGGCGGCAGGTCTGGCAGGCGCGGTCTATGGGCTCTCGGTTCTTGGGAGTCTATTTGGTCGACAACCGTTACCCCATTAGCATTAGCGATAGTTGGAGCAAGCCCTGATGGTAACAGGGAAGGGACCTGGGGGCCTATGGGGGGCCAGATGGTATCGGGGGTATGGTATTATTATTAGACTGAATTGGGACCAGGGGGCCTATAGAAGGGCAGATCAAATTGGGGGCGTCTTTCACTAAAGAGGGACCAGGGATAGTGAGAGTAGTTGGCTTGGTAGAATTAGCCAACATGGCAGCTGTAGCTTTCTCAATATTTGTTAGTCGGAGTATTATTCATTCCATTTTGGTTTCTAGAGGAAATAGGAGCGATTTGAATAAGGCACCTAGATTTTCAAATGATATCTCTTTGCTAAGCAAGGGTTGGGTTGAACTTATTGGGGAATTGGATGGCATCGTGTTTAAGCTTAGCTGATTTAGACTTTCCGCCTGATTTCTTATTATAGGACCTCTTGCATTTGGTGGCGGCCCCTTCTTTAACCCCATTAGACAAAGTGTTGTTACAAGTGTCGTCGGGTTCGGAAGGGATAGATACATTGTTGTCAAGGACTGAGTCAATTTCTGGGAGACTTTCATTAACCAGGATGTCCAAGTCATATGTACCCGGATTGTCCTCCTTGGGAGTTGTAGCTTGGCCGGCCATACCAACCACATGGCTGATAGTTATATCGGTGGGCCTCTCAGGTGTTTTGGCGTTAGCTAATGTCCCAAGGGATGATCTCTTTATGGCCGAAAGTTCCTTTGATAGGCGTTTTTCAAGGACATTAATTTCGGTGTCAATGAGGGTGTTAGCTCTAATGAGAAACTTTTCCATACCTCCGGCTATAGCACCTCCTGGTAGAGAGGTCTTACTCCTCGTTTCACGACCGGCCATCTTCCGTCACTAGTACTGGGATGGGTGAAGGCAGATGCAAGAGAGGAGCCCGGTCTGGTCAAGCCCGGTCACGAACGGGCACAAACGGGCCCGCCCTTGACCCGAGGTTGCCCGGCGCCGTCCCGCGCGCGTCCCGCGTACGCGGTGAAGGGCGTGTCTATAAGCACAGGGCAGGCTGGGGGCGGGAAGAGTCACAGGTGCGCCTGGTGGACTCCGCGCACGGACCTCTGGGACTCGCAGTCCCGCACCCTCTCAGCCACGTCTCTTCCCCTGCAAAAGCACAGCAGGACCAGGCAGGTCAGGACCTCAGGATTCCTCCAAACGTCAGGGCAGTAAATGGCTCCAGAAACGGCTTCGGCGGGGGAGTTTGTAATGCGTCTCTGGTTGACGCATGGGTATGTGCAGTAAACTTCTCTCCAAACAAAAAGAAGCAGACACCCAAGGGGAGACAGTTGAAGGCTTTAATCGAACGTGTGGCGGATGCATTTCTGGCAGATGGTAGCCGTCGACACCCTATACAGTATATATAGTGGAATGTCTATGCCCAAAAAGATATGTGGGAAGCACAATTTGTGAGTTAAAGAAAAGGATCATGCAACATGTTCGAGCTACGATTCACAAAGTTCGAGCGAACGCAGTAGCGAAACATATGGAACAAAATTCATCAGGGAGATTGGAAACAACTCAAATTCTACGGAATTGAAACATTGCCAAAAAACCCGTGGTGGAGATCGGGAAAAAGATCTACGATAGAAGGAATTGTGCTACATTTTGAATCTAAGGAACCTATATCCACACGGCTTGAACCAATTGGAAGAATTGTACATTCACCTTTGAAGCGAAAATACAGAAATCATTACTGAGATGGTGAAAGGTAAAAACTAAGTGGACAATAAAGTTCAGTGAGGAATTGAAAATTAACAAAGTAAAAAGAAGATGTGAGTGAAGATAGACCCCAAATGGGGACCAAATGAAAGAAAATTGTATAAGTCCCACTAGAGGGATAGATTGTGGATGTATGAATAAATATACAAAACACAATTGTTGTGGTTAAAATTAGCACTCATTTTCAAAAGAGGAGAAGGGAAACCATGAAACTGAACGAAGCATCAAAATTGTAAATATCGCAAAATCAAACGGCAACAAAAAAACGATTGGAGAACATGAACATTGACTGGGAACTACAAAGACCATAATTCCTAAAGGCGAAGGAATGACAGGAAGTGATGTCATGCATAACAGTTTAAATTGTAACCCAATGGGGGGGCTTGTTGATCGTGACCAAGGTGTGGAGGAACACCGAAAAGCGTTGATCTAGAGCGCTGTCAGCCCCTGATTTCATAAAAATTAATTAAAGAAATCAAGTAATCTTCACTTTGGGAGTGCGGCCCATTTTTCCTTGTCGAAAGGGAGAGTGTTAATATATATATATATATATATATATATATATATATATATATATATATATATATATATATAGACAAATATGAACCTATACACCACTCCTATGGCAGGCCTCGACAATCCTGGAGGCAAAGTGCTTGGTTTTGTGCGTGAGGGTGCTCTAGCATGAGCTGAGCCCCTCTGAAGCTTTCAGAGCCATCTCCTTATAGCTGTTCTGTGATATAGCCATACCATATACTCTTAAGTGCATTATAATCCTCGCGGTTAATGTTAACTATGGTTTGGCTTTATCAAAACATGTCGTGTAAGGTGTCAAACTCTTTGGAATACTACCCCCCCCCCCCGTCAGTGCTGCCGGCGGGGGTAGCATTCCACCCTTCTAGAGGGAGAAAACATGTAGTTACTGGTTTCCCCGGTTAAAGTTAAACAGAGCCCCAGCATCACAAAATGGACGCTGCTGCCACAGAGACGAGTTTGCCCTCCTGCTGCTGGATAAAACTCTGGCAGGAAAGCCTTGGACAATAGGTTTCCTGTCCAGGGAGGTGTAAGTACCTCCCCAGACAGGTTTTAGTGTATTGGGGCAGGGAGGGTTGCATTCAGTGAATACTTTTCAGACACTGCCTGGGGCACACAAGGTGCTCCAAGCATAGCCCAGTTCAAATCGAATGCTGGGGCACTCAGCCCCAGCTCTGGTGCAAAACTGGACAAAGGGGAAGGGGTGTAACCACCCCCTCCCCAGGTCCACCCATAGGAGGGGCCATAGAGTTAGTCCATCCCCTATCTTTCCTATAAAGATAGAACCCCAGTCCCTAGGACTTTAGATTACCCTGGACGAAACTCTGAAACATATATCCTAGACCTTTGATGTTCCATTTCGAATGGAAGACGGAAGACATCTCCCTTGTGGTCAAGGAGTGACCACCCTGTTCAAACAGGCACCAACAGCAACTTTGCCAGTCTGCGTTTTCGAGGCTCCCGCCTGATCCCGAAGAATCTGCGACTCAGGACACAAACTTCCCGACATATCTGACCATGACCTTCACTCACAGCAAAGCTGAGACACGTGGCGGACACGAGAGACATGGGACCGGAACTCCTGGCTGGACACCCTGCCTTTTGCTACCTGCACCTACTACCCCAGGTATCCCAAAGTTGTGCATTGGGGCGCTTGAAGCCCCAGCCCCGAGCACCATTTGCACCGAAGCTCAGAGGCCCACACTCCATGAGTGTCCCATGGGACCCGCTTCTCCATTTCAGCTCAACGCGTCTTCGCGGTTCCTGGCCCGTTGGCTAGTGAGCCCCCCGAAGACTTTCCTTTGAACCTAACTTGCTTTCCTGTTTGCTCCACCTTCCCTGCAAAGGAGAAGCACAACGGACCTGGCTGGTCTGCAACAAAGTCAATCTCGACATCCTGCATGGGTTGCGTTTGCCAAGGCTTGTTGGGTCCAATCCGGATACCAACACCGCAGTCAACTAGATCCTTCGTGGGACAGCTCGAATCAAGCTCCTGGTCATCGTCGACGCCTCCTGGACCACTTGCCCGAAGAGACAAACTTCACCTTTTCACCTGAAATCACCCGACATTGGCTGGCAGCTTCCCATTGCCATTCTGGTCACTGGCAAGTGACCCAGACTCTGTCCCTTCTGCTTTCAGGTTCTTCAGATCTTCAATCCACCCTTGGATCCACCCGGACACTTTTTCTCTGGTCGCATGCAGCACTTCTTTGCAGCTATCCATTGAAAACGACGACGAAACCCGACACCAAAAAGGCACCTATGCACCTGGCTTCCCTGGGTGAGGTAACACGAGTACTCCGGTGCTCCTGTGGGTCTTGACTCTCGAAGTGTCCTAGTTTAAAGGGGTTCCATTGTAGTCCATCTGGAAGTGTCCATAAATTGTAATTTTGTAACTTGTTTGTTTTCCATAGAAAGTCAAAGGTAACCCGCGGCTGTGTTTAGACACTGCATGCGCCTCCCTTGGGCCTCCTACTTCCTAACCCTTGGTTGTTCCTAGAAGCGATTCCACAGGCCCTAGGCCTGATTTCTATCCCAGACATGGTTCTTATACCACTATTTTAGTATATGGTTTGTGAGGCCCCTAGGGTATAATGTATACTGTGCAACTTATCGTATGCTTGCTAATTGAGATCATTGTAATGTACTTTGACCTCTGACCTAATAAAGAGTGCAGAGGGGTTGTGTTTAGAATAAATACATATATATTTGATATATACCTTGTGTGGTGTACTTTCATTTGGTACTCAAGAGATTATAATTGGTAAAACAAGTAGCTTAATTCGCTCGCTGAAGTCTTAGCCTGAAGACTGCACGCCATTGCTACCCCAGGATAGCTTTCTATAAGGTTGACTTTACAACCACCATCAATAAGGGTCGATTGGACTGGTGCAAGGTGTCTCACTAGAATAGTGGACTTCATATACCAGGCCAACTTCTCACATTGGTGTGCAGCGGATGGGATAAGAGCTTGCATTTTTTTACCAAATAATCTTGAGAATATCATTTGAAAAATCATCACAGTACCTGTAGGTACATATAAATCAAGTCTTATAATACATAAGTTCTACTGAACTTAGCAGTTGTAGGTGTTAAGGGCTTAGCACACCCTGACTACAACTCCTAGAGAGGTTCTACTAGGAAACAAGTGTGAGAAGTTGGCCTGATATGTGATGCTCACTAATTCTAGTGATCACCTTGTATCATGCCAAGCAACCCTTATGATGATTGGTTGTAAGTCAACCTTATAGACCAGTTATCCTAGTGGTAACGTGGACAAAGCAGTCTTAGGCTAAACTCTGAAAGGCATGTGAAGCCAGCTGTATTACCATACACAACCTCCTTGAATACCAGATGAAAGGACACCACACAGATATATATTGAAAATATATATATATATATATTAACTACAAATATCCCCTGAACTCTTTATGAGCACAGAAGCACAAGCGTTAAACAAAACACAGTTTAAAATACACAAAAGTTGCACAATATGGATGAGCCCTAGGGGCCACCTAAACCATATACTAAGAAAGTGGTATAAGAGATACCAATCGGAAAGGGAACAGGCCTAGGGCCTTGGGAATTGCTGGAGCTAATTGGGACTAGCAGTGACTAAGTCGGGAAAGGCCCGCGGGACTCGGGTGCAGTGTTTAAAGTGCACGCACTCACCAATGCAAAGTCTATGGTGCGTAAAAGTTACAAAGATAGATAGTTAGGAACCTTCCGAGTGACCTATAAAGCTGAAACTTAAGACACAGGCCCTAGAGATGTGTACCAGTGTGGGAACACCGGCGTTGCTGAGTTACCTCACCCACAGGACGCGGGTGCATAGGGTCGAAGTAGTGTCGGGTTTCGTCACGCTGGCCGATGGTGCTTGGAGCTGAAGATGCTGCAGGCAGCTCGATGTGAAGAATTCCGGTGGATCCAAGGGTGGATCTGAAGTTGTGAAGACCTGAAAGCAGAGGGGACAATGTTCAAAGTCACTAGCCAGTGACTACCGTGGAACCAGATTGGAACCAGGCGATGTCGGGTGCAAACAGGCGTTGAGGTGTAGCTTCTCTCTGCAGCCACGTAGACACCAGGGGTCGAGGACGTCCAGGAGTCGGTCACGAGCTGTCCCACGCAGGCTTCTCGCTGTTGGCGGTGTCTGCAACTTGATTGGAGCAAACAGGCCTTGGCTAATGCAAGCCATGCAGGAATAAAAAAAGGCTTATCACTCGGACCAGCAAGGTCAGAGCGAGGGCTCCCTTTTACAGGAGCGAGGGCAAGTCTGGAGCAACCAGACCCGCAGTGTAGTTTGTCGGTTTCTTTGCCAAGATGGCCGCTGACCACGTGGCAAGTGGCCGGGATGGCACGTCGAGTGGCACAATGCAAAAGGGCCCCACGCAGATCGTGGAGATGCTGGGGGGCTGATCTTCGGTGCAAAGGCTGCTCGGTGGTGGGGCTTCTCAGTCCCCAAAGCACAACGTCGAGGGTGCCTCGGATGCTGCGCAGTCAGTTTCTCGGGGGTCTTTCAAGAGGTCCGGTCCCACGTCTCTCGGTGCCTCCACGGGTCCCTTCTTTGCAGGGACTGTGGATCGGGCTGGGAGAAGTCTGGGAGTCTGGGTCTTGTCAGGATCTGGGCTCGGGCTCCGGCGGGAGGCGGCGGCAAAGCAGACATCGATTCGCTGGTTGGTGCCTGTGTTCACAGGGTGGCCACTCCTAGGCCACAAGGGAGATGCTCTTCAGTCTTCTGTGCAGCAGAATGTCAAAATCCAGTCTTCTTCTTAGTTTCAAGTTGATTCAGGATGACCCGAGGTGTTCTGGCACTGCTCCCACTCTTATTTCCAATCTGAGGGGTGGATCACCGGCTAGGTCCCTCCTCTGGGTGGACCAGGAAGGGGGGCGGTTACACCCCCTTTCCTTTGTCCAGCTCCTCACCAGGCCTGGGTCTGGAAAGTCCCCGGTCCGGTTTGGACTGGCTTATGCACGAGGACACCTTGTGTGCCCCGGGCATGTCTCAATCTATTCAGCCCTGTCCTACCCAATACGCAAAATCCTGTCTGGGGTGGTGCTCGCACCTCCCAAGGCAGGAAACCCTTTGTCCAAGCCTCCCTCGCTGGAAGGACTCCCAGCAGCAGGAGGTCAGACTTGTGTCTGTGGTGGCAGCATCCATTTTGTGATGTTGAGGCTCTGGTTAACTTTAACCGGGGTTAAGGCTACACACATGTCGTGTCCCTCTAGAAGGGTGGAATGCTATCCCCATCGACAGAACTGTTGAGGGGATAGTATTTCAAATCACATGACCCCTTACTCGACATGTTTTGATAAAGCCAAACCAAAGTTAGCATATAACCGCGAGGATTATAATGCACTTAAGAGTATATGGTATGGTAATATCCCGGAACAGCTAAGGGAGTGGTTCCCGACAGCTGCAGACAGGCTCAGCTCATGCTAGAGCACCATCTCACATATTTCCAAGCACTCTGCCTCCAGGATTGATGAGGCCTTCCATAGGAGTGGCTGATAGGAACACATGTGTCCAGTTAAGGTTAGATATAGGGATACTATATCTAAGTAAGAGGTGATTACACCAACTTACCCCAGCTGAGTGATCAGCCAGTGGTGTCAAATATGGAGGCCAGGCCAGGGGTGGCACAATACATGCTGCAGCCCCTGGTAGGCCTTGGAAACACCTATGCCCTGGGTACCTAGGGTACACTGTTACAGGGGCCAATAAGGTGAACCAGTTCCAATTGTGTATGCACCTAAGGTACATGGAGTCCATTTTAAGGAGAGAGCAATCAGCCTGGGGCCCTGAATAGCAGGATCCCAGGCCAACTATGTCAACAACCAGCTAAACACCAGGCAAAAAGTTTGGGGGTAACCATAGTCAGATGTCCACCTTCCTACAACAAGTAGTGTAGGTAGGTGCACACACCACACCTCACTAGTCATGGCTTTAAAAGCAGGGCCTAGTGTGCCTCTGAAAGAAGATAACCCAAGGCTGCCTTCTAAATATACCACCTTCACTTTTCAAGAACTAAGAAGCTTGTGTGCCATAAGAAAGTTAAAGCAAGGACAGAGTCCAACCTTTCAACACCTGGGAAATATCTTAGTGATAGATGATGTAGAAAAAACATCAGATCCAGATATTCAGGGTAGTAGAGAGGGGCCATGCTTCATCAGAATGTGATCCTAGTGGGATTCCCCACCAGGAGGATGATGAGGATGAGGATGAAGACCAGGGTGAGGTTAATGAACCTGACCTGGGAAACACAGGACTACCTGAGGGTGGAGGTGGCCAAGGAAGGCCACCCTCTGTCCCTCCACGTAGGCCTAATGGTGTGATCAGAAGACACTGATCTCTCTTTCAGATGAACCTGGACATTTTGACTCATCAGTAGGGTCCTCTGCCTCAGCTCAAAGGAGAATGACTTTCCCTCAGAGAAGAGAGCATAAAGCTAGAATGAAAGAAGTCAAGCTTAGGACCAGGAGGAAAGAAATTGCCCTGGCCAAAGAGACCCCAGCTCTTGAAAGAGAGAGAAAATTGTGTGGGCTAGAGCCCACTGGTAGCAGCAATATCCCTAGTGGTAGGGAAAGGTCTCATGACCATAGAATCCTGAACAAGATTGTCCCTCCCTATCAGGTTGGGGATGACATCCACACATGGGTAACTGCTTTGGAGAGGGCCTGCAAAGTACAGCAGGTACCCCAAAGTCAGTGGGTAGCAATCTTGTGGCTCTCCTTTGCAGATAAATGTAGAGACAAGCTCCTCGCTGTTAGAGAAGAGGATGCTGACAACTATTCTGTCCTGAAGAGTGCTCTAATAGATGGGTTTGGCCTAACTACTGAGCAGTACAGGTTGCTGTTCAGAGATACCCAAAAGACACAGACTCAGGACTGGACTGACTTTGTAGATTGTGCTACTAAGGCTCTGGAAGGCTGGTTACTGGGCAGTAAAGTAAGTGACTATACAGGATTGTATAACCTTATAATGAGAGACCCGATTCTTAATAATTGTCAAAACCAGTTATTGCATCAGCACTTGGTTGACTCTGATTTGACCTCTCCCCAAGAACTGGGGAAGAAGGCAGACAAATGGGTCAGAACCAGGGTGAAGCAGAAGGTACAAAACCAAGGTGGTGACCAGAAGAAGCAAGACCAAAAGGGTGGGGAGAAAACAAAAGATCAGAAGTCTTCTCAATATCCCCAAAAAGCTTCTAATGATGGGGGTCCCCAACAATTCAAAAAGAAAGAAGGTCCTAGAAACCCATGGTACAAGAATTGTAAAGTTAATACTCACTGGACCAGTGAATGCACCAAGAAGGAGACCGCTCCAACCACCATTGCCCCTAAGGCAACTGACCCCCCTAGTTCAGCTAAAAGTGGTGGTTCTCAACTGAAGGGTGTAGTTGGGTTGACCCTGGGAACTAAGATGGATTCTGGCCTAGCCAGAATACCAACTCAAGCTGTTTTGATCTGTGATGGAGGCATAGATATGTCCTTCCCTGTAAGTCCCAAAAACTTGGGCAAGTACAGACTAACTCCTTTAGTCAATAAGAGAGAGGCTCAGTCCTACAGGGACATAGGGCCACATGCATCAATCTAGGATTTTGCATTTCCTAAATAGCGAAAATTAAGGAATCGCTATTTAGGAATTGCAAAATCCTATGCATCAAGAAATCCTAAAAATGTTTAGGATTTCTTAAATTTCGGAATTTGCGATTTCTTAATTGCGAATCGCAATTAAGGAATGTCATTACATTGATTCCTATGGGCCTAGAGGCCCATAGGAATCAATGCCGTTTTGCATTTCTTTTTTTTGGAAATCGCAATTGGTTGATGCATTGCAAGGGTGCAGAGGGGGGTCCAAAGGACCGCCCCCCCTGCACCCCTGAAATGTATTTTAAAGTGCATGTTTCACACACACATGTCCTAAGGACATGTGTGTCTGTAACATGACACTTTTCAAAATGCATTTTTGTGCTTTTTTAAACAATTTCGCAAATTAACACGAGGGTCAACCTCGTGTTAATTTGCACTTCCTATTTCAAAATTCGCTTTTTTCTTTAAATTGATGCATTGCATTTAAGGAATTGCACAAATGCGATTCCTTAAATGCATTCGCATTTTTTGGAAATGCAAAAAAAAGCGAATTTTGAAAAATTGTTTAATGCGTCCCAAAAACGTATTTAGGAAGCGCAAACGGCCGAATTTACCAATTCGCACCGTTTGCACTTCCTAAATAGATTGATGCATGTGCCCCTATGGCACCAGTGTCACCATGGTGATACCTGACTTTGTGGACCCTGGACAGATCATACTAGGTGAAACCTACCTAGTGACCAATGCGAGCAATGTCACTACCCCACATGATATGGCAGTTGTTCATTTCTCCTGGGGAGGGGTAACTGGACACAAGAAGGTTGTTGTTAGCTCAGACCTTCCTGTAGAATGTTTGTTTGGCAATGACCTAGAGACTTCAGCCTGGTCTGAAGTGGAGTTTAGGAATCATGCAGAAATGTTAGGAATCTCAGCACATGTCCTTGTTGTGACTAGGTCACAGGTTAGAAATTGCAACACTGAACCGGCACTGGATTATGGAACAATGGACCAGTTGCCTACCAGGAGGAGAAACAGTAGGGTTAAGGCAGTGACTTTCCTCTTGCCTCAGGATGAGGATCAGCCTTCTGAGGAAGCTGATTGTGGACCTGAAGAATTAACTGTCCTAGAAGAACTTGAACGAGATCAGGTTGAGTTTCTTGGGATAGGGGGACCTTCCAGGGTAGATCTGAGGCAGGCGCAGTTGAACTGCCCTTCTCTTGAACCCCTCAGACAGCAGCACTGCTGAGGCTGTTGGGAATGCTAGTGGAACCCATAGAGTTTATTGGAATGAAGGGCTCCTGTAGTCAGAGGCTAGAGTTCCCAAGCCTGGCTCCTCCAGGAATTTGGTCATACCTTTGTCATTCAGGGGCTTCCTTTTGACCCTAGCCCATGATATTCCCTTAGCCGGACATCTTGGCCAGAACAAGACTTGGGACAGGCTTGTCCCTCACTTTCACTGGCCCCACATGTCAGAAGACACCAAGGAGTTTTGTCGCTCCTGTGTCACCTGCCAAGCCAGTGGCAAATCAGGTGGCGCTACAAAGGCCCCCTTATACCACTACCTGTGGTGGGGGTTCCCTTTGAAAGAGTGGGGATTGACATTGTTGGACCAATGGATCCCCAAACAGCCTCTGGGCACGGGTTTATCCTAGTGGTAGTGGATCATGCCACCAGGTACCCAGAAGCTATTCCCTTAGGACCACTACCGCACCTGTTGTGGCAAGAGCCCTCTTGGGAGTTTTCTCAAGGGTGGGTTTCCCTAAGGAGGTAGTATCAGATAGAGGTGCAAACTTCATGTCTAGTTACCTGACTGCAATGTGGAAGGAGTGTGGAGTAAACTATAAGTTTACCACACTCTATCACCTACAATGCCATGGTCTAGTTTATTTATTTATTTATTTTATTTATTCAATTTATATAGCGCGTTATCACCGATAGGTCTCTAAGCGCTTGTACTTGGAAAGACCGAACATTACAGAACAGGCAACCGGATTATATCACGCCCCATGCATCTCGAAAGAGCACCGTTTTTAACATCCGCCTAAACGGCAGTAGATTAGACTCCTTCCGAAGGCAAAGTGGTAGTTTGTTCCAAGCTGCCGGAAGAGTGGTCGAAAAGGCACGTCCGCCGAGGGTAGACAGGCGGTAGCGAGGGCTAACCAAAAGAGTGTCCTCAGACGAGCGCAGAGTCCTCCTAGGGGTGTACTGCAACAATCTGGCTTTGATGTAGCTAGGCGCATTGCCATAAACTGCCCTATGCGCGATGCATAGGCCTTTGAATATTATCCTCTGCCTAATGGGGAGCCAATGTAGTTGGCACAGGAGAGGAGAGGCATGCGTGCTCCTAGGTTTTCCAAAAATCAATCTAGCGGCATCATTCATGACTATTTGCAGTCTTGAGAGTTGTTGCTGGGGAAGCCCGACATAGAGGGCGTTCCCGTAATCCAAACGTCCTAAGATCATTGCAGACACCACACTCCTTAAGGTAGAAAAGGACAACAGTTGGGAATTTTTTTGCAGTTGCCTAAGGAGGCCGACGCATGTGCCCACCACAGAAGACACTTGATTCTTCATAGACAGGTTACCATCAATGCGGATGCCCAGACGTTTCACCACGCCTGCTGGTACTGGAGTCTTACCCAACTCCTTGGGCCAGAAGCGATCGTTCCACGGGTTGCCCGAGATGGTGATAGGCAACACTTCGGTTTTCTCTGGATTAATCTTCAAGGAGTTGGTGGACATCCAGTTACTCGTACACTTTAAGATGTTATGCAGCCTTGCTTGGGCTCCTGATGAGTCCTCAATTTGGATGATGATCTGTTTGTCTTCAGCATAGTTGTATATCTGACAATCCATCTGATTGAGAGCTGAAATCAATGGCTGCAAATATATGTTAAAAAGGAGCGGTGAAAGAGCAGAACCCTGCGGAACTCCACAGGTTATAGCCGCTGCTGTAGATACCAGGTATGACAACTGAACCCTCTGCGATCTTCCCTGCAGGAATGAAGTTAGCCAGCCTAGTGCGGTCCCCCCGATGCCCAGATCTCTCAGACGCTTCAACAGTAGATTATGACACACCGTGTCAAAAGTGGCGGAGAGATCTAGGAGCAGCAGGGCCCCGGGGATCTTCTTGTCAGCTCTGCATCTTAGTTCATCCAAAATGGATAACATCACCAGCTCCGTGCTATGATGTTTCCGAAAGCCAGCCTGATTTCGCTCTAACAGATCATTGGTCTCCAGATGTTTCGAGAGATGCGTCAGAACATGCTGCTCAACCACCTTAGCTAGAAAGGGTAGTTGGGAGATGGGCCTATAGTTCTCTACATTTTTTACATCCGCCCCTGGTTTCTTAAGAATCAGGATCAGCCGGGCCTCTTTGAAGGAAGTTGGAACCTGTCCCATCTCCAAAGACGTGTTTAGTAGGGTGAGGACGTCCTCCTCAATCCCCGGCATAGTGAGCTTAAAGACTCTGGGAGGGCAGGGGTCCACCTGAGAGCCAGATTTCACTCTCTCCACCAAACTAACTAACATCTCCGTAGTAATCAAGGGTAATGTATTTAGGGAGTAGTGGACCTCAGGGGTGTCTGGCATAATTTGTAGTGGACAGTCAAGGATTAGGGTACGAGATATTTCACCCCGGAGATCTTCAATTTTACTTGTAGAGAAATCCTGGAAGTTCTGGCAGTCCTCCTGCCTAACTGACTTTAAAGAAATGATTTTTAAACACATCAACTAAGCAAATTATTCACCCAGATTCATTTGAAATCAAGCTTGACTCACAGTGTGATCTTAGACACATGACCAGGATGTTACATGCAATCTTTATGATATGTACTGCTAGTTAATCTTAGGCAGCATGTCTGTTAGGCCTCTTAGTTGCCAAAAGAAATCCCCATGAATCTTTTGGCAACTAAGAGGCCTAACAGACATGCTGCCTAAGATTCTCTAGCAGTACATATCATAAAGCCTAACTGACTTCAAGAAATGATTTTTAAACACATAAACTAAGCAAATTATTCACCCAGATTCATTTGAAATCAAGCTTGACTCATAGTGTGCTCTTAGACACATGACCAGGATGTTACATGCAATCTTTATGATATGTACTGCTAGTGAATCTTAGGCAGCATGTTTGATAGGCCTCTTAGTTGCCAAATGGAATCACCATGGATCTTTTGGCAACAAAGAAGCCTAACAGACATGCTGCCTAAGATTCTCTCGCAGTACATATCATAAAGCCTAACTGACTTCAAGAAATGATTTTTTAACACATCAAGTAAGCAAATTATTCACCCAGATTCATTTAAAATCAAGCTTGACTCACAGTGTGATCTTAGACACATGACCAGAATGTTACATGCAATCTTTATAATATGTACTGCTAGAGAATCTTAGGCAGCATGTCTGGTAGGCCTCTTAGTTGCCAAATGGAATCACCATGCATCTTTTGGCAACTAAGAGGCCTAACAGACATGCTGCCTAAGATTCTCTAGCAGTTCATATCATAAAGCCTAACTGACTTCAAGAAATGATTTTTTAACTCATCAAGTAAGCAAATTATTCACCCAGATTCATTTGAAATCAAGCTTGACTCACAGTGTGATCTTAGACACATGACTAGGATGTTACATGCAATCTTTATGATATGTACTGCTAGAGAATCCTAGGCAGCATGTCTGTTAGGCCTCTTAGTTGCCAAAAGGAATCACCATGGACGGACCACAGTTGCATCCACTTCAGCTTCAAAAGAACAACGGTCCACCACCACCAGCAACAGGTTGCACGCAGAAGCTGGAACAAGATCACAGCCGACCAGCTCGCCGCATCCCTGAACCAGCACCCCCCCACCACCTCAGCGAACCCCAGCCAGGCCGCAGACAACCTCACGAAGTGGATCAGCAGCTGCGCAGACGACCTCGCCCAACTGAGGACCCCGCCTAGCAGACCCGGCAGCAAGAAAGCACCTTGGTTCACCGACGAACTTAAGAGCTCCAAGAAGAACTCCCGAGCCCTCGAGAGAACATGGCGCAGAGACCCTACATCAGACAACATGACCACCCTCAAGCTCGCCACCCGAAAACACCATCAACTGATCCACGCCACCAAGAAAACTGCATTCAAGGAACGACTGGACAACAACGCACACAACAGCAAGGAACTCTTCAACATCGTTAAAGAGCTCTCCAACCCCAACGCCGGAAACAACGACATCACCCCATCTCAAGACCTCTGCAACTCCCTCGCCTCCTACTTCCACAACAAGATCACTGACATCCACAACAGCTTCAGCACACAACCAACGCTCCCCACAACCGCACCTAAGCTCCCCACCACCACCCTACGCGACTGGACCCCGATCAGCACCGAAGACACCATCCGCACGATGAACACCATCCACTCCGGATCTCCAACCGACCCCTGCCCCCACCACGTCTTCAACAAGGCCGACGCTGTCATCGCACCCCACCTACGGGACATCATCAACACCTCCTTCGACACCGCTACCTTCCCTGAGAGCTGGAAGCACGCCGAACTCAGCGCCCTACTTAAGAAACCATCAGCGGACCCCACCGAACTCAAAAAGTACCGCCCCATCTCGCTCCTCCCGTTTCCGGCCAAAGTCATCGAGAAAACCGTCAACAAGCAGCTGGCCGCCTTCCTCGAGACGAATGGATCCCTCGACCTCTCGCATTCTGGCTTCCGGGCCAACCACAGCACCGAGACCGCCCTCATCACTGCCACCGATGACATCCGAGCCCTGCTCGACAACGGAGAAACAGCGGCCCTCATCCTCCTGGACCTCTCCGCGGCATTCGACACTGTCTGCCACCGCACCCTAGTGCAACGCCTCAGCAACGTCGGAATCCAGGAGAAGGCACTGGAGTGGATCATCTCCTTCCTCGCCGGAAGGACACAGAGAGTCCGCCTTCCCCCGTTCAGATCAGAAGCCACCGAAGTCATCTGCGGCGTCCCTCAGGGCTCCTCGCTCAGCCCCACCCTCTTCAATGTCTACATGAGCCCCCTTGCGGCCATCGCACGCCAACACAACCTCATCATCATCTCCTACGCCGACGACACTCAGCTGATCCTCTCCCTCACCAACGACCCCGCCACCACCAGAGCCAACCTACACGAAGGGATGAAAGACGTAGCCGAGTGGATGACGACCAGCCGCCTGAAACTGAACACAGACAAGACGGACGTTCTCATCCTGGGCCCCTCTCCCTCCGCCTGGGACGACTCCTGGTGGCCCCCCGCCCTGGGCAGCGCACCCTAACCGACAGACCACGCACACAACCTAGGCTTTATCCTGGACTCTTCCCTCTCCATGACCAGACAAGTCAACGCCGTCTCCTCGTCTTGCTTCAATATCCTGCGCAGGCTACGCAAGATCTTCCGGTGGATCCCCACCGAGACCAGGAAGACGGTCACCCAGGCCTCGTCACCAGCCGACTGGACTACGGCAACGCCCTCTACGCCGGAACCACCACCAAGCTCCAGAAGAGACTCCAGCGGATCCAGAACGCCTCAGCAAGACTCATCCTCAACATCCCCCGACACAGCCACATCTCCGGACACCTGAGAGACCTGCACTGGCTCCCGGTCAACAAGAGAATCCCCTTCCGTCTCCTTACCCACACTCAGAAAGCCCTACACAACCAAGGCCCAAGATACCTCAACAGCCGCCTCAACTTCTTCACTCCCACCCACCAGCTCCGATCGACCAGCCGCGCCCTCGCCGCCGTCCCCCGCATCCGAAGAGCCACAACAGGAGGAAGGTCCTTCTCCTACCTGGCCGCCAAGACCTGGAACTCCCTCCCGATTCACCTCCGCCTGACATAGGACCACCTCGCCTTCAGGAAACAACTCAAGACCTGGCTGTTCGAGCAGTAGCGGACACATGACCAGGATGTTACATGCAATCTTTATGATATGTACTGCTAGTGAATCTTAGGCAGCATGTCAAGTAGGCCTCTTAGTTGCCAAAAGGAATCACCATGGATCTTTAGGCAAGTAAGAGGCCTAACAGACCCGCTGCCTAAGATTCTCTAGCAGTACATATCATAAAGCCTACCTGACTTTAAGAAATGATTTTTAAACACATCAACAAGGCGAATTATTCACCCAGATTCATTTAAAATCAAGCTTGACTCGAAGTGTGATCTTAGACACATGACCAGGATGTTACATGCAACCTTTATGATATGTACTGATAGAGAATCCTAGGCAGCATGTCTGTTAGGCCTCTTAGTTGCCAAATGGAATCACCATGCATCTTTTGGCAACTAAGAGGCCTAACAGACCTGCTGCCTAAGATTCCCGAGAAGTACATATCATAAAGCCTAACTGACTTCAAGAAATGATTTTTAAACACATCAGCAAGGCGAATTATTCACCCAGATTCATTTAAAATCAAGCATGACTCACAGTGTGATCTTAGACACATGACCAGGATGTTACATGCAACCTTTATGATATGTACTGCTAGAGAATCCTAGGCAGCATGTCTGTTAGGCCTCTTAGTTGCCAAATGGAATCACCATGCATCTTTTGGCAACTAAGAGGCCTAACAGACATGCTGCCTAAGATTCTCTAGCAGTACATATCATAAAGCCTAACTGACTTCAAGAAATGATTTTTAAACACATCAACTAAGCACATTATTCACCCAGATTCATTTGAAATCAAGCTTGACTCACAGTGTGATCTTAGACACATGACCAGGATGTTACATGCAATCTTTCTGATATGTACTGCTAGTGAATCTTAGGCAGCATGTCTGTTAGGCCTCTTAGTTGCCAAATGGAATCACCATGCATCTTTTGGCAACTAAGAGGCCTAACATACATGCTGCCTAAGATTATCTAGCAGTACATATCATAAAGCCTAACTGACTTCAAGAAATTATTTTTAAACACATCAACTAAGCAAATTATTCACCCAGATTCATTTGAAATCAAGCTTGACTCACAGTGTGATATTAAAGACATGACCAGGATGTTACATGCAATCTTTATGATATGTACTGCTAGTGAATCTTGGGCAGCATGTCTGTTAGGCCTCTTAGTTGCCAAAATGAATCACCATGGATCTTTTGGCAAATAAGAGGCCAACAGACATGCTGCCTAAGATTATCTAGCAGTACATATCATAAAGCCTACTTGACTTCAAGAAATGATTTTTAAACACATAAACTAAGCAAATTATTCACCCAGATTCATTTGAAATCAAGCTTGACTCACAGTGTGATCTTAGACACATGACCAGGATGTTACATGCAATCTTTCTGATATGTACTGCTAGTGAATCTTAGGCAGCATGTCTGTTAGGCCTCTTAGTTTCCAAAAGGAGTCACAATGGATCTTTTGGCAACTAAGAAGCCTAACAGACCTGCTGCCTAAGATTCCCGAGAAGTACATATCATAAAGCCTAACTGACTTCAAGAAATGATTTTTAAACACATCAGCAAGGCGAATTATTCACCCAGATTCATTTAAAATCAAGCATGACTCACAGTGTGATCTTAGACACATGACCAGGATGTTACATGCAATCTTTATGATATGTACTGCTAGTGAATCTTAGGCAGCATGTCTGTTAGGCCTCTTAGTTGCCAAAAGGAATCACCATGGATCTTTTGGCAACTAAGAGGCCTAACAGACATGCTGCCTAAGATTTTCTAGCAGTACATATCATAAAGCCTAACTGACTTTAAAGAAATGATTTTTAAACACATCAACTAATCAAATCATTCACCCAGATTCATTTAAAATCAAGCTTGACTCACAGTGTGATCTTAGACACATGACCAGGATGTTACATGCAATCTTTATGATATGTACTGCTAGAGAATCTTAGGCAGCATGTCTGTTAGGCCTCTTAGTTGCCAAAAGGAATCACCATGGATCTTGTTGCAACTAAGAGGCCTAACAGACATGCTGCCTAAGATTCTTTAGCAGTACATATCATAATGCCTAACAGACTTCAAGAAATGATTTTTTAACACATCAAGTAAGCACATTATTCACCCAAATTCATTTAAAATCAATCTTGAAAGGGGCGTGGCCAAGATGGCGGGGTGAGCGGACGCTTCTTCCCGCAGCTCCTCCGGCCCGGCTAGGCCCGAACCCTTTTTCGTCAGCTTCTCTCCCCCCGCTGAAGCTCAGCGGCCGAGGGAAGGGTGGCGGAGACCCTGGTGCACATATTGGTGCAACTTTGCTCCCGAACGCTCCGGCGGAGGCACGCTTAGAGACCGATAAACTACTGCGGAGGCCACGGAGGCGGAGTGGAGCGGAGCGCTGGCCGGGAGGCCTGAGTGGACCCTGATGCTGGTGTCTGGTGGCCTGGCGCGGAGCTCGCTTGTATACTCGCATCAGATTGTGCCCGGTATGGTACGCCGGATGGATAGCTACCGCGAGATGTCGAGAAGGGAGATGCCTATTGTCTGATCGTGGAGGCACTTGGATCTGCAGCGGTGGCTTGCTACATCGTGTGAGCCCCGGCCCCGTCGCCAGTTTGGGACGGTGCTCAGGATCTGGGGCCAGGTCAACTGTCTCTTTTTTGGCTCGTCGAGCCTGGAAGGGGCTCATTTCAGGGACACTGACTCTTGGCGTGGCCTTGGCGGCGCCGTCGGGCTTGGATGGTCTGCCCGGCTACGCCCAGCCGCCATCTTGTCTTCACGGCGACGGTGACGAGGCCCTCCTACGGTGTCACCCGGGGACAGCTCCTACACCCCCGGCCCTGCATAGCTCTTTCTTCCTGGGGGAAGCTGCGGTCTGGGTCCCCCCTGTAGTGGCCAACGCCCGAACTTTGGCTGGGAGGCGAGTCGGCCTCTGCGACAGGGCTGGGCCGCCATTTTGTCCTCAGTGGCGCAGGACCCGTGGTATCCCTACTACAACAGGCGTTCCCCCCAGCGGCGCCCTGCCAGCCGTTGGAGACTCATCGATGCCGATACCTGCTGCTAGCGGCCTGAGATCGCATATCTGATTGAGTGGAGTGCGGCAGCCTACAGGGCACGAATGTCGGGGAACCGAGGATCGAGGAAGGGGGACCGCACCCTGCCGGACATGCTCAGCAGAGCCCAGCAACAGTGAGATAGGGCGCAACCGTCCCCAAGCTCTTCTAGAGCTGCAGCGGACCCGACCGGGGGTGAGCCCCCCGTCACAAGGTCCTTCATGGAGGACCTGTTCAGTTCGCTTAAGGCTGACTTTCAGACACTGAAGCAGGAGGTGGCCAGCGAAGTGCGCGAGGTCCGTAGGGAGGTGGAGGGTCTAGGTGAGCGGATGGAGACGGTGAAGGCAGCGGCTCAACGGAGGGACGAGGAGATTGTCCATTTACAGCAAGACTTTCTCCGTCTCAGGGAGCAGCATGTCGAACTCCAGGCACACAATGAAGACCTGGAGAACAGGTCGAGAAGGAACAACATTCGAGTCCGAGGTGTGCCGTCCGCGGATGAAGGGACAGACTTGACGGGCTACCTGAAGGACTTGTTCAGGGAGATTCTGGGAGAGCCCGCGGACTTCCCGATTCGAATCGACAGGGCCCACAGGGTCGGTCGACAGCGACAGTCGACGGCACCTCCACCGGACATTTTGGCCTACCTCCCGGATTTCCCGGTGAAGGAACGCATCATGGCTGAGGCCCGCAAGAAACAGCCACTGACCTTCCGCGAACGGCCTGTGGCGTTGTTTCAGGACCTGTCTGCCATCACGCTACAGAAGCGCAGGTCCTTCAAAATCGCAACGGATTTCCTGCGAGAGAATGAGACGCCGTACTCTTGGGGGCATCCCTTTCGCCTGATATTCCGCTGGAATGGAGTGCTGCACCAGCTGCGTTCCTTGCAAGATGTCTGTGGTGTCCTAGGTCTCACGGCCACGGAGGAGGGCGAAGCGACACCGGGCTGGAGGTCCTCTGATCGAAGAGGACGACGGCGGTCAGCGAGGAGGAGATCGACGGCGAGTGCTGGACGGCCGGACTCACCCACTATCAGGGCAGACATGGCCTGCGCCCTGAGAGAAGCGGCCAGGGACTCGGCCGCCAAGAACGGAGTCGCCATGACGGCGTAGATTCACTCCGGGGGGAGATGGACATAGCTTCTGCAATGCCAGGTTTGGGGGTTGGAGGGAGGGTCGGGGGAGAGGTGGGGAGAACGAGTGGCCGGACGTCCACTTTTTGTACTTTCCACAGACTTGTCCGTCTTGGGACATGACTGGGACAATGGGTTGTTTGAGCGTGGGTGGGGAGTTGGCTAGTTGCCATGGGTCTGTTTTGGGAGGGGTTGGGAGTTGTTTAGGGGTTGAAGGGGTACCGTCCAATATCTCAAATGTTATTGCTTGGTTTTATATTGCTTGTCCTGCGCTGCTGTCCTGTGCCCCCCCCCCCCCCCGCTCATTGACTGCCCGCGGCTTGGCACTTCCGGTCCCATGGGGGTATGTCGACACTGAAGGTAGTGACCCTTAATGTTGAGGGTCTGAATAACCCTGTGAAGCGAAGGGTGATCTTGTCTCTGCTGGAGGGGACACAGGCAGATATATGCCTCCTGCAGGAAACCCATTTACTATCACGGGATTGTCATAGGATGCGCTCTAATAAGTTCCCAACTCAGTTTTTCTCCTCTGCTGCATCTAAGACCGCGGGGGTGGCCATTTTGCTAGCGAGTTCCTTCAGGGGGGAGGTGTTGTACAAATTTGCGGAACAGAAGGGGAGGCTATTGGCATACCGCCTCCGGCTGGGGGACACAACATTCACTATTGGCTCCTTATATAGCCCAAATGACCACCAAGAGCGCTTTCTGGACTCGGTGCTGGTAGACGTGACTGCCACCCCTGATCGACATATCATCCTAGGGGGCGATTTGAATATAGTTTTTGATTCTACACTTGACAGATCAGCGCAGCAATACCCGCAGACTGGGGAACTTTCACAGGCTGGGAAGGCTCGAATCACTGATATGGATCTGCATGATCTTTGGCGCACCCTCCACCCCACGGATAGGGACTATTCCTATTATTCACATGCGCACCGGACCTAGGCACGGTTGGACTACTTATTGGTTAGCGGGCCGATGTGTGCCGCTGCTACGGCGGCGGACATTGGGGTCCTGTCGCTGTCAGATCATGCGCCGGTCGTGGGCGCATTTGCGCTGCCGACGGCCTCCCCCTCTCGGGGGGTGTGGCGCCTAAGGGACACCCTCCTGCACAAAAAAACGGCTGTGAAGCATATTGAGGAAGCGATCCGGGAATACCAGGCACACAATGATAACTCGGACACCTCGCCAGCGACACAGTGGGCGGCATTGAAGGCGGTTCTTAGGGGGGAGTTAATTTCCATCTCCTCAGCAGACAACAGGGAGAGACAGCGTAAGAGGGAGGAGCTGACTTCCCAGGTCCGGGAATTGGAACAGGTCCATCGCCGTACCGGAGCTCCTAGGGTGTGGAGGCAGTTGAAGGCTGCCAGGAAGCTCCTGTCGGCATTGGACATGGATAGGGCGGAATACGCGGCGCTGCGTCTAAAACATGCGTTTTACACGGGTGGGGATAGGTGTGGCAAACTTTTGGCAAATAGGCTCTGTATCGCGCACCAACGTAACGTGGTGAAGGAACTGCTCGGCGCTGATGGGGTGGCAGTCTCTGATGACGCCGCGGTGGCAGAAACGTTCTGTAGTTTCTATGAGGCGCTCTACACGGGGGAACCCCCCTCGTCGCAGGATGCCACGGAATATTTGGAGTCAGTAACCCTTCCGGCGCTGGACCCAGCACAGGCGGAACATCTCGAGCGCAACATCCATGTGGAGGAGGTGATATCAGCGATAGCCAGGCTCAAACACGGGAAAGCTCCAGGCCCGGACGGTTACACGTCCTTGTTTTATAAAACCTTTTGCCCGGTCGTGGCCCCTATTCTCACCCGCCTGTTTAACTCCTTTTCCGATCCAGGAGCCATCCCACCGGACCTGTTAAGAGCAACGGTCTCAGTGATCCCGAAACCTGGGAAAGACCGGGCCCTCTGCGGCTCATACAGGCCTATCTCACTCCTGAATGTCAACCTTAAATTATACACAGGGATTCTAGCATCTAGGTTGGCCCTGCATCTGCCGGGCCTGGTTGAGGCTGATCAAGCTGGCTTTGTGCCTGGCAGACAAACCGTCGATAACACTAAGAGAGTAGCACACATTTTGGAGAAAGCCTCGCGGATCCCGGGTGAACGGATGCTGCTGGCGGTGGATGCCGAGAAGGCATTCGATCGGGTTCACTGGCCTTATCTCGAGCAGGTGCTCCGGAAACTGGGAATTGGAGACAAATTCTGTTCGATGGTCTTCAATTGCTACAAGTCCCCTTCGGCGACAGTGAGAGTTAATGGGTGCAGCTCCCGTAGCTTTGCAATCGAACGGGGTATAAGGCCGGGATGCCCGCTTTCCCCACTCCTCTTTGCTCTCTATATGGAGCCGTTTGCCCAGAGAATTCGCCAAAACCCGGATGCGATTGGGATCAAGATGGGGCAGTATATCCACACGGTCAGTCTTTATGCGGACGACGTCCTGTTGACCTTGGACGATCCTAGACGGGCCCTCCCCGCTTGCATTCAGGAACTAGACGCTTTTTCGAAAGTGGCTGGTTTTAAGATGAACATGGGCAAGTCGGTGGCTCTGGATGTGTCCCTGGCCGCGGATACTAGACAAGATCTGCAGCGGCTTTTCCCCATGCAGTGGTCATCATCCCTGGTGCCGTATCTGGGGATTCTGCTAGCGCCAACGTTGCCAGCGATGGTAACGGCCAACTATGCCTCTCTTAGCAGGAAAATCAAGGAAGAGCTGGGCCGCTGGAGTAAAAGCCTGCTGTCCTGGCTCGGCAGGATCGCAGCGGTCAAGATGACGGTCCTGCCCCAGATCCTGTACCTCTTTCGAGCCTTGGCGCTCCAGCCTCCTGTGGGCTGGATTAGACAGACACAAGCCGACATTGCACGCTTCGTCTGGCAAGGCCGCACGCCGAGGATGAAGAGGGTTCTTTCCACGCTGGCCCCGGAGGCAGGGGGCCTTGGTATCCCGGATCTCCGGAAATATTCCAGGCGGCGCAGCTGCGCTACCTAGTGGAGTGGAGCAGGTGGGAATCCGACAAGCTTTGGCTCTTTCAAGACCAGGCGGTGGCGGGGCGTACCCTCCAGGAAGTTCCATTCTTGCGTTGGATTCATCGCCCCCCCAACCTCTATGCTTCCTTCGTCACGCGAGTCCCCTTGAGGGTGTGGGACACAGTCAATAAAGTTTGTGAACTCACCACGTTCCCTTCGCCTTTCACGCCGATAGCGGATAACCCTGATTTCTCCCCCGGGATGGAACCATGCGCTTTCTCCCACTGGAGGGCAGCGGGCTGCCGAGCGCTCTTCCAGATATATGGCCCGGAGGGGGTGGTCCCCTTTCAGCAATTGAAACAGGAGTTCCAACTGCCTGAGTCAGATAGATTGCGATACATGCAGATTAGGCACTGGGCGCTTCAGTCTCAGGTGCGGGGCACTGCTGATCGCCAGATAACGCCATACGAGCGGTGGTTGGTGACCCGCGCCTCTGATACTAAACTAATCACCGACCATTACAAATTCCTGCAGCCCCCTCCATTTCATTTCTATAACCCGGGTAGGGAACGCTGGAATAGGGAACTGGGAAGGACGCTTAGTCATAAAGAATGGGATCAAATTGCGCACCGGGCGAGACACTCTGCATATCATACAGGTCTCACAGAAACACTCACCAAGGTGTCCACGTATTGGTATTATACCCCGGAGAGGCTACACGAAATGAATAGGCATATCGAGAAGGAGTGCTGGAGGGTTTGTGGTCGAGTGGGGACCCTTACACATGTACTTTGGGACTGTCCCCAGTTAGAGGCTCACTGGAAGGAGGTTCTTGACGAGATTGATGTTCATTTTGAAACTGAATTGCCACGCTTCCCGGCGTATGTATTGCTGGGCCTCCCGAATGGCCTGATGTACCCGCTGAAGTCCCGCAGGTGCAGGCAAATTGCGATAGCGCTGGGTTCAGCGATTCAGAATATCTTGATCCACTGGCGTACCACCACGGTCCCCTCCATCACAGGCTGGCTGCACAGGCTTTGGCACATGCTGGGTATGGAGAAACTATCGCTTATGGTGGCGGGGGACATGGACCAATTTGATGAGCTATGGAAACCTTTTCATGCGCTTTTAACTACAGAATTTAGGGAACTCACCTGCCCGAGGTACCTCAGACTTCTCAGATTAACACCACCGGCGATTTCAACTGACTAAGGGGACACAAGATCTGGGCTCAAGGGGAGGGGGTCGTGGCGGGTGGGCAGGTTGCGTTATAGCCGAGTATTGGACGGGGGAGGTGGGGGGGTGCTGGGGTGAGTTGGGGAGTTTGGAGGGAGGGGTTCTGGGGGTTGGTGGGTTGGTTTCTTGCATTATTGCCTTTCCTTTTCTAATCTGCTTGATGGTGTCGACTGTATTCAGCCCTTATCATTTTGCCATTGATTTTTCTTTTGCAGTAGCCTTGTCCACCATCGCACTCATAGATTTATGCTCAGCTCTTTTCACCTGAATGTATGTAACCCTAATCCTCATGTTCCCTTACCTCCTATGTTTTTTTTTGTCTTAATAAAATGCTTTAAACCTAAAATCAAGCTTGACTTACAGTGTGATCTTAGACACACGAACAGGATGTTACATGCAATCTTTATGATATGTACTTCTAGGGAATCTTAGGCAGCATGTCTGTTAGGCCTCTTAGTTGCCAAAAGGAATCACCATGGACGGACCACAGCTGCATCCACTTCAGCTTCAAAAGAACAACGGTCCACCACCACCAGCAACAGGTTGCACGCAGAAGCTGGAACAAGATCACAGCCGACCAGCTCGCCGCATCCCTGAACCAGCACCCCCCCACCAGCTCAGCGAACCCCAGCCAGGCCGCAGACAACCTCACGTAGTGGATCAGCAGCTGCGCAGACGACCTCGCCCCACTGAGGACCCCGCCTAGCAGACCCGGCAGCAAGAAAGCACCTTGGTTCACCGACGAACTCAAGAGCTCCAAGAAGAACTCCCGAGCCCTCGAGAGAACATGGCGCAGAGACCCTACATCAGACAACATGACCACCCTCAAGCTCGCCACCCGAAAACACCATCAACTGATCCACGCCACCAAGAAAACTGCATTCAAGGAACGACTGGACAACAACGCACACAACAGCAAGGAACTCTTCAACATCGTTAAAGAGCTCTCCAACCCCAACGCCGGAAACAACGACATCACCCCATCTCAAGACCTCTGCAACTCCCTCGCCTCCTACTTCCACAACAAGATCACTGACATCCACAACAGCTTCAGCACACAACCAACACTCCCCACGACCGCACCTACGCTCCCCACCACCACCCTATGCGACTGGACCGCACCGAAGACACCATCCGCACGATGAACACCATCCACTCCGGATCTCCAACCGACCCCTGCCCCCACCACGTCTTCAACAAGGCCGACGCTGTCATCGCACCCCACCTACGGGACATCATCAACACCTCCTTTGACACCGCTACCTTCCCTGAGAGCTGGAAGCACGCCAAACTCAGCGCCCTACTTGAAAACCATCAGCGGACCCCACCGAACTCAAAAACTACCGCCCCATCTCGCTTCTCCCGTTTCCGGCCAAAGTCATCGAGAAAACCGTCAACAAGCAGCTGGCCGCCTTCCTCGAGACGAATGGATCCCTCGACCTCTCGCATTCTGGCTTCCAAGCCAACCACAGCACCGAGACCGCCCTCATCGCTGCCACCGATGACATCCGAGCCCTGCTCGACAACGGAGAAACAGCGGCCCTCATCCTCCTGGACCTCTCCGCGGCATTCGACACTGTCTGCCACCGCACCATAGTGCAGCGCCTCAGCAACGTCGGAATCCAGGGGAAGGCACTGGAGTGGATCATCTCCTTCCTCGCCGGAAGGACACAGAGAGTCCGCCTTCCCCCGTTCAGATCAGAAGCCACCGAAGTCATCTGCGGCGTCCCTCAGGGCTCCTCGCTCAGCCCCACCCTCTTCAATGTCTACATGAGCCCCCTTGCGGCCATCGCACGCCAACACAACCTCAACATCATCTCCTACGCCGACGACACTCAGCTGATCCTCTCCCTCACCAACGACCCCGCCACCGCCAGAGCCAACCTACACGAAGGGATGAAAGACGTAGCCGAGTGGATGACGACCAGCTGCCTGAAACTGAACACAGACAAGACGGACGTTCTCATCCTGGGCCCCTCTCCCTCCGCCTGGGACGACTCCTGGTGGCCCCCCGCCCTGGGCAGCGCACCCTAACCGACAGACCACGCACACAACCTAGGCTTTATCCTGGACTCTTCCCTCTCCATGACCAGACAAGTCAACGCCGTCTCCTCGTCTTGCTTCAATATCCTGCGCATGCTACGCAAGATCTTCCGGTGGATCCCAACCGAGACCAGGAAGACGGTCACCCAGGCCCTTGTTTGCCAAAAGGAATCACCATGGATCTTCTGGCAACTAAGAGGCCTAACAGACATGCTAGATTCTCTAGCAGTACATATCATAAAGCTTAACTGACTTCAAGAAATGATTTTTTAACACATCAAGTAAGCAAATTATTCACCCAGATTCATTTAAAATCAAGCTTGACTCACAGTGTGATCTTAGACACATGACCAGGATGTTACATGCAATCTTTCTGATATGTACTGCTAGTGAATCTTAGGCAACTTGTCTGTTAGGCCTCTTAGTTGCCAAAAGGAATCACCATGGATCTTTTGGCAACTAAAGGGCCTAACAGACATGCTGCCTAAGATTCTCTAGCAGTACATATCATAAAGCCTAACTGACTTCAAGAAATGATTTTATAACACATCAAGGAAGCAAATTATTCACCCAGATTCATTTAAAATCAAGCTTGACTCACAGTGTGATCTTAGACACATGACCAGGATGTTACATGCACTCTTTATGATATGTACTGCTAGCGAATCCTAGGCAGCATGTCTGTTAGGCCTCTTAGTTGCCAAAAGGAATAACCATGGATCTTTTGGCAACTAAGAGGCCTAACAGACATGCTGCCTAAGATTCTCTAGCAGTACATATCATAAAGCCTAACTGACTTCAAGAAATGATTTTTAAACACATCAACTAAGCACATTATTTACCCAGATTCATTTAAAATCAAGCTTGACTCACAGTGTGATCTTAGACACATGACCAGGATGTTACATGTAATCTACCATGTCTGTCTCTGCCTGATTACAAAAAAACGCTTGCAAATCACTGAAATAATTACTGTCTGCTCTTAAAACATTGTATATACCATTTTTTCAGTATACCAAAAATGGTTGCAAAACTACAAAGTGACAGTTGAAGGAAAGAAAGTGAGGAAGGAGAATAAGGAAAAAGAACTGACAGTGAATAGAAAGCAGTAACAGTGAGGGATTACATATCATGATGAGTGAAGAGCACTGAGGATAATAAAACATAATGAGAGAAATTAAAAAGTAGTTCGTGAGAGAAAATAATTTATACAAAGAGTGAGGAAACGAAAAGGAAGAGTAGTAGAAAGAAAAGAAAACAGTGCCAGAGAGAAAAATGAGGACAGTCAGATTCTGTGAGGGAGTGAAACAGTTATAGTGACTAAGGCATAATTTAAGGTGAAACACAGTGAAAAAGACTTAGAGACTCACCTTTAGCAATGCTTTATTAGATGTAGAACAGTGGCAGTCACAAACCAGATTTTCTTATGTAGAATCTCTGAATAATGCTTCTGTCACTGCAGCCTCAGAATAATGGCACAGATTTCCTCTCAATACAAACTCATATTCGTCTACATAACCAATCATATTTCTTCCCAAACAAATTCAAAATCAAACTAACATTTCAGTTGGTTGTACCTTTCAGTATTTTCAAAGTCACAGAAAGTTCACCCTTCACCCTCTGCCTTCTCTGGCTGTTACCATGGTAACACCTCATTCTGCACCTGGCTGAAGACACAGGTCAAAAGTTCATATCTCAATGTTCCAAATCAAACTAGCAAGATTGATTGACCTCCAAACACACCTGCTTATCCACTGCTTTGTTAGTTTTCATGATTTTTTCTCAACCAATAGCATTTTTCGTTTAAAAAAAACATTAACATGCAACCTAGTCTTCAATCTTGAATTGTAAGAATCAACCAATCATTTCTAGCTTTTCAAGTGCACCAAACCTCATCCACTTTTTTTTCCAAACTCTCAGCTTCTAACTGCAATTTCACTTCCAGAACCCATCTGAGTACTACTGGATCTGCATTGAAAATGATGAATGTTTTGCTTATAGGACATAGCTATATTTACTGGAGTGAAAGATAAACAGCAAACAGAGGTATTTCCAACCTTGATTTACCAAATGTGGACATTATGTGGATTGGCCAGAGAGGATTGAGATATCAGCAATTGATACCATTGGTGAAAACCTTTATGCATCTCCCACAACCTAACCTCATAATTGTGCACTGTGGTGGAAATGATCTAGGCACATTGACTGGGGTAGGTCTGGAAATGCTTTTAAAGGACACCTTTAGGCAATTTATGTCACTTTTTCCTCATACTGCCTTTGTGTATTCCAATATATGCCAAAAACAGAAATGGAATTGGTCCAATCAATATTGTCCACAGATTGAGAAAGCAAGGAAACATGTAAATACATCTGTTTCTGCTTTCCTCAGAGACTATGGCAAGGGTTCTATATACCACAACAACTTGCGTTACAACATGCAAGGCATCTATAGGAGAGATGGTATTCATTTCACGGATGAGGTGAATAGAATCTTCCTCTGTAACATGAGACTCTTCATTGGTACTTACTTGTAAGTACAAAAAACACCCAATTAACACAACGGCTCTTTTTAGAGCCAAATAACATCTAAACACTCAAACGTGTAATTTAACTCCATTTTATTAATTTTTTTTGTCACCGTGCGTGCACCGTGCGTGCACCTCGCAACTTTTTGGAAACAAAAAAAAAATTATTTTTGGCTTTGGGGGTCCTTAATGAACCCCCTGAGAAAACCTAGGTGGTCAGGGAGTCACCACCCTGCCCCCTTTCCACGATCTCCGCTATAGTTTTTTACAGTCTTGTAAATAGTGGTGTGCGACCGGGTGCGCGCACCTCGCAACTTTTTAGAAAAAAAATAAAGGTTTTTTTTTGCCTTGGGGTCTTTAATGGACCCCCTGAGAAAACCTAGGGGGTTAGGGAGTGTCTACCTTGCCTCCTTCTCACGTTTTGAAACTTTTATGTAAATCGGGTTAAACGCCATTTTGAGATCGGGTGCGCGCATCCCGCAATTTTTCAGAAGAGAAAAAGGTTTTTTTTTGGCCTTGGGGGTCCTTAATGGACCCCCTGAGAAAACCTAGGGGGTCAGGAGTCTCTACCTTGTCCCCTTTCCATGTTCTGCCCCGTTGTTCTTACAATATGTTGACTCGCACTGAAAAAATGGTGGTCAACACTTCCTGATTACCTCCGAATCGAATATTGACAAATGTCAAACAGCAAATCAGAATTCCGCTCGCGCACGGGAAGTTGGGCGCACGGGTGCGCGCACGTGCGCGCATGTGCGCGCACGGTGTGCGCTTATAGATATATAATTGATTTCAACTTTAATTTTCTCAGCAACTACTGGAGGGATTTACACAATTTAAAGAAAAGCGTTATCTGCGAGCCGGACTCTACCATTTTGCCAAATTTCTTATAATTCCATTCAGCCGTTCAGGCTGTAGCCGTGTCTAATCGTTCTATGGAAAATAACATGGGGAAAACACGTTTTGGGACCCCCTTTTTATCTCAGCTCCCACTTCACCAATTCCCCCCAAACTTTCAGGGAAGGAGCGGAGCGGAGCGGGCCATCTTCTTTGAGAAATTCGCAAAGATTCGTCCATCGATAATCTTCCCCAGAATCAGAAGATGAATCCTGTCTTGCAGCCATTTCAGAAAATTCTCAGGAAAGTTGCAAAGGCTCCTTCTCCCATGACAGCAAAACAGATTATGAGGGAAGTGGGTGGGGTATTTGAAGATTCTAGACTAGAAACTACTATGAACCAATGAAAAGTGTTGTTTTTGGTCACATGACTTGATGTGCGCGCTCAGGTGCGCGCATGTGGTGCGAGCACCCAGTCGCGCACGTCGCTTGAAAATGGCATTTTGCCCGATTTACATAAAAGTTTCAAAACGTGAAAAGGAGGCAAGGTAGACACTCCCTGACCCCCTAGAGTTTCTCAGGGGGTCCTAGAAGAATCTCGACGGGCCAAAAAAACTTTATTTTTTTGAAAGATTTGCGGGGTGCGCACCTCGCAATTTAATTTTAAAAAATAACGTTTTTTTTGCACTTCGGGGTTCTTTATGGACCCCCTGAGAAACTCTAGGGGGTCAGGGAGTGTCTACCTTGTCTCCTTTTCACGTTTTGAAACTTTTATGAAAATTGGGTAAAACGCCATTTTAAATCGAAGTGCGCGACCGGGTTTTTACAGTGAATTTCAAAGGTTTTTTAAATGCTAATTCCTAACTATAACATGTGTTAAACCTATGGTTTTTTCAGTGAATATATATATATATATGTAGAAGGAAATGTCCCTTCTGGGAGAAGCAGCAATTAGCTGGTGCAGGCGGCGAGGCAAAGACAAGCCCGGCAAGATTTGTCAAAAGCAAAGTTCCACAAAAACGCTGCACTCACTTTGGATGGTTGAAACAGAGGTTTATTTCACTCGAGTCTTCCTCCTTCAATTATATATATTAACTGAAAAAAACATAGGTTTAATTGGTGTTATAGTTAGCTGGACATTTCACTCATACAAAACCATTGAAATTCCTCCGTTATAGTTAGTTGTACTAACTAAAACTTGTGCGCCCACAATCCACTGCTGATGATGTCACATATTACATCATTCATGACATGGTCAGTGACATCACTGATGACATCTCAAATGACATCACTGATGGCATCACGGATGCCATCATGGATGACATCATCCAGTGAATGTGGCTTGCTTCCATATTTAAATAAGTATTATATATATAGCAATCTGCATTGAAGACTCAGTGGATGGTTAAGTGTGTAGATGGAGAATTTAGAACTACCATGATTGACTTTGTAAGTGCTTAATGAAAAGTGTGTCATTGAACATATGGGATAGTGATAAAACTGTCTGAATGTATGTATCATTTTCTCTCTTGTCCTATAAACTACTGCATAAGTTGGTTACTACCTATGTGAAACTCTATATTAGTTTTT
The DNA here is from genome assembly GCF_964263255.1 of Lissotriton vulgaris. Classification (NCBI taxonomy): domain Eukaryota; kingdom Metazoa; phylum Chordata; class Amphibia; order Caudata; family Salamandridae; genus Lissotriton; species Lissotriton vulgaris. The sequence continues at coordinate 664,455,777 of NC_141697.1, forward strand.
AATTAGTTGAGTATTTGTATGAGAGAATGAATAAATGTGTGTGTGGTTGGGTGGAAGGAGTGTAACTGTCAAAAGATGTGTAAATAGTTGTTTTAGTAGGTATATGATGTTAAGACTGCATGTGGAAACAGTTGTTTGGGTGAGTGAATCTCTTTATGGGGATGGTGAAGAGTAAATATATTTCTTAATCATACACATCCAAGAATTTTGATATATAAAAGGCCTGTATGTAATAGTTGGTGTATACAAATAAGTATATATTCACTGAAAAAACCATAGGTTTCACCTATGTTATAGTTAGCTGGACATTTCTCTCATACAAAACCATTGAAATTCCTCTGTTATAGTTAGTTCAGCTAACTATAACTTGCGCGCCCGCAATGCACAACTGATGATGTCACATATTACATCACTCATGACATGGTCAGTGACAACACTCATGACAAAACCTATGGTTTTTTCAGTACATTTCTAAGGTTTTTTAAATGCTAAGTCTTAACTATAACGTGCCTGAAACCTATGCTTTTTTCAGTGAATTTTTAAGGTTTTTTAAATGCTAATTCCTAACTATAACATGCCTGAAACCTATGTTTTTTTCAGTGAATTTCGAAGGTTTTGTAAATGATAATTTTAAAATGTACTAATTATTATATTTCTTTCTTTTTATAGTAATTTCCTACATTTTTATTATAAATACTTATATTAATTTTATTTTTGAAGTTACATGTCATATTTTTAATGTAAAAAAATAAAAGTAAATTCAAAAATAATACACTGCTAGTGAAACTGCCTAGGTGAATTTGCAAGTGTTTGTTAGAGGCAGATTTCCAACACCCTTGTTCGTCTTTTACACCGCCGTTGCATCACTTTTCTGATGAAGCGGTGGTGCAAAAGATGCCCCATGGTATGTAGTATTTAGAATGGGACGTATCTGGAAGGTGCGTCACATGGTAAATCCCGGTACCAGAAAGAGACATTCCTACATAGGGGGGGCCTTTCCGGCACAGAAACACCTCCTAAAAGTGGCTGACTGAAATCTACAAGATTTCACTTTGCCACTTTTGGGCTCATGCTGTGTCAAAACCCTACACTACCTTGAAGCAGGTGTAAGGATTGACACAGCAGTCTGAGAATAGGGCCCCTAGAGCATTGCTGGAGATGCGTTGCACTAACTTAAACAATGCACCACCTTTACAGCACAGATACATCACATATATGTGCCACTTTTATCCCATGGTACACCACATTGTATATACGGCGCATCCATGGTGGTGGTGTCACGTAGCACAATAACTGACATATTCCTGGGGATATGCCAGTTATTGTATATCTGACCATTAGTTTTTTAATGTAGTGATAGGATTACTACATACGGATGAATGAGTCACTACAAAACTAAAACAACAGTGACAGAGTTTTTGCTGGAAGTGTAACGATACAAACTAGTAAATTGAACGTATAAAACACAAATTTCCAAGTACATAGGAGGTTGCATACATCATCTATAAGGGTTTTGAAGCAGTCTATGCCCTAAGGCCTATTTTAATGCATGAGTACATAGATAGTGAGTTGATGATTACAAGACTGCAAGGAAAGAACCTGATTAAATTTATAACAGCCTCAGTTGTACCACAGTATATAGATAAACACATACTGCTGAATAGCTCACTACAATATTGAAACAGTAGTGTGAGAATGTTTGCTAGAAGTAATAGGATACACATTGAGGAATTGAACGTATAAAACATAAGTTTGCTGGTGCATAGAACAGTGCATGCACAGTCTATAAAGGTTTGAAACAGCCTATGCACTAAGACCTCTTTTAATCCATGAGTATCTAAATACTGTGTAGATCATTACACATCTGCAAAAAAAAGTTCCTCACTAAATTTATTCTGTTTTACAACGGTACAATGAGAAAGAACATACTGCTGACTGGCTCACTACAATACTAAAACAACAGTGTCACAGTGTTTGCAGGAAGTCTAAGGTTACAGACTGGGCAATTGAAAGCAAAGAACACAAGTTTGCAGCTGCATACAAGACTGCATGTATACTCCATACGGATTTTAAGCAATCGATACCCTCAAACCCACTTTGCATATTTTAAATCAATACAAACATTTAAAGAATATATAACTGAATCGGTAACTGCTTCACTTTTAGTACAATAAATACATTAGTAGATAGTGCTCAAACTTTTATTATTTTTCAACAATAAATGTATTCTTGTAACATCTCATAATTTAACAGACATTCCAAAGCAACTTCATCAGATATGTCATTTAGATAAGTGTCCTCGCCAGCAGGTTCTGATTTAATTTGTACTAAAATGTCAACATAATTTAAAACTTCCAGAAAATCTCCATCAAAGCTTTCGTCTTCAAAATCACAATTCATGTCTGCAGCACTAATTTCTCCTTCTTCACTCTCATTGCCATTGACAGATACAATTAGTTCTTCAATTATACTCAAAGTAATATCCAAAATCTCCTGAGTATGAGGCTGTTCACTTTCCATAATATTTCCTTTATGTTCTTGCTCCATGTATATAAACAGTTAATGTTTACACTTTTCGTAATACATAATACAAAACTACAGTTTTCACCTATTTTGGCCTACAAAAAATACTGTATAAATACTATTATCTAATAACATTCTATTAGTAGAGTTTTAGCCCTTTGCAAAATTATACAACTATAATTGCGTAACATTCATTAACCTAGGCCTCTCAGTTTATTGTCTAATTTTTATGTTATTAATTTGCTTGTGTTCTTCTACTAACTTTTCTTTATGCAGTTGCTCATTATCTATTCTCTCAATCCTCCAATATCTTATGTTTTTCATTAATTTTCCTTCTTAATTCAAAAGTCTTCCTACTATTCCTAACTCAATGTGGTCTTTTCCCTTACGACCTTTCTTACATGAATTTTATCGTTTCTTGTTTTAAGTTAGAGAAAATACAGCGACTGAGTACATTCAATAATGTCTATAATGTCAGGTAAGTTTACTTACTCACTAACTTGTCAAACAACGTTCTTTAACTCTCACAGAAATATTTCCAATTTCTCTTCAGGAATGTCTAAGGACCAATTGAAAACGGGTCAGAATTCCGGAACGTCTTAGGTGAAATTCGCACTGGTTAGTGAGCGCGCGCCTCACCAACGATTCTCCACTACTCTGTGGTAAATGACTAGATCGCAACCGCGTCCTTCAGCCGTGGCCCGTGCAAGGACTTGCGATGGGGCAGGCAGGACGGGCGTGGGAGGGGCAGGGTGATGGGTGATAAACAATGGAATCTGCATAATTGCAGGTAACTAAACAATTACATTAATAAAACGAATTTCGGGCCATATTGTCAATAAAACACGATGTCAACAAAAGGCAACACATTATCCCCGCTTTGATCAGCAGGAAAGTGCCAATAAAGCGGCGATAATCCATCTCGTTTTGTTCATAATATGACCCGAAATGCATGCTAATGGCTTCGTGGTGATGATCACGCGTGGTTAGGGGGTCGTACATGCATGTAAAGGCTCTATTTTTTTAATTTCTTTTTTAAGAAAAATCGCAGCGTACGCGTACAGAAATATATATACAATCACGAGCAGGAGCTGCATGCTGATTGGCTGTCAATACTCCAAACCAGGAATGTTGCAAGCCCTCTTATTTGTCACGGAAGCCAAGTCACAAGGAAACAGTAAAACAAAGTTGACAAATAAGGAAAGGGGGCACAATAGCAACATTCTGAACCTAAACTGTTGCTCAGGGGGTGGTAGATTTATTGTATGCGTATGGACAACATACAGCTATAATGTTGAAAGTTTTCATGTAAGCGTACGAAAGCAAGAAAACTAAAAATAATTTTAGATATTTATGAAGTGTATTTGTTTATGTGTTGTGTGGCTCTAAAAAGAGCCGTTGTGTTTATTGCGAGATTTTAGTACCTACAAGTAAGTGCTGAGGCAGAGTCTTAAGTTTCTGAGGAACACTCTGTTCCCCTCATCTGTAAAATGTACACCATCTCTCCTATAGATGCCATGCATATTGAAACGCAGATTATTGTTGTAAATGGACCCCATTCAGTAGTCTCGGAAAAAGGCAGAAACAGATTTATTCACATGTTTCCAAGCTTTTTCAAACTGTGGACAATAGTGGTCGGACAGCTTCCATCTCTGCCTTTGGCATACATTAGAATATACAAAGACAGTTTTCGGGAACAGTGTCATCAATTGGGCAAAGAGGTCCTTCATGAGCATTTCCAGAGCTACCCCAGTGAAAGTGCCTAGGTCATTGCCACCACAGTGCACAATTATGAGGTCAGGGTGTTGGAGATGCATAAAGGATTTCACCAATGGCATCAATTGGTACAACTTTAATCCTCTCTGTCCTATCCATTTAATGTCTACATTTGGTAAACCTAGGTCCTTGTGAATTCTTTTCTGTTGAGCGTACCTTTGACTCCAGAAAATATAGCTGTGTCCCACAATCCACACTGTAAGCATTTTGAAGAGAGTTCTGGATGCACTCTGGTGGCGTCTATAATGAAATGCTAGTTTCAAAAGTAAGATTTTTCTAAAATGGTGGACAACATGCAGTTTTCAAAAAAAGAAAAGAAATCATTGGTCGTTTGACAACATTTTACCAAAAACTAGGTTCCAGGTTTCTGTTTTTTAAAAGCCTTGTTCTTATTGGTTAAGAAAAAGTGATAAAAAAAGAATGTTACATAAGATAAGCTGGTATATTCTCCAGTCAAGCACACTTGCTGTTTTAATTTGCAACAATGTATGATGAATTTTTCACCTGTGTGCTGAGTTAGGTGTTCCCTGAAGTGTTTCTATGGTAACTGGCAGATTCTGGAACGGGAAAGGGTTGAAAGTTCTATTAGTTCGAAAGCTTTGGAATGTTAAACCAAAAGAAATGTGTGTTTTCTTTTTAATTAATGTGAACAGGATTTTAATTGGTTATTTATATGTATGTATGCGCAAAATGAGAGGGAAAATGTTCAATTTGACGGTTTTGCTGCAAACACTGTACTCTAGAGATTTTGTAGAAGAATATCCACTGTGTGAGTGGTATTCCTGTTAAACTAGAATTCAATTTGAAAGGTGAATTGAAAAGTTGTATGGGAGTGCGTCTGTGCGGTGTATCTTTCTACATTAAGGAATCATGGGGTATATTATCAAGATTCGGCAATACAATTATCGCCACTTTATCGACAGGAAACTGCAGATAAAGTGTTGATAATGTTATCGCCTGTATTGATAATATGCTCCTATATTCATCCGTTGTTAAACGTTTTATAGTAGTAAATGTGTTTTGCTATAATGCATGCTGTTATGTTTCTTTCATTAATATTATTTTGTGCCTCTGTACATTAAGGGATTATGGGCCCTATTATCAATAAAGGACAATACATTATTGCTGCTTTTATCGACAGGAAACTGCAGGTAAACCAGTGATAATGCTCTCTATAATATATCCTTATGAATTCCCATAGAACCCCAGGTTATGGTGTTAACCTGGGCATCTATGGAAATTCACAAGGATATATTATCAAGACCATTATTGTCGCTTTAGTGGCAGTTTCCTACCGGTAAAAGCAGCGATAATGTATCGGCCTTTACTAATAATATGGCACTGATGGGCATATTATTAAGGACCAGTGTTAAAAATATCGATGTTTTATGGGTAGGAAACTGCCGATAAAATGGCCAAAATGAGCTTAATAATAGCTTCTTGTAAATTGCCATAGAAGCCAAGTTCTAGTGTTAACCTAGGCTGGTATGGGAATTCTCAGGAGCATATTATCAAGCTCATTATCGTCGCTTTATCAGCATCTTCCTGACGATAAAAACGACAATAATCTATCGACTTTTGTTCATAATATGTCCCGAAATTCATTTTATTAATTTAATTGTTTACTCAGCTGCAATGATCCAAGAGGCATATTACCAAGGGGGGGCGATAGCCAATTATCACCGATTTAGCGTCCGTTTTCGGCCGCTAAGCGGCGATAATTCTATCGCCCTATTAGCAACCTGTCGCTAACTGATGTTAGCGACAGCTTTTAGGCGATAGCAAGCGTGCAAAGTGGGCGTACCCAACCAGTTAGCGACTGAAAGCAGTCGCTAACATCGCTATCGACTATTACTAAGGCAAGTGTAGCATTGGAAATATTCGCGCTAAGTGCGAATATCTCCAAATACTAACACCTGCCCTGACCAGTTCTTAGCCATTTTATCCAATGGGAGGTGGATAACATGGCTAAGACCATTTCATCTCTAATGCGTGAATATTGCTATATTCTCAACGATATTCACGCATTTCGCCACTATCGCTGGATATTTTAGCACAGTGGAGAAAAACGTTGCTAATAGCATGTTTTCTCCGCTAACATATCCAGCGATAGACAGCAATGAAAAAATCGTCGCTAACCCTATTTAGTGATAAATATCGCTACTTGTTGGTAATATGCCCCCAGATTCCGTTCTTTATCTCTCCTCATCCTGCCCCTCCTTCGCCCCACCTGCCTGCCCCATCGCAACTCCCTCCACTGGCCGCGGCTGTTTCTATATTCCGTTATATTGTACTGTCTATTTATACTCTCATTTTTTATTAAAATTTCCTTACTTCTTGTTCTTTTTGCTGTAAGTCCTCTTATTTTTATACTCCAAGGTTTGTCCTCATACTCCTCCCTCTGTTCTTGTAAGTAATATAATAGAATATTTGATTTCTTTTTGTAATATTATGTATATTTTTTTATTATAGGTTGTGTTTATCGTTTCTAAAAATACTGCATCATGCCAACAAAGGACCAAAAGAGAAAGCAACGAAAGAAAAGTGTGTATTTGAACAGAACTCATCAAGAAGATTTACATGAAGAGAGATGTCTTAACAAACAGAAAGAAAGTCCTGGTAAGAGCAGGAGCACTTTTTTGAGGAAAATACTAAAGACTAAGAGTAGTGTTCAGAAACTGAAAAATGTCTTTAGTGTATCAGTAACGGAAAAAAAACTACTAATAAAGAAAAGAATAATGCAAAATTAAGTGCAGACAAAACTGTGTATAGTACAAGGAGAAAAAAGCAATTCATGGAAATTAGGATTTTTTAATAATAGATTGGTATCAAATTTAATGAAAGAAATTAAGGTATATAAGAAAAAAACAGTATTTTATAGGAAGAAGAAAGCTATAAAAAAAATGTTGAGAAAGCTTTGGAATTAAAAATTCTTTATTTTAGTAATCAGTAGAGTTAGATCACTAGATAAGCGAATCCATTTAATGAAATCCAAAAGTAAGTGGAGAAGACTAATTAACAGAAGCAATTTTTGTGAGTTTTTTTGGGTGAATGGAAACATAGTTCAAGTTCTGAGCTTTTTTTAATGAAGAGAGTTATCTTCAGAGTAATGATTTGTTGCATTCAGTTAACACCAGTGGTCGTGCTTATGAGGTTAGAAATGGTTATCCTATTGAGAAAGAGAAAATTGTTCCTAGGAATGCAGAAGAGGTGTTAGCTGATGAAGTTTTAGGAAGACGTCCTAAAGCTCCAGTGTACACTTGGAATTGTAGTAGTATTTGCAGTGTGCGGCAAGAATTTATTGACTTATTACGCAGTGCAGTGTAGAACATTTTGAGCAAGAAATTATACAGTTTAAGGTGATTTCAGGTGAAAGGCCAAATCATTCTTGTATCTGTTGTCGACAAATTCATTATAAAAATCAGACCAGGACTGTTGATCTGTATTTAAAAAGTGAAAAGGAAAATAATAATGAGTGGAAGGATTTTGCAACTTATTTGTTGGTAGAGAATTGTTTTGATTTGGGTTCTGATCAGCGTATTTGTAAATATTGTTATAACAAATTAGAAGAGAACAAATGCCTGCTAGAGCTCTGCATAATAATCTTGAGTTGGTTAATATTCCTTCTGAACTGATGGATTTAAATACCTATGAGTCTATTCTTATTCAATGTGTACATCCATTTCAGGCTATTGTTCGTATGGAGCCTAAGACAGGAAAATTGCCTCCTTCTGATTTACAAAGAGGATTAAAGGGAAGAGTTGTATATTTGCCTCTAGATTTAAAGAAAAATATTGAAACTATTGGTGTAGAAAATGTAGAGGATGAACCTTTAGTTATTCTTGTTAATGGCGTTCCTACTAAGAGTAAGAAAATCTGGCAAGAATTAGTGGATGTTAGGAAAGTGAAAAAGGCAACATTGTATTTGGTAAAAAAAAAATCAATATTACAAAAATGTGTATGTCGGAGAAGAAGAAATAACTGTACAAGAAGATACTGACTTGCCATCTGGACAAATTGAAAAAGTGGATGTGTCCAGAACTGAAGAAATCTACGAACATTATAGTGTTTATCCATTGCATTCCAAAGAAATAATGGGGAATGCTATAGAGTTATTTCATATGAAAGAAGCAAAAGGAAGTCCCATTAGTGTATGGGAAAAAAGCTTGTAAGCTCGTTGTTTCCCTCAGTTGTTTCCTACAAGAAAAGGAGAACGATATGATGAACGACCTGTGCAGATTCCTGCACCTGAATACCGGACATCAAGATTATATGCAGAAGATGCCAGATTTTGACAATGTATTCCATATTTGTTTCATCTTTTGTTTGAGAGTGATTTGTTTGGACTTTCTTATGCAGTAAACCACATATTGAAAACAGGTGTACATCTGCAAAATGTTTCAGCAAAAGAATTTATGGATAAAGTACAGCAGAAAGATAATGTTTTGGAAACTCAGCTGATTAATCTGATGGCATGTCAGCATGGTACTAATGAGTACTGGTACCGTCGTCATGGAGAACTTAAATGTATGCTAAGGAACTTAGGAACTCCTACATGGTTCCTTACTTTAAGCTGTGCTGAATATGCTTGGGATGATTTACTTCAATTTCTTCGAGAGGCAAATCCAAATATACCAAATATCGAACACAAGACACCTGGAGAATTGTGCTCTTTGGATTCCGTTAATGTATCCAGGTATTTCAATCATAGATTCGAAGCTATGATGTATTTTATCACCAATAAAAAAAATCCTCCTCTTGGAGAGGTTCTGGATTTCTTTTGGAGAAAGGAGTATCAAGAGAGAGGTGCTCCTCACATAAATATGCTATTATGGATCAAAGATGCTCCCAAATTTGGAACAGACTCAGATGATACTGTGTTGTCTTTCTTCGCTGCTGGGGCAGCCAGTTAAGTGCCTTTTCTTTGTCTCCTTAGGCCCGGTGATGGGAAGCGCCGGGGGGGGGGGTGGAGAGGTGCCATAGCGTGATTGTATTCCTCTTTGTTGCTATATTGCATGCTTCACTGTTCGGGGTTAACCTGTGTTTGTCTCCACAGATTCCCTATCGGCCGCTGGAGCATGTGCGCTCCTTACGCGGTCACGTCCCTCTTAAGTGAGGTGTTTCCTTTCACCGCTTGCGGCGCTTTTCTGTCTCGTTGATCGCTTCGGCAGGGTCCCCATTTTGAGGAGCCACTCTGAGCGAACGAGCTGCGAGAGCCTTACCTGGTCCTGCCTCACCACTACACCCTAGTCCCCAGGGTCCATATTGCCTGCATTTGTGTCAGGTCTGTTGAAGGCCCCTGCGGGGGTCTGTATTGTGGTTTTACCGCGTGTGACGCCTCTGGGCGATTTATCTTGCTGAGCACATTCTCTGTAAGCGCGCTGGGAGATGGGGAGAGGCCTGGTCCTGAAGGAGGGCCTAGCATGCTGGGGGCTTGTGGTGCTCGCCGGGTCTGCAGTGATTCACTGCCCCAAGAATCTTGCAGTCCTACCATCTGCCTATATTCCCCCACTTTCAAGTGACAGTGAGCACTGTTTTTCTACCTCCTTATTATTGTTATTGTGATTTTCCTTCATGGAGCAGGACAGTGTTATGTGGAAGAGGAGGCAGAGTAACTTCCCTATGATGATGCCTTCTTTGAGGCAGTGGACACATCTATTTATAGGTGTGTCAACGATGTAATGGGTCCTAGGGAACAACGCCTCTCAGAACGCATTGTTAAAGAGTGCGCCAAGCTGGCGCAGGCGCGTTCTGAGGCCCCTGCGCAGGTGCCGTCAGAGGCCCCTTTGCAGACCGCTAGTTCTAATCCCACAGGGGAGGGTTCCCCGCCCCGAAGAGGGCCTGTAGTGGGGATGGGCCTGGGTACGCCCTGGTGGTTGCTACGGGGGCGCTTGAGTGTTTGCGTAACCCCTTCCTAGCACGCGCAACCCCATCCATTCCTGGACAGTTTTCGGTCTCTGGGGCTGTTCCGCCTCCTGCGACGGACTTCCCCGGGACTAATGGGGACTCCCCGGAGGATTCGGATGACGACACAGGGTCTTCGTGGTCCTGGCGCCTGGCTGCTTCTTCGGCTTCTCTGCCGCAGGATAGCTCAGGCATGCTGGACCCGGATGAAATTATTCATCCAAGGTCGGCAGCCTGGACCCTTGCGGAAAGGGTGGCTAAGTTTGTGGCCGGCCGCCTCCACAAGCCCCTAGAGAAGGAGGCAAGGGGTTGCCTGCTCTCTGAATGTCCGCACCCTACTTTAGAGGGAAAGGTGGCCTGTAACCCGGAGCTTGACTCCAAAATGGCAACCTTTATTGCCAAATTCGTAAAAGTTCCACTGAAGGGTATTGACAGATTGTGGCGTTCATGCCAAGATAAACTGCTGGGCGCCATAGGGCTGTTACCAAAATATTGGATATGGGGGAGGAGGCCAAAGATTCGGTTGCTTCAATTTCCCTGGAGGTGCTTTCAAACGGGGCGCAGCGCGCCATTATATTCTTGGGCAACGCTAACTGCGACCTATCAACGGAACGTCATCGATCATTGCTCATTAAGTTGGACCCTAAGTTAGGGGATCTGGCCTCCATGGAAGAAGGGGCCGTGGCGCAAGGGGGGCTCTTCGGGGATCCCTTTGTTAAAGAGTTAGGCAAGTTTGTGTCCACTTTCACCTTGCAGGCGCCGGCGCAGGAGGCGGAACAGCCCCAGAGACCGAAAACTGTCCAGGAATGGATGGGGTTGCGCGTGCTAGGAAGGGGTTACGCAAACACTCAAGCGCCCCCGTAGCAACCACCAGGGCGTACCCAGGCCCATCCCCACTACAGGCCTAAACGATAGGACAGTTCATGAGGGGGCAGGTCACTAAAAGTGTGCTCCACAGTGTCATTAGAGGAAGCATGTACATGTGAATCAAGGGGGAAAAAAACATGTAACAGTAAACTTATGCAAATTATCGTAAGACTCAGAAGAAACATGGAAAACAATGCGATTATGCATCCACTGTGCAAAACTTTACAGTGCTTTTTTCGTTTCTCGTTACGCCTATCTCTCTGACTACTTGGGTCTATCTTATTCATGTCAGAAACCTGTCTAACCGCTTCACCCAGGGGGGGACTTAAACAATTAAACGCTGTCTGACTTACTAGACCTTAACTTTAAGCGATACTCCTCTTGGGGAGTTTTCTCTAGCAGGGGGAGTTTAGAGTCAGAAAGTGGGCAGTCCTTAATCGGAATGTCTGGACACAGTCCGTGAACTTTTTTCACGTGGCTCGAAAGCAGCCAGTCTTTCCTTCCTTCCAGCTTGACCGCAGTCCTCGTTGACAATAAAACCAATTTTGGATGTTTCCATCTGGGTTCCAGCGGACTCTTCCTGTCGAAATTTCGTACGTAGACGTGATCTCCAGGAACGACGTCGTGTGGTTTTACTTGGGTGTTGTCTGGAAAGGCAGCCGCGACCTGTGAACGACAAGATTGTAGTGCAGACATCAAGGAAGCCAAGTAATCTGTCAACATAGTACTTTCAATATCTGTGATGCGTCTTGGCATAGGCGTACCCCACATGTTCGGGGGACGACCAAAAATAACCTCGTAAGGGGACAATCCTGTCCTAGAATGGGCTACCATTCGCATGTAAAAGAGTGCAACTGGCAAGGCAACTATCCAATCTACATCTTTCTCGGCACAGACTTTAGCAAGGTGTGTTTTCAGGGTCTGATTATGTCTCTCTACGAGACCTGCGGCTTCGGGGTGTCGGACACAATGGAACTTCCACTGGTAACCTAACAGGAGTGATACCTGTTTCATGAGCTCGGACGAGAATGGCTGTCCATTATCAGAGTACACGACACGGGGCAAACCGTACCGTGGGAAAAACTCACGTACCAGCTGTTTGGCAGTGGTTACAGCAGTGTAATCGGGGACTGGATATGCTTCTGTCCATCGGGAAAGAGCACATACGACTACGAGGACATACTTAAATCCTCGGCATCTGTCCATCTGGATATAATCCATCTGGAGGACTTCGAAAGGATGGTCAGGAGGATGAAATCCACCCTGTTCCACGGGAACACCTTTTCCTGGATTGAACTGACAACAGATCATGCAAGTACGCACTTTCTGTTTTGCGGCTGCTCGTAAATGTTTGTTGAACCAGAGATTCTGTAAACTGTCTAACATGGCTTTCTCTCCTAAGTGTGCTGGACTATGTGCTGTGTTAATGATGATTTGAACCATAGAGTCGGGGAGGAACCATGTGGACCTTCCCTTCGTCATCCATCCCTGATCTGTTTGGATCCCTCCTTGTTCAGTCCATTTCTTGATTTCGTCTGGTGTTGCATGTGTCTGTATGTCGAGTTCGTCTAGAGTGGGATCCTTAACTGTCAGGCAATGTCTCAGTGTAGGTACTTCGGTCTTTGTCATATCAGTCGGGATGTCTGTCTGAGCTGTGAGTTTGGCTGTTCGATCTGCCAGGTCGTTACCCTGGGAAATATTGTCGATGACTTTAGTATGTGCTTTGCATTTCATGATGGCTATGGCTGTAGGCAAGTGTATTGCTTCTAACAGAGCTTGAATGAGGGGACCATGCTGGATCTTGGTACCGTGAGAAGTTAAAAAACCTCTCTCTTCCCAAAGAACTCCGAAGTCGTGAACGACTCCGAATGCATACTGTGAATCTGTGTATATGTTTACGTTCTTGTTCTTGGCTAGTATACATGCTTGGGTCAGAGCAATGAGCTCTGCAGCTTGAGCAGATAATGTGTCAATACGATGTGTTTCTATGACTTCAGTTTCAGTGGTCACCGCATAGGCGGCCACTAACTCTCCTGTGCTTGTTCTCATACATGAACCATCCACGTAAAGTGTCAGGTCTGGATCGGATGCAATGCAATGTCTGTCAAGTCTTGTCGGGGCTTTGTCACTGTATTAATGACTTCTACAATGTCATGTGGTGCTGGATCTATTGTACTCGAGGGTAACAATGTGGCAGGATTAAGTATGTTGCAGCGTCTGATTTCTATGTGTGGCTGGAACAGTGTCAATTCATAACCTGTCAGTCGTGCTATGGTCAAGTGCTGAGTCTGAGTACGGTTTAAAAGAACTTCCACGGAATGTGGAACCTGTACTGTCAAGGGATGTCCTAACACTATTGAATCGCTTTGTCTGATAGCAAGAGCTGTTGCTGCAACTGATTTTAAGCACGCAGGCAAAGCCTGGGCTACTGGATCCAATGTACTAGAAAAATAAGCACAAGGCTTATGGTGTCCTGCTTGATCCTGTGTGAGAACGGATAACGCTGTGCCATCGCGTTCTGTGACAAAAAGTGTAAAAGGTTTACTGTAACATGGTGTCGCTAAAACTGGTGCTTGACATAAAGCTTTCTTCAAGTCATTAAAAGCTTGTGTATGTTCCTGAGTCCAAGGGAGGACAGTCGAAGTCGCTGCCTCCTGTGTCGTCAACTGTATGAGTGGTTTGGCTAGAAATGCATATTGGGGAATCCATTGTCTGCAGTACGAAGTGAGGCCAATAAAGGCCCGTACTTCCTTTTGAGTCTTGGGTTGTGGCAGATGTACAATTAACTGGATACGATCTGGTGTCAACTGTCTACCCCTCTTGGACAGCAAGTGTCCAAGGTATACCACTTGCTGGGCACAGAATTGGAGCTTCGAAGGGGATACTTTGTGCCCCTTTTCGGCCAGAAAATACAAGACAGTCAGTGACGCGCGCTCGCAGTCACGTTCGGTCCGTGCTGTGATCAGTAGATCATCAACATACTGTAGTAGAGCAGTGTCAGTAGGCATGTGAATACTGTCTAGTTGTCGTTTCAGGGCTTGACTGTAAATACTAGGACTTTCCGTGAACCCTTGAGGTGCACGTGCAAATTTGAAGCTTCGGCCATTTAATGAGAATCCGAATAAAAATTGGCTTTCCGGATGGATGGGGACACTAAAGAAGGCATTCTTAAGGTCAATTACAGTAAAGAACGCAGCTTCAGAATCAATGGCAGTCAATAGTGATGAAATATCTGGAACCACTGGGTACTGTGGTACTATACATTTATTGAGTTCTCGAAGATCGATCACCAGTCAATAGACTGGAGGTGCATTTGGGTCAGTTCGTTTAAGAATCGGAATGATTGGAGAATTACATACATTGGAATCAGTTTCTACAACTACTCCTTGGGCAAGGAGTTCGTCAATAATTTTCAGTAAGGCTGCTACAGCCTCGGGGGGCAATTTGTATTGTCGGATTCGGGGCAGTACAACACCTTGCTTGAGGGTGACACGATAAGGAGTAATGTGCATACAACCTACATCAGTTGGACCTTGCGCCCATAAATGCTGTGGAACATTTTTCAATCTTACATCGAAATCTCTCAACACATAATGACCCTTAAAATCACGAAGGAATAATCTCACTCCTTCCGGAGAACAACATATAACAGCTCCTAGAGCTTTCAGCGTTTTAATACCAAGCAAGTTTTCGGAACATGATTTCGTAAGTAACAAATCCGTAGTATGGGACAATGGACCAACTGCAAGGGGAACTGGCTGTGATACTTTGTTAACAATAGGCTTTCCTGAAAATCCAAGGGAAACATTCTGTGAGCCTGAGAGGGGTGCCCCTGGAACCTCGTCATGACTAATGGTAGTTCTGCTCGCCCCTATGTCAATCAAAAATTTTCTGTCTTTCCCTAATACCTGACTATGTACATAGGGACCATCTTGATCTACAGGAACCTCGATAAGGGGCAAGCCAACCTCCCTCTCTAGGCTATTTCATGTGTACTGCTGATAATCGGGGTAATCTGACTGTGCATCCTGGTACATTTGCTGTGTGACGTGTTGTGTTGCGGCAATGGGTTGGGGTTGGGGTACAGCTACTGTCTGTTGCTGTGCATTCTGTGGAGGTTGCGTATTCTGTGGAGTATTCTGTGGAACGTGTTCTGGTCTAGGCGGGCGTGGTCTTTCTTTCGTTTTGCCTGTAGCAATATTGTGTCTGAGAACGGCACATTCATTTATGAAGTGCCCTGGCTGCTTGCAGTAATTGCAATTCCCCTTAACAGGACCTGTAGGATGACTAGTCTGTGTGTTCTGTGTGTTACCCCTCTTCTGACCATCTGCTGGAACAGACTGGGCAACTAGTACTTTCATTTTCGTGTCTTTCATACGTCTCTGTTCATGATCGTGTTCCTCTCTGATTCTGTTCTGGTGATACTGTAACATTTGTAACATTTGGGAAGGCGTATTAGCTTGCCATGTACTTTCGACTTTCAATACTCTGTTCTTAACCTGGGGTAAGGAATTCTCGACTAATTTGGTTACAAAAAGATGTGGATATGATTCGCTACTTGTTTTCAGGCCACTATTAATAATAAAACATTTCTCGAATCTCGAATAAAAATCACTAGTGTCTTCGTCTTGTTTCTGTTTGCAGGCTGAGATTGCATCCCAGTCTTCCTTTTTAACTGTCAATAATCTAGGCAAAACCTGTACTAATAATCCTGGTAATGCTTTAGTTTTGTCCCCAAGACCTAAACCTGGGGTACGTCTATTTTCCTCGTCTTCTAATTCAGTCCAGATAATCTTTTTATCTCCCACCTCCCATTCTTTTTCTTTCAATTTTTCGTAAATCCCTGCTGGCAACAATACTTTTAACATTTTAAGAATGTCGGAATACGTGTAATCTCCCATAAGTAACATGTCTTTTAATTCACAGTGGAATCCTGCAGGGTCTTTATCGTGACAAGGTACTATTTTCTTCATTTCCAATAATTCCATTTTGGTCAAAGGAGTGTATACGAATACGCGTTCAAGCGTACCCCCTGTATTCAGAACGGGATGAACTTCTCGTAAGGGATTCTGTCTGTCTAGGTGATACGGCTATCTTACTGGAGGTGGAACGGAAACAAAATGTGGAGTCAGGAAAGTTCTGTATTTGTGACGTTGTTCTAGAATTATATCAATTAAATCGGTACCTAGACCTCTCCACCTTCTCAGGAGTAAGTCTTGCAATAAATTATACAATGGACCTGGATCAGATTTCTGATTTTCATATAGTGTAATGAGATGTTGGATCATGTATATACCAGCTAGTCGCTGTTCTTCTGGGGTAAGGCTCAAAAATGTTTGCGCTACTGAATCATCTTTATATATACTGTCATTTCCAGCCCATTGGACTGCTGACCGGGCTAGTTCCTGATCACGTAAGGTATTAAGTTCATGATAACCTATTCGTTCTTTCAGTATTTTATCAGTAACTTGAAATACATGTTCAAGAGAACATTGCTCTGGTATCGGGGAAAGGAAACGTTTCTTGTTTTCTAGACGAATGGGTCTGTCAAAAGGTTTATCCAAAGAATACTGTTTAGGGAGTTTCACTCTACCTACGTACGCTATCTTGTCTGGATTCTCTACTGGAGTCTCTATTTCTTCCTCCTCCGAGGATTCATTCTTGTCTGACTCGGCTTCCTTTTCAGCCTTCTGTCTGTTATGTATTGCTACTATTTCTTTACGGATCTTTCTGGACATGGCATCTATACAAGTTTGTTTATCATGTTTACAATCTGCAATATTTTGACTCCATTTAGTCAGTACATCCATCTCTTCTTGAACAACACCTGGCCGATCTTGTTCCCTTATCAAACAATTAATTAAGAATCGTAATATTAACCCTTGTGTCTCAGCTTTCTGATATGCCATGGCTTCACGAATACATTCTGGTCTCTCCCCAGTTCTAATAAAATGATATATCTTGTCTAGATGGTCTGGCATTTCTGGTAATAACATCAAATAATCTGTAACACGTCGTAGACGTAACGAGGCTAACATCATGTCTCCTTTCTTGCCAGGTACTGGATCATATCTACAATCCGTAATATACTGTCTAAGCTTTTCATATGTCATCGCTTTCGGAGTACGCTGCGTTGCTAATTCTCTGATTGTCATTCGTTGTACTTGTGGCGGGGTGTGAAGGTGGCCTCCTATGGCACCTCCTGAAGCAGAAGCGAGGGCATGACCTGACGTCATGGCGGGTAGAAAAGGTACATGTGATGGGGGTGGACTCTGGGTTATATCTGTCGAAAAAGGATTGTGAGGACCAATAATAGGGGGGCCAGTAGCAGCAGCAGCAGCAGAAGGGGAAGTGACAACAGGCGCGGGAAGCGAGTCTTGGAGATGTGGAGGGGTCATGGCTTGAACAGCCGGAACAGGCTGCTGTACATTATTAGCGGGTGGTACGGGTACATTGGTATATGCTGGAGCTACATCATCTAAATAGGAAGAAAGGAAAATGTCTGCTGCGGTCTGTTTGTGACGGAGTTTAGTCGGAACCAATGGTGGTGGCAAGTTACGGGGTACTTCCGGGGTCGCCTTGGGCAGGCCCTCGGCAAGAACTGGATACATGTCTGTAATAAGTGCATTTCTTTGGCGGTCTAATTGTTCTAATCTGACCTGTTCTCCTTCTTCTAGTAACTCTTTTTCTCTGGCTTTTTTCGGATTCTTCTCTACTTTTCTCTGATTTTCTGATTGCTTTTTCTGTCCTTCTATGCGATTCTTTACGCCACAATTCTATGGCATCTTTCTGGGATTGTCTGGCTTTCTTTTTCCACAACGCTTCTTCTACTCTCATGATGCAAGCAGCATCCCATGTCCCTGAGACAGGCCATCTATACTTCTCTTCCAGATCCTTGGTGTAATCCACTCATAATTCCAAATACAGCACAGCATCTAAGCCGTGTTTGTGGTACATAAAATATCCTGGAGTGTCCGTAGGTGGGAGGGGAACTGCTTCTTCGAGTATCCCTTTCCTAGTTCCTATCTGACGTAACTTTGAAAACAGCGGCATAATGAGACTGATTCGAGCGTGCACACAATAAACACAGTAATGAACAATCTTTCATACCACGACATGAAACACATTAATACATTTTCGAACAGTTACATGAAAACACAATACTGGATTATTCTCGAAACTCTGTAATACTAGATGCACTGGATTTCTAGATGCACTGCTAAAACAGTACAGACCGGTCCCATAAAGAGACACGTGTTGTCGTATTTACCTAAATAAACACGTCCGGACCAGGTCTGTGTACCCAGACCTGTCTTGACCAGGCACAAATTAATGAACCCGTCTAGATGCGTTCCCAATAACGGTACTCACCGGGAAGCAGAAACTGAAGGCCTCGGAAACTGGACTGGACTGGACTGCTACGACATCTGGCTGCGACGCATCACGCTACCACGCATGCGCTTCGGAACAGATGGGCCTCTGGACACCTCGGACCTTGCTCTCTCGACTAGGGCTCTGGTCGGGATCCTCCGCATTCCTCACCGCCTTGTCTGGACGCCGGACCGCAGTCTCCGTCTCCCTCGTGGGCCCGAGGGAAGATAGCGGGAAAACCCGCAAACGTGCACGGTTTCCGTCGGGGCTGTAGAAGGGGTCAAAGGCCGTGTGACTTCACCGGCGAGTGGGGAAGGGGGTTCCTGTTCGGGCGCCAAATTATGTGGTAAATTAATTTCACCTAATCATTTTTCCGTATAATTATCAATACAAGACAGCTCATTCAAATGAGAGGCAGAGTCCGTGGAATCTGAGTCATACGGGCTTTAATGGAATAATCCTCAAGGATGGAGCATCATGTTCCATCACCTCTAAGGTTCAGGAAGGGACATTCAACGTTTTATTAACATTACACATTATATATAGTGAAATGATACAGTTGAAACCAATACAGTAGGCGTAACAGGTAAAAAGAGAGAGATAAGAACACGTGCGTAATAGGAGGCGTGTGAAAAGGCGTACACATGGGCGTGCACTGTACATGTCAGAGAAACGTCACAAGAAACGTCACATGTGGGTGGATGCATAGAGAAAGTTTGCAGCATCAGCAGAAACCCTTGACCTGAATGCGCGCGCAACTAGCATGACGCGTAACTGGGGACTTTGACTTTAGGACGAGTGGAGGAGACTGGTGTCTGGGATGTCAGGGCAACCTGTACCTATAGCATATCTAGTATCTCATGTTTGGATGATGTAGTGTCTGAAGTAAAAGGTCTCTCGGGCAGGGGCCATTCAATACTGAATGCTAGTGCATGCTTACGTGTCTTGGTGCAATGCGCGGAGCCATGGGCCTACCATGGTAACGGGTTCAGTAAATCACTTGCAAGGAGGACAGGAAGGCCGGGCCCTTTGCTCTGCAGCCGGGAATATGTTTACCTATTTCTCTAGACTGGAATGTGTTTTCGAGGAGGCTGAGCAGATAACTGTAGGCAAAACATGAATTTGGCAGGCAGTCCAGGCCGAGCCGGGCACCGCTGCGCTGGCAGGAAGTAAAGCAGGGGTCAGGGACGCATACAGCTTTCGGAGACAGGAGAGATGAGACGAAGGGGCCTCGTTAAGGGCCTAGCTCGACTGGGCCAGGAAACATGGAGAAAACGTGTGCGAAATTCAAAAGTGTACCATGTAAAGACATTGGCACCATAGGCATAGGAGCTTAATTAACAGGATTTCTTTACATGACGGATAGCTAACATGTTAAGGATGGACGCAAATGTATTTGCGTCTTTCTAGCATGTTCAGGACAAAAGTTACACGACATACAAGGAACATGGGTGCATGGATAGGGTGCGAGTGGGGGACACATTAGCTACCTGAAAATTTCTATTACCTCACTTTTAAGAGGTTTTACTTTAAACCGGTCTTTGGCGTTGCTCAGTTGGTGATAAGTAAGCTTTAAACTAGCATAATCGGAGCCTCCGGTCCTGACATAGAATCAAAATTTGCCTAGCATAAGTAACAGTAAGTTTCAATTCTATTAAGGACACAGAGGAGAGGATTATCCCCCCCGCTGCACTTTTGTACGAACCCGCACGCATGGGAGTGAGTACTTCTTTTAATCTCCATCTTTATGATGTGTTTGATCTTTGATGTCCAATGGTTGCTTCTTGCGTAATGAGGTTGTCCATGAAGTGCCTCACGCTGTCTTTGTCTTTTCTTTTCTAGGGCATGACGGTGCTAAGCAGAACCAATGAACCTCTTGCGTGATTGGTGCGAAGAAAGAGGAAGGGCAGCCTGAATAAGGGAGCTATGTATATTACATGGACACTGTAGAAGGACTTGTATGGACGATGCCCCAAAGGCTCTTGGGAGCTGTAGTTTAAACTGGACTTGGTTATGCTGTTATTATGTTTTTTCTCGTTATTTCCGTCTCTGTGGAGGAAAACGTTGAAAGTATGGTTTTTCTGGCTACTGGAAAATTGTAATGAATAAAGCGAAGAGAGAATTAGCATAATCCTCGCCTCGTTGTCCTTAATAGAATTGAAATTTACCGTTACTTCTGCTAGCAAATTTCGATTCAGGCCCCTGGTGGCATAGACAGCAGGACCGGTCTTCACTTTGACTGGACATCCTCCATTTTGGCATGAGGTCTAGCGTGGGTATTTCTCCGAATATTAGGGCCAAAAACAACTGTTTGAACTTTTGTTGGTAAGTTGCAGCTAGCAGGGCTGATTCTTTTAGAGTGGAATACGATTTCAACACAGCAACCCGTGGCGACGTTTTGACAGGGTTGCTTTGTCTGCCATCCAACTTTGCAGTTTTGTAGATTTATCGTCTGAATTATCTCTTCTTTGGTTTTATTTAATGCATCTCTTTCTTTTTCCTGCGATGCTCGAATTACTGTTGGATCATATAGGACTTGTGGAACCAATGGAGTTCCCATCATCGGGGCACTTGGAGTGGTATCTCTAGCACTTTCCTGATAAGGCCGAGGTCTCTTTATCAAAATATCCTGTAATAACTCATCATCAGATTCATTACACCCTATCCCTGTTGTTCCCATATGTTTCATTTTCTCCTTACATTTACTACCTCCTTGATCTTCAGCCACTAATACCAGATATAATCCTTTGGTTAATACAGCCCTTTTCCATCCCTTTATCTGATCTCCTCGCATATCAAATGGATATCTGGGTAAAAATCCTCTATTGTTTCTCATACCTCCTCTATATTTCTTGCGCTCAAATGCCTCAACTTCACATTCTTACAAAGCCTCATACTGTGTTAACCTAGGATTTGGTTCCAAATAATTCATTCTACTTCTAAAATTCTGAAGAACTCTTCCATTAAAAGTACCATGTTCTGGAAAAGCTAAAACACCATCATCCTTCATATACTCTACCCAATTTTCCATCCATACATATGTATGATATCCACTTTCCATCACCATATATGATGCCGGTGTATTAGGAGGTGGCATAAGAATTCCCTCACTAGTTATTACGCGCTTATCCTTCTTGATTTTGTTAATCAACTTCATTTTTATTTGCTCTCTTATTTAACTCACTCGACAATTCTCAACTTCATTTTTATTTGTTCTCTTCTTTAATTCACTCGACAATTCCAAACTCTTCCGTATTTTCACTAAACTTATTATTCAGCTCCCATCCAATTCCTGCATGACTCACACCAACAAACCACTCAGAGTTTACTACGTATTTTTGTCTTCACCCAATACCAGCTCATTGCCGATCTATTGACCAATCAGACCTTTCAACACGCCCTCTGGTCTGACCAATGCCAGCGTGGCTCTTATGACATCAGTATTACTCCTTCCACTGACCCTCCCTTTTCAATCTGCAGTGTTCTCATACCAGCTGCTTCGACTGATACCAGCGCAGCTTTCTGTGACGTCAGCACAGCTCCTACTCCTCCCTTCATAAGGTAATACAACAATGTCTCTTTTTGTCTTTTCGTTATAAAAGTTCTTGTTAGTAACAACGTAAAAACAGGGCAACTCTGTCTACTCCACTAAACCAAAGCTAGTTTCTTCAGGTGTCACAAAAGATAATTCCTGCCTGTCACTGATAGTAAAAACCCCTGTTTACTCTTCACTCAAGCTTGGAAAGATCCGTTACTTCTCTAGGGATACTCCTCCTTCAGGTAAGGCCAAAGTTTCACCCTCTACTTTTATACAATATAGTCCCTACTGCAATACTGCCAGCCATCCGTAGCGTCTCAGTATTACGAGAACAGACGAGTAACCTTCTGCAGTTTGACTTCCAGTTATCACACTCTTCCGAATTCCATTCCCGGGATTACCAGGTATCTCTGTAACTGTGCTTTCAGACAACATAAAGCGTGACACTAACTCTTTATGTTAAAACATATAGTCAAATTATCATAACAATAGTCCATAGTCAATAATCAATAATCACCAAACTAATCGATAGGAACCATCACTCTGCTACCAGAAAAACGGATCCAGCAAAAGCCAGGATAAACTTTTCACACATAAAAATGTCACTTACAATGGGCCCATATACGCACTTATATTTCCTGGCTGTTTCACTGGGGGACAAGTTTTACTTCCCGTCGATCTGAATTTAGTTTATGCCTAACTAATCTTCACAGATAAATACTCTTCCTTTGGTCAATGGATCATTAGTCGTGTAGTTGATGGTGATATTAACAAAATTCATTAAACTTTCTTATAAACTTTGCAGTAAAATAATAACAGACTCCAGGTAAGATTCAATATGTTTTTATCTAATTGAGGTAATAGAATTTTTCAGGTAGCCAATGTGTCCCCCACTCGCACCCCATCCATGCACCCATGTTCCTTGTATGTCGTGTAACTTCCTTCCTGTACATGCTAGAAAGACGCATATACATTTGCGTCCAACGTTAACATGTCAGTTATCCAGTTCTCCAAGAAAATCCCGTTAATTAGGCTTCTAGGCCTATGGTGCCAACGTCTTTACATGGTACACTTTCGAATCTCATACACGTTTTCTCCATGTTTCCTGGCTCAGTCGAGCTAGGCCCTTGATTGAGGCTCCGAGTCTCTTCTGTCTCTGAAAACTGTATGCATCCCTGACCTCTGCCTTACTTCCTGCCCAGCGAAGCGGTGCCCGGCTCAGCCTGGCCAGCCTGCCAAAACAGTATTTTGCCTACAAGTTATCTGCTCAGCCCCCTCGAAAACACATTCCAGTCTAGTGAAATAGGTAAACATATTCCCGGCTGCAGAGCAAAGGGCCCCGCCTTCCTGTCCTCCTTGCAAGTGATTTACAGAACCCGTTACCATGGTAGGCCCATGGCCCCGCGCATTGCACCAAGATACGTATGCACGCACTAGCATTCAGTATTGAACGGCCTCTGTCCGAGAGACCTTTTACTTCAGACGACACATCCTCCAAACATGAGATACCAGATATGCTATAGGTACAGGTCGTTCTGACATCCCAGACACCAGTCTCCTCTACTAGTGCTAAAGTCAAAGCCCCAGTTCTCCCCAGTTACACGTCATGCTCAGTTGCGCGCGCATTCAGGTCAAAAGTTTCTGCTGATCCTGTAAACTTTCTCTATGCATCCACCCACTTGTGACGTTTCTTGTGATGTTTCTCTGACATGTCAAGTGCACGCCCATGTGTACGCCTTTTTACACGCCTCCTGTTACGCATATGTGTTCTTATCTCTCTTTTTTCCCCTGTAACGCCTACTGTATTCATTTCAATTATACTGTTTTACTATATATAATGTGTGATGCTAATAAAACGTTGAATGTCCCTTCCTGAACCTTAGTGGTGATGGAACATGATGTCCTGTTCCTCGAGGAGCATAATTAAAGCCCGTATGACTCAGATACCACGGACTCTGCCTCTCATTTGATTGAGCTATCCGTATTGATATTTAATGTATGGAAAAATAGTACGGTAATTTTATTTACCACATAATTCTGGCGCCCGAATAGGGACCCCCCCCTTCCCCACTCGCCGGCGATGTTACGCAGGCCTTGACCCCTTCTACAGCCGTGAAGGAACCAGTGCACACCTGCGGGTTTTCCTGCTATCTCCCTCAGGCCCACGGAGGAGACGGAGACTGCGGTCCGGCATCCAGACGAGGCGGTGAGGAATGCGGAGGATCCCGACCAGAGCCCCAAGTCGAGAGAGCAAGGTCCGAGGTATCCAGAGGCCCACCTGTTCCGAAGCGCAAGCGTGGTAGTAGCAGCCAGATGCCGTAGCAGTCCAGTCCAGTCCAGTTTCCGAGGCCTTCAGTTTTTGCTTCCCGGTGAGTACCGTTGTTGGGAACGCATCTAGACAGGTTCATTGATTTGTGCCCGGTCAAGACAGGTCTGGGTACACAGACCTGGTCCGGACGTGTTCACTTAGGTGAACGCGGTATGACGTGTCTCTTTATGGGACCGGTATTGTCTGTACTGTTTTAGCAGTGCATCTAGTAATCCAGTATTCTAGTATTGTTTCTCGAGGTTTTTAGAATTCGTGTTTTCTATGTACCAGGTAATATCAGTCTGAAATGTTTTCAATGTGTTTTAATGTCGTGGTATGAATGGTTGTTTGCTATTCATTACTGTGTTTACTGCTTTCACGTTCAAATCAGTGCAATCATGCCGCTGTTCTCAAAGTTACGTCAGATAGGAACTAGGAAAGGGATACTCGAAGAAGCAGTTCCCGTCCCGCCTAGGGACACTCCTGGACATTTTATGCACCACAAGCACGGCTTAGATGCCATATTGTACCTAGATTTGTGGGTGGATTACACTAAAGATCTGGAAGAGAAGTTTAGATGGCCTGTCTCAGGGACATGGGATGCTGATTGCATCATGAGAGTAGAAGAAGCATTATGGAAGAAGAAAGCCAGACAATCCCAGAAAGATGCCATAGAATTGTGGCGTAAAGAAGCGCTTAGAAGAACCGAGAAAGAAATCAGGAAAGCAGAGAAAAGTAGAGAAGAATCTGAAAAAGCTAAAGAAAGAGAGTTACTACAAGAAGGAGAACGAGTCAGAATAGAACAATTAGACCGACAAAGAAATGCACTTATTACAGGCATGTATCCTGTTCTTGCCGAGGGCCTGCCCAAGGCGACCCCGGAAGTACCCCGTAACTTGCCACCACCATTGGTCCCGACTAAACTCCGTCACAAACAGACCGCAGCGGACATTTTCCTTTCTTCCTATTTAGATGATGTAGCTCCAGCATATACCAATGTACGCGTACCACCTGCTAATAATGTACAGCAACCTACTCAGCCTGTTCAGTCTGTTCAAGACGCGATACCTCCACTCCCTCAAGACTCGACTCCTACACCCGTTGTCATTTCCCATCCTGTCACCACTGTCCCTGTCACAACTATTCCTGTCACTACTACTACTACTGTTCCTCCTACTGTCAGTCCTTACAATCCTTTCGCTACATCGACAACTCAGAGTCAGCCTACATTACCTGCACCTACTTTTCAGATTATGACACCAGCAGCAACAACACATCTAGTTGATGGTTACGCTTCTGCTTCAGGAGACGCCGTAGGAGGTCAACCTGTCACCCCGCCTCAAGTAAAACGAATAACGCTTAGAGAAGCAGCATTACAACGTACACCCCGAGCTGCGACATTCGCATCCCTTAGACAGTACCTTACTGATTGTAGATATGACCCAGTACCAGGCGAAGAAGATATGATGTTATATTCAAGAAATGACTGACCATTTGGACAACATATATCATTTTATTAGAACAGGGGATAAACCAGAAAGTATTCGCGAGGCCATGGCACATCACAAGGTTGAGACACAAAGAATGATCTTACGGTTTATGATAAATTGTTTGATAAGGGAACGAGATCGGCCAGGTACAAGCAAAGAAGAGATGGACAGATGCCGAGGATTCAAGTATGTCCTCGTAGTTGTATGTGCCCTTTCCCGATGGACAGAAGCATATCCAGTCCCCGATTACACTGCTGTAACCACTGCCAAACAACTGGTCCGTGAATTTTTCCCGCGATACGGCTTGCCCCGTGTCGTGTACTCTGATAATGGTCAGCCATTCTCGTCCGAGCTCATGAAACAGGTATCACTCCTGTTAGGTTACCAGTGGAAATTCCACTGTGTACGACACCCTGAAGCCGCTGGTCTCGTTGAGAGACATAATCAAACCCTGAAAACACGATTAGCGAAGGTCTGTGCAGAAAAAGGTGTAGATTGGATAGTAGCCCTGCCAGTTGCCCTCTTTTACATGCGAATGGTAGCCCATTCTAGAACTGGATTGTCCCCGTATGAGATAATTTTTGGACGTCCCCCGAACATGTGGGGTACGCCTATGCCCCGAAAAATAACCAATGTTGAAAGTACTATGCTGACAGATTACCTAGCTTCCTTGATGTCTGCACTACATTCTTGTCGTTCACAGGTCGCGGCTGCCTTCCCGGACAATACCCAGGTGAAACCGCATGAAATCGTTTCCGGAGACTATGTCTACGTTCGAAACTTCGACCGATCAAGCCCTCTGGAGCCGAGGTGGAAGCAGCCCAAATTGGTGTTGTTGACGATGAGGACCGCAGTGAAGATAGAAGGCCGGAAGGGGTGGTTGCACTCCAGTCATATCAAGCGTTTTCATGGATTGTGTCCAGAGACAATAATTAAGGACTGCCCCCTTTCGGACACTGACTCTAAACTCCCCCTGTTAGAGAAAACTCCTCATCAGGAATACCGAGCCAAGTTGAGGTCTAGTAAGTCAGACAGCGTTTAATTGTTTAAGTCCCCCTCGGGTGAAGCGGTTAGACAGGTTTCTGACATGTATAAGATAGACCCAAGTAGTCAGAGAGATAGGCGAATTGAAAAGAGAGAACAATATTGTAAAAATCTGCACAGTCGATGCGTTATCGCATTAAGTTTTATGTTTCTTCTGAGTCTTATGATCATATGCATAAGTTTAATGCTACATGTTTTCTTTCCTCTTGGTTCTCATGTACATGCTTCCTCTAATGACACTGTTGAGCACACTTTTAGCGACCTGCCCCCCCACGAACTGTCTTATCGATTAGCAATGCGCAACAATACATTCATCCGTATGTTACACCATTCTCACCAGACCAGCAATGCCACCAATTGCTGGGTATGTGGCCGACTCCCTCCCTATCAGAAATACAAGGGAGCTCTGCCCCTCTTTCCTTATCCGTTTACACATAATGGTTCGTGTGGTGCATAGTTTACTTTAATGTCCTCCCTAGACAGTAAGTCCACAGTTTCCCAAGGCGATTGGATATGGGGGAACCTGAATACAGTTATGAATAAAATATGTTTCCCAGACAAGGAAGGTCTTCCCCAAAGGACAGGGACCGATCTAGAAAATGAAGTATATGGATTAGGTAATTTTACACTTAACCTCATGATTCTGAATGTGCAGTCTGAGACTAATTCGGACTTGCCGTTTACTACAGTTTTGCCGGTGAAAGGCGAATTATGCGTCAGAAAGAATGGTTCAGTACATCTAGGACACAGTGATTGTAATACTGTGGTCGAATTCAGTGATAAAGGAAAGTCTACTTTCAAAGCTTCCCGCCATTCTTATTTTATATGTGGTCAGACAGCCTATGTACGTCTGCCATTAGATTGGGATGGGACGTGTTATATTGCGTTCCTATTGCCACCTGTTTTCCTAGCCCCACCTGATTATCATCGAAATCCACATCTTGTGCATGTAAGACATAGAAGGGAGATCAAGACCCCGATTGTTGACCAGACTGAAACAACATGGGAGCAATATACAGATTTCAATAAAGGATTCTTTTTCTTTGTAGGTCCTGTTCAGAATAGTAAATTGATACGCAAATTAACCAGAACTTTGGAGGCAGTAGTGAATGAGACTACTTTTGCTTTGGGTAACCTGACCGAGGAGCAGTCTGCTATGAGACTTGTTGTTCTTCAAAATCGCCTTGTCCTTGACGTCATCCTGGCCGATAGGGGCGGGGCTTGTAGAGTCATTGGATCCAGTTGCTGCGTGTTTATTCCTAATAACGCGCCATCCGTGTATAAGGCCATAACACGGCTCCACGAAATTGCTCACCTGATACACCAGAATCCAGGCTCCTGGACTTGGTCCGGTTGGTTTTGGAGTGTGATATCCGCCTGGGGATGGAAATTGTTGTCATTCCTAGGAATAATACTGGTCATAGTATTCAGTTGTCGTCTCTGTTTGCAATGTGGGCCAGCGATTTGCGGCTTGTGCGCCACAGCTTGTATTCCCTGTCCAAGTTCACATTCCCGTTCCCGAATAAAGAAAGATGAACAAATGATGCTATATGAACAGATAGATGGTCTCATGAATATAGATATATCTTAGTAGGTGTAGTAGGGGCCAAGGAGGGAATGAGGTAATAGAAATTTTCAGGTAGCCAATGTGTCCCCCACTCGCACCCCATCCATGCACCCATGTTCCTTGTATGTCGTGTAACTTCCTTCCTGTACATGCTAGAAAGACGCATATACATTTGCGTCCAACGTTAACATGTCAGTTATCCAGTTCTCCAAGAAAATCCCGTTAATTAGGCTTCTAGGCCTATGGTGCCAACGTCTTTACATGGTACACTTTCGAATCTCACACACGTTTTCTCCATGTTTCCTGGCTCAGTCGAGCTAGGCCCTTGATTGAGGCTCCGAGTCTCTTCTGTCTCTGAAAACTGTATGCATCCCTGACCTCTGCCTTACTTCCTGCCCTGCGAAGCGGGTCCCGGCTCAGCCTGGCCAGCCTGCCAAAACAGTATTTTGCCTACAAGTTATCTGCTCAGCCCCCTCGAAAACACATTCCAGTCTAGTGAAATAGGTAAACATATTCCCGGCTGCAGAGCAAAGGGCCCGGCCTTCCTGTCCTCCTTGCAAGTGATTTACAGAACCTGTTACCATGGTAGGCCCATGGCCCCGCGCATTGCACCAAGATACGTATGCACGCACTAGCATTCAGTATTGAACGGCCTCTGTCCGAGAGACCTTTTACTTCAGACGACACATCCTCCAAACATGAGATACCAGATATGCTATAGGTACAGGTCGTTCTGACATCCCAGACACCAGTCTCGTCTACTAGTGCTAAAGTCAAAGCCCCAGTTCTCCCCAGTTACACGTCATGCTCAGTTGCGCGCGCATTCAGGTCAAAAGTTTCTGCTGATCCTGTAAACTTTCTCTATGCATCCACCCACTTGTGACGTTTCTTGTGACGTTTCTCTGACATGTCAAGTGCACGCCCATGTGTACGCCTTTTTACACGCCTCCTGTTACGCACATGTGTTCTTATCTCTCTTTTTTCACCTGTAACGCCTACTGTATTCATTTCAATTATACTGTTTTACTATATATAATGTGTGATGCTAATAAAACGTTGAATGTCCCTTCCTGAACCTTAGTGGTGATGGAACATGATGTCCTGTTCCTCGAGGAGCATAATTAAAGCCCGTATGACTCAGATACCACGGACTCTGCCTCTCATTTGATTGAGCTATCCGTATTGATATTTAATGTATGGAAAAATAGTACGGTAATTTTATTTACCACATAATAAATCAATCAAAATGAACACTCATTTGTACAGATTCACAGTGCAAACTTCATCAACTTTCATGGGAGAGAAAATTCATATATCAAATTTTCATTCAAAACACAGACTCTTTCAACAACTTAAATGCATTAAGAGTGATAGATGAAGAGACAAAAGACACAATAATCTGTACGTAGCAGCAAATATTAAAATTTTTAAGGAAGAGTGATAGTTACCAAAATGCAACAGGAAATACAACCCCTGGCCAGAAGGACTGATGGCGGTCTCCTGATTAAGAGTCAGGAGGCAAAGACTTTAGGACAGGTGCAGGATATGAGTATACTTACTATACCTTTCTAGAAACCCGATTCACTGGAGCACATCGCTCTCTCACACCCTCTTCCTCCTCGATATTCTTCCACAAATCTTCAATCTAATCATACTGTTTCTCAGTATTGAAACTTCCCAGTCTGTTCTTCTCAGTAGCATCAATGACTCTCCAAAGCAGCAGCAGTTCTCATCATTTCTCTCCATATCTCACAACTACCAGTAACCTTAGGTCACTCAAATTATACCCTTTAATTTTGCATGTCTCACCCTCAAAGGTTGCAAATGTCTGTGAATTCTGAACTGCAATTGGGCCAGAGCAGGGGAGTTGTCATCACCTCATGCAGTCATTCCAAAATCCTTAACAAGTTCTTTCTTTAATAAACCTTTCCCACATAATTTATTCAATTATCATGACTCTTCTTGTTCCCATACATCTCACACAATAGATACAAATTTTATATAATTTCTTCAGTTGAGGATCCTTTCTCAAGCTCTCATCTTTGGGTATTAGCCGGCTACCAATGTCCCAATCAGCGGGTCACCCTCGGTCTTCACTGCGCAGACTCAACTTTCATTACGTTTCCCCTGCCATCTTTCTTTTGTCTTAGCATATTGGGCCCAAAACGTTCACTATCGACAAAAGAATCATACACAAATGTTAATTTTCTCAAATATGTCATTATCACTGTTTACCTCCCCCCTCTACTATTACCCGTGTTATTTCTTCTTTGTTAGGCAAAGCGTTAGCAGTGAAAAACCTCTTTTAAAATTACGGCAAGCAAATGCCAGACATGCGTAACTTCGAAACCTACAGTTAGCAACTCTTGTGTGAGAGTTTTCCTCTCAAATTGGTTAGTCATGTGGTTAGTTAGTGTTAGATCTGGGGGTCTCTAGTTGGCAATGGTATTCACCTTTGTCCAAATAGGGACCCTTACTTCTCAGTCAGGATAAGGGGATTACACTCCTAAATAACCCCTGCTCACCCCCTTGGTAGCTTGGCATGAGCAGACAGGCTTATCTCAGAGGCAGTGTGTTAAGCATTTGTGAATATACCCAGTAATACAGTGATAACACTACAGATGGGCACAACACAGGTTTTATAAAAATAAGTATTCTTTATATAGACTTAACACAAGACCACAAACAACAAAAATCCACAATACTATACTTAAATTTGACTTAAAGATGATTAATTGGGTCGCTGGGTAATTGTATATGGTGATTTTCAGGGCAAAAATATCACACTCTGTGTTCTATATGGCCCAGTTTTGGATGACCCTGAATTGTATAAATGGCTTAGCCTGGAGCTGTTAGGATGGCCATCCCCGCTTATAATTTGTGGAGACCTAAATATTAATATGGACTGTGGATGATTGAAGAGAGCGCATACACTGGGAGAAAACCTAAAGTGTATAAGGCTCTACGCCATTTGATAGAGATTCATGGGCTAATTGATGCTTGGGCGTTTTTTATAAGCATGGGCGAATTTTGCGAATTCGCGATCCGGGAATTTGCGGATTTGCTAATTCGCGATCCGCAAAATTCGCGAATTTGTGCGAATTTGCGGATTTTTGTTTTTTTGCGTGTTCGCGGGTTTTTTGCGTGCTCGCGGGGTTTTTTGCGTGTTTGCGGGGCTTTTTGCGTCTTCGCGAGCCGCTTGCATAGCGAAGTTACCCATGCAGTCGTTTATGGGAGAGGGAGAGAGAGATAGATAGATAGATAGATAGATAGATAGATAGATAGATAGATAGAAAGAGAGAGAAAGAGAGGGAAAGCGAGAGGGAGAGAGAGAACGAGAGAAAGAAAGAGAGGCCGGATCTCTGAAGGGCCAGATTCCTGAGTTGCCCCTACAGAACATAGAGCTTTTTATTTTTAGCAAAATGCATATGAAAATTGTGCTGTAAAGGTCTCTTTTAGTTCAACCCCTCCTGATAACTCAAAATGGGTGTATTTGCCATCCTCTCCCTTCTTCCTGTTTTTTATATCTGTAAGTGCTTCCTGATGAGGTTTAATTCCTTGGACAGGTGCCTCGTTGCCTACTTGTAACTATTCTCTGACCCTGCTTCAAGGGTCAGAGCAGGGTCAGAGAATAGTTGCAAGTAGGCAACGAGGCGCCAGGAAGCAATTAGCAGCAGGTGTCCAAGTTGAAGTTAATTTGTTTGTAACCCTTTTGTAAAAGGTTACAAAGAAATTAGGTTCAACTTTTGCACCTGCTGCTGTAACCCTTGCTTGGCTGAAAATTCATCCCCGCTGATTCGCGGATTTTACCGCGATTTCGCGAGATTCGCGGATCGCGAAATCGCGGAAAATCCGCAAATTCGCCCGCGAAATGGATTTTACGCCCACCCTTAGTTTTTTAATCGGGGTGATCCGGGTTTCACTTTTTTTTCAGCACCACATAAAATCTGTTCCGGGCTTGATTATTTTTTTATATCACCAGCTCTTAGTAAAATTAGTCAAGGCTCCAGTATCATTAGATATCCTCGCGTGATGTCGGACCATAATCCGCTCGTACTGGAGATGAATATACAGGCATGTAAGAGCAAAAGTGATGTCTGGACGTTTAATCGTGGCCTGCTTAGTGAAAAGGAGTTCATGGATACTATGTCCCCCTGGATTCTACAGTTTTTAGAGGAAAATAAGGGTAGCACAGGTATTCAGAATATTTGGAATACTCTTAAGGCTGGGATCAGGGGTGAAACTACAAGATATGGCTGGGATGCTCAAAAGAAGGAGAAGGCTAACTTACAGAGGCTGTATAAAGAACTGGAAAAAGCAGAGGTGAATCTGTCTCACTCGATACAGATAGGTGGGGCTAGCGATTTAGCCCTAACACGGATTGCTATAGCAAAATCAGCTATCACAGAACGTTCACAGGCGAAAGCTGATAGCAAATTCATTGCTTGGAGATCTAAAATGTTTGAGAGTAGTGAGAGAGCAGGGCATTTGCTAGCCGCAAGAACTAAAGACAGAGAAGCAACTATACGTATCAAGACGATTCAGGATCCGGATTTGGGGCTTGTGTCTGAGGAGAAGACCATTGCTCTTGCATTTCAAAAGTTTTATAAAAAATTATATTATGATGATATTTGTGAACGATGCACTTCAGGTGGAAATACAGGAATATCCAAAGGGGATCGGGTGGATACTCTAACCGAAGAAGAAAGAGAATCATTAGACACAGAAATTAGTATTGAGGAGCTTTGGCAGGCTATGGATTCTCTCCCGAGGGGCAAAGCTGTTGGCCCAGACTTTCTGCCGGGGGAATTTTATAAGATATTTCAACCTCAGCTCACTCCGGTCATGTTAGTACTATTTCGTAGAGTTCAGGATGGGGAGGCTCCTCCGGAGTCTTGGCGAGGTGCCCGAATTATAACTTTTTTGAAAAAGGATAAAGATCCATCAGAATTGGGATCATACCGCCTATTACGCTCATCAATAGTGATATTAAAATGTATGCCAAGATATTTGCCAATAGAATCTCTGGGGTAATTAAGAAACTTGTTTCTGTTCAACAACATGGCTTTGTGCCCGGGCGAGAAACTATAGACCATATACGCTGTGTTATTTCGCTGTTTGATTTTACTAAGGTCTCAGGAGACCCTATGGCCCTAATTCTGCTAGATGCAGAGAAGGCCTTTGATAGGGTCTCCTGGCCTTTTTTATGGGCTGTATTGAGATATTATGGCCTAGGAGAAGGAATCATAAGGGCGATTCAGAGCATCTATAAACAGCCAACGGCTCAAATTTCAGTTATGGGGATCCAGACGGGTTCAATTAATATTTTAAGAGGTACACGCCAGGGTTGCCCCTGCTCCCCTTTATTATTTGCAATTTATATAGACCCACTTATTAAAAAAAATATTTTGAATGATTTGATTTGCCCAGTGAGATCCAGGGGTGGTAACACAAAAATACTGGGGTACGTAGACGATCTAGCCATTCTGACAGACACTCCTCAGGCAGCACTGTCAGAGATTTCAAACCTAACATCACAGTTTGGTAAGTTGTCTGGATACCATTTGAATAACTCCAAGAACCAAATTATATGCAATGATAAAATTATGTTAGTGGATCCTCGGGTTATTGGCAGGGCAAAATACCTATTAATTGTAATAAGCTCTAATCCCGAGGAAATTGTTGAGATCAACCTTAAACCACTGTTAGGAAAGATGGAAAAAGATACTAGAAAGTTTAACAATCTTCAATTAACATTGATGGGTCGCTGTAATGTTGTTAAAATGATTTTTCTACCTAAAATATTGTATCTTTTTAGAGCGATTCCTGTTTTGTTTGTACAAGTATGGTTTAGGAAGCTAGAACATCTAATTTCATGGTTTGTATGGGCAGGTAAAAGACCTAGACGAGCCCATAAATATATGACGTTACCCAGGGAGAGGGGGGGTTGGTCTTTACCAAACTTTCAGCTTTATTATTGGGCAATTACATTAAGACACATTGCTGTATTAATGGATTCTGTGGACTTAGAGGTCTCTGAGCTTTCTACGTATTGTTTAATTTATGGGGAAGAGGTCAAGGGGTTACTATTCAGGCATATCGATTTTGCGTATTTCAAACGTGTGAGGTTTAAAGTCTTACTGGCAGCCTTTAAAGTCTGGACCCCTGTGCGGAAACTATTTAATATAGGAAGGATACATGTGTATACTCCGGTAATGGGTAATACCCTCCTGCCTGAAATATTTGCAGATGGGTATTTCAGAGAATGGACTACACATGGAGTTACAATGTTGGGGGATTTGGTCTCTGTTCAGGGGGTGCGGACATTTGAATACATAAAACATAAATTTGGTATTAGCAACCAGCATTTCTTTAAGTTTTTACAGATTCGCGACTTTCTTTCTAGGAAATCTGTTAGCTGGACCCCTATCCCACTAGTTGAGCCTATCAGGGGGGCACTCTAATATCTCTATAATCTATAAAATGTTGAATGAAAGGCGGAGTGATGATCTACCTAAACACTTTAACCGATGGCAGATTGGTTTACAAGCTGGGCAGGAGGTTTGTGAAAACTCATTATGTTTTAGTTATACTGCCACTATATCTGCTAACCTCCAGGTACAATGTTTTAAAACATGGTTCAATTTGTATATATAACTCCACATCGCATACAACAATGGTGCGGGATCACAGGAGTCAATTGTCCTAGGTGTGGGGAGATACCAGTTGACAGTATCCATATGTTCTCTTCTTGCTCTAGTTTAACTCCACTGATATTTAAAGTGGAACAACGGTTGGAGCAAGTGTTCGGTTATCAGATACAACTGTCTCCGCAAGCCATTATATTGGGGGTGGCAGATATAAGTATGACGCTGCCAGAACGGAAGCTATTTTATATAGCTATGGCTACATTTAGATTATGTCTAGCAACAGTGTGGTTAGATCCTCCCCCCCCCCTCAGAACATGAGTGGTTCAATAAGTTTCTGAATGTTGGGAAGTGGGAGCTGTTGGTTTTCAAGAGGAGAGGTCTACGGGCTCGAAGAGAGGGCGAATCAGTTTGGGAGCCGGTAATTAACTGGCTGGATAATTTAAACCAGTAAAAATTGTCTTTGTATATAATGAAATATAATGGGATTCACCTGTTTCATAATATGAGTTTATCATATTTTCTTTTTCTTTTCATATTTTCTTTTTCTTTTCATATCTTCTTTTTCTTTTCTTTATTCTCTCCTCCTGTAGCGATCCCTGGAGGGGGTGGGTTAGGATGGGGTTCTGGGGTATAATATAAAAATGGGCAGCAATGACACAGATGTAATGTACTGTGTATTGTATACTTTCTGTTTTATTTTCTGTTTATATGCTGAAATGTGATGTCTTGCTACTCTTTAATAAACAATTAAAAAAAAAAAATAAAGATGATTAAAGTTGCTTAGTTCAAGTTGATGATAAATGCGACAAAGTACTCAACAAAGTACCTGCATGCATTGCGCAAAGTGAACAAAAGGCTTGCAAAAGGGGAGTTGCGTCGGTTTTGTGATCCGGGGAAAATGATGTGTCGCGCCTCAATGCTTGCGCAGAGTAGGGGATGCGTCTTGATCCCTACTGGTGCGGGATGATGCGTAGGTTCTCCATTTGCGGACGGGTTGTGATGCGCAAGATGGCGCCTTGATGCAATGCGATGATCCTGTTGTGACGCGAGAAGATGGCACCCTTGTTGCGACGATGCGATAACGATGCGTAGACGCCCTGGCAGCCTTGTGACGACTCTGTGCTTTGGAGCCGCGACAGGCCCTGCGACACACGCTTCTCCGGTGATGCGATGGCGACTCTTTCAATGGCGTCACGCTTCTCCAGTGATGCGACAGCAATCAGCTTTGACAAAGACACGCTTCCTGGGAGATTCGGCATGCTTCTCCGGCGATGCAACGATTTCAGCTTCCGCGGCGTCACACTTCTTCTCGATGTGTCGCGCTTCCAGCTCCCAGCGACACGCAAGCTTTGGCAAGCAGAATCCCCAGCAAGGAAACTCTGAGGGGAGTTGGAGGTGAAGTCTTTTGTCCCTGAGACTTCAGCAGGAGGCAAGCACAAGTCCAAGCCCTTGGAGAATATTCTGTAAGATGATGAAAGTCCTTAAAAAGTTCCTTCTCCTTCCCTTGGCAATAAAGCAACCACTGCAGGCCAACCCAGGCAAACAGCACACTGGCAGAGGGGCAGTCCAAACTCCTGCAGCTTCCTTGGTTCTTCTCCTTGGCAAAGGGTTTCTTCTTCCAGAAGTGATCTAAAGTTCTTGCGACTGGGTCCCAATATTTATACCCCAAAATCCTTTGTTCTCTGAAGGCAGAGAGGCCCCTGCCTAGTCCAAACCAGTTCCTGAGCAGTTTGTTTACATGCCTCCTTCCTTCCTTTCACAGTGCAGGGCAGAGACATCAGATGCCCCACAGTAGGTGGAGCCAGCACAGGGTAGGGAAGGCACATCCCTGGAGCAATTTGTTGACATGATTCCTTCTCACCTTTCACAGTGCAGGGCAGATACATCAGACACACCACAGGAGGTGGAGCCAGCATTGTAGAGGGAAGGCCCAGCCCTATTCACGTCCCAGGTGCAACTCCTCCCTCCCATCTAGATGCAGATCTCTCTATTCACCACTGGGCTGCCCCAGCCTGTCTCCTGGAATCCCCCAGCCCTGTCACTCACAACTCCAGACAAGGAATACACAACCTAGCAGAGGCAGGCCTGGACAGTTAGGCAAGAAAATACCTACTTTCTAAAAGTGGTATTTTCAAACACAGAATGTTAAAACCAACTTTACTAAAAGATGTATTTTATCATTCTGAATTCAGGCATACTAAATTCGAATTTCTACCATGTTCCCTGAGTCAGTTAAGATTGTAAGATGTAAAAATCTAACTGCCCATTCTGGCCTATGGAGAACAGATAGCCTTGCAATAGTGAAAAACGAAAATGGCTGTAGTTCACTATAAGGACATGCTACACACACCAGAGCAGGTTCTATCTTATACTTACAATGCATCCTGCCCTTGGGCCTACCATAGGGGTGTCTGATATGAAGCAAAGGGAAGGTTTTTTTTTTTTATTTTTTTTTAAGTTTTGAAAGTTTTTATTTGTACGTACAAGTAATACACTGCTATTCAGCCAACAACCCGGAGGCAGGCAGCTTTAAGAAGAAATGTCTGGGCCGCAATGTGCGGCAATATCTTCATATGTGTGTACATTGCTGTTGTATTCAAATTTAGTAACAAAACCACAGAACCAAACTAGAAGCGTTTCATATGTTACATTGGTCTACCTTTGAGCTGATGTACACCGTTACGTCAGTATATTAATTTCTAACTACCTTGCCCAGGGGGTATGGAGACCAGACAGCATCCACGTATACCACTGCACAGCCAAACCGCCACACCCACCTGCGCGATACACACCAGGGTTCGCGTAGTGTTACACTGCTCTTCTTCTGCCCCGTCCCCACACTACTCCCCAGATCAGTGACAACAACCTGTTCTGTTAACGCGATGGCCCAGGCCAACCTGCCCACACATCCACAGCCTCACTCCCCACTCTCCGCCCCATCCAGCCAGGTCCTCAGCGGCTGCCAGATGTCTATCGGTCTGGATCGTTGCGGCATAAGTTCCCAGTATGCTGTTAATTGGTCTCTACAGTACATGGCCGATGTCAACCATCTTTTAACTGCGGGTGGGGACCTCTGTTTCCAGTGTACTGCAATCTGTCTTTTCGCTAGTAGAAGCAGAAGGGCAACCAACTTCCTGGAGCCACAGGGTATAGTCATTACGGAGCCAAGGAGGGCCGCTAGGGGGTCAGGGACTATTTCAACTCCCACTATTCTACCTATCTTGGTAAAGATCTCCATCCAGTATGCGTGCACAGTTTCGCATTCCCATGTTAGGTGGTAGAAGGTGGCGTCAACTATTTCGCATCTCCAGCACTTAGTGTCGAATAGGAGGCCCATTTTAAATAATTGTGTGGGTGTGCGGTACGTTCTATGTAAGAAATTAAAATGGATCAATCTGAGTCTGTAATTAGGTGATAGGTGTTCAAGTTGGGTGCAGCAGAACTTCCATTGCTTCTCAGTTATGTTGAGACCTGTCTCTGTTTCCCAACATCATCTTGAGTCCGGCGGCAAGGCCGGAACCGTGTCCTGCGTAATCTTATAGATTTGTGTAATCAGTTTGCTAGGCGAGCTGTTGGCTAATATGTCTTCCTGAGCCGACAACGTTGGCGGCACAGCGGGGAATATCGGGTATCTAGCTTTACACGCTGCTCTCAATTAGTAATAGAGGAGTAGTTCTGATGCTGTTGGCACTTCGGAGTCGCACATGTCCTGCAAAGAAACGAACGTGTCATCCAGGTAGAGGCCACTAGCCTTCGTCATCCCGCACTTACGTGCCCTTTCCGATATTGCCTTATCCATTAGTGGCTCTAGAAGCGGGTTATCAACCAGTGGCATGGAAGGGGCAAACAGTTCAGCCAATTGTGCTCGTTTTGCTATGCCCTGCCAGGCCCATCTTACCGTTTCGACTGTGTCTATGTCCGTCGGTGATCTTTTGAATTTGTGGTATAGCGTGGTCGCTAAGGGGGCGGGAGCCGCCACATCCATTTCAATCGCCACATGTGGCTGGTACGGCACCGGATGTTGCCAAAAGTGTAAGTATTGCGCTTGTGCACTGTATGCATATAATTCAAAATCTGGCGCCGCTAGCCCGCCCTGTCGGAAGGGAAGCGTCAGCAATTTCCAAGTAACTCTTGGTTGCTTTCCCGCCCAGACCAATTCCAAGAGTGCAGAACGAATTCGCCGGAATAGGGAAAGCGTGAGTGGCAGGGGAATGTTCGCAAAGAGGTATAGAAATTTAGGTAGAATTACCATTTTTGCGATGGCTATGCGGCCCGTCAGGGACAGTGGTAGGATCTTCCATTTCTTAACCTTGCACTCAAGCCACTCTACTGCTACGCCATAGTTTGACAGCCATATATCCTGTATTGAGCTGCTTACTCTGATACCTAGGTATTTGACATCGTCTGATGCCCAGTCTATAGGGAATTCGGTCTGGCATCTGGCTGTGTCGTCGGTAAGAGGCAGCATAGTCGATGTGGACCAGTTTATGTTAATGCCGGTTAAGCCGCTATACCTAACTAGTTCACGCATTAGAGGGTCAAAGTTCTCGGCCGGGTTACGCATATATATAGTTATGTCGTCCACGTACATGGACACTAGTAGCCCTCTAGACGTAAAACCTATACTCCGATGCGTATGATGTTGCCTTAGGCGAGCTGCAAGTGGTTCTGTGGTAATGGCGAACAGTAGTGGCGACAGAGGACAACCCTGTCGAGTCCCTCTCGTGATGGTAATGGGACGCGAAATTTGTCCGTTCACCTTGACTCTCGCCCTCAGGATGCCAATTTTCTGGATAAATAGCTGGCTAAAGCCCATGCGGGTGAACAGAGATAGAAGAAATTTCCACTCGAGGGAATCAAATGCCTT
This sequence comes from Lissotriton vulgaris, assembly GCF_964263255.1. Taxonomy (NCBI): domain Eukaryota; kingdom Metazoa; phylum Chordata; class Amphibia; order Caudata; family Salamandridae; genus Lissotriton; species Lissotriton vulgaris. Next base: position 664,495,682 of record NC_141697.1, read on the forward strand.
CGTGGCGTCTAGTAAGGCAGCAGCTGCTTGTACCTTGGGGTCTAAATAGTGTAGCAGGCCAAACAGTGTGCGTAAGTTATGGGAAGTCGACCTGCCTGCTACAAATCCTGATTGGTCTGACAGGGCTATATGAGGCAGCATCGGCGTCAACCTGTCGGCCAGTAGTTTTGCGTAAATCTTAGCATCAAGGTTTATTAGGGAAAGTGGACGGTATGAGTCTGGGCTCGTCGGGTCTTTATCGGGTTTAAGCAGTGTGATTATCATTGCTTCTCTAAGCGATGGCGGCAGTGATCCTGTCTCAATCGCTTTCATATACACCCTGTGAAGTCTGGGCGCAAGCAGGTCGGCGTATTCCTTATAGAATGCGGCAGTGAGGCCATCCGGGCCTGGCGCTTTGCCTGACTGCATACCTGCTATGGCCACACGTATGTCTTCGACCGTAATCGGCAGGTCCATATACTCCCGCGCCCCATTATTGAACCACGCCAGAGCTATGGTGTCAAGATAGTCGGTGATTGCCTGGACTTCTGGCGTCACCTTAGAGGTGTACAATGTTTCGTAATAGTCTGTCATTGTACGCAATATGTCTGGTGGTGTTCTAGCCATATTTCCAGCGTCGTCTGTTAGTTCCATGATATATTCCGCACCCCTGGGTTTGCGCAGCATGTTGGCTAAGGTTCGTCCCGGCCGGTCCCCCTCTCCATAGCGTCTAGCCTGAGTATGTTTAGTGAGGAATTTCACTTCTCTGGCTGCTTCCTCCTGGTATTCGGTGAGCTTAGCTCTAAAGTCAGCACGGACCCTGTCAGTGGGCGCCGTGAGCAGAGTGGCTTCCAAGGCTGCGAGCTCCCCTTCCAGTCCATCTAGCGTGTGTCTAATAGAGCGCAGCACGCCTGTCTTGAGTGCCAAGCAGTGGCCTCTAGTGACCACCTTGCAGGCCTCCCAAAGCGTACCTGGCGAGTCCACAGATCCTTCATTTAGTTCAAAGTATTCCGATATCTTAGATCGTAATTCTTCCCTAAATAGCTGGTCTAGGAGTGCATGCGAGGGGAATCTCCAGCTAAATGGCTGTACGTATTGTGTCGGTGTGGCAAGTGTCACCCCCACTGGCGCATGGTCAGATATGGATCTCGGCAAATGCGTTGCCTCTAGGATAGTGGCATGAAGGTCTCTAGACAGTAGCTGTGAGAAGTTGGCCTGATATGTGATGCTCACTAGTTCTAGTGATCACCTTGTATCATACCAAGCAACCCTTATGATGATCGGTTGTAAGTCAACCTTATAGACCAGTTATCCTAGTGGTAACGTGGACAAAGCAGTCTTAGGCTAAACTCTGAAAGGCATGTGAAGCCAGCTGTATTACCATACACAACCTCCTTGAATACCAGATGAATACCAGATGAAAGGACACCACACAGATATATATGAAAATATATATATATTTATTAACTACAAATATCCCCTGAACTCTTTATGAGCACAGAAGCACAAGCGTTAAACAAAACACAGTTTAAAATACACAAAAGTTGCACAATATGGATGAGCCCTAGGGGCCACCTAAACCATATACTAAGAAAGTGGTATAAGAGATACCAATCTAAAAGGAAACAGGCCTAGGGCCTTGGGAATCGCTGGAGCTGATATGGACTAGCAGTGACTAAGTCGGGAAAGCCCGCGGGACTCGGGTGCAGTGTTTAAAGTGCACGCACTCACCAATACAAAGTCTATGGTGGGTAAAAGTTACAAAGTTAGATAGTTAGGAACCTTCCGAGTGACCTAGAAAGCTGAAACAAAAGACACAGGCCCTAGAGGTGTGTACCAGTGTGGGAACACCGGCGTTGCTGAGTTACCTCACCCACAGGACGCGGGTGCATAGGGTCGAAGTAGTGTCGGGTTTCGTCACACAGGTCGATGGTGCTTGGAGCTGAAGATGCTGCAGGCGGCTCGATGTGAAGAGTTCCGGTGGATCCAAGGGTGGATCTGAAGTTGTGAAGACCTGAAAGCAGAGGGGACAATGTTCAAAGTCACTAGCCAGTGACTACCGTGGAAGCAGATTGGAACCAGGCGATGTCGGGTGCAAACAGGCGTTGAGGTGTAGCTTCTCTCTGCAGCTACGTGGACACCAGGGGTCGAGGACGTCCAGGAGTCGGTCACAAGCTGTCTCACGCAGGCTTCTCGCTGTTGGCGGTGTCGGCAACTTGATTGGAGCAAACAGGCTTTGCCTAATGCAAGCCACGCAGGCGTCGAAAAAGGCTTATAACTCGGACCAGCAAGGTCAGAGCGGGTGCTCCTTTTTACAGGAGCGAGGGCAAGTCTGGAGCAACCAGACCCGCAGTGTAGTTTGTTGGTTTCATCGCCAAGATGGCCGCTGACCACGTGGCTGGTGGCCGGGATGGCGCGTCGAGTAGCACAATGCAAAAGGGCCCCACGCAGATCGCGGAGATGCTGGGGGGCTGATCTTTGGTGCAAGGGCTGCTCGGTGGTGGGGGTTCTCAGTCCCCAAAGCACAACGTCGAGGGTGCCTCTGATGCTGCGCAGTCAGCTTTTTGAGTGTCATGGGCGGAAAATCCGTTACGCTCGCGGATTTTGCGCAATTGCGAACTTACACCGCAAAGAAAAAAAAATCCGCTGCGTGCGAATTTGCGGATTTTCGGTAAATTCGCGAGCGTTTGCGGATTGCGAATTTACCGAAAATCCGCAAATTCGCACGCAGCGGATTTTTTTTTCTTTGCGGTGTAAGTTCGCAATTGCGAACATATAGGTGCGGCGGGCAGCAACAATCTCTCACTCGCGAAATTACAAAAATTGCAATTCTGCACAAGAAATCTACTAGCATGCAGCATAGACCTTCTGAAAATGATGATTTTTATCAGAATAACTCCTCAGGTTGACATTTGCCTGCACTTTTTTGGATTTGAGGCCTTTTGATTTTCTTTGGATAACTTTTTGATTAGAAATCAACTTTCTCATATAAGCTTGGTGGGGCATTACAGTTGCTGTAATGCTGTTCTGCAGAAAAACGAGTTTTGCAAAAGTGAAAGCAGGTTCAAAAGTTCAAACTCATCATTAGTAACCGTTCCCTGTAGTGCTTCCTGACAAGGGCCCCTCCAGAGTTCAGTTGCTAGTTGCAACAATTGTATGACCCTGCTCTGACCCTCACAGCAGGATCATAGAATAGCTACAAGTAGGCCACAAAGGTCCTGGAAAAAGGGGGGGGCGTGGCTAGCCGAGCAGCGAGATGGCCGCTCTTTGAGTGAGCTCCGCCGGCTACGTTCCTTAATCCTGCACTAATCCTTCTCCAGGTCCTTGCGGACCCCCGTTGTCTCAGAAATCGACAGCGAAAACCCAGGAGATCCTGCTGCCGGAGTTTGGTGCGCATAGCTAACCGGATCGCGGAGCTGCCACCACTTGTGGGTTTGCCGGCCTGCACACCTGCTACGATCCTCGGCTGCAGAGCTGGAACCTGGGCGTTGCAGGCTACTACAGGCCGCGGCTTTTGGGGCCTCTGGAGATCCTGCGGACGGGGAGCGCGAGACCCTGTCATCTGCAGTGCCGCTGCTTCGGCACACTTTGGTGAATCCCTGCTGCGTCTGGGAAGAGGACCGGGGCACAGCCGACCGGAAAGGCGCAGGAGACAGACGATCCCCCTCCTTGGCGGTAACTTCTGTTGAGACTCTGGTGACGGGTCGGCCATACTCCTGAGGCTGACGCATGCTAATAGGCGCTGCCCGGACCCGGCCGGGGAGCTGTGCCTATCCTTGTGCAACCGCCTCCAGCACCAAGTGAGGTGGGGAGAGGGACTGCGGGAGGGGTAGAGGACCACCGAAACCCCTCACAAACACGCCATTCTATCGGAGTGGTGCTGCTGGCCTTCGGTACCGTGGTTGGACCGTTGCTTACACCTGCGTGACCCGAGGAGACCGGGTACCTGGAATAAAACCCCCTGCTCCTGGCTTCGGAGGTTTTTTGGGCTGGACTCGACGCTGTGTGGTTATACTGCCGAAATTACCGCTCCCGCCATTTTGAGGCTTGCGAATGTTCTAGACTGCACATTGCTGGAGCCGTGGGCCCTGTGAGACTGCGCAACTGTGGCCTGGGAGACCGGTCTGTGAATCTGCACCCCCCGGACTTTGCCCATACTGCTTAGGCACCGCACCAGCTAGTGCGCATAAAGCCTACTTGCTGGAGTGGTTTGCACGGGGCACTGGCTGCGCACCACGCCCCCATGGGGTGTCTCCCATTGTTTCTGATGTTGGTTTTATATCACGCTATGCGTGTGTTTCTACGGGGTATGTCACAACCTGATTGGGGGGTTAGTGAGGGAGGGGGGTGGTGGGGGGAGTTTGAGGGGTTGTTGTTTTTAGTTACGAAAAGGTGCACTGTGGACTATCTTCTATTTTCCTTTTTGCGCAAGGGGTCAATGTGTGTAATGTGGCCTGACGGAGCTGGGGGATGTGACCTGTTGGGAACATTGTTGCTTCTACAGTACTTCCGATATGGGGGGGGGTTAAGCTATGGACCTGGAACATTAGAGGCCCTGGAGATTACAAGAAGGCCCGATTGATGCATGGTATACTGGCCAGGCATAATGTGGACATTTGTTTTTTGCAAGAGACTCATATTAATACAATCCCTTCACCTAGATTGAAGAATTCCAGATGGTCAACTGTGTATTCTGCCATTTACTCTAATTATGCGAGAGGGGTGGCTATACTTGCACGCGGGGGGCTGGATTGGCGGGAACACGCTTGCGTGCAAGATAAAGATGGGAGATATGTTATATTACATGGTTCCTTGCAGGGGCGACCGATCGTGCTGACTGCCATTTACGGTCCAAATGTAGATGATCCTGACTTCTTTAGGAGTGTCTGGGCGCAGATTGCATTGCTTGATTGCCGATCGGTTGTGATAGGGGGCGATTTTAATGTTGTGCTGGATGATGACATGGATCGGAGAGGTGTGAGTAGACCAATGCATGCTAGAACGCGTCAGGCTGTCCTTGATGTGATGGAAGAGGGGTTGCTTTCTGATGTGTGGAGAATTCGGCATCCTGGAGAGACAGTGGGAACCTGTTTCACGTGCCATAAGTCTGCATGGTCCAGGTTGGACTTCTGGCTAGTGTCGCCTGAGGTGGCGAAGTGGGTGACAGGGGTCGAAATCCAGGCTAGATCACTGTCGGACCATGCCCCTTGCATGTTGGAGTTGTGCCTACCCAATGCTATTCACAGGGCGTTCACGGGGCGTCTACCCCCACACGCACTCACGGACCCTGTCTTTGTTGAGGAAATCAGGGAAGACATCCTCTAATATTTTGCAGAGAATGCAGGTTCCGTTTCATCAGTAGCCATTGAGTGGGACGCCTTTAAGGCAGTGCATAGCGCGACAGGCGGGAGTGCTACGAACCATCCGGAGAACACTGGCCCAGTTGGAACGGGAACTGAGGGATCTAGATGCAACCTTTAGCCGTGAACCGTCCTTGGAGATTGCTGGCGATTTAAAAACCAAGCTACTTGCCTTTAATGAGGAGGCGGAGCGCGAGGTGAGATTCCTGGGTAGACAGGCCGAGGCCCGCAGATATGGTGAGGGGGATAGGCCCAGCAGGACCCTCGCTAGGTTGATAGCTCCTCGTACACAGTCGCATTACATACACACCATTCACGACACAGAGGGGTCCCTGGTTATCGGCCAAGAAGCTGTATTACACGCCTTCACTGACTTTTACGCGTCCCTCTACACTTCTAGGCAACCCCAGGCCCCAGCCTCTCTGGAGGGCTTTCTTGATTCTAGCGCCCTGGTTTGGTTTAATAATAATCACAGGCAGTACATGGACCTCCCTGTAACCATCCAAGATATCGTTCAGGTAATCAAGAGCATGCCGGCCAACAAAGCCCCTGGCCCTGACGGCTTGACAACGACCTTTTACAAAACCTATGCAGAAGAGCTGGCGCCGAAACTGCACTCTGTGTTCGTTGAGGCCCTTGAATTGAACTCCCTCCCAGACTCCATGTGTGAAGCCTTAATTATTACACTATTGAAGCCTGACTAGGACGAACTGTTCCTAGACTCCTATAGGCCCCTCTCACTGATTAATGTGGACGCTAAGATTTATGCCAAGGTCATTGCGGACAAACTACAGCCGATGTTGCCGATCATCGCACTCCCGGACCAGTCCGGGTTTATCCCTGGCCGTGCCACGTCACACAACCTCAGGACCATCTTCTCTATCCTACATTATTTACACCCCTCTGTTCAAGCGGTGGTGGTGTTCCTGGACGCCACCAAGGCGTTTGACTCTTTGGAGTGGCCCTATTTGTTTAGAATTTTGGAAAGGATGGGATTCAGTCGTAATTTCATAACTCTGATCAAGCTACTGTACACTGCGCCTAGGGCTAGGGTGAGTGTGAATGGCCTCGTTTCCAAACCCTTTGCTGTCTCTAGAAGAAACCAGACAGGGGTGCCCACTGTCCCCTCTCCTTTTTGCTATTGCAATGGAGCCGCTTGCGGCTAGGATACGACAACACCACACTGCAAGGGGAATTGGGTTCAGTTCCCGGAGTTTACTGATTTCATTATATGCTGACGATGTCACCTTGTACATTGTCAACCCCAAAGATAACATGAACCCGTTACTCCGAGAATTCGTGAGGTTTGAGGGCCTGGCAGGAGTGTCCATAAATTGGTCTAAGTCTGTTGCGTTCCCCCTCACTGATGGAACCAGTCAGCAGTCACCGGACTACCCCCTACGTTGGGAAACTGACGCTGTTAAATACCTGGGGATTTGGGTCAGTCGGGATATGCAAGAGCTGTGGTCACTTAACTTTGGCAGAGCGGTAGACTGGCTGGAGAGGAAGATCGAGGTCTGGAACAGGCTACCCCTGTCCCTGGTTGCGCGGATAGCATTGGCGAAAATGGTAGTTCTCCCCAAATTCCTGTATTTGTTCGTAAATGTTCCGCTGCCCATGACGGCGCACTTTCATGCGCGTGTCCGCTCTCTGCTATTGAATCTAGTGTGGGCCGGGGGACAGGCAAGGGTTTCCTGGGACCTGCTCATGCTCCCGCTACGGCAGGGGGGCCTCGGAGCCCCCGACTTGAAGCTATACTCCGTATGCGCGCAGGCGCAATTTCTGCATTTCTGGGCCTTCCCCACCCCTTACCAACCACATGTGGCGGTGGAGCTAGCCGTTGTTGCCCCTTTGCCACTGCGTGCGGCGCTCTATGGTAAAGTCACACGTCCTTCGAAGGAGGTTGACACTGTGGAGATGATTCGCTGGGCTTGGCGCGAATTACAAAACAGAGCGGGACTCTCCTTGCTTTATGCGCCAGCTATCCCCCTACGGGGAAACCCGATGTTACCCTGCTTGAGTGCCAGGGGTGACACCCTCACAATCCGTGGGAAGAGGCTGCATACCTTCGCTGATATATATCCCGATGGCACCTTTGGGGAATTGAGCGCAGGTGAGGACGACCAGCCTGAATCTTTTGCGGACGCGCTGCTATACCACTCCCTTAGGGAATCCTGTAGGAAGTTGGGGCCCCTGTTCCCAGAGGAGCCACCGACACTGGATGCCCTTCAGAATCTACTTTCGAGACCCTCCCCCAAAAAACTAGTGTCCAGACTGTACAACTGCATGCAAGAGCAAGCCCCAATAACTGTAGCTACGGCCAAGCAGGCTTGGGCTGCTGACCTGGTCGACCCCTTGACAGACGACATGTGGGAATACTGCTGTAAGCAGCTCACGGCGCTATCTCCGAATTATAGATTGCGGCTCATCCACTTCAAATTTTTACACCGGTACTATCGCACACCGGTGCTGCTGCACCGCATGGGCATCCGCACGGATGCATCTTGCTGGAAATGTGGAGGGGTGGATGCTTCCTTTGTTCATGTAGCATGGAGCTGCCCTAAGCTGGACGGGTACTGGTCGGACGTCTTCACTGCCATTAATCAAATCATACACAGAAATGACGCACCATCACCGCTTCTGGGCTTGTTGGGATACGTCAAGGACACAGAACCTTGTGATAGGAAACTACATGCACTACTCCTCCTCTATGCCAAACGACAAATATCACTACACTGGGGCAGGAGAGTTCTTCCCTCGTTCACTGAGTGGGTTAGGGATGTGACATATGGGCATGCACAGCTGACTCATTATTGGGAGACGATGCCTACCGCCTCCAGGCCTAACAATATATGGGAACCCTTCCTACAATGGACTAGGGAGCGTGCGGGCTCGGACGCTTCTGGTGGTTCACCTGACGTAGGTGTTTCGGATGATATGGGATGGGAGATTTGAAAATATGGGCGAGTTGTTGCTAATCTGGTGCTCTGCGCCGGTGCAGTTTTGCCTTGTGGCTGTGGTACGTCCCGGTTCTGCTGTCCTAATGGATTCCTACATGCTGCATAACCTGGCCACCTCCATCTCCCTTGAGGCCAAGTGACCCTGTAGATCACCCTGCTTCGGCTTCCCCCTCCCCCCCCTCCTCCCCCCCCTCTATCTCCGCGGTGGAGACTTGGCGCCCGCCAAGCCACTACCCCTACCACTGATTGACATTCGTTGACGGCTGACCAGCGCAGGAGCGCACAGCCCTATGTATGAGTGGGGTACTGTGTGGTTTGTATTATGTACTTGCACCGATGTTTGTTGTTCTTGATTTTCTTTTGTTTGTTAGGGCAGGTTGGGTGAAAACAGTGCTGGTAGACGTATCCTTTAAATCTGCCGTTTCAACAGGTTGTGGCATGTAGCTCGCTCCGTGGCAGCCTTGTAGCCTACAGGTCCATTTGATTGTCTACGGCGCTGAAAAAATGTAAGACCACTTAACATGCTAAGGTTGCACTGCTCATGTACATGACTTTACTGTATTGTATGCTCTTACTGGGAGTTCCGCAGCCCGCTGGGTTGTGTTCCCCCGACTGCCTTACCACTTGTTGTGAAATGTGAACTTCATAGCGGCCTGCCTCCGGGTTGTTGGCGTGACGCAGTGTAACTTTATATCTCTTTCTACACAATAAATGTCTTGCACCAAAAAAAAGGTCCTGGAAAAAAAAATTGCACTGCAACAGAAAGCAAATTACAGATAAGGAAGCAGGTGCCAGACTGGAATTTTTAAACAGTGACACATTAATAAATCAACCCCAAATTAATTCATGTCAGTTGAAGCAGGCAGGTGTGCTTGCTTTTTCCCCCCATAATCTACAGTGATGATGAACCAGAGGGTGGCATTGATGTACCAGAGGGTGGCATGGGTGAAACAGAGGGTGGCAGGGGTGAAACAGAGGGTGCTGGGAACCTGTGATGATGAACCAGACGTAGAAACAACATAATCGTGACCGTTGCGAGCCGACATGTAAGTTCGCAATTGCAAACTGTTACAAAACCCTTGCGAACAGTCAGCAATCCTTGCGAACTGGCAGTAATCCTTGCGAACACAAAAAAAAAAGCCGCAAATTCACGAGAATTCGCGGATTTTGCGGATTGCAAGTTCGCAAATTCGCAAAATTCGCGAACGCCAGATTCGCAAAATTCGCCCATGCTTACTTCCAAGAGGTCCGGTCCCACGTCTCTCGGTGCCTCAACGGGTCCCTTCTTTGCAGGGACTGTGGATCGGGCTGTGAGAAGTCCGGGAGTCTGGGTCTTGTCAGGCTCTGGGCTCGGGCTCCGGCAGGAGGCGGCGGCAAAGCAGATGTCGAATTGCTGGTTGGTGCCTGTGTTCACAGGGTGGCCACTCCTAGGCCACAAGGGAGATGCTCTTCAGTCTTCTGTGCAGCAGAATGTCGAAGTCCAGTCGTCTTCTTCGTTTAAAGTTGATTTCAGGATGATCTGAGGTGCTCTGGCACTGCTCCCACTCTTATTCCCAATCTGAGGGGTGTGAGGAAATATAAATTTGATGGTCAATGTTCCCTAGCGTGTACCCCACCGTCTCCATGTACCAGCTTAAAGTGCATGTAACTTCCCTCCTGTGCCAGCTATGAAGACGCAAATACATTTGCGTCCAACGTTAACATGTCCTCTTTCAGACCCACCCTGAATGGGTTGAATATTCCGTTTCCAAGTATGCTATGCCAACGTCTTTTTATGGTGTACTTAACACGTTTTTCAGCTCTGGCGAAGTAGGCCCTGAATTCTGCCATCGAGCCCTTTTTCCTGTTCTCTGACTCCGAAAGCCTCAACCCAGGCTGCCTCTGTACCCGTGACCTCTGCCTTACTCCCTGTGCGGCTCACGGCGCTTAGCTCAGCCTGCTGCCTGCCAAGACTGTATTCAACCTTCGAATTATCTGTTCCGCTCCTCGAAAATGCATTCCTGCCTACTAGTTTAAGTAAACATCCCCCCAGCTGCAGAGCAAAGGGCCCGGCCTCACTGTCTCCGTGCAAGTAATTCATAGCCTCTGTTACCATGGTAGGCCCGTGCCCCTCGCATTCTCATGCAGACACTTAGGCGCTTATACACGCACTCACAGTCAGTATAGAATAGCTTCTGCCCCAGAGACCTTTTCCGTTTAGATAATATGGTTCCCAAACATCAGATATCAGATATGATAGAGGTACGAGTTGATCTGACATGCCAGACTTCTGTCTCTTTCCGCCAGTGTAAATGTCAAGTCCCCTGCACCCTCCAGTTTCACGTCAATCACACGTCATGCAGCTGCGCGCGCATCCAGGCCTCAGATTTCTGCTGACATTACAAGATTCTGCTTTGTTGCCACCCACTTGTGACACCTACCTGTGACGTTTCTAGCAGACACCTCTATGTTCACGCCCAGTTCACGCCTCCTAATTACGTATTACTAACACGTGGATGCTGTTATCTTGTTTCTCTCAGCTGTTACGCCTACTGTATTGGTTTCTATAATGTAACTTAAGTATATAAGCTATGTATTGTCAATAAAATATTGCTCTATCCCTTCCTGCACCCCAGTGGTGGCAGGAACAAGATATCCGGTCTTGACCATTCCTTTTTAAGGAATAAAACCCCTAAGAACTCTAACACCACGGACTCTGCCTCTTTCTTTCCGATTAAGTTATTATTGATTAAGTACTTACCTGCATAGAAATTAGGACGGTAAATCAAATATTTACCACATTATTCTGGCGCCCGAACAGGGACCCCTCCCCCACCCCACGCGCCGGTTGGTGCGTTGCAAGCTCTGTCCCCTGCCATCAGTTAGACGGAAACTACGCGTACTGGCAGGATTTCCTGTATCTCCCTCTGGCCCACGGAGGTGACGAAGACTGCGATCAGCACCCAGACGAGGCGGTGAGGAGTGCGGAGGATCCCGACCAGAGCCTAGCCGAAAGAAGCAAGGTCCGAGGTGTCAAGAGGCCCACCAGTTTCCGAAGTGTCCACGTGTCGAGTCGAGTCGAGTCCGGTCCAGTCCAGTCGAGTTTTCCGAGGCCTTCTGTTTCCGTGCTTCCCGGTGAGTACCATTGCTGGGACGTATCTAGACGGGTTTGGGTACACAAATTCGGTCTGCACTGTTTTAGACAGTGTATCTGTACTGTTTAGCAGTATATCCGTTATCCTAGTTCTTGCACTGTTCTTAGCAGTGTATCTGTGCTGTTTAGCAGTACATCCGGTATAGGGGGGTAGTCATATATGTCTCAAATGTCTTTCATGTGATAAATTTCGTGGTATGAGTGACTGTTCTTAATGTGCATTATTGTGTTTTTGTGTAACTAACTGTGTTCAGAATTAAGTCGCAAGGATTAAGCATTCAGTACTAAGTAAACAAGATGCCGTTTTTCAATAAGTTAAAGCAGATAGGAACTAGGAAAGGGATACTAGAGGAAGAAATTCCTATCCCCCCTAGGGACACGCCTGGAAATTTCATGTACCACAAGCATGGCTTAGACGCCATATTGTATCTAGATTTATGGGCCGATTATACTAAGCATCTAGGCGAGAGACACAGATGGCCTGTCACAGGAACATGGGATGCCGAGTGCATCATGAAGGTAGAAGAAGCACTGTGGAAAAAGAAAGCCAGACAATCTCAGAAAGACGCCATAGAATTTTGGCGTAAAGAATCACATAAACGTGCTGAAAAAGCACTCCGTAGAGAAGACAGGCATAGAGAAGAATCAGATAAAGCCCGAGAAAACGAATTAGTTGCTGAAGGGATTCGAGTAAAATCAGAACAAGTAGACCGCGCACGAAACAATCTTGTAAATGGCATGTATCTTGTGGCCGAGGGTTCGCCTGAAGCCACTTCAGAAATACCGAAAAATCTCCCACCACCATTGGTTCCAACTAAAGTAAAACACAGGACTACTAAAGACATATTTCTGAATTCCTATCTAAACGATGTAGCACCCGCTTACACCAATCTACAGGCCCACGTCCCGCCTACTGACGGTGACGGAGGTGGCAACCCACCCCAAGATCGCATTCCGCCACTACCGCAACAAGGTTCCCCCGTCCGACAGCCTGTTCCTCCACCCCCACCACTTCCCTCACCTAAGGTTAAGATACCAAATCCGTTCACGCCTGACCCTACTAAAAGACAAGTTCAAGTACAGATACAGACTCCACAAAGGGATAATGCTCAAGCCTCCGCCACAGGAGGTGCGACCGGGGGTCACCAGACCCCGCCAGCAACACACAGATTACACCTTAGGGATATGCAGAGGCATTTTTCACTCCAATCACCCCGTCTCGACATACTCAAAGAACCGCTTCAAGTTTGCAGATACGATCCAGTACCCGGCAAAGATGATAGGATGTTTTTAGCATCACTACGCTTGCGACAAGCTACAGATTACCTAATATTATTCTCAGGAATGAAAGAGCACCTAGATAGAATATATCACTTTGTCCAGACTGGGGAAGACCCTGACAGTATTAAGGAGGCCATGGCACACCAGAAAGTTGACACTCAAGCATATATACTACGTTTTTTCATAAATTGCTTAATAAGAGAACGAGACAGGCCTGAGACAGAACAGGATGAACTAGAAGGACTCAACAGGTGGGGTCAAAATATATCCGAAGGAAAACATGACAAAGGGGGTTGCATAGCCAGTATGTACAGGAAAATAAGAAACGCAGTGATAGAAATACACGAAAAAGAGAAAGAAAAAGCTCCCTCCTCCGAGGAGGAAGAACCTGAAGAACCAGAAAAAACTACAGATACGATAGCGTATGTAGGTAAGGGAACTTATCTTAAGAAAGGCATTCGTCCAGAAAGCAAGAGAGTTTTTCTCTCTGGCATATCAAAACCGAATTCTCCTGAACACCAGTTCCAAGAGACTGATAAAAGGCTTCGAGAACGAATGGGGTACCATGTACTCAATTCTATGGATGAACAAGAACTAGCCCGGTCAGCAGTACTATGGGCTGACAACCCTAATATATATAGTGATGACACTGTAGCACAGACATTTCTGAACCTTTCCCCAGACGAGCAGAAGTTAGCAGGTGTATACATGATTCAGCACCTCCTCACGTTATACAGAAATCAACATTCTGATCCAGGTCCCTTACATGATACATTAGAAGCACTACTCATGGATAGATGGAGAGGTCTAAGTACCAAGTTAATACAAATAATTCTAGAACAGCGGCACAGATACAACACTTTCTTAAGCTCCGAATATGTTCCCGCTCCGCCCCCAGAAAGAAAAATGTACCATATGGAGCGTCTGCATGGCATTGAAAGTCAGAACCCCTTACGAGAAGTACATCCAGTTATGGGTACCGATAATAACTTGAAACGTGTGTATGTACACACACCTCTGACCAAGTTAGAACTATTGGAAATGAAGAAACTAGTACCCTGTCATGATAAAGACCCTGCAGGTTTTCATAGAGAACTTAAAGACATGTTACTGATGGGAGATTACACATATGAAGATATCATGAAAATGTTAAAGGTATTGTTGCCTACAGGCATCCACGAGAAACTTAAAGAACGAGAATGGGAGGTAGGAGACAAAAAGATTGTATGGGCAGAAATAGAAGACGAGGAGAAACTTCGTACCCCAGGGCTAGGCCTTGGGGAGAAAACTAAAGCATTACCAGGTTTGATAGTACATGTTCTGCCAAGATTACTGACAACTAGAAAGGAAGACTGGGACGCTATCTCAGCCTGTAAACAGAAACACGATGAAGATACTAACTTCTATTCAAGATTCGAGAAATGTTTCCTTATTAATAGTGGCTTTAAACCAAGTAGCGAATCGTACCCGCACCTTTTTGTATCAAAGTTAGTCGAAAATTCCCTGGCAGCAGTTAAAAGTCGTGTATATAAGGTTGAAAGTACATGGCAAGCAAATACGCCATCCCAGATGTTACAAATGTTACAATACCATCAGAACAGAATTAGAGAAGAACAGGATCATGAACAGAAACGTATGAAAGACACGAAAATGAAAATGTTAGTGGCCCAGTCGGTTCCAGCCGATGGCCAGAGAAAGGGTACGACCCAGACCCAGAATTCAGCAGCTCCCGTTAAGGGAACATGCAACTATTGTAAGCAGCCAGGTCACTACGTACACGAATGTCCAGTCTTGAAACATAATATATCAACAGGTAAAACTAAAGAAAGACCGCGTCCACCTAGACAAGACCAGGTCCAGCAACAGACTTCACAGAATACACAGCCTACGCATGCTTCATCACATACAGCACAGACGGTAGCGGTACCACAGCCACAGCCCATTGCCGCGACTCAGCAAGTTTCACAACAGATGTACCAGTATGCCCAATCTGCTTACCCCGATTATCCACGATACACATGAAACAGCCTAGAGAGGGAGGTTGGCTTGCCTCTTATTGAGGTTCCTGTAGATCAAGAGGGTCCTTATGTACACAGTCAAGTATTGGGAAAAGACAGAAAGTTTTTAATTGACACAGGGGCAAGCCGCACAACAATCAGCCATGACGAAGTCCCAGGGGCACCCCTCTCAGGCTCACAGAATGTTTCCCTTGGTTTTTCAGGACAACCTATTGTAAATGAGGTATCGAAACCCGTCCCCCTGGCTGTGGGTCCATTATCACGTGTTACAGACCTGTTACTCACGAAATCATGTCCAGAAAATCTGTTAGGTATAAAAACATTGAAGGCTCTAGGAGCAGTGATATGTTGTTCTCCGGAGGGAGTTAGACTGTTTTTGCGAGATTTCAAGGGTCACTATGTATTACGAGAGTTTGATGTCAGATTGAAAAATGTACCGGATCACCTGTGGGCACAAGGCCCAACCGATGTAGGCTGCATGCACATTACACCATACCGTGTTACACTGAAACCAGGTGTTGTTTTACCCCGAATCAGACAATACAAGTTACCACCCGATGCTGTAGTGGCTTTACTGGAAATCATTGAAGAGCTCATTGCCCAAGGAGTGGTCGTAGAGACCGACTCCAATATCTGTAATTCCCCTATCATTCCGATTCTTAAACGTACTGATCCCAATGCACCGCCAGTATATCGGCTGGTGATTGATTTACGAGAACTGAATAAATGCATTGTACCACAGTACCCTGTGGTTCCCGACATCTCTTCCCTATTGACTGCTATTGATTCTGAAGCAACGTTCTTTACTGTAATTGACCTCAAGAACGCCTTCTTTAGTGTACCTATTGACCCCGAGAGCCAATACCTTTTCGGATTCAGTTTAAATGGACGAAGTTTCAAATTTTCACGCGCACCTCAAGGATTCACAGAAAGCCCCAGCATCTATAGTCAAGCACTGAAAAGACAACTAGATTGTATTCAAATGCCAGTTAACACTGCCTTACTGCAATACGTCGATGATCTGCTGATCACCGCACGAAGTGAACCCGAATGTGAACAAGCATCACTGACGGTTTTACATTTTCTGGCCGACAAGGGACACAAGGTGTTTCCTTCGAAGCTACAATTCTGTGTTCAGCAAGTTGTGTACTTGGGTCACTTGCTGTCCAAAGTGGGGAGACAGCTCACTCCTGATCGCATCCAGTTAATTGTAAATATGCCGCGACCCCAGACACAAAAGGAAGTGCGGGCCTTTATAGGCCTCACCTCGTACTGCAGACAATGGATTCCTCAGTATGCATTTCTAGCTAAACCACTCATTCAGTTGACAACACAGGAGGCAGCGACTTCGACTGTCCTTCCTTGGACTCAGGAACATACACAAGCCTTTGAGGAATTAAAGAAAGCTTTATGCCAAGCACCAGTTTTAGCGACACCATGTTACAGCAAACCTTTTACACTTTTTGTTACAGAACGTGATGGTACAGCGTTGTCTGTCCTCACTCAAGATCAAGCAGGTTCACATAAGCCTTGCGCTTATTTTTCAAGTACATTGGATTCAGTAGCCCAGGCGCTCCCTGCGTGCTTAAAGTCAGTAGCAGCAACAGCACTAGCAATCAGACAGAGCGACTCAATTGTTTTAGGACATCAATTAACAGTTCAAGTTCCACATTCCGTAGAGGTTCTTTTAAACAGAACTCAGACTCAACACTTGACTATAGCACGACTGACAGGCTATGAATTGACGCTATTCCAGCCACACATAGAAATCAGGCGCTGCAGCATTCTAAACCCCGCAACATTGTTACCTTCGATTATGACAGATCCAGCCCCGCATGATTGTATAGAGATCATTAATGCAGTAACAAAGCCCCGACGAGACTTAACCGATGTTCCATTGACAAATCCAGACCTGACACTTTATGTGGATGGTTCATGTTTAAGAACAAGTACAGGAGAATTAGTGGCCGCATATGCAGTGACCACTGAAACTGAAGTAAAAGAAACATATCGTATTGATACACTGTCTGCTCAAGCGGCAGAGCTCATCGCTCTGACCCGAGCCTGTATACTAGCCAAGAACAGAAATGTTAACATATACACTGATTCCCGTTATGCGTTCGGAGTTGTACACGACTTCGGAATGTTATGGCAAGAACGAGGTTTCTTGACCTCTCACGGTGCCAAGATTCAACACGGTCCCCTCATTCAAGCACTGTTAGAAGCAATACATCTGCCTTCAGGCATATCCGTCATGAAGTGTAAAGCACATACTAAAGTTACAGATTCTGTTTCCCAGGGTAACGACCTGGCAGACCAGACAGCAAAACATACAGCATTGACTCACACTCAGGCAACTGATGTGACAAAGACAATAGTACCGACACATTGTATGACAGTCAGGGATCCCACACTAGATGTAATCGATATTCAGACACATGCTACTACAGATGAAATAAAGAAATGGACTGAACTAGGAGGGATCCAGACAGATCAAGGTTGGATGACGAAGGGAAAATCTACATGGTTTCTCCCCGACTCTATGGTTCAAGTCATAATCAATACAGCACATAGTCCAGCACATCTAGGAGAGAAAGCGATGTTAGACAGTTTACAGAATCTCTGGTACAACAAACACTTACGAGCAGCAGCAAAACAGAAAGTGCGTACCTGCATGATCTGTTGTCAGTTCAATCCGGGTGGGGGCGTCCCTGTGGAGCAGGGTGGATTTCATCCTCCCGATCACCCTTTTGAAGTCCTCCAGATGGATTATATCCAGATGGACCGTTGTCGAGGATTCAAATATGTCCTCGTAATTGTTTGTGCACTTTCCCGTTGGACCGAAGCATATCCAGTCCCAGATTACACTGCTCCGACCACTGCCAGGCAGCTGGTTCGAGAATTCATCCCACGATACGGCTTGCCTCGTGTCGTATACTCAGATAACGGACAGCCATTCTCATCCGAACTCATGAAACAAGTTTCCCTGCTGCTAGGATATCAGTGGAGATTCCATTGTGTCCGACATCCCGAAGCAGCTGGCCTCGTAGAGAGGCATAACCAGACACTAAAAACACGCCTTGCTAAAGTTTGTAAAGAGAAAGGGGTTGACTGGATAGTCGCCCTGCCAGTTGCATTATTCTATATGAGGATGGTCGCCCACTCGAGATCAGGACTATCCCCGTATGAAGTGGTCTTGGGCAGACCACCGAATATGTGGGGGACGCCCATACCTAAGAAAATTACCGATGTTGATTGTAATATGCTGACAGATTACCTTGCCTCCTTGATGTCTGCACTCCAATCATGTCGTTCACAGGTTGCCGCAGCCTTCCCTGACAACACTGATGTAAAGCCGCATGATGTCCGTCCCGGGGACACGGTCCTAATTAGGAACTTCGACAGGAAAAGTCCGCTGGAGCCCCGCTGGAAAGAGCCGAAGACCGTCCTTCTCACAACGCGGACCGCTATCAAGGTGGAAGGCCGAAAGGGGTGGATCCATACGAGCCATATAAAAAAGTGCAACGAACTGATGCCAGAAACAGGCTCGTCCACCCCCTCCAAAGACTGCATCGAACCTAGTGACTTTAAAGTTCCGAAACAAGAGAAAACTCCCCAAAAGGAGTACAGATTGAAACTTCGATCTAGCAAGTCAGACAGTTTAATTGTTTAAGTCCTCCCCTAGGTGAATCGGTTAAATAGTTTCTGACATGTATCCCCTAGATCGAGATAGAGAGAGAGAGAGACAACTCAAGAAACGTACATATTGCAAATCACTCCGTAGTCACTGCATAGTGACATTATTGATTATGTTTTTTCTAAGTCTTCTGATTATTGTTGCTAGTATATTGCTTCCCATATACTACCCTATCTTCAAACGTGAACAATCTGCTTACAATGTTTCTGCTGAACATTCTTTTAGTGAATTACCTCCCCACGAACTATCTTACAGACTCGCGCTGCGCAACAACACATTCATTAGTATGTTACATCACTCCCATCAGACTAACAATGCTACAAACTGTTGGATATGTGGCCGACTCCCTCCCTACCAGAAATACAAGGGAGTTCTGCCCCTCTTTCCGTACCCGTTCACTCACAATGGCTCCTGTGGTGCATGGTTTAGGATAATTAATTCCTTAGATCCTGATGTCGCTGTTTTTAAAGGGAGCTGGGTTTGGGGAAACTTGAACTTAGTTCTGCTTAAAGCCTGTTACCCTGACAAGAAGGGACTCCCCACTAGAGTAGGAACTGATCTAGAAAACGAAGTATATGGATTAGGTAATTATACAATTAACCTTATGATTCTTACTGTTGAATCCGAAGCCGCACCAGTTCTCCCTGCTATGTCAGTATTACCAGTCACTGGTGATTTATGTGTCAGTAAGAAAGGTTCAGTACACTTAGGTCATAGCAAATGTACTACTGTAGTCGAATTCAGTGACCAAGGCAAATCTTCCTTTAGAGCTACTCGTCATTCCTACTTTGTTTGTGGCCATACCGCATACATACGCTTGCCTCCAGATTGGGATGGTACCTGTTATATTGCATTCCTTCTGCCCCCTGTCTTTCTAGCCCCTCCTGATTATCACAGAAATACAAATCTAGTAAAGAATAGACTCCGAAGAGATCTCCCGATTGTCGACTACACTGAAACGGCATGGGAGCAATACACAGATTTCAATAAAGGATTCTTTTTCTTCACAGGCCCCGTCCAAAATAGTAAACTAATACGCAGATTAACTAGAACACTTGAAGCAGTAGTGAATGAAACTGCCTCCGCCCTAGGTAACTTAACAGAGGAGCAGTCCGCCATGCGGGTTGTTGTCCTTCAGAATCGTCTTGTTATTGACGTCATCTTGGCAGATAGAGGCGGAGCTTGTAAGGTCATCGGGTCAAGTTGCTGTGTTTTCATCCCAGAAAACGCGCCGACAGTATACCAAGCTATTACACGTCTTCATAAAATTGCAAATCTGATACATCAGAATCCAGGCACCTGGACTTGGTCCGGTTGGTTCTGGACAACGTTGACCGCTTGGGGATGGAAGATCCTATCCTTCCTAGGCATTGCCCTTGTCATAGTATTCAGTTGCTGCCTGTGCCTACAGTGTGGGCCAGCGATTTGTGGACTGTGTGCCACATCGTGTATTGAACATTCCAGTTTTCTCTCAAACCGTGAGAGGAAGAAAGAAGAGCAAATGATGTTACAAGAACAGACTGATCGATTCATGAGGATCGATATATCATGAAGGGTCCGTAGGGAACAAGGAGGGAATGAGGAAATATAAATTTTATGGTCAAGTAATGTTCCCTAGCGTGTACCCCACCGTCTCCATGTACCAGCTTAAAGTGCATGTAACTTCCCTCCTGTGCCAGCTATGAAGACGCAAATACATTTGCGTCCAACGTTAACATGTCCTCTTTCAGACCCACCCTGAATGGGTTGAATATTCCGTTTCCAAGTATGCTATGCCAACGTCTTTTTATGGTGTACTTAACACGTTTTTCAGCTCTGGCGAAGTAGGCCCTGAATTCTGCCATCGAGCCCTTTTTCCTGTTCTCTGACTCCGAAAGCCTCAGCCCAGGCTGCCTCTGTACCCGTGACCTCTGCCTTACTCCCTGTGCGGCTCACGGCGCTTAGCTCAGCCTGCTGCCTGCCAAGACTGTATTCAACCTTCGAATTATCTGTTCCGCTCCTCGAAAATGCATTCCTGCCTACTAGTTTAAGTAAACATCCCCCCAGCTGCAGAGCAAAGGGCCCGGCCTCACTGTCTCCGTGCAAGTAATTCATAGCCTCTGTTACCATGGTAGGCCCGTGCCCCTCGCATTCTCATGCAGACACTTAGGCGCTTATACACGCACTCACAGTCAGTATAGAATAGCTTCTGCCCCAGAGACCTTTTCCGTTTAGATAATATGGTTCCCAAACATCAGATATCAGATATGATAGAGGTACGAGTTGATCTGACATGCCAGACTTCTGTCTCTTTCCGCCAGTGTAAATGTCAAGTCCCCTGCACCCTCCAGTTTCACGTCAATCACACGTCATGCAGCTGCGCGCGCAT
This sequence comes from Lissotriton vulgaris, assembly GCF_964263255.1. Lineage (NCBI taxonomy): Eukaryota > Metazoa > Chordata > Amphibia > Caudata > Salamandridae > Lissotriton > Lissotriton vulgaris. The sequence goes on from NC_141697.1 coordinate 664,516,478, forward strand.
CCAGGCCTCAGATTTCTGCTGACATTACAAGATTCTGCTTTGTTGCCACCCACTTGTGACACCTACCTGTGACGTTTCTAGCAGACACCTCTATGTTCACGCCCAGTTCACGCCTCCTAATTACGTATTACTAACACGTGGATGCTGTTATCTTGTTTCTCTCAGCTGTTACGCCTACTGTATTGGTTTCTATAATGTAACTTAAGTATATAAGCTATGTATTGTCAATAAAATATTGCTCTATCCCTTCCTGCACCCCAGTGGTGGCAGGAACAAGATATCCGGTCTTGACCATTCCTTTTTAAGGAATAAAACCCCTAAGAACTCTAACTAGGCATGAGCGGATTTTGCGGATTGGCAATCCGCGAATTTGCGGATTTGCAAACTCGCAATCCGCAAAATCCGCGAATTCCCGCGAATTTGCGGATTTTTTTTTTTTTTTGTGTTCGCCCGTGTTTCTGCCAGTTCGCGAGGGTTTTTACAATTTCGCAATTTGCGAACTTACCTGTCGGGTCGCAAGTTTTGCGAACTTGTTGTTTCTACGTGTCCAACCTGTTTGGGACACTCTTCTTCATCACTGCCACTCTCTGTCACCACTGCCACTCTCTGACTACTCATGCCACCCTCTGGCCCACCCATGCCACCCTCTGTTTCATCACCACACCCTCTGGTTGTCCAGTGTACATTATTTTCGGCAAAGCAAAGCACACCTTCCCTGCCTCAAGTGACCTGAATTAATTTGGGGCTGATTAATGTGTCACAGAATATTTTTTTAGCTGGCACCTGCTTCCTTAGTGCGCCCTGATTAGTGATCTTTTGCACTTGCTAAGTGCTTTCATTGTTGCAAAATTAGTTACAACACCTGCCCTGCCCCAACTGACAATAATGAATTAGGGGCTGATTAATGGATTTTAACTTCCAGCCTGGCTCCTGCTTGTCTCCCTTAGCTGTAATTCAGGACCTTTGTGGCATATGTGTAACTATTCTGAGGTTCAGAGCAGGGTCACATAATAGTTGCAACTGGCAACTGAACTCTGGAGGGGCCCCTCAGGAAGCACTACAGGAAATGGCTACTAATGATGTGCCTGAACTTTTGAACCTGGTAAGTAGTTACTTTCAGTTTTGCTTAGATCGTATTTCTGCAATTTCGCACTTATTCGCGGGGCGCGAACTCACGCGAACAGTGCGAGCAGTGCGAGCAAAATCCGCTGCTCGCGGATTTGCGGATTTTGCAGGAAATTCGCAAATCTCGCGGATTGCGGATTTCCCGAAAATCCGCAAAATCCGCGAGCGGAACGGATTTTCCGCCCATGCCTAACTCTAACACCACGGACTCTGCCTCTTTCTTTCCGATTGAGTTATTATTGATTAAGTACTTACCTGCATAGAAATTAGGACGGTAAATCAAATATTTACCACAGGTGGATCACCTGCTAGGTCCCTCCTCTGGGTGGGACCAGGAAGGGGGCGGTTACACCCCCTTTCCTTTGTCCAGCTCCTCGCCAGGCCTGGGTCTGGAAAGTCCCAGGACCGGTTTGGACTGGCTTATGCACGGGGACACCTTGTGTGCCCCGGGCATGTCTCAATCTATTCAGCCCTGTCCTACCCAATACACAAAATCCTGTCTGGGGTGGTACTCGCACCTCCCAAGGCAGGAAACCCTTTGTATAAGCCTCCCTCGCTGGAAGGACTCCCAGCAGCAGGAGGCCAGACTTGTGTCTGTGGTGGCAGCATCCATTTTGTGATGCTGAGGCTCTGGTTAACTTTAACCGGGGTTAAGGCTACACACATGTCGTGTCCCTCTAGAAGGGTGGAATGCTATCCCCGTCGACAGAACTGTCGAGGGGATAGTATTCCAAATCGTATGACACCTTATTCGACATGTTTTGATAAAGCCAAACCAAAGTTAGCATATAACCGCGAGGATTATAATGCACTTAAGAGTATATGGTATGGCAATATCCCGGAACAGCTAAGGGAGTTGTTCCCGACAGCTGCAGACAGGCTCAGCTCATGCTAGAGCACCATCTCACATGTAACCACGCACTCTGCCCCCAGGATTGCAGGGGCCTTCCATAGGAATGGCTTATAGGTTAACATGTGTCCAGTTAAGATTAGATATAGGGATACTATATCTAAGTAAGAGGTGATTACACCAACTTACCCCAGCTGAGTGATCAGGCAGTTGTGTCAAATATGGAGGCCAGGCCAGGGGTGGCACAATACATGCTGCTGCCCCTGGTAGGCCTTGGAAACACCTATGCCCTGGGTACCTAGGGTACACTGTTACAGGGGCCAATAAGGTGAACCAGTTCCAATTCGTAATGCACCTTGAGTGCATTGGCAGTAATTTATAGAGAGAACAGCAGGCTGTGGGTCTGATTAGCAGGCCCACAGCCACATTAAGTCATAAACCAGTGAAGCAAAAAGCAAAAATTTGGGGTGACTATAGGATAGCAGACCCTACTCTCCTACAGTAGCCAGTAGTCCAATCTTGACCAGGCAGCCCTGTGTGCAGTAATACATGTGCCCGTGCGTGTGTCCGGGTGTAGGAGCCTCCAGGAATCTACCAGTGCCGCCTCGGAAATAATGTCACTCAGTTTTTCGGCCGCCTTTGGGTGGTGCTCCCGTGCTGTGCCCTGTCTGTCTAGTGTGTCGGAGAGGACCACATTGTAATCACCTCCCCACAATATCGCACTTGGACCAAATGTCTGCAGTTTGTGCCATAGTCCGCCAAAGAATTCAGGGTTGTCATCATTCGGCCCGTATACATTCACCAGCAACACTTGCATTCCACACAACGCACCCTGGAGTATGCTATACCTCCCATCTGGATCTTTGACTACAGTATGCGTTCTCCAATGTAATCCTCTGCGGATTAGGACCGCCACCCCTCGGGCATAGTTCGAGTAGGATGCATGTTCTATCTCCCCCCACCTAGTGTGCTTGAGTATCGATGCATTAGTGTCTGTTAAATGAGTTTCCTGCACTAGGCATATGTCAACATGTTTACGTAGCAGATAAGAGTGTATCAGCCTCGCCTTCCGTTTATCATTCATGCCTCTAACATTCCAGGATAAGCATTGTATAGACGTCATAGCTGCCTTTGAGCGTGCGCAAGTCTGTATGCTCGTAGCATAATGCCATTTGTGAGTCCCTGCGATCTCTTTACCCGGTGGGCGGACAGCTCGTGTAGAAGCAGGGCCTGCAATGTTTGGGAGCACTCGAGCAGGACCTCTCCCATGTCAATCAAGTGCATAGTCTCCCCCGACCGTACCCATAGCAGGGACCTTTCAGTCCGATCGCAGACAGTGAGCATTATGGTGCAGTCAGACCAGGTGTACAACAGTGACCAATTCAGTAAAACGCTTCCGCAAAGTAACATAAGTAAACAAAACACCCAGTTCCCATGTCCTCCCTCCCCTCCCGCTCCAACCCCCCAATCAGGTTGTGCATATACCCCCCATCCTCCCTTCCAACTAGCTTCAATTAACCTCAACATCAGTCTCGTTATCCAGTGTGTGGGACACATCCCATGGAGTACGCAGGAAGGCGCCATCTAACCCCGCGCTTGTGACAGGGTGATCGGGCGCTGGCCTGACTAGGCCAGCTCTAGGACCCCACGTTACCCATATGTGAATGCAGCAATGCGGTAACGCATTCGAGCCCAAGTAGGCCAATTACTTACAGTGTGAACACTACATTATGGAGTCTTGATAAGAGTCATAGCCCTTACAAATTTCCCAACCGTTACCAGTGCCACCCAATGTCACTCAACGTCACTTAGCTGTCCAGTTGCATGCAAGTCCTCCGGCTCCGCTTGTCTTTTCTGGTCTCTGGCGAGCTGCTTGGCATATGTCAGTGCCGCTTTCGCATCGACAAAAAAGGTGGGTTTGCCTGGGCCTTGTACTCTCAACTTTGCCGGATATATTAGGGAGTATTTTGTGCCGGACTGCTGGAATACCTTCTTTGCCGGTAGGAACTCCTGTCTAGCCGCTTGCACCTGGAGAGTGAAGTGCGGGTACATAGCGATCTGATTTCCATTATATTGCAGGTCTGCCATGCCATGTGCCAGTCGCAATGTCGTGTCGCGGTCCCTGTAGTTGAGGATTCGTGCCAGTATGGGTCTTGATGGTGCTCCATGTTTGGGCTTGGGCCCCAGAGACCTATGCGCTCTTTACACAAGGAACATCGGCGATAGTTCTTCTCCAAAGGTGTCCCTCATCATTTGTTCAACGTAGCGTTCCATGTTGGCTATGTCCGTTGTTTCCGCAACGCCCGTGATGCGGACGTTATTGCGACGCGATCTCGCTTCCAAATCCTCATTTTTCTGTTGAATCAGGGCCAGCACTTTGTCCATGCCCCGCACTTTTTTGTCGAGGTCCGTTTGGCTTTCCTCCGTTTCAGTAACGCGTGTTTCCAGCACTCCGACTCTGCCGTCCTGCTTATCCATCCTCTTCGTCATGCTGTCCATACGCGCAGCCAGGGCATCCATTTTAGTGTCTATCCCCTGCAAGCTTGTTTTGAGATCTTGGAACATGGATCGGATATCTTCCGCCGGCAATCTGTCCTGTTCACCTCCCATCGCCTCTAGGTCATGCTGGTCCGGGGTAGACGTTTTCTGTTTGGATTTAGCGAATGTGATTTTCGGTTGTCATGTATCGGGGTTACCCATGATGGCTCCCGGGCACGATGCGTTAGGGTGACCGTGTGGTGAGGTCGGTGTACTACGCCGGTGCCGGCGTTGCGCAAGTAAATGCCCCCAAAGCGTTTTCATACAACAGATACCTAGGGGTCTGATTTAACTCCGTCTCACGTGGCGTGGAGCAATGTGGATAGCGTCCATGAGTTTGTGCTCTTCTGGAACTGTCGCGCTCCCGGGCTTAGGGTCCGCTCTAATGAAGGTGGGCAGGGATGCTGATCATAGGCTGATGGCCTTGGTTGCACTCACGCGGTCTGGTGGGGGTAATACTGCGACAGGTGGGGTCTGTGCTGCGTGTCCCGGGGTATCTATCGGCCCAGCCCGTCTCCCACTTCCGATGCCAATCCAAGATGGCGGTTTGCGCCGTCATCTTCTCCACCACTGTTCTGACAGAACTGAGCGCGTGTGGCCTCGGACAGTGTTCAGCGCTAGGCGCAATGGCCAAATTCAGTCTGTCCCTTTGAAGGTAGGGTCGCTCTAATGCCTGCAGAGACTTACTTGCCGTGTGCTGCCAGATGCATGGCGATCGTTCCGCCCCCCCACGGCGCTTCGATGTCAGCAGCCGTCCGATTACCCCCTGGCTCACCACTGCTTCAGTGATTGCTCCCTCATGGGTTGGTGATCGTGTGGGCGACGTCTCAGTTAGTCCCCAGGCGAGCGGCTGTGTGCCGCCAATAAATGCGCCCGCCGCCAGTCTCCCAAGTCATGTGTGGCAGAGCTGCCGTGTCTCCGTTGGCTGCTGTGTCTCACCTCCGGCCGCGCCACCACTCTAGTCCCCGGCCTCCGGCGCCACATCAGGCCTCACCGTGGCTGCAGGTCCGGCCGTCTCGCACTTTCGGGTAATCCGCGATTCTCCACACTTAGGGCCGAGCAGGGCTATGCGGGCGCTCTCCGCTGCCTTCAGGGTCCGTGGGGTCCGAGCTGCAGCGTCAGATTATGCTGGTAGATGACGGATTAATGTGCCCGATCGGCGGAGCTGCAGAGTTAGGCAGCCATTCCGCTCGGCAGCCAAGCCGCGCCCCAAGCAAAGGGAAGGTTTAGGGACTGGCAAGAGGGTGCACTGGCCAAATCGACATGGCAGTCACAGACTACACACAGGCCTTGCAATGGCATGCCTGAAACACACTTTACAAGCTGCTTCTGTGGGTGGCACAATCAGTGCTGCAAGCCCAGGAGCAGCATTTGATTTCCAAGACCTGGGCATACATGGTGCACTGTACTAGGGTCTGACAAGTAAACCAAATAACCCAATCATGGAATGCACTTGCACTGTGGCACTGAATAGAAGTGGCACAGTGCCCAAAGCATAACACCAGCAAAAACATCAAAAACAGAGGATGCAATCAGTAAAAATGGAAGAGAGACTCACGCCAATGATGTCAGGTCTAACAGTTACGCAGAACAGGTTTGCGCATGCACAAATCGATTTTCGGTTTCAAGCAGGATTTTAATCACGTAGCGAAATATTCTTTGTTATTTAAGCAAGCAAAAAGCCTTTATCCCTGTGTATGAATGTCATATGTATGTTCATTTTCATTTAACTATGATTTCTACTTGGTAGTGTCTGTTAATGAGAGGTTGATCTGAGCAAGTTTATTTTTCTCGAATCCTTGTTCCATCAATAGTGTATAAACAGAATTAAAGGTTTGGAGATATTCTCCAGGAAATGTTGTGTTTTTCCCTTTGGATTGAGGGGATTTATTTCTATGTTAACCGCACAGTAATTGCCATTTTGTATGAACAGGACATTATTCGCTTGTGTGACAAATGTTTGAGGAATTTTCAAGGCATTTAACTTCTGTAGAATTGCAATCCAGCATTATTCCGGTCACAAATGGCCCGATTCACTTTTTCTATTGTACAAATTGCGATTCGGTAACTTGTTACCAAGGGCGAGATGCATCAAAGGGTTTTGCCCATTCTGTGTCTATGGGAAAACGTGCTGATGCATATGGCCCCAAATCCCTATTTGCATTTGCGTTTCAGTATTTGGAAGAGGAGTGGTTTGGGCGAATCAGTATGGTATGTTTTACTGTTCTCTCAAAACAGTAATACTTTACCACCATAAAAGTGGTGGTAACCCATTTGCAAATGCAAAGGGATACCCCTGGGGCCTCTTCCCCTTTGAGAATGTTGGAAAAATAATTTTTACGTGCAGGCAATTACCCCACGGACCGCTTCCTACTTTTAAACAAGCATTTGTAAGTACATTAGGTTTCGCCTAACTGATTATTTTTTTTTTTTTTTGCTGTAAGATTTAGCTTGGTGAGCAGTTGTGCAGTGTAACGCACTAGAAGCGGGACTGCAGTGTGAGATGCAAGAGTCCAGCGCTACAGGCAGGGGTCCAGTTTGTGAGGAAGTTGGTGGGAGCAAGTAAATGCTATTGATGTGCACAGTGTTGAAGTGGGAATCAATGCAGGTTTTTCTTTATTTACAAATAAACCGTGGAGGGGTGGGAGAGCAACCTGGAAAGCACAATGGGATGGGAGTGTTAAGTGGGAAGCAGCAAACGGTAGCAAGAGGACAAGAAAATACTTGCACTCTCATTGAGAGCTAGCAGCAAAAAAAGGTAGCTTATTGATTGATTGATTGATTCATACACTTTCGAAGGTGCTTAAAGAATGAAGCACGTCAGAGGAACATCAGCGAATCTTCTTATTTTTGCAGTTATGCACAGCGCAAACTCGACCTGAAGGTTTTGGAGCGCTATACATAAGCACCAGTTACGCGCGGCCACATTCATTTTCTTTTTAAGGCACCCACTAGAAGATTATGTAATGTGTCCTGGATGACAGGAGATTAAACTGACTCTGAAACTGACAGCACCGAAAGCGTTCTAAAGAGAGGAAGCATTGAAAAGCTGCGCTTGTTTATAAACTAAGCCCTGTTGTCCTGAGAGGTCTTATCAGTAGAAACTAAACGTGTAACAACACATCAGCGCTTGATGTAAATTCGGCTTTGTGCAGCGTACAGTGTGTGCCAGTTACAGGGGTAGTAGGTGCTATATAAAAGCATCTCTGCCCTTGCCCTTCCCCAGGAAGGAGGTGTCCATAGAATTCTCACAGGACACCACTCCCAGTATTAGTACCCCAAACCCGAGACATTCACAACAAGCACTGGGCTTTAGGTGAGCCGTGTCGTGTGCTGAAAAACGGGCGCAGTAATGGGTACCTAGCGGGCCCTCTTCAACCATAAGAAAATTAGTGAGATGGTGGAGCAGTTCAGTATTTGAAAATGAACGTGTTACTGCCATCTAGTGGCAGGAAATAGGAAAGGTTGACTTACTAAACAGTATACTTCAAATCAAAATAAGATAATATTCAAGGAAATAAAACACAATACACCAAACACCAGTGCCAAATGTCTGTAGTTACTGATTAGCACAAAAAAATTAAAAACGCTAACACAAGAAAGTACCCGACTCTTAAATGAATTATTTGCTTGGACAAGTAATACCTGGGTGAACAGTGGAAATGCTACAGATAGGTATTTAAATGCACCCTTATAACTAATTGGCAATCAGCTATGGAATTCTGCTTAAAAAACGGTACTTCAATGATAGTTAATGAGTATTGGTGTACTTATGGCCTTTGGTAAAGGCATGAGTCACCGACATAGTGAGACGACTACCTGCAATCTGCCCTCTGTAAGAAAGAAAATACATAAAAGATAACTGTATACTGAGGTATGCATAGGGCATTATGTGGCCCGGTTCCTGCAAAAGCTGAGGGCTTGGAAAGCCATAAAACAGGTTAAAGCCAAGTACCTATTTTTGTCTGCAACTACAAGGGCTAACAAGCAGAAACAAGCACTTTAAAAATAAAAAGAAGTTAACATGATGCCTCCAGTCCCGCATCCAGCTCCCCCTCCCACTGCGTGCACTACTGCTCTGGTAGGCGAACTTCCAAAGGAGAGCCACTCAGCAAATTTACTACGTCATATCCCCTTGGTAGCAGCTGATTCGAGTGGATCGCGATTTGAGCCTCGCCAGCGCAACATCCTGATTCTGAGCAAATGACGTAGGGGCCAGATGTAGGTAACCAATCCTGGACTTGATCAGGGACCTGCACCCACTTTTGGAGCACCCAACCCCGAGGGCGCACGCCATCCCACCCCATGTGCAGGTGCTGTGTAGCATACACCTGCTTGCCGCAAGGAGTTACCAGAGTGTGATTGCTGCGGTAGGTGGGGTGTCCCAGAGCTGCCTGTCCAGTTTCTTTAGGAAGTTCCTAGAGGCCATGATGCAGAGAATGAATCATTACATCAGCTTCCCTGAAACGCACGCAGAACTGCTCAGGACCATGACAGACTTCTATCAAATAGCACATTTCCCCAACATCATCGGCTGTATTGATGGCACCCACATCCCAATTTGCCCAACTGCTGCCACAGAGTACATTTACAGAAACAGGAAGTCAACCCTCACAATAAATGTACAGGTAATCTGTGATGCAAACTACATTATCACAGACATAGTGGCCAAGTTCCCAGGAAGTACCCACGACTCCTACATCTTTCAGAACAGTGGGATCTACACACGCCTGACAGAGTTGGAATTTGGCGAAGGATACCTGCTAGGTAAAACACTGTGACACACCCTGATAGATATTGCAGATGTATGTGTATGTGTGTATGTGAGTAATGTCTTTTTCATTTTCAAATAGGGGATAGTGCATATGCCGTCCGCTCCTTCATCCTGACACCCTACCTCAACCCTTCAACCCCCAGCTAGAGGCGATACAACAGGGCACACAAATCAACCAGGAACATTGTGGAACGCACCTTTGGGCTGTTGAAAAGCAGGTTCTGCTGCCTCCACAAAAGTGGAGGGGCACGCCAGTATACACCAATAACCTGCTGTAAGATGATTGCAACTTGTGCAATGTTGCACAACCTTGCGACTAAGAAGGGCACCGAGGTGGAATTGAGCGACTATGAGGACCATGATGATGAACATGTACTGCCTGAACCCAACACAGCAGGAGTTGCTACACCAACAAATGGCAGACAGAGACGGGCAGAGATCACACGCAACTACTTTTAAGTAAGTAAAGCGACACAGACCGGTGGAGTATGCACCCAACATAGTTTAATATTTGGCACTACGCAGGTATTCAAAAGCAGAAATGTGCAACACAAATGTCATCCATGTAATAATGGTATTCCTGGGTCACTTCCCCATTAACTAAAAAAGTAGTTTCGGCCCACGCCTACCAGTGCCAGATGTAAGTGGCTGGCTTTCTTCACTGTGCGTTTGGGCTGTTGGCTCACCATGGCGCCTGCTGCTCCTCCGTGTCTCCACAACAATGGGGCTTGTCATGCAGCTCCTACACGTGCTTTCCTCACTTTCTGGGACGTCCTGGGCAGCAGTTTGTGCTGTCTGTGCATTCATCATCAGCTCTACAGCACTGGTCAAACTAGCAATGCCCCTAGACACCTCATTGCTGCTGTGGGTGAGTCCCTCTTGCATGTTAATGCATCGTCTACATAGCAGGAAGTGGCTGTGGCCAGGCGGTTTATTGCTTTACTTTGCTGCTGCGCACGCTGTCTCTCCTTGCGCCTTGCTAACATGTCCTGGTCCAGTTTGCTGCACAGGAGCTGCACTGATTGTGTCATGTCCAGCATCCCTGCAGCCATCTCCTTGTTAACATCGACCAGTTCTGGAGAACCGCAGTGTGGGAAGTTGGCCTGGTATGTGATGCTCACTAATTCTAGTGATCACCTTGTACCATGCCAAGCAACCCTTTTGATGATTGGTTGTAAGTCAACCTTATAGACCAGCTATCCTAGTAGCGTGGACAAAGCAGTTTTAGGCTAAACTCTGTAAAGGCATGTGAAGCAAGCTGTTTTACCATACACAATCCCCTTGAATACCAAATGAAAGGACACCACACAGATATATATTGAAAATATATATATATATTTATTTACTACAAAATCCCCTATACTCTTTATGAGCACAGAAGCAAATGCGCTAAAACAAAACACAGTTTAAATATACAAAAGTTGCACAATATGGATGAGCCCTAGGGGCCACCTAAACCATATACTAAAATAGTGGTATAAGAACCACCTAACTGAAAGGAAGTAGGCATAGGGCCTGGGGAATCGCTGGAGCTGTTCGGGACTAACAGTGATGAAGTCAGGAAAGGCCCGCGGGACTCAGGTGCAGTGCGGAAAGTGCACGCATATACCAATGTTAAGTCAATGGTGCGTAAAAATTACAAAGTTAGTTATTAAGGAACCTTTCGAGTGACCTAGAGGAGTGAAACTTTAGACACAGACACTAGAGGTGTGTACAAGTGTAGGAACACCGGCGTTTCTGAGTTACCTCACCCACAGGAAGCGGGTGCACAGGTGCGAAGTGGTGTCGGGTTTCGTCACGCAGGTCGATGGTGCTTGGAGCTGAAGATGCTGCAGGCGGCTCGATGTGAAGAGTTCCGGTGGATCCAAGGGTGGATCTGAAGTGGTGAAGACCTGAAAGCAGAGGGGACAATGTTCAAAGTCACTAGCCAGTGACTACCGTGGAACCAGGGTGGAACCAGGCAATGTCGGGTGCAAACAGGCGATGAGGTGTAGCTTCTCTCTGCAGCCACGTGGACACGAAGAGGTCGAGGATGTCCAGGCATTGGTCACGAGCTGTCCCATAAAGGCTCTAGATGATGGCGGTGTCAGCAACTTGATCGGAGCAAACAGGCCTTGGCTAATGCAAGCCACGCAGGAAGTGAAAAAGGCTTATCACTCGGACCAGCAAGGTCAGAGTGGGTGCTCCTTTTTACAGGAGTGAGGGCAAGTCTGAGGCAACTAGATCCGCAGTGTAGATTGTAGGTTTTGTTGCCAAGATGGCCGCTGACCACGTGGCAAGTGGCCGGGATGGCGCCTCAAGTGGCACAATGCAAAAAGGCCCCACGCAGATGGTGGAGATGCTGGGGGGCTGATCTTCCGTGCAAAGGCTGCTCGGTTGTGGGGTTTCTCAAACCCCAAAGCACAGCATCGAGGGGGCCTCAGGTGCTGCTCAGTCAGCTTTTTAGGGGTCTTCCGAGATGTCCGGTCCCACGTCTCTCGGTGCCTCCACGGGTCCCATTTTTGCAGGGACTGTGGATCGGGCAGTGAGAAGTCTGGGAGTCTGGGTCTTGTCAGGCTCTGGGCTTGGGCTCCGGCGGGAGGCGGCGGCAAAGCAGACGTTGAGTTGCTGGATGGTGCCTGTGTTCACAGGGTGGCCACTCCTAGGCCACAAGGGAGATGCTCTTCAGTCTTCTGTGCAGCAGAATGTCGAAGTCCAGTCGTCTTCTTAGTTTCAAGTTGATTCAGGATGATCTGAGGTGCTATGGCACTGCTCCCACTCTTATTCCCAATCTGAGGGGTGGATCACCTGCTAGGTCCCTCCTCTGGGTGGGACCAGGAAGGGGGGCGGTTACACCCCCTTTCCTTTGTCCAGCTCCTCGCCATGCCTGGGTCTGGAAAGTCCCAGGACCGGTTTGGACTGGCTTATGCACGAGGACACCTTGTGTGCCCCGGACATGTCTGATTCTATTCCGCCCTGTCCTACCCAATACACAAAATCCTGTCTGGGGTGGTGCTCGCACCTCCCAAGGCAGGAAACCCTTTGTTGAAGCCTCCCTCGCTGGAAGGACTCCCAGCAGCAGGAGGTCAGACTTGTGTCTGTGGTGGCAGCATCCATTTTGTGATGCTGAGGCTCTGGTTAACTTTAACCGGGGTTAAGGCTATGTACATGTCGTGTCCCTCTAGAAGGGTGGAATGCTATCCCCGTCGACAGAACTGTCGAGGGGATAGTATTCCAAATCGTATGACACCTTACTCGACATGTTTTGATAAAGCCAAACTAAAGTTAACATATAACCGCGAGGATTATAATGCACTTAAGAGTATATGGTATGGCAATATCCCGGAACAGCTAAGGGAGTTGTTCCCGACAGCTACAGACAAGCTCAGCTCATGCTAGAGCGCCATCTCACATGAAACCACGCACTCTGCCCCCAGGATTGCAGGGGCCTTCCATAGGAATGGCTTATAGGTTAACATGTGTCCAGTTAAGGTTAGATATAGGGATACTATATCTAAGCAAGAGGTGATTACACCAACTTACCCCAGCTGAGTGATCAGCCAGTTGTGTCAAAATATGGAGGCCAGGTCAGGAGTGGCACAATACATGCTGCAGCCCCTGGTAGGCCTTGGCTACACCTATGCCCTAGGTACCTATGGTACACTGTTACAGGGGCCTATAAGGTGAACCAGTTCCAATTGTGTATGAACCTAGAGTACATGGAGGCCATTTTAAGGAGAGAGCAACTAGCCTGGGGCCCTGAATAGCGGGATCCCAAGCCAACTATGTCAAAAACCAGCTAAACACCAGGCAAAAAGTTTGGGGGTAACCACAGTCAGATATCCACCTTCCTACACGCAGCCTTAAGGCCCGGTAGCGCACGGTACGCCTAAATCCCCGGGATTCATCTGCCTTGTCAAAACAGAGAAACGGACTCTTCGTCTGGCGTAGAAGATGGTATTTATTAGCTGCAGCTAGTATAGTGGTCTTAGAAGTCGTCAATACAACGAGGTTCAAAAGAGACTGCCACTTAACTCCGTGGCGCACAGGTTTACATATCATACAACACAATGCAAAAATGCAATCACACGTGAACATGAGCTATAGGCAATTGTTGCAGACAATACTTTAAGTCCAAAACAACTCAAGTTCTCGAGTATGTTTGTCACTCGACCCCTTAAGCAAATCACAAGTGAATCAACACAATTCAGTTTACTAGCAGAGAAAACACAATTTGCTAGCAGAGAAAACACAGCTGCGTGTCGTAGAAGGACAGTTGAGAAAGAGGAGAATGCATGAGACGTGCAGCGAAGGACAGCAGATAAGATAACTTAAAGGAAACGATGGTTTGAAATGACATGTAGTCCGGACGGGGATTAATCAGCTCAGACAGGAATTAGTGTACTCGGCCAGACCCTGACACTCGTTAGTAAACATAGGCGAAGAAGCCACCTGACACGTAAAGCAGAAATGAAAAAACATTGCGTTCGCCGAGCTGCCTGAGTGAGGGCAACACAAAATGGCGGTTATCTCAAAATGGAGGCTGAGCACGAACGAATTCGTAATTTTCAGAACCTCAGACCCTCCTTTTGCCTTTACTCAGGCAAAACAAACTAACTCATGGTAATCTGAGTCAGAGTCAATAAAGATATTCATGAAATCTTCAAGTTGTTGCTGCACCATCATTCTAATATTCTCTGTCTTCTGAGCAGCAGATCGTGGGACGCACAGAGTAGCCAACAGGTCACACACTGCAGGACCACACTGAACACACAAACAACAAGAGAATATGACAGCTAGAATTGCTCCAATGAACGTTAAGATTTTCCATCCCCAAGTTGACAGTATTCCCCACAACCATCCCATAAAAGACCAATCTCTTTCATCCTGATGTATCGACTCGGAGACCGTGTGCAATTTAGAAATGGCCTGGTATACTGCTGGAGCATCATCTGGAATATAAATGCAGCAACTAGATCCGATCAATTTACAGACACCTCCTCGATCTGCTAGAATCACGTCTAGCGCAATTCGATTCTGAAGTGTCATAAGACGGTCCGCTTGAAGCTCTGCTGTAATGTTACCTATCGCACCTGCTGTAACATTAATAGGGGTCTCAACCACTCGAACCAATTGCCTAATGTGTCTGCTGTTAACCATTGGACCCCAAAAGGGAAGGAATCCCTTAAGGAAATCTACTCCCTCTTGCTCTGCCATGTATTTGGTATCGAATACGCCTCTGCTATGTCTAACTCTGTGATGTTCTGACGAAGCCGCATATGTAGGGGGCAGAAGAAAAGCAATGTAGCAAGTTCCAGAAAAGTTAGAAGGTAACCAAGTGTAGGCTCGATCATTAGAAACAAAATATGTTCCTTGAGATGGAACTAGCGGAGGGAAATCAAGGGACGAAAGAACATAGGTGTATGTACACTTCTGGATATCATCAATCTTCTTGCTGTTAATCTGAAGACAAAGATTTCCTTTATGGGGCACAGTCCACACTGGGGAAGACTCGCCTTTTCTAGTTTTATCGCTGAGAATGGAGACATAGTGGGTAACATTCCATCCATCATAAGCTTTCTTTTCATCCAATGGAATCTTACTCTTCTCTACAATCTTGGCCATCACCACTATGCTTTTTATTAAGGAACTATGACTAAAATCTAATCCATTCCCAGGGGTTCTCACAGGGCTTCTAAGTCTGTTGTGATATGCGGCCGAAAACATTGTCAAATAGGTCCAAGCTGAACCTTCGTATGAGAAAGGAAGAACCAGATATGGCATTCCCTTTTGTGTATTATGTGGCATGAGTCCGCACACCCAACAGTCAGTCATATTGATGGCCAACTGATGTTGATGCAACAACTGAATAAACGTATTATTCATATACTCGGCTCTCCTTATCTGTTCATGTGGGGGTAAAGTGTGCATTTTATGTGAAAAGACAGAAAGTTGAGAAGGCAAAGAAGTCGTAGTATTAGCAACATTCCTTGATTGTAAGATATGAACAATCCATCCTCTGCAGGCTAATAAAATACACAAAAACATAAGAACACACAAAGCTACGCCAACTCGGTTACGTAATAGTTTACAATATTTTACTCTCATTTCTTGCTTCCTATTTTCCCTACCTACAATTATTGTACCATCCATTTTTATCTAAAAAAAATGTTGCTCACAGCACTCTTCTCCAATCACTCAGCTAATCACTTCTGTATACCTGAGGCACTAGCCGCTTACTAAAGAACAGAATCAGGTTACAGTCTGAGTCTCCTACCATGACCCTGCGACGGAGACAGATGGCACATCTAATACTAATATTACATTAAAAAAAGCAAAAAGAACAAAAGAATGTCTTTAATTAATAAAAAGTGTTCAAGAGTTCAGGTCGCTGGGTCTTGGCCTTAAATTGTAGCGTGTTTTGCTCGGCACGGTCTGGTCTTTAAACAGTATTTCTGGGTTGGTGGTGTCTATTCGACGATGCACAGGCACAGCAGCTTGAAGAATGTCGTCATCCGCTTTTTCAGACAGAGTCCCATAAATCTGATCATCACTGAACGGGACAAAGCAAGGAACAGCTGCAGTGTCTGATTCTCTTACACCACTACGAGTCCACTGGTCAAAGGGTAATGGAAGTGGCACCTTTTTGCAGTGCACTCCATGCACCCAGTTGCGCTTTCCCACCACCTTGACAGCCGTGCGAGTAGCGAGCAGCACCTGCGTAGGTGGGGACCACCTAGGCTCCAAATTCTTGGTTCGTTGAAAGTTCTTCACACAGACCCAGTCGCCGGAAATGATGGTGTGACCTGGGTCTGTGGAGGCCTCTGGCAGAACACTTTGTACCTGTTTGACGAATAACACTCAATTTAGTAGTCAAATCGTGCAGATAGTTAATTAACAAAGGATATGGTATATCTGGGTATCTTTTGGGATGAGGGACACCCCAAACATTTGCTGGGCGTCCAAATACCACTTCATATGGGCTAAGTCCCATAAGAGAGTGCACAGTAGTTCTAGTTGACAAAAGAGCTAGGGGCAGGGCATCAGGCCAAGCAAGACCTGTACTGGCTTGAATCTTCGCCAGCTTAAGCTTGAGCGTACCATTGTAACACTCAACCAAACCTGCTGACTCTGGATGGTTTGCCGGATGGAATTTTTGCCTAATACCAAGACCAGAACACACTTTCTGCATAATATGGCCCACAAATTCACTTCCATTGTCACTCCAGACAATGCGCGGCAAACCAAATCTAGGAAAGAAATCCCTAATTAGCCCTTTAGCAGTTGACAAAGCAGTATTATCTTTCAAGGGGTAGGCCTCTATCCAGCGGGAAAAGGCACATACCACCACCAGAACATACTTGAGGTTCTTACAGCGTTCCATATGAATGTAATCGATCTGCAACACCTCGAAGGGATATGACGGAGGAGCAAAATTACCAGCTGGAGTTGGGGTTCCTTTCCCTGGGTTATGCATTAAGCAAACAATGCAATGTTTAACCACATTTTCTGCACATTTCGGAATTCCTTCATTCTGCCATACCGGAGCCAAAAGCTTACATATGCCTTTTGCACTAATGTGAGCTGGGCCATGAGCCATAGTCACGACCGGCAACACATAAGCGTCCAGTAACAACCATCGCTGATGTTCCGACAACTCTGTCCAACAACCCGTTGGATCTAACATTCCTGTCCTTTCTTTCCACACGCTCAATTCTTTCTCAGTAGCTTCTCCCTGAATCGTTTTCACACTCTCAATCGTATCTTCACACATTCCAATTTCCCTCACCCAGTTTACGGGGCCTGCCACATACATTCGACTAGTGGTGTTTCTAGCTGTAGTTTTCGCTATCTCGTCTGCAAACGCATTTTCACGACCCACATCATCTGTGATTTTCTTATGTGCACTGCACTTTATGATCGCTATCTGTGCTGGCAAAGTAAGTGACTCAAGAAGATCAGTTACCAACTAACCATGCTGAATCTTTGTCCCATGAGAGGTGAAAAATCCTCTCTCCCTCCATAACTTTCCAAAACTATGCGCAACACCGAACGCATACTGACTATCTGTATATACATTCACTCTCTTTCCCTTCGCCAGTACACATGCTCTAGTCAAAGCTATTAATTCAGCTGCTTGGGCTGAATTATGTCCAATACGTGCCGTCTCAACAATAGTGCATAAGGTAGTAACAGCATAGGCAGAAGTGGTTTCTCCATTTGGAAGTTTAAAACAAGAACCATCCACCCATAGGATCCCGTCCGGGTCCTTGAGCGGAGTGTCCTTTAAATCAATCCTCCCCTTCGTCTCTTCTTCTGTTCGAAGAAAACAATCATGCTTTTCCTGATCATCCGTCTCATCTGGGAGTGGCAACAATGTAGCTGGATTTAACGTGTTACATCTTTTGATATGTACATGGCTCGCTAGAAGTGTCAGCTCATAACCAAACAAATGAGCACTCGTGAGATGCTGCGTCTTGGTCCTATTTAGCAAAGTATCCACCGCATGTGGAACCATAACAATGAGTGTGTTATCTAATACTAATCCGGCAGATTGTCTAATAGAAATTGCGGCAGCTGCTGTAGCTCTAAGACAACTGGGCAAAGCTTTAGCTACTGGGTCTAATGTAGCGGAGAAATAGGCACATGGCCTTTGCTTATCTCCGAATTGCTGTGTCAAGACTGACAACGCGCAACCTTCTCTCTCATGAACGTACAGTGTAAAGATTTTACTATAATCTGGGGTACCCAACACTGGAGCAGAGCACAGGGCAGTACGTAAATCAACAAAACTTTTCTGACATTCATCCGTCCAAGGGAGCGGATGGGGGGTATCTTTCAGCGTTAATGCCACTAATGGTTTCGCCAAGAGGAAAAAATTGGGAATCCATTGTCTACAATAGGAAGTGATACCCAAAAAGGCACGCACTTCTCTCAGTGTGGTGGGTACAGACATTTGTGAAATAGCATGAACACGTTCTGGGGTCAATCGCCTTCCTTCCTTCGACAAGAAATGACCTAAATAGGTCACTTCTTGTCGGACATACTGTAACTTGGAGGGCGATACTTTATGATTCAAAGCAGCCAAATGATGTAACAACGCCACAGTTACACTCCTACACACATCTTCCGTATAAGCAGCCACCAGCAAATCATCCACATACTGAACAAGCGTAGCACCTGGAGGCAAAGGAAAGGTATCAAGTTGACATTTAAGAGCTTTACTGTAAAGAGAGGGACTTTCACAATAGCCTTGAGGAGCTCTCTTGAAGAGAAAACTTCAGCCACCTAAAGAGAAACCAAAAATATCCCTACTCTCCTTAGCAATAGGAATGCTAAAGAAAGCATTCTTAAGGTCGATCACTGAAAACCAAGCTGCCGAAGCAGGAATCATCGCCAATAAGGCTGTAATGTCCGGAACAACAGGGAACTGTAGTACCACTATTTTGTTGGCTTCCCTTAACCCTTTCGATGCTCATGACAAGCTCAGCTCGTCATGAGACACAGTTGAGCTGTGCTTATGACGAGCTGAGCTCGTCATGAAACTATAGTATTCAAGCAAGTTCAGCACAGGAGGGGAAAAGTCACACCAGACAAGGTGTTAAATCAATAACAAATCTATAGACAGGAAGCTGTGAAGAATCCATCCTTTTAAGGATCGGGAGAACAGGGCTATTACAGACATTGCCTCTAGTCCCTTCAACCACACCTTTATGAAGTAAGTCATCAACAATAGCTAATAATGCTTTCTCTCCATCACTAGATATACGATATTGAGGAATGCGTGGCATTCGAACATTATCCTTAACTGTAACGACATACGGTGGGATCGCAAGACGACTCACGTCATTCGGGCCCGTGGCCCAAAGACTTTCTGGGAGAGAACATAACTCAGGTGGAAATTTGTCCCGAGATAAATACATAGGGGACATTAATCTTTTTCCCAACGTGAGATGCACACCAGAAGGGGAACAATATATTGTTGCATGCAACCTTTTTAACAAGTCTAAACCCAATAAGTTCTCGTTACAACCAGTTGTCAATATCAGTGGAGCTTCCAAATCATAAGGACCTATTGAAACAGGCAGGGGGCAAGAACCCAGATTACAAACTGGAGCCCCAGAGAATCCCACAGAAGTATTCATTAAGCCAGACAAAGGGGCCCCAGGGAGTTTAGAATGAATAATCAAACTTCACATCGCTCCAGTATCCAAAAGAAACGGTTCTGAGACACCCATTGTATTAACAGTGACATATGGCCCATCTTGATCTACTGGAATCGACACAACTCCCTCACTTCGTCCTTTGCTGTCCTATTCGGTCTGAAAATTGTCAGCCCTTTCGTCAACGTAGTAATCATCGTTGTAATACTGCGTAGACGGAACTGCCTGCTGGTCAAAGTAATTCGATGTAAATGGGACACAAGAACGCTTCTCCTGAGAGGGCGTACCGCGTCCTCTTCCCCTGGATCATGTCTGATAATTACCACGACCTCGAGAAGCAGACATCCTGTTATTACGCTGTAATAAGACTGGACAATTAGTTTTAAAATGACCTTCCTCTCTACAATATACACATTGATTAGGACCTAATGAAGGTCTCGGCGTAAAATACTCACTTTTTTACAACAATCTCTGGAACTGTGGAGGCTGTTGATACTGAGTCTTTTGCTGATGCTGATTCGAACGAGGCGGATACGCTTGTTGTAAAAGAACTTTAGTTTTCAAATCCTTATTTTTCTTCTCTTGCTTCTCTTTCTCCTCCTTATCCCTATTCTCATAATACTGTGCAGTAGTCAATATTTTGGCAGGAGAAGAGACAGCCCATGCACTTTCAGAACTCTTCAGTTTATTCGATAATTCGGGGAGTAAATTATATACAAACCTGTCCACAAATAATCGCTGGCCACCCTCTACACTCAAATCCTGACCGCTATGATCTATAAACGTTTCTTCGAAACGAGTGAAAAAATCCGAAACACTTTCATCCTTCTTTTGCTTACACGCGGCCAACTTATCCCAATTCACTCGTACCGCCGGCATCATTGTCTTCATTAACTCAATTATTCTACCTGGAAGAGCCGTAATCAAATCCTCGGGCTTTGCACCACCCACCTGATTCGCATTCTGCAGCTCTAATAGCAGCCCAATCACCACCTAATTTGGCCAAATGATCTTCCCTATGATTCCGTGCCCATATACCTTGCGGAACAACGTTCCCAAATAACATATCAATATCGGCCAAATTCATGATACAAGCATCAACTGTTTGGGACAATTCTTTGTAATATCCAGCAGGATTCTAACGGGGGTCGGGAAGAGTTTGCTTGAGCGCTAATACTTCAGACCTTTTTCAGGGTTCGTGAACCCATACACGCTGGAAATTAGCAGGGACAGCAGGTGGACCTGTGGTAAATTAAAATTACCTGTACGGAATTTCTATGCGGTAAAGTTCAATAAGAATAACTCAATCAGAAATGAGAGGCAGAGTCCATGGCATCTGAATTTATAAGGGTTTTATTCCATAAAATGGAATTGGTTCGAACCAGGTATCATGTTCCATCACCACGAAGGTTCAGGAAGGGATCGACAATGCTTTATTAACAGATTACAATATATATAGTAAATGCATTTAATGGTGATGGATACAGAAGGCGTAACAGCTGAGAGAAAAGAGATAAGAACACATGTACGTAACAGAAGGCGTGCATGAGGGCGTACACGGAGGTGTGTGCTAGACAACGTCACATGAAACGTATCACAGGTAGGTGGATCCATAGAGGAATCCTGCAGTGTCAGCAGAAATACATGGCAGAGATGCGCGCGCAGCAGCATGACGTGTGATTGACGTGGAACTGGAGGGTGAAGGGGACTTGACATTTAGCCCTACATGAGGAGACAGAAGTCTGGTGTGTCAGAACAACCTAAACCCAAATCATATCTAATATCTTGTGTTTGAGGAACTGTATTATCTAGAAGGAAAGGTCTCTCGGGCAGAGGCTATTCTATACTGACTGCTAGTGCGTGCAGATGTGTCTACGTGTCTACGTGAGATGCGAGGGGCCATGGGCCTACCATGGTAACAGGAGCAATGAATTACTTGCACGGAGACAGAAAGGCCGGGCCCTTTGCTCTGCAGCTGGGGAGATGTTTTCCTAAATCACTAGACAGGAATGTATTTTCGAGGAGCGGAGCAGATAACTTGAAGGCAAAATACAGTCTTGGCAGGCAAGCAGGCCGAGCCAGGCACCGCTCGCCGCACAGGGAGTAAGGCAAGGGTCATGGAAGCGGCAGGCTGCAGCTTTCAGAGACAGAAGGCAGAAAGGGCTCGATGGCAGGAATCAGGGCCTAACTCACCAGAGCCAGGAAAACGTGAAAGTGCACCATGTAAAGACGGTGGCAAGGCATACTTAGGAACCGAATATTCGACCCATTCATGGTGGATCTGAAAGAGGACATGTTAACGTTGGACACAAATGTATTTGCGTCTTCATAGCTGGTTGTGGAGGGAACATACATGTACTTAAAGCACGTACATGGAGCCGTTGGGGTCTACGTTAGGGGACACAATTGACCATAAAAATTCATATTACCTCATTCCCTCCTTGTCCCCTACGGACCCTTCATGATATATCGATCTTCATTAGTCTATCAAGTTGTTCATATAACATCATTTGCTCTTCTTTTTTCTGGCGGGATTTTGACCGTGGACTTGAATGGGGAATACATGATGTGGCGCACAAGCCGCAAATCGCTGGCCCACATTGTAAACATAGGCAACAACTGAACACTATGAGAAGGGCTATTCCGAGGAAGGATAGGACCTTCCATCCCCAGGCTGATAGTACACTCCAGAACCAACCGGACCAAGTCCAGGTGCCTGGATTCTGATGTATCTGACTTGCAATCTTGTGGAGACGGGTTATGGCTCTATATACTGATGGTGCGTTTTCTGGAATGAAAACACAGCAACTCGATCCGATGACTCTACAAGCTCCGCCCCTATCGGCCAGGATGACGTCAAGGACAAGGCGATTTTGAAGAACAACAATCCCCATAGCAGACTGCTCCTCCGTTAAGTTACCTAGGGCGGAAGTAGTTTCATTCACTACTGCTTCGAGGGTTCTGGTTAATTTACGTATCAGTTTACTATTAAAGACAGCACCTAGATAGGGAAAGAAACCTTTATTGAAGTCTGTATACTGTTCCCATGCCGTTTCAGTGTAGTCGACAATCGGGAGATCTCTCTTGGGTCTAACGTGTACTAGATGGGAGTCCCTATGATAATCAGGAGGGGCTAGGAAAACAGGTGGCAGAAGGAATGCAATGTAACAAGTACCATCCCAATCTAGAGGTAAGCGTATATATGCTGTATGACCACAAATGAAATAGGAATGACGGGAAGCTTTAAATGTAGACTTGCCTTTATCCCTGAATTCGATCACAGTAGTACATCTACTATGACCCAGGTGTATGGAACCATTCTTTCTGACACATAATTCACCTTTGACTGGTAATACGGACATAGCGGGCAAGACTGGTTCGGCTTCGGACTGGACATTCAGAATCATGAGGTTAAGTGTAAAGTTACCTAATCCATATACTTCGTTTTCTAGGTCAGTCCCTGTCCTTTGGGGAAGACCCTCCTTGTCAGGGAAACATACTTTATGCAGAACTGTGTTCAGATTTCCCCATACCCAATTGCCCTGGTAAACTACGGAATTGGAATCTAAAGAGTTCATTAAACTAAACCATGCACCACAGGAACCATTGTGTGTGAACGGATACGGAAAGAGGGGCAAAACTCCCTTGTATTTCTGATAGGGAGGGAGTCGGCCACATATCCAACAATTGGTAGCATTGCTGGTCTGATGGGAATGATGTAACATGCTGATGAATGTATTGTTGCGCAGCGCAAGTCGGTAAGACAACTCATGCGGGGGCAGTCCACTGAAAGTATGCTCGGCAGTGACATTTGAGGAAGAATGTGCACGCTTGAAAATAGGATAATATATGTGTAACAGTATACTTGCAGCAATAATCAAAAGACTCAGAAAAAACATAATCAATAATGTCACGATACAGTGACTACGGAGAGATTTACAATACTCATGTTTCTTGACCTGTTTCTGTCTATCTCTCTCTCTATTGGGGTCTAGGGGATACATGTCAGAAACTTGTCTAACCGATTCACCTAGGGGAGGACTTAAACAATTAAACTGTCTGACTTGCTTGACCTCAACTTCATGCGAAATTCCTGGGAGGGAGTTTTCTCTACCAGGGGGAGCTTTGTGTCAGTCTCTGGAAGGCGGCAGGGCTGGGAGTCTAGTTTCGGAGGCAGTCCATAATGTTTTTTAACATGACTCGAGTGAAGCCAGCCCTTGCGGCCCTCCACCTTGACCGCGGTCCTTGTTGTCAATAACACGAGCTTCGGCGCTTGCCAACGGGGCTCCAGCGGACTCCTCCTGTCAAAGTTCCTCACGAGCACCAGGTCCCCCAGAACAATCGCGTGTGGCTTCACCTCGGTGTTGTCGGGAAAGGCTGCAGCGACCTGTGAACGACATGATTGTAGTGCAGACATCAAGGAGGCAAGGTAATCTGTCAGCATAGTACAGTCAACATCAGTAATTTTACGAGGCAGAGGCGTCCCCCACATATTTGGTGGCCTACCAAAGACCACCTCATACGGGGATAGCCCTGTTCTTGAGTGCGCTATCATTCTCATGTAAAAGAGGGCAACTGGTAAGGCTACTATCCAGTCAACACCTTTCTCTCTACAGATCTTGGCAAGACGTATTTTCAGGGTCTGATTATGACGTTCCACGAGACCTGCTGCCTCGGGATGTCGGACACAGTGGAATTTCCATTCATAACCTAGCAGGAGTGATACCTGCTTCATAAGCTCGGACGAAAATGGCTGACCGTTATCTGAGTATACGATACGGGGCAAGCCATACCTGGGGAAGAATTCACGAACCAGCTGCTTGGCAGTGGTCGGAGCAGTGTAATCTGGGACTGGATATGCTTCTGTCCAACGGGAGAGTGCACACACAACTACGAGGACATATTTGAATCCTCGACAACGTTCCATCTGGATATAATCCATCTGGAGGACTTCAAAAGGGTGATCGGGAGGATGAAATCCACCTTGCTCTACGGGAATGCTTTTACCTGGGTTGAACTGACAACAAATCATGCAAGTACGCACTTTTTGTTTGGCTGCTGCTCGTAAATGTTTATTGAACCAAAGGTTTTGAATACTGTCTAACATGGCTTTTTCTCCTAAATGTGCAGGACTGTGTACTGTGTTAATGATAACTTGAACCATAGAGTCGGGGAGAAACCATGTGGCTTTCCCCTTTGTCATCCATCCCTGTTCTGTCTGGATCCCTCCTAGTTCAATCCATTTCTTGATTTCGTCTGGTGTAGCATGTGTCTGTATGTCAATTACATCTAGGGCGGGATCCCTAACTGTCATGCAATGTGTCGGTGTCGGGACTATTGTCTTTGTCAGGTCAGTTGCGTGAGTCTGAGTCTGAGCTGTATGTTTGGCTGTTCGGTCTGCCAGGTCGTTACCCTGGGAAATTGTATCTGTGACTTTCGTATGTGCCTTGCACTTCATGATGGATATCGCTGTAGGCAGATGTATTGCGTCTAACAGAGCTTGAATGAGGGGACCGTGTTGAATTTTGGCCCCGTGAGAGGTCAAGAAACCCCTCTCTCGCCAGAGTACACCGAAGTCGTGTACGACTCCGAAAGCATAACGTGAATCTGTGTATATGTTAACTCTCTTGTTCTTTGCTCGAATACAGGCTTTAGTCAGAGCGGTGAGCTCTGCTGCTTGGGCTGACAGAATGTCAATACAATTTGTTTCTATGACTTCAGTTTCGGTCGTGACTGCGTAGGCGGCCACTAACTCTCCTGTACTTGTTCTCATACATGAACCATCCACATAAAGTGTCAGGTCTGGATCTGGTAATGCAGTGTCTGTCAAGTCTTGTCTGGGTTTCGTCGTAATGGTAATGACTTCAATACAATCATGTGCCAAAGGGTCTGTCTCACTTAATGGCAGAAGTGTAGCAGGGTTCAATGTATTGCAACGTCTGATTTCTATGTGTGGCTGAAACAATGTCAATTCATAACCTGTCAGTCGTGCTATAGTCAAGTGCTGAGTCTGTGTTCGGTTTAAAAGAACTTCCACGGAATGTGGAACTTGTACTGTCAATTGGTGTCCTAACACTATGGAATCACTTTGTCTGATTGCTAGAGCTGTTGCTGCTACAGATTTCAAGCACGCAGGCAGAGCCTGGGCTACTGGATCTAATGTACTAGAAAAATAAGCACACGGTTTGTATGAACCTGCTTGATCCTGAGTGAGTACTGACAATGCAGTACCTTCACGTTCTGTGACAAAAAGTGTAAAAGGCTTACTGTAACATGGTGTCGCTAAAACTGGTGCTTGACATAAGGCTTTCTTTAATTCGTCAAAAGCTTGTGTATGTTCCTGAGTCCAAGGGAGGACAGTCGATGTCGCTGCCTCCTGGGTTGTCAATTGTATGAGTGGTTTCGCTAGAAATGCAAACTGAGGAATCCATTGTCTACAGTAAGAAGTGAGGCCTATAAAGGCTCGTACCTCCTTTTTGTGTCTTGGGTTGTGACATGTTTACAATTAACTGGATACGGTCAGGCGTTAGCTGTCTCCCCCCTTTGGACAGCAAGTGCCCAAGGTAAACCACTTGCTGAACACAGAATTGCAGCTTTGAAGGGGACACCTTGTGTCCCTTGTCAGCCAAGAAATGCAAAACCGTCAGTGATGCTTGCTCACATTCAGGTTCGCTGCGGGCGGTGATCAATAGATCATCGACATACTGTAGCAGGGCAGTGTTGTCAGGCATGTGTATACTGTCAAGTTGTCTTTTCAGTGCTTGGCTATAGATGCTGGGGCTTTCTGTGAATCCTTGAGGTGCGCTTGCAAATTTGAAGCTTCGACCACTTAAACAGAATCCGAAAAGGTATTGGCTTTCCGGATCGATTGGGACACTAAAGAAAGCGTTCTTCAGATCAATTACAGTAAAGAACGTTGCTTCAGAATCAATGGCAGTCAATAGAGACGAAATATCTGGGACCACGGGATATTGTGGTACAATGCATTTATTCAGTTCTCGTAAATCGATCACTAATCGATAAACTGGGGGTGCATTTGGGTCAGTACGTTTAAGAATTGGAATGATAGGGGAGTTACATAGATTCGAGTCGGTTTCTACAACCACTCCTTGTGCAATGAGCTCGTCAATGATTTTCAGCAAAGCCACTACAGCATCTGGAGGTAACTTGTATTGTCGGATTCGTGGTAGTACTACTCCTGGCTTGAGTGTGACACGGTATGGAGTGATGTGCATACAACCTACATCAGTGGGGCCTTGTGCCCATAAATGTGCAGGAACATTCTGTAATCTGGGATCAATATCTCTCAACACATAGTGATCCTTAAAGTCACTGAAGAACAATCTTACTCCTTCCGGAGAAAAACATATCACAGCACCTAGGGCCTTCAGTGTCTTGATGCCTAATAAGTTTTCTGGACATGATTTCGTGAGTAATAAATCTGTAGTGCGAGACAACGGACCAACTAAAAGGGGTACTGGTTTCGATACTTCATTTACAATAGGCTTGCCTGAAAATCCAAGGGAAACATTCTGTGAGCCTGAGAGGGGTGCCCCTGGAACCTCGTCGTGACTTATTGTCGTCCTGCTTGCCCCTGTATCAATCAAAAACTTTCTATCTTTTCCTAACACTTGGCTATGTACGTAAGGACCCTCTTGATCTACAGGAACCTCAATAAGAGGCAAGCCAACCTCCCTCTCTAGGCTGTTTCATGTTTATCGCTGATAATCGGGATAATCCGTTTGTGCATACTGGTACATCTGCTGCGTTGCATGTTGTGTTGCGGCAATCGGTTGTGGCTGTGGTACTGCTACGGTCTGTACTGTCTGTTGGGGAGCATGCAAAGGCTGTACATTCTGTGGAACGTGTTGTTGGGCCTGGTCTTGTCTAGGTTGACGTGGTCTTTCTTTAGTTTTACCTGTAGATATATTGTGTTTCAAAACTGCACAATCGTTTACATAGTGACCTGGCTGTTTACAATAGTTACATGTCCCTTTAACAGGAACTACCGAATTATTGGACTGTGTCATACCCTTTTTCTGACCATCAGCTGGAACTGACTGAGCAACTAACATTTTCATTTTCGTGTCTTTCATACGTCTTTGTTCGTGATCATGTTCTTCTCTAATTCTATTCTGGTGGTACTGTAACATTTGTAACATTTGTGAAGGCGTGTTTGCTTGCCATGTGCTCTCGACTTTCAGTACACGATTCTTAACCTGGGGTAGGGAATTCTCGACCAATTTAGATACAAAAAGGTGTGGGTATGACTCGCTACTTGCTTTCAGGCCACTGTTAATAATAAAACATTTCTCAAATCGGGAATAAAAATCACTAGTGTCTTCATCGGGTTTCTGTTTACAGGCTGAGATTGCATCCCAGTCCTCCTTTTTAGTTGCTAATAATCTTGGCAATACTTGTACTAACAATCCTGGTAATGCTTTAGTTTTGTCCCCAAGACCCAGTCCTGGGGTTCGGGTCACTTCTTCAGTTTCTAATGCAGCCCAATCAATCTTTGTTTCTCCCACCTCCCATTCTTTTTCTTTGAGTTTCTCGTAAATACCAGCAGGCAATAGTACTTTCAATATCTTCATAATGTCGGGATAGGTATAATCACCCATGAGTAACATGTCTTTTATTTCACGGTGAAAACCTGCAGGGTCTTTATCATGACTGGGTACTATTTTCTTCATTTCTAACAATTCCATTTTAGTTATCGGCGTGTATACATACACACGTGTAAGGGTGTTATCATCATTCCTGACTGGATGCACTTCTCGTAAGGGATTCTGTCTGTCTATGTAAAACATTTTTCTTTCTGGGGGTGGAGCTGAAACAAACTGTGGATTCAGAAAGGCACTATATTTGTGTTGATGTTCTAGAATTACTTTAATTAAATCGGTACCCAGGCCTCTCCATTTGTTCATGAGTAACTCTATTAATACATCAGGTAGGGGACCTGGATCAGAATGTTGGCTTTTATACAGAATAAGGAGATGCTGTATCATGTACATACCAGCTAGTCGCTGTTCGTCTGGGGAAAGATTCAAAAATGTTTGCGCTACTGTGTCATCCTTATATTTATCAGAATTGTCAGCCCATTGTACTGCTGACCTGGCTAATTCTTGTTCATCCATGGAATTGAGTACATGGTACCCCATTCGCTCTTGAAGTACTTTATCGGTAGCCTGAAATAGATGTTCAGGAGTCTTCTGATTTGACATAACAGAGTGGTATGTTTCTGGTATTGGACAAAGGTAATGTTTCTTGTTTTCACACGTTTCTTGTTTACGAATGGGTCTGTCAAAGGGCCTATCAAAGGGATGCGGTCTAGGGACTTTCCCTCTCCCTACATATGCTATCATCTGTTTGCCTGACTGATACGAAGTTTCTGCTATATCCTCTGTATCATCCTCCTCCTGCGAGGAAGTCGGACCGTCTGATTCAAGATGTTCTTCAGGGGCCCGTCGGGCATGTATATCTATTATTTCTTTACGGATCTTTCTAACCATAGTATGTACACTGTTCTCCTTCTCATGTTTACCATCCGCGATATTCTGGCTCCATCTATGCAGTCTATCCATTTCATTTTACGGAAAACCTGCCTGATCTTGTTCTCTTATTAAACAGTTAACCATAAATCGCATTAATAAACCTTTGTTCTCTACTTTCTGACGTGACATGGCTTCGGCAACACATTCCATTCCTTCTCCTGTTCTAATAAAATAATACAATTTGTCTAGGTGATCTGGCATACCTGGCAGTAACATCAGATAATCTGTAACACGTCGCAAACGTAAGGACGCTAGCAACAAGGGTCCTGTTGTACCGGGCACTGGGTCATATCTACAATCTGTAAGTTCTTTTCTAAGCCATTCTGCCGGTACACCCTTAGGTGTCCGAGCCTTTGCTAGATCTCTCATTGTCACTCGGTGTAACTGTGGGGGTGTTTGATAACCTCCGGTAGCACCTCCTGAAGCGGAGGCTTGACCATAACCTGGCTGTAGGGTCGATACCTGCTGTAACTGAGTTGGGGCCTGAACCGTGCCAGGCCCAAAAGGATTATGCGGATTAATAGGGGGTGCAGGTAAGGGTGGAGGAAGCAGACCGGGAGGGGTTTGCTGTTGCGGGACTGGGGGCTGAAGATCAGGGAGCGGGTTACCGTCAGCAGGTGGCACACGGGCAGGCATACTAGCATATGCGGGAGCTACATCATCCAAGTAGGATGAAATAAAAATGTCTGCTGCGGCCTTGTGACGTAATTTAGTCGGAACCAATGGAGGGGGCAGATTTTTCGGTGTTTACGGGGTCGCCTTAGGCAAGCCCTCGGCCAGGACTGGATACAATCCTGTTATAATTGCGTTACTCCGTCTATCATGTTGTTCCATTCTAACTCGTTCCCCTTCTTCTAGTAGTTCTTTTTCTTTGGCCTTTTCAGAATCCTCTCTACTTCTCTCTGCTTTTCTGAGTGCTTTCTCTGTCCGTCTGTGTGATTCTTTACGCCATAGTTCAATGGCATCTTTCTGTGACTGTCTGGCTTTCTTTTTCCATAGCGCTTCTTCTACTCTCATGATGCAATCGGCATCCCATGTCCCTGTAGCGGGCCATCTTTGATTCTCTGCTAAATCCTTGGTGTAATCCACCCACAAGTCGAGATATAATACAGCGTCTAAGCCGTGCTTGTGGTACATAAAATACCCTGGAGTGTCCCTGGGTGGGATGGGAACAGCTTCCTCGAGTATCCCTTTTCTAGTTCCTATCTGTTTCAGTTTCGAAAACAGCGGCATTTTTAGCCGTGATACTTGATACTTGATACTTACTCGTATTTGGACACCACTAATACAATGAACACAGTAATGAAAATCAAACAATCACTCATGCCACGACACTAAAACACATAAAAATATTTCGGAAAACGAACAATAACTTGATAGCTGAAAACTCGATATACTGCTAAACAGTACAGATACACTGCTAAACAGTGCAGACCGGGTCTGTGTACCCAAACCCGTCTTGACCTAAAGAGTTCATTAAACTAAACCATGCACCACAGGAACCATTGTGTGTGAACGGATACGGAAAGAGGGGCAGAACTCCCTTGTATTTCTGATAGGGAGGGAGTCGGCCACATATCCAACAATTGGTAGCATTGCTGGTCTAATGGGAATGATGTAACATGCTGATGAATGTATTGTTGCGCAGCGCAAGTCGGTAAGACAACTCATGCGGGGGCAGTTCACTGAAAGTATGCTCGGCAGTGACATTTGAGGAAGAATGTGCACGCTTGAAAATAGGATAATATATGTGTAACAGTATACTTGCAGCAATAATCAAAAGACTCAGAAAAAACATAATCAATAATGTCACGATACAGTGACTACGGAGAGATTTACAATACTCATGTTTCTTGATCTGTTTCTGTCTATCTCTCTCTCTATTGGGGTCTAGGGGATACATGTCAGAAACTTGTCTAACCGATTCACCTAGGGGAGGACTTAAACAATTAAACTGCCTGACTTGCTAGACCTCAACTTCATGCGAAATTCCTGGGAGGGAGTTTTCTCTACCAGGGGGAGCTTTGTGTCAGTCTCTGGAAGGCGGCAGGGCTGGGAGTCTAGTTTCGGAGGCAGTCCATAATGTTTTTTAACATGACTCGAGTGAAGCCAGCCCTTGCGGCCCTCCACCTTGACCGCGGTCCTTGTTGTCAATAACACGAGCTTCGGCGCTTGCCAACGGGGCTCCAGCGGACTCCTCCTGTCAAAGTTCCTCACGAGCACCAGGTCCCCCGGAACAATCGCGGTTGGCTTCACCTCGGTGTTGTCGGGAAAGGCTGCATCGACCTGTGAACGACATGATTGTAGTGCAGACATCAAGGAGGCAAGGTAATCTGTCAGCATAGTACAGTCAACATCAGTAATTTTACGAGGCAGAGGCGTCCCCCACATATTCGGTGGCCTACCAAAGACCACCTCATACGGGGATAGCCCTGTTCTTGAGTGCGCTATCATTCTCATGTAAAAGAGGGCAACTGGTAAGGCTACTATCCAGTCAACACCTTTCTCTCTACAGATCTTGGCAAGACGTATTTTCAGGGTCTGATTATGACGTTCCACGAGACCTGCTGCCTCGGGATGTCGGACACAGTGGAATTTCCATTCATAACCTAGCAGGAGTGATACCTGCTTCATAAGCTCGGACGAAAATGGCTGACCGTTATCTGAGTATACGATACGGGGCAAGCCATACCTGGGGAAGAATTCACGAACCAGCTGCTTGGCAGTGGTCGGAGCAGTGTAATCTGGGACTGGATATGCTTCTGTCCAACGGAAGAGTGCACACACAACTACGAGGACATATTTGAATCCTCGACAACGTTCCATCTGGATATAATCCATCTGGAGGACTTCAAAAGGGTGATCGGGAGGATGAAATCCACCTTGCTCTACGGGAATGCTTTTACCTGGGTTGAACTGACAACAAATCATGCAAGTACGCACTTTTTGTTTGGCTGCTGCTCGTAAATGTTTATTGAACCAAAGGTTTTGAATACTGTCTAACATGGCTTTTTCTCCTAAATGTGCAGGACTGTGTACTGTGTTAATGATAACTTGAACCATAGAGTCGGGGAGAAACCATGTGGCTTTCCCCTTTGTCATCCATCCCTGTTCTGTCTGGATCCCTCCTAGTTCAATCCATTTCTTGATTTCGTCTGGTGTAGCATGTGTCTGTATGTCAATTACATCTAGGGCGGGATCCCTAACTGTCATGCAATGTGTCGGTGCCGGGACTATTGTCTTTGTCAGGTCAGTTGCGTGAGTCTGAGTCTGAGCTGTATGTTTGGCTGTTCGGTCTGCCAGGTCGTTACCCTGGGAAATTGTATCTGTGACT
Source organism: Lissotriton vulgaris (assembly GCF_964263255.1). Taxonomy (NCBI): domain Eukaryota; kingdom Metazoa; phylum Chordata; class Amphibia; order Caudata; family Salamandridae; genus Lissotriton; species Lissotriton vulgaris. Next base: position 664,548,795 of record NC_141697.1, read on the forward strand.
TTCGTATGTGCCTTGCACTTCATGATGGATATCGCTGTAGGCAGATGTATTGCGTCTAACAGAGCTTGAATGAGGGGACCGTGTTGAATTTTGGCCCCGTGAGAGGTCAAGAAACCCCTCTCTCGCCAGAGTACACCGAAGTCGTGTACGACTCCGAAAGCATAACGTGAATCTGTGTATATGTTAACTCTCTTGTTCTTTGCTCGAATACAGGCTTGAGTCAGAGCGGTGAGCTCTGCTGCTTGGGCTGACAGAATGTCAATACAATTTGTTTCTATGACTTCAGTTTCGGTCGTGACTGCGTAGGCGGCCACTAACTCTCCTGTACTTGTTCTCATACATGAACCATCCACATAAAGTGTCAGGTCTGGATCTGGTAATGCAGTGTCTGTCAAGTCTTGTCTGGGTTTCGTCGTAATGGTAATGACTTCAATACAATCATGTGCCAAAGGGTCTGTCTCACTTAATGGCAGAAGTGTAGCAGGGTTCAATGTATTGCAACGTCTGATTTCTATGTTTGGCTGAAACAATGTCAATTCATAACCTGTCAGTCGTGCTATAGTCAAGTGCTGAGTCTGTGTTCGGTTTAAAAGAACTTCCACAGAATGTGGAACTTGTACTGTCAATTGGTGTCCTAACACTATGGAATCACTTTGTCTGATTGCTAGAGCTGTTGCTGCTACAGATTTCAAGCACGCAGGCAGAGCCTGGGCTACTGGATCTAATGTACTAGAAAAATAAGCACACGGTTTGTATGAACCTGCTTGATCCTGAGTGAGTACTGACAATGCAGTACCTTCACGTTCTGTGACAAAAAGTGTAAAAGGCTTACTGTAACATGGTGTCGCTAAAACTGGTGCTTGACATAAGGCTTTCTTTAATTCGTCAAAAGCTTGTGTATGTTCCTGAGTCCAAGGGAGGACAGTCGATGTCGCTGCCTCCTGGGTTGTCAACTGTATGAGTGGTTTCGCTAGAAATGCATACTGAGGAATCCATTGTCTACAGTAAGAAGTGAGGCCTATAAAGGCTCGTACCTCCTTTTGTGTCTTGGGTTGTGACATGTTTACAATTAACTGGATACGGTCAGGCGTTAGCTGTCTCCCCCCTTTGGACAGCAAGTGCCCAAGGTAAACCACATGCTGAACACAGAATTGCAGCTTTGAAGGGGACACCTTGTGTCCCTTGTCAGCCAAGAAATGCAAAACCGTCAGTGATGCTTGCTCACATTCAGGTTCGCTGCGGGCGGTGATCAATAGATCATCGACATACTGTAGCAGGGCAGTGTTGTCAGGCATGTGTATACTGTCAAGTTGTCTTTTCAGTGCTTGGCTATAGATGCTGGGGCTTTCTGTGAATCCTTGAGGTGCGCGTGCAAATTTGAAGCTTCGACCACTTAAACAGAATCCGAAAAGGTATTGGCTTTCTGGATCGATTGGGACACTAAAGAAAGCGTTCTTCAGATCAATTACAGTAAAGAACGTTGCTTCAGAATCAATGGCAGTCAATAGAGACGAAATATCTGGGACCACGGGATATTGTGGTACAATGCATTTATTCAGTTCTCGTAAATCGATCACTAATCGATAAACTGGGGGTGCATTTGGGTCAGTACGTTTAAGAATTGGAATGATAGGGGAGTTACATAGATTCGAGTCGGTTTCTACAACCACTCCTTGTGCAATGAGCTCGTCAATGATTTTCAGCAAAGCCACTACAGCATCTGGAGGTAACTTGTATTGTCGGATTCGTGGTAGTACTACTCCTGGCTTGAGTGTGACACGGTATGGAGTGATGTGCATACAACCTACATCAGTGGGGCCTTGTGCCCATAAATGTGCAGGAACATTCTGTAATCTGGGATCAATATCTCTCAACACATAGTGATCCTTAAAGTCACGCAAGAACAATCTTACTCCTTCCGGAGAACAACATATCACAGCACCTAGGGCCTTCAGTGTCTTGATGCCTAATAAGTTTTCTCGACATGATTTCGTGAGTAATAAATCTGTAGTGCGCGACAACGGACCAACTAAAAGGGGTACTGGTTTCGATACTTCATTTACAATAGGCTTGCCTGAAAATCCAAGGGAAACATTCTGTGAGCCTGAGAGGGGTGCCCCTGGAACCTCGTCGTGACTTATTGTCGTCCTGCTTGCCCCTGTATCAATCAAAAACTTTCTATCTTTTCCTAACACTTGGCTATGTACGTAAGGACCCTCTTGATCTACAGGAACCTCAATAAGAGGCAAGCCAACCTCCCTCTCTAGGCTGTTTCATGTGTATCGCTGATAATCGGGATAATCAGTTTGTGCATACTGGTACATCTGCTGCGTTGCATGTTGTGTTGCGCCAATCGGTTGTGGCTGTGGTACCGCTACGGTCTGTACTGTCTGTTGGGGAGCATGCATAGGCTGTACATTCTGTGGAATGTGTTGTTGGGCCTGGTCTTGTCTAGGTTGACGTGGTCTTTCTTTAGTTTTACCTGTAGATATATTGTGTTTCAAAACTGCACAATCGTTTACATAGTGACCTGGCTGTTTACAATAGTTACATGTCCCTTTAACAGGAACTGCCGAATTATTGGACTGTGTCATACCCTTTTTCTGACCATCAGCTGGAACTGACTGAGCAACTAACATTTTCATTTTCGTGTCTTTCATACGTCTTTGTTCGTGATCATGTTCTTCTCTAATTCTATTCTGGTGGTACTGTAACATTTGTAACATTTGTGAAGGCGTGTTTGCTTGCCATGTGCTCTCGACTTTCAGTACACGATTCTTAACCTGGGGTAGGGAATTCTCGACCAATTTAGATACAAAAAGGTGTGGGTATGACTCGCTACTTGCTTTCAGGCCACTGTTAATAATAAAACATTTCTCAAATCGGGAATAAAAATCACTAGTGTCTTCATCGGGTTTCTGTTTACAGGCTGAGATTGCATCCCAGTCCTCCTTTTTAGTTGCTAATAATCTTGGCAATACTTGTACTAACAATCCTGGTAATGCTTTAGTTTTGTCCCCAAGACCCAGTCCTGGGGTTCGGGTCGCTTCTTCAGTTTCTAATGCAGCCCAATCAATCTTTGTTTCTCCCACCTCCCATTCTTTTTCTTTGAGTTTCTCGTAAATACCAGCAGGCAATAGTACTTTCAATATCTTCATAATGTCGGGATAGGTATAATCACCCATGAGTAACATGTCTTTTATTTCACGGTGAAAACCTGCAGGGTCTTTATCATGACTGGGTACTATTTTCTTCATTTCTAACAATTCCATTTTAGTTATCGGCGTGTATACATACACACGTGTAAGGGTGTTATCATCATTCCTGACTGGATGCACTTCTCGTAAGGGATTCTGTCTGTCTATGTAAAACATTTTTCTTTCTGGGGGTGGAGCTGAAACAAACTGTGGATTCAGAAAGGCACTATATTTGTGTCGATGTTCTAGAATTACTTTAATTAAATCGGTACCCAGGCCTCTCCATTTGTTCATGAGTAACTCTATTAATACATCAGGTAGGGAACCTGGATCAGAATGTTGGCTTTTATACAGAACTAGCAGCCCGCCCCAGCGTTGCCTGGGGCAGAAGGGGGCTGGGGGCTGCATTTTTAGCCCGGGGCAGAAGGTGGCTGGGGCAGCATGTTGTCGAGCGGTGCAATTGCCCCCTGCCCCGACTCCCTCCCGCCCCCCGCCTCCCGCCTCCCGCGTTTCACCCGCCCCCCGCCCGACTCCCTCCCGCCCCCGCCTCCCGACTCTCGCCCCCTCCCGCCCCGACTATGTCCTTTCCTTACCTGACCCGCCGCTCCTCCTCTTCATGTCGCCGCCGCTCATCACTGCACCACTGCACCGCCGCCCCGCCGCTCCTCCATGACGCCGCTGCTCCTCCATGACGCCGCCGCTCCTCCTTCGTCGTTATGACGCACGTCGCGGCCAGCGCTAGGTCCCGGCCGGCGCTACTTTCAGGGGACTACTTTGTTTTGCAAATTAATTTTTTTAATTTGCTTTTTTTAAAATGTATATAGCCTATGTCCATCTGTATCGGGTGTGTATATTGGCGCTGTGGTTCCCGAGATTACCTTGCCTAGGTGCAAGTTCTCTCTTTATAATATTAGTATAGATAGATAGATATAGATAAACCGTAAAAAAAAATTGCCTTTTTCAAAATGAAACAAAACTTACAGGAAGATGGAAAATAATGATTATTTTTGTAAACTTCCACTTTATTGATCGGTTCAGCTGCACCATTTGCAGTTTTGCACCATATGGTCCATGGTAAATCCAGCCATGGAAATTTCAGTGGTGCCCCCCTTCCCTGAAAGCCCTAAGCAGGGCGTATTTTGCTTGGCTAATCCTGCCCTGTGCTTTATAAAAGATGTGATTGCTTTGGCCTCTCTGCTTAGGATGCATGCAGCATGGGGGGAAGGCAGGTGTGAGAGACGCAGAATATCCATGAGAGGAGAGAGGAAAGATTCCCCAGGACGGGTCATTTAATGTTATTGAAAAGGGTGTGCAGCGCTGGTGTTTCGCTTCCTCTGGCGCGCGTTTCATCCAATAACAGAAATGAAGTCCGTCTGCTGTTTTCATTAACTTGCAGTTCCATTAATATTCAACAGCTGCGTCTCCCGGTGGGACCTGGAATGTATTAAAAAATGGAAATCTCCTCAGGTGCAGACCTCCTTTCACCCCCTGTGGTATAGGCTGTGGGAAACACTGAAAGCAGTGTCTCTGCGTGACATTTGCATCGGGGCACCCCCCTGCCAAGAAGGTGACACAGCTCAGTGGGTTAACACGCCAGCTACCACACTGCAGATATCTTCTAAACCACTGAGGCAACGTGAGGCAGAGTCAGCTCAGCCTTTTACCATACCAAGATTTACAAAAGAGGGCCTGCAAACACTAAAATGGTTATGTAGCCCCAGGATACCAAGTGAGCTTTAAAAGCTGAATGAAACCACGTTCCTTATCCTCCGGCGTGATGGGCTGTATAAAAAACATATCAGCGCTGAAAGCCACATCAAACGTTTTAAGGCTAGAAAGGAAAAAATTACTTTGATGTTTTAAAAAGTACCTAATCCCACACTTATGCATGGTGTTGTCAAGCACTTTCTGGTATCACTCGCTTCTCTCTCTGTAGCTGACGTTGTGACCCCTCCCCCCCCCCTGAAGTTGTTGTTACACATGTTTCCTGCCTCCCAGAACTTGCAGCACACTTCCCCTCCCCTCTCCCTCGTTCCCTCTCTCTCTGCACTGATCCTCTGCTGGGCTGTGCACATCCCATAGCAGGCGGGACTGACGCAGCAGCGCGTTCACCTGAAGAGAGGCAAAACGCGGAGAGATTTCCTCTGCTTTTTGCCGTTTTTTCACCGATGGTCAGAGTTGGCAGCTCCAAGGGCGTGAGCTATAAAATACGAATAAACAGACTCTCGCTAGTAAGAGCGATAGTTTCCTTGCAGGCATCAGCCAATACCTTATAAAAACGGGGCAGATATAAAACGAAGGAAAAGTAGTCCCCTTTGCTGAAACATTACTAAAACGCCCAGGTTCTTTCCCGATGTCATCACGGGCCGGCGCTACTTGCAAGGGACTACTTTATTTTTATTCCTAATTTTTTAAACAAAGTATATTTTTTATTTTTATGTAGCCTATGTCCTTCTGCTTGCCCTGAGGTTTTCAAAGATGTCTTGGGGGTTTGGGTTGGTGGTGTACTTTTCGAGTTTACCTGGCTCAAAGGACACAGTTCTCTCTTTATAATAGTAGTATAGATAAGGAGATGCTGTATCATGTACATACCAGCTAGTCGCTGTTCGTCTGGGGAAAGATTCAAAAATGTTTGCGCTACTGTGTCATCCTTATATTTATCAGAATTGTCAGCCCATTGTACTGCTGACCTGGCTAATTCTTGTTCATCCATGGAATTGAGTACATGGTACCCCATTCGCTCTTGAAGTACTTTATCGGTAGCCTGAAATAGATGTTCAGGAGTCTTCGGATTTGACATAACAGAGTGGTATGTTTCTGGTATTGGACAAAGGTAATGTTTCTTGTTTTCACACGTTTCTTGTTTACGAATGGGTCTGTCAAAGGGCCTATCAAAGGGATGCGGTCTAGGGACTTTCCCTCTCCCTACATATGCTATCATCTGTTTGCCTGACTGATACGAAGTTTCTGCTATATCCTCTGTATCATCCTCCTCCTGCGAGGAAGTCGGACCGTCTGATTCAAGATGTTCTTCAGGGGCCCGTCGGGCATGTATATCTATTATTTCTTTACGGATCTTTCTAACCATAGTATGTACACTGTTCTCCTTCTCATGTTTACCATCCGCGATATTCTGGCTCCATCTATGCAGTCTATCCATTTAATTTTGCGGAAAACCTACCTGATCTTGTTCTCTTATTAAACAGTTAACCATAAATCGCATTAATAAACCTTTGTTCTCTACTTTCTGACGTGACATGGCTTCGGCAACACATTCCATTCCTTCTCCTGTTCTAATAAAATAATACAATTTGTCTAGGTGATCTGGCATACCTGGCAGTAACATCAGATAATCTGTAACACGTCGCAAACGTAAGGACGCTAGCAACAAGGGTCCTGTTGTACCGGGCACTGGGTCATATCTACAATCTGTAAGTTCTTTTCTAAGCCATTCTGCCGGTACACCCTTAGGTGTCCGAGCCTTTGCTAGATCTCTCATTGTCACTCGGTGTAACTGTGGGGGTGTTTGATAACCTCCGGTAGCACCTCCTGAAGCGGAGGCTTGACCATAACCTGGCTGTAGGGTCGGTACCTGCTGTAACTGAGTTGGGGCCTGAACCGCGCCAGACCCAAAAGGATTATGCGGATTAATAGGGGGTGCAGGTAAGGGTGGAGGAAGCAGACGGGAGGGGTTTGCTGTTGCGGGACTGGGGGCTGAAGATCAGGGAGCGGGTTACCGTCAGCAGGTGGCACACGGGCAGGCATACTAGCATATGCGGGAGCTACATCATCCAAGTAGGATGAAATAAAAATGTCTGCTGCGGTCTTGTGACGTAATTTAGTCGGAACCAATGGAGGGGGCAGATTTTTCGGTGTTTCCGGGGTCGCCTTAGGCAAGCCCTCGGCCAGGACTGGATACAATCCTGTCATAATTGCGTTACTCCGTCTATCATGTTGTTCCATTCTAACTCGTTCCCCTTCTTCTAGTAGTTCTTTTTCTTTGGCGTTACTCCGTCTATCATGTTGTTCCATTCTAACTCGTTCCCCTTCTTCTAGTAGTTCTTTTTCTTTGGCCTTTTCAGAATCCTCTCTACTTCTCTCTGCTTTTCTGAGTGCCACTGACACTTTGTACCTGTTGACGAATAACACTCAATTTAGTAGTCAAATCGTGCAGATAGTTAATTAACAAAGGATATGGTATATCTGGGTATCTTTTGGGACGAGGGACACCCCAAACATTTGCTGGGCGTCCAAATACCACTTCATATGGGCTAAGTCCCATAAGAGAGTGCACAGTAGTTCTAGTTGACAAAAGAGCTAGGGGCAGGGCATCAGGCCAAGCAAGACCTGTACTGGCTTGAATCTTCGCCAGCTTAAGCTTGAGCGTACCATTGTAACACTCAACCAAACCCGCTGACTCTGGATGGTTTGCCGGATGGAATGTTTGCCTAATACCAAGACCAGAACACACTTTCTGCATAATATGGCCCACAAATTCACTTCCATTGTCACTCCAGACAATGCGCGGCAAACCAAATCTAGGAAAGAATTCCCTAATTAGCCCTTTAGCAGTTGACAAAGCAGTATTATCTTTCAAGGGGTAGGCCTCTATCCAGCGGGAAAAGGCACATACCACCACCAGAACATACTTGAGGTTCTTACAGCGTTCCATATGAATGTAATCGATCTGCAACACCTCGAAGGGATATGACGGAGGAGCAAAATTACCAGCTGGAGTTGGGGTTCCTTTCCCTGGGTTATGCATTAAGCAAACAATGCAATGTTTAACCACATTTTCTGCACATTTCGGAATTCCTTCATTCTGCCATACCGGAGCCAAAAGCTTACATATGCCTTTTGCACTAATGTGAGCTGGGCCATGAGCCATAGTCACGACCGGCAACACATAAGCGTCCAGTAACAACCATCGCTGATGTTCCGACAACTCTGTCCAACAACCCGTTGGATCTAACATTCCTGTCCTTTCTTTCCACACGCTCAATTCTTTCTCAGTAGCTTCTCCCTGAATCGTTTTCACACTCTCAATCGTATCTTCACACATTCCAATTTCCCTCACCCAGTTTACGGGGCCTGCCACATACATTCGACTAGTGGTGTTTCTAGCTGTAGTTTTCGCTATCTCGTCTGCAAACGCATTTCCACGACCCACATCATCTGTGATTTTCTTATGTGCACTGCACTTTATGATCGCTATCTGTGCTGGCAAAGTAAGTGACTCAAGAAGATCAGTTACCATCTAACCATGCTGAATCTTTGTCCCATGAGAGGTGAAAAATCCTCTCTCCCTCCATAACTTTCCAAAACTATGCGCAACACCGAACGCATACTGACTATCTGTATATACATTCACTCTCTTTCCCTTCGCCAGTACACATGCTCTAGTCAAAGCTATTAATTCAGCTGCTTGGGCTGAATTATGTCCAATACGTGCCGTCTCAACAATAGTGCATAAGGTAGTAACAGCATAGGCAGAAGTGGTTTCTCCATTTGGAAGTTTAAAACAAGAACCATCCACCCATAGGATCCCGTCCGGGTCCTTGAGCGGAGTGTCCTTTAAATCAATCCTCCCCTTCGTCTCTTCTTCTGTTCGAAGAAAACAATCATGCTTTTCCTGATCATCCGTCTCATCTGGGAGTGGCAACAATGTAGCTGGATTTAACGTGTTACATCTTTTGATATGTACATGGCTCGCTAGAAGTGTCAGCTCATAACCAGACAAATGAGCACTCGTGAGATGCTGCGTCTTGGTCCTATTTAGCAAAGTATCCACCGCATGTGGAACCATAACAATGAGTGTGTTATCTAATACTAATCCGGCAGATTGTCTAATAGAAATTGCGGCAGCTGCTGTAGCTCTAAGACAACTGGGCAAAGCTTTAGCTACTGGGTCTAATGTAGCGGAGAAATAGGCACATGGCCTTTGCTTATCTCCGAATTGCTGTGTCAAGACTGACAACGCGCAACCTTCTCTCTCATGAACGTACAGTGTAAAGATTTTACTATAATCTGGGGTACCCAACACTGGAGCAGAGCACAGGGCAGTACGTAAATCAACAAAACTTTTCTGACATTCATCCGTCCAAGGGAGCGGATGGGGGGTATCTTTCAGCGTTAATGCCACTAATGGTTTCGCCAAGAGGAAAAAATTGGGAATCCATTGTCTACAATAGGAAGTGATACCCAAAAAGGCACGCACTTCTCTCAGTGTGGTGGGTACAGACATTTGTGAAATAGCATGAACACGTTCTGGGGTCAATCGCCTTCCTTCCTTCGACAAGAAATGACCTAAATAGGTCACTTCTTGTCGGACATACTGTAACTTGGAGGGCGATACTTTATGATTCAAAGCAGCCAAATGATGTAACAACGCCACAGTTACACTCCTACACACATCTTCCGTATAAGCAGCCACCAGCAAATCATCCACATACTGAACAAGCGTAGCACCTGGAGGCAAAGGAAAGGTATCAAGTTGACATTTAAGAGCTTTACTGTAAAGAGAGGGACTTTCACAATAGCCTTGAGGAGCTCTCTTGAAGAGAAAACTTCAGCCACCTAAAGAGAAACCAAATATATCCCTACTCTCCTTAGCAATAGGAATGCTAAAGAAAGCATTCTTAAGGTCGATCACTGAAAACCAAGCTGCCGAAGCAGGAATCATCGCCAATAAGGCTGTAATGTCCGGAACAACAGGGAACTGTAGTACCACTATTTTGTTGGCTTCCCTTAACCCTTTCGATGCTCATGACAAGCTCAGCTCGTCATGAGACACGGTTGAGCTGTGCTTATGACGAGCTGAGCTCGTCATGAAACTATAGTATTCAAGCAAGTTCAGCACAGGAGGGGAAAAGTCACACCAGACAAGGTGTTAAATCAATAACAAATCTATAGACAGGAGGCTGTGAAGAATCCATCCTTTTAAGGATCGGGAGAACAGGGCTATTACAGACATTGCCTCTAGTCCCTTCAACCACACCTTTATGAAGTAAGTCATCAACAATAGCTAATAATGCTTTCTCTCCATCACTAGATATACGATATTGAGGAATGCGTGGCATTCGAACATTATCCTTAACTGTAACGACATACGGTGGGATCGCAAGACGACCCACGTCATTCGGGCCCGTGGCCCAAAGACTTTCTGGGAGAGAACATAACTCAGGTGGAAATTTGTCCCGAGATAAATACATAGGGGACATTAATCTTTTTCCCAACGTGAGATGCACACCAGAAGGGGAACAATATAATGTTGCATGCAACCTTTTTAACAAGTCTAAACCCAATAAGTTCTCGTTACAACCAGTTGTCACATCAGTGGAGCTTCCAAATCATAAGGACCTATTGAAACAGGCAGGGGGCAAGAACCCAGATTACAAACTGGAGCCCCAGAGAATCCCACAGAAGTATTCATTAAGCCAGACAAAGGGGCCCCAGGGAGTTTAGAATGAATAATCGAACTTCACATCGCTCCAGTATCCAAAAGAAACGGTTCTGAGACACCCATTGTATTAACAGTGACATATGGCCCATCTTGATCTACTGGAATCGACACAACTCCCTCACTTCGTCCTTTGCTGTCCTATTCGGTCTGAAAATTGTCAGCCCTTTCGTCAACGTAGTAATCATCGTTGTAATACTGCGTAGACGGAACTGCCTGCTGGTCAAAGTAATTCGATGTAAATGGGACACAAGAACGCTTCTCCTGAGAGGGCGTACCGCGTCCTCTTCCCCTAGATCATGTCTGATAATTACCACGACCTCGAGAAGCAGACATCCTGTTATTACGCTGTAATAAGACTGGACAATTAGTTTTAAAATGTCCTTCCTCCCTACAATATACACATTGATTAGGACCTAATGAAGGTCTCGGCGTAAAATACTCACTTTTTTACAACAATCTCTGGAACTGTGGAGGCTGTTGATACTGAGTCTTTTGCTGATGCTGATTCGAACGAGGCGGATACGCTTGTTGTAAAAGAACTTTAGTTTTCAAATCCTTATTTTTCTTTTCTTGCTTCTCTTTCTCCTCCTTATCCCTATTGTCATAATACTGTGCAGTAGCCAATATTTTGGCAGGAGAAGAGACAGCCCATGCACTTTCAGAACTCTTCAGTTTATTCGATAATTCGGGGAGTAAATTATATACAAACCTGTCCACAAATAATCGCTGGCCACCCTCTACACTCAAATCCTGACCGCTATGATCTATAAACGTTTCTTCGAAACGAGTGAAAAAATCCGAAACACTTTCATCCTTCTTTTGCTTACACGCGGCCAACTTATCCCAATTCACTCGTACCGCCGGCATCATTGTCTTCATTAACTCAATTATTCTACCTGGAAGAGCCGTAATCAAATCCTCGGGCTTTGCACCACCCACCTGATTCGCATTCTGCAGCTCTAATAGCAGCCCAATCACCACCTAATTTGGCCAAATGATCTTCCCTATGATTCCGTGCCCATATACCTTGCGGAACAACGTTCCCAAATAACATATCAATATCGGCCAAATTCATGATACAAGCATCAACTGTTTGGGACAATTCTTTGTAATATCCAGCAGGATTCTAACGGGGGTCGGGAAGAGTTTGCTTGAGCGCTAATACTTCAGACCTTTTCCAAGGTTCGTGAACCCATACACGCTGGAAATTAGCAGGGACAGCAGGTGGACCAACCACCGCCTCTCTCCATACGGTAGGGACTTCACGTATCAGATAATTCTTACTACCCTTTTTGTTAATGGAATCAACCTCGGAAAAGGACAGGGATAAGAACATTGTTCGAAACGCAATGAGTCTAGTTACCGCGTCCTCAACTCTGTGTCCTACAATAAAACATTTATCAAAATCACCTTGTAATTTCAGAAGGTCCGAAAGGGACTGTATCTAACTCCATATCTTCCCAACCTTTGATAAGAGTTTGACACATGATGTTCAAAACATATCTCTGCGTGGGCTCCCCCCATTGATGAAAACAACTCATGATATCATCTGTAGTATATTCTGGCCCATGCTCAGACCATTTGCGAGCAAGAGAACCCAGAGCTATTTTCTCGTCCGCAAAAGGAAGCTGACAACGAGACTGTCGTCTAGAAAAAGCCGGAGACATTTTTAGGGACCTAAAAAAAGGCGAAAAGAGATTTGTAACAGCATCTGCTATCCTCCTCTGTGAAACAGGGGAGTCCCTTGACAGAATATGGGGTATTACAGATGTAGAAGACAATGGAGACTGAGACGCAGTATGTCGAAGGATAGGAGCAGGAGAAGGCGGGGGCTGAAGTACAAGCGGTGAAGGCAAAGCAGAAGTAGACAAAGAGGCATTAAGGGGCTCAGCTGATCGCTGGACAATCGGTAATCAAGCAACCACTTGTTGAGCAACAGGAGGGGGTAACAGAGGTGCAGTCGCATTCTGAACATAGGGCAGAGGTGAACTCAATAAGCAAGTCATTAGCGGATCTTCTTCTAATTCCTTACTTTTATCTGAATAGGAAGTAGGCAACATTGGATAGCATCTATCTATCGCCATACGATGTTGTCTCTCTGATATCTCCTTCGCATCATCTACTTTGTTATCTTTAAACTGCTGAGCAGCCTGAAGGACTGACATGTCTTGTGCTTTCTTATCCCTTTTCGCTTGTTTAATTTCTTTCTGTTTGGCTTCTTTACGCCAGAGGCGAAAGGAGTCAAACATAGCAATCCGGGCTTTTCTCCTGAACAGGATTGTTTCCAAATTGTCCAATATAGCAGGATCGAAGCTACCATTCTGTGGCCAACTCAAAACTCCACTATTTTTCGTATATCGGACCCATGTCTCATTAAAGGTAATGGGACCAATACCATGTTTCGAATAGAGCTCATAAGTTGGAGTTCCAACTGGAGGAATCGGACATGACTCCTCCAACTGGGAATCCCTTGTACAACCCAAACAACAAAATCTTTTGAACTTACTCAGCCCAGGCATCGTCACTTCTCTAGACTGATTACAAACAACAAAGGGTATAAATCAGTGACACAGTACAATCGTACTTACCCCTTGGCTTCAGTTAATGCAATGACTGAACAAAGACTAAGAATAAAAATAAAACAAAGGTCTGTGGGAGCGACCCACCAAATACTTAACAAAAAAATCGTTCTGCGCCAGCGAAGGTCCGTCTATCGTCTCGCTCTACCAAAACTTCAGAAGGGTCCAAGGCAGGGCGACAGTCAGGGCAGCAGTCGTCAGCAGCCGTCGGAGAGGAGTAGCCGCGCCGTCAAAGACCTTCGGTCCACTTCCGACATGCAGGGGTTGATTACGTGGTGCGCTTCCTCCGGAGTTTTCCTGCGGCGCTCCGCCGACCCTCAGGCTCAACCGCTACCGCTGAAGTCTCCCCTGTTGGAGAACCGCAGCCTTAAGGCCCGGTGGCGCAGGGTACGCCTAAATCCCCGGGATTCACCTGCCTTGTCAAAACAGAGACACGGACTCTTCGTCTGGCGTAGAAGATGGTATTTATTAGCTGCAGCTAGTACAGTGGTCTTAGAAGTCGGCAATACAACGAGGTTCAAAAGAGACTGCCACTTAACTCTGTGGCGCACAGGTTTATATATCATACAACGCAATGCAAAAATGCAATCACACACGAACATGAGCTATAGGCAAATGTTGCAGACAATACTTTAAGTCCAAAACAACTCAAGTTCCCGAGTATGTTTGTCACTCAACCCCTTAAGCAAATCACAAGTGAATCCACACAATTCAATTTACTAGCAGAGAAAACACAATTTGCTAGCAGAGAAAACACAGCTGTGTGTCGTAGAAGGACAGTCGAGAAACAGGAGAATGCATGAGACGTGTGGCGAAGGATAGCAAATAAGATAACTTAAAGGAAACAATGGTGTGAAATGACATGTAGTCCGGACGGTGATTAATCAGCTCAGACAGGAATTAGTGTACTCGGCCAGACCCTGACACTCGTTAGTAAACATAGGCGAAGAAGGCACCTGACACGTAAAGCAGAAATGAAAAAACATCGCGTTTGCCGAGCTGCCTGAGTGAGGGTAACACAAAATGGCGGCGATCTCAAAATGGAGGCTGAGCACGAACGAATTCGTAATTTTCAGAACCTCAGTTCTCTAATGCCCTTCCCTATATCTTTCACATTTGTGTTCAGTTTCCTCATATGGCGTTGCCAGACAGGATGACCTTCCCCTGCATCATTTGGATTTTCACCATGCTACCCTCAAGCCCATGGAAGACACTGGGAACCTCCACATGAGCTGCTACAATGCTTTCTCTGTGCCTGCAGCGTCTGCTCCCTGTACGGACAACCTCTGCACTGGACTGCTGTGTGGCAGGGCTACCTTCCCCAGGCAAGGTTGGTGTGGCATCCGCCTCCATGTCACCCGCTGATGACTCCATTTGGACAAGTGGGGAAACTACATGCCTCCTGCTCTTTTGTGATGCAGGAGTTGTCAGAGGCAGTGATGCAGGCAGTTCAGGTGAGGACAGTAGCAGAGGGGAACCTGAATGTTCTGGGGACGCCTGCAGATGTGGAGACATTTCTGGGTCTTGGGATGGTGGCTGTGTAGTTGGTGCACCTGTGTCCTCTGTGACATTCTCTGCACTTGGCCCTGGCTCCTGGCTGTCATCCCTCTCTGGTGCCGTGCCTCCCGTCTCCCTGGTACGCCTGCGAGATGTCTCGCCTGTGGACATATAAGCGTACATTAGCTTGGTGCAACTGCCTCACAGCCACTACAATTAAATAATTTTCACTTGTACAATGTACATGTTGCCTGAGCTTCACTATGTCTGAAATGATTTGCCTAACTTGTTGCTTGCTGTGCTGTATTATTATTGGGGTTTTGTAGCGTGCTCGATTACTCACGAGTATCCTGGCGTGGTGAAATGCATAGGAGGCAGAGATAGCAGGAGAAATTACAGTAGTGTTTTAAAAAGGTGAGTTTTAAGTGCTTTTAAAAAAAAGCTAAAATAGTAAAGAGACAGAGGAAGAGTGTTCCAAGCAGTTGCTGCCTTAACAGAAATGGACTGGCGACCAAGGCGGGACAGATTGAAACGAGGAACAGCCAACAGATGTTGTGAGGTGGACCGTAAAGGGTGACCCGGCAGATACCAAGCAAAGCGAGTTTTCAGGTAGGCAGGACCTTGATAGTGGATGGCCCTATGTGCCAGGGTGAGAGATTTAAACAAAACCCTTTGTTTGACAGGGAGCCAATGAAGACTGCGCAGATGTTGACAGGCACTAGACTGCCTTGAGATATTAAAAAGGAGTCTGGCCACTGCGTTGTGAATAACCTGGAGACGATTAATAAGGTAAGCAGGAATACCAGAGAACAGGGCATTCGAATAGTCGAGACGAGAGAGTATAAGGGCCCTTGCCACTGTCTCTTTGGCCGTCCTTGGCAGCAGGCGAAAAAACCTACGGAGGGCTTTTAGGGTGCAAAAGCACCCACAGATAAGCTTTTTAATGTGCTCCTCAAATTTGAGGTCTTCCCCAAACTAGACGCCTAGGTTCTTAACTAATTTGCAAGCCGCACTCGGAAAAAGGGATATCAGGAGGCCATAAGGTTTCCCTAAATTTGGGAGGGAACTGCCCGTAGAGAAGTATTTCAGACTTGTTTTCATTACACTTTAATTGTGCCTGAGCGAGCCAGGAAAAAACTGAGGAAAAGCAAAACTGAACCACAGATGTATCCAAATCCCCGCACGGCCAGGTGAACAGCAGTGCGTGTCATCGGCATAGGCTATTATTTTTGCCCCAAGCTTCTCGGCCAAAAAGATCAAGGGAGTCAAATAGATGTTAAACAACAGTGGGCTTAATCTAGACCCCTGTGGTACCCCTGTAGAAAGCAATTTGGCTGAAGAAACATGGGAGGCATCCACACCTGCTGTGTTCGATTAGTCAGCCATGCAAATACCAACGGGTGCCAGCCGTGAAATCAGCAGCTGATGGGGCACCGTGTTGAAAGCGGCAGAGAGGTCTAACATAATCAGAGCCGCTCTGCCGCCTCCGTCCTGGCACTCCCTTATAGCCTCGGAGATTTCCACTAAAGCGGACTCCGTGCTGTAAGTGGCACGAAACCCAGACTGGGCAGGATGGAGTAAGTGAGAATCTTCCACAAAGGCATCCAACTGACAAAAGCTATTTTTTCAGTGACTTTGGCCAGTGTATGACATGGTCCTTTATTTACTGACTACATGTCCCATAATGCATTGCTCCTGTATAGTGCTACCTCCACTGGACAGTGGTTAACTTTGCCACATAGGGTAAAGGGAAGGCTAATGGGGTGGGGGATTGCTGTGCATGCGTCTTACCTTTTCTGGTGGCAGCTCTGGCTGAGCTGTCTGCATCATTCTCCCAGTCCCGAGATGCTCTCTGGTTCAATGGTGGACCCCACCAGCTCCTCCAGGTCAGTCAGGGGGGGTGCACGGTTCTTCCCTCCTCCAGTTTTGTTTGCCTGTTTGTGGAGCTCAGCAATTTTTTTCTTTGTCAGGCTCCTGAGGTCATACCACCTTTTTTTCAGGTTGCTCAATGTCCCTTGGAGTCACTCCCACAGCATTCACCTTTGCTTGAATGTCCAGCCAAATCTTCCTTTCGGCAGATTCAGCCACAGTGAGGGACAGCTTGCCAAACAATTTCTGGTGTTCCTTCACCACCTCCTCCACAAGGACCTGCAGCTCCATGTTGCTAAATTTTATTTTCCTCTTCTTCTCTGGCTGTTCCTTTTCACTGCTGCATGCCATTTTCACAGTTTAAAAGTGCAACACTTTTTCTGTGGCTCAGGGACTCAGCTCAGCTCCAACTGCCTCTCCAGAAGCTTCTAATTACTTGCAGCTGCCTGTGTAGCCACTTCCTGGAAGGGAGGGGGAGGGTGGTAGCACCTGATTGGCTGCCTGATTCAGTTTCACTTTTATTTGCTTTCTGATTCGGTATTTACCGAATCTGTATTTACCGAATCAGTATTTCCCATTCATTCCTATGGCCCAAAAGGCCCATAGGAATGAATGGGAAATACTGATTTGTTAAATACCGATTCGGTAAATACTGATTCGGTAATTACCGAATGGCAGATTCCGATTTTTACCGAATAGGTAAAAAATACCGATTTTTTACCTACATTGCATTTACCAATTCTTAAATACAGAATCGGTAAAATTCGGTATTTTAGAGTCGGTAAATTCCATTTACCTACATCTAGCCCTTAATCTCTCCCAAGTTGCGCTACATGAATCTGCTGCAGACGAAAAAACAGAAAGAGGCAAAACTTTATGAAAAAATAGTTCCCCCAAGGCAGATGTTAACAGTTTTTTGGCTATGGGAAACTGAAAAGAGAAGCTGACGAGGAACAAGCATTGGTAAATGCATAAAAAAATATGCTACAGCCAATAGGAATGATGGAAAAGTAAGTGGCAGGCACAGAAACCAATGAAAAGCCAGGGAAGAGAGGGGGCATGATGTGAGCACCTTTTAAGTTTGTATTAAAAACAATAGATTTCACAAGCACAGCTCAATCTTTATAAACACATCCTGTTTTCTTTTAAGGAAAACGGGCTGCATTTTAAAAAAAATATAAAGATTGCTTGATTAAAAAGCAATCGCACACATAGTGGTCTGCTGACCTCAACAAGTCGGCACCAGCTCCCTTTCCATTTCCTGAACACCTCACTTAACAAGCATGCGCATCCATGCTCCGACTTCCGCATCGCAAAGCTGGCGTCCCGTCGCTTTGAATCACCGGTTTTTCCGAACATGACTATTAGACTTCTCACTACCGGTAAACTTTCAATTCCACACTGCTTAATCAGGTGACGGTCACTGCACCTTCCGTTTTTAGTCAGTTACCGCATATTATTTCACTGGCACCGCAGGCTACGCGCGCCACTCACATTGTTACGCACCACCGCTTCACTCCATTCACCAGGGGAACTTTTCAGCGTTGTTCAAGTGTAATTAAGGCCACCTCTCTCTGTCTCACTGATTTCACATCACCCTGGCACACGATCGGTCGCCTTCGACACCCCGCACCCGCCACTTGTAACTCTACAGTGACTAGCATGTTTCGTTTCATCCTCTATCGTCACTTCGTACCCACCTGCCTCCACCTCATCTTGATGCACATTTTTGCTCCTTGAGGGCACACTAATATTTAACATCTTATACCTCGGGCCCTGCCACCTGTTAAATTTAGTATTTCTGCATTATCTCTTCAGATCATATGGACCCCCTGAGGAAGAGCTATGCAGCTCGAAATGCATCGGCGATTTTGTGACTTGTTTGCCTGAAAATACAGTCATGCTGTTTTGAATCTTTGTTTTGGAACATTTCAAAACCTACATATATTCAGCTACTCACTGTTGCTAAAAACTTAATTTTGAAGCATTTAAAAATAAGCACAAAACAAAGTGAATAAAACTTTGAACCATCGAATACCAGTGTCTAATTACTAGCAATAGTTCAGCACACAGGAGTGCTCTGGAGCCTCACCTTACACCTGTAAGGTCTCCTCCATTCTCGACTTCAACAAGTCACCATCCCTGCAGGAGCTGTGATTCCTTTTTTTAAAGAAAATATATTTTTTATTTCATCACAAAAAAAATACAGCTGAGGCTTAAATTCTCCATACTTATAATACAGTGGACAGATGTCTATTTATAGCATATTCACACCATTATCAGCTAAGACCATATACTGAAATAAAAACCCATGGCAGCATGAAGTCTATCTACAGGCAATAAGATATTTTTAAAATATTTAGGACATTTGCGATTGGCTTTTTATGATAAACAGAGCTAGAAACGATGAAGGGATAAAAGGCAAACGAAGGAGCAGCCTTACATAACAATTATAACTATACATTTCATACTGACTGGATAAATGGGGTAATCCAATTCTTAAACAGGCCCCAGATCTTATTCCCTTTTATCCTGTTTGAGAAGTTAACCTGGTATATGATGTCCACTATTCTAGTGGGCACCTTGCACCAGTCCAAACGACCCTCATTGATGGTAGGTTGTAAAGTCAACCCTATAGAAAGCTATACTAGTGGTAGCTGTGGAGAGCAGCCTTCAGGCTAAGACTTAGAGGCGAGTTAAGCAAGTTGTTTTACCATTTATAATCTCTTGAATGATCAAATGAAAGCACACCACACAAGGTATATATCAACTATATATGTATTTATTCTAAACACCAACCCTCTGGACTCTTTATGAGGTCAGAGGTAAAAGTACGATACAAGGAACTTAATTAGCATACAATACGTTTTCACAGTATACGTTATGCCCTAGGGGCCTCACAAACCATATACTAAAATAGTGGTATAAGAACCACGTCTGAGTTAGAAAGCAGAACTAGGGCCTGTGGAATCGCTGGGGCTGCCTTGAACCACCAAAGGTTAGGATGTAGGAGGCCCACGGAAGACGCGTGCAGTGTCTAAACACAGCTGCAAGTTACCATTGACTTTCTATGGAGAACGAATAAGTTACAATTTTAACGATTAAGGGCACTTCTAGGTGAACTACGATAGAACCCTTTTAGACTTAGGCACTTCGAGAGTCAAGACCCACGAGACCACTGGAGTAGTCGAGTTACCTCACCCACGGAAGCCGGGTGCATGGGTGTCTTTTGGTGTCGGGTTTCGTCATCGATTCCAATGGAGAGCTGTGAAGAAATGCTGCAGTCGACCAGAGGAGAAGTGTCTGGGTGGATCCAAGGGTGGATCCGCGATGTGAAGAACCTGAAAGCAGAAGGGACAGAGTCTGGGTCACTAGCCAGTGACCAGGATGGCAATGGGAAGATGCCATCCGATGTCAGGTGATTTCAGGTGAAAGAGGTGAAGCTTGTCTCTTCAGCCACGAGGTCCAGGAGGCATCGACAACAACCAGGAGCTGTATTCGAGCTGTCCTACAAAGTAGCTAGTTGACTGCGGTGTTGGAATCTGGATTGGACCCAACAAACCTTGGCAAGCGTAATCCACGCAAGATGTCAAGATTGACTTCGGTACAGACCAGCAAGGTCTGAAGCACTCCTCCTTTGGAGAGGAGTGGGAGCAAGCCTGAAGCAACCAGAAATGCTTAAGAAATCAAAGATTGGCTATTGAGGGGGCTCGCTAGCCAACGGAATAGGAATCGTGAAGGCTTGTCAAGCTGAAATGCACAAAGCGGGCCCACGGGACACTCGTTGAGTGTGGGCCTCTGAGCTTCAATGCAAAAGGTGCTCTGGGAACGGGCTTCAAACACCCCAATGCACAACTTTGGGATACCTCGGAAAGTAGGTGCAGTTTGCAAAATGCAGGATGTCCAGGAGTTCGGGTCTCTCGTCTCTCATGTCCGCTACGGGTCTCAGCTTTGCTGGGAGGTCGGGTCAGCATCAGAGATTTCTGGAAGTCCATGTCCTGTGTTGCAGATTCTTCGGGATCCGGCAGGAGCCTTGAAAATGCAGACAGGCAAAGATGCAGTAAGTGCCTGTTTGAACAGGGTGGTCACTTCTTGACCACAAGGGAGATTTCTTCCGTCTTTCAGTCGATATGGAATGTCGAAGGTCCAAGATATATGTTGCAGAGTTTCGTCCAGGGTAATCTAAAGTCCTAGGGACTGGGATCCTATTCTTATAGCAAGATTAGGGGTTGGGCTAACTCTAAGGTCCCTCCTATGGGTGGACCTGGGGAGGGGGTGGTTACACCCCTTCCCCTTTGTCCAGTTTCACGTCAGAGCTGGGGATGAGTGCCCCAGCAACCGGTTTGAACTGGGAAGTGCATGGAGCACCTTGTGTGCCCCAGGCATTGTCTGAAAAGCATTCACTGAATGCAACCCACCCTGCCTCAATACACTAAAGCCTGTCTGGGGAGGTGACAGCACCTCCCTGGACAGGAAACTTATTGTCCTGGCCTCCCCTGCCGGAGTTTCGTCCAGCAGCAGGAGGGCAGACTCGTGCCTGTGGCAGCAGCATCCATTTTGTGATGCTGGGGCTCTGTTTAACTTTAACCAGGTTTACCAGTAACTACATGTCTTCTCTCTCCAGAAGGGTGGAATGCTACCCCCGCTGCCAGAACTGACGGGGGGTAGTATTCCAAAGTGTTTGACACCTTACATGACATGTTTTGATAAAGCCAAACCAAAGTTAGCATTAACCGCGAGAATAATAGGCTGTGGGCCTGATTAGCAGGGCCACAGCCAATCAGCCATACTAAAGTCGAAAAACCAGTGAAGCACACCAAACAGTGGGGGTAACCATAGGAAGCAGACCCTACTCTCCTACACCCTGCCCTTTTTTCCTCTCCATTCATAAAGGGCTTTTTCTAAATTATAAATATGTAAAAAGCGACTTTTTCACTGTTGAAAGGTCGGAGCTGCGGATCCAACCAGGCAGAGGCTACACAGAGTCTTAGAACAGCCATTGCGATAAAGATCAGCTCTCTCCCTTCTTGCCTGTTGATTCACTCACTCTCAATAACATAAGATGTGGTGAAAGGGGAACCTCCTCTTTTAAAACAAGCTGCAGAAACCCAGAAATTTCTTGACCAAGTGGCTCAATGCACGGGCATTTGGAAAAAAGATATGTATTATATCCGTAGCCTGTGCCTTGCACCTAAAGCAATGGGTTCCTTCCATGCCTCCCCATTTCGCGATTTTAGCAGGCATGATATATAGGTCAAACAGGGTGTGAGAAGTTGGCCTGATATATGATGTCTCCAATTCTGGGGGCACCTTGTATCAGTCCAAACAATCCCTTATGGTGGTGGTTGTAAGTCAACCTTATAGACAAGCTATCCTAAGGGTAGCATGGACTAAACAGCCTTCAGGCTAAACTCAAGAGGGCATGTGAAGCCAGCTGTTTTACCAAATGCAATCCTGTAATATCAAATGAAAGGACACCACACAAGTTATATATTATAAAAATATATGTATTTATTCTCAGAATAATCCCCTGTACTCTTTATGAGTATAGAAGCACAAGCGTTTAAACAAAACATATGAAAGTTGCACAATTTGGATGAGGCCAGGGGCCACTCAAACCGTATACTAAATAAGTGGTATAAGTATCACTAATCAAACAGTGGTCAGGCCTAGGGCCTGGGGAATCGCTGGGACTAATCGGGATTAGCTGCGATGAAGTCAGGAAAAGCCCGCGGGATTCGGGTGCAGCGCTAAAAGCACACACATGCACCAATGCAAAGTCAATGGTGCGTAAAAGTTATCGAGTTACTGTTTTAAGAGTCTTCCGACTGGACTAGAAGTACAAAACTTTATACTTAGACACTAGCGGTGTATACCACTACAGGAGCACCGGCGTTCAAGAGTTACCTCACCCACAGGAAGCAGGTGCGCAGGTGCAAAGTCGTGTCGGCTTTCGTCGTTTAGATCTATGGAGCCTGTAGATGAAGATGCTGCAGGCGGCCAGAAGAGAAGTGTCCGGTGCGATCCAAGGGTGGATCAAAGATGAAGAGTACCTGAAAGCATAGGGGACAGAGTCTGGGTCACTCAGCAGTGACCAGGGTGGAACCAGGAAGGAACCAGGCAATGTCGGGTGCAATCAGGTGGTTGTTGAGAATCTTGTCTCCGCTGCCACGTGGACTCTGGGACACCGAGGATGTCCAGGAGTGGATCACGAGCTGTCCCATGAAGGTTCTCGCTGTTGGCGGTGTCGGCTTCCGGATTGGAGCAAACAAACCCTGGCAAGCGCAACCTACGCAGGATTCGAAGATCGCTTCCTACTCACACCAGCAAGGTCAGAGCGGGTGCTCCTTTTCAGGGGAGCGAGGGCCAGTCCAGTGCAACCAGACTGGCAGAGCAAATTCAAAGGTTCATCGGTACTGGGGCCGCTAGCCAACGGGCAAGCGACCGGACCAACGTGTCAAGCAGAAAGATGCAGAAGGGCCCCACATAGCACTCGGTGAGTGTGGAGGGGAGAGCTTTGTTGCAAAAGCTGGTCGGAGCTGGGGCTTCTCAAACCCCAATGCATATCATCGAGGGATCCTTGGGAGCTGCACGGTCAGCACTTCGTAGTTTTTCCAAGATGGCCAGCCCCACGCTTCAGGTCTCCTCCACAGGTCTCAGACTTGCTGGGACTGT
Source organism: Lissotriton vulgaris (assembly GCF_964263255.1). Lineage (NCBI taxonomy): Eukaryota > Metazoa > Chordata > Amphibia > Caudata > Salamandridae > Lissotriton > Lissotriton vulgaris. The sequence goes on from NC_141697.1 coordinate 664,572,074, forward strand.
GGATCGGGCTGTTGGAAGGCAGGAACGCTGGGTCTTGTAGATCTCTGTCACTCGAGTTCTGGCAGGAACTGCAACAAAGCAAATGGTGAGGTGCTGGATGGTGCCTGTTTGCTCAGGGTGGTCACTCCTTGACTACAAGGGAGATTCTTCAGTCTTCCACGTCGAGTGGGATGTCGAAGGGTCCAGAGTTTCATTTCATAAGTTTCAGTCAGGATAATCTGATGTGCATCAGCACAGCTCCTACCTTTATTCCAAATCAAAGGGCTGGATTACCTGCTAGGTCCCTCCTATGGGTGGGACCCAGGAAGGGGGTGGTTACATCCCTTTCCCTTTGTCCAGTTTCGCGCCAGAGCTGGGACTGGAGGGTCCCAGCACCGGTTTGAACTGGACTATGCATGGAAGCCTTGTGCTCCCCAGCAAGTGTCAGTTTCATTCAACCCTCCCTGCTACAATCCACCATCTCCTGTCTGGGGTGGTGTGACACCTCCCTGTGACAGTATATCTATTGTCCAGGCCTCCCCTGCCGGAGTTTCAGTCAGCAGCAGGAGGCAGACTCGTGTCTGTGGCAGCAGCATCCATTTTGTGATGCTGGGGCTTTGGTTAGATTTAACCGCGTTTAAGCAAAGTAACATGTCTTCTCCCTGTAGAAGGGTGTAATGCTACCCCCGTCACCAGGACTGGTGAGGGGGTAGTATTCCAAAGCGTATGACACCTTACACGACATGTTTTGATAAAGCCAAACCAAAGTTAGCAAGTAACCGCGAGGATTATAATGCACTTAAGAGTATATGGTATGGCAATATCCCGGAACAGCTAAGGGATTTGGTCCCGACAGCTGCAGACAGGCTCAGCTCATGCTAGAGCACCATCTCACATAAAACCAAGCACTCTGCCTCCAGGATTGTTAAGGCCTGCCATAGGAGTGACTTATAGGTACATGTGTCCAGATATAGGTATACTATATCTAAGCAAGGGGTGATTACACCGCCTTGCCCCAGCTGAGTGATCAGCCAGTTGTGTCAATTTGGATAGCCAGCCAGGGGTGGCAAAAGATATGCTGCAGCCCCTGGTAGGCCTTGGATGCACCTATGCCCTGGGTACCTATAGTACACTGTACAGGGGCTGAAAGGTGACCCAAGCCAATTTAGTTATGCACCTAGGGTACATGGAGTCCATTTTAAAGAGAGAGCAGATAGCCTGGGGCCCTGATTAGCAGGATCCCAGGCCAACTAAGTCGAAAAACAGCTAAACACAAGGCAAAAAATCTGGGGTACCCATAGTCAGATATCCACCTTCCTACACAGGGTCTTAAAATGTTGTGATTTCAGATTGGCTGCGCACAGCACAGAGTTCCCCAATTCGATTGACTCCAAGAAACGGGAGTCCAAAACCCCCAATTTATCCTGCCATCTTTGCCTGAGTTTATCTAAATTGTCTGGCAGCTCCTCCAGCAGACAGCTATAAAGTTGTGATATAGAGGAGCCCGAACTACGAGTCAGCAATTAAACTAATGCAATTTTTCCGAAGCCTACAGTGTAACCCGCTTTTTTAAGAAGGAATTCCCTTAACTGTAAGTATTTTAAAAAGTCTCGTGGGCCTATACTGAATCTTTTGCAAATTATATCGAAGGGAGCGGTGTGATCTCCTTCAAAAAATCAGCAATCCTATAAAAGCCGCTCCTGCCCCATCTTGCCAAACACTCCTCTTGTAGGGCAGTAAGGAGCGGAACAATCCCGATCAAGGGGGTATACCTGTCATATCTACCTTACACCAGCCCGGTTGTGAAAGGCAGCTATTAAAACCTTGAATCAGACTTCTTTAAAGTAGTTGGCTTCATAACATTTTAAAAGGCATCCATTAGCCCGAGTATCAATCAAGATTTCGAATATTGAGGGGACATAACTAGGATTGTGTCTCTCCCTAGCCTTGACTCCGAGGAGAGACCCATAATATTGCAGAACGGCAGCTAAATAATATAGTTTAAAATGTGGGAGTCCCCATCCCTCTCTCTCCCTTGGAAGAGATAGAAATGCATTAGCTCTCCTTGTTCTGCCGTACAACCAAATAAATCTCGCTACTTTCCTCTCTATTAATTGAAACCAAAAATGGTGTATTTCAAGAAGAATTGTGCGAAAGATATACAACAGCTTTGGGAGGATAATCATTTTAGTATTAAATCTTTTTATTCAGAGCAAAAGAATCAACCCATGCTTGTGAGGGCATCGGCCACACAGTTACAATGCAAAGCAACACCATAGCAGGCGCAAGTGTCATTCAAGAAGCATTAAACACAGCAAGCCGCCTACAACCCAGTTGGGCCGGCCGCGTCAAAAGGCAATGAAGTAGGTCGGATGCTATTGTCATCTGTGCAACAAAACCAAACTCCCAACACCCCCCCTTCGCCCACCCCCACACCCCCCACCCCTCCACCCCCCACCCCCCTTCTTGTCCGCTGAGTAACTCAAGCAAAACCCCAGTCAGCCCTGCCGCTAGAGCGGGGCAACCGCCGAGTAGTTCTATACCTGAACTTTACACATGCGAGCCTTGGCCTTGGGCTCCATGAGTGGAGTGTCCGTGAGATGCAGCAATCTTAGATATCGGGGGCAGCTCAGCTCCCTGAATTCCCCGGTGAGCACAGTCAAGAATGGCCGCCAGAGGTCTGCGAACTCCTCACCTCTCCCCGCCGCTGTCAGGGACAGTTTCTCCATCCCCAAGACTGTCCAAAGTCTATGTAGCCAGCCAAGTTGCATGGGGGGCTGTGTGTCTCTCCAATGGGCCACGATGTTCTGGACAGCGGCCCCCAGTGCGATGGCAATCAACCTCCCTCTCATGGATTTCAGGGGATACATCAGCGCATTTGGTAAGCCAAGGAGTATGTAGACAGGGAACCTAGGGAGCTGGGTGTCTAGGTGCTCGTCTACGAGATCTAGGATGGAGGACCAGTACTGTCGCAGCTGCTCACAACTCCATAGCAGGTGCTCAAGCGTTCCCCTCTCCCCAAATCCCCTCCAACAGCGATTGCTTGCTTGGGGATCCCAACGGTGGATTCGCACTGGAGTGTGGTACCAATATGTGGCTACTTTGGTCAGGGTCTCTGTGAGACCGGTGTGGTAGGCCGAATGCCTGGCCCTGTGGTATACCCCCTCCCATTCCTTGCATGAGAGCTGCCTTCCCAAGTCCTCCTCCCATCTAGCCTTCCCGGCGTTATAGGTGTATATGTTGAAGAGGAGCAAGTATTGGTATAAATCTGAGAGTAATTTCTTCTCGGACGTGCGCGTAAGGAGCCACTTCTCATATGGCGTGAGGAAACGCTGCACTCCCGGCCTAATGGAGGGGTGTAGGACCCAGTGCCGGACCTGCAAGTAGGGAAGTCGATCAGCCTCCGGTATCCCATACTCCTCCTTCACCTTCTGAAAGGAGAGGACGCCCTCAAGATTAAACATGTGGCCCGTCTCCCGACAGGGAGTGGTTCTCCATGTCTTAAAAAGCTGTGGGTCAAGACCCGTTGTAAAGTCGGGGTTCCCGAAAATAGGTGTCAGTGGGGAGGGAAACGAGGTGAGCTCTCTCCGGACGGCCACCTGGCCCCACACCTTCATCACCGTACTTCTAATGTGTGATGCATAGAGGTTAGGTGGCCTGTGACGCCGCGGTAAAAAGGGTACGCCTTGAAGGGGTCGGCCAGCCACCGCTTGGTCTTGAAAGAGCCAATGCTTGCTGGACTCAAGCTGGTACCACTCCACCAGCATCCGCAGCTGCGCTGCTTGAAAGTACAGGGTGAGGTCCAGCAGGCCCACGCCTCCATGGGCCGGAGGAAGAGTTGCAATCCGCTGCTTAAAGCGGGGACGATGCCCGTTCCAGACATAGCGCGCCAGATCCGCTTGCGTCTTCTGGAGACATCCCGTCGGCGGGCGCAGGGGAAGGGTCTGAAAAATGTAAAGGACCTGCGGTAAGAGGGTCATCTTAACCGCCGCTACACGCCCAAGCCAGGAAAGGGTGAGGCGATTCCATTTCCGCAGCGTCTCACTGATTTGTGGGCACAACCTGGCTTAGTTGGCTTCCGCCGTATCTCGCACCGTCGGCGCTAGTAAGACCCCCAGATATAGCACCGTGGAGCTGGACCACTGCAGGTCAAACTGGGGTCTGGCGTCCGCCAACACGTCGGAGGGTAGGGACACGTTCAGGGCTACAGATTTTTCCACATTAATTTTAAAACCCGAGGCCTGTGCAAAGGAGTGCAGTTTGACGAGGAGCGCCCGCAGGGACTGCATAGGATCCATTAGGGAGAGCAGGATGTCGCCTGCATATATGCTGATCTTATGTGTGTCTCCCCCAAAGGGGATGCCTTTGATGCACTGGTGGCATCTGACCCGCTGCGCTAATGGCTCCATATAGAGCGCGAATAAGAAAGGAGAGAGCGGGCAACCCTGCTTGGTCCCTCTGCCTATCGGGAAATGCGGCGAGGTATGCCCATTAACTCGAACCGTCGCGGTAGGCTGTCTGTAGCAGTTGAAAATCCGATTTTGGGTAATCTCCCCAAAGCCAAATCTTTGGAGCGTCTGTTCTAGATAGGGCCAGTGCACCCGGTCGAACGCCTTCTCTGCGTCTATGGAAAGAAGCATACAGCCTGGTCTCGTGCGTGATCCTGCCTCGATAAGGTGGAGGACGCGTCTGGTGTTATCACTCGTCTGCCGTTGAGGGATAAAGCCGGCCTGGTCGGGTTCAACCAGTTGCTGCATGTAGGGTGCGAATCGGCTTGCAATGATACCCGTGTACAGCTTAAGGTCTACGTTCAATAGAGAGATCGGCCTGTAGGAGCCGCAGCGAGTGGGGTCTCTGCCTACTTTGGGTATCACCGAGATTGCCGCCTCCAGCAGTTCGGGAGGGATAGCCCCGGCCTGATCGAAGGTGTTGAAGAGATCTCGCAGCAGGGGGGCCACTTGCTGACAGAATTTCTCATAAAAGGCTGCGGTGTAGCCATCCGGTCCTGGGGATTTCCCAAGCTTGAGGCGGGATTTCGCCGAAATGACTTCCTCCAGGCCTGTGGGCCTATCAAGGAACTGTGATTGCGCCGCGTTCAGTGATGGAAGGGTCGCCCCGTCCAGGTAGTCGCTGCCGCTCTGTAAGTCCAGCCTGTCTGCCTCATACAGATCAGCGTAGAAGGTCCCAAATGCTGCCGCAATGGCAGCATCATCGGTAAGTGCCTCCCCCCGGGCGGATTGGATGGCGTTGATGTGCCGCTGCTGCCATTGTTCCCGCAGTTTGCAGGCCAACAGTTTCCCGCATCGTCACCACCAGTATAATAGGCATGTTTCAGGCGTATTGCCGCGAACTCCGCCACATCCTGATCCAGTGCAGCCAACATCTTCCGCTCCGTGCAGAGCTGGCGCCAGGCCCTGGCTGCCCCCGTACGTTGGTGCAGTTGCTCCAGCTCTGTTACGCGCTGTGTGAGGTATGCCCTTTTCTGCGTGCATTCCCTATTGCTGGCCGTGGCTAGTGAGATAAACTCACCGCGGAGGACAGCTTTAAGCATTGCCCATTGGGTAGCTTTAGTAGTATTGTCGTTGGCGTTGTGTGTGAGGAATTGGCTGATGGATGCCTTGATTTTCTCCACTGACGAGGGGTTCTGCAGCAAGCCGTCTCGCAGGTGCCAGTGACGTTGTGGGTTAGGTGTGTCGGGTACCAGAAAGGATACCGATACCGGGGAGTGATCAGAGAGCGAGGCCGGGTGGATCTCAACATCTTGCGCGTGTGTCGCTAGCTGGGCGGAGCATAGGAAATAATCTAGTCGCGCATAAGACTTGCGGGCAGCTGAGTAGTGAGTGTAGGCTGTGGCGTGGGGGTGATAGTGTCTCCACAGATCGACCAATCCCAGGTCTGCAAGGTGTGCGTGGCCCTCCGCTGACAATGCCCCTACCTGGCCAAATCTCTGGTTGGAGCGATCTGCAATTTTATGAAACACCAGGTTTAAGTCCCCTCCCCTAGTAGTAGGTGATGATGTGTGTTAGCTGTGGCCGCCTCTAGCGCGGAGCGCAGGTATTTCTCTTGTCCCTCAGTGGGTGCGTACATGGAACCTATTAGTAGCGTCTGCCCCGCTACAAGGAAGCGGTGAACTAGCAGCCTACCCTTCACTTCCGCCTCTTTCTGTAGCACCCAGCCCCTAAAGGACCTTGCCACCAGAATGGCCACCCCGGCAACTTTTTTGGACGTAGACGAGAAAAGCTGCTCCGGGAAGGAGCAGGACCGAAGCCTATGGTGGTCTTTGGACAGCAGGTGCGTCTCCTGCAGGAGGCAGATGTCGGCCTGTGAGCGCTCTAGGAAGGAGAGGATCACCCTGCACTTGTTGGGGCTGTTGACATTTAGGGAAAGAACGGTCAGTGGACGTGTCATCCTACATGCGGGACGGGGGCTTGCTCATGTGTAGGGTGAGCCGAAGGCTTGCAAAGAGGAAATAAAAATTCAGTGGTGCATCTCAGTGACTGCGGACAAGAAGGCCCCCCTTTCCCCCCCTTCCCTCCCCTCCAAAAAACTGTCCCACCCTAACCCCAACTGGAGAGCTCAGCAGCTCCCATTCCGCCCTTCCCCCCCTCCGCCCAACCATACCCCCATATGAAACCCCAAGGAACAAACCATAGTCCCGGCCCTGGTAGGCAATACAGGTCCGTAGAAGAGTCTCTGTGGGAAACGTGGCAGTGGTGGCTCCCCTTCGGCTCCCCACCCCCCCTAGTAGTAAAGCGAAGTGTTGCGGTCGACCCCCATCAATCTGTTCATGGGGCAACAGTGGTATCCCGCACCACTTCTTGGACGGCTGCAGCTTGTTCCTGGGCGATCGTCTCCGGGTCTGGCTTCAGGCGCGCGCCACGCCTGTGACGTCTTCTGACCCTCTGCCAGCTGTCTTGGTTACGCTGCGTCAGCCTGTCCCGAGAGCCGTGGGTTGACCCATCCTCCGAGTCTGAGGGCTCTGGCATGTCAATGTTCAGGAGGGTGCAGGTGTCGCTGAGGGAGCGAAGCTGATGCAGTTTCCCCTGCCATTTGAATATGATCCAAAACGGATAGCCCCAGGAGTATAGCACCTCTTTCTCGCGTAGGAAGGTTGTTACTACCTTGAGTTCGCGCCTCTTGTGCAGCGTGATGGCTGACAGGTCCTGAAACAGCGCAACGCCAACCCCTCTGAATTGCAGAGGTTGCTTCCGCCGGGCCTCCTGGAGGATCCGCTCTTTCACAGGGAAATCAGGCAGGTATGCCAGTATGTCTGGTGGTCGGGCCAGTGCACGTCTCGGCAGTCCCACCCTGTGTGCATGGTCTATGTGTATGGGGAAGTCCTAGGACTCTCCCAGCACTTCCCGGAAAAGATCCTGCAAGTTTCCAGTGACACTATTCCCCTCGGCACCCTGTGGCACATTCCTGATCCGTATATTATTCCTTCGAGAGCGGTTCTCCAAGTCCTCAGCGTGAGCCTGCAGGCCCACCTGCTGCTCCTGGAGACGGAGAACTTCCTGCTGTAGGTGTACCAGCTCTTCGCTGCGGGCATGTCTGGCCTCCTCTGCTTACCGCTGACTGCCGAGGAAGATCATAATAGACGCCGAGACCTCGTATGTGCAGATGGATGCAGTATAAAGAACGGGGTTACTTACCAAACCGAAGAAAGGAATATCCTTACTCCCTGTCCGAAGAATGGCGGCATATCCCTAACTAAATAAAGGAATGCTTTCCTCCACTGTGCGACTAACAAAATACCGTAGCTGTTGAGACGACCTCTTATCGATCCACATTGTACCGCTGAGGGCATCACCAATCACTAAAAGATTTCATTTTGACTCCCTGGAGAACAGATAATTATCTCAGAACAGGTTGGAGTAATTGTACCTTGTCTTGGAACAAAAATTGGGGTCTCTTAATAAATACCCGGTCCTAAAACCTAGCAACTGAGCACTCAAGGAACACGAATTGGCCTATCTTTTATTGTCCCCTGATATCTTTGATCCACAAGAGAAAAAAAGGTCCTGAGGAAGGTGGTTTACCCACCGAAACGCGCGTCGACCGATCATGTGCAGGGGTCTCGAGTTCTTCTGAGACCTTAGAATTTGACAACTTGTGAACTTGTCAATCAATACGTAGTTTCTCCCTTTTTTCCCCTTTTGGTAGTGTGGTTGTGGTATGCATGTGTGTATGTTTGCGAACTGAGTTGAGTATTCAATATCAGGTGGGCTACTTAAAAATTAATTGTTTACCATAATCGTGTATAAAAAAATCTTTTTTCCCTATTACTGGTGTGTTAATAATAATGTGTGTTTTAAAAAGCAAAAAATTCGAGTTTGAAAAATGTATTTATGATGAATCATGTATTTTTTATATGAAAAACTGAAATGAAAAAAAACTTAATTAAATGAAAATAAAAACTATGATAAAGTAAACATTCTTATATAATTCTGTCACCTTTCTTAATTATTTGATGTATATTGCCTATTGATACATATGACCACTGAAGGAACAACTTCCTAGAACAAATTTCTCTCTTCCCCTCTGTTCCTTGGTCGCAAATTAATTTTTGAGGGGGTCCCATCTTTCATGCTGTGGCATGTCTGGCCTCCTCCACTGCGGCCACCCTCTCGCCCAAACCGTCCATGTCTCGACGGAGTTCCCTTTGTTCCCCAGCAATGTCCTGCTTAAGAGCCTGGAAATCGTCTCTGAGGGTATTGAACAGCGATTCCAGGAAGGTGCGTGTAATGGGCGCCTCGCGCTCTTCCTGGTGTTGCCCCTCTGAGTTGGCCGGCGTGGAGAGGGGTGTTTGAGCCTTCCCTCCCTTGGATGTGGGTTTGTTGAGCATGTCCGTAATGGTGCGGTTTGCTCTGTGGTTTGCGTTGGCCATGCTGCTCCCAGGTGCCAGGCTCGTGCCTCTCTCGAGCCCAGGGGGTCGCCTGCTCCCGTCTGCTAGTGAGTGGCTCACTTCCCCCTGCTGTGTCTCTGTGGCCCGCCGACCAGTCTTGTGGCCCCTGCCTCTCCGGCTTCTGCTCGCACCGCTTGCTTCGCCTGTCCCCGCCAGCCTCCACCGCCCTGGCCCGAATCAGGCAGGCGCCCCTCACACCTCCCGCCGGGGGCTCGATTCTCCTGACCCCTGAGAAATGCGGCCACTCCTCACCTCAGCTCAGGGCGTCCTTGGGGCTCTGTGGTGTGCCTCACCGGTGCGTCTCCCAGTAGTGCTGCGACTCTTCCAACCACGATGGGGCACAGTGGCCCCCTGCTAAAGGTGCAAGGGCGGTTTGCTGGCGTGCAGGCGGCGGGCACGCATCCCACGCCCCCGGGGGCGCCGACCTCTTCTCGTCTCGTTCGGCCCGCCGCCGCGGTGGGCCTGGGTTCCAGGCCACTCACAGTCACGAAAACCGGGGCACCCCGGGCTGCTGCAATATCGAGGCCTCCGCCTCACAGGCCTGTGTCCTGCTCGCTGGGGTGTCAGGGCCCGCCACCGGCTCCGCCAGCCCACACCCAGCCGCCTAGGCCCGAGGCCGGGGCCTCGGCAGCGGCTCCTCACTGCCGGGTCTCCTCACCGGGTCCCAAGGTCACGGGCCCGATACACAGGTGCGGTGTCCGCGACAGGGGCCCAGCCGCACACCAACGGACCTCTTGCTGCCTCGTTCCCGCTCCGGTTCCACCGCCTCCAAGTAGCACTGCTGCGCCTCCCTCAGGGGCACACGACCGCACCCCCAGCTGCGGCCTAGTTCCTTCCTCGCTGTGACGAGAGTCCCGAGCACCACGCAGAAGACCCCCACACCCTCGGGGTCAGTGCTCGTCTCAGCTGGGCCTCACTCACACTGGCCAATCTCCGCAGCCGTGCTTCCCAGCGGAGCTCCGCCGCGGTCCACCTAGGCCCGAAGCCGGAGCCTCGCTTGAGGCGACCCGACGGCCAGGAGACGGGCGGCCGCCGCTTCTCTCCACCTCTGCCGCCTCAGGAAAATTGTGCGGCGCAGGCCGCTGTTGGAGCCCTCCCGCCTCTCGCAGGGCTCGGTACCGCGAGTACAGCGGGTCCACTGCATGCCGCTCCGCCGCTTCCCACAGGACCGCTCCGCCTCTGGAGCCCTCCTCGCCAGCGGCCGTCTCCCGCCTCTGGCCGGCGCGCGGGCCGTCCCGTCCACTTCCGCCGGTCCGGGCCGGGAGGATGGTCTCGCCGCTAATGGTCACCTGTCCGCTCCTCAGTGGGGGAGAATCGCCGATGTCTGGGGGTCACCACCGCTATGTAAAGGCAATTTTGGGGCTTGGGCCGTGGAGCCGAGGGAAACCACGTCCGATCAGCCCACCATCTTGGCCACACCCCGGGATAATCATTTTAATGATATTGCATCTCCCCATTATTGACAGCTTCAGATTGTCCCAGCGCTGGAGGTCATTTAAAATGTTCCCCAAGATAGGACCCATATTTTACTCTACGATATCCTCGACCTTTACTGTGATACGAACCCCTAAATAGACAGCTTTCTCAACAATTCAAGCGTCCGAAGCTGTGACAAATCTATTTGTCAGGATCTGAGTTTTAGTTTTATTCAACAGATAGCCTGAGTGAATCCCAAAATCTTCGGCTATATTTTCGGCAGCTCGCATTCCTCCATTCAGATCAGAAGTAGCATGCGCAGTCTCGCTGGCGAGATCTTATGTCTCTGAGTAGCCAGGCTTAACCCCGCCCCTATTTTCCATTGACTGGCCTCCTAAATGGCAGCCAGCCATTGGAGAAGAGTTCTCTGTGACGAACTCTTTTCGCTATAAGCCCCGTCCTTTTCGGATAGAGGGGCGTGTTTTTTTCATTTCTTTCCTGAAAGAAAAACACGCCCCCCAGTCTGCAAAGGACGGGGCTCAGTGAGAATTGGTGAGTGAGTGGAGCCCGGCCGGTAGGCTCTGATTGGGCGGCGGTTGGACGTCACATGATGCCTCCTCTTGAGAGCAGAGGTCCCGCAGTTCAACGTATCTGCCTCAGACTGCGCCTCCGCACGTTGGATCTGGTGGGGGTGTGGCTGTAAGAATCTACCATGGCTCAGTGGGACTACCCATGGGATGTACTCTACTGGGGGGTGCTCTCGCAAAGGGTCAGTGGGTCTGGGATCTCACCTGCTCTCCCGCCCCTCCCAGCACCTCTATCCAATGTCACAGGTTCGCATCCGAGTGACTGAGCAGCAACAACACACTGCGGGCGGGAAAGCGCCCCCCGGAATGTGCATGAGTATATCCAGCACAGGCTAGCCAAAGGACAGCACTTCAGAATACAGATTGCAGGGCCGTAGAGAGCGCAGCCACGAAACCAGTCCTCCTCGTCTTCTCGTTTCTTCACAAGTTGCTTTAAGCTTTTATTTATTTTTAAACGCCCATCCCTTCTCCTATCGCCTGTATTTCTTGTTTTATGGGATGCTGAGATGGAATCATTTGGTGCCTTAGAATATCACACACCAGACTCTGGGGAAGTTGCTCTAAAATTCTGGTAGGGCTAGGGCAGGATGAGTCCTGTGTTTTTCTAGCAAACAACAGGCCTGTAACAGGTCAGTGACAAGGTGGGCAGTGCTTGTGTTTATGCAACTTGAACACAGGGCCGGCGGCAACCTCCAACTGTAGAACATAGAAGATGTGACCAACAAACCCTGATTGGACATAGCCGCCTTCTGTTTATTGCCCCTTCTCTCACACTTTTTATAGTTCTTGCTTTCCAAATGTACTTAGTTCAGCCTTGTTTTATCCTCTTGTCCTCTGTTCCTTTCTCTAGCTTTCTCTCTTTTAAATAAACTGTTTCGCATCTTTCGCTCTTCATTCGTCGTTTATTTTCTGCCTAGTTTCTCTCTATGACTTTGTTTTTCGTTTATCGAATTCTTGTTCATCTGTTTTCTTTCTCTGTCGTAGCTCATCGGTTTCCTTTTCTCCCTTCTTTGCACTCACTGTCTCCATCTCGCCCTTTTCTTTTTACTCTTTCTTCCACCATTTTTGTCCATCTGTTTCTCAGTTCTCATGGTTCTCTCATCGGTTCCCCTTCCTTTTCTATCCTCACTTCCCTCCTTATCTCTGCCCTCCCTTTCGCCACTGCTCCCCCTCCCAGTCTTGCATGTTCCCACGCTGCTCTCTCCCCACTCCTTCCTCAGTCCCAGGCCTCTGCATTGTGTGCTCAGGAAATGGCGTCTAGGCGATTGAGTGGGTTAGAGCGAGGTTCCCACAGCATGGTCGGGGGTGATGTTCCTCTGGGCAGGGGAAGGGTGGCTTGCGAGGGAGTGTTTCCAACTCAGGGACAGACCTCACTTACTTCCTCAGCCGTGAGACTTTGGTGGGCAGTGGGTTGCCGGGGGTGTCAGTGGTACCTGTAGTCGGGGTGCTCGTGGGTGGAGTGGACTTCTCAGGTCAGGGTGGGCACAGCATACCTCAGGGATCTACGGTGGCCCGTTAGCGCCCGAGTGGAATAAGGAATTTCGCCCACCTGCTTATTCTACTCAGCAGCCCCCTCCTACCGCACTGCTGAGGTAAGAGCGACCCGAGGGCCAGAACCAATATTACTCTCTAGCAATACTTCTAGCCGAGGCTAGTTTTTAAAAGTTTTGCTAATGCACAAGCCACATCTAAAATTCCATGTTCTTGCGAAGCGCCGTGCCGCCTTGCGATGAGATATATTTTAAAAAGAGTGGTTTTAAAATCTGACATCGTAATCTATAAAAATCCTAACAATCGAACAAAAGATGGACATTAAAATGTGTGGCCCGTAATCCGCAGGTGCAGTTATTATCAGAATCAGACGGTGTGTCAAACTCCTCTGGTTTTAAAAATCGAGGGGTAGATTTACAAGCCCCTTGCAACACTTTTGCGTTATTTTCATCATGGGAAAAATTACGCATGGGGGCGGAAGGGGCTTGTAAATCTGCCCCCAAAAAATCAACGCCACCTGAAATTTTAATAGCAGCAAACGCTTCTGAGGGCTTGGCAATGCATATATATAAGGATATATCCTTAGGTTTTCCCAGGATTCCAGCATGTAACACGCTGAGGGTTTTCTTGAAACCCAATAGAAATCTCTTTGCGCTTGGTTCTCTCTTGCAGGCCTCTCTCAACTCCCCCTTCCATAGGTGGAATGCATCCAACGTTCTAATGTTTTCCACCTTCAGTGAGGCCTCGATTTTCACTAATGTATTTCTAACTTGCGCAGCCTCTCTTTAGTTCACTTCTTGATATTTCCATAGCACAGAGGCTTGACCCCTTCTGAACCTCTGGGGTCCAAAGCTTATTGCAAAAGCATATGGAAGCTTGATAGCCTAAAAATATCCACGCCTGCAGGTTCCCTTCCTCTCCTATTGACGGACACATTGTCAGTGCGGTGGGAGGTGGGTGCCGGGCTATTGTCAGCGAACGCCCGCCATGACAGGGAGGGTAGAGCAGGGGGCTGGGAGTGGGGGAGGAAGGGAGAGAGTGGGGTGGGGTACAGGGCAAGGGGATTTGAGGGGTGCTCAAACATTACGGGGAGGAAAGGGGTTGCTTAGCGAACCTGGAAGTCCAGGAAATAAATGTCAACTCTTCATTTGCCAAAGATGTTAACCAAATTCGTTTTCCTTGTCTCCCTCTTTGAAGCAGCCATCAAACCCATGCAACACATATATTTCTCCTTGCCGCAACATTTCCCTTTAAGGTGTTGTCCAGTGTATATATAGATGAATGGGAGCAGATACACTAGGCTTGGATGGGGGATGAGCCAGGGCTTTGTGTGTGTGTGTGTGTGTGTGTGGGTGTGTGTGTGTGTGTGTGTGTGTGTGTGTGTGTGTGGGTGTGGGTGTGTGTGTGTGTGGCTCCGTGTGTGGGTGCAAATGCAATAGCTCTTGCATTTGCCAGAGATTAAGCTATTGCAATTGTATATGACAATGCCATTTATTTATCTGTTTTCAAAACCAACACATAAATAAAAAAAATTGTCATTTATAATGCCAATAGCTCTAACTTTTCCAAAGGCGAAACTGTTGCATTGTAAATGCTTGTTCTCAGTGGGTTTGAGCCCGCAGGCGGGTCTTTACACAGTTTGCAGGTGAGCTGGAGTGAGGCGTGGAATGATGGATTGTGCACCAGGCCGCCCAGGCCACCGCAGAGATTGCCTCAAACATGGGGGGCTAACACACCGTCTGCACGGAAACATCCATCACTCATTCGGATCCCAGTCCCCGAGGGCCACAAGCCGTGCAGGGTGTTTAGACATGTACAGCAGATATTTGGGACATCCCAACAAAGGATTAACAATTTTGACGCACGCCTCTTTCAGGAGGCCAAAACGAGAGACACAATGCTGGCTTTGCCGTATGAATAAACCCGGACTGGGGAAACTTGTGCGAGGCAAGCGATCGTGGATCGCTGCACACACTGTATCGACAAAAACTCTTGATGCCTGCGCCACATCCATTCAATCCGCTTTTGTAACCTGCTGCTGAGTGCTGTACTGCACAGACACCTAGGATAAATTCACCATGTGCGTCAACAGCGGGAACACAGCACCCAGACACAGCACTGGGCCTGGAAGACAAACTACACTACACCCTTGAAGAAGGGAGAGGGTGGCGAGGTGTTGCAAACTGGATGCCCAGGTGAGCTGAACTCCAGGACCCCGCCATAGCATCTCAACATAGATGTCACCCTCGCCACACCCCAACTACGAAGCATCAGAGCATTGGAAAATACACTAAGGGGAGAAAGGCTGTAGAAGGGATAAGAAGGGGGTAACATCAGAGGATGGAGGGGGTGAGGTGACAACAAGGAATGGTACAGAGGAGGCAGGTGCAGTGGAGAGGGGGAAGAGGGATACCTTCTGTAGGAGATGAAACTAAGAGGGTGTCACGATCGTGACGTAAACAAACTACATTTCCCGGCAGGCCCTGGGCCGGAACTACAATTCCTGTGATCCTTCGCGGTGGCCCGCGTTCTCACGAGAAAACATTTAAGGAGAACGGCGGCTGGGGATCGGTGTCGGGAATTCCATTCAGAGAACTTGTTTTCGGTAATTGAGGATTCAGATCACCTGGTGCGGTAAGGGTGCTTTGCACCACAGCGCTTCGCCGTGGGATCGCTGTTTTCAGGGTGTCTCAGAACTTTGGGATCCGCGGTAACGGCTGTTACCGTGGTACTGGTTTTGTGACTTGGATATATTAGCATTTGGCTCGGTTGGCATTTTCGGCCAACGGTGTATACACTGCTATGTACTAGCAGCGTTTAGGACGCTCATAAACTATTGAGGTTGTTCATTCTGTAACATTGGATACAGCCACCATACCCATCTAAGAGGCATTATTTGGGTGCTAGGAATTGCCAAGAGTTCCAGGGGTCTTCTTATGCTTGATTTCTTTTGAACTGGATTTAACATCTAGAAGTGGCAGCCTGTACTGTAATGGTTGGTTGGTTGATTGCTTTATTTCGATATGCATATATCATAAAAGCATTACACGACAAATATATAAAACAGCACATCGTTAAAAAAAAAGAGACTGTACATTAAAATCAACAAGTAAAAGTAGCAATTGATCAGAATAAATTAGTTTAAAAAAGAATTAAATTGATATAGACAGTCTTTTTAAGCGGATCAACCAGGCCCATTTTAAAAATTTGGATACAGAACAAACAATAGGGGGGGCTGTATCAGTTAATAAGATCCGTAGAGCCACCAAATACTGACGAGTGCCCATTTCTCTACAAAGTGGTTTGAGCCAGTGGGATCTAGGGTGCACGTAATCCGGGCATTCAAAAAGGAAGTGTGCCACAGTTTCGGGTCTGTCGGTACACAGGGCGCAGTGGCGTGATGCCTGCTTGGGCGTATTCCATCTGGAGAGGAGATCGGCTAGGGGTAGGGTCCCTAGTCTGAATTTGATGTAGAGAGCCCGATCCATGGGGATGGTAATAATGTCCAGAAAGGGCTCAAAGGCAACAACGTCTTTAATTTTCAGGAAGGCTGCGGTGGAGTTGCAGTGACGCTGGTTGCTGGTGAGCTTGGCAGAAACCCATTCCCAATAAAGTTTTTTTAGGGTCTCCTTCGGGGGAGCTGAGTGGGTAGACCAACAAGAGCCCAATCCCAGGTCCCCAAGCAGGTGTTTAATGTCCCTGAGCCATTTAATCTTCTGCCAGCCATCTGAGTGCATCACCTCTGCCAGCCCGTCTGCGTAAGATTTTAGTTCTGGAACCCTCCACAGGCGAGCCCAAAGCAGGAGAGGTCGAAGGCGGGCCTGGTGACAACAAGGAATGGTACAGAGGAGGCAGGTGCAGTGGAGAGGGGGAAGAGGGATACCTTCTGTAGGAGATGAGACTAAGAGGGTGTCACAATCGTGACGTAAACAAACTACATTTCCCGGCAGGCCCTGGGCCGGAACTACAATTCCTGTGATCCTTCGCGGTGGCCCGCGTTCTCACGAGAAAACATTTAAGGAGGACGGCGACTGGGGATCGGTGTCGGGAATTCCATTCAGAGAACTTGTTTTCGGTAATTGAGGATTAGGATCGCCTGGTGCGGTAAGGGTGCTTTGCACCACAGCGCTTCGCAGTGGGATCGCTGTTTTCAGGGTGTCTCAGAACTTTGGGATCCGCGGTAACGGCTGTTACCGTGGTACTGGTTTTGTGACTTGGATATATTAGGATTTGGCTCGGTTGGCATTTTCGGCCAACGGTGTATACACTGCTATGTACTAGCAGCGTTTAGGACGCTCATAAACTATTGAGGTTGTTCATTCTGTAACATTGGATACAGCCCCCATACCCATCTAAGAGGCATTATTTGGGTGCTAGGAATTGCCAAGAGTTCCAGGGGTCTTCTTATGCTTGATTTCTTTTGAACTGGATTTAACATCTAGAAGTGGCTGCCTGTACTGTAATATAAATAGGTGTTAACTGTTGTGTGTACCTCTTCTATTTAACAGGGGTTCTGGAGGTGTATGGTTTACACTCTTCCCCTGTGAAGCTTAGTAGAGGGATACTTAGGTAGGTTCCTACATGTGTGACACAGGATATATATATATATTACACTGTATGGTACTGACAATTATTATATCACAGTTACATGCTTTTTGTGTTACTGTAGTTATAACACATCAAACCCTACGCAGCCAGATACCTCTACACATCTACAAGGTTTAAATTTTCCTTTACAGCTATAACTCCTTTACGGTTGATTCATATGTCTTGTTGGTTCAAAGTAGTGCAAACATAGTCTTATACGTGTGCTCTGGTTATGTCTTTCAGATCTCCCTCCCTGCTGTCCCCTTCCCTTCCTTTCCTTCCCTGATCTGTTCATTTTTCCCCTCGCTTGATCTTATCAATGCTCTGTGCCATTACAGCAATTCAGGCGTTGATTCGATCTAGAGGTGGGCATACCAATCAACAAACCGATCCTGAGGGCTTTATCATAACAGAGGGGAAACGGTTTCACCTAAGGGGGGAGACAGGTGACTGGACAGCTATCTGCATGGAAGTGATGTTTAGAGCTTCTTTTGGGAGGCGAGGAGGGATGGCAGCTGCAGAATCTTGTGTGGTTGGGATTTTAACCCTTGCCACCTAGAAGTAGAAGACCAGTCGCTTCATCTTCTCTTCCGGCACTTCTTAGCTTCCATCCTGGTAGTGATGTCGCTGCACCGGAGCTCCTAGTCTTGAAAGGAAGGAAGCACTGTGGTTGCTGGTATTTACTGTCTTGTAGACTGTGACATAGCCATGCATGCAGTGTGTGCAAGCAGTACGTCAGTGGGGTTCTGTGAAAGCAAATGTGTTTGTGTTGCACTGACAAGACTGCTCCATAGTTAGGTCAGGTGTGCCTTGGGCATTACGGTGCGTGTACTGTTACTGCTAGCAAGATCTGATACAATCAGTGCATGGATGTACTTTTAAAGTTACATCACCAACAGTTCTCAGCAGAGCTTAGGTCCTGCTAATGGAAAGTGGAGTGACTGAAAGGTCTTCAGATAGTGAGTGAGTAACTGCACGCAGTGGCATAATCAAACTTGCCTGGGCCCCCCTGCAATGTATTTGGAGAGGGCCCTCCACGCTCCTGACCTAGTTAGGATCTCTCATCCCAGGGGCCCACTGCCCATGACAGAGGGTGCCCCATAGAGCTCTTGGCCCCTCACACTGCAGGGGCTGCGAGGGCTATTGTTACGCCACATTTTTAGCGCTCAGTGTGATAAACTACACATGTATGACAGCCAAAGATGGGTATTTCAGAGATTACTTTTTTTAAAAAAAGTTTATTTTGTTCATAATCCGTAGATCTCACTTTTCCCCATTTTAGGAATTAGACACGTCAAGTCAAAAAACTTTATTTCGGCTATACAAGCCCTAAAAGCACAATACATATTACATTTCAAAGAGTAAAATTGGTTGTTAATACAAAAACACTGAAGTCCAGGATAAGTATTCAAAACATCACAAATTGATAAAATAGTAGAATAATGGATTCATATTATGATATTGACTATCACTGCCAATCTTTCCAACCCCTCAAAGTTTAAAATACATTAAATCAACAATTCCAGGTCACATTCATGGGAATTATAATGACGTACCATAAAATATAACCTATGGAGCTATACCTACCAATAGCCCCAATATTGTCTTACCAAAATAATCAGTGAGTTGGCAGTGAAGAAAATTCAATCGTTTATTAACACAAATACTCTATAGAAGAGACTCTCCGCCGTCACCCAGCCGGTGTCGCAGAGAAGACTGCTGGTTCACAGTTAATACATAGCATATATGCCTTTATCTTACTGTGTGAGATCACTGTACATGGAAAGATACTGATTGGCCCAGAACCTTGAAGGAAAGACCATATGTGGCACACAAAGCTTAATTTGGAAGTCTGCTTCTACTATTATTGGGGAGGGTCAGGAGGGATGACTCCCTTTCGTCTCGGTGCCTGGGAGCACAGGCACAGCGCCTTCAGCAATGCGCTTATCAACTCTAAAGCCAGATGCGACCTTGGGTCTCAAGATGGAAAAGAATGGTGTGTATTCAGCTGCTTCTTATAACTCAATCTGCAGGGCCTTCTGAATGCCGGGGGGCACGTGACTGTTGCTGAATCTAGAGTGTGTACGAACAAAATGGTGTTTTTCAGGTTTTCAGTTTGTGTTTAAGCAATACAGAGAGACAACGGATAAAGGCTATGAAGATGAGAATAGACAAAAAGCTATAACGAATACAGAAGGTTACACATAAAAATAGATACATCATGCTAACAAAGATTACGATAATTACGGAAAATCGATTCTATCCCTCAGAACCACCCTTTTAGCATGATGTAGCTAACTAAAAGATCAGTCCTCAAAAATACCCTCATCAATTTGCATCATATCCTGTATTTCTTGCTGGACCATTTGGGTTTTAATTACAGCAGGGGAAGATTTTGCCACAGAAGAAGTAATTTTTGCAGCACAATAGGAGCAACAGGCAGGTCCACAATGCATACAAAGACAGCAGGTAAAGATAACTCCTACTATACCAGCTAACATCATCAGAATCTTCCAACCCCTTGTGGGCAACAGACCTCAAAACCACCCAGATAGGGACCAATTGCCTGTATCTGCATGTACTTCAGAAGCCAGACGGTGTAACCTGTGATTAGCTAAATGAACAGATGGGACGGAGTCGGGGATTTATACACAGCAGGAGCTACTGATCATGTGGCAAGCTCCTCCTCGATCTGCAAAAATAATATCTAACACCATTCAATTTTGGAGCGAGTCGAGTCTCGTAGCCTGAAGCGCTACCATCAAATTAGTTAATATACCTGGTGTGGTATTTATTACTCTTTCAACTACCCTAGACAGGCGCCTTACCTCCTTGCTAGTAATAATTGGGCCCCAGATAGGAAACACTCCTTTTACTATATCAATAAAATGCTGTTCAGGAGTATCAGTTTGATCTATTTCAGAGGTAGCAATCTCTCTTCTATCCCGTATCACAGGCAGGCCTTGCCCATCCAATCGATGATCCTTATGATAATTGGAGGGTGCTATATAAACTGGTGGATACAGGAAGGACAAATAACAGCGGCCTGCCCACCCTCGGGGAAGACAAGTGTAGGCATTTTCACTGCATACAAAATAAACATTTGGAGGTGTCAACAGAGGTGGGCTACTAAAAGTGCGCAGCCGATAGGTATAATTGCAATGACTGTCTCCTACTGAAATATGCCCAGCTCCTTGTACACAAAAGGCAGAGGTACTGTTTAATATAGGAACTGGGATGGCCTTGTCATCAGTAACATTTCGATCTTGAAACTGCTGAAAATACTGAGTAAAATTAACCTCTGCAAAATCTAATATCTCATTTTGCAACCAAGTAATGTTTTCATATTCAGTGTACAGGTTCATACAAGCATTTGGATCAAGTGACCCTTCTCCATTGTTTCCCTGTGGGTCAAAACCTTGATGTACCTCAATATAGGCCAAAATCATCTCATAGTCTTTTTCAGAATATCGAGATGTGTCTACAGTGTAATGCATATACATTAACGACAATTTAAACCAAGCTTCACAGCTTCCTAGATACGATAAAGGCAACAAAATGAAAAGATCATGTCTATGCATTACAGATGGTAGAAGGCCACAAACCCAACAATTTGTAGTATTGGTAGCACTATGAATTTGATGCAACATTTCAACGAATACATTCTTAGTGTAGGTCTGGTGATGCCTTTCTTTATGCGGGGCCAAAGTGAAAAAGAAATGTTCAGGTGGTGGGGTAGTAGTTCCTAATACAGCGTGCATAGGATGATGAACTTCTAGATATATAAATACACTCATTACTATGATCAGGAAAACAGCAATGGTAATTACAAAAGCTACCTTTACACGTGTAGTCCAAGAAGAAAACATTGGCACATAAGTAGACATATATCGAGGAGCAAGGGGGTGTTCCTTCTCGGGTATAAAATGAGCAAAGGGATACATCCTAACTAAAAGTCCAAACTATACTAAGGGAACACAGTCTAACCTGCCAGAAGTTGCTTCTTTCCTGTGTCCATCTAGAGCCTCACAGGCAGGCTCCTATTGTTCATAAAAAGAGAAACAAATCCTTGCGTTGAGAATTTTCCACAAACAACTTAGAAAGGAAATTTACAACCTGGGCCCTTTTCTTGCATGTAGTTCAGTCCTTCTTTCTGAACAGAGCAATGTAATGTTCCAAGCTCTCAACGTGTTCAGTCCAGTGTCTCGCTCAGCTCCCCAGACTTAATTCTAGCAAACCCTTTTACTCGAGTCTTTTCCTATCTCCTACCATCTTCATCTTGGGTACCACGTTGTTTTCTGGGCCTCAGGTTGTATCGGGCATGACCAGGTACTTCCTGATCAGTGAACAAAACAGATGATGATGCATTTGTAGCAACTGACTTATCATGAACCTCTCCCGTACCAATGGGGGCAACAGAATCTGGGACAATTTCCAGTGCAGATGATAAAGGCCCTTCCGTGCCCAATGCTCCTTCTCCTTGCCCTTCTTCAATTTCCTGGGCATCAGAAAAAGGAACAAAATGAGGAGCTTGCTCACTTTCCTGGGTCAAAACTCCTTCCTGGTTTAGCTGATCAAAAGGAAGCGGGAGAGGTATGCGTTTCAGGTGGGAAACATGGATGGACTTCCATTATATTTTTCCACCAACCCTGCTGACTGGGGATGTCGAGCATCATGAAATTTTTGTTTTATGTGTAATCCATTGCAAATATGTTTGATAAGATCAGCATTAAAGTGCCCCCGTTATCTGTCCAGATCACCCTAGGTAACCCATATCGGGGGAAAAACTATTTTATCAAGGCTTTGTCTGTTGCTAGAGCAGTATTTTCTTTGGTGGGGTAGGCTTCCACCCACTTACTAAAAGCGCAAACCACCACCAACACATATTTCAAATTATTCACCCGTTCTAATTGGATATAGTCCATCTGGAGCACTTCAAATGGTAAAGACGAGGGTGCAAAATTCCCACTGAGAACAGGTACCCGCCCCCCTGGATTGTGTCGTAAGCAGACCATACAATGCTGGACTAAATGGGCTGCAGTTTGGAAATTTTAGGATTATACCAAACTGGGTCTAACAAAGCACAGATACCTTTCGCTCCCACGTGTGCTGTCCCATGAGCCATGGTCACTACAGCGTTAACTAGTGCATTGGGAAGCATCCATCTCTGCTTTTCACTCAGATCTATCCAACAACCATTATCGTCTAATCTTCTCACGTTGTTGTCCCAACGGGCCAATTCAGCAGGAGTAGCTTCTTTCTGTATTTCCCGGACACTTTCCATAGTGTTATCAAACATATCTGTTTCCTCAACCCATCTGGCCAAGCTCACATACATGGGAGACATTTTAGATCTAGCCATTTTCTTCGCTATCTGATCAGCAAAAGCATTCCCTTCTCCCACAGCGTCCACTATTGGCTTATGTGCACTACATTTCACCACTGCCACCTTTTCGGGAAAAGTCAAATCAGTTAGCAATCATAAAATCAAAGGACCATGCTGTATTCTTTGGCCATGCGAAGTGAGGAAACCCCTCTCTGCCCACAATTTGCCAAAACTATGAACCACACCGAAGGCGTATTGGCTATCAGTATAGATATTTACTCTCAATCCTTCACCTAACTCACTGGCTCGTAACAACGCTACTAATTAAGCTGCTTTGCTGACTGATATGGAACTCGAGAAGTCTCAACTACAGTACAGAGGGTAGTTATAGCGTACGCAGCTGTCGTTGTGCCATCTGGTAACTTGAAACAAGAGCCATCCATATACAACTCCCCTTGGGGGTCAGATAGGGAAGTGTCTGTGAGGTCCACCCGTCCCTTTGTCTCCTCCTCGGTTCGAAATATACAATCATGTATGTCATTGTTTGGGTCATCCGAAGGGAGGGGTAGTAACGTGGCTGTGTTCCGAGTGGCACTCCTCTTAATAGTGATGTGAGTGTAGTGTATTTCCTATATTCCCAATAGGCTCTGCCCATTGGAATAACATATACTATAGTTTAGACGTAGGACTGAAGTCGAGTAGGTCTCTATCATATATATTAAACTTAATTGTGAGTGCCAGCTAGCTCAGAGGTCACTAGAAAGTTTCTCGAAAAAACATGAAGGGATTAGTTTCTGACAACCGCATAACCATGACAACTTTGTTACCCAAAAATAAGAAATCAATCTCTAGATTCACAGAAACGATAGATAACTATTTTACTCAGTCAATCGTGCATGCTTCGTTTCACTAGAGGTGCTGAGAAAATAGATAGACAGGCGTTTTCAATAAAAAGTATTTATTGAACAGTCTTCTTTCTCAAGCATAAGAAATGTACTGCCACAATTGTAATACTTGTAATAAAGTACAAGGCATATAATACGAACAGTATTATAAAGTAGTACTGTAAAAGCATGATATGGTTTCTAAGCCATAAATTGCCTAAAACGTATAAACTACATACAGTAATAAATAATGACTAAAAGTACTCAACTGGTGCTTCTAAAATACGCCTACCCCGGTGTTCCTAACCTAAGTCTAGTACAAGAAAAGAAGTAAGTGAGGAGTAGTTTAAGTTTAGTAGTTTTCTGCCAGGAATCTATTCGAAGAATTCTCTAAGAGGTCTAATGAGCTCCGTACCTTGGTTTTAGAATGAAGGAGGTCTTGTATCTCTCTCAGGACTCGATTTCCCAGATACGCGCAAGGGTAAGCTGGAAACACTGGAGCTGGATTTCTCAGCAGGAGAAAAGACAGAATCTCTCAGTGCATCAGCTGGAGGGTCGGCTTCCTTCGGCACTTGCTGCTGCAGGGCGTCGGGCAAGTAGATAGTCAATCTGCTCCAAACCACTGTGTGTTTGTCTGGGCAAACCTAGGCATATTTATACTTCGAAGGCACAGAGTTTGACGCATGATTGGTCTTAATAACGTCACTCAAAGGCTTGATTCTTTGAAAACTCCAGGATTTCTTGGAGAACTCAATATTCAAGCAGGGGGAAGTCCCTAAGCATGGGCGGAAAATCCGTTCCGCTCACGGATTTTCGGTAAATTCGCTATCCGCGAATGCTCGCGAATTTACCGAAAATCCGCAAATTCGCACGCAGCGGATTTTTTTTTCTTGGTGATACAATTTTGCGGCGTTCACTTACCGTCATTCAGTGTTTGCCGAGTTGTTTTTCTCAATATTTTGCGAGTGCTGCGTCATTTTGGATCTTGCTGCGGGATCCCGCGGGAGTTTGGCGACCGCAAATACGTAATCGCGGCTTGCCACCTTGCACAGCACGCATCGCAAGAGTTCGCAATTGCGAGCACGTAGATGCGGCGAGCAGCAACAATCTCGCACTTATGGAATTACAAAATTTGAAATTCTGCACAAGAAATCCACCAGCAAGCAGCATAAACCTTCTGAAAATTATGATTTTTATCAGAATAACTCCTCAGGTTGACATTTGCCTGCACTTTTTTTTGCAAGGAGTCCATTTCTTGGGGGGGGGGGAGGAAAGAAGTGCCCCACAGTCTCCAACTTCCTGTTCCTGTCTAGCAGGCTCCTCCCAGTGCTTTCTTCATGTGCTGGTCACTTTTATTCGGATTCTTGACCTGGAAGGAATACTTTTTGTGGATGCTTCTGGATATTTGGATTTGAGGCCTTTTTGACTTTCTTTGGATCACTTTTGGATTAGAAATTTCACAAGTAAGTTTGTTTTGGGCATTACAGTTGCTGCAACTACAATTTTGGAATTTTCGATTTTTGGGCTGTTGTTGGGGTCTTTTGCCCAGGGGTACTCAGTGGTGGATGGACTGAGTTTTTCTGTGGGGTCTCTTTAATAAAAACATCATGGAGGGCCTGGATGGCATGGGATTGTGCTGATTTTTCTGTGTTTTTCGATTTTTTGGGCTGTTGTTGTGGCCTTTTGACCAGGGGTAGTGAGTGGTGCATGGGCCTAGTCTTTCTGTGGGGTGTCTTGAATTTAAACATCATGGAGGGCATGGATGGCATGGGATTGTGCTGATTTTTCTGTGTTTTTCGATTTTTTGGGGTGTTCATGGGGACAGGCCATGTGGGTGGGGGCCATTTTGAGTGCTGGTACAGGCAGGCCTTGGCCATGTGCTGGGAGGCAGGGGGCCATTTTGAATGCAGGCAGTGTTCTTAGGTCTGCAGCCATTTTGCCTAGCTTTTAACCATTATGCCCAGGTGTAGTGAGTGGTGCATGGGCCTAGTCTTTCTGTGGGGTGTCTTGAATTTAAACATCATGGATGGCATGGGATTGTGCTGATTTTTCTGTGATTTTCGTTTTTTTGGGCTGTTGTTGTGGCCTTTTGACCAGGGGTAGTGAGTGGTGCATGGGCCTAGTCTTTCTGTGGGGTGTCTTGAATTTAAACATCATGAAGGGCCTGG
Organism: Lissotriton vulgaris; assembly: GCF_964263255.1. NCBI lineage: Eukaryota > Metazoa > Chordata > Amphibia > Caudata > Salamandridae > Lissotriton > Lissotriton vulgaris. Next base: position 664,597,417 of record NC_141697.1, read on the forward strand.
ATGGCATGAGATTGGGCTGATTTTTCTGTGTTTTTCGATTTTTTGGGGTGTTCATGGGGACAGGCCATGTGGGTGGGGGCCATTTTGAGTGCTGGTACAGGCAGGCCCTGGCCATGTGCTGGGAGGCAGGGGCCATTTTGAATGCAGGCAGTGTTCTTAGGTCAGCAACCATTTTGCTTAGCTTTCAACCATTATGCCCAGGGGTAGTGAGTGGTGCATGGGCCTAGTCTTTCTGTGGGGTGTCTTGAATTTAAACATCATGGATGGCATGGGATTGTGCTGATTTTTCTGTGATTTTCATTTTTTAGGGTTGTTGTTGTGGCCTTTTGACCAGGGGTAATGAGTGGTGCATGGGCCTAGTCTTTCTGTGGGGTGTCTTGAATTTAAACATCATGGAGGGCATGGATGGCATGAGATTGTGCTGATTTTTCTGCGATTTTCGTTTTTTTGGGCTGTTGTTGTGGCCTTTTGACCAGGGGTAGTGAGTGGTGCATGGGCCTAGTCTTTCTGTGGGGTGTCTTGAATTTAAACATCATGGAGGGCATGGATGGCATGGGATTGTGCTGATTATTCTGTGTTTTTCGATTTTTTGGGGTGTTCATGGGGACAGGCCATGTGGGTGGTGGCCATTTTGAGTGCTGGTACAGGCAGGCCCTGGCCATGTGCTGGGAGGCAGGGGGCCATTTTGAATGCAGGCAGTGTTCTTAGGTCTGCAACCATTTTGCCTAGCTTTCAACCATTATGCCCAGGGGTAGTGAGTGGTGCATGGGCCTAGTCTTTCTGTGGGGTGTCTTGAATTTAAACCTCATGGATGGCATGGGATTGTGCTGATTTGTCTGTGATTTTCGTTTTTTTGGGCTGTTGTTTTGGCCTTTTGACCAGGGGTAGTGAGTGGTGCATGGGCCTAGTCTTTCTGTGGGTGTCTTGAATTTAAACATCATGGAGGGCATGGATGGCATGGGATTGTGCCGATTTTTCTGTGTTTTTCGATTTTTTGGGGTGTTCATGGGGACAGGCCATGTGGGTGGGGGCCATTTTGAGTGCTGGTACAGGCAGGCCCTGGCCATGTGCTGGGAGGCAGGGGGCCATTTTGAATGCAGGCAGTGTTCTTAGGTCTGCAACCATTTTGCCTAGCTTTCAACCATTATGCCCAGGGGTAGTGAGTGGTGCATGGGCCTAGTCTTTCTGTGGGGTGTCTTGAATTTAAACATCATGGATGGCATGGGATTGTGCTGATTTTTCTGTGATTTTCATTTTTTTGGGCTGTTGTTGTGGCCTTTTGACCAGGGGTAGTGAGTAGTGCATGGGCCTAGTCTTTCTGTGGGATGTCTTGAATTTAAACATCATGGAGGGCATGGATGGCATGGGATTGTGCTGATTTTTCCGTGTTTTTTGATTTTTTGGGGTGTTCATGGGGACAGGCCATGTGGGTGGGGGCCATTTTGAGTGCTAGAACAGACAGGCCCAGGCCATGTGCTCCGAGGCAGGGGGCCATTTTGAATGCAGGCAGTGTTCTTAGGTCTGCAACCATTTTGCCTAGCTTTCAACCATTATGCCCAGGGGTAGTGAGTGGTGCATGGGCCTAGTCTTTCTGTGGGGTGTCTTGAATTTAAACATCATGGAGGGTTTGGATGGCATGGGATTGTGCTTATTTTTATGTGGTTTTCTAATTTTTGGGGTGTATACCTGAACTGATGTTCCTCTGTCTTCCATTTCTTTTAGGTGCACAAGACTCAAGAGAACCACCAGTGCCAGGAAGAAGTCCTGCAGCGGTGCGCGTGTGCAGCATAACGTCACGTGACGTCACGTCAGGCCACAGACAACTCTGTAACTCGTGCAACTGCGGCCTGCTGTTCTGACCTCTGAAGAAGATGGCCCCAAAAAAAGTTCCCCGTAGCTCCTCTAGCAAGAAAGTTGCCAGTAAGGAGCAGAAGAAGCAAGTTACCAAGGAGACTGGTGTGCCGCCCGCCACTTTTTTTGGGAGTAAAAAAAAAAGTACGCCGGCAGCAACAGCGGGATCTGCTGGGGACCAAGCTGGGATCAGCACCCCCGCACCATTGGGCTCAGTGCCACCACCACCACGACCACGCCAACTTAAGTCCAAGCCCTTGAGTGCTGCAGAGGCACTTAGTCTAGTTGTTCAATCACCATCGACCAGTGATGTTGGCTCATCGCAAGAAAGTAGCAGCAATGTCCCTCAATCAACACAGGTTGTTGTAACTCATCTGACGAGTGTTGAACAACCACAGCCGCAACAACAACCACATGTGCAAGTACAAGCCCAAGTACTTGTGGAAGGAGAGGCAGCGCAAGGAGATGCGCAAGCAGAGGTGCATGGAGGGTCACAAGTGCCCACAATTGTTGTTCCTCCAGAAGTAGGGGCACATCAGGATATCGACAATCAAGGCGAGGTATCATTTGAGGAAGCCACTCCTCCTGATGATCATTCATTGTCTTCCTCATCCCTAGCAAGGAAAAGATCAAGGGTGGTGTCTATATCTTCTTCAAGCCCACCTCCTTCTGATGATATGGATCAAACTTGGGAACCACCACTGCGGTCTGAGAGTGTGGCACACCATGATCTGACAAAGGTAGTTAAGCGTAAAAGGCAGGTCGTCGAAAGTCTCATAGTTATGGAGTGTGATGAGGCTCTATAAGAAGTGGTGGATATTTCTGCTGATGAAGACTCTCACGACGACGACCCAGTCATCATAAAGGTCACTGCAGCCCCAGCGGGCATGCAGCAAACAGACATTTTGACCCTAGCCCGAGAAGCTGCTGAGCGTGATGATGATGTTGTCGACGAGGAGGCAATGGAAACACCACAATCATTGGAGTTAACTAGTACACCAACACCTACCGCTTCCATATTTCTTCCTCGCCAGAAGGGACCTCCATCCACCTCGACCTCAATTAGTGGTGGTGAAAGTGCACAACGTAGTAAAGTTCGGCAATCCACATCCTCCACTTCATCTGGCATTAGCAGGATGACCACCACCACCAGTATCGCCGCCTCCTCCGGCCCCCACAGACATTTCAAGTCCGCAGGTTGGGACTTCTTTAGTGTTTGCCCAAAAAAGGAAAACTTCGCCATTTGTAGCATTTGTAAGCATGCAGTTAGTCGTGGTAAGTTTGGTATCAACTATGGTACCGGAGGCCAGAGAGGTCATCTTAGGAGACAGCACGCTGTCCAATGGTTTGCGCACCTAAAGGAGATCAAGGAAGCTCGAATTGCAAGTCAAGAAAACGTTGATGTTTCATCTGATGATGACGAGGAGGAAGAAGTGTCAAACACTTCACTTACACCCAGTACCCCTGTCAGCAGCACACCCCCTGTGAGCCACACTAAGAGTTTGGGAGAGAGTGAGACACCAATGCAAAAAAGTTCATCAGGGAGCGTAACTGGGTCGAAGAAGTCATCATCATCATCATCCCGTAAAAGCATGGTCCAGGGCAACATTAAAACCATGTTGTTTTCAGCAGCGCCATATGATCGCAACCACCCACTGACGCGTCTGTATAACACTAAGCTGGCTAAAATGCTAGCTCTGGACCTTCTCCCTTTTTATTTTGTAGAAGGGGTTGGTTTTCTAGAATTAGTGGCAGCTCTCAGCCCTAAATGGAAGGTTCCTAGCTGGTTCTATTTTGCCAGAGTTGAGGTTCCAGCACTACATGAAGATGTGCTGGAGGTGATTGGGGCAGCTTTGCAGAAGAGTGCTGTTCACACTATACATCTGACAACAGACATGTAGACCAGTGGCGCAGGCGCTGATTTCATGTGCATCACTGCACACTGGGTCTCTTTTTCAGGGGTTAAAGCAAAGCTAGACGCAGGTGTTGACCCGGACCAAGTTTTTAAAGCTGCTCGGAAACATGAAACACTAGCCATGTTTGGCTTGGAGAAACGTCACACAGCAGAAAACATTTTGAATGAGTTTAACACAAAGGTCTTTCACTGGCTGTCCCCCAAAAAACGCCAGATTGGTTATATTTCCACGGATAATGGCGCCAATGTAGTTAAGGCCATGGAGCTGGGTCACTATTTCAGAGTGCCGTGTTTGGCGCACTGTATAAACCGGGTTGTTAAAAAATTATTGAGTGATGAAGAGAGTCCAGCGTGCGAGTTAGTGGCCACCTGCTGAAGAATGTGCAACCATTTCAGCCATTCTTTTAAGGCCCGGAAGCATCTGAGGAGCCTGCTACATGAACGTCGAATGCCAGTGAAAGCACTCATCCAGGAGGTGCCAACACATTGGAACTCAACCTTCTACATGCTTGAGCGTCTGTATGAGCAGTATACAGTACTCGATCACTATTTCTTAACACTGGGTACAGCTCAGAAGGACCTGAGGCTAGATGTGGTGCAATGGAACCTAGTTAAAAGCCTGACAGACATGCTTTGTCCTTTTGAGGTCTTCACGCGTGCAGTCAGCAAGGAGGACTGTAATTTGGGAAAAGCTATCCCATTGTTGCGCATGCTGGAGCACCAACTGAAGGTGGTGTCTTCTATGTTTCAAAAAGATGAAAAAAAGCAAGACGCTTTTATTTTGGCGGAGAAATTATTAGAGCGCATTCTTGGTGATGAACGTCTTAAAATGATCCACTCAGAACAGCATTACATTTGTGCTACTATTCTGGATCCACGCTACAAAAAGGCGCTGGCAGGCCGAGCCTGCTTTCCTTTTGATGATGAAGATGTTACAAAGTACAAACGTTGGCTAGCCTTGTCAGCCAAGAGGTTTGAAAGAGAACGGCAGCAAATTGAAGGAAAAGGCAGTACATCAGCATCAGCAGGCCATCCCCAGTCAAAAGAATCCACTTCTGCACCTGTGGCTGTGGCACAAGTGACCTCTCAGCCGTTAAAGACACCGGCAACCGGATCATCTGCACCAGACACAACAGTAACATTGGATGCAGAAGAGGATTGGCGAACTCGGCTTGGGTTTGGTTCTCAAAAGGTCACAGCAAAAAGTAAGCAAAGTGGAGGAACCTTGGAGGACCTTGAGTCGATGGTGCAGGACTATCTGAATGACTCAACAGAGGTCTATGTTAATGCTGACCTTTTGGCGTATTGGCATGGGAAAAAAGAATTTTGGGCACAGATCTTCAACCTGGCTATAAACTACTTGTCTTGCCCACTCGCAAGCGTGTCTTCTGAACGTGTTTTAAGTGCTGCTGGTGGCATTGTAACTTCCAAACGGGCCGCCTCTCGCACAAAAATGTGGAGAGGTTAACAATGATCAAGATGAATCAGCACCTCATACCACCAGATTACAACGTACGAGAACAAACGCTGGATGAAGACGAGGAGGACAGCAACTTAGATGAGGGAATTTGTTCTCTGTTAGGTGACACTGACCTACTCCTGCCTGAATTCGCAGAGTATGAGGACGAATTCTTATTCTTATTCCCTGACACCGAGTCCTGAAAATGAGCCAATGAATCAATAACTTTATTTTTTGTCCTTTTTCACTTTTGTTCCTGTGTGTCTGTCTTTCTTTGTTTTGCACAGTTAATATAATTAAAACTTTAATCACCTAATCACAAAAACAAGCCCATCAGCAGAACTGTCTTCACTTGTTTGCTTATTGATTTGAAGGTGCCGCAGTCTGCATTCCTCAGGTTCACAAGTTCACAAGAACATGCTCCTCTATCCTCCTCCTCCAGACTCCTATTTCCCTCAAAGCAGAGGGCTGGATAACGCCCAATGAAGAAAGACTCTGCACTTGTGGGGGTGTTCTACTTCTTTGCGGGTGAGTTGGCGGGTCTTGGGGCCATTGCTGGGAAGCTCTAATACCGGATAAAAGTGGTTTGGACCAAATCGGAGGAGAAAAATTGTTTGCGTTTTTGCTGACTTGCTTGCCTTTGAGGTGCTATTTGGGGGGGGTCCGGTTGTTTGTGGGTAGGTTTTGGGGTCTGGGAGCACTGCTGAGACAGTCTAATTTTGATTGCATTTGCTTTTCAGGAAATCCGTGGTGGAAAACGGGAGTTATGACCTAGCTGCACAGCGCGTTTGGACCGAAGGCCGATAAATATTGTAAGTATGAGATTTTCCTTTTTGGCTGTTTGGGGGTGTTGTGCTTTTTTGCGGGTGGGTTGGCGGGTCTTGGGGCATTGCTGGGAAGGTCTAATACCGGATAGAAGGGGTTTGGACAAAATCCATGAGGGAAAAGTTTTTGCTGTTTCTGACATTTCGCTCAATGTCGCGTTTTCGGGGGCCTGTTTGGGGAGCTTCCTGGTGTTTGTGGGTGGGTTTCGGGGTCTGGGAGCACTGCTAGCTATAGATACTTTTGATTGCAAGAGGTTTGAAGCAAATCCATGGTGGCAGAGGGGAGTTAGGGCCTAGCTGCAGAGCGAGCGCGGAGTGATTTTGGAAATTGCCATGAAAATGATTCTCATTTTTGTACTTTTGCTTTTTGGCTGTTTGGGGGTCTTCTACTAGTTTTCGCCTGGGTTGACGGCTCTGGGGCCATTGCTGGGAAGCTCTAATACCGGATAAAAGTGGTTTGGACCAAATCGGAGGCAAAATCTTTTTTGCGTTTTTGCTGACTAGCTTGCCTTTGAGGTGCTCTTTTGGGGGGGTTCCGGGTGTTTGTGGGTGAGTTTTGGGGTCTGGGAACACTGCTGGGACAGTCTAATTTTGATTGCATTTGCTTTTCAGGAAATTTGTGGTGGAAAACGGGAGTTATAACCTAGCTGCACAGCGCGTTTGGACCGAAGGCCGATAAATATTGTAAGTATGAGATTTTCCTTTTTGGCTGTTTGGGGGTGTTGTGCTTTTTTGCGAGTGGGTTGGCGGGTCTTGGGGCATTGCTGGGAAGGTCTAATACCGGATAGAAGTGGTTTGGACAAAATCCATAAGGAAAAGTGTTATAACTTGTGTTTCCCTGCTGCTCAGCTGGTATGTATGTCATATAGAATGTTGGATGATTGGAATGTTGCTGTGCTGTGAATGTGAGTTGAGTGAGGGCTGAGCAGCAGGACAGCTGCTCCTGATGGGGTTTCCTTTATATCTTAACTAACTAACTTAAATAAAGTAACTTATTCTATCCTACTTGAAGTATCCATCTTTTCATTGAGTACAACATTTTGGCGACTACGCGTGCAACTTAAAAGAAGAAGACTATATATATGAAAACTTCATTGGAATTAAGGAGGGATGAAAACAGAATGAAAAAACAGTAGCGCAGAAGTACTGTTGAAGAGGAGTAAAGAAAACTAGAGGTAAAACACTTTAAGATTGGATGTAAAAGTGTGTGTGTAACGCTGGCTGGCAAACAAACCCCATCAGTGACCCCTACATCGGTCGCCCTGAAACCAAGATTTGCCAGAGTGTTAAGAGAAAATCTAGTATAAACTACCAGCAGCAGTGTGGAGTTTTGCTGTGGTCTGCATGGTTACCTGTTTAAAACTTCTTGGCAAAGCAGAAGAACTGGCGCTGTAACTGTTAAAAAAAAAACTTTAGCAAAGAAGAAGAGATTAGCGCTGTTCTGTGAAAAAGGAAATTAAAACTTTGACAAGCCAGTAGAGATTAGCGCTGTGACTGCAGGAAAGGAAAGTGGAGCTTTGGCAACGCAGAGGAGATTAGCGCTGGAACTGTAAAAAAAGAGAGAAGAGAAAAACTCTCACAAGGCGGAATGGATTAGCGCTTTGGGTTTAAGATCTTGGATCGGCGTGTTGGCAGCGTGTGAATGTTACTAAGAAAGAAGAAATCGGCACTTTGCTAGTAGCGGGACTTCGAGCATTATTTGAAAATAAAGTTGAATGGTGGCTCGAGCGGAGAGGCGCGTGCCAACAAAGAACTCACAGTTGAATTCCTGGAATGGTGTTGTACGTGGAGGCATCTTTGGAATCCTGAGAGCGGTGTTGCAGGAAGAGGAAGCGGCGTGATTACGTCGCAAAGAAACGTGGCGGACATCTTGGTAAAGTGGTCGCTAGGCAACTGGAAGCAGGAAGAGGAAGCGAGCGTCACGCCAGGAAGCGGCAGTGACGTAACGACGCTACGTGGTGGCCATTTTGAGACTGTGTTGTGTTACTAGTTACTAGGCAACCCGTTTTAGCGGAGCAATGCGTCCGGAAAAGACATGAAGAAACACTGTTTTAATTGGAACCGGGTGAGTTGGTGGTAACGAGTGCCAAGGTGAGCAACGCGTTTTGGTGGAACAACGCGTCTTGTGGAGACATCGTGTCTCAGTGAAGGAGCACGATTTTGAATCACAACTCGGTGAGTGAAGTAGCATCAAGCAGTGTTTTAAAAAAGTCCTATTGGAAGCTGCGTGCACAACATTGTAAAGAGTGCAAGACTCATCTCTTGAAAGGAAAAGGAAAAGTACCTTATACAAGGAGATTACTCAAGTGTCTGTGAACTGCGAGCGTGTAACAAGAGACATTACCTGTGGTATGATCTCAGGATTATCACTTTAGAAGACAACAAAACTGTAACTGCAATGGAGAACCATATTGTCATTACGACGCTGCGGACACTTTGATGAGACAATTGTCGCTGAATTTGATGTACAGTGCAATGCTAAGGGTGCTCTTGAGGATGGGTGTAGTTTGCTGCTGTGAGTGAGTGGAGATCTAGGGGATGTTTCAAATTTGGTGTCGTGTGTAAAGATGCTAAGCCATTCATTAGTTTCACTGGTGTGTGTGTTATTTGAGGGTTTGTAGTGGCTATGTTGTATGTGGTCACATGGTTATGAAAGGGCTATGCTGCATATGGTCGCTCATTGGTTATCTTGTTTTGGTGTTGGTGATTGTTTCACCAAGAGTTGTTACACAACTAGTGTTGTGTGTGGGTCGTGTTTAGATGTTAGGCAACTCATTAACTCATGGTATGTGGTCACATGGATATTTGAGGGCTATGCTGTATATGGTCGCTCATTGGTTATTTTGTTTTGGTGTTGGTGATTGTTTCACCAAGAGTTGTTACACAACCAGTGTTGTGTGTAGGTCGTGTTTAGATGTTAGGCGACTCACTAACTCATGTAGGTGGCTATGTAGTATGTGGTCACATGGTTATTTGAGGGCTATGCTGTATATGATCACTCATTGGTTATTTTGTTTTGGTGTTGGTGCATTGTTTCACCAAGAGTTGTTACACAACCAGTGTTGTGTGTGGGTCGTGTTTAGATGTTAGGCGACTCACTAACTCATGTAGGTGGCTATGTAGTATGTGGTCACATGGTTATTTGAGGGCTATGCTGTATATGGTCACTCATTGGTTATTTTGTTTTGGTTTTGGTGATTGTTTCACTAAGAGTTGTTAGAGTTGTTACACAACCAGTGTTGTGTGTGGGTCGTGTTTAGATGTTAGGCGACTCACTAACTCATGTAGGTGGCTATGTAGTATGTGGTCACATGGTTATTTGAGGGCTATGCTGTATATGGTCACTCATTGGGTATTTTGTTTGGGTGTCAGTGATTGTTTCACCGAGAGTTGTTTCACAAGTGCTGTTGTGTGTGAGTGTGTCTGGATGTTAGGCGACTCATTAACTCATGTTTGTGGGGGCTATGTGGTATATGGTCACCCTTTGGTTGTGTTTGTATGGTTGAGTTATGCGAGTACTTGTACTTAGTCTATGGTGTGCGCGTTGTTTCCTGATATTTGTTGTGTTAAGTTTGTTCCTTTGTGTCTTCCTCGTTGTACTATTCTGGCCAACTTGTATAATTAGTGGCATAAGGATGTAGGATGAAGATAGTTATTCATTTCAGGAAGTAATGCGCAATGCTTCTTCGACTGTAGTGTGCGGGATGTGTTATGTTGCGTTGTCCATTTGTACTTTGGTGCATTGTTTTAATAGCTTTAACTTTGTGTACTAGAGTGCATTGTATTGACAACTATTTTATTGCTTTTTGCAATTGTACCCATAACGAAGGGAGATATGTTATAACTTGTGTTTCCCTGCTGCTCAGCTGGTATGTATGTCATATAGAATGTTGGATGATTGGAATGTTGCTGTGCTGTGAATGTCAGTTGAGTGAGGGCTGAGCAGCAGGACAGCTGCTCCTGATGGGGTTTCCTTTATATCTTAACTAACTAACTTAAATAAAGTAACTTGATCTATCCTACATGAAGTATCCATCTTCTCATTGAGTATTACAAAAAGCCTTTTGGCACTTTTTGTAACTTAGGGTTCGTTAGGGTTAGCCCTAGCAGCAGGATTGCATGTGTTTCGGGGTGTTCTAGATTTTTGCAACTGAGTTCTGGGGTCTTAGAGCACTTGTGGGAATGTGTAATTTTAGTTGCAAGTGATTTGAAGAAAATCTATGGTGGGAAAGGGGGGATTTGGCATAGTTAAAGAAAGCGTTTGCCACTATTCTTAACTTAGGGCTTGTTAGGGTTAGCAGTATTTGTATTGCATGTGTTTGGGTGGGGGGCTGTTTGTGGGGGGGTTTGCGAGTCTTGGAGCGATGCTGGGTAAGGATACTTTTGCTTGCTTGCAAGTGGTTTGAATACAATCCACGGTGGGTAAGGGGGTATTTGGGCCTACTTTACTTTCAAAGTACCTTTTGTCACCAGTTTTCTACTAAGCCTCGTTTTTTGAGATCTGATTGGGGGTCTTCTACATTTTTGCGACTGGCTTTAGTAAGGGTATGGGTGGGAGCACTGCTGGGAAGGTCTAATGTTGTTATAAAACACAGTTTACAGTACACCTAGCTTGAGGGGAAAGATCCGCTAAATTAATTTGCCCATACTTATTTATCCTTCAAAAGGAGACTCAGACAGAGTACGCACTTTCAAAAATATTGTACTGTCTATTAGGAAACTCAAAGTGTGACTTTATGCACTACACAGCGTACATACCTTATATTTATTTATCAGTGGTGTTCTAATATCACTTCCTGTTTTTCCATCAATAATTACAGGCCGGGTTTCAGTCTGTACAATGGGAAAAAAAGGATGGAGTCAGGCTTCACATTAGCGAGCCGCAATTCAGCATCCGCCAGGCAGGCAGTGGACAGGGTGTCTTCTGGTCACCAACATTGATGGACGAAGCGTCAGCTGGAAAGGAGAAGTGCCGCTAATAAGAGGAATTGTTTGATGCATGCAACTTACTTACCAAATTCAACAGGACAACTACAACAACATACAGATACAGTATCCATTGTTTTCTTCTATGAGTGTGACTGCATTTCTTGGATCTCTCTCCGCTTCTAAATTGATCCCTACAGCCATTCTATAGGTTTTACTTCGGCTATTTTTTAAACCTAATTTAATGTATGAAGTATTTCTCTGAGTGCAGAGATAGGCAAGTGAAAACGCTGCAGCCCTGTACTGTCGCATTCTGTCATTCACGGTTGTGGAAAGTACTACTTACTTTTCAGTAACAATGCATGCAGTAGTGCATGCACTTCCTTTATGTCACTTAAAAGATTTATGGTTAGCTTTGTACCCAAAGATTTCTTTATCTTTAATTATTGTTTGTCCATGCTGGGCTTTTTTTTTTCTTCTCTCAACAAAACCTACCCAAAAAGAAACCCCCATTCCCATCCATTTTCCAAACCCTAAGCATAAGCGGTGCTGGCGTGCCTTGCAACTCCTGTGGGGGACAGCTGATGTCTTTGCTGCTCGGCGGTGGCGGTTGGCTTTGGTAGCCCGGCTCCGTACCGCTGGAGCACTGCGCTGGCTGGCAGCCCGTGGGGGCAAAGAGGAGATGCAGCTGTCCCAGTGGATGTTGTACCAGTAGACTGCGTGTCCTCCTCCTCCAGGGCCACCAGCCGCCGATATTCGGCGACAGTGGCATCCAGCCTCCGTTGCCGAGCCATTCGAGACCGCTCCTTCCTTGTTGGTTTTGTTGATTTGGAAGGAGCAACTATATGAAGAAAGAAAGACATAGTCTGTAACCAATGCTCCTTAAGATTAACACAAAATGATTGAGCAGAAAGTTGTGTCACAGTACAACTAGCAACTTGAAAGCACAGTACATAACTATTGAGGCCAGTATCTATCTTACCTCCCACTACTTCATCCTTGCTCTAACATTAGTGGGAGTTTAAGTAACAAATTCTACGAGCACTATGGACTTCCATTACAGTCGACTATGACAGTACACCAGCTTATTCTTCTTCTTCTCTCTTGTTTAGGAAAATTGGTACGTTATCTTATGCAAGCTGGCATAATGCCAGCGCAGTGAACTTGCACCCGAGAAAAACAGACGCACACCATGATGAGTGAGACAGACTTGCGTTACTGTACCGGTCCAGTACATGCAGGTGGTGAAGCTCTTACTTTTCTATTACGGGTGGCACTGAGAATACTCTGTTAAAAGGGCTACTGCTTAATTAATTTAACTTTCACCCTACAGTGCAAATGAGTACTAAAAAAGGAAAATGAAGACGCTAAATAATCTGATTATCTATCACTTCACATGGGATGTATTTTTTTTTTTTTTTTTTTATTTTTTTTTGGTAGACCTTTATTGTACATTATACATTTACACAGCGGTGTGCCTACAACCCACTGATTGGGCCGGCCGCAATCAGAGCACCACAGATTAGACAGGGCAAGCAATACATCATGTCAGTTCAGTTCAAACGCATATGCAGTGTATGCTAAGCCCGTGAAGGCACCACAAATGTTCCAGAAACGTTGTCCAAGGTGCACTATCAATTCCGGCCGTATAGCCCTTATGTGATCTCGGTCTTTTTCCATTTTTGTAGAACTAAAGGTAACCAACATCCAACCCCAACACCCTCCCTCCCCTCTCCATCCTGGTCCTAACGAAGATACCAAATCAAGTCAGTGTGTGGAACATATGTCAACCGGTTCAGCAGGGTACAAAAAGTATACAAATGAGTTGGGCAATATCTCACAGTTTCTGTTTCAGCTCTCACAGTAGTACGGAGCAACAAAGGCCAGCAAGTTCCCGACTTTTCTCAGGGCAAAGGCGAGAGCCCCAGGGGGCATCACTAGGCACACCTCCCACATAGCTGGGACGTCTCACACAGAGTGCGGCCGCATTCAAGCAGACTCCTGGACCCCCCTCGGCAACTCAACTGTCTCACTCCTTTCGCTATCAGAATCATCCAATGACAGCACGTAGAGCGTAAACGGCTCCCACACATCCTTCGGACGAGATCTCTCTGGCAGCCCCTCATAATAGCAGTGCAATTGGTCTCTACAGTAGGCCATGTCTTTCAGCCACAGCTGTACATCAGGCGCCCGTCTCCCCCCCCATCCAACCGCAACTCTTCTCTTAGCCAACTGCAATGCCAGGACCACAAGCCGTCTCGATTGGGCTGGTACCCCAGAAGCGATGCCCAAGAGGCAGAGACGCACATCCAATTGTACCTCGCTAGAGATCATAACAGTCAGTCTTTCGGTCACCTCCTTCCAAAAATCATACACACGCGGACAACCCCATGCCAGGTGTATAAAATCGGCGTCGTCAGCTCCACATCGAACACATTGGGCACCAGTCCGGAGCCCATATCTGACCAGCTGGACCGGTGTGTAATACCATTGGTGCAGAAATTTAAAGTGCAGAAGGCGAAAATTGCCATTAATCACGCACCCCCCAGTCATGCTACAGCATTCTTCCCATTCATCATCGCTCAGAGGGTCTGGTAAACTCCTATCCCAGCGCGCCCTGGCCAAGACCGCCCCTCCTCCCTCATCCTCCTGCGCAGCCTTATAAAGTCTAGAGAGTAATTTAGTTCTATCTTTGGCTGTGTAGAGCAGCTGTAATGCCCCAAGTGTCGCCGGTTCCGCCGGATATGATGGAAACAAATCTCGTACTGCTGCCCTCAATCGTGCATAAACAAAGGTAGCCATAGTTGCGTTGGTGGGGCCTGCTGTCATGTCTTGTAAAGAAAGAAAGGACGCCCCTGGGAAGAGATCCCCCATGGTCTGAACTCCAGCTTCCCTCAAAACCTGCAATCCCCCGGGTTCACTGGTCACTGAAATATCTGAGTGGTACAACAGAGGCATAGCCGGGGCATATAGCGGCAATCTGGCAGCTCGTCTACCAAGTTCCTCCCAGGCGGATGCTGTGCGCCGCACAGTATCGATCTCCCCTTTCTCAAATATCGAATGTTTGTTAGTTATCATCGCTCTAAGCGGATACGGCAAGACTGCACTAGCTTCAAGCGCCACATGTGGTGTATACGGCGGAGCCTGTATCCAATAACTAGCAAATTGCGCTTGTGCGCATAGATAGTACAGCTTCATGTCCGGTAAGGCGAACCCACCCAGTGCATGCGGCTTGATCATGACGTCCCAAGTCACACGTGGTTTCTTGCCGGCCCAGGTGAGCGAGATCAGAAGAGACTTCAGTCTCGCAAAAAAGTGCGACTTTAACTGTACAGGGATATTTACGAATAGATAAAGAAACTTCGGTAGAACCACCATTTTAATTAAAGAGGTGCGATCGGCCAGCGTTAGAGGGAGCCGAGTCCATCTCGCCACCTGATCCTCCAACTTAGATATGGCGACCCCGTAGTTAGCCCTTATGACCTCCTGGCAATCCCTATGTACCCAGACGCCCAGATAGCGAACTGGCTCCGTTGCCCACTCCAGAGGGAATTCCAGCGGTATCTGGCTAGTCGCATCCGTGAGTGGGAGTATCACCGATTTGTCCCAATTGATAGTCAACCCGGAGTGCCGACCAAACTTAATGAATTCGCGGAGCATATTTTCGAGATGAAGCCCCGGGTCTCTTACATACAGGACCATGTCGTCCGCATACATCGACACAGCCAGCGTTCTGAGGGGGAATTTTAACGTTGCTTCCGCGTACCTTTGCCGCAGAATACAGGCCAAAGGTTCCATCATGATGGCAAATAGGAGCGGTGATAGAGGACACCCCTGCCTTGTCCCCCTCTGGATCGGGAACGACGAGGAGACATGCCCGTTGACCCTGACTCTCGCAGTCGGCGCAGTGTACAATAGAGCAATAAGGGAAGTGAAGAAAAAAGGCACCCCCATCCGGTGAAGGACAGTTATCATATATTTCCATGCCACCGAATCAAAGGCCTTAGCCGCATCCAACAGGACTGCAGCTGCAGGGAGGTCCGGCTTAAGCAGGTGTAATACGGCAAAAAGGGTCCGCAGATTATGCGACGTGGACCTGAGAGGGATGAATCCCGATTGGTCCGGTAGTACCATGACCGGCAGGAGGAGACGCAGTCTTGTAGCTAAGACTTTGGCAATGATCTTGACATCAGTGTTCATAAGCGATAGGGGACGATAGGAATCGCATTTATCTGGTGGTTTCCCAGGTTTGGGCAGTGCCACCAAGAGCGCCTCCCTCATGGTCGCCGGGAGTCGCCCGCGCTCAAACGCTTCTTCCAAGACCTGCGCCAGCTGCGGAATCAGGATATCAGCATATTTTTTATAAAATTCGGAGGGTAGGCCATCCGTTCCGGCTGCCTTCCCATTCGGAAGTGCCGCAATAGCATCCCTAAACTCAGCTTCCGTAATATGGTGCATCAGGAAGTCTTGCTGACCTCTGGAGAGCCACACCAAGGCAACACCCTCTAAGTAACTGTTCACCTCCTCCTCATCAGCCGTGTCCCTTCGCTCATAGAGTTGCGCATAATGCTTCGAGAAGCAAGCCAAGATGCCTTCAGTATTTGTCACTACTTCTCCTTGGTCCTCGATCTCGTGCACCGTGCAGTGACGCGCCCACGGCTCTCTGATGCGATCCGCCAGCCCCTTTCCCGGCCTGCCCCCTTCTCCATAATATCTAGCAGTAGCATGTTTAGCCATGAATTTCACCTCTTGCTCCGCCAACTCATTGTACTCAGTGACCTTCAGCCTGATATCTGCAAGTATCGTGCCCTCCGCACCCTCTTCCAACCGTCGCTCAAGTGATGATAACTCCCTTTCTAGCCTGGACATGGAGTCTCTGATAGACGTGAGCACCCCCGATCTTAAACCTATACATGCACCTCTCACCGTCACCTTAAAGGCCTCCCACACCGTACCTATATCTTCAACAGATCCCACGTTATTAACAAAGAAATCCTCCACTATCCGCCCAGGCGTTCGGAAAGCACCTGATCAGTCAGCATCCCGGGGGAGAGTCTCCAAGTGAAAGGGGGCGGAGCATGCGATGGGATCCGCAATACCAGTGTAGTAGGTGCATGATCTGAAATAGTGCGAGGCAAATGAGCAGCGTCCACCACCCATCCACTCACATCCCTAGTCGCCAGCCAGAAGTCCAGTCTAGACCACGTGTCGTGTGCCGATGTGTAACAAGTACCCACTCGCGCAGTCGGATTTCGCAGTCTCCATACATCCAGCAAGTGCAGCCCAGCCATACCCTCGCTCACCGCTTCCGCCGCCCTCTTGTGCACAACAGGCCTATCATGTTTCTTGTCCAGCTCCGAATCCAGCGTGACATTCCAATCCCCCCCGCATAAAATAGCTGACGGAGCGAGCATATAAAGTTTGTTCCAGAGCATAACATAGAAATCAGGATCGTCAATATTTGGACCATACACATTAAGCAAAGTAATTAGCGTACCACATAATTTGCCCTGCACAATAATAAACCTTCCTTCCTGGTCTATTTCCTCATGGACCACTTCAAAGGGTATATTTCTCTTGATCAAAATCATCACCCCCCGTGCATAGGAAGAGTACGTAGTGGCCAAGCGTACCCCCGCCCATTGTCTGCCCACCATTTCAGCCGCCCTGCCCTGAAGGTGTGTTTCCTGCAGGAACACCACTTGTGCGCCATGTCGATTCAGAAACGCAAGCATTTGTCTTGTCTTTTGCGGCCTATTGAGACCCCGTACATTCCAAGTTACGCATGTGATCTTACCCCCCCTATCCATATCTCCCGTTCTGTAAGCCTCCCAAAAGCCAGTAGAGCAGCCCCCCTGTCCACCCCGAGGACCTCACCTCTGCACCCCGCATCCCACGAACAACAGGAATATCTTCATGTAGAAGGCCGACCCCCAACCAATGGAGCCGAACACGCATTACCAGCATCACAGATCCCTCATCCCGGACCAGAAAATAAAACAATCCCCCAACATCCCTCAAAACCCCATCCCCCATCCCACCACCCACTTCAGCGCACCCAATTTGCCAAAGCCATCCCAAACCCCAACACCGCACAACCCTCAACAAGGCAACCAACAGTGTGTGGGGATCTCCCATATCGGGGGGCGTAGAGGCACACTTCCCCCGCCAAGAAGTGACGGGAGCGTGGACCACTCTAAATAAGAACACCTCCAGCCTTGCAACCCCGATGTCGTAAGCAAAACACCCAATGGTAATTCAAACATTTGCAGTACATTGTCAAAAAAAAAAAAACCCCGGACTTGTCCACAACCAGCCCCCCCCCGTGCCCACCGCCCGATAAAGCTTCCAATCTTGTGCAGTGGGGACAGAGCCAGCAAACCGTAAGTCCACAGCAAATGTAAAAATGCCACTCGCCGGCTCCTTCCTCATCCCGCAATGTACATGTTCTCGCTCTGAAATTCTCCAGGCCTCAGTGGGTCGCTCAACCTTGTTAGAAAATAAGCAGATGAAAGACCACAGGGGAGAGCTCAGCACAGCGCCCCGCAGCAGCGCCCCTGTCGCGGTCAATCAGTCCAAACACAGCTCATGCGGCCTCTTCCAGCCCCTCATCCTCAGCCACATGTCTCCCGTCCGGTTCCTTGGCGCGCTTTTTCAATTTTTTAGCGTAGTCCATTGCTGCTTTGGGGGAGGAGAAGATCTTGTTGTCCGACGGTGGCCCTATCCTCAGGCGCGCAGGATACAACATGGCGTATGTTACGTCATTAGCCCTCAGCAGTTGTTTCACCGGGGCGAATTCTTTACGGGCTGTTTGCACCGCCATAGTGAAGTCGGGGTAGAACTCTAGCCTGTTGCCCTGATAGTCAATGGTCCCCTTCTCCCTGGCGAGCCGAAGTATAGTGTCCCTGTCCCTATAGTTCAGAATTCTGGCTACTATCGGCCGCGGCGGCGCCCCAGGTGGCGGACGTTTGGCCAGCGAACGATGGGCGCGCTCCACTATAAAGACTCTAGACAACTGATCTGCTCCAAATATGTCAATGAGCATCCTTTCCATATAGTCCTCCATGCGTCCTACATTCGTGGATTCCGGCAGGCCCGTGACCCTTACGTTGTTCCTCCTGGACCTCCCTTCCAACTCCTCGTTCTTCGCCTGTATGACCGCCAGCACCCTCTCCATGTTGAATACTTTAGATGAGACAGTGGCCAGGCCGTCCTCTGTGGCAGACACTCTCTGCTCCACCTCCCCCATGCGCTCATTTTGGCGGTCAAATTGCGTCGCCATTTGATCGAGACGGTGATTGACTGACTCCATGGTGCCCTCGATGGATTGTAGGGTTTTCTGCATGGCCACTAACGTGGATTCCAGATTCGGGGCGCCCCCCACGGCCCCCCCCTGGTCAGCGTCCACCTGAGCCTGGGAGGACGAGAGTGCCGTTTTCTTTGCCTCGAATGTGATTTTCGGCTGGCTCCTGTCTGTTCGGCCCATGGTTGCAGAGCACTCAGCACTATCAATTATACTAGCTAGCAGTTCGGACGTGCCAGCCTAGTGGGTCCGTTGCAACTGTCAGGCGGGCTCCGCAGCGTCAGCCCACTGTAAAGTACCTGTCCGAAATTCAGGCAAGGTCACCACTCCCAACAGGAACCAGTACCCCAATCGAGTCTAGGCACTCTCAACGCTCCCCTCCAGAGCAGCTGGCCGCAGCACCCCACTCAGGGACCGATAGCCTTAAGCCTGCAGCGTGAAAAGTGAATGGGCGGGCTCCCCATAGATCTCTCAAGCATCCATCATGGCTATGGAAGGTATCAGTGTAGAGGCGGTCAAACTAGCGCCCATTCGTTGTCCAGGGTGCAGGCGCTGCATTCAGTGGTGGCCCCTCTCCGCTTTACTGCTCCGCCCGCCCCCTCCCCCTGCCCCCACCGAAATCGGCTCACGCGGCGCGGCCTCGGCAGGCCCAGCGCCACCTCCGCAGCCCCGGGCTTGCGTAGCGCCCCGCCCCACTCACCAACTCCGGCGGAGCCGGGTTCAGGCTGCACTCTGCTCCGGCGCCTCTCCGGGGACACACCAAGGGACGACTCCGCTCCGCCCCGCTTCCGCCGGTCCCAGTCCCCGTCTCCGCCGGCCGGCAGCGTCAGGATCCAGCGGGTGCCCAAGTCATCCAGCAGCGGCAATCCGGGTCCATGAGGTGCGAGCGTTGCAGGCGGCAGGTTCCCGGCTCGCAGCGCTCCTCTCCAATCGCGCTCAGGACAGCCTCAGATTTCGGCCAAAGGGTATGCAGCAGGCCCCCGATGTCAGCGGGGCCCCCCCAGCTCAATTACAGGGTGCAGGTTGCTAAGTAAGCAGGATTAATGGGCGAATATTGTGTGGTCCTGACAGAGCCTCACGCAAGTGCGGCCATCTTGTCCGGCGCCCTCTAGCGCCCCCCACATGGGATGTATTTGATTACATATGGGATGACTTTAGGTGCTTTGCTTTTTATTGAGTGAACAGTGATACACCCACACATGAATGACGTACTACTACTAAACTAAACTTATTAAGAGAGGTAGAGAGTGTCCACCGTAATAACCGGATATATGCTGTGCTTGCAGTTGCAATACAAACTACTGCTACTATTAATGCTAGTATTTGGACAAAATTAGAACTTCTTTTCCTTGCCTTTCCTACACTGGAACGGACGTGCGGGTACGGTATTACATGCTCTTCAAAGTAACACTTAGTTCATCCAGTGACCGTCTACTCTCTCTAGATACACATATGCTATCTAAGAGTCAGATAGTACCATGATCCAGGCATCCATCCATTCAAAGTATATGCACACATACAGTTTCTGTTTCACCCACCCAGGCTGTTCTCCTTCCACCCATCCTTGCTTCATCATTCACCCAGCCATGCACCATACCATATTCTTACCTTCCCAGCCACCTCGGGGACCAAGCAAACACATATCATTCTTCTTTGCCAGTCATCATTACATTTCTCGTCCTTCCACACTTACTTACACCCTTCTTTCGCTTTTCGTTCATCCCATCCAGCAAGTTCATCTCAGATCTGATTGGGATTCTTCTCGCCAAAACCTTCACAGCTAAGTCGAAGTACATTTAGAGGAGGCTACTACCTGGTTGATTTATAATACACCCATGCAAAAAGCACACTCTGCAGTCTTCAATCTCAATAAGTAAGGAATATATAGCTTACCTCTGCCCGCCACCACCGTGTGAACCCTCACAGGCACATTGGTGTCGTCCGGCACTTGCATCGCCGCCTCTTCCCGAGAAGTGCTCTCCTCCTCCAGCACCACCACCTCCGCGCTGACCCCGCCACCAGATGTTCCACCTACAAAGTACATTTAAGAATGTTAGAATACACCACTCACTACTATATAATATTTGGTATAGGAATAAAGAAATGTGAAAAAAACAGAAAACAATGTAATAATTTGTGACTGTCTACTCTAAAGTAAAAATGTCCCTTTTTCCAGGGAAGGCTGTTGTCTTGCTGCACTTTTTGGCACAACTGATGAATGCTTGCTTTTTATTTTTAACACACACCACTTTTTCTCCTAACAGACAGAAGCTTGACTTCTAAGAACACGAGCAAGATCAAGTTCAAATCAGGTGAGAGCTCGGCTCGACCACAAGAAATGTGTTCAATTAATCGTCAGCACTAAGCACTTTTCCATTTTCAGTTAAACGTTTAGTTTTATGACAAACTTGATTTTAATAAATGTGTTTACTTTTAATACAGCTTTTAAACTTAAATAGACTCTGTGGTTTTTGGTCCTCGACACTAGAGTGGCTGAGCTAAAGGTTTTGCAATTTTTGCAAGCATGAGTCCGTGCCTCTGACACTTCTTGACTATGACTCCGTACTCTTGTCCTGCGTTGGATAATCATCATTGGGGATCAATCATCGGTGACTTTGGGAGCTAAATGACTCTGCCACACTATCTAGTCAGTAAGGAGATTGGGGGTTCAACTACAAAGTCTGTTATCACTGAGGTATGTGGAAAGTCTAACAGCGCCTATTATAATTGATAAGCTAAGCAATGCATTATTTAGTGTCCATAGTTCTGTTTGTGCAGATTTGTCCCTGCAACAGTAGTAGAATGGATTGTCCTCCTATCCAAACCAAAAGTAAAGTAGTATCCTATTCTTTCTTGGTGGTCATTCACCTTTTTATTGTTGGCAATTGTCAAAGCATAAACATTTAGAAGACTTGAAAAGACATTATGGACAATCCCAGAGGACTGCACTCAGTGCATAGAGCTATTGCTGACTAGAATGGGAGTCCAATGGAATTGCCAAATGTGCAATCTTAGTTAGCTACACAGACAGACTAATAAGAATAATCTAGTAATACCACAGGGAGTCATAGTCGAGGCAGGATAAGAATTTAGATACAGTCTACAAGAAGATCAAAAACGATTTAGAAAAAATCGAATGAGGAACGCTAGGAAAAAATAGGTACTCTATATTAAAATTAAAACTTACCGGGGCCAGCAAAGGAGCCCTTGCCTGCCCGATCCTGGCCTGCATCCTGTTGAACAGCAGCCTCCTCCTCCTGTGTCCTCTTGCCCCTGGGGGGAGCTGATGTACAACATGAAAGAAAGAAAGACCAGAAAACATGGATGATATTTGTCAACCATATCAAACATTTCAAAAGAACAATAACAAAATATTTTGGCAAAATAGCAAATAGACAACTATTCCACGAGATATATTGACCGATCTCATGTGGTCTACTACATTATTAGTATTGCTTGATTTGCACGCGAAGTGACAGACAAAGTCCATCGTGATTGCAGATCAGCGACAACACTAAAAAGTTTCCTACTACATTAACCAGTCATTAAAATACTCAAACTATCAATCCACTACCACTATTTCTTCTTATCGCCATGTGTACAAAGGAAGGACTGGACTTGAGTCTGTAGGGGCTGATTTAGAAGCCCCTTGCGGCTCTTTTGCTCCATTGTTGCGTGACTTTTGTGACGCAGCGGCAGAACAAAAGAGGCGCCATGGTGCGGCGTATATTAACAATGTGACGCATATGGGAGATGCATCACGTTGTAAAGCCCTGCGCCATCAGGGGGCGTTCCGGCGCAAGGGAGGGCGTTCCTGCGCGGGAACGCATCCTAAAAGTGGCTGAGGGAAATCTACAAGATTTCAATCAGTCACTTTGAGGACAATGATGCGTGACTCAAACCCTGCGCCTGCTTGAAGCAGACGTACGGCTTGACGTAGCATTGGGGAGATAGGGCACCCCAGAGCATTGCTGGAGCTGCGCCATCGTTGCGACGCAACTCCAGCAATGCGCGGCCTTTACGGCACAGATGCGTAACACTTTGGTGACGTTTTGGGCCCATGGTGCGCCGCATTGTAAATACGGCGCACCATGGGTGGTGGTGGCGTGGCGCACAATTACTGGCGCATCCCTGCTACTTTGCAGGGATGCGCCGGTACTTAAAAATCTGACCCTTAGTGTCTAGCATTACGCAGTTCTTTAAACTACACTCATACATAATTTCACAGGCCAATGAAATTAACACAAAATCGAAAACAAATAAGCATAGTAGCAACGCTACTGAGAAGGAGAGCAGTGCACCTGAAATGCACAGAACATTTTGAAATATAATTTACCTACAATGTAATCAGCAGCATTAATGCTCTTGGTAAAAAAAAAAAAATTGCAATATAATAACACACAGAGCAGGAGAAAACAGAGTAGTAAAGAAATAGCTACTACTACTCACCAAGCCCGGGGATCTCAAGGCCGAGCAGGTCGAGCAGATCGCGTTCCCGGTCCAGGAGATCCGTCCAACGGTGGGTGGCCTGGTTGTAGGTGCGCAGGACCCGAGAGTGTTGGTACATGGCCCGGCACACCTTCTCCCACCGCTTTCGGCGCTCCTGGATCCCATACCGCGAGCGATCTTGCCGCCTGCCATGATGGTCCTGGGGAGGCGGCGCTGAACATTAGTGCGGCCACCTCCTCCAGGCTGATGATCTCCCGGGGTGCGACCTGCTCCCCCCTCAAACGCCCGCACGGGAGCCGGGCACGGGGTGCGGGACCCTTCCCCTTCTCGGGATGCTTCCCGGTCCCTTTACCATGGTCTGGGCAGAAAGGAAGCTAAATAATAAAGAAAATAGAATAGGGAGGAAGAAAAGAAAGAGTTTAAAAAAGTAGTTTAAAATTAACCAAAAGTAGCAGAAAAGACAAAAATATAGAGCTAGAAAAATAGAGGGATAGATAATAAGTAAAATAGATCAAAAAAAACTTCAAACAAGCAAAGGATGGCAGAGATTCAGAGAGAATAGAAAAAGCATGCCTAGAACCATAGCAATGAATGAGAAACAAGATGGCCGCGCCCGTTCACGACCGCGTGGGTAAGTTCGCGCGAGATTTTCCTCGCGAACACACGCGAAATTGTACTAGCGAGCCGCACACTTTGCGAGATTACACATCGCGCGCGGAAACGGAAATACGTCATGCAAACAAGATGGCCGCACCCGTGAACGACCGTGAGGGTAACTTTGCGCCGTTGCGCTACAAGCGGCTCGCTAAAACAGACAAAACCTTGCAAACTAACACGCCGCAAAAAAACAAATCGCATATTCGCACGAATTTGCGGCTTCCGAATTCGATCTCGCGCACGTTCGCGCACGTTCGCGCCCCGCGAATTCCGCGATATTGCAGAAAAACGAGTTTTGCAAAACTGAAAGCACTCAGCAGGTGCAAAAGTTCAAACTCATCATTAGTAACCATTCCCTGTAGTGCTTCCTGACTCGGGCCCCTCCAGAGTTCAGTTGCTAGTTGCAACAATTGTATGACCCTGCTCTGACCCTCACAGCAGGCTCATAGAATAGCTACAAGTAGGCCACAAAGGTCCTGGAAAAAAAATTGCACTGTAACAGAAAGTAAATTACAGATAAGGAAGCAGGTGCCAGACTGGAATTTTAAAACAGTGACACATTAATAAATCAACCCCAAATTAATTCATGTCAGTTGAAGCAGGGCAGGTGTGCTTGCTTTCCCCCCCCATAATCTACAGTGATGATGAACCAGAGGGTGGCATTGATGTACCAGAGGGTGGCATGGATGAAACAGAGGGGGGCAGTGCTGAAACAGAGGGTGCTGGGAACCTGTGATGATGAACCAGACGTAGAAACAACATAGTCGCGACCGTTGCGAGCCGACAAGTAAGTTCGCAATTGCGAACTGGTACAAAACCCTCACGAACTGGCAGAAACCCTTGCGAACACAAAAAAAATCCGCAAATTTGCGAGGATTCGCGGATTTTGCAGATTGCGAGTTCGCAAATACGCTAATTCGCGAACGCCAGGTTCGCAAAATTCGCCCATGCTTACTTGGTAGTTCGGACTGGACTGTTCCCATGAGGCACAGGGTCAGAGCTGATTTGCATATATCCAGTGTCTAACCCAGGGTGGTGTGGAGTGCAAAAAAACGATGGATTTAGGCCCAGATCCTTGTACTGGGGTGAATGTATGACATTGTTCTATATTCTGTCCATCAACTGTGTTTTTGCAATTTTCACCCCGAGTGTGCTGGGTATACTCAGAAGTGAGTCCCAGGCTCTCCACACCACTGGAGTCAAGCTATCCAGGCTGATGAAGGCTGATAGCCAGAAACCGGTCCTTGGATGCTTGATTCCGGTCTGGGAAAGACATGGCTTGGTAGTTCGGACTGGACTGTTCCTATGAGGCACAGGGTCAGAGCTAATTTGCATATAGCCAGTGTCTAACCCAGGGTGGTGTGGAGTGCAAAAAACCGATGGATTTAGGCCCAGATCCTTGTACTAGGGTGAATGTATGACATTGTTCTACATTCTGTCCATCAACTGTGATTTTTGCATAGTTAACTAGTTCCTGTCTCATGGAGGTCGCACTCCGGAAGGTTAACTGGGGTAGTTGCGCACAGGTCGGGCCCTGGGTTGGATCATTTTTAATGAGAGGCCAGTGCCTATACAGGATTTTACGGAGGTTGTTATGGTATTTGTTAAATCCTGTTATTAGTGTGGGAGCCAGAAGTGGTTCTGTGGTTTTGTCATCTGTGTTGACTTTAGTGTTTTTTTGTAGCAAATCCAACCTGTTGAGGTTGTTGCTTTTGTCTCTAGCCCTATTGAGGGTCTTTTGTTGGTAACCTCTATCTCTACGTCTGTCAAAGAGGCTGTCTGTGCTTGCCACCAGGTCGCTTTCCAGGCTGCAATTTCTTTTCATCCTTAGGCACTCAGCGTAAGGTATACTCTCTTTGAGGCTGGTGAGGTGGAAACTTGTGGCGTGTAAGATGGTATTACCTGCGGTTTCTTTTCTGTGTGTACGTGTCTGTACCATATCTCCTGTCTGAAAAACCTCTAAGTCTAGGAATGTGATCTTTTCTGCGCTGGTGGTGCAGGTGAACTTTAGATTGAGGCTGTTGTCATTTATACTTTTGGCAAATTCTAGTGCATTCTCTTCTGTGCCCCGCCAGATTATAAAAATGTTGTCGATATAGCGCTTATACAGTACTATGTTCTGGGTGACTGTGAGATGGTGTTTGGCCATGAGTACTTGCTCCTCCCACCAGCCCATATGCAAATTCATATATATTATTCCACAAATCGCCCTGAAGCATTGGCGGCGCACTCAACGATGTTCGACCATCCGGCCTTAAGATGCAGCCTGCTTTAAAATGCGTGTTTCTTTTTCCTTTGCCGACGAGTTTCAGGGCATCAAGCCCCTTCTTCCTGGGCATTGAGCAGCACACAGGTTCTTTTTCCGGTATTATTTAACCATATCCGCCCATCATGGGTTTGTGGGTTTTACGCTATCCCTTGGTGCATCATGGGACATGGTGTCCTTCCTGCAGGTAAGAAAACATCTTTTAGTAATTTCGTGTGTGTGTTCACATTAATTGTCCATTACAACTCTAAGTGAGACACACATTTCAAAGTTTGCTCAATTAGCATATGGAACATCGTGCCGTTTTCAACCCGGCAAGTTCAGAAAGCTGGTCTCAATCAGCTGGTGCCATTGATGAGTCCCAACTGACGATGTTGCTACCTCCCACGGCCAGGGCAGCCGCATTAGTATTATTTGATTTGATTTGATTATCAGACTTGTAGAGCGCACGAATGCCCGTGGGCATCTTGGCGCTAAAAAATTACTTAAGACTACCAGTAGTGGGAGAGGTTAGGTACACTAGGAGTTAATTGAACAAAATTATTTTGAACAGAGCTAGGTCTTTAGAGATCTTTCGGAAAGATAGCAGTGATGGACTATTTGTTATTGCTACTGGTATCTGATTCCAGGTCTTAGCTGTGTGCAGAACAAAGCTTCTCCCCCCCCATCTAAGTTGTTTAAATCTGGGGGTCTTGAGTAGCATGGCACTACTGGACCTGAGGGTCCTGGGTGGGTCATATTGTCTTAAGTTGTGTTTCAAAAACTGGGGGCCTGTACCATGCATAGCCTTATATGCCAGGCACGCTGACTTAAATTGAGTTCTCTTCTCTATTGTTAGCCAGTGGAGACTGCTCAATCTGTGAGCCACGTGCTCAAATCTGGGTATATCCAGGACTAGCCTGGCTGCCCGTTCTGGAGGCCTTGAAGCTTTAGTAGTAACTGTTTTTAAAGCCCTGCATACAGAGCATTTCCGTAGTCCATTTTAGATAATGCCAGCATTGTTACAAGAGTTTTCCTAGTGTCTAAGGGGACAAATTGCCGGAGCTTTCTTATCAACTTAAGAGTGTACCATACTGATGAGGAAAGTTTGCTGACCTGTGCCTTAAAATTTAATTTGGAATTAAATATGAACCCCAGGTTCCTTACGCTATCCACTGGTGACGGACAGCAACCCAGACTATCAGGCCACCAATCCGGTGACCAAATGCTGTGTTCATCCCCCAGCAGCAGAACCTCTGCCTTATCACCGTTTAATTTTAGGCAGTTTGACTGCATCCAATGGCTGACCTGGCCCATGCAAAGCCTAAACTTATCTGCTGTGTCGCCTGTGTTGTTCGAGATGGACACCACTATTTGGCTGTCGTCAGCGTAGGATGTAGGGAGAAAACTCCAGTTCCTAATGATGTTTGCTAAAGGGGCAACATATATGTTAAAGAGGGTAGGGCTTAGTGACGAGCCCTGTGGTACCCCCCCAAGGGGTTCTAAAAGGTTTTGATGAGAATTCCCCTAGGTGAACCGTGAAAGATCTTTCTCCCAGAAAGGAGGCCATTAATGCAACTGCGGATGCATGCAAACCTATTTCTTTTAGGCGGGTCAGGAGTATGCTGTGATTAACGGTGTTGAAAGCTGCCAACAGATCTAGCAGGATCAAGGCACCCTTCACCCCTGCATCCAGCACACTCCTGACCTCTTCTGCCGCCATAATCAGAGCGGTTTCGGTCCTATGTTCCTCCCGGAACCCAAATTGTGAGGCATCTAGTGCTTGAGAAACCCTAATGAACCCGGAGAGTTGTGTGTTCAAATGCTTTTCTAAGATCTTAGCCGGGAAGGGAATTCTTGATATTGGTCTATAATTAGCAGGGACCGATGAGTCAAGGTTGGGTTTCTTCAGGAGAGGCCGTACAGAAGCATCTTTCCATGCCTTCGGGAAGCAGTTTGCCTGTATTATTTTGGCGAGGAGCCACTGGAGTTGATTGCTGAGCAGCTCCGGGAACATGTGCAGTACCCTGGGTGGACATGGGTCCATTGGGCCCCCTGCCTTGGTTGTCAGTATGAGTTGGCGTATCTGCTCTGTGGACGGGGCTGAAAACTGAAAGTCTGCCATAATCAATTCTAAGTCCCTATTTGATTTAAGCTGTACATTCCTGTTGACAGGCAGTTACTAATGAGGGTGTTAATTGATTCAGAAATGAGTTTAATGGATAGAGTAAAACCCACACGCCCATGGTGGGCGGATATAGTTAAATAATACCGGAAAAAGAACCTGCAGGGCTCGTGTGTGCTGCTCAATGCCCAGGAAGAAGGGGTTTGATGCCCTGAAACGCGTCGGCAAATGAAAAATAAACGCCCATTTTAAAGCAGGCTGCGTCTTTAGGCCGGATGGTCGAACATCGTTGAGTGCGCCTCCAATGCTTCAGGGTGATTTGTGGAACAATACTAGCGGCTGCCCCGTCCGTGGCAGGTAGCAGCATCGTCAGTTGGGACTCATCAATGGCACCAGCTGATTGAGGCCGGCATTCAGAACTTGTCAGGATTGAAAACGGCACGATGTTCCATATGCTAATTGAGCAAGCTTTGAAATGTGTGACTCACTTAGAGTTGTAATGGACAATTTATGTGAACACACACACAAACTTACTAAAAGATGTTTTCTTACCTGCAGGAAGGACACCATGTCTCGTGATGCACCAAGGGATAGCGTAAAACCCACACGCCCATGGTGTGCGGATATGGTTGAATAATACCGGAAAAAGAACCTGCAGGGCTCGTGTGTGCTGCTCAATGCACAGGAAGAAGGGGCTTGATGCCCTGAAACACATCGGCAAAGGAAAAAGAAACGCACATTTTAAAGCAGGCTGCATCTTCAGGCTGGATGGTCGAACATCGTCAAGTGCGGCTTCAATGCTTGTGCGGCTTCAATGCTTCAGGGCGATTTGTGGAATAATACTAGCACAGCTGCCCCGGTCGTGGGAGGTAGCAACATCATCAGTTGGGACTCATCAATGTCACCAACTGATTGAGGCCGGCATTCTGACCTTGTCAGGATTGGAAACGGCACGATGTTCCATATGCTAATTGAGCAAGCTTTGAAATGTGTGACTCACTTAGAGTTGTAATGGACAATTAATGTGAACACATGCACAATATTACTAAAAGATGTTTTCCTACCTGCAGGAAGGACACCATGTCCCATGATGCACCAAGGGATAGCATAAAACCCACACGCCCATGGTGGGCGGATATGGTTAAAAATACCGGAAAAAGAACCTGCAGGGCCCATATGTGCTGCTCAATGCCCGGAAGAAGGGGCTTGATGCCCTGATCGTCGAGTGCACCTCCAATGCTTCAGGGCGATTTGTGGAATAATATATATATATATATATATATATATATATATATATATATATATATATATATATATATTCACAGAAAAAACCATAGGTTATAGACCATATATAGTTAGGAATTTGCATTTACAAAACCTTGAAAATTCACTGAAAAAACCATAGGTTATAGACCATATATAGTTAGGGATTAGCATTTAAAAAACCTTATTTTATTTGCACAAATCCATTGAAATTCCATATATAGTTAGTTGCACTAACTATATATCGCGGACCCGCAATCCACTGCTAATGATGTCACATATTACATCATTCATGACATGGTCAGTGACATCACTGATGACATCACTGATGACATCTCAAATGACATCACTGATGACATCACTGATGACATCACTGATGGCAACACCCAGTGACTGTATGTTTCTGTAAAGTTAAAATATGTCTTACATATTGAAGAATGAGTGGATGTATAAGTGTCTGGATGAAGGATTTAGTAGGTGCATGACTGACTGTATGAGAGAATGATTAAATGTGTCTCACTGAGTGTATGGGTTAGTGATTAAAGTGTCTTAATTTGGCAATCATTATTTATGTTGTTCTGTAAACTGCTGCATGTTTAAATCAGTAGCTATATCAGTAACTATATGGGTTATTGAATGGTTGCCCAAGTATTTGTATGGGAGACTGAGTATGTGTGTGGGTGGCTGGGAGGTGTATAACTCTGTGCATAGATGTGTGAGCAGTTGATTCCCTAGGTGTATGGGTTCAAAAGTGCATGTAGAAACAGCTGTATGGACAGTTGACTGTGTGCATGAGTATATTGGTGAGTGAATGGATATCTCAGTGCTACATGTCAAAGTAAGTACATATGTAAAACACACTCCATGTGAGAGTTGACATATATAAATAACTGAACATAAGAGCCAGTGAATGTGTGAGTGGCTGTATGAATCATTGTGAACTTGTATCAAGGATTGTATAAGAGAGTAAATATGTGTTACTATATGTTTGAATAAGTAAGGTGTGTATTACTGTATAGTTGAGGAAATGGAGATGTGATTGATTCTTTGCATGACTGACTAGTTGTGTGAGTAACTCCATGGATGTGTGACAGTCTGTGAGTGCCTGTTTACACTGAGTGTATCTAAGGTTATATTAGAGACTGAAGATGTATTATCACATAAATGATATCATCAGTGATGTAATCAGTAATGTCAAATGAGATGTCAGTGATGTCATCAGTGATGTCATTTGAGATGTCATCAGTGATGTCATTTGAGATGTCATCAGTGATGTCATCAGTGATGTCACTGACCATGTCATGAATGATGTAATATGTGGCATCATTAGCAGTGGATTGCGGGTCCGCGATATATAGTTAGTGCAACTAACTGTAGGAAGGGGGAGGCTCTAGTTGGCGCAGTGCAACACTAGCGACAAGCAGGGACTCTCTCTTCCTCGTCAGGGCTGAGGGTTACCTTCCAGACAACCTCTGCTTACCCTCTAGGTAGTGTGGCTTAAGCAGTCGTAGGCTAATCTTTGGGGCACATAGGGTTAAACACTTGCAATAGTACACCTTTACAACCAACCCACCACACAACGAGACCAGACTGTATTCTGTAAAAATATATATCTTTATATAGATTTTAAGCAGGCTTGTGAATACAGTCAACGTACTTTATGATAACGGTTGCAAGTTTACTCAGTTCAGGTTACCACAGTTCTTATGCAGTTCTTTTGAGGCCCGTAGGCCGGTGTTAACCAAAGTTCTTGTGGAGCCGGCGGCGCCCAGGGGATCTGTCCCACATCGCGTTGCCTTCCCGGGGTCGCTGATCGTTGCGGCTCTTCAGCCGAGCAGGTCACGGGTCATCCGGGGCAGCGGTGTTCTGTGGCGGCAGGGTCCTCTCCTTGTCGTCCGCTCCGACCCTGGAGGCGGCGGCTGTGCGGCGGTGGCAAGTGGCAGTACGGTCCCCAAGTGCAGGACGTACCCAGCCAAGTGCCGGTGCAGCTGTGGGCTCACAGCTGGGCTGTCGGGCAGGCTACCGACCTTGCGGATTCTCACAGGGCAACTGTCCGTCTTTGCAGGTGAGTGGCTGCTCGTTATGCAGTCACCTCGAGAGCTCGGACCGGACGGGTCCTCCTTCGCTTTGCTCTCGGGCTCCCGGTGCAGTTGCGGTCACGGTGTTCGGGCCAGCGGCGGCTGGTCCTTACTTTGCTCTCGCTGTTGCTTTGGGCCCCGGTCACGGTGGTCAGGTGGATGTCGTTGCCTTGGAGGAGAGTCCTCCGTCGGTGCTGCGGCGATGGTCAGCACCCGCAGTCGCTTTCTTCCACGGGGGTAGCGTCCACTGGTCCTGGGACGCTGGTCAGGGGGCAAGTTCAGTTGCAAGCCCTTGGAGATCTCTTTGCAGAGTTTTGCACAAAGTAAAGCAAAAGTCTTCTCGTAGTCTTTTCTTCTTCCTCTCCTTCAGCAGCAAGGCACCAGACACAGGCAAGAGTCAGCACCCTTCCTTGTCTCTCACGGTCCTTCTCGTAGGGCAGAGTCCTTCTGTGGCCCAAACAGGATCTAATTTTCAAGGAGCAGGGCTCCTTCTTTTATAGGCCAATTCTTTTGTTCTCGCAGGCCAGGGGGGCCTTTGCATAGCCACTCTCAGTCTTTGAGTACCCCGGTGGGTGTACTCCGGCTTCTGCTTTCAGTGTGAGGGGCAGGCGCATCAGACGCCCCACAGGAGGTGGAGCCAGCATTGTCCGGACAGGGGTGGCCAGAGTACCTTGTTGATGGGGGCTTCGCCCTTCCTGGGCCAGGCGTCGGCAGAGTCATCCGCCGCTCCCCAGGAGGGTGGAGCCAGCATTGTGGTGGTCGAGCACAGCTACAGTTCGAGTCAAGAGGCACTCCTACCTCCCACTAAGGTGTAATCTGCGCATTTACCACCTGTCATCCCTCCAGCCCTGTCACTCACACATCCCAGACAGTCAGATACACATACCAGCAGAGGCGGGCTGAAATGGTTAAGCAAGCAAATGCTAACTTTCTAAAAGTAGCATTTGCAAACCCAGGATACTAAAATAAACTTGACTACAAGAAATATTTTATCATCCTGAGTTCAGGCATACTAAACATGACTCGCTACCGTGCTCCTTGAGCCTGCGGGGATTATAGGGTGTAATAATTCCCGCAGCTCAGTCTGGCCTAATGGAGCAGGTAGCCTTCAATAGTGAAATACGGTCTCGGTTGTAAGTCACTACTAGGACATGCCACGCATCTCAGGGCTTGTCCTACCTTACACCTACAACGCACCCTGCCCGCAGGCCTACCATAGGGGTGACTAATATGTAGTCAAGGGAAGGGTCGGTGCTGGCAAGTGGGTGCACTTGCCCAGCTAGCGTGATGGTACGAGACCGCACGCGGGTTCTGCGGTCGCAGTTCCCAGACACATCTTTACAGCTGCTTCGGTGGGTGGCGCAACCAGCGCTGCAGGCCCACCAGCAGTATTGGCATCTACAAGCCCCGGCACTCTCTCGTGCACTTTACTAGGGACTCACAGTAAATCCAAGGAACCAATCATGGATACCAATTGCATGTACAATTTACAGTAGGGAGCACTTGCACTGTGGCACGGATCAGCCGTGGCGCAGTGCCCTGAGTATCGGAAAACCAGCAAAACATCGGAGGCACATCAGAAAAAAGTGGAAGGGAGACTCACACCAAGGTGCCAGGTCTAACATGTGTCCCCTCCAGCTGAAATGTGGGGGGAACTACCCTTCCCCAGGGAGTTCCACATCACTAAGGCGGAAAAATCTGGACAGACCGTCAGCGTTGGCGTGATCGGTGCCAGGGCGGTGTTCCACCGTGAAGTCCATACTCTGTAGAGAAATGGACCACCTCAACAGTTTCGGGTTCTCACCCCTCATTTGCATCAACCATCTGAGGGGCCTGTGGTCCGTCTGAACTCGGAAGTGAGACCCAAACAAGTAGGGTCTTAGCTTCTTCAGGGCCCAGACCACAGCAAATGCCTCACGCTCTATTGCACTCCACCTACTTTCCCGTGGAAGTAACCTCCGACTTATGAAGGCTACGGGTTGGTCAAAGCCCTCCTCAGTCATCTGTGAAAGAACAGCCCCTACACCATGCTCTGAAGCGTCTGTTTGCACTATGAATTCCTTGGAGAAATCAGGAGCCAGGAGCACGGGCGCCGTGCACATGGCAGTCTTCAGGGTGTCAAAAGCCTTCTGACAGGTGTCAGTCCAAATCACATTCCTGGGCTGCTTCTTCGAAGTCCGCTCTGTCAAGGGGGTCACGATCGTGCCATAGCCCTTGACAAACCTCCTGTAATACCCAGTGAGCCCCAGGAAGGCTCTCACTGCAGTCTGGGGGGGTTCCCAAGCCAGGATGGTTTCGATCTTGGGCTGCAAGGGGGCTACCTTGCCACTCCCAACTTGGTGTCCCAAGTACACCACTGAACCCTGCCCAATCTGGCACTTGCTTGCCTTGATTGTGAGGCCTGCTCTGCGCAGGGCCATCAACACTTCCCAGAGGTGTCGCAGGTGTTCGGGCCAGGTGCCGCTGAACACCGCGATGTCATCCAGGTAGGCGGAACTGAACTCGTCCAGTCCAGCCAACACCTGGTTGACCAATCTCTGAAAGGTGGCAGGGGCATTCTTCATTCCAAATGGCATAACCCGGAACTGGAAATGCCCATCTGGTGTAGAGAATGCTGACCTCTCCTTTGCCCCATCGGTCAAGGCGATCTGCCAGTACCCAGACGTTAAATCAAACATGCTGAGGAACCGGGCAGCCCCTAGCCGATCAATGAGCTCGTCAGCTCTGGGGATGGGGTGCGCGTCAGTCTTCGTGACTGAATTGAGTCCTCTGTAGTCCACACAGAACCGGAGTTCGGGTGTGGCTCCCGGCGCAGCAGCCTTCGGAACCAAGACCACGGGGCTGGACCAAGGACTGCTGGAAGACTCAACCACCCCGAGGGCAAGCATCTTGGAGACCTCCTCTTTGATGCAGGCCCGGACCCTGTCAGTCACCCTGTAAGCCTTGTGCTTCACAGGTAAGCTGTCTCCAGTGTCCACATCATGGACGCACCAATCTGTGACACTCGGAACCAGGGAAAACAGGTCTGGAAACTGCCCCGGCAACTGGCGGCAGTCCTCCTGTTGTTCGGCGGTCAGGGAGGGTGAGAGGTTAACTCCATCCACTGACCCATCCTTCTCACAGGCCACCAAGAGGTCAGGAAGAGGCTCCGACTCCTCCTCCATTCCGTCATCGGTTGCCAACAACAGGCCCACTTCGGACCTTCGCAAGTGGGGCTTGAGGCGGGTGACATGTAGGACCCGCAAAGGGTTCCTGGGCGTCTTCATGTCCACCAAGTATGTCACGGGGCTCTTGCGCTCCACAACCTCAAATGGGCCTGTCCACTTATCTTGAAGGGCACAGGGCTCCACTGGGGCCAGGACATACACCTCTTGTCCAGGCTGAAGCTCGACCAGAGTGGCATTCTGATCGTACCACCGCTTCATTTCCTCCTGGCTCGCTTCCAGATTTGCCTCGGCAAGTTGTCTGAAGCGTCTGGTCTGGTTTCTGAAGGCCAGCATGTAGCTATATACATTCTGGGGAGGTTTCCTGGGAGATTGCTCCCAGCCTTCCTTTACCAAACTCAGCGGTCCTCTCACGGGGTGACCGTACAGTAGTTCAAAGGGGCTGAACCCTAGGGACTTCTGTGGCACCACGCGATATGCAAAGAGCAGGCATGGTAAGAGGACGTCCCACTTACGCCTCATCGGACCTTCCAGGCCCATGATCATGCCTTTCAGGGTTCGGTTGAATCTTTCAACCAACCCGTTACCTTGGGGATGGTAGGGTGTGGTGAACTTATACGTTACGCCACACTCCTGCCAAAGGGACTTCATATACTTCGATATGAAATTGGTCCCCCTGTCGCTCACCACCTCTAGAGGGAATCCTACTCGAGAGAAAATTCCCATCAGTGCACGCCCCACCACGGGAGCCGTCACTGTCCTCAGAGGGATGGCTTCAGGGTACCGGGTGGCATGGTCCACCAAGACCAGGATGAACCTGTTGCCCATGGCTGTCTTGGGGTCCAGAGGCCCAACGATGTCAATACCCACTCGCTGGAATGGCGTACCGACCAGAGGGAAGGGTTGGAGGGGAGCCTTGTTCTTCCCTCCCGTCTTCCCACTTGCCTGGCAAGTCGGACAGGTTCTGCAATAAGCATCGGAATTCTTGTGCATTTGGGGCCAGTAAAAGTGGGTGACAAGCCTGTCATAGGTCTTGTCCATCCCCAAATGTCCTGCTAAAGGCACATCATGAGCCAGACCCAGTTGGAAGGCTCTGAACTTCTGGGGTACCACCAGCACACGGGCTTACCCAGGTTCAGCAGCCTTAGGCTCGGAATACAGGAGGTCGTTCTCCCAGTACACATAATGTGTTTTGGCCTGAACACCATTGGCCTGGTCTGCAGCCTGCTGCCGCATACCCATGAGAGAAGGGCATTCTTTCTGCTCCTTGCAGAATTCCTCCCTGGAGGGTCCTCCTTCTTGCTGCCAATGGGTCAGCTCAGGCAGGTCCCCCAGTTCGGCGATCTGTTCCCCTGTAGGCTCCAGGGCATCCCCCTCAAGGTCTGCTTCCTCCTGGACCGTGGGAACTTCAGGAGCCGGTTTCCCGCGCCCCTTGTGCCTTCTCCCTAAGGCCGGTTCCTGGGCCTCTCCTTCAGGCCCCAGGACCTCTCGATCACCCCTACTGGCTGCCATCGACCGGGTGGTCACGCACGCCCAGTCAGGCAGACCCACCATCCGCAGGTGAGTCGTCTTCTCCACCTTTTCCCAAGGGGAGTGCTCCAAGTCATTCCCTAGCAAACAGTCAACAGGCATGGTTTTTCTTACACAGACCTGCAGAGTACCAGAGACCCCCCCCCCCACTCGAAGGGAACTTGAGCCATCGGACACTGACTCTCTGAATTATCAGCGTTGATAACCCTACAGTAGGCATGGGGTACAACCTGCTCTTGAGACACCAGGTGCTGCCTCACTGCAGTCACACTGGCTCCTGTGTCTCTAAGAGCCCCAGCTTCCTTACCATTGATGATCACCACCTGCCCATATTTCTTAGTGTTAGAGGGCAGGTAGTTCGTAGGGATCATCTCACTGTCTCCTAGCGAGACCAGGGTCATGTGAACGGGATCTCCACCCCCCCGGGACCATCATTTCTTCTCCCAGGTGAACGCTAGTCACTTGTCTGGGCGGAGCACCAGTGGGTGCGGGTTTTCGAAACAGGCGACACTTGGGGTCACTGGATATGTGCCCAGGCTCGCCACATTTGAAACAATTGAAGGGCCCCTTTGGAACAGGTTTACCTGTCGGGGCCCCATTCTGCTTCGGAGGTGGGGGAGGCTGAGAACCCTGCTGCGGGCTCCCCTGGGAACTACTTTGGGGGCCTTTCTGGAACCCTTTCTGTTTTCCCCCTTTGTCCCCCCCACTCTTCTGCTGGGGACCCTGCCCACTCTTGGCGGAGTCTCCCACGGGACCCTTGTGGACCCTGGTGCTGAGCCAGCGGTCCGCCTCCTCAGCAAGCTTCCTCGGGTTGGACAGCTTGCTATCGATCAGGTGTTGGCGTAACTCAGGAAAACAGTGATCAGACAAGTGCTCCCATGCAATTAAATCAAAGAGACCTTGAAAATCATTAACTTTGTTACCTTTCACCCAACCATCCAGTGCTCTGCAAAAGTAAGTCACATACTCCACATACGTATTCCCAGGCCGCTTAGTACATCCCCTAAACTTCTGTCGATACATTTCAGGGGTAAGCCCGTACCTGTTCATTAAAGCTTCTTTCATGTGGGCATAGGATCTCTGATTTTCAACGGGCAAATCTAGCAAGGTATCTCTCCCTTCGCTAAGGAACCTTCCCCACAACCCCGCTCCCCAATCCTTGTCAGGGACCCGGTGGGAGGACATGGCTACCTCGTAGGCCCTAAGCCACTGTCCTATGTCATCCCCCTTAAAGAACTCCTTAACTACGTCCTTCGGGATGTGCACTCTTGACTCTACCTGCACTGGCGATGCGCTGCCACCAGAGGGAGGACGATCCAAGTCTCTCTCCTTGAGACTTATCTCCCTCATTTTTACTTCATAATCCATTTGGTGCTTTCGCTCTTCCAGCGCCATTCTTTTCGTTTCAAGCTCCAGCTGGATTTTCAATTCTGCCAGCTTTCTTTCGTGATTCCTCGTTTCCTTCCTGTCCGCCAGCTCCTCTGGCGACAGGCCTTTACCAAAGCTGTGCTCGCTGTTTTGCCTCTCGAGATCGATCAGATCCCCAAGTGCATTCTGCTCCTCCGTCGCATTCTGCTCGGCGAGGACATCTTGCTCCTCCGGGGTTTTCCGGGACTCTATCCAGGCTTTCAGGGCCTTGTAGAATTCTGGCTTATTCTTGCAACCAGCGTGCGGAACCTTGAGTTTCTTACAGAAAAACTTCAGCTCGTTCTTTGAGTATTTATCCAGCTTCGCGGCGTCCCACTCGACCTCAAACACTTCCGAGGTCGCGGACTCCGCTCCATCCAGGCTCTTCGTACTCAGAATCTTCTTTCGGCAAAATTCAAAAAGCAAAGTCTGTGGCTAAGTAACTGGACCGTAATCCTTGTGTAGTGGTCAGAAGCTCAGGTATAGATATCGCAAGTGTAAATTCGAAATCCTCACCGCTGCGTCCAATGTAGGAAGGGGGAGGCTCTAGTTGGCGCAGTGCAACACTAGCGACAAGCAGGGACTCTCTCTCTCTCTTCCTCGTCAGGGCTGAGGGTTACCTTCCAGACAACCTCTGCTTACCCTCTAGGTAGTGTGGCTTAAGCAGTCGTAGGCTAATCTTTGGGGCACATAGGGTTAAACACTTGCAATAGTACACCTTTACAACCAACCCACCACACAACGAGACCAGACTGTATTCTGTAAAAATATATATCTTTATATAGATTTTAAGCAGGCTTGTGAATACAGTCAACGTACTTTATGATAACGGTTGCAAGTTTACTCAGTTCAGGTTACCACAGTTCTTATGCAGTTCTTTTGAGGCCCGTAGGCCGGTGTTAACCAAAGTTCTTGTGGAGCCGGCGGCGCCCAGGGGATCTGTCCCACGTCGCGTTGCCTTCCCGGGGTCGCTGATCGTTGCAGCTCTTCAGCCGAGCAGGTCACGGGTCATCCGGGGCAGCGGTGTTCTGTGGCGGCAGGGTCCTCTCCTTGTCGTCCGCTCCGACCCTGGAGGCGGCGGCTGTGCGGCGGTGGCAAGTGGCAGTACGGTCCCCAAGTGCAGGACGTACCCAGCCAAGTGCCGGTGCAGCTGTGGGCTCACAGCTGGGCTGTTGGGCAGGCTACCGACCTTGCGGATTCTCACAGGGCAACTGTCCGTCTTTGCAGGTGAGTGGCTGCTCGTTATGCAGTCACCTCGAGAGCTTGGACCGGACGGGTCCTCCTTCGCTTTGCTCTCGGGCTCCCGGTGCAGTTGCGGTCACGGTGTTCGGGCCAGCGGCGGCTGGTCCTTACTTTGCTCTCGCTGTTGCTTTGGGCCCCGGTCACGGTGGTCAGGTGGATGTCGTTGCCTTGGAGGAGAGTCCTCCGTCGGTGCTGCGGCGATGGTCAGCACCCGCAGTCGCTTTCTTCCACGGGGGTAGCGTCCACTGGTCCTGGGACGCTGGTCAGGGGGCAAGTTCAGTTGCAAGCCCTTGGAGATCTCTTTGCAGAGTTTGGCACAAAGTAAAGCAAAAGTCTTCTCGTAGTCTTTTCTTCTTCCTCTCCTTCAGCAGCAAGGCACCAGACACAGGCAAGAGTCAGCACCCTTCCTTGTCTCTCACGGTCCTTCTCGTAGGGCAGAGTCCTTCTGTGGCCCAAACAGGATCTAATTTTCAAGGAGCAGGGCTCCTTCTTTTATAGGCCAATTCTTTTGTTCTCGCAGGCCAGGGGGGCGTTTGCATAGCCACTCTCAGTCTTTGAGTACCCCGGTGGGTGTACTCCGGCTTCTGCTTTCAGTGTGAGGGGCAGGCGCATCAGACGCCCCACAGGAGGTGGAGTCAGCATTGTCCGGACAGGGGTGGCCAGAGTACCTTGTTGATGGGGGCTTCGCCCTTCCTGGGCCAGGCGTCGGCAGAGCCATCCGCCGCTCCCCAGGAGGGTGGAGCCAGCATTATGGTGGTCGAGCACAGCTACAGTTCGAGTCAAGAGGCACTCCTACCTCCCACTAAGGTGTAATCTGCGCATTCACCACCTGTCATCCCTCCAGCCCTGTCACTCACACATCCCAGACAGTCAGATACCCATACCAGCAGAGGCGGGCTGAAATGGTTAAGCAAGCAAATGCTAACTTTCTAAAAGTAGCATTTGCAAACCCAGGATACTAAAATAAACTTGACTACAAGAAATATTTTATCATCCTGAGTTCAGGCATACTAAACATGACTCGCTACCGTGCTCCTTGAGCCTGCGGGGATTATAGGGTGTAATAATTCCCGCAGCTCAGTCTGGCCTAATGGAGCAGGTAGCCTTCAATAGTGAAATACGGTCTCGGTTGTAAGTCACTACTAGGACATGCCACGCATCTCAGGGCTTGTCCTACCTTACACCTACAACGCACCCTGCCCGCAGGCCTACCATAGGGGTGACTAATATGTAGTCAAGGGAAGGGTCGGTGCTGGCAAGTGGGTGCACTTGCCCAGCTAGCGTGACGGTACGAGACCGCACGCGGGTTCTGCGGTCGCAGTTCCCAGACACATCTTTACAGCTGCTTCGGTGGGTGGCGCAACCAGCGCTGCAGGCCCACCAGCAGTATTGGCATCTACAAGCCCCGGCACTCTCTCGTGCACTTTACTAGGGACTCACAGTAAATCCAAGGAACCAATCATGGATACCAATTGCATGTACAATTTACAGTAGGGAGCACTTGCACTGTGGCACGGATCAGCCGTGGCGCAGTGCCCTGAGTATCGGAAAACCAGCAAAACATCGGAGGCACATCAGCAAAAAGTGGAAGGGAGACTCACGCCAAGGTGCCAGGTCTAACACTAACTATATATGGAATTTCAATGGTTTTGTGCAAATAAAATAAGGTTTTTTAAATGCTAATCCCTAACTATATATGGTCTATAACCTATGGTTTTTTCAGTGAATTTTCAAGGTTTTGTAAATGCAAATTCCTAACTATATATGGTCTATAACCTATGGTTTTTTCTGTGAATTTCATTGGTTTTTTAAAAGCTAATATCTATAGCTGTAAAATATATTCTTTATTAAGTGACGTATCACGTAGCCCGTGAGACGCCTCATGATGCATCGCATAACCGTGACGTATCGTCTCTGCAGCGCAAACCAAACCCAAAACGTAAGCGCGCCAGAACACGCTTAAAGATATATATATATTTTTTTAACCTTAATTAGACAAAATCCACACGTGCACATATCACAAACGTTCAAAAAACACAATATGTCGGACTCCCGTTACGCTACCGGTTAGCTGCCCGGTTAACGTACCAGGAAGCACCTTTACCGCGAAAAATCACAATTTTTTTTTCTTTTGCCCCGCAGGGAACTTTAATAGCCCCCTCATCAATCCTAGGGGTTCAGGAGGGGTCTGCCTTACCCCTTTCATTCATTTACACCTTTTTTTTTTACACCTCTTGTCTCTCGATCCTACCGAGAGACAAGATGGCGGCCGCTCCGGACTGTTTACAATGTTGACAGCCAATCAGCTACTCCTCAGACTCCCGTTACACTGCCGGTTAGCTTCCCGGTTAGCTGTCCGGTTAGCTGCCCGGTTCGCGTACCAAGACGCGTCTCTACGGCGAAAAAATCGGATTTTTTTTTTTTTTTTTTGGCCCCGCGTGGCTTTATAATATCCCCCTCATCAATCCTATGGGGTCAGAAGGGGTCTACCTTGCCCTCTTTCATCATTTCCCCCTTTGTTTTGGTCTCCTCTTGTCTCTCGATCTTACCGAGAGACAAGATGGCGGCCGCTTCGGACTGTTTACAATGTTGACAGCCAATCAGCTACTCCTCAGACTCCCGTTACACTGCCGGTTAGCTTCCCGGTTAGCTGCCCGGTTAGCTGCCCGGTTCGCTTACCAAGACGCGTCTCTACGGCGAAAAAATCGGATTTTTTTTTTTTCTTTTTTTGGGGCCCCGCGTGGCTCTATAATATCCCCCTCATCAATCCTAGGGGGTCAGAAGGGGTCTACCTTGCCCCCTTTCCTTCATTTCCCCCTTTGTTTTGGCCTCCTCTTGTCTCTCGATCCTACCGAGAGACAAGATGGCGGCCGCTCCGGACTGTTTAGAATGTTGACAGACACCGAGAGCCAATCAGCTTCGCTTCGCATAGTTCCGATACGCGAAAAGTTCGCTAACCGGAGCGCTACCCGGAGCGCTGTTACAGATATATATCTTGTTTTAAACGTTAGTTTCTCAAAATCCACTGAAGCACATATATTGAGACCTAGCAAAGGCACATCGGGCTAACAGTCCCTACAATTTTGCCAAGTTTCGTGGAAATCCATTCAGCCGTTCGGGCTAAAAGTGAGGCCAACCGCCCTATGGAAATTAACATGGGAAAAACGCGTTTTGGGACCCCCCTTTTTTCTCGGCCCCCCCTTGACGAACCCCCCCCAAATTTCCAGGAGCTGCTCAGAAACAAAATGTGCCATTTTCCTGACAATTTCAGCCAATTCCGTCCACAAACGCCAAAGTTATTAGGCATAGAATTTTCAAAAGTTCCATAGAGAAAAAATCCTAACTATATATACCTACTGGCTATCACCAGTAGGTAATATATGTATATATATATATATATATATATATATATATATATATATATATATATATATATATATATTACCTACTGGCGGTCGCCAGTAGGTAGTTATAGTTAGGACCTACTTTCCATAGGAAATCCACAACATTCTATTTAGAATAACTTTGGTGCCAGTGGACAAATCTTCGCTAATGTCTCCAAGAAAATGGCCTGCTCAGTTCCGCTCCATCCCTGAAAGTTCGGGGGTGATTCATCAAGTGGGGGCCGAGAAAAAAGGGGGGGTCCCAAAACGTGTTTTCCCCATGCAATTTTCCATAGGGACCTTTAGCCAGGGCTACAGTCTGAACGGCTGAACGGAATTACATCAAATTTGGCAGAGAGGTAGAGTTCAGTTCGCAGATTGTGCTTTCTGTTAATGGTTTAAATCCATTCAGTAGTTTCTGAGAAAATAACAAGTAAAATCATAGCGATATCTAGAGACAGAGTTCTACATGCAGATGGAGATCTGTTCAATTACGAGCACGAGCTGTTTGCTGATTGGCTGTCAACTGTCTGTCAACACTCGAAACCTGGAAGTGTTGACGCCCATCTTGTGCCTCAGTAGCAGTGAGTCACAAGAAAACAGTAAAAGAATGTTGAAAAATAAGGAAAGGGGCAGTGTAGAAAAATGTTTAC
Organism: Lissotriton vulgaris; assembly: GCF_964263255.1. Classification (NCBI taxonomy): domain Eukaryota; kingdom Metazoa; phylum Chordata; class Amphibia; order Caudata; family Salamandridae; genus Lissotriton; species Lissotriton vulgaris. The sequence goes on from NC_141697.1 coordinate 664,639,891, forward strand.
CCTCTAGGCCTGCTGAGGGGGTCGCACATGGATCTTTAGGCCCCAAAACATATATATTTTTTTTAATTTAAAAACCGCAGGGTACGCGTATCGTACTTGTACGCAGTGGAAAAGTAAAAAAAAAAATAGAAGTCCGTTTTATTCCGCCAAATCCCGAGGGGCATTTTTTTTCTATAATGGGGGTTGAAAGGTCCCCCGAGACACGGGGAACGCCACCCCTGGGGTTTTATTTTGAAGTATGTGAGGGGTTCACGGCCCCCCCACATGCTCCTGGGACCGCCACCTTCCTGGGGCAGTAATATTTAAAATTGGGGGGTCCGTGATGGCACGGACCCCCCAGCTGCGGGGACCACCATCTTTCGGGCTTTTTAATGTTGGGAGGGGGTTGTACGGCCTCCCTCCTGGAGCTCTTGATGGCCCTGGTGTCCGACACCTCCCAGGGCCGGTTTCTACAGTGTCCTGGACACTCCTGTGCTCTGGTAGGGCAGGAGCGTCATGGCTCCCACTTTAGTACAGCTTTCCTATTTGAAAGAGAGCAAGTTAATATGCTGTCTTTTTTAAGTAGGAAAGCAGATTGCTTTTTGTTAGAGAGAGGAGCATATAAACTGGTCTCTCTGACAATGCAATGCCGGCTTTTGAACAACGTGGGGAGCTGGCTGGGACCGTGGGGGGTATTGGGGTTCCCCACATGGTCCCAAAGGTTATTTTTTGAGTCCCAGGGTATGGGGTCCCTTTGTAGCTCCTTAAACATTCGTGTGGCGACGCGTTCTAGTTTACCAGAGCGTGCGACCACTGAATTCTGGGAACGTAGGCGGACAGGGGAGTTGCCGTGAGTCTAGCAATGGGACATTAAATCCTCATATTCTTATCTCTGTGTCCTTCTATTTGATAATATTCTCCGAAGAGATGCTTCTTCTTAGAAAGTGAAAGTAGAATGATTAAAATGAGACGGAACTTTCAACAGTTGGAATAGGAAGTGTTATGAACCAATGAAATCTCTTCTTTTAACGTCTCATGGCTTTGCGTACGCTTACGATGTGGGTTTGTATGACGTTCCAGCGCAATTTGTGTAATTGCTTTTAAAAGTAATATACGATTGTTGAAAGTTTAAAAAACTATTTTCATAAGTATCCTACATAATGTTTTCTATTAGTATGTTCATTAAATACATAAATATATGTTTTTAAACAATTAAAAACATTTGCGTCTTTCGCGTACAGGGTGCAGTACGTGACGTCATACGTAAGCTGTGATGCGACGCGTTACCTCGAAGCGTATTCGTAGCGTATGCTGAGAATGATTAGCAGACAAACTATGGTGCGATCACTCTCTCACTGTCAAATCAGAGCACAAGGCGCGCTATGAGAATGGTTAGAAGTGGTCACTCATTGGAAATCCGATTCAGCTGTGTGGCATATCCACGGTATCATAACGTTAGCCTGTTTAAGTTTGAGGTTTGTATGAAATACTATGCTATAGGCAGATATGGATCTTTAGGGAGCACTTATCTCCATGAAGGTTGGTTATTACCATTTATATAAAGGTGCTTGAGGGAGGGAAAAGAAGTTTGTCAGAATGGTGAGGATTGCTCAATAGCACCAGATCACTCCTTACTTTGTGGACACCTACAATTGCATGGCTCTTGTAATCAAGATGCAGCTAATTTGGCCTGAGATTTGAAAGGCACTCCGACTCCTGCTATCATAACAACGTTCAGTTTACTGGCAAACGGAAGTTATTTACTTTGAAATAATGCAGATTGTTGTGCGATGTTAGCAGGCATCGCTTACATGATTACGGTAACTGAGCGTGTGGTTTGCTATAAAAAGTTGTGTTTACTCCTCTGCATGGGAAGCTGGATGCTTCTATCTGTCCGTCGTTTCCGACCTTGAAAGCAGAGTCAACCAAATGATCCGCATAAGAGCGCTATTGTCTCAAAAAGAGGTCGCTCTTACATCTGCTAGAGAAACATTTGTCCTTCATGTAGCAAACACCCGCACAGAAGTGCATGCTTTTTTAAATACAGACGTGCCCTGGAATTTTAGGGAGTTAATTTAGACTATCTTTAATGCGTCCTCGAGTAGGGGGTTAGCTTACTTTTTTAAAGTTATAAGCAATAGCCTTGTGACTTTTGTAGAAAATATGGGCCAGATGTAGGTAGGCTTTTACCAGTCAGTAACGGCCGAATTCGGCCGTTACCGACCAGTAATAGACTTTTCCTATGTAGGAGGCTTTTTTACCGATTCGGTAAATAACAAATCAGTATTTACCGAATCAGTATTTACCGAATCATCATTTACCGATTCAGTATTTATTGAATCGGTAAATGAGATGTAGGAAGCACTGTAAACAGTGCTTCTTGTCTTTAAGGATTCGTTATTTACCACCAACTATTAGTTGGTGGTAAATAACGAATTCCTATGTAAATGCAAATATGTGCATTTACACCTGTGCCATGTGACAGACATACATGCCCTTAGGGCATGCATGTGTGCCACATGTGCACACAAGCACTAATGAGGGGTGCAGCAGTGTGTCAAAGTGACACCCTGCCACCTTTGACTTTTTTCCAGTTTTACTAGGCCCATAGGAATGAATGGCAAATACTGAATCGGTAATTACTGATTCAGTAAATACCGAATCTTAACAATTTGGTATTTTTTACTGAATAATTACCTACATTGCATTTACTGATTCGAAAATACAGAATCGGTAAAATTCGGTATTTTTGAATCTGTAAATCTAAATTACCTACATCTATCCCTATATTTGGTGTCTTGTCGGTGTTTTTCATTCGATTTTTTCCAGCATCTTTGGTGGATTGTCCTTAATGCTCACATTAGTTGCCGGCGTGCTTGTATTAGTTTGTTTAGTTAAATATGGATGCACATCTTGCAGCAGACAAAAATATGTCCCTGTTGTTGCTGGTCCACAACTGAATGCTTAGTTATTACGAAGCGCTGCCTCTGGCTACATTGAGCGCAGCTTATGGATTATCGTTTCGATTCTCCTTTTTCACATGCGTTCAACCTGTCTTTCGATGCCTGAGCAGCGATTTTGACTGGGCCCTGTATTTGTGTCTCTGCAGTACGGTGTCTCCCAATGTGGATAATGACCAGCTGATGAGCCCCTTAGTGGTTCATGATTTGCTCTGTTCTGGCGGCGGGATTATGGCCTTAGCAGCGATACATGGAATAATGGGACGTTGGAATGTATTTGCAGCGGCGCATGACTTCTTGGCACGTAGTTACATTGAAGATGACCCGAGTTTCCCGCCGATGGTGATAGAGGCTCCCGTCGTTGAGGAACATGTATGTTCATTCCCACTATTGAATTGGGACAGAGTGCTTGTGTCCTGAGGCGGAAAGCCGGGACGTGTGAGTGTGTGTGGTTCTTATGCTTTTATCTCACTTATTCCACTTAACTCACGGAGTTCTGACTACTAGGACTCACCTCGCCGATAATTTTTAAAAACCGATCTGCACTCCCGTGCTGACAAGGGACTGCTCCACTATTAGCCCAACTACTCTTCTTGCCCTGCTGTGGCCCATTGCAGCCGATTAGGCGCTGCTTGGGTGACAGCCTTCTATCCACCGCCATCTTGGGTGAGGAGCAGGAGCAGGCGAGCGGTCCAGTGCTCCGCCCCTCCCGCCCTAACTGGTACAAAATGGCCCCCTCGTTTAGGGAGCGCAGCGGGCGTGCCGTCGGCGCCCCGAAGGCGCACCAAAGGAAAGCACGTCTGCGCCCATCCGCGCCCAGACGGGCCCCGGGGCCTGCCATGCTGCCGGGCTGATTGCTTACTCCCGTGAGGAGCTGCTGACCATTAACAATGGTCAGGGCCACCTGAACGAGCTATCACGTAATCGGGCCCAGAGACTGGGGCTTCTAGCTAACTGCTCTCCCACCCTCGATACCACTACCACGACACCTGTTGGCCTCACCAGTCACACATCGTCTGACTCTCATCCCCACTCACTGTCTAAACACCCGCTCCATGGTAAAGCACAATCTGGACCTCTTTCTTTTATTGGACTCGGACAAACCCGACATCCTTTTACTTACCGAGACTTGGCTGACCCAAGACTCTGCCCCAGATATAATAGCGGCACTGCCACCAAACTATTGTATTATTCACGCTGATCGTGGACCCGGTAAACATGGCGGGGGAGTGGCAGCGATTTTTCGCCACGACCTGAGCGTCACCGCCTTGACTTACATGAATCTCCCAGACACTGAAAATCTGGTTCTAAAAATTGATACTTCCTACACAACTATGGCATGCGTCTTCCTGTACAGACCCCCTAATAATATGCCGTCCTTCCCTTTAACGCTCAGTGAACAAATCGCCAACCTGGCCATTGATCATGCCAGGATTCTTCTGGTCGAGGACTTCAACTACTGGTTCAATGACCCTCTGGAAGGCCCTCAGTCGCGTGAACTCACTGAGCTTCTTACAAACTTAAATTTTGAACAACATGTACTTTCACCAACTTATTGTAAAGGCCACATTCGGGACCAGGTCTGGACCAACTCTCTTTTAGTTACAACCCCGGTCAATATCCCATGTCTTTGGTCGGATCATTTTCTTCTAAAATTTAATCTCGTTTATCCGCCTAAAAAGACCATTGTCACAGCCATGGGTGGACGAGCCAGGAAATAGAATTCCCTAGACAGGTTGGAATTTCTACAAACTCTTGCCACCTCCATTCCACCCCATCACCCTGATATTAACACAGCTGAAAATAACCTCTCTCTCTGTCTGCAAACCGCCAGTGACGTCCATGCCTCATATAAGACGATCAAACTGGCCCGGCGCGCAGACGCCCAAAAATGGTTCTTTCCAGACCTAAAAGCAAAAAAACTGGCCCTTCGACAATTAGAGCGACACTGGCGTCGTAACTATGCCCCTGGCGCTAAGTTCCGATATATCACAGCCAGGAAGGATTACATGAAATCTATCCTAGCCACTAAAACTGCTTACTTCTCTTCCCGCATTACTAATTCAACCAATAAATCCAAGGATATTTTTTTTATTCTCAATGAATTAACTAACCTTGACAATGCCCGCCCCAGTTTGCCCCCGACCCAGGCCCTCTGCGACTCACTGAACGTCTTTTTTACAGAGAAAATTGCTGCCATCAAAGCCAGTATTCCACAAAACTTAAGCCCTACCCTTTCTGTCCTAAGCCCCAATACCACTGACTCACTCAGCAGCTTCACTCCTATCACTTTAGATCAATTTCAGGAATTACTGGTAAGAGTAAAATCAGGCGCCCCATCTGACAGATGTCCCCCTTACATCTTGAAAGACTGCCTATCAGTGATTCCGGCTCCCGCTTGCACCCTCCTAAATAACTCATTAGCTCCTGGAAAAGTCCCCTTCTCATTCAAAGAAGCAACAGTAATACCACTCTTAAAGAAACCGGGCGCAGACCCCACCTGTAAGGCTAACTACCGCCCAATCTCCCTTCTCCCCTTTTTAGCAAAGGTGTTGGAGGCTTATGTTGCTAATTGCCTGTCCAACTTTATAGAGACATTTAACTGCCTTGAACCACATCAGGCGGGCTTTCGCCCAGCCCATTCAACGGAGGCGGTGGTAGTGGCAGTAATGGACACCCTCATGGACTGTGCCAACAACCGCATCCCGCAGGCTTTAGTGCTCCTGGACTTATCGGCCACATTCGACACGGTCAATCACACCATCTTGATCGACCGTGTCTCTCAGGCTGCTATCCGGGGCACGGCAGCCTGCTGGCTGAAGTCCTTCTTAGTAGATCGCTCCCCGGCAGTTCGCCTGGGCAATCTAGTTAGTACCAAGCAAGCCATCACATGTGGTGTACCTCAGGGCTCGTCCCTGTCACCCCACCTGTTCAACCTCTACATCTCCCCTTTAGTCCAGGCTCTCAGAGATAAACAGGTAACGGTGCTCAACTACGCGGACGACTTATAGCTCTTATTCACAATCGACAACTCGAATACTTCCATCTCCTTCTTTCAGTCAACAATGAGGTTCATCCAAGCTTGAATGAACCAAAATCATTTGAAACTGAACCCAAGAAATACCGAGCTGGTTTTGACTGGGGACAGCGTCAAACACTGGGGCCCACATTACTGGCCAACAGACATGGGTCAAGCTCCGATCTCCTCACTTTCGGCAAAAACGCTTGGCATCACCTTAAATAGCAACCTCTCACTCGAAACGCAAGTAGGTCAGGTGGTATCCAAGTGTCTCTTCCAATTGAGAAAAATCCGGAAGGTCCGTCGCCTCCTGGCCCGGGAAGCCCTGACACAGGTGGTGATCGCCACTGTGATCTCTCACATAGATTATGCAAACTCGATATATTTGGGCCTCCCCCAGTTCCTTCTGAAACGTCTCCAGATGGTGCAGAGTCATGCAGCCAGACTGACTTTGAGCCAGCCCAGATGGCAATCAGCCACCCCCCTTTTGAAAACACTCTATTGGCTCCGGTGGCTCAGCGCTGTACGTTTAAAGTCAGTTGCTTGATCTTTAAAGCGCTCTATTGCAAAAGTCCTAAATTCATCACAGATCTTATCACAAAGTATGCCCCGTCCCGAAGCCTACGCTCGGCTCATCAATGTCTCTTACAAATACCATCTTTCAAACGCAAACGCTTGGGGGGTAGCAGATTTGGCACTCTGGCTCCTCGCCTGTGGAATGCCCTTCCCCTTGAGATCCGGCTATGCCCTGATCTCATGCCATTTAGGAAATCCCTAAAGACCTGGCTTTACCAACAAGCATACCACTAACTCCGCAGGCTTCAAACTCTGACTGCCCTCTGTCTTCTACAGTGCCAGGAAACCAATCGGTGTCAGTGCACTTTACAAACCATTGTTAACATAACATAACATAACATAACATTGAATTGGATGGCTGAAATGTTTTCAGATGAGAACAATGACTTCCTCCCGGAGGCTGTTGCTACATACTGTGCTTATACGCTGTTGGATTAAGACTCTTTGATTTTTCTACCTATTCTTTATTATTTAGTTACTGCTTTTTATCAAAGATCGAATATTTTTTTTTTTGCAAAATTTTACTTGACTCTGCTTTTTAGGCTTGGACTCTGCGTTCGTAATTTGCCCACGTTTATATTATGTGCTTTGGTCAAGGAAAGGTGTCGTGGGCTGAGCCTTGCACTTACACTGTGTTAAGTTAGCATGGGTTTATTAGAAGCTTAAACGCCATTTTTGGTTTCCTGCTCTGCTTTGCACAAAACACACACTTGCAATATTGTTTCGAGAAGGGTGAGTATTTTGCTTCATATGAGAATATTTTGATATACATTTGTAGACTGCCTCGCTACTTTAGTGTGTATAGTGAGAGCATGAAACATCAAGGTTATATTGGATACTGTGTGTTATTCGGAATGATCTTTGCACGTTCGAGCCATAAGACATATGCAGCTGTGGCATCTCTGATACTGGTGCGTTTAGTAATGCACTGTGCAGGCATGATTGCACACAGTTGGAGAACATGCGTATCTTGACAGTTTGTGTAGAACTCAATGTGATCCACTACTGCTGGGTAACAGAGGTATGGGTCTGCCTATGTAGTCGTATGAGATCTTCTATACTTATAAACTAACCTGCTAAGTAGGGAGGGTGAAATGTAGGTATATTTTAAATCTGTTTCTCTTTTGTATTATAGGATTCTTTCTCCATTTGTATTTTATGGAATAGTGACAATGCTGACAACTTTGTTTCTGATAATATGTTCGCTTGTATTATCTAAGGTACTGGGCATGAGATTACGGTGTAAGCAATAAACATTTGAAAGTTGCAGGTATCTTTATTTAGTGCTTGTTTTGGACTGGTGTAAGACTGTAACGAAAGAGTGCTCTTGTTATCTACCTTACCTGAGGTAACCTAAGTCGCATGTTGTGGGTTGAGTAATAATTGATAAGTGCAGCCAAGAAAGGGAGCAAGTGTGCAAATTTCATAGTGCCTTCGGCCGGGTTAGTTGTTATAATAAAAAGCGTTGATAAAGGGCCTGCACTTTCAATTTGAATTAAAGAAGAATGATTGATAACCCGAGCCAAGAAAGGGAGCAAGTAGGTGTGTGTATGTGTGGATGATGTGTTGATTCAGCAGAAGATGAATAAGGTGAAAAATAAGAAAGGCTGCAGACATGCAAACTTTGTACTTCTTTGTAAGGGAAGTAGCTGTTTAGTTTTTCTGTGTGTATATATATATATATATATCTATATATATATATATATATATATATATCCAGCAAACTCCTCCAGGTTGAAGAAGCAGAGGCCACACAGGGGTTTCCACGGAAGCTTCTTTATTGGTGATCACACGGCATAATGCATTTCGGCCTGGCTGGCCTTCGTCAGATGCCCCAATGTTCGGAAATGCTCCCACATCTGTGTTTAAAATTGTCCTGAACCATTTCCATTGGTAGGAAAGACACTCCGCTCCCGGTCATGTGTTCGTCCACCTCTTGCCGATCGTAGGAACTGCAAGTCCCAGAGTTCCATTGTCCAGGTAGGTGTTACGTGGGGGAATGGTATGTTTCAAGTGCTCAGTGCATTTTCGGAGGGCAGGGCAGTACACGATGTAGTTTAAAATAAAACAAGTGTTGGATTCTTTTCACATTTCGGTGCTTCCTCGGGCCCCCTTACGTTCACCACCCCAAGAATGCAGTACACACAGCTGGGCAGGGACAGGCATGACAGTGCATCCTTTCCTTCGTGAAGTCACGAACTGCGAAGCAGGTACCCTCTCTGTGTCTGCCTCCGGAGGTGGACCTGGGTCAATCCAATACCTTGGAGAAAAAACGTTGCCGAAGCAGACACCAGTGAAGCCCAGGTCGACTTGCTGAACGGGACCTCTGTATCGTGTCTCTGGCTGACACGAAAATTAAATCCAGCAAAATCCTCCAGGTTGAAGAAGCAGAGGCCACACAGGGGTTTCCACGGAAGCTTCTTTATTGGTGATCACACGGCATAATGCATTTCGGCCTGGCTGGCCTTCGTCAGATGCCCCAATGTTCGGAAATGCTCCCACATCCGTTTTTAAAATTGTCCTGAATCATTTCCATTGGTAGGAAAGACACTCCGCCCCCGGATATGTGTTCGTCCACCTCTTGCCGATCGAAGGAACTGCAAGTCCCAGAGTTCCATTGTCCAGGTAGGTGTTACGTGGGGGAATGGTATGTTTCAAGTGCTCAGTGCATTTTCGGAGGGCAGGGCAGTACACGATGTAGTTTAAAAAAAACAAGTGTTGGATTCTTTTCACATTTCGGTGCTTCCTCGGGTCCCCTTACGTTCACCACCCCAAGAATGCAGTACACACAGCTGGGCAGGGACAGGCATGACAGTGCATCCTTTCCTTCGTGAAGTCACGAACTGCGAAGCAGGTACCCTTTCTGTGTCTGCCTCCGGAGGTGGACCTGGGTCAATCCAATACCTTGGAGAAAAAACGTTGCCGAAGCAGACACCAGTGAAGCCCAGGTCGACTTGCTGAACGGGGCCTCTGTATCGTGTCTCTGGCTGACACGAAAATTAAATCCAGCAAACTCCTCCAGGTTGAAGAAGCAGAGGCCACACAGGGGTTTCCACAGAAGCTTCTTTATTGGTGATCACACCGCATAATGCATTTCGGCCTGGCTGGCCTTCGTCAGATGCCCCAATGTTTGGAAATGCTCCCACATCCGTGTTTAAAATTGTCCTGAATCATTTCCATTGGTAGGAAAGACACTCCGCCCCCGGTCATGTGTTCGTCCACCTCTTGCCGACCGTAGGAACTGCAAGTCCCAGAGTTCCATTGTCCAGGTAGGTATTACGTGGGGGAATGGTATGTTTCAAGTGCTCAGTGCATTTTTGGAGGGCAGGGCAGTACACGATGTAGTTTAAAAAAAACCAAGTGTTGGATTCTTTTCACATTTCGGTGCTTCCTCGGGTCCCCTTACGTTCACCACCCCAAGAATGCAGTACACACAGCTGGGCAGGGACAGGCATGACAGTGCATCCTTTCCTTCGTGAAGTCACGAACTGCGAAGCAGGTACCCTTTCTGTGTCTGCCTCCGGAGGTGGACCTGGGTCAATCCAATACCAATCCAATATATATATATATATATATATATACATATATATATATATTCACTCGATCTTCCCACACAAACGAAGGAACGACAAGCCACACCAGCCGGGTATGATTACAGGTTTTCTTTATTGGGCACAAAGAAGACGCGTTTCGAGCACACTGGCTCTTGGTCACATGACCACCACGGACATTTTGCTCGTATTATAGAGAATGAAATAATAACAATGGAAGAGAGACTCTGTGTTTACGTCACACAGAGTTCCCAATTGTGCCACTACAAATCATGAGTTTTGCAAAAACATACATTGTGTATAAAAGTGTAGGGCACAATTCCAAAATGTGTGATTTCATGCAATGCATTAATCTTGCTTATACATATGACAAAACATTAAGGGTATAGTACCCGGTTTGAATTTCAGTTAAGAAAATTAGGAGATCATGGAGAAGAGACTACCAAGTAGTTTGTGAGAATTAAATCATAAGTGACAGACAGTGATTCCTGAATTGTAGATGCTAACTAAGTTGTTAAGTAGGCTACAGAGGTGAAATTAATTTGTTGTATCTCTATATAGGAGCAGAGAGTGAGAAGGGCTTAACAAATCGAGTGTAGTACCCCTAATGGATAAGTCTAGCATTATAAGTAGTAAGCCACTATTCCCATATCTTTATATGTCCTGGTTATGTTCTACAGTTAGATTTCCGAAATTGTCACATTAGTTTGAAGACTGAGGGAACTATCCATTATGAGCTATAAGGTCCTTAAAAATGATACTAGGGTTCTTAACCTAGAAAGTGTCATCCCGTCTAATTTTATAAAGAACTGTAGGTGATCAACACTGGCAAGTAGTGTCTATATTCGGATTCCATGCAGATCCGTGCTCATATTTCTAACGTATACAGTTTGGTGGATTTTGTTGTGCTCGTAACAATATCTTTTATCCGTGAAGGAGATTATTCTTAGTGCTTCGTTTGTAGCCAGTTCTCTAAAAAAGATAAAGGAAAGAAAATGTGGTGATTGTGTTTCCATCAATCAGATTATAAGGCATACAGTCTAATCTCAATTGCATAGTTCTCATTTACAGTTTCAGTTCTCCAAATAGTCAAAATGCTTGCAGTTATACACACAAATACATATTTATATACAGTGAAAATTAAAAAAAAAATTAGATCACATAATCATGGATTCAGAGTTCCTCAAGAGGGATAGGGAGGCTCTAAGGTCAGAAAACATATCATAAATGAACGTACATTTCTTCATCAACGTTCATCCCTGTGGGAACGATACTGCCTGCCTGTAGGATGAACTTGGACTCTGCTCTGTGTAATGCTGTCACTCTATCTCCACCTCTTACATGCTTGGGAATTGAATCAAGGGCAAAGAATTTTGCCTTTGTCCAGTCCCCATCATGGTGGGTGTGAACGTGTTTAGCTGTGCTGTATGTAAAGTCCTTATTGGTAATGGCACGCCAATGCTCCAGAATTCTCTTTTTTACCGGAAAGGTGGTTGACCCAATGTACCATTTTCCACAGGGGCATGTTATTACGTAGATTACAAAATCAGTGGTGCAAGCGATTTTCTTGTTTATCTCCCACCTTTTGTTTACCCTTCTGAGTACGACCTCCTTCACGTTTGTACTATACCTGCAGGCCTTGCACTTTCCACATTTTAGAAAGCCACCCTTTGTTTCTAGCCATAATTTTTTCTTCTCCATATGGCTCTGTACAATTAAATCCTTAATGGATTTGCTTTTCCTGTAAGTTGTTGATGGGTGTTGGTCTAATCTGTCCTTCAGTGTTTTATCCTGTAAGAGGATATCCCATCTCTTTCTTATGATCTTACTAAACTCGGGGGATTGGGTATTGTATGTGGTGATCAACCTTATAGGTTCATTGGAAGGGTTCCGTTTGCTCTTTGGTGCTTGGAATAGGGTATCTTTCCGGTTTATTTGGGAGACTCTTGCCTCACCTTTCTGGAGCATGTTTTGATGATAGCCCCTCACAGCAAACCTCTCACGCATGGCTTTTTTATGGCTTTCAAAAGATTTCTGGGAGCTGCAATTCCTCTTGGCGCGTAAAAATTCGCCAAAGGGTTATTGCCCATCTAAAGCTCGGGGGGTGACAGCTTGTAGAATGAAGTATTGAGTTCCCAGCTGTTTCTTTCCTGAAGATTTCAGTCTCAATCTTATTCTCAACGATATTTAGTCTGATATCTAGGAAGTCTAAGGTGCTTTGACTATGCTACATAGTGAACTTAAGATTCAAACAGTTTGAGTTCAGTACACTTACAAATTTGATTAGTTCTCTTTCACTTCCCTCCCAGACAAAGAAAATATAGTCGATGAACCTTACCCAAATGTTCACCTTGTTAGTCCATTCTTCAAGGGCATCGTCTCTGAGCACCTGTTCCTCCTACCAGCCTACCAGTAGGTTGGCATAGCTGGGGGCAAAACAGGTGCCCATCGACGTGCCTTGTATCTGTTTGTACAGAGTACCATCAAATAAAAATACGTTTTCCTCAAGACAGAGTTCTATCATCTGTAAAAGCATTTTAGAGTGGGTTTCCAAGTGTTTGCTTCTTGCTTGTAGAAAGTTTTTGCATGCCTTTAAACCATCTCTATGTCTTATTGATGTGTAAAGGCTCTCCACATCTAAAGATACAAGCCAGAAATGATGCTCCCAGTTAATGTTTTCAACTTTTTAGAGAAAGTCTTTAGTGTCTTGTATATGAGAGGTTAATTCCTTCACATAGTCTTTTAAAAAGTAGTCAACATAGTGAGATACATTCTCCATAAGGCTATTGATGGAGGACACAATGGGCCTCCCTGGGGGTGCTGTTGGACTTTTGTGTACTTTGGGAAGTAAATAGAATGTGGGCGTTGTAGGATTCTCGTTAATTAAGAACTTGGTCTCATCCCAGTTTAACAATTTATTGTTATTCCACTCATGGATGCATTGGTGAACTCTACTCTGTAGCTTGGCTAGGTAGGTGTGATCTACTCTGACATAACATGTATTATCCGACAATTGTCTCTTTGCCTCTGTGATGTACAATTTTCTGTCCCATAAGACTACATTCCCCCCTTTGTCAGAGGGTTTTATAATGATTGAGTCGTCATTCTTCAAAGATGTTAGTGCCTCCCTCATTTCAGGAGTTATGTTTTGCTTTCTGGGAAATTTATGTAAGAGTTTGAGCATATCGTTAACGACCAAGTCGTGAAAAAGGTCAATATTATCTCTGGGGAGCTGCGGTCTGTATCTGGATCTAGGTTTAAAAGGAGTTACAATTGTGTGGGACTGAGTGTCTATTGTAGGAGTTGTGGTGTCCAATGTTTGGGATTGTGTTTGCATTGGATCCACTCCTCCCTCCTCATGTAAGTTCTCCAGAATAGCCTGTAACTCATCTTCAATTGTGGATGGCGTGCCCCCTGTGTCAAGGATCTGAAGCGCAGGTTTTTTGTTAGAGTGAATCTTGTGCAACTTCAGTTTTCTGGCGAACATGTACATATCTATGCGTGTCTGCGTGTAGTCAAATTGTGAATCTGGACAAAATGTTAACCCCAATTGAAAAACTTTTCTTCATTTGTAGATAGCTGTCTACTAGACAAGTTTATTACCGTGAGTTCCTTGCTTTGTACATCCATTATTTGGCTTTCGGCATCTGGTTTTTGTTTCCCACTCCAGAATTGCTTGGTTTTCCATCGCCGCTCTCGTCTCCTTTTGCTCTTCCCCTTCCTCCTCGGCCTTGGTATTGTGTTCTCCCTCTGATGGACTGTTCGTTGGCCTCCAGTATGAGGCGCATTTCGTCGGAAAAAGCTGTTATTTCCGAGGTTAGTTGTACATTGCCATCCAGTGAACTTGCGTCAGAACTTACGCTTGTTCCTGATTGTCGCCTGTCTTTGTCAGCCATCCCCAATGCCTTGTCTTTTAGGAGTGAGGAACGTGGTTTGTCAAATTTCTTGGCAAAAGTTAGGATCCTTCCCGACATGTAGTCGCGCTCGTCACGCTCAAACTTTAGCTGTTTTCTGGCCATAACGTCTTTTTCAAATTTCTTTATTTTGTCATCCACCAGAGCTAGAATCTTTGTCACCTCAGTTTGGTCAGTATCGTTTGCTAGATCATCAAGAAGCAATTGTATTTCTTTTAGTAACTCGTCATGCTCTTCCCATGCGTTCTTGATCAGGATCTGCATCATTCTTTTTGAGCAGGGATTGGTGTTTTCACGCCATGCTTTGAGAACCTCAGGTTTGGGTTTATTCAACGTAGGTACGACAAAGATCCTCAAGCCTCTGGGCACGCGATCCATCTCGATGTAATTTGTCAAAGATGTCGCTTCCCACCACCGGCTGAGTTCCTTTTTTCTTAGTCTTTCTAGTTGATTCCCTTTCTGTTTTAATGATGGTTCACTCGCTTGGGGTGTATCACCAGATCCCACTCTATCAGTTCCATTGGGGGTTTTCTTTTTCTTAAAAACATTTTCTGCCGAGGCCTCCCGCCCCTTGAGGAACTCCATTGCCCAGAGTGCACTTCGGCCGCCTGGCCGTTCTCGTACCCGGTCGCGCTGCCGGCAAAGTTGCCAAGCGAGCCCTGGCTGCTGATTTCGCTTTCTTGCCTCCACTCACCCCGCTTGTCAGCTTGTTGGCTCTCTTTGTGGGTGTAGGGCAGAGGTCTTCAAACTTTTTGATGCCGAGACCCCCTTGTAAAACCTTTTTAGGCGTAAGGACCCCCTTCCGACAAAAGTTTCTAGAAACTGGTACTCCTCATCATCAACTTTTGACAACCATAAATGCGCCTGTTAGACCTCATCACATCCCTCCATCATTCATCCACCGACACTTTCACACATCCATCCATCCACCCTTTCATCCTTCCATCCATACATCCATCCTTCATCCATCCACCCTTTCATCCTTCCATCCATACATCCATCCTTTACCCATCCACCCTTCCTTCCATCCAACCATCATTCATCCGCCCACCTTTTCGCACATCCATCCATCATTCATCCATGCAACCTTTTATCCATTCATACATCCATCCACCCTTTATTCTACCCATCCTTCATCCACCCACCCTTTCATCCTCCCATCCATACAACCATCCTTCACCTATCCACCCTTTCATCCATCCATCCACCCACCCACCCTTTCATCCATCCATCTACCCATCATTCATCCCCCCACCTTTTCACACATCCATCCATCCATCATTCATCCACCCACCCTTTCATCCATCCATCCTTCATCCATCCACCCTTTTCATCCTCCCATCCATGCATCCATCCTTCATCCATCCACCCTTTCATCCTCCCACCCATACATCCATCCACCCTTTCATCCATACATCCATCCACCCACCCTTTCCTCCATCCACCCATCATTCATCCCCCCACCTTTTCACGCATCCATCCATGCATCATTCATCCATGCAGCCTTTTATCCATCCATACATCCATCCACCCTTTCATCCTCCCATCCATACATACATCCATCCTTCATCCATCCACCCTTTCATCCTCCCATCCATACATACATCCATCCTTCATCCATCCACCCTTTCATCCTCCCATCCATACATCCATCCTTCATCCATCCACCCTTTCATCCTTCCATCCATACATCCATCATTCATCTATCCACCCTTTCATCCATCCATTCACCCATCATTCATCCACCCATCTTTTTACATATCCATCCATCCATCATTCATCCATCCACCCTTTCATCCATCCATCCTTCATCCGTCCACCCTTTCATTCTTCCATCCATACATCTATCCTTCACCAATCTATCCTTCATCCATCCACTCTTTCATCCATCCATTCACTCTTCATTCATCCACCCATCTTTTTACACATCCATCCATCATTCATCCATCCACCCTTTCATCCATCCATCCTTCCGTCCACCCTTTCATTCTTCCATCCATACATCTATCCTTCACCAATCTATCCTTCATCCATCCACCCTTTCATCCTTCCATCCATACATCCACCATTCATCCATCCACTCATCATTCATCCACCCACCTTTTCACACATCCATCCATCCTTCAGCCTTTCATCCATCCATCCACCCATCATTCATCCACCCACCTTTTCTGTGCCTCTCTCATGGGGGGCGGATCAGTATCTCTCTGCGTCGTCTTCCTTCTTCTTTCCCACTCATGGGAGGGCATCTCTGTGCCTCCCTGCTGGGGGCGGGGGACGTGTCACGGGACCCACAGCTCCAGGTGCGCAACATCCATTGAACTCAAAGGGCTACACTACAGCCACTTCCCCAGCCCCCCCAGCTCCCCCCAGCTCGTGTATGTGAGCCCGGCTGTAACAGCTTCAGGGACACACACACAGTCACACCCAAGTACTTAACAGGTCTTTAAACGACCTTTTACTTGTTAATGAGGCATTGATGTTTTTCACACCTCGGTGTGAATTAGGCCTCCGCCGGAAGCACCCTCAGCCCAATGCCAGGAACTGCACTCTGCAGAATCTGCGACCCCCTTGCCAGGACTCCACGACCCCCCTGGGGGTCGCGCCCCACAGATTGAAGACCGCTGGTGTAGGGGGACCCTCAGGCTTCAATCGCACTGAAGGAGAGCTCGGCAAACGAAGTCTTCGGGCAGCCGGCGGGCGGAGATTTCTTGACTCGACGTCACTTCCAAAACACGGCGCAACTCTCCACCCTTCCAAGCGGGCTGGGGTTCGTCTCTCGAGCGGGCGCCACCGCTCAGGTAAATTCACTCGATCTTCCCACAGAAACGAAGGAACGACAAGCCACACCAGCCAGGTATGATTACAGGTTTTCTTTATTGGGCACAAAGAAGACGCGTTTTGAGCACACTGGCTCTTGGTCACATGACCACCACGGACATTTTGCTCGTATTATAGAGAATGAAATAATAACAATGGAAGAGAGACTCTGTGTTTACATCACACAGAGTTCCCAATTGTGCCACTACAAATCATGAGTTTTGCAAAAACATACATTGTCTATAAAAGTGTAGGGCACAATTCCAAAATGTGTGATTTCATGCAATGCATTAATCTTGCTTATACATATGACAAAACATATATATATATATATATTCACTGAAAAAACCATAGTAAAACCATAGGTTTCACATACGTTATAGTTAGGAATTAGCATTTAAAAAACCTTAGAAATTCACTGTAAAAACCATAGGTTTCACACACGTTATAGTTAGGAATTCGCATTTAAAAAACCTTAGAAATTCACTGAAAAAACATAGGTTTCACACATGTTATAGTTAGGAATTAGCATTTAAAAAACCTTAGAAATCACTGAAAAAAACATAGGTTTCACACATGTTATAGTTAGCTAAACATTACACACATACAAAACCATTGAAATTCCCCCGTTATAGTTAGTTCAGATAACTATAACTCGCGTGCCCGCAATGCACTGCAGATGACGTCACCTATAACATCACTCATGACATGGTCAGTGACATCACTCATGACATCACTGATGACATCTCGAATGACATCACTGATGACATCACTGATGATATCATCCTTGTGAAAGAGTAGCAGACCTCCTCTCAGCGTAATATAACCTTTGATACACACCTTCAAAAATAGAAAGTAAATCATTTTAAAAAAATGGAGATACCAATACCACTTACCAACAAGATATTGAGTAAATCCGCCATCTACATACACATCCTCTCATTCACCAACAGTTCTATATAGTCACTTATACATGTACTCACTCATCATATGTACTCATACACTTATACATCCTGTTACACACTGACACTCATCCATAGACTTACTCACACATGCAAATAAACTATCAAACATCCATTTATTTGCATATACAGGATATATACACAGCACTACACTTACTTTTACAGAAACATACATATACTTACTCTCTTAAACAATGATTTACAGAAACACATATTTATTTATACAGGAACTCTTCCAATATCTCACTCTCACATATAATCACTTATATACATCAATACTCATATATAGTAGATTAAAACATATGTAGTTACTCATAAAGATACTATTGAGACAGTCAATCTCTCACTAACACACCCATACACACACTCATGCACCCATACAGTCCTGCATATATGCTGTCTTCAAAACACATACAAACAGTGAGTCACTCATTCATGCATCTATGCGCTAAGTAATACTCCCCAACAAACCATACAGACACTGATACTGATACTCAAAAAGCCAACTAATAACCCATATAGACACTCATGTAGCTACTCACGAACCCATGGAGCCAATTATAGACAAAGTGAGACACTGATACAGATATTTACATATTTAAACATTACTCGCTAATACATGTATTCACTAAGATACACTTAATAAGTCAGTTATGCAATCATTTTTTCCAAAATAAATCCATTGAGACATTTATTTATCCATTTATTCTTCCATCGACCTTGCAATACACATATAGAAAACATATTTAAATTTCAGAAAAAAACATTCACTGGATGATGTCATCAGTGATGTCATTTGAGATGTCATCAGTGATGTCATGAGCGATGTCACTGACCATGTCATGAGTGATGTTATATGTGACGTCATCAGCAGTGCATTGCGGGCACGCGAGTTATAGTTAGCTGAACTAACTATAACGGGGGAATTTCAATGGTTTTGTATGAGTGTAATGTCCAGCCAACTATAACATGTGTGAAACCTATGTTTTTTCAGTGAATATATATGGTTAGAACCTGGTTTCCATGGGAAAATCATTTTTTGATGTGCTTATAACTTTGGCGTTGTTTGACCAATCTTTACGAAATTTTCCAAAAAGATCCTCTTTTCAGATCAGCTGCTATCTTGGAAGTATGGGGGTGATTTGTCAAGGGGGGCTAAGAAGAAGGGGGGTCCCAAAACGTATTTTCTCACTGCAATTTCCATAGGAAACTTTGGACAAGGCTACAGGTCAAACTGCTGAACGTAATTATGCCAAATTTGGCAGGGAGAAAGGTCTTGGTTCAGAAATCACGCTTTTGTTTAAATGGGGTAAATCCGTTCAGTAGTTTTTGAGAAATATAACATTTTACAGATATTGATATTTGAGAATTCTGACATCTGATTGGCTGAGGCGTTACGAGCACAAGCTTGCGGCTCATTGGCAGCAAACTGTTGAGACTAGGAAGTGTTGGCAGCCATTTTGTGATTCAGTCCGTCAGCTCTTATCTCTCCCTCTACAAGACATCGGGTCCGTAGTTCTACCTCTGCGAGGCAATACTAAGAATATAGCAGAGCTCTGTCTGTGCGAGATACGCCCTCCCTCTCCCCACATCACCAACTTGCAGCTATGCCTTTAGAAGCCAGTCCGTCGGCTCGCAGGTCTCTACCTCTGTGAGCCAGTACGCTGCTGTGCCTTTGCGAACGGATGGCCCATAGCTCTTCCTCTGCTTGTTGAGTCCATGGGCCGCAGCTCTCCCTCTGCGAGCCTGGGTGTGAACTGTTGAAATTAGGAAGTGTTGTGAACTGTTGAAACTAGGAAGTGTTGGCAGCCATTTAGTGGGGAGCGGATGGCCCGTAGTGTTGGCCGCAGCTCTCCCTCTGCGAGCCTGGGTGCGAACTGTTGAAACTAGGAAGTGTTGGTAGCCATTTTGTGATTCAGTCCCTCAGCTTTTATCTCTCCCTCTACAAGACTTTGGGTCTGTAGTTCTACCTCTGCGCGGCAATACTGAAAATATACCAGATCTCTGTCTGTGCGAGATTCCCGTTTCACACTCCCTCTCCCCACATCACCAGCTAGCAGCTATGCCTTTAGAAGCTAGTCAATCGGCTCACTGCTCTGCGTCTGCGAGCCGTGGGGCCCGCAGCTTTACCTCTGCGAGCCAGCTCATTAGCTCATAGCTGTGTGTCAGCTAGCTGGTCAGTCAGGCTATTGCTCTCCCTGTGCGAGTCAGACTACAGCTCTCTGAAGCATAGCCCCCAACAACCTTCTCACATGTAAGCCTCCAAAAGAAAGGGAATAGACAACACCCATACACAACCACTCCCTTTCCACACACAAACAACCTTCTCGGGCCCGCAGCTCTACCTCTGCAATCTAGCCCATTAGCTTGTAGGTGTGTGTCTGCTAGCAGGTCCGTCGGCCCGTTGCTCTCCCTGTGCGAGTCAGACCACAGCTCTCTGAAGCATAGCCCCCAACAACCTTCTCACACGCAATCCCCCAAAAGAAAGGGAATAGACAACACCCATACACATCCACTCCCGTTCCACACACAAAAAGCGGTGCAAAAGAGAACACACAACAACAAAACTCATAGTCAATGCGGGACAAAGACCCATGCTGTAAGAGAAGCATGAAAGGTAGAGGAAAGTTAGGAGGAAAACACACAAAAAAGCCAATATTGGGAATATAAGGTATGTATTGTATGTATGTATTGGCATTTATATAGCGCACTACTTACCCATAGGGTCCCAAGGCGCTTCGACCGCTGCGAAACCCTTCCTGGCTTCCCTGAGAGATGGTCCCTTAATGGGTATCTCCAGGGTGAGACCAGGCATCCCCGGCGGTCTGGTGGGGCCGTTAGTGAAGATGAGGCAAGCTAATGCCCAGAGTTGCCGAGTGTGATCGCTGATCAGAGTGGGCACCGAGGCGAGAGAATTATCGAGTCCGCTGACCCTGGTCCAGAAACCTGCCGTGCCGGGAATCGAACCCTGGTCCCGGGCCGTCCTCTGCTCTCGGGTCTGCCGCCTCTGGCTCTCAAAAGAGCCCTTGTGTTTATTAGCTGGAGCTACATGTAAGTGCGGATGCACAGCTTCAGGTTGTTCAGAAAAACTTGGTTTCCCCCATCTGTCAAGGGTACTCCATCATTTCTGTAGACATGAGCCATATCAAAACGTATGTTGTTGTTGTAGATCAACCCCATTCTATGGTCTCTGAGGTATGCAGACACAGCTTTGTTGACATTCTTCCTAGATTTTTCTATCTTATGACAAAATTGGTTTGACCATTTCCACTTCTGTCTTTGTCTTAGCAGAATAGTAATTTAATATTTTAAAAACCTTTGAAATTCACTGAAAAAAACTTAGGTTTTACAGGCGTTATAGTTAGAAATTAGCATTTAAAAAACATTTGAAATTTACTGAAAAAACCATAGGTTTTACAGAGGTTATAGTTAGAAATTACTATTTAAAAAACCTTTGAAAATTCACTGAAAAAACCATAGGTTTCAGGGATGTTATAGTTAGCTGGACATTTCACTCGTATAAAACCGTAGAAATGCCACCCTTATAGTTAGTTCAGCTCACTATAACTCGCGCCCCCGCAATGCTCTACTCATGACATCACATATTGCATCATTCATGGCATGGTCAGTGACATCACTGATGACATCTCAAATGAGGTTATAAGGACCCCAACTCAAATACCAACTCCTCCTCCTATCCAACACGATGCTCCCAGAATAGATCCCGCATAGGCAGATTTGGAGGCAATGCAGGCGGACAACAAGATTCCGGATCTGCAGGTGGGACTGATTTCCTGTTCAGAGGTAATCTTGGGGGGCAGAGTGATTTTTTTCCGAGACAATTGCGCACAATCTCTCAAGATGCATGGGTCTTGGAATCGTGCAGGGGTACAAGTTAGAACTGTACGATCATCCTTCACAAGCCACACCCCCTCCACAGATGTTTTTTTCCCAAAATTATCAGATCTTTATCTCCGCAGAAATAGACTCTCTGCTTCAGAAAAGGGCCATAGTGGTCTTGACTCTCCACCCTTGCGGTTTTCGCAGCAATATCTTCCAAGTGGAGAAGAAAGGGGGTGGATCCAGACTACTCTTAAACTTAAAAGATTTCAATGCCTGGATAATCTACCGTCACTTCAAGATGGAGGGCATCCATCTTCTAAGCGATCTTCTCCGAGAAAAGGACTGGATGGCCCGTCTGGACCTGAAGGAAGCATATTTACCCATTACTATCTTAGTCCCTCATCGGCGGTTCCTGCAGATTCTTTGGCAGGGGATCTGTTACGAGTATAGGGTTCTCCCCTTTGGCCTCTCGTCAGCACTGTGGTGCTTCACAAAACTTCTCCGTCCGGTAGTAGAATACCTGAGAGCACGGTGAGTTCGTCTGATCGCCTATCTGGACAACATCATCATTATGGGCGAACTGTCCCCATCTAGTCATCTTGCAACTAGAATGGACAATCAATCTCTTACAGAGTATCAGGTTTATTGTGAATCAACAGAAGTCAATGTTGATCCCGTCTCAATTGATCGAGTTTCTGGGTTTCCTTGTAAACTCCCTGACATGTCAGCTCCTTTTACTGATACAAAAGATCGGGTCCATCAAGAGGGAATTGAGGTCGACACTTCACAAGCAAAGGGTTTCTTTAAGATCCGTAGCTCGGATAGTGGGCTTACTAGCTTCCTCGATTCAGGTGATCTTCCTGGGTCCCCTTCACTAGAGAGCCCTTCAATGGCTGAAAATAAGACATCTTCAAAAAGGCCTCAGGTACTCGGAAATTATTCCCCTCTCAGAGGAGGCGAGCTCCGAGATGTTAGGTGGTTACACCACATGGAGGCTTGAACGGCCAAGCCCACTTCGGATTGACTCCGGATATAGTGATCGAATCCGATGTCAGCCGGTGGGGTTGGGGAGCCTGATGCGGATAGTTGTCCACGGGTGGCCGTTGGTTGCCGGAAGAACTTACATTGCATATCAACTGCCTGGAACTCTTGGCTGGTTCATTTGCGATTTGGTGCTTGTCGCTACAGAAAACAGATTGTTGCATCCTCCTTCGGATGGACAACATTTCTGTAATACGGTATGTGAACAAACTGGGTGGCACAAAGTCCGGAATGCTGGCAGAAATTGCCAAGGACTTCTGGCACTTTTGCCTCCAGAACAGAATTTCGGGAGTGTCAGAATATCTTCTGGGCTACAGCAACGAGGTGGCAGATGGCACTCCTGTCACTTGCAGGACTTCAGCAACTGGATGCTGCACCTCAGGTGTTCCAGAACCTGAACGACCTTTGGGGTCCCTGTCATATAAAACGGTTTGCGTCCCATTTCAACAGGCAGGTCCCTAGTTAATACAGCTGGCATCCGGACCCGGAGGCCCTGGCCACAGATGCTTTCCTTCAAGTTCAAGTTCAAGTTCAGTGATTTATATAGCGCACTACTCACCCGGAGGGTCTCAAGGCGCTTGGGGAGGGGGGGTTCATTTTTTGTTGAATAGCCAAGTTTTAAGTTCTTTTCTGAAGGAGATGTGGTTCTGTGTAAGGCGGAGGTGAGTGGGGAGTGAGTTCCAGGTCTTGGCCGCCAGGAAGGAGAAGGATATGCCACCTATGGTGGATTTTCGGATACGCGGGACTGCGGCTTGATTGGAGGATCTTAGTTGGCGGGTGGGTGTGTAGAAGGACAGTCGAGTGTTGAGGCATTCGGGTCCAAGTTTGTAGAGGGCCGCGTGAGCGTGGGTGTGGAGACGGAACATAATTCTCTTGTTGACGGGAAGCCAGTGGAGGTCTTTTAGGTGTCCGGTGATGTGATCTTGTCGAGGGATGTCAAAAATGAGTCTCGCTGATGCGTTTTGGATGCGTTGGAGTTTTTTCAGTAATTTGGCTGTGATTACGGCGTATAGTGTGTTTCCATAGTCCAGTCGACTCGTGACCATTGCGTGGGTGACAGTCTTTCTTGTCTCGGGGGGGATCCAGCGGAAGATTTTTTTGAGAATACGAAGTACGTTGAAGCAGGAGGATGAGACTGCGTTGACTTGTCTGGACATTGATAGTGAGGAGTCTAGGATGAAGCCAAGGTTACGTGCGCTGTCTGTGGGTATGGGTGCTGTGCCCAGAGCCGAGGGCCACCAAGAGTCGTCCCAGGCGGAGGGGGAAGAACCTAGGATGAGCACCTCCGTTTTGTCTGAGTTGAGTTTTAGGCGGCTGTGTTTCATCCATTCGGCTACTTTTTTCATGCCTTCGTGAAGATTGGTTTTGGCGGTGTTCGGGTCTTTGGTGAGGGAAAGGATTAACTGGGTGTCGTCGGCGTAGGAGATGATGTTACGGTTGTGATGGCGCGTGATGGAAGTGAGTGGGCTCATGTAAACGTTGAAGAGGGTAGGGCTGAGTGATGATCCTTGTGGTACGCCACAGATGACTTCAGTGGCCTCTGAGTTGAATCGGGGGAGGAATGAGATGATCCAGTCCAAGGCTTTTCCTTGTATTCCTTGTATTCCGACGTTGCTGAGGCATTGTATAAGGGTGTTGTGACAGACTGTGTCGAAAGCGGCGGAGAGGTCGAGTAGAATGAGGGCCACTGTTTTCCCGTTGTCCAGTAGTGTTCAGATGTCGTCTGTCGCTGTGATGAGGGCGGTTTCAGTGCTGTGTTTGGCTCGAAATCCAGACTGAGAGGGATCGAGGGAGTTGTTGGATTCAAGGAAGGTGGCGAGCTGGTTGTTGACGGCTTTCTCAATAACTTTGGCAGGGAATGGGAGGAGGGATATGAGTCGGTAGTTTTTAAGTTCAGAGGGGTCTGCTGTGGGTTTCTTCAGGAGGGCGCTGAGTTAGGCATGTTTCCAGCTTTCCAGGAAGGTGGCAGAGTTGAAGGAGCAATTGATGACATCACGGAGATGGGGTGCGATGATGGAGTCTGCTTTGTTGAAGATGTGGTGGGGGCAGGGGTCGGTTGGCGAGCCAGAGTGGATTGAGTTCATTAGGCGGATGGTGTCTTCAGTGGTGATTGTGTTCCAGGCGTTGAGGTTGTTAGTTGGCGGTGTAGGTTCTGAGGGGGATGGGGAGGGATGTTCGTGGGGAGTGTTCTCGAAGCTGTTGTGAATGTCAGCAATTTTGTTGTAAAAGAAGGAGGATAACGCATCGCAAAGGTCTTGGGAGGGAGAGATGTCGTTGGATGCTGCGGTGGGGTTGGTGAATTCTTTGACGATGTTGAAAAGTTCCTTGCTGTTATGGGCGTTGTTGTCAAGTCGATCCTTGAATGCTGATTTCTTGGTGGATCGAATCAGTTGGTGGTGTTTGCGGGTGGCTGCCTTGAGGGTGGACATGTTGTCGGTGGTTGGGTTTTTTCTCCAAGTTTTCTCTAGGGTGCGGCATAGCTTCTTGGATTTTTTGAGGTCCTCATTGAACCAGGGACCCTTTTTGCTACCTGATTTGATCTGGTGGTTTATCAGGGGTGCTAATTCGTCAGCGCTGTGGGTGAACCATTGCTTGAGTTTGGTGGCCGCTTGGTTTGGGTCCAATGAGAGGGTGGGAGGGTTTTTGTTGAGTGATGTGAGGAGTTGGTTGGTGGTGATTTTGTTCCAGTTTCTTCGGGGAATAGGTTGTGGTGGGTTGTGGGTCGAGGTGGTTTTGTAGCTGAAGTGAACACAACTGTGGTCCGTCCAATGGAGGGCTGTGGTGCGATCGAAGGAAATGTGCTTGCTGGAGGTGAAGATAGGGTCGAGCGTGTGTCCGGCAAGGTGGGTGGGGGTGTCAACAAGTTTTTTCAGTCCGAGATTTGCCAGGTTGTCCAGAAGGGTGGTTGTGTTGCTGTCGTATTTGTTTTCAAGGTGGAAGTTGAGGTCTCCTAGTAGAATGTAGTTCACGGATGCGAGGGCATGTGAGCTGACGAAGTCAGTGATGTCATCGCTGAATTGTGTACGGGTTCCTGGAGGCCTGTAGATGAGGGTGCCTCTAAGTGTGGTCCTAGGGTCGGTGTGGATCTGGAAGTGGAGATGTTCGGCGGTTGCAAGATTATCGTCGGAACTGGTCGTGATTTTGATGGTGTTCCTATGGACGATGGCGATGCCTCCTCCTGTTTGATTGGTACGGTCTTTTCGGATGATCTTGTAAGCGTCCGGGATGGCTATGGTGATGTCGGGGGCTGATGAGGAGTTCATCCATGTTTCTGGTAGGAAGGCGATGTCCGGTGACGCAGTGTCGAGTAGGTCCCAGAGTTCAGTAGCGTGTCTGTGGACCGAGCGGGTGTTCAGCAGGATGCACTTTAGGTGGTTAGGGTCGGAGCTGTGTTTGGAGGAAGTGGGTTTGGTGTGGGTCCTGAGGCAGGTGAACTTGCAGGAGTGGCAGGCAAAAGGACCGTGGGTACGATCTGGGGCGGCTTCGCAGCATTGTTGTGTGCTTCCGGGGTTAAGGTCAAGGAGGGTAGCAGCGTCATACGTTATGCTGCGTGTGGAGTGGGTTTTGCGGGGACCAGGGGGTCTGGCGCTGGGTGCGGTCCAGGCGCGGACGGGCGTAGACGGGCTTACCTTTGGCGCACCTTTGGCGCGCATGGGGCGCGACCGCTGCGCGTGAACGCTGCACGCAGAAACATCTGTCATGTATGGATAGTGGAGGGGGAGGGGCGAGGGAGGGTCAGCTGGGAGGCGGGGCGGGCTGTGGGGGACGGGCTCTGAGGCACCACAACAATAAGTGAAATGGCGGCAGTGAAATAAAACAAAACTGGAGGTAGGCTGGGGCACAGACAATCAGCAATGGCTTTAATCTCGTCTACAGCAGGCAATGAACAGTCAACCTAGCGGTACAAATCGCGTTACAGTTATGAAAAGCGTGACTTAATGTGCCGTATTAAATGACCCCAAAAGCGCTATCAATGACTTAGAAGTTATATAAAGGCACTCGCAGTACAGCGCTATGCTGTGTAGGAGGCTGCAGTAAAGCAGATACAAATTGTGCAAGAGCGCAGTTTACGATACCAAGCAGGGGCTGGGGGCGAAGGGAGCGACCTCCTTCAGCAAGCGTCAGGGCGGTCACAGTGCTTACGGGTGTGGGAGCGGGCTATGCAGTCCGTGGGAGGGAGGGTCAGCTGGGAGGCGGGGCGGGCTGTGGGGGACGGGCTCTGAGGCACCACAACAATAAGTAAAATGGCGGCAGTGAAATAAAACGAAACTGGAGGTAGGCTGGGGCACAGACAATCAGCAATGGCTTTAATCTCGTCTACAGCAGGCAATGAACAGTCAACCTAGCGGTACAAATCGCGTTACAGTTATGAAAAGCGTGACTTAATGTGCCGTATTAAATGACCCCAAAAGCGCTATCAATGACTTAGAAGTTATATAAAGGCACTCGCAGTACAGTGCTATGCTGTGTAGGAGGCTGCACTCCACTCTGGAGAGCACAGGCATGGTTCCTGGTGGTTCTGGAAATGCTCTGTGCGATCCCAATCCTTCTTCCGTGGTTACGGAACCTTTTGCGGGACCCTCTACAGAAC
Organism: Lissotriton vulgaris; assembly: GCF_964263255.1. Taxonomy (NCBI): domain Eukaryota; kingdom Metazoa; phylum Chordata; class Amphibia; order Caudata; family Salamandridae; genus Lissotriton; species Lissotriton vulgaris. The sequence continues at coordinate 664,667,147 of NC_141697.1, forward strand.
CCTCATCCATTGGTAGAGTCAGGCCAGCTTACTCTGGTAGGTTGGCAGGTTTCAGGGACGGATGGAAAGTCCCAGACCTTTCAAAGTAAGCTGAAAAATTCATCAACAAGGCCTGGTCGGCCAACACTCACAAACAATATGCTTCCTCTTGGAGACGGTGGTGTGATTGGTGCTCTCAACAAGATGTGGATCCCTTTACAGCACATGTCTCTCTAGCAGCCAATTGTCTTGCTTCAATGGCATCCTCTGGCTTAGCCTACAGGACAGTGAACAACTTCCATTCGTAAACCTCTGCAGGGCATGTACCCATGGATGGCAAACCACTTGGTGAGCATCCGTTGGGGTGTAAACTGCTCAGAGGCGTTCGGATGGTTAAACCACTGTGCCCTAATACTCGCAGTTATGGGATGTTTCTGTGGTCCTAAAGTTTCTGGAATCATGGCCTTCTAACAAATATCTTTCTCGGAAACAGTTATCTGCTAAGTTCACTATGTTATTTTGCCTTGTCTCTTACAAGAGGGTTTCAGATGTTAGAGCCCTAGATTTAGCAGGGCATCGATTTTCCCCAGAAGGGGTGTCTTTCAATATCTCACGGAGGACTAAGTGTAATACTTCCTCAGTCTCCTACTCAGGATTTCCTAATAATCCGCAGTTGTGTGTTGTACAGTGTGTCAATGATATTAAAGTAAGTACTGCAGAATTCCGAGCAGATATGCAGGGTCAATTATTTATTGCTCTTCAGAAACCCTTTCGCCCCGTGACTCCAGCTACTTTGTCACGATGGATGCGTTGGCTCATTGGCGAAGCGGGTATCGATGTTTCAAACTTTGGGGCCCATTCAGCTCGAGGAGCAATGACGTCCAAGGCATTTTCGGCTGGTGTCAGTTTGTCAGACATTATGAGTGCAGCCGACTGGTCCACGGAGTGTACATTTAAAGCTTTTTATTATAAACCAATTGTTGATGTAGCTTCTGTTGTGGTGGCTAAGCTTTGAACAAGCATAATCGGAGCCTCTGGTTTGGACATAGAATTACAAATTTGCGAACATTTGTGACAAGAATTTTCAATTATATTAAGGACACGAAGGCGAGGATTATCCCACTCGGAATGTTGGTTATCATGCTGTGTTGAAATATTCTGTAATGTACTGCATTCATGTTTTCTTTTCCCGGCCCTTCTTCTGTTGATGTATATTCAAACAGTTCTGGAATGGTGTTACGGGTACTCTCTCTATTCCTTTCAGGTGCAGATTCCAAGTAAAGCTTGAGTTTCTCTGGTGAAGACTGTTCTTCGTGACTACAAGGTCCTGTTGGTGTTCTTTGGGCCTCGTCCCTTGTTGAAGTTAAAGCCCCGTTGGGCCTCAGAGGATTTGAGTAAGAGGAGTTCTTGCTGTGATATGTTCGTTGGAGCAAGTTGTTCAGAGACTTACTTGCTTTTAGTTTGCAAAAGAAAGAGGACACTGTTTCGGTGGATGGACCTTTTATAGGCAGAGACTCTGGTTGTACATGTTACCCATACAGTGTTCATGGGTACTGTAGTTTTTTTAGTTACTAAGTTTCTATTGGCTGCTGGGCATTTCAGTAAAGAAATAAGAAGCATAATCCTCGCCTCCGTGTCCTCAATACAATTGAGAATTCTTGTCACGGATGTTCGCACATTTTTAATTCAAGATGACTGACAAGATAATGATGCATGGTCTACGCGCCACGTCATCGGACTGCCCAAAACAGATAGTGTTCGCACAGTGTGCTCGAATGTGGTATTAACTGTTCTTTACATGCTACAATTAATCCCCAGCCACACCAGAAGCAATTTAATTGCACCAGTCACAATTTCATCCAAAGGATAAAGGAAACACTTCAGGTTCAGGAATCGTCACTGGTCACCTCGTCGTTACCAATGGAAAGATCCCAACAACGCAAGTAATGATATAAACTGGTAAGGTTTATTAACATCCTAGTACACGACCGGCAGCACTGACAGGATTACACCAGATGCCTCAGTCATTTCAAGTATACACATTCCCAACACGACCCTACATTCTAATTCCAATAGTAATAGGGCCTACTTATTTATTTATTTATTTATTTTATTTGAGTCTTATATAGCGCTTGGTTACCCTTGGGCATCCCAGCGCTTAACAAGAAGGCCCAACACTATCCGTATGCAGTACCACCAGGTTAAATAGGGACACACCAGAAAGGGTCAATGGAACTGGACAGTGAGCTGTATCTGTAAATCTGCCCATCTTGCAGTTCCTAGCAACAGCTTTCTTGATAGGGTTAGTTACGTTAAGTGACAAGTGAGTACTGCCCTATGCAGAAAAAGGGTGTGATTCCAGGTCATGTCAACCCTAAATATGTAACTGTCTCCAAATTTTGAAGCACACATAATCACCCTACAGGGGTGCCATTGACTGGCCTGTAGTTGTTGCCTTTGCAGTCAAGTGCTAAGACCGTGTGTCTGTTTCTTTTAGGAGAACAATGGCACCTTCTTTGTAGGTGCAGAGTAGATTCTTGTGCCAGAGAGCACCAGTGCGTTTCTAGAGTCGGAAGGCCCAACCACAAGATATAAGCCACTTTATGACATGGCACATATCCAATTAGAGCTGTGGAATGTTCCTACAGGGATAACAGTTGTGCCTTCCTCACCCAAATCCATATATGCAAAGCTGAAACTGAGTTTTCCTAGCATTCTGCTTCAATTGATGTTCATATTGACTGGAAAACCATCAGTCTCAAACAACAAATCTGTCGAGGCTGAGTCTGAGTGATGATGCCCATCTTCCAATTGCGTGCAGCCCAGTGCGAAATACTCAAGAGGATATTTCCTAAATGCAGACGGGTGTCAAAGCTTGTGTAGGTAGCATGGATTAAATATGTACTCAAATCAGTGGTGAAAGTGGGCTGAACGTCAGGGCAAGGCGTGTCTCCAATGATTTCATTTTTTTATAGAATCTGTTCCCCTACTTTCTTTTTATTTTAAAAATGCGTCCCAATACTACAGAAATAGCTAATAGATAAGGCTCGGCCGCTCATGGCAATTGGGGGATGGGAGGGGTGGGCAGTGATGGACAGGGGCGGCTCAAGGGTCATGGTGGCCCTGGGCAGGGAGTGTAGGTAGGGGGCCCCGAAAGAGGGGGTCCGGGTGGGGCAGAGCGCGGAGGCCAGTAAAGAGGGGGGGTCAGGGTGTTTAGAAGTGGAACTGAGCCGGAGGCCGCCAAATCCTGCCAGGGGCCGCCACACAAATATGTATCCATCCTCAGAGGATTATTATATTAAGGATATATATTGGTGTGGGGCCCCTGGGGTTTGGTGGCCCTGTGCAGGTGCACAGCTTGCACATGCCTAAGGCCGGCCCTGTGATGGAAAGGGCTCTGCCTTTTCCTTCTCGCCCGCAGAAGACAAGAACAGTGCCCGCTTCTCCTGCTCTGCCTCTGGCAGCTGCCCCTCTTCTCTCTCTTTCTTCCTCTTATTCCCTCTCTTTCTGTCTCTGTCTCGCACCTCCTCACTTGTTGAAAACCGTGACTTCAAGGAACATCTCTTACCCTCTCTTTTCTCTCCTTTCCTTCATTAGTTCCCCTGCGAAATGGATCCAAAAAAGAAAGAAACACTTTTGCTGGAAATGTCATCTTTTTCTGACATTTTTCTATGCAAAAGTGCAGCCTCGGATGGAGAGAAAAAAAAGGTTCAAAATATGAAAAATAAATAACTAAATAAAGCAAAAAAAGAGTGTTTGCAAAGTGGCCTGATTGGTTTTATTCACCATGGATGGAGAAGTGCCCCATTCCTGTACAGTCCTGCAATACCTGGTTGATGCGTAGAGTTGAAAACTTTTAATGTGAGCCTAACGAGCTGTTTTCCCTATTTTAGTTTAGAAAATATGTACCTCAGCGCTGTATGTTTTGTAAGGATATAAGCAATGGACATTAAAACGGGTCCCTTACAGGCCCTGTAGTCATGTCCTTAAGTTTTTTTTTCAGTCAAAAACATTGATTTCTGAATAAGAGTGTATTTGTTGTTCTTGCTTTAATTTCACATGCTTTAAGTGAGTGTTTGCTTTTTCCAGGATGTTGTTACGTTTTTTGCCACAGAAAGCATATTACTCTTATCTAGTGCATAATTTGAATTGAGTCACATCCAGGTGTTTATAGCGGGGCACAATTGGGTTGTTGCTGAAGGCACTGTGACTTTCTCTCAGTGGGGCAGTATGGTATTCAGTGTGGGAGAGGATATGGCTCTATGTATAGCATGACCTGCTGAATTTGGAACTGGGGAATCGGGTTCAGCCTTCATGACCAGTTCGCCATACCACTCTCCTGAGGGAGCACATTCCCATGCTAGACCTTAGAAGGTCCGGTGTCTTAGCATCAGCAGGTGAACCCTAGCTGTGGCACGTGTGGGTAAACCTTGAAAGCCTGTCTGCCACAATCCATACTGAACTTCACCTCTGTCTTGGTGGCAGGTCTACAAAGCAGCACTGCCTAGAGCAACAGTGACTCTGTCACTGAGGTCACAGGGCAGGAGGCCTCACCCCTTGGTACCTCCATTGTCCTTGTTTCAGCAGTAGTAGTGCAACTCACCAGGGATCGGCAATGCAGGATGTGAGCAGTTGGCCTGGTATGTGCTGTCCACTAATTAAAGTGGGCACCCTGTACCAATCCAAACAACCCTCATGGTGATTTAAGAGGTCAAAGGTAACCTTAGAAAGCTATCCAAGTGGTAGCTGTGGAGAGGAGCCTTCTGGCTTAGACTTGGAGGAATCTTAAGCAGTTTGTTTTACCAGAATGCAACAATATTGTATTGGTTAAAGGAAAGGAGAACTACCCAGTAGTTATAAAAATATGTATTTATTATTATAACACACTCTAAATACTCCACAGTATCTGCTACACACAGATAAACACAAAGCACACAATACTGTAGCACAGTATCAATCGTAAGTAGCACTAATACACAGTCGGCTCCAGCGGGAGACCAAAACATATACTAAAATAGTGGTATAAGAACCACCACTCGATAGGTGAGTAAGTAGGGACCCCATGGAAGACGGGTGCCATGTTAGTACATGACCGCATGCTACGTACAATTCAATGGGAGTGTTGCCTTTGTAGTTTTAAAGGTTAAGGACCCTTCCCAGTGGATTACGAGGAAGCCCTTTGGATCATAGGAGGTTGGAGAGCCACCCTATTTGTGCATACTGTAGTACCAGAGTTACCTATCCCAGGGAATCCGGGTGCATAGGGCAGAATTGGTGTCGAAAACCGCCGTCGATCTCAGTGGAGGAGTTCAAGGACATGCTACTGCAGAAAAGAAGAAAAGTGTCCGTTGGAATCCAAAGGTGGATTCTTGTCGATGAGTACCTAAAAGCAGAGACGCCAGAGTCTGGGTCACTCAGGAGTGACCAGGGGCTCGGTAGACCAATGCCCACCTATGTCAGGTGGTTCAGGTGCGTTCATGTGGACCTTGACTCTAAAGCTGCAGGGACCAGGAGACGTTGAGGACAACCAGGGGCAGTGTTGACCCTCAAGAGGACCCACAAGCTGGAGGAAGAGGAGTCACGAGGGGACCTCGAGCAGGCTTACAGAGCAACAGCCCAAGGAGCACTCAATGTGAGGAGAACAAAGTTCTTTTGTGGAAATGTGCCCAGAGGTTGGGGCTATTCGGAGCCCAATGCACTTGCTCAGGAAACACAAATAAGCATATGCACTTGCAAGAGTATGCAGTGCACAGAGGTTCGGATTATGCGGTTCCCACGAGGGATACTGGCCTCAGACTTGGTGAGAGGGCAGCTCGATCTTAAGGAACATAGGAACCCATCTCCTGTGTTGTTGGAGCCTTCGGAGTCTGCAGGAGCTCAGGATCGACAGACCTGTCAGGTGCGAGACAGTACCTGCGAATGCAGGGTAGTGACTCCTTCCCCCCAATTGAGATAACTTCCACAGAACCTGCATGGAGCCTGTATGGTGCAAGGGCACAGATGACAGTGAGTAAGACGAAGTTAGGCGCAGGCGAAGTCCAGCGAAGTCCAAAGTGCCCAGACGGCTGGAGGTCAGTGGTTTCTTGTTCGGAATCTTGTCTACATCATATCTAGGGTCCTACAGCCAGGTAAGCTCTTTTGTACGCACGGGAGAGGTTTGGACAGATTCAGGGGACCCTCCCTGGGTGGGTCAGGACAGTGGGGACGTTACTTCCATGTCCTTTGACCAGTTTCACACCAGAGCAGGAGGCAACGGCTCCCAGGACTGGTTTGAACTGGACTATGCACAGGAACACAAAATGTGCCCCTCATGCAGACTTTGGGTTGCTGGCAGGTGCACTCACCCAGGCCTAATACACTAAATCTTGTCTGGGAGGTGGTCACACCTCCCTGTGACAGGATGCCTATTGTTCTGCCTTCCCCTGCTCACGTTTGGCTCAGCAACAGGTGGGCAGAAATGTCTCTGGTCTGCAGTAACCTTTTCGACTGCCCGGGACTAGAAGGCTGGTACCGGGAACACTGGGGACATCACAAAACTTGTTTTTGAGGGGTGGAATCATACCTCCTACCCTGGTTACTGGTGTGGGGGTATGATTCCACAATGTTTGATACCAAACACAATAGGGTTACTTTCAGACATTTTAGAGTTGGTCATCACGTTGGTTACATAATGCCACTCTATATGTCGTAAATGGCTGCAGCACTAACCCTTCTTCTTTTTTCTTTCTTTATTAGAAGGGATATGGGTGATTCTTTGGACCCTGCCTTTGGAACAGTTCTCAATTTGTTATAAATATGGCACAGCCATAATTATGTGGTAATATTTGCAAACTAGGCTATTTTGCCATTCATGTTTGAACTGCTCTTGTGTAAAAAGGGAGAAGTGCTGATGACAGAAACTGCCTGGCTCAGAGATAAATGGCATGTGATTCCACTTTTAAGTGTATTTGGGATATTCTGTGATTAGAAACTTATCCCACTTTGTCAATTAATTTTAATATCAATAATTCTTATTAAACCTTAAATAAACATGTGCATCCCTTGGTTGAATGAAATAACGTAATAAGATGTAACTGGTCAGTGAAATGCAAAACAAATTCTAAAAAGTGGGATGATTTGCACTTCCTGGATACACCTCTGACTCCGCCCACTGAACCAATCCTCGGTTTATTACCGCCCTCTGATTATTTGCCCACAGTGGCCCGTCTTTCTTTTCTCCACTTCGACCACTGACCCAAATGTACCTGTGCTTCCCTAAACAATGGAAATACTTACTGTTGCCTAATAAATTGTATTGCCATTTGAACACTATGCCAGTAATCAACAAGGAAATAAACAAGTGCTACCAAAACACCATCTGCCTAATCCGTAGAGTGCCACTACCCAATTGCTGGAAAATCAAGTTCCCTTAGCAAATGTCCAGCCTTCTGTCTCTTCTTGTCTGAGCTGTGAGGTACAATGACCACATTAATATGGCTAGTCTTTGAAGTTTCCAAAGGGTCTTACATTTGAGAAAATGTGCTGCCCTCCAAAAACGTCTGGGTGCCCAGTACCTCCCTGACCATCCTTTGTTCTACCTGCTAGTGCCCAATTACATAACAGTGCAGGTTAGGATAGTCTGTGTCATCAATCCCTTTTATTTCCTTTAGAAGCCTTCTCGACATTTACTCCTATTGAAATGTTCTATGGTGGTATCAAGTGATAAAGTGACCTGACTATTATTGGCACATCCTGGACATGATTAATTAGGTCAATAAGTATGTTATCATGTTATGGGTTTCCAGATCCCAATGTCATAGCCTGGGTAAACCATATTCAGAGTCCGATGTTGAAAAAGCGACATTGATTATCAAGGTTGGGTGACGTTATGTCTATTCAGAACATTGGAATGTGGAGCACTCCATTGAATACAATGGAGTGCCCCATACTTCTACCGGCCGGTAAAATCCCGCAGATCAACATTTCAATGTTGTTTGAACAAAGGCCTCTCAGAGCCCTAGGGGATTTCAATCCCCTCTGGCTCCGAGAGGCCTTTGTTTTATTTGTTAGAACATTCTACCCTCTAGTAGCAGAATGTTCTAATAGCCTCATAGCCCTTCGTAGCTGGACTATATCAACCATTAGAGTCCCGCTCCCTTGTTAAAGGCCCTCACCTTCGGCTCGGGCCTTTAACACTGTGTCTGGCCTTTAATGGCCGGTATAGCCCGTTACAGCGGGCTATAAGGCTATATTATTACCTGGCCAAGAATACTTATTTAGACTAACTCCCCGTATTCAGTGAGGATTTAGTGGTTGATCGATGATCTAAATGGATGCAAATCATTTATGTCCAATTACTATATCCTAAACTGATGGTGTAGCACAAGGAGTTTTCCTTATGCATTACCTTGCCTCAGGGCCTGCATCTAATTAAAATTAGTGTGTTAAGAAACGCTTGTGTATGAGAGAAGCTGCTCCTGTTGTGGCCTTGCTGTTAACCCAACTTTTGTAGAGGGGATTGGTGGGTGGTGTAGTGACGAAGTAGACGTCAGTGTGTGAGCTTGTTAAATGCATATATAATGATTTGGGTACTAGCCAATGTGGATAAACAATGATACGATGAAGTAAACATCGGATGCGCTTCCTCCTAAAGGGACATGAATCTGTACTCTATCTCTTTCAATGATTGCAACTGTGTATGGGATTTTTCATCTGATGGTTACACTGCTGTGTGCTAATTGCTGAATAATATGTGAAATCTTATTGTGCAGCGGAAACTTCTAATTGTCTAATCAAGGTTGGACCTACATGGTGCAGGGTATCTAGCCACTGAACACAAAACTAGGATGTCTGGGAGTTGCCATGCCTACTCATAACACCACTACAAGTTCTGTATTTGTTTCTGAAAAGGTGGAATCTATGATGCACAAGTAATCCAGCTTTCAAAATTTACTAAAACTGAATGTTGCTAAGTGCAGGATCCATCCATGAAGTCCGGGCATGTAACCTTTTACAAGTGGACAGAACTCTACTGGAAGGGTTTTAAAAGGTGCTACTCGTGTACTTTTTTGATTCATAGCATATTTGGCCATCTGTGAATTTTACAAATACTGAGATTCTGGAGCCGATCTGCTGTATTTTACTGTGTCCTAGACTTGTTGAAGGCAAAGACTGTTGCTTTGGGGTTAACACGCCTGCATATGTCGTTTTGTTTTTATTTTTATGAACTCTTGCCCCTACCTTAGTGGTTGCTATCTATGCACCGTTCAATAAACTGATAAAAATTAGTATCTCTACTTCCATAGTATTGTTTTAAAAAATTAAAACTAGACTCTACACTGCTACATTTAGTTTGAATGAACAATCTGCTGAATAGAGAATGTAGAACCCCGGGCGTTTAACAATGGTGCTTGGTTCTCTATTTGTTGTTTTATTCATCCCATAAATGCATTCCCATTGTTACCACTGAATTAACTTTGCCTGTGTTTGTGTGCACCAGTAGTTACCGGCAAGGGGGCAGGCATCGGGACTCGGCGTCCCAGAAGGTAGCGGACCCGCAAGGAAGAGCGGCAGCCCCTCCCCCTCCACACCTGGGACTATTTTTACAAGTCGCATCTCCCGCTCCGCGGGAGACGCTTCGCCCGTATTTATGTGCACCAGCAGTTACCGGCAAGGGGGCAGGGATCAGGACTCAGCGTCCCAGAAGGTAACAGACCCGCCAGGAAGAGCGGCAGCCCCTCCCCCCTCCACACCTGGGACTATTTTTACAACTCGAGTCTCCCGCTCCGTGGGAGACGCTTCGCCCGTGTTTGTGTGCACCAGCAATTACCGGCAAGGGGGCAGGCATCGGGACTCGGCGTCCCAGAAGGTAGCGGACCCGTTCGAAGAGCGGCAGCCCCTCCCCCCTTCACACCTGGGGTATTTAGCCATATCCGCCCACCCCCGCGGCGCGGGACGCGCACGGGTGGGCGCTGGGCTAAGCCCGGGCAAAGGGCGGGCCGTCTGTGGCCGTCAGGGGTCGAGGGAGGCCGGGCTGGGCCATCCCTCGTGGTTGGTCGATCCGTGATAGAGCCGGGACCTTTCAACGTGGTATTTATTATTATCACAGTCAGTCAAAAGTGAGGTTTACTTGTAATAAGTCGTTTTAGTTTATTTGCTATTGTGTTCTAGGGCTTTCTATTTTTTAACCAATCAGTCTCTTTTTTTGTGGTATAAGTAACTTGGATCTCACTTGTTGCTTAAATACGTAGATCCTTTGTTGCTGCACTATGGGCAAACCTAACCCTCCAATTTCTCGCCCCTGCACACGGCAAAAAGCAGCTTTGACAAACCCAGTTCCGAGTCTAAGGGCCATAGACAAAATGCTACAAAAAACCATAGGGGTGGTTGCATTGTCCATAGAAAATACTGAAGACGTCTTTCTCTTACACCTGCGATGCTCTCCCCCTCGCCACCTGGGAATGTTTCTCTAGCCACTGTTAATTCCCCAGACTCGATGTTAGCATCCTCCTTTGCCGAACTTCCATGTGCGCAGATTGTGCAAGACGGCAGCTCTCCCACCACTCCTGCACTCTGTCCCTCAGGTGGCTAAAAAGGCACCCAAGGTTGGCCCCAGACTCAAGAAACCGAAAACACATAAAAAGCCTCCTAAGACAACTATAGCCCCGCTACCCGACCCCCAGGCTGACCTAGGCTCCCAATTTTCTACTTTGGCTCCACCAGTTTGGGCTACCCAATTATTAATCGATTTGCAGGCTCAAATGGAACAGCTGATCAATTCTCATTTTAAAACCCTGATGAGTAGAATTGACAAAGTTGTCTCTCTAATAAACAATAAGAACGGAGGTGGAGACCTGCTATCCTCCTCCGCTGGGAACAACTCAGTAAAACTGACCCTAGGTAACTTACTACAGACAAACCAAGGTCTGAGCCTTGGTGAAGGTCCTCATCCAGTAAACCTGGTGCAAGATGTCAGGGGGGCACTCGGGCACATCCACCCTCACCCCCCCCCCCGAGATCTACCTTTAAGTTCAAAAGTCAGTAATAAACAGCAGACAGATCAGGGGTGGGTGTCAAAAGCCGGGCATTAAATCTCCCAGCAGGGGATTCCAACATTCACCACCCTGCCCCCAGTTACCCCCGAGGCCACTCCGTACGTGGTGGTATTAACTGGACTCCTCTCGTTTTCAGGAGACCGAGGCGAAACATTTCCTGAGCTGAAGAATAAAGTTATTTTTTGGCTGAATAGAAACAGACCATTAATGAGCCAAGGTCAGGGGGAAATTTTATTTGCCAGAAGAGTTAATTGGTTAGGAACCAAACACAAAGACATTGGTGGGGACTGTGTGATTGTCAATTTTAGGGATCCCAGAGCGGTCAACTACATACTCGACTGGGGAGGACCTTGTCATTTGGGTGCAAGCAATCCATCCCCCTTGGGGTACTTTTATCCACAGAAATTAGCATTGGGGGGTTATGGCCTATCTTATTCCCAGCACGGTGGTCAGGAGGTAGAATACAACATACCTACAGCCAATAGATTCAGCCCCCTGAACACTGTACATTGACTATCCCACCCACCTAGCCTAAACGATTTAGGCCCCAAGGTAGTCGGGAGTCCTATGGAGGTGGGTGAGAGGGTGGAGGAGGGCCTTCCTCAGGTGGCTCGTGGGATAAAAGTAGTAAGAATATCAACAACTCCAATTAATTTAAAATTAGTCTCCTGCCCTACAGGTGATGGTACTGAGCCGGATATGCCTGATGGAATATCCCCCTTTATGCGGTCCTTTTCATCCACTCTTAGCCCCCTAAGGGCGGAACACCGTAAATCATTAATTGGGTCCTGGAATTTAGCAGGGCTAGGTTCTAAGCTAGCAAACCCAGAGTGGGGCGAGCTGATGGACCAGTATGACCTGTGTTTGTTTCAAGAGACTTGGATGCTGACTGCCCCTATAAGGGTGGGTTTTGCAACATTTCATATACCGGCTGTACAGGGCCCCAGGGGTAGACCCTCCGGGGGATTGTGCATCTGGGTAGCCACACATCTGGGGTGCTCAGTGAAAGTAATTGAAACCCACTCTCCGGATATTCTCTATGTCGCCCTTAATTATCTCGATGGTTCAACGGTGGTGGTTTTTAACATCTATTTGCGTCCTTCCCCCCTTTCGACTGGGTTATCTACGCTAGAGGCCCTGGATGAACTCCTTTCAGCTTATTCCGCCCCAATACATAGAATCATGGGGGGCAATTTTAATTGCCATTTTGAACCCCTAGCAGGGATCCCTTCTGTAACTATAGATGAGGACTCCATCTGGCACATACAGGAGTGTTTAATGTATCCGGTTAAGCGTTTGACGCCACTGGCACTGCAGATTAATAAGCTCTTAGTATCGCACTCTCTCAGAGCCTGCAATGGCAGACTTCCTCCAGATGCCCCTGGTAAAAGAACCTTCAATAGAGTGGGGAAAACTACAACCATCGACTACTTAATGGTTAATGTAGAATTCTGGTCCCAAATTAAGGCCTTTAGTGTAAATCAAAGGGTAGACAGTGATCACAACCTTCTATCTCTAGAATTAAAAAATACACTGGGATACCAACTTGGATTGGGAGAGAGGGAGACCCACGCTGACCAGAATCTTCTTTTAGTGGCGGGTCGCAGACGTATTAGATGGGCCAAGGTTGCGAGAGCTCCCGACGAAGTAGCGGAGCTATATCAGCATGCGGCTTGCTCTCTAGCAGAAGCTTTTGATCTCCCGACCGACAACTACGACCCATCTTATTTCCACGCGATCGAGTACATTCATATCAACTTATTCTCCACTTTGGCTGGCTACTTTTATTACGTAGCCAATAAGAGACCACGTCCAAAAAAACAGGCCCATTGGTTTAATAAACCCTGTAGGATGGCCAAATCCACCCTGGTTAAGGAGGTCAAGTCTGGCTATGAGTATTAGAGTGGCTAGACTCACTTATAAAAGTGTAATCGCGGAGTCTAAGTCCGATTGGGAGGCTTCAAGATGGGCAAGCATTAAAGTAGCCCTGGACGGACGTGATTACAGGGCGTTTTGGAATCTAGTTAGATCAGGCTCGATTGAGGGGACCTCAGCTGTAACTCCCAACTTGAGCGAGGAGGTCTGGATAGCCCACTTCAATCCCTTGTTTTCACATACCGTTATTCCACCATCTCCAGATTTAGCTTTAACCAGGAATAGTCTTCCAGCTCTAACTTTTGCAGATACAAAGGTCCCTGATGATCACTCCTTCACAATGCTGGAAATCCAGGCGGCCCTCAGAACCTTGTCTCCCGGGAAGGGTCCAGGATTGGATAAAATCCCAGGAGATCTATTCCTGAGTGAGCAGAAAATATGGGCTCCCTACATTTGGTTATATTTTAACTCCATTCTTCATGGCATGGAAATCCACCAAACTTGGCTGGGGGCAGAGATCATCCCTATCCATAAAAAGGCCTCCCCACTCGACCCAGCTAACCATCGCCCCATCAGCCTCATAGACGTCTTGCAGAAGTTGTTTGCCCGCCTTTTACTAACAAGGTTGCAGTGCTGGATGGACGATCACCACATCCTGACTTCCCTTCAAGCGGGCTTTCGAGCCAAGGTCTCTACCACCGACCAACTCTTTAGACTGCAATTGGTCTACTGGAAGACGGTGAGTATGGGGGCTGGTAGTCTTTACTTGATCTTCGATCTGCATTTAATCTGGTTCAAATGGACAAGCTCTGGGCCATATTGTTAGAAATGGGCGCCCCAGTATACCTGTGCCAACTGTATAAACGTTTACACCAAGGCACATATGCGAGGGTGAGGTATGGACGGAATGGGGAGCTTTCGCCCCCCTTCTCAGTGGAAAAGGGTGTGAGGTAGGGGTGCGTACTAGCCCCTATCCTTTTTTCTTTGTTCCTTAACGGATTGATTGACCATCTATTGGGTGCGAGGGATTTAGATTCACCTAGTTTAGCAGCCCGCAAGATACCAGCCCTGATGTTCGCTGATGACACCCCTTTGTTATCAAAATCTTCCATGGGTATTCAGCTAACATTGGAGGCGTTCTGCTCTTTCTGTAGTACCAGGAATCTGGAGATTAATCTCTCTAAAACCAAATATATGGTTTGTAATGCCAAAGCACCCAACCACCCCCACCCCCACCTGGACGGTTCGTGGTTGGAAAAAGTCTCCACTTTTGAATATCATGGGGTAACACTCAACGACAAGATGGAATGGGGGCCCAACACGGCCAAGGCAAATATGAAGCTGGCGCAAGCCACTGGTGGTATTTTAAAGGTCTATAACGAGTGTTCCAATAAAACTTTGGGTCCCCCAGTGGAAATCTATAGAACTCAGGCGCGAGGTGGGGCGCTTTATGGTGTAGAGCTATGGGGCCACACCAACACCACCTCTCTGTCCATTACTGAGAACAGCTTCGTTAGGCGCCTATTGAGACTCCCCCAGAGTACTCCCCTGACCCCGTAACGGCTAGATTTGGGTCTGCCCCTATACAGGAAGTAATTTCGAACTGCCCCCTGTTGTACTGGAGGAGACTCTAGTCTACTCCAGAGCTGCTAAGCTATAGAGAGGACTTAAGGGACCTATTGTCCATAAGGGGTGTGGGCAAAGTTCCCTGGTTAAAACATGCCAAGCAGCTTTGCTACTTATTAGGTAGGGGTGATATGTGGTTACTTCCAGAGCAAACTTGTCCCCTGACTCCTAGGAGTTTGTTGGTTAACGTTTTCAAGCGTTCCCGAATGGATCGGTCACCAGCAAGCTCATCTTTGGGTGGGTTGACCGATAGATTTCTGGTGGTCAAGGACAAGTACCTACTTGAGAAATTCTTGGATGACATACAGTCCCCACTGGCAAAGAAATTATATATCCTGTTTAGATATGGAACACTTCCAGTGAGGGCAGTGACAAACAAGTGGTCAACCTCACCCCTTATTCCCAGCTCTTGCCCAGGGTGTGAAAGTAGCGAAGAGACTGACCCGCAAGTTCTGCTCTTCTGCCCTTTCTACTCTAAGGCTAGAGCAAAATGGATTATTTTACTATATAAATTCATGGGCCTTAGGGATTACAGGGAAGTTTTTAGATTGTTGAAATAGGACACCTCCCTGATTGTGTTTGCAACCTCTAGATATCTTTTGTCGATGTGTTTACAAGAAGCGCTAAAATTAAAATCAATAAATGTCATACTGTTACAAGGGCGCTACCGTAACCACTCTAATCTTTAAGGAATCCGTATTGTGAATACTTTTACGGTTTGTTTCCCTTTTTTTATGTTTAGTTTTTAATTGGAAGGACTTGTTCAAGTTTTTAATGCTGTATATAAAACTATTTTTAATAGTCTGTTTTTATATGAGTCTAGAGCACATTGTATCATGTTCATTGGTTTGTTTTTACTCAAAGGTTTGTAAATCTGTGCTTTTATGGTTTTTAACCAATAATAAAGCCTTTTGACTGACTGACTGACTTATCCGTCTCAAGATGTTATTTTATAATAACTGTTACCCCTGCCATAGGTGTTCCATCCCAGTGGCGGGCTGCAGCCTGTGGAGTCAAGTCAACTGTGGGAGTGCTCTACAAATTAGCTTGTAATTTTTGGGGAATAACTCCATATTTATGTTGGTTCATAAACCAATGATTGTAATTTCCATTGATCCTGCGAGAAGCCATGAGAAAGCTGGTGGTGAGAACTGCCTATTTGCAGCTCCTATAAAAGCTTAGTAGGCCTTCCTAGCAGCTGAAGTGTGGGTAAGCTCTCTGCAACAAGTTAGCAAGCCAGAAAAACCTTCTGGACCCCAATCCAGCCCTCTATGGCTAAGGTGAAAGGTGCAGTGGCTTGCTGATCCAAATCGCAGCAGAGATGGGGGGCATCACCTAGTGAGAGTAACACACTAACCTCAATAAGCCTGTCCTATGCTAAAACGTTTTTGATGTGCCAAACAACCTGGTGAGAACAGCAGTCTGAGGTTGGTTAGTGGGAGAAAACACAATCTAATAGGAGAGCTGTAAATCTAGGAATACTGAATTGAATTCACCTCCTTAACACAATACCATCTCACAGTGGGACTACAAATTAATGGGACCCAAAGAGCACTGTTATGATGCCTGCTGGAATGACATTTGCTTGAATTCATTCTACCTGTCATTTAGAGAATTTATGAAGTTGATGCTGTCCAGAATGGTTCCTCCCAAATGAAGCTCCTACTAAATATGCTGACCTGGTATTAAAGATTAGGATAGCAGGTCCACATGGCAGTAGTGGGCAGAAATTCTAATAACGCACCATGAATAGCCAATGGCCCTTTATGATCATGAACTTGGCCAAGAAGGGTCAGAGAGCTGGCTCCTTAAATGGTGGCACTGAGAACAATATATGGAATGCAAAGCAATTGCTGCGGTACTGTAGAGTGGACTGCGGGAAATTACGTACGCCATGTGCATCCACTAAGATAACACTTCATTTGGGTGGAACTTATACAGTGCCACTGACTGGTCTATAGCCAGAGGTGACCTAAATGAGCATCCATTAGAAAGGAGGGATGTAAGTCAACATCAGTGGGCAAGCCCAGCTAAATTTCTGCCTACAGATTTAAGTGAAATCCCCCCATCTCACCTCGATCATTGGAAGATGAATTTCTTTGCCAGACCTACAGGGCTCAAGGGGATAGACACAAAGATAGCGCACCTAAACCATCTCATAACTAAAGCTCAAAAATCAGTAGAAGTTATGCAACCAATCGGTTCCTGTGCCTGTTCCCCAATCCTGGAAGAACTGGAATCACTTCCCACAGTCTTAGGTGATATCCTCAGCGACCTCAAGAAGGCCTCTCACCCTGTCAATCCAGCAATTAATTCCATATTAGATACAACCTCGGCCACGCCAGTCCACAAAGGACCCATCCAGTCTGCCAAAGAGAGAACGTCCATGTTTGACAATTTTCTCCATCTTGATGAGTCACGCCAAAGAAACCGAGTTATATCTTTTCTCGCATCTTCAATTGCACAGGAATTGCCCATCCGGCAATTCTTGTGCAATTGAAGATGCGAGAAAAGATATAACTCTGTTTCTTTGGCGTGACTCATCAAGATGGAGAAAATTGTCAAATAAACTGGACGAATTGTGATAAACAGTATTGAGTACGTGGATATTTGAACACACATGTGAACCAGGCTGTGCTACCCTTTCATGACACGAGACGTTCGTGTCACCACCTTGTGATTAACACATTGAGACCGGCAGAAAGTTTTCTGTGGCGCCCATGGAGAAGTTCCAGCAGTGAGGGTCGAGGTGAAAGGAGACAGAGGGCCGCTGTGGCTGCCTGTTATGTCTTGGGCTCTAGGCCCACATAATGAATGTATGACCACACGGACACTGGATTGGGGTACTGTAAACTGGCCACAAGCATGTGCACCCGGGCCCTTTTATTAGCAGACTCACGTCACTCGTGACGCCTGTAATGGATGGGTGAGGGGTGCACTATGCCCACTCCCATAGGGGGAATGGCTACTAAACCAGTGCCTGTCGAGACGCTAGAACATGTCTTGCAGGACACAACATTCCTCCAAAATTGTAATGAAAACCAAAGCTCTATAGTTCAACCTGTAGGGATAACTAACAGTGAAATATACACCACAGGGTCCATCAGTTTCTCGAACATGGCATCAGGAAGACGGTCGACAAGGGCTGGTGAGTTAGACTGTGGCAGGATGCTCTCAACAGATGTTCATCATTTAACCTGGTCAGTTCAGGACACAAATCTTGCTTGAAGAGGTCATCTGCGCACTAGGAACGTGCCAGTGTAATCCTGTCCTTTAGTCCCTTGTGACTTCCGTCCACTGACCTGGATGATGGCATATGGTGTGTAACAATAGTTCCTTAACTGGGCGCGTCAAGATCATGGTTGGCATCCATGGTGAAAGATCACTGGATTATCTCTGGATCCGTAAGTCTCTCTTAGGCTCTCTTGCTGTGTCTGGTGACCTGTCGGTGGGAAATGTTTCTTCCAGCTCTTCCGCCAGGGGAGGCCCTTCCTCGGGCTTGCCACAGGACTGCTGGTAGGCCACGATGGGGCTGCATGTGTGCCAGCTGGGGGCAGCTGCAAACCACAGGAGAGCCAGTAGCCAGTCTCCCGCACAAAACTCAAGGGTGTATGTGTCTTGGTCAGGACATGCACTCTCTGCCGCAGTTCAGGTGCAAGCCAGGTCAGCAGGGGGCCTCTGAGTCTTCTTGTTGGCTATCTTGGCAATAGCCTAGGACTCCATTCCATGTGTTCAAGATGGTGTCGATAGATGCACGTGATTGAGGGCTGCCGTGGTAGCATTGCCAGCCGTGTGGTGAATCGGGACGTCAGCGGGTGACTACTTGCCTTGATGAATATAGGCGTCTAGTCTGGAGTCGATCACCTGAGGAAGGGATTGGCCCGGTACCTCCATGTTCTCTGGGGAGGTACTTGCATTTGTGTACTTGGACTTCTTGGGCTGTTGGGACTTTGATGACGGAGGAGTGATGAACGCGCTGAGGAACGTACGACTTGAGACTCGGTTCATGCAGGCTGTGCGGCTTACTCTCGGACTCCCGCTGTGCGGTTGCCAGTTCCTTCTCGGGTTATCCCCCTCTTCCCTTACTGTCACTGTGTCAGGACTCACTCCTGTTGTAGCTAAGGTTTTCTTCATCGTCCGGCCCTGCCACTCACGACTTCCTCTTCTGACCTCAGCTGGTTGTCCGATTCTTGGTGTGGACCCTCCGGTCACACTTCCACATTTCTTGCTGAGTGTGGTGTCATGCCCTTGGCACTGATGATGTAGCTGCCATCGAGCCTGGATGACAGGTGGCGAGGATCAACTAGGAAAGGAAGTTTCTGGATGGACGTCATAGCCACCTGACTGCCTCTTCTGAGTCTTCTCTTGCACCACTGGCATTTGCTGCCAGGGGCAGGGACACCGATCAACTCCAACTGCCGACACTCAGGGATAGACGGTCTCACTGTGAAGCGATGGGAGCAACATGGTGTGCGCTTGCTGTGGCTTACATGTTGTTCTCCCTTGGTGCTGTCGCCAGGGCCGTCGGTCCGCCTTGGTGGCTGTCTGGTGTCTTTGGAGGTGTTCTTGGCTTGTGGTGTTACGAGTCATCTTTCTTCTCCTGCGTTTGTCCAGTTCTTCTAGGTGACACAATTTCTACTCTTCTCCTCCTCCGGGTGCAATGACATGCACCATGTTCTAACAAGGCCAACGGGCATATTAACGTCAATGGTCTCCGGACCATACACGCAAAGCTTAAGTCGCTCCTCTCGGCTGCTTGGCGTGCAGCCACATCCTTCAGGTGCTCCTTCTTCAGGCAGCTTCTCACCTCTGCACTCCGGGTGTTCCCTCTCCAGGGAACGGCTTCCACAGGCAGTGGCGATCTGTCCAGAACTGTTCCCTCTCCAGGGAATGGCTTCCCCGGGCAATAGTGAGCTATTCACTCTTAGTGTGCGACTCTCCTCTTGTCAGCCTTGGGTCACTGACGACTCTTTGCTCAAGGGCATTGCTCTCATGACGTTAGGTCCTGCTCTGTTCTCTGGATGCTTGGCCTGGTTGGTAACTCCTTGTAAGATTCTTCTAGACAGAACTGGGGCAGCTGGCTGGCACACATTCATCCTTGTATCCGTTCACTGTCTGTGCGCACCAGTGAGTAGACGCTCAGTCTGCCTTGGGAGCTCCTCCCCTTCTCTCCTTTTAATGTAGTGGCTCCCGTCTGCAGCAGAACTTGTGCAGGGGGTTTAGTTGCAGCTCCAGGCATCTGCTCTGGTTCGTCCTTTAATTCTCCTTTGTGACTTCCAGTCACTCACCATGAATATGCCATCACTACTTTTTCTCAGCATGCATTATTTATGAGCCTTCCTGGCATTGTCTTTGGGCTCCATGGAAGGTGCTGGGCCTCATGCAAGTCTACCTTTCTAGTACTGATTGAGGGGCACCGGTGGTGTTGCTGGGTATAGTATTCCTCTTGCTCCACTCTGTTGCAGCTGGGCATTATCTCTGTGCCCCCAAACCAGATTTGACTGTGGTATTACCATTCCTGTCACTAGCATTACTGCTCCATTTCAGGTCTGTGTGCAGGGTGGCCGACCTTGCTGGAGCATGGTATTTATTGCTGGGCATCGTTATGCCGAGAGTCTTTAGGTAGGTAGGTAGGTAAATTCCTTTATTCGGCATTATACAAAACACCATAAAAGTTCAGATAAAAATACCAATAATACACACATTCTTATCATCAGTACAAGTAGTTTTTTCTTTTAAAAAAAGGGCATAGCAATATTCATTACAATTCATTACAATTCATTGATCCCTATCTGTCCCCCACTCCTTTACACAGATCCTCTTGTCTCTCTTAGCTTCAATGCTAGCCTTAAAAAACTTGTAATGGAAAGCAGGGTAAGGGGATCTTGCGTCATTTGTAAATGTAAGAGGGCGACCTTAGCATGCCTGAATTTCATTTTTTTAAACAAATTTATTAGATACAGGCGCCTAGGCAATGAATAAAAAGGGCAAAGTAGTACAAAATGAAGGGTATCCTGCGGAGATCGGTGATTGCAGCCGCAGGGACCCTTTGGCTCGGCATAATTGATAAAACCTGCCAGTTCGGCTAATAAATAATGTAAAATGTTGAGCCTAAAACGTGTGATTAAAAATCTATCCTGAGCATTGTATGTAAGGGCAAGGTATGGATCCATTCCTTCTCTAGTCCTCACTGAGTTATAGGCTCTGATTGACTGTTTGCCACTTTCCTTCTCCTCTCTGGAGGCTGTTTTATAAGTGGTGAACCTCTTCTTCACACTAGCCTTATCCCAGACTACTCCTCCAGTCGGGTTTGGGAAGAGGTCCTTACAGCCAATTTTTCGCAAACAGCCTTAATAGACTTTAACCATGGGATGTCCATTCCCTTATCCCTGCCAAGGCAGTCAATAATTATTTGCCTGGTTAATTCAGCCTCCCGATTGTCCCAAATCTTTAGCCATGCTAACAGGGGTCTGACTTGGATCATATCTTCTATAATAGCCCCCCCCCCCCCAGTTCTTCATGAACAATATAAGCGGGGACACCCTTTGGGACCCGGAGGAGCCTTCTCATATATTTGTTCTCCTCTACCTGCAGTTTGTCTAAATTGGCAAATCCCCAGAGTTCCGCTCCGTATGCCAACTTGGAGTAGCAGATAGAGTTATATAGATTCATCATTTGCTCTGGGGACCACCTTCCCAATCTGCGGCCAAAATTCATTATTGCCCCTGTACTAGACAATATCCTGTTACAACGCTCCTCAAGTAAAGCTTTGAAATTTAAATGCCCCTCCATAAAAATGCCTAGATAGGAGAAGGATTGCACCTTCTCCAATTTGTGTTCTCCTATTCTATATTTGAAACTTTTTCTTGATTTTAACCCTGCTTTCATGACATATAACTTGGTTAAGTTGGCGGATAAGTCTGAATTATTCATAAAACCCACGAAGCCATCTATTAATGTTTGTAGTCCATGTGGTGTACGTACCAAAAATACCGCGTCATCAGCGTGGAGTAAGACTGGGATTGCTCTTCTGCCTACTCTTGGCAAATCCACATTAAGACTTAATAGGGCTTGCTCTAGTCCATTTATATACAACGAAAAGAGAAATGGTGCCAGGATGCATCCTTGTCTCACACCACTCATGCAAGTAAAAGGATCTGTGCATCCGCCCTTCAGGTTATATTTTACATTGGCCATCGTGTTCCAATGTAGGGCTTTTAGAATCTTTATGAGGTCCTGGTCTGCCCCTAGACTACTCATTAGATCCCACAGCTTCTCCCTATTAATGCAGTCGAATGCTGCGGTAAGATCCGTGAAGGCTAAATAGACCGCTTCAGTGCCAGCAATGGTGTATTTAGCCACCAATAGATAGAGGTTAAAACATTGATCTGTGGTTGATCTGTTAGCCCTGAATCCATACTGGACGTCAGTGATAAAATGTTCTTCCTCAGCCTAAGTCATCAGGCGGTTTAGGACTACGCATCCCCCAACTTTAGCAGTAACATCTATAAGGGAGATTGGGCGGTAACACTGGGGATTATCTCTATTACCCTTTTTAAAAATGGGCACTATTGTAGCCATGGACCAAGAGCGCGGAAGCCCTGTGGCTATGGCGGCATTTAATATTCTTGTTAGAATTGGAGCCCACAGGTCCATCTTACTTAGGTAGAGGTCCGGTGGGATCCCATCTGGTCCTGGTGCCTTATTTTTAGTAAGGCCCTGGATACCAACCATAACCTCCTCTAAAGAAAATTGTAGTGTTACTTTCCACCGCCCAGCCCCCTCACCCTTATCTAGCTGCTCCTTATGCCTGCGATTGTAAAGGGCTCTGAAGTGCGCCACCCACTGTTCTGGGAGAACATTGGAACCTATCTGTGGGCTATTGATCTCTTGGAAGCAGGGATTGTTAATTATATTCCAAAAGGCCGTTGTGTCCTTCAATTCTGCAGCCTCTCTTAAGTCCCCCCATGTTTGCGTTTGGAGGGCTTTCCTACGTCGATTTAGTGCCTGCTTATATTGTAACCTACATTGCACCACCCCTTGTTTGTCCCTTGGGTTACACCTCAGGGCAGCTCTCAACTTTCTTTGTGCGAGAGAGCAGGCTTTATCAAACCATCTCGGGTCCTTTTTAGGCTTTATTTGTCCAGATGTTTTTAAAAGGGCATCTATTAATTGGCCCATTTGTTCAAAAGCAACCACTAAATGTGACCCTTCCACTGATAGGTCTAAACATTTCTCTAAAAGTTGTCCGCCCTCATGTACAAATGATCTATAGAAATTTTCTCCATTGATTCTTGCCCACTTCAGGGACCTACCCTGATCAGTCTTTAGGTATGTTGTGTGCAGTACTACTATTGTCCACTAGATAGCAATGCAGGCACACACACCAGGCGAGTTGCGTCAGGACAGCCTCTGGATGTTGCGAGCAGAAAGACAGGGCCTCAGTAGAGCCTTGACGGCCGCAGGACTGGCAGTGTGTGGAGGGAAAGCTCACTGGCTGGCAGGTAGGGACATTCCCTGCTGGTTTGACTTTAAAGTTACTTTGCGATGGGCAGGGAGTGCTTTCACTTTTCCTTTGAGCGTGGTGCTACCATCTCAACTGTGGGGCATGGTAGCCGTAGTGTTGCAGGCTGTGTTTATTTATTTATTTATTTATTTATTTATTTATTTATTTATTTATTTATTTATTTATTTATTAATGCGTTTTTATATAGCGCAGACTTTACCCGAAGGTGTCAGAGCGCTTCACAAATGGAACAGAACTGATACATGAGAAAATTACAAGTGAACAAATTACAAAAGCAAACGCTAAGTTACATGAGGCAAAAGTGACAATCGCGAGCAAACAAATACAAGAGGTAGCAAACGGTGCATTACAGGAGGAAAAAGTGATATGTGTGCAGGTTACAAAAGCGTACAAAGTACAAGTAAAGGTAAAATACTTCAATACATGGCAGACACTCAAACACAAGAACACACGTTACGTAGGCAATGGTGGCACTTGTGCAAGTATCGAAAGCAAACAAATTGTAAGAGGTAGCAAACAGTGTGTTACAAGAGAAAAGTGACGTGTGCATGTTACAAAAGAGTACCAAACACAGGTAAAGGGGTAATTCTGCAATAAATGGCAGACTCTCAAACCACCAGAACACACTGGGAAGGCACTTCCATAGTCATGGAGAATAGACATTTTCTATAATAAAAGGTCTTCCTTCAGATAATAGAGAGGGCATGAATTAAATTTGGAAGTGCCTTTGAAGGAGGAAAACTTTGAGGTCAGTTTTGAAGGCCTGGGAGGAGGAGGTGGTCCGGAGCTGAGGCGGAAGTGAGTTCCAGATTCTCACTGCGTTGCCTGAAAAGGATTGGGCCATCGATCTTTCCTTCTTGAAAGTGGGAGGTTCAAGCAGTAGATTTTCCGCATTTCGTGATGGTCTAGAGCCTCCAGAGAGTTTCAGTTTATTCGACAGGTAGCGAGGAGAGGAAGAGTGCAAGGCTTTGTGGGTGATGCAGGCAGTCTTGTAGATAGATCTTGCCTCGATGGGAAGCCAGCGGAGGATGGATAACATGGGTGTGATGTGTCTTCCCTCTTGCTGAACTGTGAAGCACTTCGAACCGATTCATTTGTGAGTCATTAGTACAGGGCGCATTGTAGCACAGCGGCAGCTAGGTGGCGCGGCAGCCACTTGTCCAAACATGCCACAGCACTCTCGGGTGAGTCGGTTCTCTCACTGGAATCACTGCATCTACGGTAATGTGGATTAATGGGGCCTCTCGTGCTTGGAACCAGGTATGTGGGGGAAGTGCAGGCACATGCGATGGACGCAGCTTGTCATTACAGAGTGAAAAACTGATTGCGCCACTTCATTTGTTTTCTTTTTGTTGCTGGTGCGGTGAAACACGCAACTGCTAGGTGGCACTGCTAACGACCTCACACGGACCACGGCAGCCTCAGCAGTTCCTCGGCCGTGGTGCACTTTGTGGCGCTGCAGATGGGTTGGCACTTAGAGTCGGTAAAGCAACGGGCAGGGTGCAGTTGTAGGATTTTAGCACACTCGAGGCTCGTCACTGCTTCATAGTGCTGCATTAGGTTGTGGAGGTGGCTCTTGCTGGTGTGGGCACTCAGGCTGCAACACGGGTAAGACTAATTTCTTCTGTTGCAGTCAAACAAAGTGCTGCTGCAGCCGGGCAAGAGCTAGAAACCAGTGAACTTTTCCCATACGGGAGCGCGGGAGCCACGACCGGCTGATTCTAATTGTCGTCAACGTTACTCCAGTGGACCCGAGCCTACACGCCTCCTCTCCCTTCCTGACTTAGATTTTTGAATTATGTACCCCCCTGACTTCTTTTGGCACTCTAATTCATACTCACTGGGTCACTCTCATGGACTTCTTTACTTTTGCTCGCCATTTTGCTGCTGTTCTCGGCCGCTTTTCTCTGGACCCCGACCCGCCATCTTGTCCATTCCCTTGTCCTTTACCCTTTTCCCTCGTTTCCCCCTTGACGATCCTCTGATTTGACTTTTCTCCATACCCTTGTATCCCTCCCACCCTCCCTTGGTGCTGTGACTGCGTCCCCCCTCCGACCCCACTTAATGGAACTCTACTCCTGGTTTTTTGGGTCTTGACCTGAGAAAATCTACTATTTGTATATATATGTATATAGAGATAACTCTAATCACTTATATATGCAGTAGACCTTTGTACTCACTACCATTCCTATCTGACTCTTAGAGTATATCCATTCATATCCCTTCCTTGAGTGACTTTACTACTTGTACATTTGCAATTTTTTCTGTTTACATCTCTTCCTTGTGTGACTTTTTAACTTGTACATTTGCAAAACAAATTATGTTTGTATCTTTTATGTAACGCATGTAATCCTAAATCCTTATGTATCGCAACTGTTTCGACGTAGGAAAGCGCTCTGACATCTTCGGGTAATGTTTGCGCTATATAAAATCGCATCAAATAAAAATAAATAAGTTCCTGTCTATGTGGGTGGTGCAGGGAGTGACTCAGTGTTGGTGCATCTCTTTCACCTCACGCAGGAATATATGGGTGTACAACTGTTACCACGGATTTTTTACAACGGATTCCATGACCACGGATTTTTTACAACGCAGGTCATGTTACAACGGATCCTTTTACAACGCTATTCACAACAACGCAGGTACTATTACAACGCAATACCATTACATCGTAAGTATAATTATAGGTAAGTTTATCTTTTTGGGGGTTTTTGGGTACAGGGGTATTTTTAGGTTTAAGGGCTGGGTTTGGGTTTTGGGGTACAGGGGTATTTTTAAGTTTTAGGGCTGGGTTTGGGTTTTGGGGTACAGGGGTATTTTTAGGTTTAAGGGCTGGGTTTGGGTTTTGGGGTACAGGGGTATTTTTAGGTTTTAGGGCTGGGTTTGGGTTTTGGAGTACAGGGGTATTTTTAGGTTTTAGGGCTGGGTTTGGGTTTTGGGGTACAGGGGTATTTTTAGGTTTTAGGGCTGGGTTTGGGTTTTGGGGTACAGGGGTATTTTTAGGTTTTAGGGCTGGTTTTGGGTTTTGGGGTACAGGGGTATTTATAGGTTTTAGGGCTGGGTTGGGTTTTGGGGTACAGGGGTATTTTTAGGTTTCAGGGCTGGGTTTGGGTTTTGGGGTACAGGGGTATTTTTAGGTTTCAGGGCTGGGTTTGGGTTTTGGGGTACAGGGGTATTTTTAGGTCTCAGGGCTGGGTTTGGGTTTTGGGGTACAGGGGTATTTTTAGGTTTAAGGGCTGGGTTTGGGTTTTGGGGTACAGGGGTATTTTTAGGTTTTAGGGCTGGGTTTGGGTTTTGGGGTACAGGGGTATTTTTAGGTTTTAGGGCTGGGGTTGGGTTTTGGGGTACAGGGTTATTTTTAATATATATTTACAATTTAAAAAATTAAAATAATTGTATTAATATATGTTTTATTTTTAAAATAATAAATAATTTAAATTAATAATGCATTAATAATTATTTACTTTAAATATTAATTTTATTTACTTACCTGTATTTATACTTACGATGTAATGGTATTGCGTTGTAATAGTACCTGCGTTGTAGTGAATTGCGTTGTAAAGGGATCCGTTGTAACATGACCTGCGTTGTAATGGATCCGTGGTCATGGTATGCGTTGTAAAAGGACGCGTTGTAACATAATATATCCGAATATATGGTATGCAGTACCTTCCCTCACCGCTGCTCCACTGGTGTTGTGGGCCATACAGCATGTGCCGGCAGGCGGCCATGCAGAACATTGCTTAGGTAGGTGGCGCAGGGGCGGCCTCCAGACGTTTGGGTTGTGCCTGCTCAATCCTACTACTGGTAGAGTGCCGCGCCAACAGTCAGCAGTTTCACATCAGGTAACTGAGCCTCTTGCACAGCGGCTGCCGTCGACGAAGTGTATGCATGCACACCATCTCAGATCACCCTTGCTGACATGGCAGGTGCTCCCCTTTTCATCTTTTTTTTCCACCTGGTGATGCTGGTAGGTGGGACAGCTTATTGGGGCCTTGGGAACTCGGGTGAAACACCGGGTCACTTGACTCACAGCTTCTCCCAAACATGCCGATGACTGCCCTTCGCAGCACCAGGTACCCAGGTGTACTGCGGCTGCCTTGCCGATCCGGCCAACCTTCTTCCACACGGCACAGTTCACTGGGCAGCGGCAGATGAGGTTGCAGAGCCTCTGGCACTTTCTTCTTCTGGAAGCTAGAGTATTTGCGCCGCCCAATCTTCATCGGCGGTAGCGCTTCTGTTCCTCTACCATCGCATGGAAGGGTTCACCCTCAGCCTGGGTCGACCTGCCTACTTCTTTGGGCATATATTTTCAAAAGACAAGGGAAACCCAAAAGGAATGCCACTTGGGTCCTTGGGCAGTAGTATATTTTACGGAACAGAGGACCCTAGTATTCAGAAATCAACTAAATGATAGACATATACTAAATAGTATATATGACTACTGTCCAGCCGAACAGAGTTTTTTTTATTTTCAGATATAAGGTTAAATGTGTCAGTATAACATTTATACAAAAGTGGGCACAACCTGTGACCCACAAAGGACAAGACAAGACATATGACAAACCAATTACGTAAAAGCGCACAAAGGCGGTCTGTGCTAATAATCCATTTTACAGACTGGAGTTAAACCATAGCAACCCATTGTTTAACGCAATATGTGAATTGAAATAAAACATATGGTGCAATAAGGTCGACGACGTTTCGATGCAATTACCAGATACATGCATCATCATCAGGACAAAAACTTTTGTGTCAAGTTTGTCTTGAGAGGTTTTACAAGTTCAATACCCCTATGGCAATTTACATAATGTTACAACAACATTTAAACAATACATAAGAAATTTGGGGAGAAACAAGAACAAAAAAGTAGAAAAATAATTATTAGAACTTGACTAGGTAAAATTACATCATACTTAAGCTGTCAGCTAGCTACTTGGTGCTGTGGTGAAGTGGTGAAATCCTTTACACAGATTGTGTGACATTTTGACACATGCTTGTGACCACTCTGTGACGAATTAGTGACTAATTCCGGTAGGACTTCGTTGTGAAGAGGATTTGGTTATGCACATGCAGTTGCAAGACATATTATATACAGAAGGTAGTTCAATAAAAACATGCTTGCGGTCTAACTTAATAAACATCGATTAATGGTCATGTCGCAAAGGGGGGGATTTTTCACTTGCGCAATGTGTTTAATTTATCAGCTACTTGATGAAACATGCCAAGGTAGAGTAAGATGATCTGCGGGGCGTTTGGCCATATGCTTGCTCAGTGTAGTAATAAACCGCAGCAGCGGCGATTCGAGGTGAGTATTCTTATTTCATGCGGAACGGCGCAGTGAAAGTGCTTGTGATTAAAATCGAGACCGGGCATAGTGTGTTCAGAATTACCTTAACTTTGCATAATAGCATTCTGGGGGATTTATTTATCAGACTGTCCAAGCGTGTGGAGAATTAATTACAACGCCTTAACCATTGGGAGCTATGAAGAGTGATGTGAGCCTACTAATTAAAGGGCCCTTTTATTAGGAGGCTCACATCACTCGTGACGCCTGTAATGGATGGGTGTGAGGTGCAGTGTGCCCACTCCCATAGGGGGAGTGGCTACTAAACCAGTGTCTGTTGAGACACTAGAATGTGTCTCGCAGGACACGACAGCTGCCCTGCACGGGTGAGGCACTGCAAGTGTGAGGTGAAGCGTGTGTGCAGCAGCCTGACAGGGAATGTTGCAGGCAAGAGCGCAGATGATGCAGGATACCCGCCGCTGTAACAGAGAGATCAAGGTTCCAGAGATGGGTGGCCTGCTCTCCCACTGCGCAACATACCAACACTGGTCACAGGAAGGTGAGAGACGCCGGAGTCCCTCAAACAGTCAAACAGTCATGGTTGTCCTCTGAACCCCGAAGAGTGGTGAGGTTCCAATCAAGGAATATGGAAAGGGAGATGGTGGAAGGGCACCCAGGGACTCAAGACCCCACGGAGGATGATGTGAAGTCCCTCTTGTGGACCATGAAGCATAGCTTCACGTCTATAGAAACCAAGATGGACTCGACATGCACGCGGGTCGATTTTCTGGCTCAAAAAATGGAAAAACATGATGGAAGGCTGAAAGAAGCTGAGCATAGAATTCCTGAACTAGAGGACATGTCAGATAGCAGAAAGGGACAACTATAGCAAATGGTTCGCCTCTTAAAAGTTATTGCCACCAAGAATGAAGACTTATAAGCGTGCTCACGGTGCAACAATGTGCTCATTATAGGGATACCGCAGAGTACCAACTCGGAGTGATTGGAGGACTATGTGGAACGGATGCTAAAAACCCTGTTTAGAGTAGATGCCTTTTCGATACAGTTGATGGTTGAGAGAACGCATCACTCGCAGGGCCCCACCCCCATCCCCGCAGCCAATAATGGCTTGGATGCTTAACTACTGAGACCAGGATATGGCACTCCGCCTATCCAGAGAGAAGAAGTAACTTGAATTTGAGGGGAATGACATAACATTCTACCCTGACTTCACATTGGTTCATGTGAGTAACAGGGACCCCCCTGGTAAATTGAAAATACAATTCCTAGGACAGGGTAATACACAATTGAAAATAAATTCCTAGGCAATATGTACTCAGTGTAACAACAAAAAAGTACAAAAAAACAAAATTTCTTGAAATTACAAATATTATATGTTACAATACTAAGTTAAAAACACAATTTTATTCATCACCATACCGTTTTTTTCAGTTGTTGCAAGCTTAAAATCTCATTACAATAAAAATACAATATAAAAACACAATAAGGTGGCAGAATAATAAGTCTTCGACGCGCGTTGATTATAGCTATCATTTTCGCGACTGCCCGGACGCCTGGAACCCATCACTACGGCGGCTTTGGTTTCTTGAAGAACATTGAAGAGGAAAGTAATTTCACCAATCAGTCATCCGCCATTAATGCGGATAACTAAATTTTATCTTTAACTTGAGATTTAATGAACAAAATATCAGACTCTCTATCAGGCTGCAAGTTTTTTCGCTCATATCTATTAAGAAATAATATCAGACAGTAAAAGGTGGTGACTACGGTGACACACCTTGTAAGTAGTCGTGAATATCAAAAGGTCCTATCCACAGCATACTAAATACTGGAACATCTTTATCAGTAACGTCTACAATATTGGGTCATATATATAACGTTTTGTGGCTTTTCCTGATGAAGGCGTGTTTCATGCCAAAACGCACGCCAAAGACTTATTATTCTGCCACCTTATTGTTTTTTTATATTGTATTCTTATTGTAATGAGAATTTAAGCTTGCAACAAATGAAAAAAACTGGTGATGAATAAAATTGTGTTTTTTAACTTAGTATTGTAACATTTAATATTTGTCATTTAAATAAATTTTGCATATTTGTACTTTTTTGTTGTTACACTGAGCTCATCTTTAAGACACTCACAGTGAGGAGTATCATATAAAAATATTGCCTAAGAATTTATTTTTCCGTTTTGTTCTGGAAGACGTTCCTACCAGTAAAGAAGAAGTTGCAGCAGGCCTGTATAGATTACATAATACTGTATACGGCGTGCCATCGGATCATTCCTGGAAAGTAGATTCTTTTACACCAGCCCACAACAGGTGAAAGACTATCTGAGAAGAAATCCCTTTGGGACACCTTTTAGTAGCGACTCGATGTTCAACAAACAGTAAATACAACAACAAATAAACGTACACAATACTGTACTCTTGAGGCAAGACACGAACAAAATTATAAAAAATCCTGAACAATTTATTACACGGTGCAATATTAAAACATAATATTTCAACAATAAAAATAGCGGAGAAGAATATTTAAAAAAGGAAACATAGAATCCTATTAGTAAAAAAAGGAGTTGTAAACAGAAAATTAAATTCTGCGAAGACGTCAGAATTATTTCCTAGAACCAATATTATACAATCCTCCTTTTGTCAAGCGACGCGTTTCGGTGGATCATATGGTCAGACCACCTTCATCAGGTTTAAGCATAAATTCTTCCCTAGAATTTCTTAAGGTTAAAAAACCGTTTCACAGAAGGCGATGGTGATTGACACACGGGACGCCGGCGTTTCAACCAAATCTAGTGGTATTTGGCGGTATCCGATAAAATAAAAAAACGGAACCACGAAGGCACGGCATTCATCTTTCTTGGCATTTCCGCTCGAGACAGGACGGGTTCGCTTCAGAAACTCTTCCTTCATACCGTGTGTCCCGGTATAGCCCATGAACCATATATTTATGCTCACAGTGGCTCCTGCATTCCTATAGGCGGTTTTTTTAAAGTACCGTCTGAGGGTCTCATCGCACACTATTTACGAGCACTAACTTAGAGTATTGGGTCAAAGAAGTTCTTTAACTCTTGTGACGGAGGATGGTGTTCATTTAATTGGAAAATCAGCTATCAATAGTTGATCTGTTTTTTAACCTTAAGAAATTCTGGGGAAGAATTTATGCTTAAACCTGATGAAGGTGGTCTGACCATATGATCCACCGAAATGCGCCGCTTGACAAAAGGAGGATTGTATAATATTGGTTCTAGGAAATAATTCTGACGTCTTCGCGGAATTTAACTCCTTTTTTTACTATTAGGATTCTATGTTTCCTTTTTTTAATATTCTTCTCCGCTATTTTTATTGTTGAAATATTATGTTTTAATATTGCACCGTGTAATAAATTGTTCAGGATTTTTTATAATTTCGTTCGTGTCTTGCCTCATGAGTACAGTATTGTGTACGTTTATTTGTTGTTGTATTTACTGTTTGTTGAATGTCGAGTCGCTACTAAAAGGTGTCCCAAAGGGATTTCTTGTTTGACCTAACAGTCTATTTGGCACCCCATCCCTTTGGTAGTGGGGTCCCTCTCTCTTTTACTAGAGAAAGACTATCTGAAACATGCTGGCAGAGACACTGAGAAATCACTGAAGTGGTCGCCATCTTCCCTGTCGCAGCAGGGGTAAAGATGTTCTCGTGGGAAAGGACTGGGCAACACTCCGGACCCTGGCGGAGCGATTGGAGTAAACCTGGACTGAAGACCCCACAATTGCAGCTGAGAACAGTGCAATTGCCGGTAAGAGACTGCAAGATGCCACACTTCACTAAAGGACATTTAGTTTGGTTATAGAGTGGTAATGGGACACCAATGACACTATGCCTGGGCCCCCCTCTTCTGTGGAGCGGTGAGGGTTGGCGGCTGTGCCCTCCCAGGAGAAACAACCCCGGAAGGATATCCTTACTGGACTTTTGTGAGAACCCCGCTATGCAGAACTCCGCGAAGCAGTAAGAAAACGTAGCCGCACTTCGTGGCGTTCCGCAAGCAGGCGGAGTTGCTTGTTCCGCCCGCTCACATGATGTTTTTGCCGTACAGTAACGCAGATTGCATGTTCAGGGGGAAATATCGCACAAACTGCACTACACGTTTTTTTCCTGATCTTTTTTATTTATTATCTTTCTCTGTGTCTTGCTAATGGTATATTTTGTGTTGTTGTCTACTTTTTGTGTTGCTTTTTACTGCATTTTATATTGTTTTTCAATATTACTGCTTTCTCTTTTTTTTACTTCCTTTCTTCCCCTTCCTTACTTTAACTTTCTACATTTTATTTCTGCCCCCATCCCCCAGCATTATGGCAGAGAGTGCAACCTGGGAAAGGAGGAACCGCCTTCCTTGCGGAAGGCGTTGCCTGGAACGGGTGCAGCCCGGGCCTTGTTTTCAGAGGTGGCAGCATTGGGTTTTTTTGTGCAGCGCCACCTACCCTCCTCCCTGGTAGCAGGCGGCAGGCTTGGGTCGGGGTACGGACTCGGGGAGCGTCATCAGCGGTAGGCGAGTGTGTGCAGAGCAATGTATTGTTGCTCTGGGGTCCACAGCACCCATAACTAAGTGATGCACTGGTGGTCCGATATTCCGGACAGAGAGAAGGACCTACTGGACCTGCTATGTGTTGAGGTTGCAGGGCTTAGTGAGCAGCTAATTATTATTATTGTGTGTTCTATGTTGTTGCAAATATAATTTTTTTCCCAAATAGCAAGAATGCTGCTGCTTACATGCAGGTAAGTTACATTTAAAAATGATTTTATGTGGCTGTTATTCTTTCAGACCGGTGCTTGACGCTACTAATCGTACTTGTCTTTGAGTTGTTTGCAACTTTGCGCTCACTTGGGTTGATTATGTTAGAGAAGTTAGAGAACTTAGGTTAGTTAATGCAGACTAGAGGAACTCCTTACCTTTTTCCTGTCACTAAGGATAGTGGTAGTTAGTTAGTTACTTTGTAGTGGGTAGTAATTTGGCAGCCCGTATGATGTATCCTATCATGTGACTTCAGTCCTTGATTCCTTAGTAGAACCTTCTTTATAGTTTGTATAGTGAGTGAATAGCAACCAAACAATTTGATGTATGCAATATGCATGCGTCCATCTAAGCATTTAGGAAGACTAAATGCAGACTAAGTGAATTGGCCTGTCAAAGGGGTTGAGATGATTGTGAATGAGATTGGAGATTCAGAACTTAGAAATATCATTTTTTTGTAATTCATTGTAAAGTCTTAGGAATAGGCGGGCTAGGTAGGTTTAGGATCCAGGATTTGGAATGGAACTGTGGAATGATAAAGATAGGGCAGTCCGCAACCAAGATACTAGTTTACTACTTCCCAGTCTGATTTAGGAAACATCAATCCACCTTGAGACCCTCATGGGTGAGTAGCGCGCTATATAAACCCCTGATTGATTGATTGATTGAATGTTATTGGAATTATTGTTTCCTGTCAAAAAATGTTTTTGGAGTGATTATTTAATATTTATTTACCACCAATCATTTTTTATCTCTTTAATTATGTTTTACATGATCATCAGCATCCAGGGGTGAAAGTACGGCGATGAGGTCTTCCGAGGGAGTTGCAGGAGCTGGAGGAATCTCCCAGGGGCAGGAACGCTCCCCAGAAGTTGGCTCTGCTGACCCCAGTAAGTACTCTTTCCTGTTGATAATATTAATGTATATATTTCCATAACTTTTACCGCTCTGTATTTTGAACTATTATTTCTGTTTCCTAATTTTATTTTTTCCCAAATTCTCTTCGATCATTCTGTATCTAAATTATTGCTATCCCTGCATTACCTTACCTACTAACTTAGTTATTTATATATTTCTAGTGTCTGTTTTTTTTTTTTTACTTTAAACTGCCTCTGACTCTGTATTAGTCTGTCTGTAGCTTGCTTTCTTCTGGTTTTTTACTCACCTTTCCCTCTTCCCTTATATATTTTGTTGACTGCCTAGTGGTGGTACTTTAAGACTCAGAGAACCCATTGGTTCTTACTACTACTTGTACTAGTACTCTGCTGTGCAAATTTCATGCCCAACCAATGTATTCTACGCATGTTTGTGGAGATGAGAAGGCTTTCTTTTACTTTCTCATGCTCAATCAGTAAATTATGGTCACATTGGACACTCCAAAGTTGTGTCTTCTTCTCGTCTAAGCCTAGACTAAGCCTAATGATGCCAAAATATACACACCCTCACTGTCAATATGTGGTATAAATATATTTTACCTTCTGGCGGTTGCCAGTAGGTAGTTATAGTTAGGACCTAGTTTCCATAGGAAGAGCGTTAGTTCCTTTGCCAATATATTTGGCGTCGTTTGACGAATCTACATGAAATTTTCAAAACTAGTTTGCCACTAGCTGTAGCTGCTGTCTTGAAAATTTCATCAAACGGGGGCTGGGAAAAAGGGGGTTCCAAAATGCATTTTCCCCTTGTTAATTTCCATTGGAACTTTATATACGGCCAAAGCCTGAACTTCTGAACAAAATTACACCAAATTTGGCAGAAAGGTAGCTGTTGGTCCAGAAAGCTACCTTTTTGTTAAATGGTGTAAATGTGTTTAGTAGTTTTGGGGTTATTTATGGTTTAAATATTTTTTATTGAAATAAATGGCAAGCATTATATACTAGCAAAAGAGCTGTGCAACCAATTGGGCCACGCAGGGCTCCAGTGCAAATGAATGATATATAAAATCACACGATAAAACGATCCATAGGAATGAAAACAGAGATACAGCCCCCCACCCTAACCCAGAAATAGGAGGAAAGGAAAAAGAAAGGTAATAGGGTAGAGCTCTACCCACCTCTCCAACTCCCCCAAGCCCAGCCCATCTATAAGTAAGTGGCAAACTAGCCTGAAAAGCAAACCCGTGGGAGTATTCCACTGTGCCAATCACAGAAGGCGCAGGTAACTCGGGCATGTCATCTCCCTAAAGTCTTCTGCCAGGAGAGCCAGGAAAGGTTGCCACAATTTGTTAAAGCCCGAGCCTATGCCAGCAATGGTGAGCGAAATCTTTTCCATGCCTAAGATATGCCATAGGCGGTGAAGCCACCCAATGAATGTTAGAATACGTGTAGATTTCAAATGTGTGAGAATGTTTTGTGTGGCAGTGCCCAGAGTAAGTGCTATTTGTTTCCGCCTCGTGGATTTCAGAGGATAGGTGAGCGGGTTAGGAGTCCCCAAAAGCACGTACTCCTGAAGCCGAGGAAGCTCTGTGTCTAAATAATTGTCGATGTGAGCATTAAGGAATTTGCTAGCCCCCACGAAGATAATTGTATAAAAAATTATTCAAAATAGCACAAACAAAGCAACTCTTCAGCTTGTGCAGGTATTTTATTTAAACCTGTTGAAATCTTTTTATCAAATCCATGTTTTCATGGAAGAGAAAGATACTTCTGAACCACAATTATACATATTTACAACATTTAAACAACAAACATATATACAAATATTACACAATCTTCTTTTACAAAAGCTGCGTATTCACAAATATTTACTCTTTGTGAAATATTTCGTTGCCTTTATGAAATATTTCTCACTTTTGATTACCAGAAATGGAAACAAAAGAAAGCAACCCATTCATTGCAAGGGAAAGTAAATTCAAAAACAATTGGTAATGCAGTCAACAATAAATTTCTAATTTCTTTCTTTAAGTGCCGACGCGTTTCGAATCTGAAGATGAATGACAGATTCTCATCAGGGCTCTTTCATTGGGGGTAATCTTGATCTATGGGCTACGCGGTCCCGCGGGTCCAATATGTGTAACGGAGCTAATAGCTTCGAGGGTCCTGTTTCTGTGACTGTAGACCTCTATTGCTGTTTATCACCTGGAGGTTTCTTTTTAATTGGGAATTCTGAGGTTGTAGGAGATGTCCTCCGTACTCACACGGGGGTTCCACACTCCTGTGCTGTTTTCTCGCTGCACAGAGAGTGTTACTCTTCACGGGCCTCGTGTTGCTCGCTGTATTTATGTTGCCGATAAGGACCTTCACTCGGTGTCCTTTCTCGGTAGAAACGGCAGCGTTTCGATTCGCGCTTTGGGTCTTCCTCTCAGTCTGAATTCTTAGCGTTCTGAACCATCCTCCCAAATAATTGTCGATGTCATCGAGGACTTGAGTCCAGTAGGCTGTCAGAAGTTCACATTCCCAAAGTAGATGGACAAGTGCACCCACCTTCCCACACCCTCGCTAGCAATCCGGACAATATGCACTGTTGAAGTAGTGCATGCGCTCAAGGTGTAATACCAGCAATACGCAAGCTTAGTAAAGGTTTCGGTGAGACCTATGTGAGTCGCAGTGTGTTGTGCCCTATAGCAGATCCCTTCCCATTCCTTGCTAGTGAGATTGCGACCCAGGTATCTTTCACATCTGGACAGCCCTTCATGGAAGGTATGAGTGTAGTGTTTCAAAGTTTCAAAGTTTTATTAGTTTAGCACAGTTACTTAAAACCATTGCTATAAAAACAGCATTAGCACATATATAAAAAATCAGCAATAACACATTTGTCATGTTTAGGATAAAAGAAAGAAAACAGAAACACAAAGCTGAGAAACTGCTCACTGAGCTTAGTGGCCGTTGTGCTTCTAAGAAAAACAGTCTTGTAGTTGCCGATATAAACATTTTGCTACGCAAAACCAAAATTAAAGATAATAAAAATGAAAAGTCTGTGATGAGTTTTTGAGGGCAAGGACGTGGGAGAGCGGGGGCCGAAGAAGGTGACAGAAGATTGTCGAAGAGTCTCACAAATTTTCCCGACCTTGCAAGCACTTGGATGTCAGTGGATGCGAAACAAAGAGCCGAAGCCTCCCAGCATGTCCTAATGCCCCATCTTAGATACAAGGGTTTTAAGAGAGACTTTCTTGGGGCAGCTAGGGCCGGGCAACAACACAGGAGATGCAGCCATGACTCAGAGTGGTAATTGCACAGTCTGCAAACCCCACCCCCTCCCTTGTTGGAGCCCATCTGTTGAAAGCCGTTGAACGCAAGTCAAGAAGTCGCATGAACATAATGTTCTTCCGTGCCACTGCATTTAAGTTTTCCTGGAAATATGCTTGTGGTTTCCCGGGAAGATACGAAGAGTTCAGTGGGAGCAAAATGGAAGATGTTTTTACGGAGTGCAAATCCATGCAATGGGAAATTAATTTGACCTGTCTATTGATGGTATTTTTCCAGGCTGAGTATGGAATGGAATCTAAAAAGAGGGATGCGTTGTCCATCTCTAGCACTCTTATGGCATTTGCAATCTGTGTGTTCCAAGGGTTGCCAGGACTGGAAAAGGTTTCTTTTAGGTGGGGTTTTAAAGTGTTGTCACTGGCTTTTAATAGCCATATGAAATATTTCAGGGTATCGGCCTCACAGTAAATTGATTGTCTTTGTAGGCCCAGCTCCAAACGTAGTCTTGCTCGCTGAATGAAGCTTGGGAGGTGGAAGATTTTTTTATAGGTGGAGATTTGGGTGAGATCAAGGCTAGCAGAGCATGCCCCGGGAAAGGCCTGATGCCCATAGGTTAAGGCAGGAAGTAGAGTAGCTTTGATCACCTTCAAAATGGCTTCTGCAGAGGGACTGCACAGGGACAGGTTCAGCCGAGTCAGAGAGTATGTGATTGTTCCTGTTTTCTTTTGCACGGCAGCTAGATGAACTGTAGGTCTAGACGTCTCGTTGAACCAGACTCCCAAATAATTATATTTTACGGTTGTGTTGATCCTGGCAGGCCCGATGTTTCACCTTAAGCATTTCTTGTTCTTACATCTGCCAAATATCAGTACCTTGGTTTTTGCCTGATTGATTTTCAAGGCATTAGCAATGTTGTATATATGGAGCGTACTTAACGCTCGTTGGAGACCCGATTTGGCTTGGTCCATTATTACAATGTCATCCGCATATTGTAATATATGCAGGGACTTTTTACCAGGACTGAGTTTTGGCGAAAGGAGATTGCTGTTCTCTAAAAATGTTCCAAGATCAGCTGTATAAAGATTGAATAAGAGAGGGGCGAGGAACGCAGACTTGCTTTAGCCCGTCAGCGACACTAATTCTTGAAGAGACTGTGTTTGGGTCGGTTTTGATTTGCACCCATGTGTTCTTGTGCTGTGAGATGAGTGCTCTTAGGAGGCTCTGCGGGATCCCCCACTTGTTCAAGTTCCTCCACAAGGTGTTCCGAGACACTTTGTCAAAAGCCGCGCTGTAGTCAACAAAGCAGCAGTAAAGTGGAAGATGTTTTTTATGGGCTGCTTGTTGACTCAGGATGGCTAGAGTGGTGATATTGTCTATTGTGGAGGCCGATGCCCGAAACCCCGTTTGGTAGTATGGTATTATGTTGTTGTCAGCAACCCATTTTTCAAGCACCCTAAGAAGACATCGTGCGTATGCCTTTGCCTCAAGGTCTAACAGTGCGATGAGTCGGTAATTAGCAGAAGCATGGGATCTCCTTTCTTGAATATGGGGCATAGAATCGAGCCTAACCATGAGTCTGGTTGGTGTATAGAGGAGTCAAGAGGGCCGCCCACTCTTCCAGGGCACATTTAAATATCCCAGCCGGAAGACCGTTGGGCCCTGGAGCCCCGTCATTTTTCATATTTCGCAGATGCTTGGAGACCTCGGCTGCAGTGGTCAACTCATGAGTTTCTGTTTGAGTGGATTCAACACGATCTCCTAGTCCGATCACCACTGGGTCCGAGGTATCACTGCGATATAGTTGGGACACGTGCAGGGCCCAGTCTTCGTCGCAAACCGCGTTTCCTCTCATCTTGTTCGTGTAACGGAGTTTGTTCATGTAGGTCCAAAACTTGGACTGGCTATTGCCCTTAAGCAGGTTGAATATTTTTAGCCACTCAGAGTGTTCTTTTAGTCTCTTGGTTTCCCATAAGGATTTCTTGAAGGTCTTTCGCAGCAATGCCACATTATTGGCAGTATGTACAGTTCCGATCAGTTTGTGCCTGCGCACAGCCCTCCTGAGGGTCTTTCTTTGGGAGGCTAGTGCTGGATCATGAATTTGCTTCGGACGTGGCCCAGATTATCTAGGCTGAACCACGCGGCCTACCAAAAGATCCTGTAATTTAACGATGGCATTATCCCACTGGTGATGTAATTCTGTGGGGGCCTCTAGTCTGAAGCTAGCTATTTCGGCCTTAAGCCAAATTCCCACCTTGACAGAGCCTAGTGAATCCCATTTAATTCTTCTAGCTAAGGTGTGGCGTTCGGCCCACGATGATTGCCCCACTTCTGTTGTTTCTGCGGCAAATGGCGTTTGAAAATGCAATGTTACCGTTAGGGGGTTGTGGTCGCTCTCCATACGATCTAGAATTTCCATCCTGGCCAGATTATTGCCCAAAAGCGGTGATGAGAAAATATAGTCAATTGTTGAGATGGTTCTAAACGTGGGCAGAAAATGAACACCCGGGTGCTGTTCCAGTATAATTTGCTGGGCTGACCGGAGGTTGTAGGTTGTTAGAAAAATGGTAATTACTTCCTGCTCTTTGGTTTTCCTTGCTAGGAGACCATTAGTTGCAAGGTCTTTGATGTTAAAGTCTCCTAATAACAGTACCTCCGAAATTGCGAATTCCAATAGAAGATCTTCCAGATGTTTTACCAGTAGATCAGTTGCAGTTGATTTTGTGGTTTTCGCTATATTATGGTAACAATTGATTAGGAGAATTGGGAGGGCCCTACCTGACCGAGAGGCCGGTGATAAGTACTGTCTGCCCTGTTGTCAGGTTCCAAGGAATAGGTGTGACCGTTATCTTGCAGCTGTGCTTAATGTAAATTGAGAGGCCCCCAGAGGGTCTTCCGTAGGGGTTGGCCTGGATGGCTCGTTGAAAAAGTTTGTAATAGCCAAGCAGAGGCGATGGAGATAGAGACCAAGTCTCCTGGAGACATATGATATCACTTTTGTTCAGGAAGTCCACTGCTGATTTTGAGGCAAGAATTGACTTTAGCCCAGCCACATTCCAGGATGAGATGGTTAATTTAGGGTTGAACCGGCTGGAGCCTGAGTTAGGAAGGGCGCTGCTGGACTAATTTAGTAAGAGGCTCAAGGGCAGAACAGCTGTGGCGAATATCGTTTGCGTAGAAGGCAGAACAGTTAGGTTTGCAACTTATCAAACGTTGGCTGTTTTGACATGCGATGTTTAAGAAATTGTCTACTTTCGACGCTTCCAGAAGCCAAGCATGGGTTGCGCCCCGGGACCCCTTCAGTACGCTAGTATGCTGGTTCACTGGGGCCTGGGGGAGGAGAACGTGGGGATATTTTTGATGGGTAGGAACCCACATTTCGATGCCCCAATTTTCAAATAAATTGGCTTCCCTAAGGATTGCATTCCTAATGGATTCCTGGGACCATGATGTAGTGGTGGCCTCTGAGCCCCCTTTTCATGGTATTGTAGAAAACTTGACTGATATAAGGTCTAGGGAGGTGACCCCAGACAACGCTGGAACACATTTGAATAGACGGATGAGATTGCCTCTATTGAGGATGTCATATGAGCCCTTAAGCTCGTAGTGAGGAAAAAAGACTAGTTCTGCTCCCTATTCCAGGTTCTGGTGATTCTGGGTCCTAGCTGGGTCGTTTGAAGGTGCTGGCGTCGTCAGAGGTTGGAGGCGAACTTCAGGTGGGTGATTGTTCCCCCCCGAGTGGCTTACCGTTTCTGATACTTGTGGCAATTGGGGCGGACAAGGCCTCTGTATGTGCACAGTGGAGAGCCAACCGGCTCTAGATGGATCCTCAGATGGATGATAAGCACAGCGGCTTGTTGCGTCGCCCTCTATTGCACTTTGCGGGTCCGCTTTCAGTAGTTTCGCCATTACCTGACAATCAAGTGGACTCTTCCGTGTTTCTGATGTTGCTGCAGCGGACTGTACGTTGATGGTCTGATTCCTAGGTCTTTGATCGTGAATAATTGATACTGTAATTTTGTTAGATAATGGATCATTCGCTGTTGGTGGGAGGTTTGAATCGATGGCTGTTGTGGCCCCGGACCTCCCTGGGTTGATAGACCGGGCTGTTCACTAGTGGCCTTTAAACCCACGGCAGTCAAGCTTGTTTCAGTGGTTTTTGTTTTGGATTTTGAAGGCAAGTTGAAAATAGGAAAATAAGGGAGGCACTTTGATTTAGTGGCTGGCAAACTGAGTGCTGCTGAGCCTTCAAGCCCCGCTCTCCTTTTCGCTAAGCGTTGTTTTTTGGATTGTTTTTTGAGTTTCTTTTTCTCCCCCCTTGACAGTGAGGGTTTCAATGAGACATTGGAAAAGCTGTGGGCCATGTCCATATGGACAGTGTCGGAGCAGACAGATCGTGTAGTTGATAATTGCGTTGATGTTTGACTAGTAACTTCAGTGTGTTCAGAGCCCGCTTTGGGGGGGTGGGGACTAGTCCCCGGTGTAAAGCGGGCTGGACTTGTAGTGACTGGGCCGACATAGGGGGAAGTATTCTTTCTCGCTGAGGATGGACTGGGTACTATGGCTGAGCATGAGGGCTCTTCAACAGTGAGTGAAAGATGGGGCTCTCGTGTGGGCTTTAATGGACCTTCTCCATTGTTATGGCACTTCACACTTTTCAAGATTGCACTCAAAATTTCGGGGAGAGACGAAAGTTTGTTGATTATTGGAGAGCAAGGGCAAGAATTCGGAGTGCCCGTTAACGCCGCCAAGCCTTCAAGAGAGGATATCCTGGAGCCCAGGTCCGATAGTGCTGAGGCCAGAGTTTGCATTAGGTCGATCTGCAGCTCCATTTTCTGCTACTGCCATAACGTGGCTTTAGCTATTGCGTCTTGCTTTGCATGCAGGGATGTCAGTGAGACCAAAATAGAGTTTGTGGTGTCCGAGGAGGTAAACACTGGAGAATCCGGGTCCTCCGTTAACGTTCTAAGAGAGTTTGAGAGCGGGCTAAGGCCCGGTGAGTGAGCAAGTGAATCTTCGATTCGGGCTTCTAAGGAGGCCAGGAATCGGTTGGATAGTTTATTAGGTAAGAAAGAGTCATCATAGTAGTAACTCTTGTTTAAAGATGAATAGTCATTATGTCCAATTGAAGGAGCCCTTGAACATAAGTTTGGGCTGTGTTTAAGTTGTGGCTTCAGAGTTAGATTAGCCGCGTTACAGTTATCAGGGTGATCTGGTGATGTCTGCTGCTGGGCGCTGCCATAGACCTGAGCTTGGACTTGCAGCTTGGTTGCAGTGTTTAATACAGTAGTGTTTAAGGGGTCAGAACTGAGAAAAGGTGAGGATGAGTTTCCCAGGGCTGTAAAGGAGGCGCTCAGTGAGGCAGAGAGACTATCCTGGGTCGTAGAAGCAACCTCCTGAGAGAGCGTATGCAGCTGGTGTGCCTCATGTGGAGCGAAGGATTAAGGCGAGGACAGAGAGGGTTTCTCCAGAATTGAGTTTTTAATGTGAACTGGGCTAGGAGAGCAATAGTTTTCGCTCTGAGTGGCAGCATTAAAATCTGCGTCGGGCCGTAGTGGATGAGTGGAAGGAGATCCCTTTTGGAGAGGAGTTTTTCTGAAGAAGTCGCTGATCCGAGATAGCGATGATAGGCCACCTGGGTGTAACGTTGTGTCTTGAGGTGGTGGCGACTCCTGCTGAACCTCCCCGGGAGAGGCGGAGCAAAGAGTGGTACCCTTTCTCCGTGGTAGTCTTCTAAGCGGCTTGATGTGTTCCATGGTGAATCCACAAGGTGTTGTTTGCGGGCTAGGCAGGGCCAAATCTTAGACACCTCCTAACCTCTCTCAAGAGTGTTGGAAACCCAGAAGTAATAAACTGGGGCTGCGAAAGACGGCGACAGCCGAGGGGCGGTCTTAGCAGCTGGCAACAGGCTCTGCGGCGAACCTCAGAGCGACTGAGGCAGTGCCAGCCTCAGCCAACAACCTGGTCAGCAGATTACACCCCCCGTGCCTTGCTGCCTTGGTGCTGACTCACCGACTCGCAGATGCTCTTATCCCTCATTCCTGGCTCCTGGTTTCCCCTGGTCTTTCTCAGTTCGTCAGCGGTGAGGCTGGTAAGGGAGCTAGGCGCGATGAGGCAAAGCTGCTGCGGTGTTGTTATCACAGCGCTTAGCTTAGCGCTCACACCCGCCAGCAGCTACTGTTCCTCGTGCACATGGCCAGTCGGCTATACTGCTGTGCTGCAACCAGAGCGGGTGCGGGATCGGCTCCTTAAACGGGCTGGTTGCTGGTCCTGAAATCAAGTTCTTTTTACATAAAACAAAAACAGACAGCCTCAGATGGAAGTGTGTCTTTAAGAGGTAGATTCAATATCAGAGTCTCTCAACTTTAAGAGGCAGGAAGCCTCGAAGTTCAGTTTGATTAAGTTTAAAAAAAAAATGAAAGGAAAATAGCTGACCTGAGCACCTAGAAACAGATACAAACTTGAGCACTTCCACTCGCTGAAAAGAGAAATCCGGCTTTAGTTGTCAGCTGTGCATAATCAGAAAAAAGGGAGAGGCAGGCAGTCCACTCCATAGCTTACTGGAAACACGATATCCAAAATGTTCTTAATAGCCAATAAAGAAGTCACAGGGCAATTCAGATAAGACTCTCGTCGAGGGTTCCAGATTAACCTCACAAGTCTTTAGTCCACAAGCCCCCAGACTTCACGCTCAAAATATCAAAACGCCAAATCGGGCGCCGAGCTCCGTGGCTGCCTGCTCTGCTCTGCTCTGCTCCACAGCTCCTCCACAACTCCTCTGCCCCGCCTCCTCGTTGCACCTGAGAGAGTGGTTCAAACACGAGCTCTGTAACACCCAACACCAGTCAAAAGAGACACTGGACACTGTTACCAAAGTATGTTTTCTTT
Organism: Lissotriton vulgaris; assembly: GCF_964263255.1. Taxonomy (NCBI): domain Eukaryota; kingdom Metazoa; phylum Chordata; class Amphibia; order Caudata; family Salamandridae; genus Lissotriton; species Lissotriton vulgaris. Next base: position 664,711,295 of record NC_141697.1, read on the forward strand.
GCAGTTAGTTCGTAAGCAAAATGAAATATAAAGGTTCAGGGTGGTGTTGTCTTTCTGCCACCGTTAGTCACGAGTATTGGATTTCAAAACGAAATTCAGTAAAGAAAGAACACGACGCGCTTCGAGAGGAGAGCTCCTCCAGGAGCAGTCTTCCACTCCCGAAGACGCGCCGCTAATTACCTTGCCCCTGCAGGAGATGCTGTTCAGGTTGCCGGTAATTGTCTGCAAGGAAACGCCCAAGTGAAAAGTGACGAGAGGAGAGCTCCTCCGGGAGCAGTCTTCCACTCTCTGTGCCTCTATGAGTGTAGTGCCGTGGTTCCCAAACTGTGCGCCGCGGCGCCCCGGTGCGCCGTCATGAGAAGCCAGGGGCGCTGCGGACACGATGTGGGAAACTGAAGCTCATTGCAGTAATGCTTTGATGTGCCAATGGCCCTGCCCTTGACCTGTGGCCTTCCCTTTTGTAGTGCTGAAAAGCTCCAGGAATGATTTCACACCTCGTTCTCGCTGCCACCACAGCCTGCGCTTCCAGGACAAAGGGAGAGAGGTTGGTTGATTGCTGCCTGTATCGTGCCCTTCCCCAGCCCCTATCAGGTCTGCCTAATCGCCTGAGCAGCTTTTCAAGAGGTAGTAGGGCCTCTGTTCTTATCTCCCTTTTACTACTCAGGCGGAGGTGTTATGTTTCTCGCTGGACCGGGCGGGGGGAGGGGGGGTCACACAGGCGTGAGCGTAAGAAGTGTGGGGGATTTATCCCCTCTGATTTTACAGTGGAAGGGACACAGAGAGGAAGGGGGGCAAAAAATACTGCACACTTCCACTGTTTTCAGGGCCACTGGGGTCAGTAAAACGCTACCTATGCCGGCCCTGCTGTTGACCTGCTAACCTGCCTTCAGACACTGTTAACGGTAAGAAATCTAATGTGCACATTAATGGAAGGTTTCTGAAAAACGCATTTGCACAATGTACGTTAAGATGCTGCAGACCTGTCACATTTTGGGCCGAGTGTGCTGATTTGAACCTCGCATTCCAACTTGCTAAGTTTGGGCAGACGCTTGAGGTGATATCATGAAATCAGATGGGGTATAATGAGCAGTGTTCTGTTTCGAGCTGATGTGAAAACTAAACATTAATCAATCCCACTTCTTTTGGGGAGTAAAATATGAAGTAAACTCCTTTGGCAGGTTAAGGGAAATTTTCTGCAGCTCTGTGGATAGAAGATCATGCCTTTGTTTTAACCTGTTTATTTATACTTATGTATAATAACATATATGCATAGCAAACATATAAACTTCCTTCACTGATTATAAAACTAATACAAGTTTCCATGTCCATCAGTATAACTTTAAAAATACTATGTTAAACCTCAAAAGTGCAAGTAATAAAATGTAAACATGGACCAGCTTATTGTGTTGGTGTGAAACTTTCTGTTGTGTAAGGGCAGTGTCAGTGGAGCCTGACAAATATATAGCTAAATGTTTTTCATTTAGGTTTGCCAGTTGTTCTTTTTAGGGCTTTGTTAATTAAGAAAATTATAGGCACAGCATGATCCCGGCCCTCTCTGGGTATCCCCACTCCCCACTATTACCTCTCGTGTAGCCTCTTTTAATCTTTCCATTGCACTCCTTTCCAGAAGAGCCGTCCCTTTCTAAGTCCGTGGACGTACCTTTGAAGACCATGCCTTAATTAAAGAGATGCATGCTATTCTAAATCACTTCTTTTATTGCTGAAATGTGATTCTTTCATTTCTCTTACTACAGTGAAAACAATAACAACCTTGCTGACATCTTTAAGATTCTAAAACACCCCAACTCACTTTACTCTTACTTGACTTTCGGAAGACCACAGGAAGTATTTCCGAGGTCGGGCTCACTCCCCCCCCCCCCCCCCCAACCTTTCACTGGTAAAAAAAAATGGTGGGGAGCCACGGCCAGCTGCCAATTAGTCCAAGGGAGCCACAGGTCAAAAAAGTTTGGGAACCACTGGTGTAGTGGAATAGAAGCATTCTATACAGGTCTGAAATTAACTTCTTGTCTGAGGAATGTGTGATCACCCATCTTTAATACTAGGTGAGATGTCTATTGGCCTGCGATCTATTGTTCGGATGTGAGGGCCAGTGTTGCAGCTGCAGGTAGTGCAAGCGCTCATATTCAGGGAGACCATAATCAGTGCATAGCTGTGCGAAGGGCACGACCCCATCAGCGTCGTAAAGAGTACCTAGCGCGAGGCAACCAGTGGCTCTCCAAAGAGGAAAGGAGGGCTCATCCATCCCCTGTCCAAAGTCGGATTTGCCAAAAAGAGGAGTGAGCGGGGAAGGGAAAGTCATCAGCCCATGTTGTCAGTTCGTCTTATCCCAGACCAGAATTGTTGCGCAGGTCACGTGAGAGCCGTAAAGGTTAGGGGGACGATGGATGTTGTCGTGAAAAGGGATCTTTATCAAATAAGTGCCCGCTATTGTGCGGTCTTGGAAAAGCCAGTAATTCTCTGACTCTGCCCGGCTCCACTTCACTGAGTGCCATAGCTGTGCGGATTTATAGTAAAGCGCAAGATCAGGTATCCCTAGACCTCCTTCATCTGGAGGGTGGAAACTGACCAGCCGCTTCATCCTCGGCTTGCGACCCTGTTAAATGAGCTGAGAGAGTTCTGACTGCACCCGCTGGAGCCAACCGGTGGGAGGCTGTAGGGGGAGCTTTTAAAAAAGATAAAGGAGTTTGGGAAGGATCGTCATCTTGACTACGGCAGTGCGACCCAGCCAAGAGATAGGGCAATGTTTCCAGTGCCGCAGGTCTGCACAAATGTGGAGATGCTGTAGTTGACCGCCCTTGTTGTCTGTAGTGTGGGGGCTAGCCGGATTCCCAGATAAGGGACCGTGTCAGAAGGCCACTGTGCGGAATGACGCGCCTGTAGGTCCGCCAGCATCTGAGGCGGTAAGGAGAGGTTTAGAGCCGTGGACTTTGTGATGTTGACTTTGAACCCGGACACCCTCCCAAAGGAGTCCAGCTCCTACAGAAAGGTTCCCAGGGCTGTTGCAGGTTCCGTAAGGGTGGCAGGACGTCGTCCGCATACAAGCTGATGGTATGAGTATCACTGGCAAAGCGTATACCCGTCATCTGCGGTTGCTCACAAATCTTTGCGCCAGGGGTTCCATGTATAAGGCAAAGAGCAGGGGCGACAAAGGGCACCCCTGTCTAGTTCCTCCGTGGATACAAAAGGGAGTTGACGCATGTCCATTCGCCCGTACTGCAGCCGCAGGGCCACAATAGCAGTTGAGGATACTGGTCCTCATCTTTTCCCCTAGGCCAAAACGGATCAGCACTTGCTCCAAGTAGGGCCAGTGCACGTGATCGCACGCCTTTTCGGCATCGATGGTCAGGAGCATATAGTCTGCCGGGATGTGAGAAGCTTTTTCAATGAGATGGGGCACTCGCTTTGTGTTATTGCTGGTCTGTCTTTAGGGTATAAATCCCACTTGGTCAGGGTCGATTAACCGAGGCATATAGGGTGCCAGGCGAGCCGCAAGGATACTGGTGTAGAGCTTCATGTCAAGGTTTAAAAGAGAGATAGGCCTGTATGCCGCGCAGAGCGTCTTATCCTTGCCGGGCTTGTAAATGACCAGTATAGTCGTCTCGAGCATGGAAGGAAGGGATCACCCCCGAAGAAGCAAAGGAATTAAGGAGGCGAGTGAGAAGAGGTGTAAGCGTGGGGCAGAACTGCTTATAGAACACCGCCGTGTACTTCTTCCGGGCAAATCTCCCTCTCTATGTGGTCGGCCTGTGCTTGGGGCAAGCTGGGAAGATTAACCTGATCCAAATATGCATCTATGTCCATCAACTCTAGGTGCTGTGCATCATACAGTTGTGCATAAAAGTCACGAAACGTCTCGTCTATGTCAAAGTCTTCAGTGTGTGTGCGACCTGCATGATCTGTGATCTCCTGAACCCCTCAAAAAAGAGAGAGTTTCCCAGAGACCAGAAAGGACTGGGTACAGAGTAGTTTACAAAGGAGTTTCCTTTCTGAGTTATTAGGCTTTTGTGTTTGTGACCAACAGGCCTACATATCTATCCAATAATTTTTGTTTCGGGACCGTGATACTAGATGTTATTGTAACTCCACACTAGAATTAAGTTTAAAATCTTTCAAGATTTATTTTATTAAAACAAATACATTAGCCATTAAGACATTTTTGCAATATATATATGCAGTGCTCTGGTACAGTATTGACACTTTACTCTAACAATTCCGAATTACGGTATTCTAACTCAGAGTCACCGATAATTTTTTGCAAGAAATTCACAAATTGTTTAACATATTCAGTATACACATACAGTAAAATGAGTCCTTTGTCGACGCGTTTCGGTGCTTTAGGGTATAATCACACCTTCTTCAGGACAGACGATTAAAAAACCAATATATTCTTCTTTCTAAAAAGAAATACATGCCATTAATTAATTGTTTTGTGGAAAGAAAATTAGTTCTAGTTGTGGGTACATCTAGCTTGGGTCACTGTCTGGGTTGTTCATTGAAGAATTATGAATCCAACCTACTTCAATTCTTGGAGTGTGGTTCCTGTTGTTAATAATCAGGGCACCCCTGTCTTCAGAAATAGTTAAGCTACTACTTCTCATGGGTTGCTTGATCTAAATTGTAGATATGAAGAGAAAACGTTCTTTTCAGGATTTAATTATATATAGGAATCATTTCGTCCTCAACGGTACCATCTGGCTGTAGGATTTTTATACATTAATGAACTTACTTAAAAAGCCGGGGAGACAGTTTGTCAATGATCTATTCTTCCCATCCTCATGCGTCTTTCAATCTGCGCATAGACTCACGAATACACCGATGTCTGTATAAATACACAGTCCATCATTAGGAGAGCCCTTATCTTGGGACTATAAAATTACCTATACTTAAATTGAAGCAACTAAATACATACCAATGAACTTATATCATAATTCTTTGGTCACGCTGAAACCTTTTTACATCAATTTCATCTGTTTCTTTGTGCCTGTGTAGTATAGACAAGGCATAAGACTTGAGATTAAATGCGCTAGGGTGGAATTGATGACACTCATTTTCAACTTTTGGGTGCCCATACATACCTTGCGATTATGTACTTTTCACTGGCAGCGTGGCCTTTTTCAAATGATGTCCACTATTAAGCGATTGATAGGAGGCTTGATGTCCTCTTTCTGTGCCCTTCTGTGCCTGTGTAGTATAGACAAGTCTTATGCCTTGTCTATACTACACAGGCACAAAGAAACAGATGAAATTGATGTAAAAAGGTTTTAGTGTGACCAAAGATTTATGATATAAGTTCATTGGTATGTATTTAGTTGCTTCAATTTAAGTATAGGTAATTTTATAGTCCCAAGATAAGGGCTCTCCTAATGATGGACTGTGTATTTATACAGACATCGGTGTATTCGTGAGTCTATGCGCAGATTGAAAGACGCATGAGGATGGGAAGAATAGATCATTGACAAACTGTCTCCCCGGCTTTTTAAGTAAGTTCATTAATGTATAAAAATCCTACAGCCAGATGGTACCGTTGAGGACGAAATGATTCCTATATATAATTAAATCCTGAAAAGAACTTTTTCTCTTCATATCTACAATTTAGATCAAGCAACCCATGAGAAGTGGTAGCTTAACTATTTCTGAAGACAGGGGTGCCCTGATTATTAACAACAGGAACCACACTCCAAGAATTGAAGTAGGTTGGATTCATAATTCTTCAATGAACAACCCAGACAGTGACCCAAGCTAGATGTACCCACAACTAGAACTAATTTTCTTTCCACAAAACAATTAATTAATGGCATGTATTTCTTTTTAGAAAGAAGAATATATTGGTTTTTTAATCGTCTGTCCTGAAGAAGGTGTGATTATACCCTAAAGCACCGAAACGCGTCGACAAAGGACTCATTTTACTGTATGTGTATACTGAATATGTTAAACAATTTGTGAATTTCTTGCAAAAAATTATCGGTGACTCTGAGTTAGAATACCGTAATTCGGAATTGTTAGAGTAAAGTGTCAATACTGTACCAGAGCACTGCATATATATATTGCAAAAATGTCTTAATGGCTAATGTATTTGTTTTAATAAAATAAATCTTGAAAGATTTTAAACTTAATTCTAGTGTGGAGTTACAATAACATCTAGTGTCACGGTCCCGAAACAAAAATTATTGGATAGATATGTAGGCCTGTTGGTCACAAACACAAAAGCCTAATAACTCAGAAAGGAAACTCCTTTGTAAACATCTCCTGAACCCCATCATGCAGCTGGGTTTCCCTCAGTTTGTTTGCTAGTAACCGACCACATTTGTCACCGGCGACATAAAAAGAATGGTGCCACGAATTCGGTTTTATCGCGATCTATGGCAGATAACTGCAGCCTAGCAGTCTTCAATTGACACCAAATGGGTAGCGCTCCAGTTCGTTGATGTATCTGTTCTAACTCCCGCACTCTCTGGGTGAGGTCCTCCCTCTTGCGTTTCTGTTCCGCATTATCCGCAGAGGAGACAGCAATAATCACCCCCCTAACTACAGCCTTCAGGGCTTCCCATCTAGTGGAGATAGGCGTGTCAGCGTTGTCGTTATAGGATAGATATTCATCGAGCACACGCTAAATCTGAGTGACGGAGTCTGTGCTATGTAAGAGGGTATCTCGGAAGTGCCACCGTCGGTTAGGGAGCCGGACGGGGGGCAAAGCCAGGGTGATCACTACAGGAACATGGTCCAATAAGGCAGCAACTAAAATGTCGGCGGAAGTCGTGATATCCCTGATTGTCTTGGTGCCTATGAAGTAGTCCAACCTAGCATAGGTCTTGGGAACGCCAGAGTAATAGGAATATTCCCTGGAGTATGGGTGGAGGTCCCTCCACAGATCTATCAAGCCCAGTTCTCCCAACCTAGCAAGTCCAGCACGGGAAATGGCACCCACTTGCCCAAAGCATTGCACCCACCTATCTACCTCATTATTAAGGACTATGTTGAGGTCTCCCCCCCAGGAGTAACCTGGCTCCGAAGTGGCGGTGGCCTCTAACAGCTCCTCATGGAGGAACCGCTCCTGTCCTTCATTAGGGGCATATATGGACCCTAAGATCAGCGTGTGACCCCCCCAATCATGAATTAGTAGGTGATAAACCTACCTTTAATTTTGGCCTTCTTCTACACCACTTTCCCCTTAAAAGCCCTAGAGATCAGAGTTGCCACCCCTGCAGATTTAGAGGATCCAGAGGAGAAGAATTCGGTCGGAAAAGCACGTGACCAAAGTCTGTGACAATCTTTAGCCAACAAATGTGTTTCTTGTAATAGGCATACGTCAGCCCCGGAGCTCTCCAGATAATCCTAGATCGCCCTGCGCTTGCTGGGATTATTAAATCCCCTCACATTGAGTGTGAGGACTTTAAGACTATGGGGGGGCATCTACAGCAGGGAAAGTCATGCTTTGGAAAGCATGCAGAGCCTAGGGCAGGATAGAATCCTCAGCTGCAACTGCATAGGGAGGTCAGTGGGCACATATCGCTAGCTCAGGAAACTATACCCAGCAGTACTGGGAGACCGATGAGAAGCGCAGGACGTAGGAGATGAGAAAGACAGCCCCTGAGCGAGATAGCAAAAGCCCCAGCACAACAGGTGCCAACATAAATCAAGAGTCCTGGTGACAGACCATCTTCCGCAGAAGATCAGGTAAAACATGAATACGGGAGTTACGTGGCTAGTTGCCAGCGATGTCGGCCTAGATGCTCCCTCTCACCTCAAATGGCCGGCCAAGCCCAGCACTGGCCCACGCTGCAAGCCAAACAAGGAGGTCCTCCGCCGCTCCCTCCTCTGTCCTCGGATGTGTGCTCGGCTGCGGCTGTCGTCTGGTGGTCGGGCTCCTGCGCATCGGCCCTGATGCCAAGAAGTCGCCGCCATTGTCAGATCTGGCTCCAGCTGCTGTAGGTTGTATAGGCTATGTGGTGCCCTCGGTGTCCGCAGGTGGAGGAATGGATGGGGCACCAGGCTCAGTAACCCCGCCACAAGCCCCTCCGCAGCTGTGCCGGCTGGGCGCAGTCCCGAAATCGAGGCTGCGCTCCGCCTCCAGCCACAAGCCATACTGTCTCTCGGGCGTGGCTTGGCATTAATCGCTCCGCACCGCAGCTCCTGGGGTCATCTCAGGCAGGACGGAGGCTGCTAACACTCAGCATGCAGTCCCGCACAGGACCCTGGCTCGATGTAGGCTATGGGCAGCCCAGGCATGATGAGTTCTCGGACGGCTGGAGGTAGAGACAAGAGGACACATCTCATCTCGCCACCATCCTGGCAACGCCCCCTGTTTTGGGGGTATTTAATGAAATTTCCAGTTGTATATCTAGGGACCGGAAGATCCACAACCTCTCCTGAACTTGTGCTGAGATCTGATTGGCTGCTAACACTTCAAACCAGGAAGTGTTGGCAGCCATCTTGTTACTAATCTAGTCTCACAATTTAGTTTTTTTTAAGAAGAGGGCTGGGTCGAAACATCCGGATCCCCCTAGGCCTTTTGGGGGAAGGGGGTCCCACAGGGACCCTGCAGGGGCAAAAACGCATTAAAAATATTTAATTGAAATTCACAATAGAACTGCAAATTCTGCATTGGGCTACTGTGCTTTATTTCTAATCAGCCCTCCGGTGGGCCAGGTCAGCCCCGGAGCTCTCCAGATAAGCCAGCATCGCCCTGCACTTGCTGGGATTATTAAATCCTAAATGCTCTTTATGTGGACTTGATGGCAGTGGTAGCTACAGGATTTGTTTCCCTTCACTACTGGCCACTTTTTTGGCAGGTACCATCTTATTTGGGGCCATCGTCTCAGCATTAGCAGCTGGTATTTAGCAAGCAACAACAAAGTCTGTGAAACGTGATCAAGCAGAATCTAGGTAATGTAACACAAGTGAAATCATCATCATCATCATAATCTCAAATTCTCAATACTAGTCTACTCAAACCATGCATAAACTCTTTTTCTCATAACAGAGGTTAGTTTCTGCAACTCCAGCATCATGTAATCCTATGGGAGGCGGGGGAACAGGGAAATACATTGAATAAATGAAATAAATAATTGCTGGTGTCAATGGACCCTGAGGGTGGGACCGCTTGTGGTGGTCACTACAGGTACACCCCTATGACCTGACAGACCAATCAATCAATCATTGCATTTGTAAAGCGCGCTACTCACCTGTGAGGGTCTCAAGGCGCTGGGGGGGAAGGGAGGTGCTGCTACTGCTCGAACAGCCAGGTCTTGAGGTGTCTTCTGATGGTGAGGTGGTCCTGTTTCAGTCGAAGTTGGACGGGGAGGGAGTTCCAGGACTTGGCGGCCAGGTAGGAGAACGATATTCCTCCGGTGGTGGTTCCGCAAATCCGTGAGATGGTAGCGAGGGCGGGGCTGGCGGAGCGGAGCTGGCGGGACGGAGTGTAGAACGTGAGGGGTCTGTTGAGGTAGTCGGGCCTATGTCGTGGAGAGCCTTGTGTGCGTGGGTGAAGAGCCTGCTGCACCTAAAAGCCAGCACTCCTGCCACAACAACCACAAACTACACCAAAGATGTTGTGTACCTAACTTGCAAACGACCATTATCGAGGCGAGTACAACTCTTTTTAGATGTACTCTACAACTGAGAACTGCAAGTGCCAGCCACACATCATTGGGGGAGAAAATTACAAAAAACAATTTGATGGACAGAATGTAGATCAATGTCTTACATTCACCCCAGTACAAGGATCTGGGCCTAAATCCATCGTTTTTTTGCACTCCACACCACCCTGGGTCAGATAATGGCTTTATGCAAATCAGCTCTGACCCTGTGCCCCATGGGAACAGTCCAGTCCGAACTACAACAGCCATATCTTTCCCAGACCGGAATCAAGCATCCGAGGACCGGACCGGTTTCGAGGTAACACCTCTCATCAGCCCGGCTAGCTTGACTCCAGTGGTGTGGAGGCTCTGGGACCCACGTCTGAGCTACCCCAGTACACTCAGGGAGAAAATTACAAAAAACAATTTGATGGACAGAATGTAGATCAATGTCTTACATTCACCCCAGTACAAGGATCTGGGCCTAAATCCATCGTTTTTTGCACTCCACACCACCCTGGGTCAGATAATGGCTTTATGCAAATCAGCTCTGACCCTGTGCCCCATGGGAACAGTCCAGTCCGAACTACAACAGCCATATCTTTCCCAGACCGGAATCAAGCATCCGAGGACCGGACCGGTTTCGAGGTAACACCTCTCATCAGCCCGGCTAGCTTGACTCCAGTGGTGTGGAGGCTCTGGGACCCACGTCTGAGCTACCCCAGTACACTCAGGGAGAAAATTAGAAAAAACAATTTGATGGACAGAATGTAGATCAATGTCTTACATTCCCCCCAGTACAAGGATCTGGGCCTAAATCCATCATTTTTTGCACTCCACACCACCCTGGGTCAGATAATGGCTTTATGCAAATCAGCTCTGACCCTGTGCCCCATGGGAACAGTCCAGTCCGAACTACAACAGCCATATCTTTCCCAGACCGGAATCAAGCATCCGAGGACCGGACCGGTTTCGAGGTAACACCTCTCATCAGCCCGGCTAGCTTGACTCCAGTGGTGTGGAGGCTCTGGGACCCACGTCTGAGCTACCCCAGTACACTCAGGGAGAAAATTACAAAAAACTATTTGATGGACAGAATGTAGATCAATGTCTTACATTCACCCCAGTACAAGGATCTGGGCCTAAATCCATCGTTTTTTGCACTCCACACCACCCTGGGTCAGATAATGGCTTTATGCAAATCAGCTCTGACCCTGTGCCCCATGGGAACAGTCCAGTCCGAACATTGATCCACATTCGGTCCATCACCTGTTTTGTTTGCAAATTAGCCACACATCATTAGCACCAGTAATTGCACAAGTTCAAGCTGAGTCAGCGCAATCCAGTCTTGAAATACCTTGTATGGCCTCCTGCAGTTCCCCTGCATCTACTGACCCAGTGGGACCATAAACACAGAGAAACTAAAACTCCCTCTCCGGAAAACTCAAAGAGACTTAAGTACCACCTGTATATCATAGAAAATAGCTTCTCGTGCTTGACTAAACTCTATTTGTGTGTATAAGTGGAACCTTGACTTCCTACAAGCATCATTCCCTGGATGGGCACAGATGATGATAGAAGCGTTGTGAGAAGTTAGCCTGGCATATGATATCCACTAGTTCTAGTGGGCACCTTGCACCAGTCTAATCAACCCCTATTGATGGTGGTTGTAAAGTCAACCTTATAGGAAGCTATCCTAGTGGTAGCATGGACCAGCAGTCATCAGGCTAAGAGTTCAGCGAGCGTATTAAGCAAGTTGTTTTGCCAATTATAATGCCTTGAGTACCAAATGAAAGTACACCACACAAGGTATATATCAAATATATATGTATTTATTCTAAACACAACCCCTCTGCACTCTTTATGAGAAGTTACAAAAGTACAATTTAAGGACACTTCCGAATGGACTACGATGGAACCCTTTTAAACTAGGACACTTCGAGAGTCAAGACCCACGGAGCACTGGAGTATCGTGTTACCTCACCCAGGGAAGCCAGGTGCATAGGTGTCTTTTCGTGTCGGGTTTCGTCGTTGTTTTCAATGGAGAGCTGCAAAGAAGTGCTGCATGCAACCGGAGGAAAAGTGTCCGGGTGGATCCAAGGGTGGATCAAAGATCCGAAGAACCTGAAAGCCGAAGGGACAGAGTCTGGGTCACTTGCCAGTGACCAGGATGGTGATGGAAAGATGCCAGCCAATGTTGGGTGATTTCAGGTAAGAAGGTGAAGCTTGTCTCTTCAGCCACGAGGTCCAGGAGGTATTGACGATGACCAGACGCTGGATTCGAGCTGTCCCACAAAGGATCTAGTTGACTGCAGTGTTGGTATCCAGATTGGACCCAACAAGCCTTGGCAACCGCAACCCACACAGGATATCAAGATTGGTTCTGTTGCAGACCAGCAAGGTCTGTGGCACTTCTGCTTTGAAGGGAAGCTGGAGCAAGTTTGGAGCAGCTAGGAAATCAAGTTAGATTTGAAAGAAAGTCTTCAGGTGGCTCACTAGCCAACAGGCAAGAAACTGGTAAGATGCGTCAAGCTGAAATGCAAGAGCGGAGCCCACGGGCCACTCGTGGAGTGTGGGGCTCTAAGCGTCAGTGTAAATGGTGCTCGGGGCTGGGGCCTCAAGCACCCCATGCACAATTTTAAGATACCTAGAGAAAGGAGTGCAGCTTGCAAAATGCAGGATGTCCAGAAGTTCCGGTCCCACATCTCTTGAGTCCGCCACGTGTCTCCGCTTTGCTGTGAGCGAAGGTCAGGGTCAGAGATGTCTGGAAGTCCATGTCCTGTGTCACAGATTCTTTGAGATCCGGCGGGAGCCTCGAAAATGCCGACTGGCAAAGTTGCTGTTGGTGCCTGTTTGAACAGGTTGGTCACTCCTTGACCACATGGGAGATGTCTTCCATCTTCCAGTCGAAATGGAACATCGAAGGTCCAGGATATATGTATCAAAGTTTTGTCCAGGGTAATCTAAAGTCCTAGGAACACAGCTCCTATAATTATACTACGTTTGTGGGCTGGACTACCTGTAAGGTCCCTCCTATGGGTGGACCTGGGGAGGGGGTGGTTACACCCCCTTCCCTTTGTCCAGTTTTGCGCCAGAGCTGGGGCTGAGTGCCCCAGCAACTGGTTTGAACCGGGCTCTGCATGGAGCACCTTGTGTGCCCCAGGCAGTGTCTGAAAAGCATTCACTGAATGCAACCCTCCCTGCCCCAATACACTAAAGCGAGACGCGTTGCATGCAACCCACAGTCTTGGTGGCCAGAAGCAGGGACTTCCAGGCCCAGGAACCAGTGGGGCTACGGAGCACACCGGCAGCCCCTCCCCCTAACCTGCAGAGGCTCTTAACCACGTGCAGACTCCCGCGACGCGGGACGCGCGCGGGTGGTCGATGGGCTAAGCCCAGGCAAAGGGCTGGCTGTCTGTGTCCGTCCGTGGCTGGACGAGGCAGGGCTGGGCCACCCATCCTGTAATTCAGAATCGGTTTCCGGCAGGCAGAGTGTGCATTGGGACATTGGGCTACGTGATTGTTCCGTGGACCGGCGGCACCTTCTTAAAGACAGTGGGTGCAAAGCTTAAATATGGGAAAATGAAAAGCTGTGGATGCTACGGGGGGTGTCCTAGACTCAGGGGTGAGAACACGGAAGGGGAAGAAGGCAAGAAAAGTCCCTAAGACCCCAGTAACTAACTGTGTTTTGGACAGAATTGATGGCATTATTGCAGAGTGTGAGGAAATTCTGTTATCTGATGGACTCACTCCTACATCTATCACCACGTCCCATGTAAATGAGAATAGCGGGTCAGCTCATACTCGATCTATTCCCCAAATGTTTCGGAGACTCCCTAACTTGCAAGCATCAGATATTGCGTTCCCTTTGGTCTCTGCTCAGCCGGGAGAAAGGGGAAAAATGGTGAGGTCCCCTGCTGATATTCCCAAGGTTCAAACCTGCTCCCGGAAAGAAGACTTCACAGCACATTCTCAAATACTAAGTGATCAGCTAAGGAAGAGAGGCTATCCCAGTAAACTTATAAAACATTCTCAAGAAAAAGGAGATTAAGCCAGTAGAGAGGCCAGTCTGTGTAACAACATTCGGGCCGTATACTAATAAACTGAAGACAATCATCCTAAAAAATTGGCACCTGATCTCTAACTCAGAAGTTCCAATGGAAAAACCATTGTTCGCAATAAAGAAAAACAAAAGCATTGCACAATATGTTGTGAGAGCGGACTTGGGAGTAAGCCAGGCCAAATCTGATTTACGCACTTTATGGAAGCTCCAACCAGTGAAAGGCCATCATAAATGTGGCTCCTGCGTGTCTTGTGCCAACACAATAGAAGGGGAGGAATTCCAGTTCAATACAGTGAAATGGCTTCATAAAGAGTTCACAAATTGCAAAACATGCAATGTAATATATGCAATTATTTGTCCTTGTCCCAAATTGTACATTGGGAAAACTACTCAAAGAGTAAACCAGCGAGTGGCGCAACACCGATCTAGAATCAGACACAAGGTGTTGACTGCCCCTATGGTAGAACACTTTGTAGAGTATAAACATACTGAGAAAGACTTCAAATGGACAGTGCTATCTGCAATAAAAATTCCCCCCCCACGGAGGAAATGTCGATGCCATGTTGATAAAAAAAGAGGCATATTTAATTCTTAAATTTAACTGTGTGGTGGATGTAATGAACGAAATGTCCGAACTGCAACGATCCAGTTACTGAGCCCCCTGCCCCCCCCACCACCGTAAAGTAAACCAGTGCCAGCCTTGACCTACAATATAATTCGATCTCATATTTCACATTCCGGCCGTCAACACTCATTAAGAAACTCAAAAGCTAGTAAAGACTACAAGTCCCACTATGCACAGCAGCGTACATAAGAGCCAAACCAGTTCCGGGGGACCGTTTAAGAACAACAGTTGACTCGCGGTAACCGACACGCCAGTCATGCGGTGATACGGAGAAAGCCAATGCGGATCCGTCTAGAGTAAAAGGAGGTAAGAATTTTTAATAAACGCCTCGATTTTTGACCCGAGCAGTATCACAGCCCCAGAGAATATATAACAAACGGAAATTCTTAACATTTCAGGGATCCCCCGTAAAATCGAAGAAAACCCAGCAAAGCAGAACCGCACGCACAGAAAACACTTTTCCTGTTTGCAAGTAAGTGTTAACGCTGCAGGGAAAATGAACCAAAACACGCAGCCATACTCATTTTTTGACTGAATGTTTTTCTCAAACTCAACAGCATGTAGTATCTGGAAACTGACAAGAACCACATACCGAAAATGCACCTTTAAAGACCCATCAAACTTTGGTCAAGTAAGTACTGGCACCCCCTTAAAACAGATCGATTAATGTCACCGACCGTGTAACATAAAACTCCGATAAGTGGTGAGAATGTTACTAGCAAGCCATCTTCTGATTTATTATCCAGGCAATGGTAAAAGCGAAAGATACACAGATGCCCCACGCAAGAAAGTGACAGTAAAAGAACGTTTGGAAGAATGAGGTAACCCCACCCTCTTTCCTTTAAAAAGTCTAAGAGTTCAACAACTCAGAGAATAGGAGAAATTAAACATTCCCAAAATTTTTACACCGTAGGTACACAGCTCAGCCCTGAGGAAGAACCCTGCTAACTGAATAAAGGGTTTGGAAACGCGTCAACTGTGTACATTATTACTTGCAGAGAAACAATTATAGGTGTACCTTATTGAGTTGTTTTATCACCATAATTGAGTTTAATTCCTATATGTTTAACTGGTATTGAATGTTATCATTTATGCACTCATCAAGTACCACATACATGATTTATGTACTGTTTCAACTACTTTAATTGTTAAGGTTTGTCAAAACCTCTGATGTTTGTGAAAAATGTAAATAATTTGAAATGTGAAAATACTGTGTATGAATTAATACAAAAGCCTTCGGAATCTGTGAAACGAAGGCCCAGAGCTGCTAAATAAAGAGCAGTCTTGAACTAAATTCGAGCCCTGGCAACCCCAGTTTGTTATAACGATTGATTGTCCAGCCAGGACCTGTAGGACAAAACCCCCCTAGTGCCAAAAGTGATTAGAGCAGGCTCCAGCCTGCGCGGGTCTTTGGTTATTCACCCAACATAGAAAAGAGTTTCAGTAACTATAAAACGGGTTATAGAACATAACCTGTTTAACTATGTCAGAGGAGGAAACCCTCTCCTTTTCAGAAGCCCATATTAAAATTTTAATTTCGGGACCTTCTCCTTTCTCCTCAATTAAACTTAGCACGAACGCACAACAACAAAACGAAAGTGACAAACTCCTAAGACTTAATAAGAAACACATACGCACAGAATTGCACGGGCATTTTTTATTTGAACATCTTAAATTAGGCACCATACCTTGGGGCCTACAAGTCAAGAACGTGCCGGTGGTGTTCACAGAGGACCCAGTATATAAGAAGGGTTTTAGTTACATAGCAACAAAATGTAGCAGAGACCTTATGGTCCATACAGTGGAAACGGCGAAAAGAATATGTCAAAAAGAGTAGGAGGAAATCGAGGCTTTAATTAAAGCTATAGAAGACAACCACACAGTAACTGAAGCAAAAGCGTTACTAGAAAAAATCGACAAAGAAATTGCGACTTTCAGGGACAATACCATCAACTTCAGGTCTAACAAATTTGAGAAAGACGTCAAGTCTTTTGAAATAGAGACAGTTTATCCCTATCTAAAAGAAGACTACTACACACAAATTGAATCGAGGCGAGTTTTATCTCAATACCAAGGGAGGTCTAAAAACAGATCCGTAACGTTCTCAGAAAGTTCATCATCAGAGTCAGCGAGCGATACAGACCCGAGAGAGGGCCCATCCAAACGTAACAATCCTTTTTTAGAGAAGGGCGAAGGCAGAGGCAGAGTCAGATTCAAACCACAGCCTCAACCATGGGAAATGAGAACACGAAGAACTCAGTACAAGACGTAAATCCAACCTCCATTGTAAACTTATCAAATAAAGAACTAACTCCACATGAAAAATCTGTCTTGGAATTAGGCCTGAAATTCGTGCCAACAACCAACACAGATTTAACTAATTTGAAAATTGAAGTTTTGGAATTTTGCCGCAAACTAAGATTGAAGGCATTTTTCCACAACAAAGAAGTCACCAGAGCAATGGAACCCTCGAACCTCTCCAACAAATCCACATTCATTCCTCCAACATACACAATACCCAAGGAAATAATAGCCTTCGAACAAATAGTTCTTTCCTCCATCACACAGTTGGGCAAACAAAAGATGTTTCTGAAGAGAAACATCCCCAGAGAACATCAAATAGCACTAAACAATCTTCGCAACGACGAAACGATAGTCGTAAAACCCGCAGACAAGGGGGGCGCATTGGTGGTTTGGGCTAGGGATAAATACATTGCAGAAGCCAACAGTCAAATAAAAAACACTGAGTGAAATAGAGAACTAAAAGAAGATCCAACTCCACAAATAAAAGCAGAAATCCAGACTAAACTAAAAGAGGGACGTGACAAAGGAATACTAGGAGCAAAAGAATTTGAATATCTAGACAAATAAAGCCCCCGCATTCCAGTTATTTATTTTCTACCGAAAATACATAAGAACTTGACAGAGCCACCCGGAAGACC
Source organism: Lissotriton vulgaris (assembly GCF_964263255.1). Classification (NCBI taxonomy): domain Eukaryota; kingdom Metazoa; phylum Chordata; class Amphibia; order Caudata; family Salamandridae; genus Lissotriton; species Lissotriton vulgaris. The sequence goes on from NC_141697.1 coordinate 664,728,521, forward strand.
TATTGTCTCCGGGTGTGACTCAATACTGGAACCACTGGCTAAATATGTGGATGTTTTTCTAAAACCATTCATGCCTGAAGTTGCATCATACCTTAAAGATACCATGGATTTTATCAACAGAGTAGAGGGTGTCCCATTTGATGACAGTCACAAGCTCATGGTATCCTTTGATGTCACTTCCCTATACACCCAAATCCCGCAAGAGGAAGGATTAGAAGCAATGGAATACTTTTTGGAAACACGACCCAGACCACAAAGAGTCCCCACTGATTATATACTTGACTTAGCGAGGATAGCCCTCAAAAGAAATTATTTCAGGTTCATGGATGCGTTCTACGTGCAGGTGAAGGGGACCGCCATGGGGTGTTCTTATGCCCCGGAAATGGCGGTCCTCTTCATGGCCCTGTATGAGGAGCGCTTCATTTACCGGAACAATCCATACAGACAAAACATAACAACATGGTATCGCTACATAGATGACATCTGGTGTCAATGGAATGGGTCTGAAGAAGTGCTTGCCCAATTCCATCAGTGGCTCAACACCAGACATCCTGATATCAAGTTTACAATGACTCATAGCACAACATCACTTACCTTTTTAGACGTTGTAGTTTTCCCACAAGACAGTAAATTGACCACCACTCTACACCGCAAGATCACGGACAAAAATACCATGCTTCATTATGAAAGCTACCATCCCAAAAGCCTCAAAGCCAACCTCCCATATGGCCAAATGTTGAGAATACGAAGAAACTGCTCCCGGAAAGAAGACTTCACAGCACATTCTCAAATACTAAGTGATCAGCTAAGGAAGAGAGGCTATCCCAGTAAACTTATAAAACATTCAATCACACGGGCCTGGCATACGCCATGAGAAGAACTGCTCAAGAAAAAGGAGATTAAGCCAGTAGAGAGGCCAGTCTGTGTAACAACATTCGGGCCGTATACTAATAAACTGAAGACAATCATCCTAAAAAATTGGCACCTGATCTCTAACTCAGAAGTTCCAATGGAAAAACCATTGTTCGCACTAAAGAAAAACAAAAGCATTGCACAATATGTTGTGAGAGCGGACTTGGGAGTAAGCCAGGCCAAATCTGATTTACGCACTTTATGGAAGCTCCAACCAGTGAAAGGCCATCATAAATGTGGCTCCTGCGTGTCTTGTGCCAACACAATAGAAGGGGAGGAATTCCAGTTCAATACAGTGAAGTGGTTTCATAAAGAGTTCACAAATTGCAAAACATGCAATGTAATATATGCAATTATTTGTCCTTGTCACAAATTGTACATTGGGAAAACTACTCAAAGAGTAAACCAGCAAGTGGCGCAACACCGATCTAGAATCAGACACAAGGTGTTGACTGCCCCTATGGTAGAACACTTTGTAGAGTATAAACATACTGAGAAAGACTTCAAATGGACAGTGCTATCTGCAATAAAAATTCCCCCCCGCGGAGGAAATGTCGATGCCATGTTGATAAAAAAAGAGGCATACTTAATTCTTAAATTTAACTGTGTGGTGGATGGAATGAACGAAATGTCCGAACTGCAACGATCCAGTTACTGAGCCCCCTGCCCCCCCACCACCGTAAAGTAAACCAGTGCCAGCCTTGACCTACAATATAATTCGATCTAATATTTCACATTCCGGCCGTCAACACTCATTAAGAAACTCAAAAGCTAGTAAAGACTACAAGTCCCACTATGCACAGCAGCGTACATAAGAGCCAAACCAGTTCCGGGGGACCGTTTAAGAACAACAGTTGACTCGCGGTAACCGACACGCCAGTCATGCGGTGATACGGAGAAAGCCAATGCGGATCCGTCTAGAGTAAAAGGAGGTAAGAATTTTTAATAAACGCCTCGATTTTTGACCCGAGCAGTATCACAGCCCCAGAGAATATATAACAAACGGCAATTCTTAACATTTCAGGGACCCCCCATAAAATCGAAGAAAACCCAGCAAAGCAGAACCGCACGCACAGAAAACACTTTTCCTGTTTGCAAGTAAGTGTTAACGCTGCAGGGAAAATTAACCAAAACACGCAGCCATACTCATTTTTTGGCTGAATGTTTTTCTCAAACTCAACAGCATGTTGTATCTGGAAACTGACAAGAACCACATACCGAAAATGCACCTTTAAAGACCCATCAAACTTTGGTCAAGTAAGTACTGGCACCCCCTTAAAACAGATCGATTAATGTCACCGATCGTGTAACATAAAACTCCGGCAAGTGGTGAGAATGTTACTAGCAAGCCATCTTCTGATTTATTATCCAGGCAATGGTAAAAGCGAAGGATACACAGATGCCCAACGCAAGAAAGTGACAGTAAAAGAACGTTTGGAAGAATGAGGTAACCCCACCCTCTTTCCTTTAAAAAGTCTAAGAGTTCAACAACTCAGAGAATAGGAGAAGTTAAACATTCCCAAAATTTGTACACCGTAGGTACACAGCTCAGCCCTGAGGGAGAACCCTGCTAACTGAATAAAGGGTTTGGAAACGCGTCAACTGTGTACATTATTACTTGCAGAGAAACAATTATAGGTGTACCATATTGAGTTGTTTTATCACCATAATTGAGTTTAATTCCTATATGTTTAACTGGTATTGAATGTTATCATTTATGCACTCATCAAGTACCACATACATGATTTAAGTACTGTTTCAACTACTTTAATTGTTAAGGTTTGTCAAAACCTCTGACGTTTGTGAAAAATGTAAATAATTTGAAATGTGAAAATACTGTGTATGAATTAATACAAAAGCCTTCGGAATCTGTGAAACGAAGGCCCAGAGCTGCTAAATAAAGAGCAGTCTTGAACTAAATTCGAGCCCTGGCAACCCCAGTTTGTTATAACGATATTCCCAAGGTGGCGGAAGGGGGTCATTTAGAGCCATCAGTTGTCGTGTGTTCAAACCGCTATGCCGCCCTTGCTGAGCTTCCAGATTTTCATTCTGGTGGCACATGTATCAACCCTGAGGTCACCGAGATTTTTAATGAAGCAGGTGATATTTCCCCTTCGACGTTTAGAGATGTGGTACAGCTAGTAGGTTCTCTTCGATCAGAAATTGAGGACTTAAAAAAAATGATACTAGGTTTAGCGGTGATAATTAAAAAAAAACAGGGATGACTACACCTCCACCTTCTAATAAACCAGAAGTCCCTTCACCAGTTTTAAATGCAGATGACCAATTAGTTTCCTTTACAAAAACTAATTCAGTAAAAGATGGAAGTACTATGTCTCGCCAGGGGGCGACCAAAATACCAGTAATGCTTTCTACCTCCCTGGGCCTCCCCCACACAGCCAAAAATCCCCCAAAAGAGCTGTTGCTGTCTGTCTCTTTGAAAAATTGGGCTGGCGGGCGTACTGACCAGGCCTCTCGTTTGACACTCAGTTTACCTGCAAGCAAAACTACCTAGCTAGGAGCGCCTATAGACTCTCCCTCAAGGAACAACACTTTCCCTCAAAGTTCAGGGACCTCTCTTAGAGACAATGTGATAACTCTTCATCTTCCACCTGATTGTTCACCGTATGTGGTGATTCTCAAAAATGTCCCATTACTGGATAACCAACGTAAAGAGACATACCCGAGCTTAAAAACAAGGTTTGTCATTGGTTCTCTAAATCTATCAACTTTTCCCCTAGCAATGTTGAGTATATTTTGTTTGTGAGAAGAGTCAGGTGGGTTGGTCCATCTGTTAAAAAGGTGGGAGGCGACTGTGTTGTAGTTAATTGTAGATCCCATCTACTTGCAAAATGGCTGATAGAAGAAGGAAGAATCTGGAACAACCAGTGTGGGGCAGACGGGATTAGTATCCTACCACTTGGAGACTTTTATAAGTATCCAGACATAACTTATACAGGTATTATCAGTGGTGGGACCTGGAATCGGAGGCCTGCCTTTCACGGAAGTAAACCATTGCTAGTAGGGGTTGGTAGAGCTCATTCGCTCTCAGCCCTGGACGCCCAAGATTGACTTCCATCTGTACCGGGTCTAAGTCTGGTTTCCGCTGGGGCATCAAATGGTATGGCCTCAGTTATGGGTGTAGTGTCACCAGTTGATTCCCCCTTGATTTTAACTGAAACTAGCTACATTGATGGTATACAGGTGGATTCTATTAGTGAAAGAGCAGATACAGAGGGGAGGGAAGCTATTGAGGATGTGGCTAATCCTAGGCAAATTTTGGAAATTCTCTCATGGAACGTGGCAGGTATCCAGTCCAAATTGGAAGATTTGGACTGGTGTATTTTCATGGAGAAGTTCCACATATGCATTTTACAAGAAACCTGGGCGGTGGAAAAAATTTATAGAGCAGGCTATACCACTTATAGTGTGGAGGCTAACAAGGGAGCGCTAGGTCGAGCTGCAGGTGGTCTTCTGATATGGGTAAAGAACTTTTTGGTTGGTAGTTTTCAGGTTCTTGACATTATATCAGATGAATTATTAGGCCTGGAAGTGCTCTTCCCTAATGGGAAAATTCCCCTGAAGATTTTTAATATCTATAACCGTTTTTCGGACGCACCCGTCGAAAAACTTGTACCGCTATTTGGGATTGTTGATCCACGTGCTTTTACCACGCCGTGGTTCTATCCTTCTGACCACACACCAAGTTGACCGCTAAACTCAAAGTGTGTTGTTTTCTACGACCCTACTGGATACCCAATAGGACACTTCCTTTCTGGTATCTACCTATCGACTAGATGATTTTTACCCAGTCCAGGGCCCTGTCGGGTCGGAATTATCACAGACAGAGCGACCTTCTTATCCTAAACTCTCCTTGTACAGCCCTGAAGAGTCGCAGGCTGACTGTGCCACACACGACGAAACACGTGTCGGCTGGTTTTTCCGTGTCTGAACATTAAAAGACACTTCACATCAACGCCTGAATTGTCTAAATATATAATCATTATTGTGTGTTTTTTCAGGACTTTGTCTCCGTAATGTTTCACATGTCGATACTGACATTACTGTCTAACTTATTTTAGAGTGTGCATGGGTGTTTTGTTTTTTGCAATAATAACGTTGTTAAACCATCTAGAAGCTTCCCTGGGGCAATACGATCTCATGGTGGCCGGTGAGTTTAATATTTATTTTGAACCAGTAAACTATATACAGGATCTGACAGCATCGGAAGATGAAGCAAGAGGGATTGCGAGATTAAATATTCCTTGCCTAAAAAAATGCTCTAAGGTTGTAGAACAGATCTCATCACTTGTCACTAATTATGGGCTGTGTGCATGTAATGGCAGAACAGACTCAGATAGAAAGGCATCTTATACCTTTAAGAGAGGGCTATCTAAATCTAGACTGGACTATATTTTAGTAGATCTAGATCTCTGGACTAATGTTAAGGATATGGAAGTCCTAGAAAGAAGTGACAGCGATCATAACGCACTAGCACTTTCTATGTGTGATATGATTGACTGCCTGGGCCCGTTTAAGTATAAACGCCCTCCCCGTAATAGCAAGTGAGGATGGAAAACGAGTTAATTGGGGGAATGTTTTGGCTGATCAGGATGTGTTAGCTCAGATTTATACAAAGGTGTCAGAAGCCATTGTTAATTTATAATAAGAAAAAGGCAAGGAAAATTACTCCTTAAGGGTCTTTGAGAACCTGAAAAATAATATTAAGAAGTATTTTTGCAAACCGTTAGGTAAATTGCAGCCAAATAGATTCTCAGCCCCATGGTTTAATAATGCCTGTAAATGGCTACAATAACTCTGATTACAGCAGTTAAGGGAAGTTCTTCCTCTACCATAAGAGACTGCAGGAAGAGCTATCAAAAAACACAAAGGGACGCCAAGAAAGATTGGGAAACCGAAAAATGGAGGACCCTGGTAGAGGCCTCCTACCAAATGAACAGTAAAGCTTTTTGGCACATTTTAGCTAGAGAGAAATCTGGGGAGGTGGCTCAATCTGACTCCTACCTACAGCCCCAGGTATGGGACAGCTGTTCGCAAACTCTGAGGGAATAACAAGCCCTGCTTTATGCTTCGAAGACCTGGAAAAGGACTTTCATGAGATCAATGTTAGAGAAACCACCTTGGCCTTAAAGATGCCAAAGAAGGGGAAGGCCTCTGGCCTGCATAGACTCCCAGGTGATCTTTTTAGCTTGGAGCGGTTGTATGGGGTCCAGTCCTGACTGTAGTTTTTAATGCTATACTTAAGGGAGGTAAGCTTCCGCCCACATGGTTGGGCGCAGAAATCATCCCTATCTATAAGAAGGGGACAAAGGGTTACCAGAGAATTACAGACCAATTAGTCTAATTGATGTCCCCCAAAAAATCTTTGGTAAGGTAATCCTAAATCGAATTCAAGACTGGATGGACGAAGTAAATATCTTGTCGGACCTCCAAGCAGGTTTCAGGGAATCCACGAGCACAACAGACCAGGTCCTAAGGTTTATGATGGTGATCTGGAAAGAGGTCACCATCAACAGGGGCCTCCTGTATGTTGTGTTCGTGGACCTGAAGACTGCTTTTGACTCTATAAATCGGGAACAGCTGTGGGCTATATTGAGGGACATGGGGATGCCGGTCTATTTGGTTAACATCTTAATCCGTATGCACCACGAAACCTATGCAAGGGTGAGATGGAGTAATGATGCCTCCCTTTCTGGGAAAATATCCATACAGAAAGGAGTATGCCAGGGGTGCGTCCTGGCACCTACCCTTTTTACCCTTTTCATAAATGGCATTATAGGGGAGCTTTTTAACTGTGGTGGGGATCCCCCCAAATTGTCTGGTCAACAGATACCTTGTCTATTATTTGCCGATGACACGTTACTTATTGCAAAAACTCCCAGTGGTATCCAAAATCTGTTAAATAGGTTTGAAAAGGCTTACAAGAGCAGGGGTTTCATGATAAACTGCGGAAAAACAAAATACATGCTTTTCAACCCCTATAAGAAAAGTAGAGGGACTCTGTTCCTGGACTCGCAGGCTTTGGAGAAGGTTAAAGCCTTTGATCACTTGGGTATTAGGATAAATGATGACGTATCCTGGTCAAAGCAGATTAGAAAGAGTACTTTGAATCTCCAACATGTTGATAGAGCAGTTTTGTGTAAGATCAGAAACTCCCCCTATAGGCCATTAGCTCCTATTTTAGAAATCCATAAGGCAAAGGGCCTAGGAGCAGTCCTATATGGGGCTGAATTATGGGGTCTGGAAAACCTAAAAGAGTCGACCAGGGCTGAAAACAAGTTTTTAAGGGCAATTGTGAACCTCCCCGAATGTACACCCTTAATAACCCTTGGATCCGATTTAGGGCTAAGATGCATAGGATAATATGCTATCCTAAGGGCGCTCACCTTTTGGCTAAAAATTTGGGTGAGTAGAACAAAGGTACCATTAAGGTGTGCTATGATCGAACTCCTTGATTTACACAGAAAAACTGGGCGAATTAAATGGCTAAAACAGTTGAGGGATTGCTTCACCAAGCTCCGTATGAGCTATCTATGGGATGATCCAGGGTGTATCCAGAAGATGGCTATGCAGTTTTTAAAAAAAAGGTTTGGATTTTTATGGATAATGAATTTTTGTTAAATAGTACTAATGGTCAGCTCACAACAAATTTCCTAAATTTTAATGTGAACTTATCTTTGAACAGTTTTTAGATGATATTGAGCCCCCTCAGGTTAGAGCCATATATTTGCTGTTCAGATACAGGATCTTACCGTTGTATGCTACAAGAAGTAATTGGGCTAATGCATCTGTTTCATCTATATGCCCCCTGTGTTTGGATAAACCAGAGACTGTAGAACATCTTCTTTTTTTCTGTACTGCATATAATTTTTATCGGAAAAAATGGATCATCCCTGTTTGTTGTATTTTATCTTGTACTCGCCCCTCTGATGCCATCAGGATATTTATGTCCTATAATAGTAGGTGGCTTGTATTCGCATTAACAAGGTATCTTTTGTGTGTGTGTGGGGAAACGACTGAAATTTTTATCAGATTAATTTTAGCATATGTAAAACAGTATTTATTGAAATGAACTCCTATCTTTTAATTGTAATTGTTTCTATTTGATATAAGATCCTTTATCGAATTTTTTTAACTGTTATGTGATATTGCATTATGGTGGCCTTCATTCATGTAAATGATCAATTTTTATTTGATCGAATAAAATAATAAATACACTAAAGCCTGTCTGGGGAGGTGCCAGAACCTCCCTGGACAGGAAACCTATTGTCCAAGCCTCCCCTGCCGGAGTTTCGTCCAGCAGCGGGAGGTCAGACTTGTGTCTGTGGTAGCAGCATCCATTCTGTGATGCTGGGGCTCTGTTTAACTTTAACCGGGTTTAACAGTAACTACATGTCTTCTCCCTCTAGAAGGGTGGAATGCTACCCCTACCGCCAGAACTGGCGGGGGGTAGTATTCCAAAGTGTTTGACACCTTACACAACATGTTTTGATAAAGCCAAACCAAAGTTAGCATTAACTACGAGGATTATAATGCACTTAAGAGTATATGGTATGGCTGTATCATAGAACAGCTATAAGGAGATGGTTCCGAAAGCTGCAGAGGGGCTCAGCTCATGGTAAGACACCCTCTCACATAAAACCAAGCACTCTGCCGCCAGGATTGTCGAGGCCTGCCATATGAGTGGCTCATAGGTTCTTATGTGTGTGTATATATATATATATATATATATATATATATATATATATATATATATATATATATATATATACATACATATATATATTACCTACTGGCGGTCGCCAGTAGGTAGTTATAGTTAGGATTATTTTCAATAGAAAATCTCAACATTCTATTGTGAATAACTTTGGCGCCGGTTGAGGAATATGCCTGAAAATTTCCTCCAATTTGCCTCGCATCGCTCAGATTCTTCCCTGAAAGTTTGGGGGGGATTCGTCAAGCGGGGCCCGAGATAAAATGGGGGTCCCAAAACGTGTTTTCCCCATGTTAATTTCAATAGGGCAGTCGACCTCACTTTTAGCCCGAACGGCTGAATGGATTTCCACCAAAATTGTAGGGACTGGTAGCCCGATGTGCCTTTGCTATTTCTCAAGATATGTGCTCCAGTGGATTTGAAATAATTTAGGTTCAAAAAAATATATATATCTATAAGCACGCCCCGGTATTCGCTCCGGGGCGCTGACCAGCGCGCTACGCGAGTTCGCACGAGGAAAGCTGATTGGCTCTCGGGTGTCTGTCAACATTCCAAACAGTCCGGAGCGGCCGCCATCTTGTGTCTCGGTAGGATCGAGACACAAGAGGTGGAAAAAACAAAGGGGGAAATGACCATAAGGGGGCAGAGTAGACCCCCCTTGACCCCTAGGTTTGATTTGGGGGCTATAAAAGGGCCCCGCGGGGCAAAATAATTTTTTTTGATTTGCGCGGGTGGAGCGCCCAGTACGCGCACCGCGGAGCATACCGGGAAGCGTTCCATTGGGAAAAAAGAATGATAGAGTTTTAAAAAAAATTAGCCTTTTTTTATAATTTGGAGGTAGTTCTAAAAAGAACTGTTTTTTTCTTCTTTTTGTTCTTTTATATTTTTTATAATGTTTTTTTGAACATTTTGTACTTTTTTTGGCCTTTATGAACTATTTTATAATTTTTTGTTATTTTTATGGGGAGAAACAAAAAACAGGGAATTGAAAACGGCTCAACTGGAGCAAAAAAAAAATCAGGAAAAAACTAAGGATTTTGGGGCATTTGTGGTTGTCACCAGCACGGTTGATGAGCGTTATGCTTTGCTCACCATAGGTGATGGTCTTACCACAAAAAATACAAGAGATTTTGTATTGCCCAAACTTTGATTGAATGTTTGGGACCATCTCCCTTGTTTCTGGTCCCGATGGAGTGGGTTGCTTACGTTTGGAGGTGCTGGGTGTAGATTGGGGAGGGTCCTTCCCTGAAAGTTTTGGGGGGATTCGTCAAGCGGGGCCGAGATAAAAGGGGGGTCCCAAAACGTGTTTTCCCCATGTTAATTTCAATAGGGCGGTCGACCTCACTTTTAGCCCGAACGGCTGAATGGATTTCCACCAAACTTGGCAAAATTGTAGGGACTGGTAGCCCGATGTGCCTTTGCTACGTCTCAAGATATGTGCTCCAGTGGATTTTAAATAATTTAGGTTCAAAAAAATATATATATCTATAAGCGCGCCCCGGTATTCGCTCCGGGGCGCTTACCAGCGCGCTACGCGAGTTCGCACGCGGGAAGCTGATTGGCTCTCGGGTGTCTGTCAACATTCCAAACAGTCCGGAGCGGCCGCCATCTTGTGTCTCGGTAGGATCGAGACACAAGAGGTGGAAAAAACAAAGGGGGAAATGACCATAAGGGGGCAGAGTAGACCCCCCTTGACCCCCTAGGTTTGATTGGGGGCTATAAAAGGGCCCCGCGGGGCAAAATAATTTTTTTTTTTTTTGCGCGGGGGAGCGCCCGGTACGCGCACCGCGGAGCGTACCGGGAGGCGTTCCATGGGGAAAAAAGAATGATAGAGTTTTTTAAAAATGTAGCCTTTTTTTATAATTTGGAGGTAGTTCTAAAAAGAACTGTTTTTTTTCTTCTTTTTGTTGTTTTATATTTTTTTTAATGTTTTTTTAACATTTTGTACTTTTTTTGGCTTTTATGAACTATTTTATAATTTTTGGTTATTTTTATGGGGAGAAACAAAAAACAGAGAATTGAAAATGGCTCAACTGGAGCAAAAAAAAATCAGGAAAAAACTAAGGATTTTGGGGCATTTGTGGTTGTCACCAGCACGGTTGATGAGCGTTATGCTTTGCTCACCATAGGTGATGGTCTTACCACAAAAAATACAAGAGATTTTGTATTGCCCAAACTTTGGTTGAATGTTTGGGACCATCTCCCTTGTTTCTGGTCCCGATGGAGTGGGTTGCTTTCGTTTGGAGGTGCTGGGTGTAGATTGGGGAGGGTTGCTGGCCAGTTCTCTCACCTCTGCTGCAGCATAGTTGTTGGGATGCTTGCGCTGCATGTGTCGAATGATGGTGTTATTACCAAATGAATATTTCTTATTAGGGTTCCCCCTTGAAAGTTCAATGCCACAGATTTTGCAAGTCACCTTTGGCGCATTGACTTTCTTCTTGCCCTCTGGGATGGAAAAAACTCCCATACAATATGCTGCCTTGGGCTGTATGGGGTATTGTCTTCTGGCAGCCACCTCCTCCCCTCCTCCTCCTCCTCCTCCTCTTCTTCTTGACCACCAATGTGATGTTGTGGTGGTCCTCTTGGTGGTGGTGGTGGTGGTGGTGCAGATGCTCCAGCTGCTGCTGCTACTGTAGCCATTTTAAAGTACAAAATATTACTCTTAGATCTCCAAACAGGTCTTCCTCAGTCAAAGGACAAAGTCAGAATAAGGTAAAAAGGTGGGGGCTTTCATCATTTGGAAAAAAAACTGTCCTGAACCAATGAAAAGTGTTATTTTCAAGTCACATGACCCGACGCGCTCATGCGACGCGCCCCCCGGCGCGCTCGGGGGCGCGCCACGGGATGCGCCACGGGGCGCGCCACGGGGTGCGTCGCGTAAGCTGGTCAGATGCTTACGTTGCGCGATCGTATTCTCTTGAGTGCTTCCGGGTGCGCTTACGCCATGCGTATCACGCGGACGCCATACGTCACGATGATGTTTTCGTTCGCGGCAATAGCGCTAACGGGACGCTCACCGGTGTGCGACCCGGGGCGCTCCGGAAAACTGCGCTTTCCTGTGCGCACACCGGGGCGCGCACCGGGAGCGCACCAGGGCAAAAAAATAAAAAATAGTATTATATAAATATACAATATAGGATTCATTATAAAAAATATTACATTTCATAGGTTCAAGGCCCTATATATAGTTACGAATTAGCATTTAAAAAACCTATGAAATTCACTGAAAAAACCATAGGTTTCACACCAGTTATAGTTAGGAATTAGCATTTAAAAAACCTATTACATTCACTGAAAAAAAACATAGGTTTCTGTTAGACGGGGACCCAGAGGGTCGGCCGAGTACAGGGGGAGAGGCCTCCGGTGAGGGCCGTCTCCGGCGATCGTACAGACAAGTAACTTCCCCCCCACAGATGGACACCACACAAGGATGAGTTCAACACACTTTATATAAGAATCTTGAGGCAAGGTGATAAACGATACAGTGGGGTCAGGACACGAGGATCCTCCCAATTCTAGTCTCTGTAGGGGAAAGGGGTAGTGGGACAGTCTTAGTACCAGTCCGGTACAGGGGCGGCAAGAGGAAAGCTCACAATCCTTGAGCTTGGGGGTCCCCAAAGATGGGCCGCGGCAGCGCCAACAGGCTACGAAGTTGGTTCGAGGCGATGGGGGCCGCGGCGGCGCCAGCAGGCCAGGACGATGGTTCACAGCGAGGAGGGCCGCGGCAGCGCCAGCAGGCTACGAAGATGGTACACGATGAGAAAGGCCACGGCAGCGCCAGCAGGCCAAGACGATGGTTCACGTGGAAGAGGGCCGCAGCAGCGCCAGCAGGCTTCGGAGATGGTTCGCAAGAAAGGGCCGCGGCAGCGCCAGCAGGCTTCGGAGATGGTTCACAAGAAAAGGCCGCGGCAGCACCAGCAGGCTTCGGAGATGGTTCACAAGAAAGGGCCGCAGCAGCGCCAGCAGGCCTCCAAGGATGAGTTCCTCACGGTGTCTCTCGACTCCAAGATACAACTGCCTTCCTGCTCTGGAGCTGCCCCAGTTATAGGTCTGGTCTCCTTTGATGTCCGGACCCTCGCACTTGGAGGTCGGGAGGTCCGGGATGAGGGAGTCCAGACACCCAGCAGCGGGGTGGAGCCAGCGCCCGGGGAGGCCGGGGGCGATCGACACCTGGCGGAGGGGAGCCATTGACACTCCTTCTCCCATTGACCTGCCAAGTGGTCTCTTCACCCCCTAGGTGGATGGTGGTGCCTCGATGTCGGGGCCTGGCCAGGCCCAGGGTTGGGGTCGAGCCGAGGCCACGCGGCCTTGTTATGTAGTGTCCAAAGATGGCGGCTGGGCCGGGGCAGTGGTGCTGACGGGGGCCCGGGCCAGCCGATACTGGGGTGTTCGGGGGCTGGAGTTCCGTTGTGGACGGGACGTGGGTTGCCCCAGCGGGTTGCCGGGATGGTTCTTGTCGGGGATACAGGGAGAGCAGAGGTCCGGTCCCCGTCATGCGGGGAGGGAGCGGGCCTTCCCCGAGGCCTGTCCAACATGCGTCCCCCTCAGCTGAAGGCAGGGAGAGTCACCCACCCTCTTGAGTACTCGCCTCGCTGAGGCGGAAGTAAGCATGGGCGAATTTTGCGAATCTCGCGTTCGCGAATTTTGCGGATTTGCGAACTCGCAATCCGCAAAATCCGCGAATTCCCGGATTTTTTTTTTTTTGTGTTCGCGCGTGTTTCTGCCAGTTCGCGAGGGTTTTTACAATTTCGCAATTTGCGAACTTACCTGTCGGGTCGCAAGTTTTGCGAACTTGTTGTTTCTACGTGTCCAGCCTGTTTGGGACACTCTTCTTCATCACTGCCACTCTCTGTCACCACTGCCACTCTCTGACTACTCATGCCACCCTCTGGCCCACCCATGCCACCCTCTGTTTCATCACCACACCCTCTGGTTGTCCAGTGTACATTATTTTCGGCAAAGCAAAGCACACCTTCCCTGCCTCAAGTGACCTGAATTAATTTGGGGCTGATTAATGTGTCACAGAATATTTTTTTAGCTGGCACCTGCTTCCTTAGTGCTTCCTGATTAGTGATCTTTTGCACTTGCTAAGTGCTTTCATTGTTGCAAAATTAGTTACAACACCTGCCCTGCCCCAACTGACAATAATGAATTAGGGGCTGATTAATGGATTTTAACTTCCAGCCTGGCTCCTGCTTGTCTCCCTTAGCTGTAATTCAGGACCTTTGTGGCATATGTGTAACTATTCTGAGGTTCAGAGCAGGGTCACATAATAGTTGCAACTGGCAACTGAACTCTGGAGGGGCCCCTCAGGAAGCACTACAGGAAATGGCTACTAATGATGAGCCTGAACTTTTGAACCTGGTAAGTAGTTTCAGTTTTGCTAAGATCGTATTTCTGCAATTTAGCACTTACTCGCGGGGTGCGAAGTTGTACTGGCAAGCCGCGAACTCACGCGAACAGTGCGAGCAAGCCATAAAATCCGCTGCTCGCGGATTTGCGGATTTTGCGGGAGATTCGCGGATCTCGCGGATTGCGAATTTACCGAAAATCCGCAAAATCCGTGAGCGAAACGGATTTTCCGCCCATGCTTAGGCGGAAGAAGCATGACAGGCCGTCTGCGTTGGCGTGGTCCTGGTCTGGATGATGCTCCACAGTGAAATCCATCCCCTGCAGGGAGATGGACCATCGCAATAGTTTTGGGTTCTCTCCCCGCATCTGCATCAGCCATTGCAGGGGTCGGTGATCTGTTTGCACCCGGAAGTGGGTACCGAAGAGATAGGGCCGGAGCTTCTTGAGGGCCCATACCACGGCGAAGGCCTCAAGCTCGATGGTGCTCCAGCGATGTTCTCGGGCCAGCAGGCGTCGGCTGATGAAGGCCACTGGCTGATCGACTCCCTCGGTGTTGAGTTGAGAGAGGACGGCCCCAATGCCATGATCTGAGGCGTCCGTCTGCACTATGAATTCCCGGCTGTAGTCGGGGGCCTGGAGCACGGGGCGGTGCACATGGCGGCCTTCAATTTCTCAAAGGCCGCTTGACAGTCCGGAGTCCAGTTGACTGTTTTGGGGTTTTTCTTGGATGTGAGTTCTGTGAGGGGCCCCACAATGCTGCCATAGTCCTTTACAAACCGCCGGTAGTACCCGGTGAGCCCCAGGAAGGCTCGGACCTCGGTTTGGGTGGCAAGGGGTTGCCAGGCCTGGATGGCAGCGATTTTGAGCTGGAGGGGGGCCACCAGACCGCTCCCCACTTGGTGTCCCAGGTAGCTCACGAACCCTTGGCCAATCTGGCATTTGCTGGCTTTGATGGTGAGCCCGGCCTGCCGGAGGGCGTGCAGGACCTCCCGGAGGTGGTGGAGGTGGTCTGCCCAGGGGCGACTGTATACAGCAATGTCGTCCAGATAGGCGGCGCTGAATTCTTCGAGGCCCGCCAGTACCTGGTTCACGAGTCTCTGGAAGGTAGCTGGGGCGTTTTTCATGCCGAATGGCATCACCTTGAAGTGGTAGTGGCCATCCGGGGTAGAGAAGGCGGATCGCTCTTGGGCCCCGGGGGTGAGGCCGATCTGCCAGTAGCCCGCTGTTAGATCGAAGATGCTCAGGTAGCGGGCGGCCCCCATGCGGTCAATCAGCTCATCTGCCCGGGGGATGGGGTGAGCGTCGGTTCTGGTAACGGCGTTCAGGCCCCGATAGTCCACACAGAACCGGAGCTCGGGGGCAACGCCCGGGGCGGCAGCCTTGGGGACCAGCACGACTGGGCTGGCCCAGGGGCTGTCAGACGGCTCGATCACTCCTAGAGCCAGCATTTTGGAGACTTCGTTCTGGATGCAGGCGCGCACTCGATCCGGCACTCGGTACGCCCTGTGTCGAATAGGGGGACTATTCCCGGTGTCCACGTCGTGAAGGCACCAGGGGGTGACCCCGGGGATGAGGGAAAACAGGTCTGCGAATTGTAGCAGGAGATCTCGACAGTCTTGGCGTTGCTCTGGGGATAAGGCATCGGAGAGTCTGACCCCTTCCACTGAGCCGTCCTGCTCGAGCGTCCTCAGCAGGTCAGGAAGGGGCTCGGAGTCTTCTTCCGTCCCACTATCGGTAGCCATCAGGAGGCTGAGTTCTGAGCGTACGAAGTGGGGTTTGAGTCTGTTGGCGTGGAGGACCCGTAGGGGGTTCCGGGGGGACTCCATGTCGATCAGGTAGGTGACGGGACCCTTGCGCTCTATCACCTTGAAGGGCTCCGTCCATTTGTCCTGTAGGGCGCAGGGTTCAACCGGGGACATCGCCCAGACTTGTTGTCCCGGCTCGAACTCGATGGAGGAGGCATGCTGATCATACCATCTCTTCATGTCCTCCTGACTGGCTTCAAGGTTGGCCTTGACGAGTTGCCTGAATCGCCGGGTCTGGTTGCGGAGGGTCAGGAGATACTTGTATACATCCGGAGGAGTCTTCTGGGGGGCCACCTCCCACCCTTCTTTGACCAGGCTGAGGGGACCCCGGACGGGGTGTCCATACAGGAGTTCGAATGGGCTGAAGCCCAGGGATTTCTGGGGGACTTCTCGGTAGGCGAACAGGAGGCACGGGAGCAGCACATCCCATTGGCGACGTAGGGGTTCTTCTACGCCCAGGATCATCCCCTTGAGGGTGCAGTTAAACCGCTCGACCAGTCCATTTCCTTGCGGGTGATAGGGGGTCGTGAATTTGTAGGTGACCCCGCACTGTTGCCAGAGAGACTTCATGTATTTAGAGATAAAGTTCGTGCCCCTGTCGCTGACGAATTCCCGGGGGAAGCCCACCCGAGAGAAGATCCCCATCAGGGCTCGGCCTACCATGGGCGCCGTCACGGTCCGAAGAGGGATGGCCTCGGGATAGTGGGTGGCGTGGTCCACCAGGACCAGGATGAACCGGTGCCCTTGTGCTGTTCGGGGGTCCAGGGGCCCCACAATGTCTATTCCCACCCGTTCAAACGGGGTGGTGACGATGGGGAAAGGCTGCATGGGTGCTTTGATCTTTCGGCCGCTCTTCCCGCTGGCCTGGCAGGTTGGGCAGGCCCGGCAGTGGTTGATTACATCATTCCGCATTTTGGGCCAGTAGAAGTGGGTCACCAGGCGGCTGTACGTTTTGTCTTGCCCCAGGTGTCCGGCAAGGGGCACATCGTGTGCTAGGTTCAAGAGGAAATCTCTGAAGCGGAGGGGGACCACCAGCACCCGGCTGGCCCCCAGCTCAGCAATCCTTTGCTCACTGTAGAGCAGGTCATTGTCCCAATAAATCCAGTGGGCCCCCGAGGTGTGTCCTATGCTCTGGGTGCGGGCTTGCTGCCAGAGTCCTTCGAGGGAGGGACATGTTCTCTGCTCCTGTCGGAATTGTTCCTGGGTGGGGCCACCCTCTTGACGCCACTGGGCCAGTTCGGGAAGGTCCCGGAGCCGATCGAGTCCTTCTTCGCTGTGCTCCGGAGAACGGGCTTCCAGGGTGGCTCCCTCTTGGACGATCGGGGGAGGAGGCTCTGGCCATTCGGGTTCTTTGGGACTGGGGATGGCGCGGGCGGCCATGGACCGGGTCGTTACGCAGACCCATTAGGGAGGCCCAGCATCCCCAGGTGCTCTCTTCTCTCGACGGCTGACCAGGGAGAACTTTCGAGGTCGTTCCCCAGGAGGCAGTCCACGGGGGCATCATCGCGGACAGTCACTTTCAGCGTTCTGGATACTCCTCCCCACTCGAAGGGGACGCAGGCCATCCGACACAGGCTTTCTGAGTTGTCGGCCGACCGTACTGGGCAAAGGATATTTGGTAAGATCTGGTCCGGGGTCACCAGATGGCAGCGGACTGCGGTCATACTGGCCCCGGTGTCGCGGAGGGCTTCAGCCCGGTGCCCATTAATGTTGACCCACTGGCTGTACTTCTGCGTGTTGGCGGGAAGGGGTGCCCGCGGGATCAGGTCTCTTTCCCCTAGGCAGACCAGGGACATGGCGGCTGGTTCCCACTCGGGCTGGTCTGGCTCGTACTCTTCAGTGTCTTCTTGGGTTTGCTCTTCTCCCAGGGTGGCGGCAGCGACCTGGCGGGGCATAGGCCTCTGGTTCTTCGGGCAGTTGGGATCATTGGCGTAGTGGCCGGGTTGCTGGCATGGGTGGCAGGTAACGTTGGCGCGGAAACCTGGTCGCATCGGGAGGCTCCCCCTGCCGGCCGGGGGCGGGGTGTTGCTGGCGGGAGCCACCGGGACGGTGTCTCTGCCCCGACCCTGGCCTCCTCCTCCCCCTCGGGGCGATGGAGCCCTTGGGTGGCTCTGTTCTGTTCGCTGGGCCCGTGTCGGGGAACTCGGGTGCTCTCCCATCGGTCAGCCTCGACGGCGAGTTGCCGAGGTTCAGTCAGTTTACTGTCAAGGAGGTGCTGCCTAAGCTCGACGAAGCAGTTGTTAGAAAGGTGCTCCCATACAATAAGGTCAAAGAGCTGCTCGTAAGTGGTCACCTTGCTGCCCTTGATCCACCCCTCGAAGGCTCGGCTAAAGAAGTTCACGTACTCCACCCAAGTCGTACCCGGGATCCGTTTGCAGTCGCGGAACCTCTGGCGGTACATCTCGGGCGTGAGTCCGTATCGAGTGAGGAGGGCGGCTTTCATGTGGTCGTAGGATGTCATCTGATGGTCCGGGAGTTGCAGCAGGGCGTCTCGCCCTTCGTTGACAAACCTCCCCCATAACCCGGCTCCCCAGTCGCTCCGGGGAATCCGGTGGGAGGTCATGGCTACTTCGTAGGCTTTGAACCATTGCTGGATATCATCGTTCCGGTAATATTCTCTGACGACATCCTTGGGGATGTGGACCTTGGGGTCCGTAGTGACAGGGGGGCTCGGGTGCCCAGGGACCCCGAGATCTTTGTTCTGCCTCCGAATCTCTAGTTCCTTCAAGTTGCGCTCATGCTCGTAGGCTAGCTTTTTCTCTTCTAACTCTCTCTGCCTTTGTTTCTCTTCTCGCTCCTCTCGGAGCCGTAAGTGTTCCAAAGTTATTTTTTGTTCCGCCAATTTGAGTTCTCCATCTAAGCGAAGTCGAGCCAGTTCCAATTCATGGAGCCTGCTCTTCTCTCGTTCTCGGGCCTCCTCCGGTGAGACACCCGGTCTTCTTTCTTCTGTCGGCGCGGTGCTTGTTTCGGTTGTCTCGAGGCTTTGGTTTTGGGGTACGACCGTACCCGTCTCTGCCCAAGATTCCAGGGCGCGTTTGAAGTCCTCTTTCGTGCTCAGTCCTGTAGTAGCAATGCCCAGTTCTATGCAGAATTGTTTTAGTTCTCTGTGGCTGTATTCTTCTAGTTTTTCCATCTGGAATTTTTCCATTGTTCCGCTCTCTTTTGTTGTCATGGTGGCTGTGTGTCGTGGGGTGAGTTACTCTCTGTACGATTATGCGTTGGCTCGGATCACGCTGCTGGCCACCAATGTTAGACGGGGACCCGGAGGGTCGGCCGAGTACAAGGGGAGAGGCCTCCGGTGAGGGCCGTCTCCGGCGATCGTACAGATAAGTAACTTCCCCCCCCACAGATGGACACCACACAAGGATGAGTTCAACACACTTTATATAAGAATCTTGAGGCAAGGTGATAAACGATACAGTGGGGTCAGGACACGAGGATCCTCCCAATTCTAGTCTCTGTAGGGGAAAGGGGTAGCGGGACAGTCTTAGTACCGGTCCGGTACAGGGGCAGCAAGAGGGAAGCTCACAATCCTCGAGCTTGGGGGTCCGCAAAGATGGACCACGGCAGCGCCAGCAGGCTACGAAGTTGGTTCGAGGCGATGGGGGCCGCGGCGGCGCCAGCAGGCCAGGACGATGGTTCACAGCGAGGAGGGCCACGGCAGCGCCAGCAGGCTACGAAGATGGTACACGACGAGAAAGGCCGCGGCAGCGCCAGCAGGCCAAGACGATGGTTCACGTTGAAGAGGGCCGCGGCAGCGCCAGCAGGCTTCGGAGATGGTTCGCAAGAAAGGGCCGCGGCAGCGCCAGCAGGCTTCGGAGATGGTTCACAAGAAAAGGCCGCGGCAGCGCCAGCAGGCTTCGGAGATGGTTCACAAGAAAGGGCCGCGGCAGCGCCAGCAGGCCTCCAAGGATGAGTTCCTCACGGTGTCTCTCGACTGCAAGATACAACTGCCTTCCTGCTCTGGAGCTGCCCAAGTTATAGGTCTGGTCTCCTTTGATGTCCGGACCCTCGCATTTGGAGGTCGGGAGGTCCGGGATGAGGGAGTCCAGACACCCAGCAGCGGGGTGGAGCCAGCGCCCGGGGAGGCCGGGGGCGATCGACACCTGGCGGAGGGGAGCCATTGACACTCCTTCTCCCATTGACCTGCCAAGTGGTCTCTTCACCCCCTAGGTGGATGGTGGTGCCTCGATGTCGGGGCCTGGCCAGGCCCAGGGTTGGGGTCGAGCCGAGGCCACGCGGCCTTGTTATGTAGTGTCCAAAGATGGCGGCTGGGCCGGGGCAGTGGTGCTGACGGGGGCCCGGGCCAGCCGATACTGGGGTGTTCGGGGGCTGGAGTTCCGTTGTGGACGGGACGTGGGTTGCCCCAGCGGGTTGCCGGGATGGTTCTTGTCGGGGATACAGGGAGAGCAGGGGTCCGGTCCCCATCATGCGGGGAGGGAGCGGGCCTTCCCCGAGGCCTGTCCAACAGTTTCACACCAGTTATAGTTAGCTGGAAATTTTACTGACATAAAACCATAGAAATTCCAACGTTATAGTTAGTTGGACTCACTATAACTTGCGCGCCTGCAATGCACTGCTGATGACGTCACATATTACATCACTCATGACATCGTCAGTGACATCACTCATGACATCACTTATGACACCATCCTTGTGACAGAGTGACAGACCTCCTTTTAGTGTAATGTAACCCTTGAAACACATATTTAAAAATAGAAACTAACATTTTCAAAAAAATAGAGATACCCATACCAGTTACAACAACCAATTCAGTAATTCCACCATCTATATACACATCCACTCATTCACCAACAGTTCTATATAGTCACTCATACATATACTCACTCATCATATGTAGTGATACATCTATACATCCTGTTATACACCGACAGTCATCCAAAAGTTACTCACACACATACTCACACATGCAAATAAATTATTGAACATCCACTTATTTGCATATACAACTACACAAACACTACCTCCTTACTTCTAAGGAAACTTACACATACTTACTCTCTTAAACAATCACTTATAGAAACACATACTTATTTAAACAGGAACTCTTACAATCTCTTACTCTCACATATACTCACTTATATACATCAAAACTCACATACACTAGATTAAAATATGTCATTACTAAAAAAGACAATAGTGAGACAGTCATTCACTCACTAACACACACATATACACACTCATCCACCCATACAGTCCTGCACATATGCTGTCTTAAAAACACATACAAACAGTGAGTCAGTCACCAACCCATGCAGCCACTTATACACAAAGTGAAACACTGATACATATATTTCAATATTTAAAAGTTACTCGCTAATATATGTATTCAATGAGATACACTTAATAAGGCAGTTAACCAATCATTTTTTTAAAAAAAAAACATCCATTTACACACTTATTTAACCATTTATTCTTCCATGAACCTTTACAAATACATATATAAAACATATTGTTTTTTTCAGAAAGACACACATTCACTGGCTGGTGTCATCAGTGATGTCATGAGTGATGTCACTGACGATGTCATGAGTGATGTAATATGTGACGTCATCAGCAGTGCATTGCAGGCGCGCAAGTTATAGTGAGTCCAACTAACTATAACGTTGGAATTTCTATCGTTTTATGTCAGTAAAATTTCCAGCTAACTATAACTGGTGTGAAACCTATGGTTTTTTCAGTGAATTTAATAGGTTTTTTAAATGCTAATTCCTAACTATAACTGGTGTGAAACCTATGGTTTTTTCAGTATATATATATATAGGGATACTATATCTAAGTAAGGGGTGATTACACCACATTACCCAGGTTGCAATTGCAGACCTGTGGTGTCAGTTTGGGTGGCCAGACAGGGGTGGCATAATACGTGCTGCAGCCCCTGGTAGGCCTTGGATGCACCTATGCCCTGGGTACCTGTGGTACACTATACTGGGACTCACAGAGGTGACCCAATACCCAATCTGGTATGTACCTAAAGTACATGGTTACAATTTAGAGAGAGAACAGCTAAGCTGTGGTCCTGATTAGCAGGGCCACGGCCAGACTAAAGTAGAAAAACCAGAGAATCACAGCAAAAAGTGTGGGTAACCACAGGAAGCAGACCCTACTCTCCTACAAGTGTATCTGCTGAAATAATTCCAAGTGAGCACTGTGAAGTTAAATTTTTTTAAGTTACTGTGCATCGTTAAAAGTTGTATAACTTTTTATAAAAAGAATGACTCTGCTTCGACCTTCCATTTACTGTGCGTCATTCCTGAACTGCCCGAACTAGACACCTTTCCCATGCAACACCCACGGCTTATGCTACATTCCCAGATTTACAACCTTTCATAAACCTGTGAGTAACTCGGAATACTAGGCCTCCCCGAAAGAGGCGTAGGAGGCGCAACTAGGAGAAATGTTTTGATTTCTGCTTGGTTTTCCTCTTTCAATGTGTGCTGCATGCTGCAGCTCACATAGAAAGAGGGAATCACCTCTCATGGTTGTTTTTGTGCAGGAAGGTGTCATTTCCTGCACAAAAACAATTTCTCCTAAAACGTAGACACCCTTGCACCATGGTGCAAGAGTGCCTGCATCAACGCATAGCAGCCAATTGTGCGCCAGCACAGGGGAGAGCAAAAGGATCCGTCATATCGGTGTAGATATGACGCATCCCTATGCTTCCAAGTAATGTAGCGCCCCGCAGCCAAATGGGTTGCGGCACTGTACTGCGTTTCTTTATGTAAATAAAGCCCATAAGGCCATTTGACTGCGCCGTGCTGCTTTACTTTGGAAGCAACGGTATGCATCATAGCTACAACGATATAACTCGATTTGCTCTCCCCAGCGCTGGCGCACAATTGGCTGCCATGCACCAATGCAGGGTGCACCATGGTGCAAGGGTATCTGTTTTTTAGGGGAGATTGTTTTTGTGCAGGAAGGGACACCTTCCTGCACTAAAACAATCACAAAAGAGGTGATTTCCTCTTTCTACTGTGATGCAGCACTCAGAGAAAGAGGAAAAAACAAGGAAGAATGAAAACTTTTCTCCTCGTTGCACCTAGGGAGGCGTAGCATACTGACGCATTCCCAGGTTTACAAAAGGTTTTAAATCTGGGAATGCAGCAAAAACCATGGGTTTTGTGTGGGAACACCCACAGCGACACCCATGGTACGCCCCTTACACGCAAAGTGCTGTGTGAAAAGGGGCCATATTTACAAGGACACGACATGCCGAGCAGGGTGGCTTTAAGTGGCCTTGTAAATATGGGGTCGTAAAATGCGCCACCAGTGGGGCAAGGGGCTTGTAAATATGACCCATAGTTTCCGCTGTATCAATATTTAGCGTTCATATCCATCGTCGGGTAAGTAATATTCCTCTACACAGGAAAATTTATATTTTTACTTTCAGATTGAAACACGGCGGATTTTCAGGGGGATGGTGGTGGGGGGGATAAAGGCCTGAGAGAAAGTGAAAACGAATGAGTCAGCGAGTAACTCCCTCGCTCCTACCGCCTTTCCATGCCAAGCACCTTCCTCGTTAGTAAATATAGCAGATAGCAGAACAGCGGAAGTGTGACTAGGAGCTCCCTATTAGCACCGCTGTGATATTTCTGAACTCCTTTGAACATTTATATCTATTTATAGACACAGCTGGATAAAAATGAATGCCCCGTGTACGGAGTGTATATGTGATAGAGGAGGGGCTAGGTGATGTTGCTGGAAGGCAGAGAGAACAGCGAAATATTGTTTACAAAGAGAGAAAGAGGATGAAATATACATTTTACTAGATTTCTGAGTCATCCACAGCGAGAGTCCTCAGCAGCCATTGGTCGTTTCTTTTTTTTTTTACCCACGAGACCAACCGAGCCAGAAGTAAACAGTAAAATCATTGATTTCGCAACAGGCCAGTACCTCTGGAATAGCGGCAGGGCTGGGATTAGGCAGCCGAGTCGGACTGTGGACCGAGTAGCGAGCTGAATACGTCTGATTGAAGATATTCAGTAATATGTTTTTCGACAAGGCACTCCCCATGGGTATTATTTAGTCATAAAGTACAATGATATTACAGAAATTAAAATCTATTTATAAAAAAATCACCCATGTGCGCCTGCCCGATCCAATTTAGTGAAAGTCAGACAGGCATGAGGAGCAGAAATGTCCCACTCATTACAATATGAATTACAATATGAGACGGTCCCGCCTACCGGCAGGCACTCCATGCATGCTAGTAACAAGACCATACACAACAAAAGAGGGGAGGAGGGCAGGGATCTGACTGGGACGCAGAGGACCGTAATCAGAGGACCTTAATCGGGGTAATGAAGATTACTGGTAAGTAATGTCCAGCATCGGATTGGTAACACGGGCAGTCGGGCATTAACCGATGGGCCGGTGCCTAAGGGTCGCCTGTGGGCCAGTTATTGTTAGTTCTATCAACCGGCCCACAGAGCCTTGCTGTTTCTTCCCCACCCGGCCACCGTAAAGTTGTGGAGCCAGCATCATGGGCAGGCTGGCTCAGAGGAGGTAGCTTGCAGCAACGTCGCTCTGTCAGTGGCCGCAGGGCAGACACTCCGAAGCTGTGTCTCACTTACCCACTGTGCTGTTAAACTGAGGTGCCTGTTGGGAGCAAGTTAAGCACCCGTTGGGCCATTATCACCTTAGCTTCCCTGGAGTAACAACAAATCTGTGCTTACTTCACCCCTCCCCTCCCCTGCAGGGCCATCGACCTGAGGCTATACTTGGTTGGGGTGGGGCGGGAGGGGGTGGGGGGGGTGGAGAGTAAGTGAAGGGGTCCTCCTGGGGGCCTGATGGCACAATGAGACTAGCCAAATGCTGGTTTATAAATTGGTGAAATTCAGGAATGTGGGCCACTTTTTTAAGGGGTGCCCGGGCCGAATTGTGATCCCAATCCGACCCTGGTAATGGGACATTACCCACTAATAGGTGCTCCTCGTCCCAGTCATTATAATATGAGGTTTTAACAATCCCTAAACAAACAGGCATTTACAATGCAATAGATCTCGCAGTGACATTGTTTTGAGTAAATGGCCTTGTAAATGACATAGTTTTTATATTGGTTATGTTGTGTAAAAATATATTTAAATGATTGTAATGCAAAATGCTAAATAGTGTTAAAATGTGTAAATGGAAAAGTTATTAATTGCATTTATAGGAGTGCGAGCTAAAGGCTTTGTAAATGTTAATGGCTGGTGTCAATGTGAGGTTTTTTTTAAAGAAAAATAAATATAATGTATTTGTAATGCTAATAGGATAAAGTTACTGCCAGTGCTCAGCAACGGTGAGTCCCGGCCCACTTAAAACCCTGCCCCCACCCATACAACTCCCCCACTGCATTGTCGTTTCCTATGTTGCTCCCAGATTTCGACAGCTGTGTACCTCCGTCACACAATTAACATTAGCACATATAGGAGCATCGCTCTGCAGAGAGGCCAAGGATTGAATGTGCTTGTAGTCTTCACACCTGATCGCCCACTGAGAGGAACCATGGTGCTTTGAGCCTCAGCTTCAGATATTTCAATTGTGCCCGGTCGTGAATAATCGCCCACAGACTGAATTTATCAAGACACCTTGAGGTGAACCCCTACCATCCCAAATTAATCACACTTTAACAATGACTAGGTTACCAGTCCAGCTTACGCAGAGAACTGCGAGATCAATCTGGAAAGGTGCACATAGAGACAGGGACACACGCAGACCTCCACTTCACATAGAGACAGAATCACACACAGACCTCCACTTCACATAGAGACAGGTACACATGCGGATCTCCACTTCAGACAGACAGGGACACACGCAGACCTCCACTTCACATAGAGACAGGGAAGCATGCAGACCTTCACTTCACATAGAGACAGGGACATATGCAGACCTCCACTTCAGACAGACAGTGACACACGCAGACCTCCACTTCACAGAGACAGGGACACACGCAGACCTCCACTTCAGACAGACAGGGAAACGCAGACCTCCACTTCACATAGAGACAGGGGCACCCGCAGACCTCCACTTCACATAGAGACAGGGACACACGCAGACCTCCACTTCACATCTGTCACCTCTAATCTGCAATTTATGATGGGAGAACAAGGACCACAAGAGCCAGAATGCAAAGCAAAAACCTGAACTGAAAGAGCTATTCATTTTAGGAAATCTGTAAACCTTAAGAGATCTGGTATGAGTCATAACAGACATGCTCAATCAGCTGCTGAAACAAGCAAGCTCTAAGGCAGAATTACTTTTAAATCAAAATATTGATTAAATGAGAGAGGCAGGTAAACAGTGCAGGTAGTGATGGTTCAAGGGTGCAAAGTGCCCCAAAGCAAGCAAGAAAAATGGACACTCTGCCCCACTTGGGTAGTAAGCGACAGTGTGGGGCACACATACTATGGGTTTTTTTTGTAGCTTGCGACTTGAAATTTTGTTTACACAAGCAGGACTACAAGTCCCAGAATGCAAAGAAAGCCCTTGTACTGGAGCAGCTACCCATAAAAGGAGCTGGCAGCTATAAATGCAGGGATACATAGGCAGTGGCAATCGACAAACTTTGATCTACGCCAAGCCTGTGCCACTTTGTGAATGCAGGCCACCCCACAGACAGAGAAGGATGATTTGAGAGCCAGGGTACAGCCTGTTGCCCACCGCCTTTTATGACCAGCCGCGCCTGGAGAGTGCAGAACAGAAAAGAGAGCATGGACAGTAGACACAGATGGGGCCAGTTTTGGCCAAATCTCTTTAATGTTTTTCAAGACGAAAAAAGGGAGGGGCTATTGTGGAAAGATTAAAATGGTGAGAGAGGTGGAGGGCGGTGTCACCATCATGATGGATGACATGGAGAGAAATTCCCCCACGAGGCTATAATTTTGCTTAAATTTTTTTTAAAAAGCCTATTTTTAATTTTTTTATAAGCTTCTTTCTAAACAATATCCTAACTGCACCCTGGGTTCAGATCACAAACCGTCATACTACACAATATATTAGATTAGAACAGTGCGAGCACTATCTCACGTGCAAATAGTGATCTTTCTTTGTCCTCTAGATATTTTTAGCCCTACAGTGTGCCACTGTGGGAAGCAGGGCGCTCTTGAAATGTGACACGGCCTGAGAAAGAACTCAAGAGTAGTTGGAAATGAGGGAAAGTTCCACGCCGGGGGTCCAGTGGAGGAGCCGGGCCCCCCACGTGAAGCATGACCCACGGCCCGCCCTCTCGGCCTGGTTCGCATCACCGGCAGATGTGCTATGAACAACACGACATATTCACCCAAAGTTGTCAGTCCTGACAGGCGGCCTTGGTTGTAGTCTCATTGATCTAGAGACACACCAGCCTAGTCCTGTGGATGACCAAATGAGAAAACTAGATCACCAACAAGATTTTGATGGTAATCCATCTCTGGATGTTGGGTCCATATTCTGTCACAATGAACTTTAAACATCAATATTATGGCATATCAATATTTAAAACTCGATATTATGACTGCGTACCCCTTTTAAAATTGTAACGTTCTTTTTTTGGTTCAGACCAGGGTACCCTTGAGAACCAATGTTGGCAGAAGATAATGAGGTATGAGCAAGCTAAGGGTGGAGAGCATATTTAATGGAGAGTTCAAATAACTTTAAGTCGCCACCCCTCGAAGATGTAGCCAGGAGCAAAGTGGCATTTAAACAGACAATAAATCGATCAGCTAACCTCCTATCAATTTTCGTAGACAAGGATGAGCTTGCCAAAAAGAGTCACTCCTAGTCAGTTATTAATTTGATCGCTAAATTAGAACCAAAATCGTATCTCACAACCAACCTAAAATCATTTTTAAGGGACAGATTTATGCTGTTATGATGTGGGAGATATGATATCCCACAAAGGATGGAATCCCTTCATGGAAATGAATTTGACCCACAATCGGCTGTAGTTTATGTGGTTTTTATAAAGAATCTTTTATGCATATTGTAAGTGTTTGCCCTCAGCCGTTAGAAGAGAGGAAAGCTCTATTAAAATCCAATTAGGGGTGATAACATGCCGACAAGCTATTATAACTTCTCTTTCTGGGAACCCGCCTCGAATTATCCCAAAGTTTGCATAGTTTGTCCCAGTGCTTTAAATGGGCCGGTACTCACAGGTACTGAGTACCGGCACTTCTTGTTTTTACTAAGCAGAGTACCGGCACTTTTCTAGTGCTAAGGAGAGTACCGGTACTCTGATCAGATACAGGGCAGGTGCCTGAGGGCCAGCTGTGGACCATTTATTTGGCAGCATGTTTTCCGGTTTGGCGCCTGCTGGAGGCCTGCCGCAGGGATAAGAGGGCCTCTGCTACTGAAGCTTGGATTGTCCTCAGTCAACCGCCCCCTGCAGGGCCTCCATGCTGGGTCGAATTGCTGTTAGTGTATTTAAACATAGGCTGCCAGGGGCACAGTGATGTGTGCAGCCTGAATGGGTGGGAGGGACCAGAGCCTGCCTAGGTGAGCGTATCATTAAAGGCTTGGAACTCCCACTGATGCCTGACGCACTTGCTCCTGCAATTCCACCCCCACCCCTGTCCACTTCACTAGAGGGTATTTACTGAGGAGGTGGCTGGGCTGCACCGGATAAGACTGTACCCCCATGGCCCCAACTGCATACGTTAAACCCTTTAATACCTAAAATGGAAGAATACACACGTCTAGCAATTTCAAAATGGCATGAATTTTTATTTTCTCCTTTTTTTTACGAGTAAATAACCATGTTTAGCTTGATATCATCACTGCACTTATTTGAATCTTAAGCCATGTGCTTGGTTTGCTCAACTGACATCAAAAGCAAGGCCACTTGGTCTGTTTTATTGAATTGTGGAGCACAGATTTTTCGCTTGTGTACGTTTGTGTCTGATAAACTGAGGGAGAGAAATAGGAGATGCAAAAAAGAAGTAGAGCTGCATGAAAGAGAGAAGGAAGAGTTTGAGGGAGGTTATGGCCTCAGAGAGTCAGGAGGAAGAGGCGTCTGATAAGGATTAATGAGGTAAAGTTGGATTTAAGAGAGGGTGTCTGTAGGCAAAGTTTTGTGAGGTGCTGATGTGAGAAAGTCAGTGTAGAGTGTGTGTGAGCAGGCAGCAAGTTGATAAGAGAAGATGTGGTTACAGGAGAACGTTAGAAGGGGGTGAAAAGCACTAAAAACAGATGTGGAAAATTAATTTTAAGAAAGTTTTGAGAAAAGTCTGGAGGTGACTATAGTGAGGAAGGGAGTCAGTCATGTGTATGTTGTGAAGTGGAGGAAGGAAGATAGAGAGTGTCAAAAAATGGAGAAAGATGGGATGTGTGAGAAAAAAAATAGATGTAAGGGTAAGCAGAGAATATGCGAGACAGAGAAAGGGATGAGGAGGGTGAGAAAGGTGAGGGTGTGGCAGCCTATTTAGGGAGTGTGGTGAATCAATGCTGTTGGAGAGGAGATGTGGGAAAAGAGAGGATGTTGTGTGATAAAGAGAAGAGTGGACGGACATTTTTTGGGCCAATGGGCAATTCCACCCCCACCCTTGTCCACCTGCTGGGACATTGACAGGGATGAGGTGGTGGAGATGGCCTTCGCGGCCTGCCTGGAGCCCAGCTGAGGTGGGAGGAGGTATACTAACCTGCCCATCAGAGACCAGTATTGTTCGTCCCCTGACCTCTGCCCTACAGGACTCTGCAGATGCTCACGACCCTGTGGCCTTCTGCTGAGGGAAGAGGAAGGAGAATGGGATGAAAGAAGGTAACGAGTGAGGGGCCAGAGATAGAAGAGGCAGAGGAGAGTTTAAAGGGAAAAAAGAGACAGAAGTAGTAAGTGCAGACAGAGGTGGGTAACAGATCGAGACGGCTATGGAAAGAGTAACAGAGGCACGGAGATGGCATATTAGAAATAGAAAGAGTGATAGTAGAGAATTATAGGATACCCTTGGGGTAAAGAGAATGGGCAGTAAGAGAAATCAATACAAATGGGAGAGAGGTGAGTGGGGGAGGGATCGCAAGATTAAAGATGTGAAGATTTATAGAGAGTATTTGTCTGCTTGTTTGTGTGCGTTTTCCTGGTTATGTGTATGTTTGTGTGTGAGAGAGAAACTTAATCAGATAGGGAGGGAATCAGGACACCCAGGAGGTATTTGAAAAGAAATGTGCCTAATACTTGTTATTAATGATGCTATGCCAGTCTCTCTCGTCCTGGTGCCCATTGATTCTTAGCCTGGAAGGGCTAAAAGTACTGTTGATGGCTTGGCTGCATTCAGGGTTTAGAAGCTATCTCCACATATGGAAAGTTTGAGACAACTGACAAGGGCAGTGCAAGGGAAATATGAATACTCAATAGAAGTGTTTCTATCATCATGTCTCACCCCGCCTCTAACCCCGCCCACTAGGCCCACTAGCCACGCCCTAACTCAATTTAATGAGTAGCTGCTTTCCATTTAAAGCACTGGTTTGTCCTCATCGCAGAAAAAAAGCTACTCTCCGAGTGTGACGCCTGACATCAGTTGCATGCCTAGAATATTACAGGCTTGTTCTACAGGACAATGTTGTCAATCTCAAAAATGTTAAAGAAACATTTTTGTAGTCTGATATTGTTCCTAAAGTCATGTGAATGGTCCTCAAACCGTAGTTTTAAAAGATTTATATTGCTCGTAGTAACTGGGTTAATCCCGACACTAAATCAATTATTCTCTTGTGTGGACCTGTTCTGACAAGAAGAAATCATTGTTTCTAATTAATTGCTTAGAAAGTTGTTTTGATGTAGACCCTGCAGAATCGCAATTTAACTATTGCTGATAAATGTAAGTCTTGCACAAGTGCTCCTTAACTACTGCCACTAGTTGTAAGATTCTGCACAGGTACACTTGACTATTGCACCTTAATTTTGACACGTTTGTGTATGTATTTCGAATTTGGGGGTTGGATAGTAGTTCCTTTGAGAATGTTTTTTACCATCCATTTGGAGTAATGGTTTCTGTGATTGGTGCAAAATATGAATTCATTTTAAAATGTTCTATTACTAGCAAAAAAATGTATTATCTAGTGTTTTGCTTTTTAAAGTGGCAACATTAGACTGGTCAAATTGGTATAACCAAGTGTTCTTTCATTATGCCTGCTAGATGTAAGACACTGCACAAGTGCACTTTACAATGTACCTTGATATTATTCTCAATACAATGGAGTGTAAGTGCTTTGTCAGATAAAGATGTGATTCCAGTTAGATCAAATTGGTCTATTCAAGTTTCTGTCACCACCCAAAGTGATTTTAATCTTGTTTGTAATGATTTGCATTAATCTCAAATAAAGCCTTTCTTCTTCTTCTTGAGTGACTGAGAACTTGTTCTCCAAGGATCACCACTAGAGCCTTGAACTCCAGAAGGAGCATGAAGGAAAGGTTTATATTACTACAAAGGCCACTGCCACTGGAAGGGACCTTTCTGTCATACCTTGCAATATATTTAGGTTCATATTTATCAAATATTCACACAAAGTAATGTAGCAAGACACCTTGCTGTACTGCGCTGCATGAAAGGGAGAGGGCAGGAATGCACTGTATTTAATATTATATGGAGCACTCCTGCTACTTGTCTCCGCTGGGGCCCAAACTGCTGCCTAGCACCAATGCAGGCACCCTTGTCCCATGGTGCAAGGGTGCCTGCATTGTAGGCCGGATTTTTTATGTGCATGAAATGACACCTTTGTGCACAAAGACAATCCTCTGAGGCTTTTTCCTCTTTCTGTGTGTGTTGCAAACAGAAAGAGGAAAATATGTAGAGCAATAAGCAAAATTCTCCTCATTACGCATTCCCAGGTTCACCACTCTTGGTAAATCTGGGAATGCACCAAATACAAGGGTGGGTGTTTGGGAACATCCTTGCGCCATGCATGGAGCACCTCCCTTGCGCTGCTGTGCTTTACTCCATGTTTACCAAGCTACACAAAGCTACGCGTGGCTTGGTAAATGTCATTCTTGTTTTGTGTCACCCCTGTGCCCCCTTAAGATGCAAAACCGTGATAAATATACCCCTGCGTTCCCCAGGATGGTGTAGTCTAGGCCCTGATTTATGGCATTTGGGCCAAACCCAAAGTGAGAGGGCAGGAATGCCCTATTTTTATGCAATTTGGTGCATTCCTGTCCTTTCTCCCTGCGCTGGCGCTGTTTGGGCTGCCTAGCGCCAACGTAGTCACCCTTACACCATGGTGCAAGGGTACCTCTGTTGCATGCAGGATAGTTTTTGTGCAGAAAGGGACACCTTCTGAACAAAAACAATCCATAGAGGCATGTTCTTCTTTCTATGTGTGCAAAGAAAAAAAAGCAGAAATATACATATTTCTCACTGTGTGCAAAGGTGAGCAGGGCTCTCATAAATCAGCCCCTACGAGTTTGTGGTGCCGTATGTGTCAATGGGGGTGAAAACAATGGGGTTGAAAACCTATTAAAGGTGTTCGGAAGGTTTGGAAAAAAGGTAACCCATTTGAAGCTTATGAGACGCCGAGAAGGTGAACATTATTCACCGAGGATGACACCCTTGAAATAAAGGGGAGTTGAAAGTAATACGTTCTAAGTCGCACTAGCGCACTTGCATCATGCTGATGAGTCTTGTAGAACAGGTGCCTCATCTCTCCATCCTCTGCACCGGATTTGCGTGCTGTTATCTGAAGCCTGAGTTTCGATGACGTCTTCCGTGCGCCGGCCTTTTGACATGGATCTATTTTGAGGCCGGTATTGGCTATAAATACCACCTACCCGTATCCTAGTTGAGTTTGCCGACTCACTCTACCCACAGAACTGCGGCCGCGGCAGTCTTCAGAGAGCGCCGTGGGATTATTAATAGGGCTGCAACAGAGGCTGACGGGTTGCCTCGCTCGGTTCTATTTACATGCACCGCTGGTTCCGCGATAATCTTGCACTGCTTCCCACAGCCGTTGTTTAACAAAGCAAAAAACATTCACTTGTTTATTACTCCGTGTCAGCGCCGTCTGGGGTTCTGTATGTCTAGTTTCTCTCCTTTCTTCTCCGTGATGATCCCTCTCCCCGCCGCTATTGTCTACCTTGATCCCTGCAAATGCTCGTCATGCTCCTCACTCTCTTCCGAAATCTATTATTGACTGCGTGTCCTCACATCCACTTTGTCTTTGTCATTATTTACCTTTACCATTCTGTTAAATACACTGTCTTCCCGTGTTTCGCTTATTTTGTGCGTCTCCCATCATGGTTGTGAATTGTGACTTCCTTGTTTGATATGTTTCGCTCGTTGTCAGAGGTTGTCTGGAGATTTTTCATGTGGTACAATTGGCCCCCCATCTGTGTGCTTGCGACCTCTTTGTACTGTTGTGGGCCCTAGGTCCACATGCTACTTAATAGGATAACTCAGTGTTAGTGGTTCTACTGGTTAACTGTACCACAAGCACTCTGTGGTGGATGGGTGTGGGGTATGAGTGTGTCCACCCCACGAGGCAGTGGCTGGTGAAACAAGTGCCTGCTGAGACACTAGAATGCGGGCGGCATTTCTTCAGTGGAGATGTAGAGGCATCCTCCTGCATTCCGGCCATGCTAGTCTCTTCCGCTCCTTTTGGCTCTGTGTAGCTCTGGTGGTGCGCAGTTAGGGTGACCAACTGGCATAGGTGCACATTCAGGACGGTGAGTGTAAAAATTCAGGACAAAGGTTCAAAATTCAGGACAAAACTTCGGGACAAAAGGTAAGTTTTACAGATACGTCAGAGGTGGTCGCGCAATAGTATATATGTAAGTAAATAGACAACCATCTAAGTACAAGTCAAAATAGGTTTATATTAGGTTGAGACAATCGTGCACTTCACGGTTTTTCAGTATGGCTGCAGCTTGCTACCTTAGACAATTCAAAATTTGCATCTCACTCCAGCAGGTACATTAATCACCAGACAATGGTGAATCACACCTGAATATAAGCGAAGCCGCTTTTATTGTTGATTGAAAACTACTGGATATATAAGGAACTTTGGAGTGCCAGCCTCCTGTAACAAAACCGGCCCTAACCCCCCCCCCCCCCCCTTTCCAGACTCCCAGGGAAACACCTGATGCCCAGTCCGGCCAGTCCTGCCTTGCTATCACCCTTCAATGGTGCCCCTCATCTTCACATAGACCGTCTCTCATGTGTATTTAATTTCTCTTATAGTGTTACTCATCCCAATTATGTAGGGCAGGGTGTCAGAGTGCGTTACATCACACACATTATATAGAGACAATGACTCCTATTAACCTAAAAGTCAATGTATATATTCAGGTGTGATTCACCATTGTCTCTCTTCCAAAATCTATTATTGACTACGTGTCCTCACATCCACTTTGCCGCTGGCCGCGCGACGCGAAGGGGAGATAACGCGAGACAGCGTCCTAGTGCCACATGCCTCGCGAGCAGAACGTCAGCAGCACGCCGGACATGGTGCCGCCCCCTTTAGGAAGTGGCCAATGCAGGGTGAGCGTGTAGGGGAGGCGGACCCAGGGCCTTTATCTAGGACAGCGTGGCTTTGTCCGCCCTCTTTCCGCCGCGTTTCTTCCTGACTGCTCTGCGCTGTTCGCTGATTGTCCCTGTCCGGCCTCGGTGGGCCGCCCTGCGCCTGCCTGCCTCGCTGGTCTTGCGTCTGGTTTTTAACCTCGACGGGTTTGCGGTGAGTGCTGGTATTCATGGGCGGCGGTTTGTGTGGCCCGGGGGGCCGAGGGAGAGCGTGCCGGGCAGTGTTTGTCATGGGCGGCGGTTTGTGTGGCCCGGGGGGCCGAGGGAGAGCGTGCCGGGCAGTGTTTGTTGTGGCGGTGTTCACACGTGTCCTCTGCGGCTTTTGTTGTGCGCAGGAGTCTGATTGCTCGGTGTTTGTTGGATGTGTTCGATGCAGCCACTTGGCTGTTATGGCTTTGTGCGTGGCCTGGCTGTTTGCAAATTATTTTCGGAAATTTTGCTGTCGGAGGTACGGGAAGTTGCGTCCTTTACTCTCGTTGTCTGGGTGGCGCTGTTGGTGGTAGAGCACAGGACAGCGGACGTGGTTGGTGGTCTGAGCTCGCTGCAGACGGGGCTGTGTTTTGGCCTCGTTTGAATAATTGGGGTGGATGGACCATGGCGACGGCATGCTTTATGGGCGCTAGCTGCTGGGGGATTCTGTCTTGCTCGGGGCTGAGCTGGCTGCAAGCGTGGATGGGGTTAGCACTGGTCGAAATTTTGTAGTTGATGTTGCTGTGTCAGAGTACTTGTATCTTTCTATATAGTTTGATATCGCATACTTGTGTTCGCACGATCAAGCCCTGTTGGTGACTCAGAGTTGCACAAATAATAATGCATTAGGCATCGGTCGTCGACCCCTTCTCCAGTCCAGTCTTGCGAGGACGCCGCAAGGAGCAACCCGGGGAAGTCGTTTTACTGTTACCCGAATGGTTGTGCTGGATTGTGCCTTGACTGAGACAGCGCGCTGAAAGCCAAGCATTATAGAGACTCGCGCAATGTGTTATCAGGGTTTAACGACACATTCTTATCGTTAGATGTTTCAGATAAAAGGGCAACTCTTATATAATGTTCCCATGTTCTTAAGGGATGGGTCATCACTGCAGGCTGTGGTCCGTGTAAAGCGCTGGCAAAAAGATCTGTTTCACTTACGGTTATTATCTCGGTGCCTTCCAATTGAAAGCATTGTACAAGTTAAAATGAATTACTTGTAGCTTAAGAAGCCTCTGGGAAGGTGGGCTGAAGTATGTAAACTGAACATTGAAGATCGATTGGCTTGCGGCAGTATTTTCTATGATCATTGTTATGACCTAAATTAACCAGAGCGCAGCTATAAATTGATCCACAACATATACGTAGACGCGGAGACAATATTTTGATTTGCTGAATCCCAAATTGTACATGAACAGGTTCTTTAATTGTATATTGCTTCAAAGTCTTTCTCGGTTCAATGAATAGGTTCTTTAATTGTATATTGCGTCAAAGTCTTTCTCGGTTCAATGAATAGGTTCTCTAATTGTAGATTGTTTCTAAGTCTTTCTCGGTCCGGGACTTGTTTTGGAGCTTCGGAGGTCTGTGAAAATCATGCTTACGGGAATTCTCCAACCCCGGTATTTCGAACGTGGCAGCCATTATTAACGTTCTCTTCAAGGGACAAAGGGGTACTTGTTTAGTTGATTTGGTAGTTGGGAGCAGGAGAAGCTGGTTATCGTATCTGAAGGGCAGAGATTTGCAAGCGACTATTTGTTGTCCTATGAACGAGTTGGTATGTTGCATGACCAGTAACCTTTTGTCCGACAGGTTACTTTAAGCCTCGCGGTGCTTGGCAGCAACTCGAGCGTGGTTAGGGCTGCGCGCTGTATAAAGCCTAATAGTAATGGCACGAATGCTCGTTCTAGTTAGTCCCCCTAAGACTGTGTGAGAAACGAGGGGGTCTGTGGGGTCTATGGTGGTGCACGGTCACGAGCTCGTGCGAGTGGGGTGGAGGGCCCAGCGCGTTGCCCGGGTCGCGTAGGAGTTAGGTGTGACTTACTCCTCGGTCAGCAAGGAAGGCGGGTTCTACTGTCCCGCCGTTTCACGGAAGGACAAATTGGCAGCAAGAGGGATCTCGGACGGGGCCTTCCACAGCGCCCCATAGCACTTGCACACCCTCTAGTATGAGATAGGGCCTCTTTCCATGACTGCACCCACGGTAACGACGTCCGATTACCGAGGTAACCGGGTGGCGCCATAAACCTGGGTCGCCATCACCGGCCCCCTTTGTTCGAGGCCCTTCGTATACCAGGCCATGCTGCTCGAACTATAGCGCCTATGCGAGCGCTTGCTCCCTTCATTGTATAATGGGCTCCTACCAAGCTACGGGTTGTATAAACAATTCGGCAGTGGTCTTTTACTTTACTGCCTACTGCACCCACGAATCCCTAATGGACAGGGTGGGCCTTAAAGATCGGTAGGATCCCACTCCACCCGCAAAAGTTTATATAATATCCTCAAAGTATATATGCCCGCCCGCGCTCAGCTGGTTGGCAAATGACCGTGTACAGTAACGACCTGGAAGTCCGGGTTAACTTCGGTGCCTTTAATCAGTTGTGTGTGTTTGGGACAGGTTTGTTGTGATTGTGCGCCCTGCTCCCACGCACCCCTTAGCGGGCAGCACCTGCGGCTCTTGTGAAAGTCGTTACTGCGGATTACAAGTAATTTAACTACAAAGTTAGTTCTGAAAACGAGCAACACAGGTGGGGTAGGGTATTTGTGGCAACACAGGTGTGGTAGCAAAAGCGCAAATATAGCTGGAATGACACGGTTGTTGTGAGACACACCACAAAACACCGTCCTATATCTTGTTACTGTTTTCTAACACGAGATGCATGGAAACATGATTGATGGTGTATAAGTGTAGACATATTTTGGCAAAATAATCATTGAGGAAGGTCGCAGGCTCTGCGCGAGTTAACACAGTAACATGCAGTCTTCGGGTTAAACAGGGTTCTAGCCTATCTACCAGCTGCCCCCACTCCCCACTTCTAAAGCTTTATCCTCATCGCTCTACCGGGGAGAGAATGTGTCGTTCTGAGTTTAAGGTCGCTGCAGTGGAAGTTTCTGAGTCATGTCGCAGCAACTGGGGAGAAGCTACAAAGGATTATCTATTTATTAGCACAGTAACTTATCATGTAATGACTAATTAACCGCAATATTTCTTTATGAAATGATAAAGATAATCGATTTAATTGGAAGTACGTTTTAAAATGTGTTGAAAATATGTACATCCGTATATTGGTTCATACAGCCATTCAGTCCTTGTTTTCCTAACATGTGGTAAGTGCTAGGCATAAGACCTTTTATGTCACACGTAAAAAGACTGGATAGACGATTAGGTCACACATACCTAGTCTAATTCAATCTCATATGGCTGCTGGATGCGATCGTTTTGAAATACATCTAAGAAGTGTTGAAGCACCTTTTCGAGGCACTTATTTTTCAGCGCTGCCGTGGGCTGATTGCTAGGGCGTTCGACCTCGGACTTGGGGAGTTGGGTTCGAGTCTCGGTAATGACCCAGAAACCATCTTCTGGTTTAGCCACATCACTTAAGCTGCGCTAGAAACCGCGAGACCCTCTCTAAACGCGCAAATATTTTCACGGTCTGTGAATGGGGCTTCCGTGGCAGCTCCCTCGTGGGTCCGGTGAATTCGCCAATAACACGATAATTTTGATATTGAGAGAATTTCATTTAGATCCGCAGTTACACGGAACACACAAATGGTCTGGTTGTGTATTATTCACGTTTAGATGGACACCGGCTAATGTCTGGCTGTATGTTACAATGGTTAAATGTGGTTTCTGCCGGGTTTCATATCACGTGTCTTTCCTTTATTCCAGGGCAAGCTGACTTCATATGTATTATTTTGATATGCCCTTGGTTTTCCATTCTCAAGTGAAATTGTTTCTTACAACATGTAGAAGGTGCTAGGAGCTGGACTTGTGCGCATTTTGTGTTCTGACGAGCGGCGGCCCCGGAGCTTTTACCAATGTTGTGCCGCTAAATGGGTCCTTGCCGGAGCCAGCCGGGTGCCGTTGAAGGTGGTAGGTACGCTCTGTGCTGCTTTGCTTAGTTCGCAGAGGGTGAGGGTCACTGGCTTTCTTGTATTACAACTGCGTGAATGTTTGTATCTCATGCTCAGTCAGGTGCCTGGAATCCAAATGCTTAGGACTCTCCAAATACTTTGCAGGCATGTGGTACACGAATTCCTGCATGTTGTCCTCGCTCCTTTTGGTTACGATTTACCTGCTTTGACGCCTGCTTCGTATATCACCCTTAGGGAACGAGCTGTCGCCTCTGATGTGTCTCCGGTTGAATATCGTCCCGCAATTTTACCCTTTGTCCGGAATTTTTTACAATGCATGTCCTGAATTTACACCCATGCAGTGGGCACCCACTTATGCGACGAGCTATAGACTGTGGCAACCTGCCAGTGCCATGTTGCCGTGGCCACACCCCTCACCAGCACCTTTAAAATGGTGGCCTTTTCACTTCCTGCTTTTACTTTGTCCCGTATGCTCACAGTAATAAGATACCCGTCACATCTAGTGCTGAAAGCAGACATATCTGCCTTGCCACTGGGCTTGGAATCCACACGCAACCAAGCCTGCTTAAGGTTATACTGGATTTCTTGGCTACCTTGTGATCGCTGGTTCCTCACTAGGCAACTGTGTTTAATACGGTAATATTGCAGGCAGCACTTCAGGGCGAATTAAAAAGGGATTTAATGTTGATTCACTTCCTTCAACACTGCCTTCTGGTAGCTGAGCAGGTCCAGGGGGAGTTGTTCTTACTACATCGTTCAGCGGGATACAGGCCGGGTTTCAGTGCGCCTACCTCGGACCACTACCTATTTCATGCTGTTTGTGGTAGCTATAAAGCGCCAGCTGTAAATGGTTTTCAGAACACTATTCGATAGTAATAATGACGACCCAAGGTGTTGGAATGAGTTCGCCTACACAATGATGGCATAAAAAGTATTCTACAGATAAAACGTTTTCATGATTACAATAGGCTTATACTAAAAGGTTACAGCGAACATACCGAGGGAAAAAAGCATGTAAAAAGCAACTCTGCTCATAAAATCGAAGAGCATGCTGCTGTTAAATCTGTATTTAAGCCTCCAGCTAATAGGCTAGTGCAGACTTTGCGCAGCAGTCCGTACAAGCACTGTTTTTGGTCCTTAAATGTATGTCTTGACTCACATCTTTTAAGCTGAGCTGCACAGCTGTGATACAGCCTTCATGGGTATGATGGAGAATGAGATATGAAACAGTAAACCATCGCAGCTTCTGTTACACTTCCCTTCCAATAAAATCTAGCTGCTGTGAAGTTCAAGTTTGCGAAGTTAACTTCAAGCAATGAACTTAATAGATCTGGGGGGTGAACGTAGCCATAACAGATATTTAAGACAACGAACAGCTATGGTGTAGGACACGTGGGAAAATATTTTAAAGGGTGATTGCAGGTTTCTTTAATTCTGCAGGCATAAATCCGAACGTGTCTAACTCGCACATGTAATCCTAAAAGGCACTGCAGTATTATGCAGTACTCGCCACCAAGAACTCCATGAGGGATCTGCGCACACTGGAAAAGGTTTGTAAAACAAGCCCCAAGTGCCTTCATTAAGGTTCACTTTTCAACCCACTCGGGGAAATGCAGAATCATGCTTTCCAATGCATCTGTGGCTGGCAGTGATTAAAGCACTGCCTCATACTCCTGCATAATTACTCCAATTTAATTTTGAGATTAAATTTATTATGGGATTAAATTCCCATAAAACGTACTTTTCTTACGCACACGCTTGGAATAATACCATCTTAAATGACGTGAGCTCGTCACAATAAGCACAAGAAATGACGGGTAATAATCGTACAAAAGCAGACGTTAAGTTACATGAGGTAAAAGTGACAATTGGGAGCAAGCAAAATACATGAGGTGGCAAACAGTGCATTACAGAAGGGATAATTGACAAGTGTGCAGGTACAGGAGAGACAAAGTACAATTGGAGGTAAAATACTGCAATATGTGCTAGACACTCAGGCCTAGAACAAATGTAAGGTAGGCGATGGTGGCACTGGTGTAAGCAGCAGAGGCAAACAACATGTGAGAAGTAGCAAACAGTGTGGTACAAGAGGAAATGGCGGGTGCATGTACAAAATAGTACCAAACGCAGGTACAAGGCAGATACTCCAGGGACTTAAGAGAGGCATGCCTGCCACTTGTTCACTATACAAATAAGTGCAGGCACTGTAAGAGTACCAGATGTCTTTGTCTGCCCCGTACTTTCCCATAGCCAATGATAATCGCAATAAGTGCCTGAGGTAGAATCAGTCAGGTTACGTTGGGACAAAAGTGACGACATACAAGACACCGTATTATAA
This sequence comes from Lissotriton vulgaris, assembly GCF_964263255.1. Taxonomy (NCBI): domain Eukaryota; kingdom Metazoa; phylum Chordata; class Amphibia; order Caudata; family Salamandridae; genus Lissotriton; species Lissotriton vulgaris. The sequence goes on from NC_141697.1 coordinate 664,769,201, forward strand.
GTCATCCAGGATGGATTACATTGGTAATAGGAGCATATGCATGGGTGTCAGATGTGGGAAGGGGCAGTACATCCACGAAACTCAACTCAGGCATCAAGTATAAGTCGCTAGTGCCATGTGGATCACTGCATAACGCAAGGGTATACAACCAACCCAGAAAATGATGGGCGAGAAACTTTACAGAAAAAGCAGACAAGTTACATGAGGTAAGAGGACAATAGTGAATAAATAAATACAGGAGGTGGCAAACAGTACGACAGTGTGCAGGTTACAAGGGAAAAGACAGTACAATTAGGGGTGAAATACTGCAATACATACTAGACACCCAGGCGCAAGAACAAACGTTACGTAGGCAAGGGTGGCACTTGTGCAAATGCAAAGGGAAACACATCTAAGCAATCCCCATTAGAGGTGCGGCTTATGTAACTAAGGGCGTGTCCTAAGAACCGTTCTAAGGAATCTCCATAAGTGGTGTGGTGAAGGGTACTATGATAGAGGTGCTCTAAACGGACCAATGTGTGGCAGCCCGGGGTGGGCCTCCCAACATCCTCGTGATACACCTGGGTGGGAATGATCTGGTGACAATGGGGAGGCGAGCATTAGTGGATGCCATGCAGCGGGATGTCACTGGGGGCTACTGGATTGTATGGTCAGAGATTGCCCCCCGCAGGAACATCCTCGTGATACACCTGGGTGGGAATGATCTGGTGACAATGGGGAGGCGAGCATTAGTGGATGCCATGCAGCGGGATGTCACTGGGGGCTACTGAATTTGTATGGTCAGAGATTGCCCCCCGCAGGACCTGGAGGGGAGCGCGGTCACCCCTTGCCATCGAGCAAGGCAGGAGGAGGGTGAACAGGGCCATGCAAAAATTCATGGAGAAGAGGGGCCTGGGGTTTATTAGGCACGAGCTGATACAGGACAGAACAGTGGGCTACTATGAAAGAGATGGGGTTCACTTGTCAGGGATTGGGATGGATGTTTTCATCCTTGACTTACAGGAAGCTCCGGCAGCAGCAGGGTGCCTATGATATGAGGGTGCTAGGTATAAAGGTGGCTAGGTGGTGGGGGGCTCTGTCATCGACGGGGGCCTCCTCCAGAGCTGTGGCGGAGTACAGGGCGATCTGGAAGCAGATGGACAGTAAGGGTACCTCTGCAGCAGAAGGAGACAGCAATACCTCTGCCTGGCACAGTAGGGGTGCCTGAGCCAAGAACCTGGAGCCGAGGGGGTTCCAGGAAACAGCGTCGGTGCCCCGTTAGTCCTTCGGGCGGTCGGGGGGCCTGAACCGACCGGGGGTGTGCCTCATCGCTCCGCCCTGACAGGGGGGGCGAGAGTAAATGAGATAACTATCAACGTATTGCACCGTCAAGAGCATCGACTTACCGTGCAAGATGGCTAATTAGGCATGCGGGTCAGCGAGGGGCTGCCGCTTTGGATCGCCTGTAAGATGACCCACCTATCTGCTACTTGTTATGCAAAATAAACCTGCACCACCGTTTTTCCCACAATTATGTCTCATGAGTCTCCTTGGTTTGTAAGTGTATGGGGCGCAAGGTGGAGCGAGCGTTGGCGGTGTGGGCACTATGCCGCTGGCCGCGCGACGCGAAGGGGAGATAACGCGAGACAGCGTCCTAGTGCCACATGCCTCGCGAGCAGAACGTCAGCAGCGCGCCGGACATGGTGCCGCCCCCTTTAGGAAGTGGCCAATGCAGGGTGAGCGTGTAGGGGAGGCGGACCCAGGGCCTTTATCTAGGACAGCGTGGCTTTGTCCGCCCTCTTTCCGCCGCGTTTCTTCCTGACTGCTCTGCGCTGTTCCCACCCTGGCCCTGACCCAGCAGCAGAGCAGCAGGTTGGTGTGAGCAATTAATGGTCTGTTTTGTGTTGCAGGCGGAGTCACAGGGCGATCTGGAAGCAGATGGACAGTAAGGGTACCTCTGCGGCAGAAGGAGACAGCAATACCTCTGCCTGGCACAGTAGGGGTACCTGAGCCAAGAACCTGGAGCCGAGGGGGTTCCAGGAAACAGCGTCGGCGCCCCGTTAGTCCTTCGGGCGGTCGGGGGGCCTGAACCGACCGTGGGTGTGCCTCATCGCTCCGCCCTGACAGGGGGGGCGGGAGTAAACGAGATAACTATCAACGTATTGCACCGTCAAGAGCATCGACTTACCGTGCAAGATGGCTAATTAGGCATGCGGGTCAGCGAGGGGCTGCCGCTTTGGATCGCCTGTAAGATGACCCACCTATCTGCTACTTGTTATGCAAAATAAACCTGCACCACCGTTTTTCCCACAATTATGTCTCATGAGTCTCCTTGGTTTGTAAGTGTATGGGGCGCAAGGTGGAGCGAGCGTTGGCGGTGTGGGCACTATGTCTTTGTCATTATTTACCTTTACCATTCTGTTAAATACACTGTCTTCCCGTGTTTCGCTTATTTTGTGCGTCTCCCATCATGGTTGTGAATTGTGACTTCCTTGTTTGATATGTTTCGCTCATTGTCAGAGGTTGTCAGGAGATTTTTCATGTGGTACAATTGGCCCCCCATCTGTGTGCTTGCGACCTCTTTGTACTGTTGTGGGCCCTAGGTCCACATGCTACTTAATAGGATAACTCAGTGTTAGTGGTTCTACTGGTTAACTGTACCACAAGCACTCTGTGGTGGATGGGTGTGGGGTATGAGTGTGTCCACCCCACGAGGCAGTGGCTGGTGAAACAAGTGCCTGCTGAGACACTAGAATGCGGGCGGCATTTCTTCAGTGGAGATGTAGAGGCATCCTCCTGCATTCCGGCCATGCTAGTCTCTTCCGCTCCTTTTGGCTCTGTGTAGCTCTGGTGGTGCGCAGTTAGGGTGACCAACTGGCATAGGTGCACATTCAGGACGGTGAGTGTAAAAATTCAGGACAAAGGTTCAAAATTCAGGACAAAACTTCGGGACAAAAGGTAAGTTTTACAGATACGTCAGAGGTGGTCGCGCAATAGTATATATGTAAGTAAATAGACAACCATCTAAGTACAAGTCAAAATAGGTTTATATTAGGTTGAGACAATCGTGCACTTCACGGTTTTTCAGTATGGCTGCAGCTTGCTACCTTAGACAATTCAAAATTTGCATCTCACTCCAGCAGGTACATTAATCACCAGACAATGGTGAATCACACCTGAATATAAGTGAAGCCGCTTTTATTGTTGATTGAAAACTACTGGATATATAAGGAACTTTGGAGTGCCAGCCTCCTGTAACAAAACCGGCCCTAACCCCCCCCCCCCCTTTCCAGACTCCCAGGGAAACACCTGATGCCCAGTCCGGCCAGTCCTGCCTTGCTATCACCCTTCAATGGTGCCCCTCGTCTTCACATAGACCGTCTCTCATGTGTATTTAATTTCTCTTATAGTAATACTCATCCCAATTATGTAGGGCAGGGTGTCAGAGTGCGTTACATCACACACATTATATAGAGACAATGACTCCTATTAACCTGAAAGTCAATGTATAGGAAATGCTACTTAAGATAATGGGTGCTACAAGGTGTAATCATTCTTTTATCTATTATTCAGTCTTTCACCATTCATTCTGCCCTTTCATCTATGTGCCCATTTATATCCAAACATATTCAACCATTTGCAAACCTATCCACCATATATCCTTCCATCCATCATTACACTCATCCATCCCTCCACCCACCCTTTCAGTCATCCATCCATTATTCATCCACCCACCCTTTCACCCCATCCATCCGTACAGTCACCCATCCACTCTTTCACCCATCCATCTATTCCCTCATCCATACAGCCATTTACCCTTTCACCCATCCAGCCATTCATTCATTCACTTACTCATCCATCCAGTCACTTATCCTTCCACCCATTCACCCTTTCAGTCATTCATCCTCCCTTTCTCTCTCCATCCCCCTTTCACTTATCCATCCATCCATCCATCATCCACCCATCCATCTACTCATCCATTCATTTATTCCATCCATTGATCCTATTACTCATCCATCCTTTCACTCATCCATCCTTCCGTTCTCTCATCCATCCACCCTTTCACTTCTTCACTCTTCTATTCATCCTTTTGTCCATCTACCCCTTTCACTCATCCATCCATACATTCACCCTTTCACTTATCAATTCAATCATCCATCCTTTCACTCAACTATCCACCCATTCACTCGCCCATCATCTACGCTTTCACTCATCCATCCATCCTTTCATACACCCATACACCCTTTTACCCATCCATCTACCCTTCCACCCATACATCCATCTATTTACCTTTTCCCTCGTCCATACTTCCACTCATCCATCCATCCTTTCTTTTATCTATCCATTCACCCTTTCATTCATCCATTCATCCTTTCAGTCATCCATCCAGCCATTCACACATTCCTTCACCCACCTTTTCACATTATGAGCTGAGCCTTTGTCTACAGAGTTGCAGACAGAAGAGGCCCATCAAGAACTTCACCTTGCTGTAGTTCCTAAAGCAAGGGGTGGGGTGGGGGACAGTTCACTATGCCCCTGCACATAGGCAGTCTGAAAACGTAGAAGTCATGAGTCATGCATGATGCACAGTGCCAGGATGTGAGGTGACTGTGACATGGTGTTGTTGCCAGGGCTTTAAGTGGTGTAAAAAAACTGGGAGGTCTCTTCAAAGTAATTCGATGTAATTAAGGGCGTAGTTTAAAACACCTAGGCTAAAAATCAGCACTAGCGTAGTATTCCTCCTGACTGGTATTATGTTGTTTATGTCATTGCATCCAGATATATATATATATATATATATATATATATATATATATATATATATATATATATATATATATATATATATATATATATATATATATATATAATACAGCAAGTATCATTACACCAACAAAACCAGGACTATTGGCTTTGTCAATGGTTGTTAGTTGCTTAAAATAAAAAAAAGCAGCAACCATGGCTTTGTTGGATATAATATTGAAAATACTTCAGTTAAAAAATGATGAGACGGTGAAAGAACGATAACCTGTTCTTTTTTACTTATTTAACGGCTTCTTTAAATACACTGTTTTCTCACGTTGCTAAAGTTGCAGCATTAGCGTTTTGCCTTTTATTTTACAGAACGCCCTGCTGTACACTGAGGCAGGAGGAGGCCGCCACATGATTTGCAGCCCGAACTGCCCCATTGACATTCTGTATGTGGCAATTAGCCGGCATACAAAATGACAATGGGCGGGTGGGGCTGCTCTTGTGCTCCAGGAGGAGTGAGAGGCGCCCCATCAATGGGGGGGTGAGGCCTCTCACAGGGAGCAGTGCTGCTCCCTGTGATGGCCAAAGTTACGGACAAAAGGCGTCCGTAAAAAGTTTCCTCACGGACAACGGACATAAGGCCCAAATGACGGACTGTCCGTGAAATTTACGGACGGTTGGTCACCCTATGCGCAGTGCCTCATGTCTGGGCATGCATAGTTTCTTCCAGGGTGCCCTCGGCTGGCTCCCTCTAAACTTGATCTTCTTTCCTTGCTGAGGCGGCGGGCAATCGATAGGAGAAGGGTGGCAGTATCTTCACAAGTGGGTGGTGACAGACAGCCACTAGGGGGTGCGCATGCTGTGCACAGTGGTCCTCTAACTTAGAGGACCACTGTGCGCAGACCCTCCAGGATTTCGCGATTTCGCGGTTTGCCGCGAAAACTGCACTTTTGTAAAAATGCCGCGATTTTTACTAAAGTGCCCGCGAAATTGGCACTTTTGTAGAAATCGTGCAGCATTTTTACAAAAGCCGCTACATCCTGGAGGGTCTGATTATAATAGGTTGGTGAGTACAGTGAATTTAGTGCACCTGTCCACGTTGTGCCACATATAAAGCAGCATCTCTTCTGCACAGGGAACACGTGCTAAGTCTGTACTTTTCAGAGGCGACACCATCCACACTTCTCTCTATAAAGAAGTCACATTTCTGGGAGGGGGCAAACAATCTCTTGATCGGATCGGATCCAGTTTGGGGGTGGGGTAAAGGGGGGGAGGGGTAAAGGGCGGGCAACCTTCGTAAGTTGCTCCAACAGAGGACAAATCACGCATTCGAAGAGGGCCGAATGAAGGAATGCGCCCGACGCGGCCTGCGATTGTGGGACAATAGTAGCCACTAGCCACCAGTGAAGCTCCGCGGCCGGCACATAATCTTTCCCAGTCAGCCCAGGTAGCGCCTTTCATTCCCTGTTCTTAAGAAACAGGAATGGGTCACAGTAAAGAAGGACATGTATTTATGCCAAGATTTGTAATCGCTTACACTGAACGGCGTGGATCAAACCCGACAGCAGTTAGATGTCGAGATATGGAGACAGCTTGTAGCATGAACTAAAGCACTAGTTCCAAGTGTCTGGTCTGGACTACATGACAAGACCTGACTGATGGTTCTATTCACGGGTCTGGCTAGAAACAGCTTGAGCTATCTCATGTGAGCGTTGACTCAGCCCCGTTAAGCGAGCGCTGGATGGGATGCCCGTCGTATTTAGGACGAGCAAATGGCATTCACGGTGTATACAGTCAGTGTTACACTGTATATGTTTACAATGCTTAGTCTATAGGAAAAGCGTTTTGTTCGCTAATAACTAGGGCCCTATCTGCCAGCTTTGCCAACAAATTTGGAATAAATAAATAGATACACAAGTAAGTTTGTTCCTGGAAATTTTCCAATAGATTGATCCAGGGGAACATTTTTATAGGAAGGTGGGTTCTAATGTTGCATTTTCTGAAGACAGCCCAAAATTACTGGACAAATAAATATTTAAACAGCAAGTAGAGGCCGTAGTTTCTGTGCACTCTTTTGATTCAGTGCAAATATTTGTTCGCTTTTGAAATATTCCACTCGGATTTTGCATGTAAATCTAGCAGTTCGATTGGCATCTGATGGCAAAAAAACAGACTCCATGTCGATTTCCGAGTTGGCAAAACTTTTAGGCATTCTGCTAATCTCCGATCTATGCCCTGCTTGACAGCTACTCACTCTACACGCTATTGAGCCCTTTGTTGTAGGAAAAATGGCCAAATAAATGCCGCAAAATTGCCGCTAAATTTCCATATTTGCGCCGCTAAATTTCCATTTTTGTGCCGCTAAATTTGCTAATCCATGCCACTATATCCTGGGCAGACTCAGGCTAAGATACAGGGCTGCTCTTGCTGTTTGAGAGCTGGGCGCCGCTGGCATAGTGGTGCTGTAGGCGCGTTCCTCCTGCCACCACTACCCTGGAAATGCCGTACTCATGGGGATCTGACTTTAACCGTGGCAGCGCTCCCTTTATCCCTCAACTTATACTACGGCAGCACCTTTCAAGCACTGCACGGAATCAATCACAGGAGCTGGTCACCAGGACCCAGCCCTGCGTGAGCTGCTTTGTAAATCAGAGCAGGGGTGTGTCTGCAGAGTCATTTGTTTATCCAAAGATCTTTCACTGTGGCGCTAAGAGGGGGCTGTAAAATCTAATGGGTGGCGATGGGAGGCACTATTCAGGACATAACAAAAGAACGTATGGGAAGGATTGTACAGTCGCCACGCATCTGAATTGCTTTCTTGCACACTTCCACACTTGCTGATTCCTATTTCATCAACCTTGGACAGACCTTAAGACCAATCAAAAATGTGGAGATTGGCACCTGGTTCCCCAGTACAGACGTTGTCAGCTCTGGCCCTAACTCTGGTTTACAAATGTTCCAGGAGAGACTTGTTTATTTATTTTATGCGTTTTTATATAGCGCAGTCTTTACCCGAAGGTGTCAGAGCGTTTTACAATAGGAACAGTAATGATACATGAGGAGAAAATTACAAGTGAACAAATTACAAAAGCAAACGTTAAGTTACATGAGGCAATAGTGACAATTGTGAGCAAACAAAATACAAGAGGTAGCAAACGATACATTACAGGAGGAAAAAGTGATATGTGTGCCGGTTACAAAAGCGTACAAAGTACAAGTAGAGGTAATAATAGTACAATAAATGGAGGACACTCAAACACAAGAACAAACGTTACATGAGGCAATGGTGGCACTTGCGCAAGTATCTAGAGCAAACAAAATGTAAGAGGTAGCAAACAGTATGTTACAAGAGAAAAGTGACGTGTGCATGTTAAAAGAGTACCAGTACTGGACAGATGGCTCAGTGGGCTGTAGGCCACCGGTTCGATTTAAGGCAGGCTGAAGCAGCATGTAATCCTTAGGCGGGTGATAAAATGCATGCAGATTTCGTGCATACAACCTTGGCACGGTCAAAAAGCTAACCCCGCCCCTTGTTCCCCCTTAGCCCCACCCTAAACTCCGCCCACTGCTCCTTTTGGTGAGTACCTGCACTTATTTTTTCCATTTAAAGCACTGCTGCTCACTTATTATGCCAGGCGGCATGAGTATTTTGAAGACTGGTACGAACCTCCTGGGGCATCTTTCTATAAATCACTTGCGGTGTAGTGTGCGGTCACTAGTAGGAGCTGCAGCTGCTTCCAACGGCCGCAGCAGTGTTCCTCGGGCTGCGAGTCTGGTCGAGATATTATATGGACTCAGGCATGCTGCCGCCTGGGCAAAACGCATGCAAGGGACGTCTGCATGCGCCCAACAAGGCCTCTTCCTTCTGCAAGCCTGTCGCCCTTGGGCGCTGCAGAGAAAGATGCAAGGAGGGGCAGCACTCCGAGTGGTGCACCGTGTTCCTCTGGCTGTCAGCAGCACTCTCATGCGGGACCGCAGCACCTCTTCACACCAGCATACCTTTCTCCGGTACCAGGTGAGTGACAGTCGGGCCAGGAAATCTTCACACCGGCATGGCCTGCGCCCTCAGGCTCCTCACTCCGGTAGCACTTCTGCAACCCTTAATTTGCTTGCTCCATGTGGCAGCCTTCCCTGATGCTGCCGGTCGTGTGGCCCACTCTGGAACTGAGGGGCTTTCAAGGGGTAGATGGCAGCCGCTAAGCGAAGAGGGTACAGTAGGGGCCGACTGCCCTCTACAATCTCATATCCCTCTTGACAGTATTGAGGGACATCAGGTGGGCACAGCGAGGATTCATTCCTTAGCTGCAGGCTGCCAGTGTCCCCCCGGTGCCAGGGGTCTTGGTGGTGCAGCTCCTCTGAGAATGAACAGCAGCAGTAGCAGCAAGACTTCACCTTCTTCTGGGGATGATGCACCCGCTTCACGGGCAGGCTGCAGTAGGGACCCCTGTCGTGCCTTCCCCTCAATTACCACAGGAGCCAGGAGCAAGTTACATCACCATCTTTATTCTATCATGCCTGCCCATAACTAACTTCCCATTCCCCGTTTACTGCTCCTCCCTTTCCTGCTCCTCTCACCAGTCTATCCCCAAACACTAGACTGCTGTACACGACATGACATCTCCCCCTTTCTTAACAAAATAGTCATCTTCAACATGTTCGTAGTTTCTTGACTGTCCAGACAGGTCTGCGGGAGTCCGCATGGGTCATAGACACATTGCCGTTCCAGGCTTAGACTCAGTCAGCTTCTCAGGCGCTGGCAAGGTATAGTCTATTGGAGGCACTGCTTTGTTCGAGCTGCTGTCGGCTGCCTCGACAAGAATATCCTTGACTGCGGGAGTGTGTCTTTGAAAGTATGAGGTATTGTGTGTGATCTTCTGGTTCTCAGATTCGTTGCGGGTTTCAATAGCCTTCCGGGTTATCCACTTATTTACAGATTCCAACGCGATCGTGGCTGCTTTGTGTGAAATGACAGTTGGTGGCTCAGCTCGATAGCGGCAATCTGTTTTCCTTGGTAGTTCTCGTTCGACTGACGCTCGATCTCCTTCAGGAGTGGACGGTGTTCTGGTTCTCTTCCGAGCATCTGTACGAGATCTTATTTTCTTCTGTCTCTTCCAGTCGGGGGCAGCACTGTCCTCTTGTTCCGAGTCATGCATGCCAGTCAGCAGGACACTGTCTGACATGGGTGACCCGGTTTGGTCTCGGGACTCATTTGTAATACCAGTCAGCAAGGCACTGTCTGACATGGGTGACCCGGTTTGGTCTCGGGACTCATTTGTTGACTCTGTTTGTCTCTCCCACTCCCACTCGCATTTGGGACTGGTGGACTCTTTGATCATCCGGGCATGTGCATGTTTCTTCCTTATCCACCTATTTTGCCTTTCTTGCTGAGTGGCATGGTATTCCTTTCTCACCGGGTGGGTGCTGTCTCGTATCTCTGGTTTCCTTCTGCGAGCGCGTTCAGTCAGTCTTGCAGACCCCTTCAGGGGTGCCGGTATATTCTTTATATCGTGAAATAACCGAGACGGACATGATGTGTGGTATTGTGGGGTGATCAGATATTTTGGGTCCTTGACGTGGGATGTGCTGCTCTGGACAGGGAGAATGTTCTCTGATTCTGTTACGCGCTTTGGTGATTGGTGCCATGAGCATTGTAAGGACTTTGACTCGGTTAATCGGAATGACCGTACAGACATGTTTCCTGAATTGGAGGAGCCTCTTGCTGACCTTGACTCGGTTGATCGGAATGACCGTACAGACATGTTTCCTGAATTGGAGGAGCCTCTTGCCGGTTTCCTCCGAGGACGTTTCTTTGAGGGCTGTTTCACTGATACATGTCTTGAGCTGTTGGTCTGTGATGACATGCTCCTGGAGTCGGAGTCATCTGTAAGACCGTTTGGCTTTTGAGGTGTCTTTTGCATTATTGCTGCGAATGGGTTATTTGCTAACCACGCATTTATTTCCTTGGTCTGGTCGTGGAGCGTTTGGTCACTGTCTCTCTCACGTGACGTTCACTGTCTCTCCCCAGTTTTCTTGTTGTTGTGGGTGCCTTTGGCGCGCGTGCCTATCTCTTTCCGGGTCTAGGTGGCGTACCACCCTTCATGTGCTTTGTTTCTTCTTCCCGTTTGTCGGGTGTACTACCGGCAGTGATGTTTGTGTAATGAGTCTCCCTGCTTGGTGCTTCACATAAACAAAAAGATTCTATCAAAAAATAGGGGTGTAAGTGTTAGGTTTTTTGGTTGTTTTTATATAAATAATTTTTGAGAAGGGGTGGAATAAGGCTCTTCCTCTGGTTGGTGAGATGAAGGCACTATGTGCTTTTAAAATACCCCTCACACACTAAGAATCCCTTAGTGTCATGCTTCATCATGGGGGTCTTCCTGTCCCTCTACGGGGGGGGGGCGTGCTGCGACCTACGAGCTACGCGGGAGCACTATTTTTTGTGATGTAGGACTATGTGTTAGTGCATAGTGAATGGGATTAGTGAAGTGTAGGGACCTTGTGATGTGAAATAAAAAATTAAAAATTCCCTGGCTAGTGGAAAAAATAATTTTATTTGCTTCCCTGGCTGGGAATGTTAAAAAGGGGTTGTGAGGTAAGGCTGTTGGCACCTACCAGGTCGACATGTTTCACAGACAGTCCCCTACTGTCTGCTCATCAGGACCTCTGATGGTCCCTACTATCAGGTACTCAGGTCTAACGTTTGCCTAGAGTCCTACCAATTGGTAGCAAAAATAAGCTATCAATTTGTGCTTCAGGGCTTGAGTTAACCCAGGGTGAAGCAGAAAAAATTATTCAAAATATTTTCGAAAAAAAGACACATTGGTCTTTTTCAAGTTCTGATTACGTGCCTCATGAGCCGGCGAGCGAGGGTTCTTAGACGCGGTTAAATATCCGCCAGTGTCCGATGCTTCATTCCTGCCCCCGTGCCGCTCCGAAGTGACCAGAAGTGTCTACGACATTTGGTGGGCAGTGGGGTGCTCGACTGTGTTCATGTGCCGGTGTCCAGAGTTGGTGTGACTTGTCCACTCGTCTGTATTTGGTCCTTTCCGCATGTCCACTGAGCAGACTGTCATCTGTCTCACTTGATGCTTCATCCGGATAGTGTGTGATGTCTGTTGAATGATTTAGGGAAGACGTATCAGTGAGGCTGTCGTTGGCATCCTTCCCTGCCTTTTGTATTGTTAACTCTGGGTGTTTTACGTCACTTGGTTTCTTCCGCTGTCTTGTCATTATTCTGCCTTCGCCCTCCCTCTTTCTGGTTTTGTTTGTAGCTTGGGCTTTTCCCACAGACATGAGAGATCTCTCCATTCCTTTGTCTTCGTGACTTGTGGTCGGGTGCCGTTCTTTTGCTGATTGTCTTGCTTTGATTCGCTCTCCAACGTCAGCCCTCCTGATGATTTCTTGTGGCGAGAACCGCCCTTGAAGGATCTTGCGTTTTGTTTCCGGTTTTGAGCAACCTTCAATTACCCGGAGACGAACTGCTTCCTCATCTGTAAACTTGTTGAAGTGGCACTGGTGCACTAGACTTTGTAGCCTTATTATGAAGTTTGGTAATGATTCTCCGGGTTCCTGCCGTGCTGCGTTGAAGGCGATGCGTTCGTGATCCACACTCTCCTGTGTGTTGAAGTGAGTGCGCAGCGTCTCTTTGAGGGTTCTATATGTCTCTGTGTCCTTTGCTGAGAACGTCCAGATTAGACGTCGGCCTTCGTGATCCACCAGCCGAAGTAGTAACAGTAAACGGTTGCTATCTCTTCCCTCTCCGGTTGTTTCAAGAAATGCATCTAATGATTCTAGCCACCTAGTCCATCTAGAACCCAGACTCTGGTCACTGGTCTGTGTCACTGGGGGTGGCACCTCAATGCAGATATTGGGTTTGTGTTTTGTTTTTCTTACTGACATGGCAGAGGAGAGTCCTAGTATGCTACCGTCACGAAACTGTTCCCTTGTGCCTTTCACGTTATTCTAGAATTCTCAGCAGTCGAAATCTTGTGTACGCTTATTTTCTCTTTGATTTTAATCGCTTGCTTTCACTTAGCGCTGGAACTTACTCTGAAACCGGGGCTCGTTTGTTTCGCTTGGTATTGGCTTGAGTGTTGCATGCGCGACTTGTGTTTATCTGCGTTCTTTGTAATCGCGCCTTACATTTGCTTGTACTTGTCTCGTTGCAATTCTTGCACTTGCGATTGTACGTTTGTCAATGTCCGTTCATTTACCTTTGCCAGCGTTTGATGCGTTTCGTTGTCTTGGCTTGTGCTTGTTGCTAGAGACACTTCGGTTCATCACACTTCTTGTTGCTTGTATCAGCGCTTGATTGCGCTCAAGGTCGTCTTTGCTTGTTGCAACCCCTATCACCTCATCATGCACTGGGGTGACCTCCAAGGTGGCACTGCATTGGGTCAGAAACCCATATTGCCATTGTGATGTTGGGGCCCTAGGCCCACAAGCTACTAAAAAGAATGACACATAGGCAGTGGGTATACTGGTTAATTGGCCATGAGCACGTGCACTCAGGCCCTTTTATTTGCTGGCTCACGTCCCTTGTGTTGCCTGTAGTGGAAGGGAGTGGAGTGCAAGTGTGTCAAGACCATGGGGTAGTGACTGGTGAAACAAGTGCCTTTGGACTCCGGTAGCCGAACTGTCTAACAGAGGTGACGGACAGCTCAATCGAGAGTGTCCTCAAGATCTAGTGTGCTGGAGAGGATGTAGAGTAGGAAGCATTGTGCCCTTTTTGCCCTCCTTATTTACTTGTTGAGAGGTGTTGAGCTTCAGAGACACACCCCCTTCTCTAAGCACCAAAACATACATAAAACCCTTCCAGACTGCTCTCACACCTCCTGTTTCATTGTGTGTCAAACTTAGCTTCCTTGGGTTGGTGAGGGCAGTGACTCCAGTGTTGCTTGTATGGTCGAGGGCGGTTACCAAGGGCATGGGGAAAAACTAAATTTCTGGGGGGCACAGGGTCAGCCTCGGGGACCCAAAACAAATTACCTGCTGTCTTCACGCCAGCTGGCTCCTATGCACATGTACAATCACAGAGTTTTGAAGTGAAATAGTGATATTAGAAAAAGCATTTTTTATACAAAGTTTAGATGCGGTTTTATCAAATACAGCCTAATATATGGTAGCTCAGGTAGTCAAGGCATCTTCTGCCAAAGGCCATCCGCAACTTGAAGGTGGTGATTTGAATCTCTGCAGGATCTGCTTGTCATCCTTTGAGGGTTCATAACATGAGTGTTACTGGGTTGATATCGTTTGAACCCCTGTAAATGTACTTTCTATTAGGGAGAACATGGCTGGAAGTGCTTCATAAACAGAGTCAGGACTCCATTTTGTTTTGCTGTTTTATATAGCGGGAAATTGACAAAAGGTATTGGAGAACTATATATGAGCACCAGTTACATTACATAAGATCACATACATTTTTTTTCAGGCACAGAAAGATACAGAGGCATATTAACAAAAAGTCAACCAGCGCAGGGCAGCACAGAAAGTCATCTCACTGCATGACAGGGAAAGGGTATGAATGCTCTATATTCATCATAATACAGCTCCTTCCTGACTTTTCGCAGCGCTGGCGCAAAATGTTCTGCCTAGTGCCAACACAGGCATACTTGCACCATGGTGCCTCCATTGTAGGCAGGATTGTGTTTGAGCACAAAAATATCCCCTAAGTCGTTTTCCTCTTTCTATGTGTGCTGCAGAATGACATTCCCAGATATACCAGCAATGCTAAATCTATGAATGCTTCAGAATCCAGGGTGGATGCGTCTGAATGCACACGATCCACCCATGGAATGCCTTACCAGGGCAGAGTAATGCAGGCAGCAAATTGGGCTGTGTTGTGTTACTTTGGATTTATCAAGCCACAGAGGGCCAAGCAAGTGGGCCTTGCATGGCTTGATAAGTCAAACTTAAGAGTTGCCGATTTTGCATCCTGTTGCATGGTGCAAAAGCGATGCAGCACTGTGATAATATGCCCTAAGTGATTTGCCCAAGATCACAGGATATTGAGCTCATACCACAACTTGAACCTGGTCCCCAGTTCCAAAATCTGCATCTCTGGCTATAATGCCACATCCTCTCCCTTAGATAATATACAGCAAAATGCATTTTGAGAAGTAGGTTGCTCTCCTAACTAGAATTATGGTCAGAAGGAAACACTTAAGTCACCTGACTGCACATCAACAATGCAAATTTATTGTGCCAAAGTGCTTTGAAGTGGTTGAAAAGACTTGTTGGATACTCAACTAAAATACTAAATATGGCTCAAAAGCAGAGCGGCAACAGAGGTAAAAAAATGTGTCTGAGCCTTACCTGTAGTGCAGAGCTTTGAAAGGGATATATCTTAGGTTTTCTATTGTCTTTTTTTCCTCACACACTGGGCTAATCAGAGAAGGCAGCAACTTATGTTGCTCACAAATGAAGTGGAGCAAACAGGTCTGTGCATCATGAAAAGGAGCAGTCAGGAAAGGAGAGGCAGTGTTTCATGCCACTATGGTGTGGATTGGGAAAGAGTGAGGGTGTTTGGGCTTATCTGCTTGTTCCTTTCAAAGGTTGCTGAAGGATGGAGAGGTTATCCCTAGGCATGTGGCAGTGTAGATAGAAAATGTATATGCTTTTCTGGGACTGCTGAAGTGCAATGGGAGGCCCAGGGAGGGTGTAGGGAAGAAAGTGTCTGATTTTCACATTTCCCATACTTTTCGTATGAACAAAATTGCATCACAGTCCCTTTGGAGGGCACTGGCTGTCTGAACACAATTAGTAGTTCCAGCTGGCGCAACACCCAACAACCCTGGTTTGGATGACAAGGATATTTCAGAGGTTACTGGCATCCGTACCATAGCTGGTGCTGGATCCATCTCCATGTTTCTACACTGCTCACTCGATACCTGTGTGCTCTTGGCATGCAATTTGATTAGAGCTTTAAGGGAGAAAAAGTTGTCCAGAGTGCCCTGCTCGAATCTATCAAGCCTCTCCGCCACAACTTTCACCCTTTCCAACACGGGGAGAATCAAGGATTTCACTCATTTCTCAATCTGGGCTAGAAGGAGACTTGGGGGTGTAATACCTGGAGTGGAGGTGGTCTCTATGCTACCATTCAGATTCTGTTCAGAGTAGGTCTGCTTACTGGGCAGGAGACTTCCTCCGGCCTGATTCGGTGTCCTTATTGTCCCCGCCCCGGGGGGTTTCTCCACTTCAGCAGGAATTTTAACTTTAAACTTTTTTAAAGGTTTGGGCCGCCCACCTCTTATGCTACTAAAGACTCTTTTCCTTTTGACAGGAGGAAGTCTATGACCCACTGCACCCGCTATCTGCTGATTCCGATGGGGACCCCCGGAGGGATTTGGGTTGCCAGGCTGCACACCATTTTCAACAGGGACCAAAGGCAATGGGGACGCTGACCTGAAAGGAACTGCCCCCTTAAGCCTGTCCAGGCTTGCCCTTATAGCTCCTATGTTGTTTTGATCTAGCTCCGGCGGTTCATCATCTGTATGCACGATAATATTAGCAGGGGAAACCGCAGAGCTATGGGCCCCAAGGAGGAACGTTTATGATTCAGAGGTTCGAGTGAAAGGCGGCGTTCCGTAATGGCAATTTCCTTTTCTAACACAGAGTAGGCTCGGGTAATGAATTGGTCCAGAGTTCCACTAGCACAGACTCCCCCCACCCTCCTTACTTTCCCCGACCTTGTTGCCATTAACATTGGTAATTGGTTGTGGGGAATGGTACAATACCCCAGAAGCAGAAATATAATATAATATAATAGGGAGAGTCAGCACAAATCGACCGTAAGTTGGGGAAAAAAAAGTTAGAGGGGTGGCCCAGCCCGGCCTACGCCAGCCTCTGACGGCCACAGACGGCCCCGCCCTTGTCCCGGGCTTCTCCCGGTGCGCTCCCGCGCAGCGGGTGTCTGTAACCATTAAATAGCAGGTGGAGTGTCCGTGTCCGTGGGCGGGGCTGTCAGCCGAACGCGGGACCAGCTGTGTCAGGTCAGGCAGGGACTCCTGGTACTTGGAGTCCCTGCTGGCGTTCGGCGCGGTCTTTCTTTAGCCCTCTTGCCCTTCAACAAACACACACGGCTGCCCAGGTGAAGAAAGGCTCCCTTCGGTTTTCCAAGCCGCGAGGCGGCACCCGCGGAGCAGGTGCGGCGAGAAGTGGCTTCACAGTCTCCTCCCAGGAAAGCAACTAGAAACAGGGCTCCTCACAAACTCCAATGGCAGTGGCAATCCTGATGAAGGCGGCGATACCAAGGTGTTTTAACTGTGCCGTGTCCGTGGGCGGGGCTGTCAGCCGAACGCGGGACCAGCTGTGTCAGGTCAGGCAGGGACTCCTGGTACTT
Source organism: Lissotriton vulgaris (assembly GCF_964263255.1). Taxonomy (NCBI): domain Eukaryota; kingdom Metazoa; phylum Chordata; class Amphibia; order Caudata; family Salamandridae; genus Lissotriton; species Lissotriton vulgaris. The sequence continues at coordinate 664,786,272 of NC_141697.1, forward strand.
GGAGTCCCTGCTGGCGTTCGGCACGGTCTTTCTTTAGCCCTCTTGCCCTTCAACAAACACACACCACTGCCCAGGTGAAGAAAGGCTCCCTCCGTTTTCCAAGCCGCGAGGCGGCACCCGCTCCGCGGACGCTGAGGTTCCGTGACAATCGTAAGTGGTGTTTTTGACTCGCACGAATATGGTCGAGTCTGGTATCTATGAACCGCAAATGACGAGTTTAGTGGGTGTACGCGTTTTCGCTGTACTAGCCTGAACCATTCGTTTGTTTCGTGGGTTTCTTCATCTGAACCCACGGGTTCCATCTTAGATATGGCATCCATTTTGTCTCTTGTCCTCAAGTAGCCAGCAAACGGACACTGTCCGTTTCGCGACCCTGGGATTCCCAAACTCTTGTGGAAGACACGTGTTCCATTGAGGATGTCTTTATGACAAGGGGGATGATACTGTAAGGCAGATGGCCCCGCTTGAGGCTCATCTTGCCGTGCCGGTCTATTGTCTCAGTTGTGCATTCATTAGGCACGTCTCCTTTGATCCCTGCAATCGTGTTTCCTGATACCACTCCTTTTACACTTTCTTCGATCTGTTCGATATCCTCGTCTTCCTCTGCACCTGTTTTTGTCTCTTCCTTGATTCGTTTACAGCCGAACGGAATGCACTAATGGTGGGAAGATGTACTTTTACAGTTGGGAACTGCCAAATGCTACTGTAATCATGTTCCGGGCCCTGAATACATGAAAGCGACCCCCTATGATATTTATTGTGGGAACCGGGTTGTAAACCTTTGTCTGTTATGTTATCCTATGATAGGAAACTGTATAAAAGGAGCGATCCACAGATACAATTTGAAGCAGTCTCCGTGAACTTACATGCTATGTACTTCTCGTGACTTCTGTGTTCCCTGCAGTAAATAAAACCTCGGATCTTTGACGCCGAAGGAAGTGTCCCGTGTCTCTGTCATTTGTATGCCGGAACAGGTAACCCACGAAGGTTTCAGGTGTTATCCCTGGCACCGCTGGGTCTCAGAATAACCCAGTCCTTCAGCGCCGCGAGAAGTGGCTTCATAGTCTCCTTCCAAGAAAGCAACTAGAAACAGGGCTCCTCACAAACTCCAATGGCAGTGGCAATCCTGATGAAGGCGGTGATACCAAGCGCTGCGAGGCCCCAGGGCGGTTATGCGCTATACAAATGCAATTTTTCATTTCATTTCAAGGTTTTTTAACTGTGCCGTGTCCGTGGACGGGGCTGTCAGCCGAACGCGGGACCAGCTGTGTCAGGTCAGATAGGGACTCCTGGTACTTGGAGTCCCTGCTGGCGTTCGGCGCGGTCTTTCTTTAGCCCTCTTGCCCTTCAACAAACACACACGGCTGCCCAGGTGCAGAAAGGCTCCCTCCGGTGTTCCAAGCCGCGAGGCGGCACCCGCGGAGCAGGTGCGGCGAGAAGTGGCTTCACAGTCTCCTTCCAGGAAAGCAACTAGAAACAGGGCTCCTCACAAACTCCAATGGCAGTGGCAATCCCAATGAAGGCGGTGATACCAAGGTGTTTTAACTGTGCCGTGTCCGCGGGCGGGGCTGTCAGCTGAACGCGGGACCAGCTGTGTCAGGTCAGGCAGGTACTCCTGGTACTTGGAGTCCCTGCTGGCGTTCGGCGCGGTCTTTCTTTAGCCCTCTTGCCCTTCAACAAACACACACGGCTGCCCAGGTGAAGAAAGGCTCCCTCCGTTTTCCAAGCCGTGAGGCGGCACCCGCTCTGCGGGTGCCGCGAGAAGTTGCTTCATAGTCTCCTTCCAGGAAAGCAACTAGAAACAGGGCTCCTCACAAACTCCAATGGCAGTGGCAATCCCGATGAAGGCGGTGATACCAAGGTGTTTTAACTGTGCCGTGTCCGTGGGCGGGGCTGTCAGCCGAACGCGGGACCAGCTGTGTCAGGTCAGATAGGGACTCTTGGTACTTGGAGTCCCTGCTGGCGTTCGGCTCTGTCTTTCTTTAGCCCGCTTGCCCTTCAACAAACACAAACGGCTGCCCAGGTGCAGAAAGGCTCCCTCCGGTGTTCCAAGCCACGAGGCGGCACCCGCGGAGCAGGTGCGGCGAGAAGTGGCTTCACAGTCTCCTTCCAGGAAAGCAACTAGAAACAGGGCTCCTCACAAACTCCAATGGCAGTGGCAATCCCGATGAAGGTGGTGATACCAAGGTGTTTTAACTGTGCCGTGTCCGCGGGCGGGGCCGTCAGCCGAACGCGGGACCAGCTGTGTCAGGTCAGGCAGGGACTCCTGGTACTTGGAGTCCCTGCTGGCGTTCGGGGCGGTCTTTCTTTAGCCCTCTTGTCCTTCAACAAACACACATGGCTGCCCAGGTGAAGAAAGGCTCCCTCCGGTGTTCCAAGCTGCGAGGCGGCACCCGCGGAGCTGGTGCGGCGAGAAGTGGCTTCACAAGCTCCTCCCAGGAAAGCGACTAGAAACAGGGCTCCTCACAAACTCCAATGGCAGTGGCAGTGTCTGTTAAATGTAAACATCATTTAGGGCATGGATGGCATTGGATTGGATTGCAAAATGTGTTCTTTTGGGGGGTATTTCCCTTTTTTGGTGTGTGTTAAATAAATGCCTTTGTTGGATGTGTGTGTGGTTGTTGTGTAACTTTCCAACCTTTTTTAGCCCTGTGGATTTTCGTTTTTGCTTTTTTGCATTAAAGCTGTGTTTAGCATGCCTCATTTGCCTGGCCACTGTAGGCCTGCATGAGTTGATTGTTTCCCAGGCCTCCCACTTGTTGTGACTGTGAGGGACCAGTCATGTGGCTGCTGGCCATTTTTGGTAGTAGTTTAATAGTGTGCTGCTTTTGCCATATAGGCCTGCATGTCTTAACTTTGTTCCTCTTGGCCTAGGCTTGTTGTTGTTGTGGGTCTGGTATGTGGCTGGTGGCCATTTTGAAGCCAGACAGTGTGTTTGTGCCATAGGCCTGCATTGTCTGTCTTCCCTTTCTATGATTCAAATTTGAATCTCCTTAAAGTCCAGAAATCGTTAATCTGAGCACACATTTTAGTTATTAATAATTTTGGTGATTGCCAGTGAGTTGAACGATAAGAAGACGTTTTTATTGTTGAACACCCAGTGGGGGAATACCATTGTGGTACTTCTAGGATTTTCTAGAGAACTCATTAATCTAGGACGTTAAACCAGGGACGATTGCCCTTTAAGAACATTCTCATATTAACCAAGATGACATGACTTACGCAATTCATATTCATGCCCTGATGAAGTTCCCATGGCACTAGGGGAACGAAACGCGTTGGCTGTGCCTTTGTTTAAAGAAAATTAAAGATTTTAATAAAGAAGAGACAATTTCAAAATATTCTTTCGTGCAATGGACTTCATTGGAGTGCACCTTCCATTTGCTTTTGTATACCTGGTAATTAATACATCCTTGAGCAGCGGATGCTGGAAGTGGTTGCACCAATTGATATTTGGAACAGACGGAACTAATGTGCTTGACCTTGGTCTGCTGTTTTGTGCTTCCTGTACTTAACTCACACTCACCTACTAATCCACATCCACCAGGCAGGCAGTGGCACCCAAGATTGACGGACGCGAGGAGGAGCTTCGCGGGCAACCAAAATGGCCGCGTAAGCTCGGAGCTCCGCGGACCCTCCGACCCTCCGCAACTATCCTGCTGAAAATCCTGATCCACGTTAGTGGATTCTGCTTGGTGGAAGGTCGCAGACGCAGGACCTGCTTTCCGCTTCCAAATTGGTGGTTCCTAGGCGAAGTTACGTCGAGCTGAACTCCGTGCCAGGGATGTGCCATTGTCTCATGGGTGGCTGCTGCTTGTATCGTCGCTCCGCATGATTGGAATGCGAAGCGTCTGTCTGTGGTCCCTGCTGGCGAAGTGCCTGTAACTGCGGAGTTGCCTACTGCTGGCCTGGTCTGTTTGCTGACTTTGCCTCTGTTCTGTACATCTGCTTCCTTGCTCGGGCGGCGTAGCCCTTTGTTCTCCTTGGATCCATCATGGCGGGCAGAGGGGACCCCGACAGGACGTCGAACAGAGGTGTTCGTAGGACGACTCAGACGCAGCTAAACAAAATTGACCGCTACGCTCAGCAGCGGACCTCACCCACGGTGGTGGCTTCATCTAAAGACCTTCCACGTGCGGGCTCGCCTGAAGGCTCTGAGCCTACTCTGAATGACGTTATGGGGGCCATCGCGGGCATTCGATCTGAAATGCAGAAACAACACGAGGTCCTGACTCATAAGATGGACACTCTGGCCGTGGATCTCAACCTGATCAGGGCTGACTTGGGAAAGACCAATGATCGGGTGAAATCTCTTGATCTCAAGACCTCCAGCCTTACTACCGACGTCTCGGACCTACAGACGGAGGTCCGGACCCTAAGATTGACCAACGACCAATTTTCTAGAAAGCTGGAGGACTTTGAAGGACGTGCCAGGTGGCAAAATGTCCGTATTATTGGTGTTCCGGAGGGAACCGAGGAGGCGGCAGTGGACCTATTTGTGGAAGACTTGGTACAGACGCATCTTGCACCTTCTGGCCTGAGTAACTTTTTCTCTGTAGAGCGTGCCCATCGAATACCGGGTGGCCCACCGAAGTCGGGTGCTGCGCCTAGACCCATCATTGCCCGGCTCTTCAACTTTAGAGACCGGGATGTGATCCTTCAAGCGTCCAGGAGGCATGGGCCGCTCAAATTTCAGAACTCTGAGGTGCACTTTTATCCGGACTTCACCAGGACCGTTCAGAGGCAACGTCAGAGTTTTGCAGGGGTGAAACGACGCCTGAGAGACATGGGCTTTAAATACTCAATGCTGTTCCCTGCCAAACTTCGGATTGAGTACGAGGGCCGTGCTATGTTTTTTGATGTGCCGGAAAATGCAAGCGACTGGCTGGACACTTTGCCACAACGCCGGGAAGAACATGACGAACATTCCGGAGGCGCAACTGGTGGCTCTGGTCTCTAGGACTGGCTTTTGCTGTGCTGACTGTGGCGGTTGGTGTCCCTGATGTCTGTGACTGTTAATACCATTGCTAATCCGATTTTGTTATTTTTCCTGTCTCTTACATGGAGGGTGGCGGGAGGGGTTTGTGAAGATTCCTTACTCCTCTAGGGACTTTTTGTAGACTAGTTTATGGGGCGACAGGCACACTGCTGGTTGGGGGGGCTTTTTAGTCTGCTGCAGGGGTGCAGGGTGGGGGGTGGTGTTGGGAAAGTTTGTTTGTTTGTTCATGTTCCTCTCTTTCTATCTCTTAGGCAATGGGTTGTATACTCTGTTCAGTTTCATTGGTTGTTGAGGTCTGTTGGGGTAGGGTGGGGCCGGGGACACGATGATGGGGGGTAGGAAAATACGAGTCCTCAGTTGGAATGTTAACGGGTTGGGTGACCGTATTAAGAGAGGGGTAGTGATTCAATTGATCAAACGCCATATGCCTGATGTCGTTCTTCTTCAGGAGACGCATCTGGTTGGAAACACATGCAAAGCACTAAACCGCAAAGGGTACAAAATGGTGGCCCACTCAGGGTTCTCCTCGGGCTCTCGGGGGGCGGGAGTCCTTGTTCGGACGTCTCTTCCACTTGAGGTCGACGTCACTGTGATCGATGAGAGGGGGCGGTACGCTGCAGTGGCGGGACGGTGGGAAGGGCGTACCCTGACATTACTTTCAGTTTACGTTCCCCCGGGCTTACAGCCTAGCACCTTCCAGGACCTTGGTGGCGCCATTTTAAATTTGCCTGCTGGTTTGCTGATAGTGGGGGGTGATTTCAACTCGGTTTGCTCCGGCTCCTTGGACCGCCATCCGCCAAGAGACCTCCGAGGCTCCCAATTGTGGTTGCCATCCTTCCTCGAGACCATGGGACTGGTAGATAGCTGGCGGCTTTTGCATCCCACGCTCTGTCATTTTTCCTTCCATTCCGGCGCCCATAGTAGTCTTTCCAGGATAGACTATGTTCTTACACTGGCTGCACACGCGCCTGCCGTTTCTGAGGCTCGCTTTCTAGCACGGGGTATTTCTGACCATTCCCCGCTGTGGGTCTCTTTTGACTTTGACGTTGTCATGTCGGACCGCCCGGCAGTTGTTAACCCGTGGTATTTTCGTAATCCTAAGACTCGCAATCTCCTAGCCAAGGCCATCGACCTTTATTTCAATGAAAATGAGAGATCGGTTGCGTCGGCCGCGACTCTGTGGGAGGCGTTTAAGACAGTCTTGAGGGGTAAGGCTTTCGCTCTTATAGCGGAGGCCCGTAGAGGCAGAGACGCAGATTTGGTGCGCATTGAGGATGAGATCATGGAGCTTGACTCCCAGTTGGAGACAGAACCCGATTCCGCTCTCCTGCACGACCTCTCCCTCAAACAGTCGGAATACCGCGACCTTGCTACAAACGCTGCCCTTGTTTTAGCTAAAGAACAGCAGGGTCGGATATACGACGTCGGCGACAAGGCTGGGAAGTTGCTGGCTTGGTTGGACAGGAGAGAGATGGCTAGCCGCGTTGTACCCGAGATAATGGGGGAGGACGGAGTTGTCGTCTCTGATCCAAGTGCCATTGCCGAATCCTTCGCTGATTATTTCCGAGGCGTCTACACCTCTATTTTAGACCGGTCTGAGGCCGATTCGACAGTGCTTCTTTCGACTGTCGATCTCCCCTGTCTCTCGGACGAGGAGCGCGACGACCTGGACAGGGACGTCTCTGTTGATGAGATCGCCCTTGCGATCTGCTCACTGCGATCGGGCAAGGCACCTGGTCCCAATGGCATCCCGGTTGAGTTATATAAGATCAGGCCGGATGTGGTTTCCCCACACCTGCGTAACATGCTTCTGGAAGCGCGGGACGCTGGCCTACTTCCCCTGGACCAGATGTTGGCCACCATTGTGGTCATCCACAAGGAAGGGAAGCCGAGAGACTTGTGTCGATCTTATCATCCCATTTCTCTCCTTAATGCTGAGCCTAAGATTCTCGCCAAGCTACTCGCTAATCGACTGATTGGAGTTATCGGCGACTTAGTGCATCCAGACCAGTCGGGCTTTATTCCCCATCGCAACACTGCCCTTAATTTGCGTAGACTCCACGGCGCCCTGGCCAGGGCCCACACCCTGGAGGAGCCGGCGGTCCTTGCTTCCTTGGACGGGACACCCCCGCGCCGCACGGCCACCAGCTGCTGCGTGTGTTCCCCTCTGCCTGCCTTCTGCCTCGCTGACGCCGTGGTCGCTCCCCTCTGGTTTCCCAGTTGTTTTGCCCTAAATTTGTGCTTGTCTGTTTCTGCCGTCTGCTCGCGTATTTTGCCGTTTTTCCTTGTTTTGCCCTAAATTTGTGCTTGTCTGTTTCTGCCGTCTGCTCGCGTATTTTGCTGTTTTTCCTCGTTTTGCCCGTAATTTGTGCTTGTCTGTTTCTGCCGTCTGCTCGCGTATTTTGCCGTTTTTATTTGTTTTGCCCTAAATTTGTGCCTGTTAATTTCTTTGTATCCCCTGTGCCGTGTCCAGTTTCCTTCCTGATTGGCCGCCTACCTCGCCGCCCTCCGCTCTCGCTTCCCGCCACCGACATTGGCCCCGCCCCTTTTTCTCTTCTGTTCCCTCCCCGCTCCCGCCTCCCAGCTGCTCCGCCCACCCGCGCACTTCGCCTTAAATGGCGACCGTGCGGACGCGCAGCGGGCGCGCCGATTGTGCGCCGAAGGCGCGCCAAAGGTAAGCCCGTCTACGCCCGTCCGCGACCGGATCGCGACCAGCGCCAGGACCCCTGGCCCACGAAGACCCCGACCGACCCGCCTGACGTACTCCGCCGCCACCCTCACCGCTCTCAACACCGGCCGACTCCCAGAATGCCATCAAGCCTCTCCACGACGTACCCACGGACCCTTCAGCTGCCACGCCTGCAAGTTCACCTGCATCCGGACCTGCCTCGCACCAGCACCCACCAAGCCGAACACCAGCAGTACCCACCTCAAGTGCATCCTGCTCAACACCCGCTCCATCCACAGACATGCCATCGAACTCTGGAACCTCCTCGACACCACAGCTCCAGACGTTGCCTTCCTCACGGAGACCTGGATGAACGCCTCTTCAGCTCCCGACATCGCCATCGCCATCCCAGAGGGCTACAAGATCGTCCGGAGGGACCGAAACGCCAACCAGATGGGAGGAGGCATCGCCATCATCCACAGGAGCACCGTCCGTCTCACGACCAGCACCGACAACTCCCTGACCACCGCCGAACACCTGCATTTCCAGATCCACACCAACCCGAACACCACCCTCAGAGGCACCCTGATCTACCGACCCCCTGGACCACGCACACAATTCAGCGAGGACATCGCCGACTTCGTCAGCCCACATGCCCTCCCCTCCGCTGACTACATCCTCCTGGGAGACCTCAACTTCCATCTGGAGAACAACAACGACCGCAACACCAGCACCCTGCTCGACAACCTCACCAACCTGGGACTCAAGCAACTGGTGTCCACCCCCACCCACCTCGCCGGACACACACTCGACGCTGTCTTCTCATCCAGCAAGGACATCAACTTCAGCCACACCACAGAGCTTCAATGGACGGACCACAGCTGCGTCCACTTCACCTTCAAGAAAACAACGACCCACCACCACCAGCAACAGACCGCCCGCAGAAGCTGGAACAAGATCACAGCAGACCAGCTCGCCACCTCCCTGAGCCAGCACCCTCCTGCCAGCTCAGCGAACCCCAGCCAGGCCGCCGACAACCTCACGAAGTGGATCAGCAACTGCGCGGACGAACTCGCCCCACTGAGGACCCCGCCCAGCAGACCCGGCAGCAAGAAAGCCCCATGGTTCACCGACGAACTCAAGAGCTCCAAGAAGAACTGCCGAGCCCTCGAGAAAGTCTGGAGAAGGGAACCGACACCGGACAACAGGACCTCCTTCAAACTTGCCACCCGGAAACACCACCAGCTGATCCGCGCCGCCAAGAAAACAGCATTCAAGGACCGGTTGGACAACAACGCACACAACTGCAAGGAACTCTTCAACATCGTCAAAGAGCTTTCCAACCCCAGCGCAGGAAACAACGACATCAACCCATCGCAAGACCTCTGCAACTCCCTGGCTTCATACTTCCACAACAAGATCGCGGACATACACAACAGCTTCAACAACCAACCAACGCACACCATGACCGAACAACCACCCCCCACCACCACCCTCCGCGCCTGGACCCCGATCAGCACCGAAGACACCATCCGCACGATGAACTCCATCCACTCCGGATCACCGACCGACCCCTGCCCTCACCACGTCTTCAACAAAGCCGACGCTGTCATCGCACCCCACCTGCGAGACATCATCAACACATCCCTCGACACCACCATCTTCCCCGAGAGCTGGAAACACGCCGAACTCAGCGCCCTACTCAAGAAACCAACAGCGGACCCCACCGACCTCAAGAATTACCGCCCCATCTCGCTCCTCCCGTTTCCAGCCAAAGTCATCGAGAAGACCGTCAACAAGCAGATGGCCGCTTTCCTCGAGACGAACGGATCCCTCGACCCCTCACAGTCCGGCTTCCGAGCCAACCACAGCACCGAGACCGCCCTCATCGCCGCCACCGACGACATCCGAGCCCTGATGGACAATGGAGAAACAGCGGCCCTCATCCTCCTAGACCTCTCCGCGGCATTCGACACGGTCTGCCACCGCACCCTAGTACGGCGCCTCAGCAACGTCGGAATCCAGGACAAGGCGCTGGAGTGGATCACCTCCTTCCTCGACGGGAGAACACAGAGAGTCCGCCTACCACCGTACAAGTCAGAGGCCACCGAAGTCATCTGCGGCGTCCCCCAAGGATCATCTCTGAGCCCCACCCTCTTCAACGTCTACATGAGCCCCCTCGCGGCCATCGTACGCAAACACAACCTCAGCATAATCTCCTACGCCGACGACACCCAGCTGATCCTCTCCCTGACCAACGACCCCGCCGCCGCCAGAGCCAACCTGCACGAAGGGATGAAAGAGGTAGCCGAGTGGATGACGACCAGCCGCCTGAAACTGAACTCGGACAAGACGGAGGTCCTCATCCTGGGCTCCTCTCCCTCCGCCTGGGACGACTCCTGGTGGCCTCCCGCCCTGGGCACCGCACCCAAACCGACAGACCATGCACGCAACCTGGGCTTCATCCTGGACTCCTCCCTCTCCATGACCAGGCAAGTCAACAACGTCTCCTCGGCATGCTTCAACATCCTACGCATGCTACGGAAGATCTTCTGGTGGATCCCCACCGAGACCAGGAAGACCGTCACCCAGGCCCTCGTCACCAGCCGACTGGACTACGGCAACGCCCTCTACGCCGGGACCACCGCCAAGCTCCAGAAGAGACTCCAGCGGATCCAGAACGCCTCAGCCAGACTCATCCTCGACATCCCACGAACCAGCCACATCTCCGGACATCTGCGAGACCTTCACTGGCTCCCCGTCAACAAAAGAATCACCTTCCGCCTCCTCACCCACGCACACAAAGCCCTACACGACCAAGGCCCGAGCTACCTCAACAGCCGAGTCAACTTCTACGCTCCCAAACGCCACCTCCGATCAGCCAACCACGCCCTCGCCGCCGTCCCCCGCATCCGAAGAGCGACTACAGGAGGAAGGTCCTTCTCCCACCTGGCCGCCAAGACCTGGAACTCCCTCCCGACCGACCTGCGCCTGACCCAAGACCACCTCTCCTTCAGGAAGAAGCTGAAGACCTGGCTGTTCGAGCAGTAGCGGCTCCCCCCCCCCCAGCGCCTTGAGACCCCACGGGTATGTAGCGCGCTTTATAAGTGTCACTGATTGATTGATTGATTGATTGATTGATTTTGACTCTCTCGAGTGGAATTACCTCTGGGCGGTGTTGGCGAAGCTCGGTTTTGGCCCAGTGTTTGTGGGATGGGTGAAGCTATTATATGCCGACCCACTGGCTAACGTTGCCGTCAATGGCCGCATCTCGGCGTCTTTTGCCCTTCATAGAGGCACCAGACAAGGCTGCCCCTTGTCGCCTCTCTTGTTTGCGCTTGCTCTTGAGCCGCTTGCGGCCATATTGCGTACGCACCCGGATCTGCACGGCATAAGCTGGGCCCCTGGCTTCGAGGACAGAATCTCTCTCTATGCCGATGATATTCTGCTCTACCTCACTTCCCCCTGCAAGTCACTTATTGTGGCATGCGATGTACTTAGACTTTTTGGACGGTACTCTGGCCTTGTCATTAACTGGGCCAAGTCCTCCCTTTACGTACTGAAAGGGGACACACCGCGCCTCCCTAGAGGCTGTAACATCCAGGTGGCCAGCCAGGGCTTTAAATACTTGGGGATTTATATCTCTGGTAATGCGAAGGCGCGATATGAACACAACTTGCTTCCCCCTCTTCTGCGCCTCCGGCGTGACGTGGAGGGTTGGCGCAAGCTTCCGCTTTCCTTGCTCGGACGCGCGGCATTATTTAAGATGATGTCTTTGCCTAGGTTCCTGTACGCTCTGCAGAACACCCAAGATCCGATTCCCGCTCGTTACTTCCGAGAGATTGAGGGCCTTCAACGTGCCTTACTCTGGGACGGCCGTCCCCGAGTCGCTATCACGAAGCTCACGCTTCCGTGGTACGACGGGGGCATAGCACTACCAGATGTGCGCAGATACTACTGGGCCTCCCAGTTGGCGGCTATTAATCATGGTTTCTATGGTCCGGAAAATAACCCTGGCTATGCAATGGATAAGTGGCTCTTGAGTGGCGGCAATTACTACAGGGCGCTGTACTCGAGGTCTCTGGACAGGCGGATGTCGGGTCCAACAAAAACTGCGGTCCATATTTGGCGGACGATTACCAAGGCGCAGGGCTGGCAAGGCAGGCTGACTGGATTCACCCCATTGTATGACTCGGATATTTTGGGCAAGTTATGGCACACCAAGGGTTTTGATAAATGGGACCTTATAGGTATTTCCAGGGTGGACGATATGATTTTGAAGGGTGAGATCAAGACCTTCTCCGAGCTGCAGGCCGAGTTTCGGCTGGGCGGCTCGGAGTCCTTCCGATATGCTCAGTTGCGACACGCACTGCTCTCTGCTAAACCGGCTGAGGGGGCGATTCCAGAAAGCTCCCCGCTGGAGGACAGGATATTGGATGGCCATATGCCTGACAGTGCCATCTCACTGTCGTATGAGAAATTAATTAACGTTCGCACTGACCTCCTCCTTGGTGTGCGGAAACAGTGGGTGCGTGATGGACTGGAGATCGACGATGAGGATTGGCAGAGTGCGGTCTCTTCCCCTAAGGAAGTCGCCATTTCCTCTCGTCTCCGGCTGGTACAGTTCAAAATCCTGCACAGGGTGTACGTGACTGGCCCTCGACTTGTGCATATGGGCTACTCGATCGATGGGCGTTGTCGCCGCGGCTGCGGCGCCTCTGCTACTTTTATGCACATTCTTTGGGAATGCCCCGCTATAGTCTCCTACTGGAGACGTGTGCACCGGATTATGGACGAGGTGACTGGGGTGGTGGCGACCGCGGAGGCTAGGAGATGTCTCCTTAACATCTGGGAACCGTCCGATCACAATGTGGCTCAGACACAGTGGGTGACCCTTGGCAACATGGTGGCCAAACGCGATATCGCGCAGAAATGGGGGGCTTCGGCAGCTCCCCTGGTGGTGCAATGGAAAGCCAACATGGATTGGTGTATGTTTAGGGAAAAGACGGTCTATGTTGCCAGGGGTAAGCCCAAAAAATGGTTGAAAGTCTGGGGGGCCTGGAATGCTTACAGGGGAGATATTTGTTTGCCCCCAGAACCTGTCTCCTTGGAGGAACATCTGTCACCATAGCCTGTGACACCAACTGTGACACGCTGTAACGCTGAATCCTGTTTTCTTTTATTCCCCCCTCATATCCTGATCCATTCTCCTGTATCCGTGTTTGTGTACCCGCTGCTCCCCCTGCCCCGCTTCCAACACCTCGATGGTTTTTCCTACTCCATTGCCACTCTCTTTGCGCCTTTTGGCGTCCTCTTCCCTTTTTCTTGCTCTATGTTCTTTCTATAACATAAAATAATAAAATCAACCTTCATTGTACTGCGACAATCGTTCTTGCACTATTGCTCTCCTGCTTCACTCTGCTGCCTTGCCTCCGGGATGTTAAGCTGAATAGCTGTGTGCACTTTTTAAATGAAGGTTTTAAAAAATTAAAAAAAAAAAAAAATTGACGGACGCAGCGTCCATGGAAGGGAGGATCAAGAGGAATGTCGGGACGCAACTTCCTAATTTGACTAGGATAACATACAATACCACTTTAGTATCAACATTCATCATCTTTTAAATAATTTGATTCATGTTTTCTCTTCAATCATTATGACTGTGTGTTGTTGTTGTTTGTTCTCTGTGAGAAGTTGGCCTGGCATATGCTGTCCACTATTCTAATGGGCACCTTACACCAGTCCAAACGACCCTTATTGATGGTAGGTTAAAGACAACCTTATTAGAAAGCTATCCTAGTGGTAGAAGTGGAGAGCAGCCTTCAGGCTAAGTCTTGAAGGAATGTAAAGCATCTTGTTTTACCAGTCTATAATCTTTTGAATAGCCAAATGAAAGGAGAACCACACCAGGTATATATAAAATATATGTTTTTATTTCTAAACACATCCCTCTAGACTCTTTATGAGGCTAGAGGCAAAAGTACATTCAGTAAACTTACTTAGCACACAGTAAATTAGCACAATATATGTTGAGCCCTAGGGGCGTACCAAACCATATATTAAGAAAGTGGTTTAAGAACCACGTCTTAGATACAAGGCCTAGAGCCTTTCGAACTGCTGAGGCCACCAGGAACCACCCAAGGTAGAGACACAGGGGACCCACGAGGGATGCATGCAGTGTCTAAACAAAGCCACGAATCACCATTAACTTCTATGGGGAAAGTCGCAGTTGGAAATTCAAAGATAAAGGACAATTAGAAGAGGACTTGGAGCAAACCCCTTCAGAACTAGGAGGTTCTAGAGTGAACACCCACAGGAGCACCAGAGTACTCGAGTTACCTCACCCAGGGAAGCCGGGTGCTTAGGTGTCTTTTCGTGTCAGGTTTCGTCGTCATTTTCAATGCGATCTGCTGCAAAGTGCTGCTGGCGTCCAAGTCAAAAGTGTACGGTGGATCCAAGCCTGGATCAAGGATGAGAAGAACCTGAAAGCAGAGGGGACAGAGTCTGGGTCACTTGCGAGTGACCAGGAAGGCGATGAGCGGATGTCCCCCGATGTCAGGTAATTTCAGGTAAAGAAGGTGAAACTTGACTCTTCAGCCACTAGGACCAGGAGGCGTTGATGATGACCAGATTCTGAATTCAAACTGTCCCAGGAAGGATGTCAAGTGCTGCAGTGTCGGTTTCCGGACTGGACCCAACAAGCCTTGGCAACAGCAACCCACGCAGAAAGCAGAGATTGGTTTTGGTGCAGACCAGCAAGATCTGAGGGACTCACCACTCTGTGGGGAGTCAGGGAACATCTGGAGCAACCAGGGAAGCCCAAAGGAAAGTAGAGATACCTTCCTGGGGACCCACCAGTCAATGGACCAGAGATCGCGAAGGGGCCTCGAGCGGAAATGCTAGAAGCGGGCTCACAGAACACTCGTGGAGTGTAGGCCCACAATCTTTGTGCAGATGGTGCTCAGGGCTTGGACTACAAGTAGACCAATGCACAACTTCGAGAAAGCTCGGGAAATCAATGCACTTGCAAATGTGCACTGTGTCCAAGAGTTCCAGTTCCACGTCACTCATGAAGGCTGCGGGTCTCAGCTTTGCTGGGATCTCGTGTTGGCCTCTGAAAAATCTGGAAGTCCATGTCCTGAGTTGCAAATACTTCGGAGTCTGATGGGAGCTTTGGAAATGCAGACCGGCAAGAGGCTTCTTGGGTTCCTGTTTGAACAGGGGAATCACTCCTCGACCCCAAGGGAGATTCTTCAGTCCTCTAGTCTTTAGTAGTGTGTCGAAGTTCCAGGATTCAGCTTCAGAGTTTCATCCATGTATAATCTAAAGGCCTGTTGCTAGGGGTCCCTTACTTTTGCTCAAGAAAGGGGTTGGACATACTCTGGGGACCCACCGATGGGAGGGTCAGGAAAGAGGGGTGGTTACACCCATTTCCTTTGACTAGTTTAATGCCAGAGCACGGGCTGGGTGCCCCTGCAACCTGTTTGAACTGGGGTATTCACAGGGGCACCAATTGTGCCCCCAGCACTGTCTGAAAAGCACTCTCCGAGTACTTCCACCCAGCACCAATACACTAAAGCCTGTCTGGGAGGTAGTTACACCTCCCTGTGACAGGAAACCTATTTTCCAAGCCTCCCCTGCTGGAGTTTTGTCCAGAAGCAGGAGGTCAGAACCGTGGCTCTGGCTGTGGCATCCACTTTGTGATGCCAGGGCTCTTTCAAACTATTACAGAGCAGACCAGTGTGTACATGTCTTCTCCCTCTAGAAGGGTGGAATTCTACCCCCGCCGCCAGGACTGGCGGGGGGTAGAATTCCAAAGTGTTTGACACCCAGCACAACATGTTTCCATGCAGCCATTCCAAAGTTAGCATTTAGCGCGAGGTTATAATGCACTTAAGAGTATATGGTCTGGCTGCATCACAGAACAGCCTCAGAGAATAGATTCTGAAAGCTGCAGAGGGGTCCTGCTCATTCATGGGTACCCTCTCACACAAAACCGAGCACTCTGCCTTCAGGATTGATAAGGCCTGCCATAGGAGTGACTGATAGGTTTATATGTGTCAGTGATTAAAGGTAGATATAGCTAACCTATATCTTAGTAAGGGGTGCATGCGCCACCTTACCCAGGCTGAAGTAGCAGTCCTGTGGTGCCATTTTGGAAGGCTACCCAGGGGTGGCATAATACAAGCTGCAGCCCATGGTAGGCCTCTGGGGTACCTATGGCTGGTACCTAAGGTACCACATACTAGAGACTCACAAGGGTACCCCAGTAACCAATCTGGAGTGTACCTAAAGTACATGCAATCATTTTAAAGAGGAAGTAGCTAGGCTGGGGTCCTGGATAGCAGGGCCCCAGCCAGACTAAAGTCCAAAAACAGAAAAACACCAGCGAAAAGTGGGGGTAACCATAGTAAGCAGATCCTAGTCTCCTACACACACCCCCACCAAACGCAGGGACATTAAATTAACCTTGACCAGTTGAGTCTTCATGTTCTAAGTGGAAATATTTGGAGAGTCCATCTGCATTGGCATGGTTACTCCCAGGTCTATGTTCCACAGTATAGTCCATCCCGTGTAGGGAAATGGACCACCTAAAAAGTTTGGGGTTTTCACCCTTCATCTGTTTTAGCCATAAGAGGGGCTTATGGTCAGTCTGAACAGTGAAGTGAATGCCAAACAAGTATGGCCTCAGCTTCTCCATAACCCAAACCACAGCAAAGGCCTCCCTCTCAATAGTAAGCATGGGCGGAAAATCCGTTCCGCTCGCGGATTTTGCGGATTTTCAGTAAATTCGCAATCCGCGAGATTCGCGAATTTCCCGCAAAATCCGCGAGCGGAACGGATTGGGTCAAAAGTTCAAACTGACTTTTGTAACTCTTTTAGAATGGCGCCGGCAAGCTGCAAGAGCCATTCTAAAATAGTTACAAAAGTCAGCTTCAACAGGAAGCTCTAATAGATAAAGTAAAGCAGGTGCTGCTTAAATTCAGTTACACAATCATTAATCACCCCAAACTTGGGGTGATTAATGATTGTGTAACTTAATTTGACCTTCAACTCGAGCACCTGCTATACTTTATTTATTAGTGCTTCCTGTTGAAGCTATTTGTAGCTATTTTAGAATGGCGCTGGCAGCTTGCCGGCGCCATTCTAAGTGGGGCTGAGGGCAGAAGGGCACAAAAGTGGGACAGAGGGCAGAAGGGGACAAAAAATTAGTGGGGCAGAGGGCAGAAGGGCACAGAAACGAGTGGTACAGAGGGCAGATGGGCATAAAAAATGAGAGGGTGGCAGTGATTAACCAGGCAAAAAAAAAACGGCAAAAACGCAAAGCGCCTCACGAACACGCGCAAATACGCAAAGCGCCCCGCGAACACCCGCAAACACGCAAAAATTAAAAAATCTGCAAATTCGCACAATTGCGAATTCGCAAATCCGCAAATTTGCGGATTGCGAATTTGCAAAATTCGCCCATGCTTACTCAATAGCTGACCAACGTTTCTCTCTAGCCTTCTGCTAATAAAAGCTACTGGCTGGTCCTGACCTTCATCACTGTGACAGCACAGCCCCTACCCCCAACTCAGATGCATCTGTTTGGACAATGAATTATTTGGAGTAGTAAGGACTTTGCAGAATTGGTGCAGTGCACATGGCCTGCTTCAGGTCATCAAATGCCCTTTGACAGCTAACTGTTCACTGAACTTTCTTTGACATTCTTTTAGAAGTTAAGTCATTCAGGGGTGTCACAATGGAACCATACCCCTTGACAAATCTTCGGTAGTACCCAGTCAGGCCCAAGAAAGTTCGACCTGGGTCTGGGTAGTTGGAGCAACCCATTCCATGATGTTCTGGATTTTGCTTTGTAATGGTTGAACCCGGCCCCCACCTACAAGGTGGCCCAGGTACACAACCTGACTCTGCCCTATCTGGCACTTAGTAGCCTTGATAGTTAGGCCTGCCTTTTGTAGGGCCTCCAAAACATTTCTCAGGTGGACCAGGTGATCCTCCCAGGTGGAGCTAAAGACAGCAATATCATCTAGATATGCTGCACTATAGTCTTCCAGGCCTGTTAGGACTTTGTTCACCAACGTTTGAAAAGTGGCAGGTGCATTTTTCAAACCAAAGAGCATTACCACAAACTGGGTAGAAAATGCTGTCTTTGGCTTTGCATCATCAGCTAGTCTGATCTGCCAGTAGCCAGCTGTAAGATCAAATGCCAGTAGCCAGCTGTAAGATCAACTGTGCTCAGAAATGTGGCTGAGGCAAACATATCTATAAGCTCATCTGCTCCTGGGATTGGATAGGCCCTAATGACCCCTGTAGTCAACACAAAATCTCATCTCTTTCTTACCACCTTGGGTGTGAGGTTTAGGTAACAAGACCACTGGACTAGTCCAATGGCTATCTGAGGGTTCAATAACTCCCAAATCCAACATTTTCTGGACTTCAGTCCTGATACAGTCCCTGGCATGATCAGTGTGGGAAGGTGGATATCGGACTATGGTTGCCCCCAACTTTTTGCCTGGTGTTTAGCTGGTTTTTCGACTTAGTTGACCTGGGACCCTGCTATTGAGGACCCCAGGCCCACGGCTCTCTCTGTAAAATGGATTCCATGTACTCTAGGTACATATCTAATTGGATACAGAGTCACCTTATCAGCCCCTGTACAGTGTACCTTAGGTACCCAGGGCATAGGTGCACCCAGGGCCTACCAGGGGCTGCAGCATGTATTATGCCACCCCTGGCTGGCCATCCAAATCTGACACAACTGGCTGATCAATCAGCTGGGGCAAGGTGGTGTAATCACCCTTTGCTTTAGATATAGTATACCTATATCTAAACCTAATATGGACACATATACTCCTATAAGTCACTCCTATGGCAGGCCTTAACAATCCTGGAGGCAGAGTGCTTGGAATTATGTGAGATAGTGCTCTGGCATGAGCTGATCTTGTCTACAGCTTTCAGAATCAAGTCCTTTAGCTGTTTCCATGATAACGCTATACCATATACTCTTAAGTGCATTATAATCCTAGCGGTTACTGCTAACTTTGGCATAGCATTATCAAAACATGTCGACTAATGTGTCATACGAATTGGAATACTACCCCCTCGCCAGTTCTGGCGACGGGGGTCGCATTCCACCCTTCTAGAGGGACACAACATGTACCTAACTGTGAACCCCGGTTAAAGTTAACTCGAGCCTCAGCATCACAAAATGGATGCTGCCACCACAAACACAAGTCTGACCTCCTGCTGCTGGGAGTCCTTCCAGCGAGGGAGGCTTGGACAAAGGTTTTCCTGTCTTGGGAGGTGCTAGCACCACCCCAGACAGGATTTTGTGTATTGGGTAGGACAGGGCTGAAAGGAATGAGACATGCCTGGGGCACACAAGGTGTTCCTGTGCATACACCAGTCTAAACCAGTTCCTGGGGCTCTCCAGCCCCAGCTCTGGCACAAGACCAGACAAAGGATAGGGGGTGTAACCACCCCCCTTCCTGGTCCCACCCACAGGAGGGACCTAGTGATAGTACAGCCCCCTTTAGCAGGATAAAGGTAGGAGCTGGTCCCATTCCAAGTTAGATTAATCCTGAACTGAAACTCTACAAGAAGAAACTCTGGACTTTGACTTTCTGCCAAGAAGACTGAAGAAATCTCCCTTGTGGGCAAGGAGTGTCCACCCTGCACAAGCAGGCACCATCAGCGTCCAGCTGCTTCCCTTTGTCATCTTCCCTCGAGGATCCAGACTTCAGAGCCCGACGAGACCCGGATTCCCAGACCTCTCCGACCTCTACCTACATCTGCAGCACAGCTTAGATCCGTGGGTGCGAAGAGACACATGGGACCGGCCATCTTGGAAGAAGCAGCACTTCGCTCCAGCACGACTTCTGAGGTAACCTCGACTAAGTGCTTTGGGGACTGAGAAGCCCCGACCCTGAGCAGCTCCTGCACCGAAGACCAGCCCTCCAGCCTTCACGAGATCTTCGTGGGGCCCTTCTGCCTGATTGCTGCTTGACGTGTTGTCTGGTCACTTGCCGGCTGGCTAGTGACCTC
Organism: Lissotriton vulgaris; assembly: GCF_964263255.1. NCBI lineage: Eukaryota > Metazoa > Chordata > Amphibia > Caudata > Salamandridae > Lissotriton > Lissotriton vulgaris. The sequence continues at coordinate 664,805,984 of NC_141697.1, forward strand.
CTAGACGACGAACCTTGAAATCCAATCTGCTGGTCTGGTTGCTCCAGACTGGCCTCTGCTTCCCTGCAAAGGAGACGCATCCAGGACCCTCCTGGTCCACTCCAGACGCCGTTTCCACTCACCGCGTGGGTTGCCGTTGCCAAGGCCTGTTGACTCCAAATCCGGATCCGACACCGCCGACAGCGAGAGCCTGCGTGGGACAGCTCGTGCCTCCATCCTGGTCATCGAAGACACCTCCTGGTCCACGTGGCTGCAGAGACAAGCGTCCACTCTTCACCTGATCGCGACGACGACATCTGGTTCCACTCCTGGTTCCACTCCAGTCACTGGCTAGTGACTTTTAACAATGTCCCCTCTGCTTTCAGGTTCTCCTCTTCACTGATCCACCCTTGGATCACACCGTACATCTTCCTCCTGGTCACCTGCAGCATCTTTTCTTTCAGGCTCCATAGACTTCAACGCCGGAACCCGACACGACTTCGCACCTATGCACCCGCAGCCTGTGGGTGAGGTAACAAGAGCATTTCGGTGCTCAAGGGTAGATTGACTCTCCTAGTGTCCAGTTCCACAGTCGTTTTAGTCCTAACTAGTCAAGATTGTCCGTACTCACCTTTTACTTGAACTGTACTGTCCATAGACGTTGTTACGCATCTCGCGTGTGAGTTCACACTCTGCACACGCGTCCCGTGGGCCTCCTATTACTTACCTAGAGTTAGGATAGTGTAGTCCCAGCGATCCTACAGCCTCTGGACAGCTCCATTCCTTCTATCGACTTTCACATTCCACTTACTTAGTATATGGTTTGTCGTGCCCCTAGGGCAACATTGTAATTGTGCAACTTAAACGTATTTTTCTTAAGAGTCTTGTCATGTGCTTAGCCCTCTGATCTCATAAAGAGTTCAGAGGTGTTTGTTAGTTAATAAATATCTTGTTTATTTTCATAACTACCTGTGTGGTGTCCTTTCATTTGGTATTCAAGGGGTTATATGTGGTAAAACAGCTGGCTTCACATGCCAAAAGAGTTTAGCCTAAGACTGCTTTGTCCATGCGACCATTAGGATAGCTGGTCTATAAGGTTGACTTACAACCAATCCCCATAAGGGTTGTTTGGACTGGGTCAAGGTGATCACTAGAACTAGTGAGCATCATATATCAGGCCAACTTCTCACAATCAGGATACCTGTAAATCTTATTTTTAACAGGCAGACTGTCCCCGGTGTCCACTTCATGAGTGCACCAGGTAGTCTGACTAGGAGTCAGAGAAAACATATATCTGAACTGATTGAGCACCTGTCTGCAATCAGTTTGCTGCTAGTTAGTGAGGCTGCCTGCCAAGGCTACACCATCTACTGACCCATCATCAGGGTTCTGTAAGAGCTGGTCGGGGAGTGGATCACTTTCTTCCTCCAGTCCCTCATCAGTAGCCATGAGCAAGCCCATGTCTGCCATGTCAACATATGGTTTCAGTGTGTTGACATGAAGCACCCTATGGGGGCTCTTGGGAGTTCCAAGGTCTACCAAATAGGTAACCTCTCCCCTTCTGTTCAACAATTGTATGGGGGGCCACTCCACTTGTCTTGGAGGGATGCTGTGGCCATAGGTTCCAACATCCACACTTTCTGTCCTGGCTGGTAAACAGTCAGTACAGCCTTTTGGTCATGCCAGGCTTTCTGTAATTCCTGGCTAGCCTCAAGGTTTTTTGTTGCCTTTTTCATGTACCCAGCCATCCTGGAGCGGAGACCAAGAACATAGTCCACTATGTCCTGTTTAGGGGGTTTGAGAGGTAACTCCCATTACTCCTTCACCGGACACAATGGGCTTCTTAAAGGATGCCCAAACAGAACTTCAAAAGGGCTGTAGCCAACCCCCTTCTGAGGAAGCTCCCTGTATGCAAATGAAAGGCAGGTCAGTAGGATGTCCCATCTACGCCTACGCTTTTCTGGGAGCCCCCTGATCATGACCTTTAAGGTTTTGTTGAACCTTTCAACTAAACCATTGCATTGTGGGGGTGTGGTGAACTTATAGTTCACTCCACACTCCTTCCATATTGCAGTCAGGTAGCTAGACATAAAGTTTGCATCTCTGTCAGATACTACCTCCCTAGGGAAACCCACTGTTGAGAACACTCCAAAGATGGCTCTTGCCACCACAGGTGCTGTAGTAGTCCTAAGGGGAATGGACTCTGGGTACCCAGTGGCATGGTCAACCACCACTAGGATAAACCTGTGCCAAGATGCTGTTTGAGGATCCATGGGACCAACAATGTCAATCCCTACCCTCTCAAAGGTGAACCCCCACCACAGGTAGTGGTAACAGGGGGGCCTTTGTTGTACCACCTCCTTTGCCACTGGCTTGACAGGTGACACAGGAGTGACAAAACTCATTTGTGTCTTCAGACATGTGGGGCCTCTGAAACTGAGGAACAATTCTGTCCCAAGTCTTGTTTTGGCCCAGGTGTCCTGCTAAAGGAATATTATGGGCTAGTGTCAATAGGAAGCCCCTGAATTTCAAAGATATACCCAATCTCCTGGCTGTACCAGGTTTGGGGTCTCTACTCTCTGAATAAAATAGTCTATCATCCCAATAAATCTTATGGGTGCCACTAGCATTCGCAGCAGCCTCAGCAGTAGCTTGCTGTCTGAGGGGGTTCAAGAGAAGAACAGATCAGCTGCTCCTGACTCAGATCTGCCCTGGAAGGGCCCCCAGTCCCCAAGAACTCAACCTGATCAGGCTCAAGCTCATCTGGGACAGTTCCTTCTTCAGGAGCACAATCATCTCCCTCAAGAGACTGATCTTCACTCTGAGGCAGGGGGGAAGACACTGCCTTTACCCTACTGCTCCTTTTCTTGGGAGGTACCTGGTCCATTATTCCTGAATCTAGGGCCTGTTCCGTTCTAGACATTTTGGCCTGTGACCTAGTCACAGCAAACACATGTGCAGAGATCCCTAACATTTCTGCATGGGTCCTTAACTCCACTTCAGACCAGGATGAAGTCTCTAAATCATTGCCAAGCAAGCATTCAACAGGGAGGTCTGCACTTACCACAACTTTCTTGAGGCCAGTTACTCCACCCCAGGAGAAATTAACAACTGCCAGGGCATGGTTGGCCCTGACATTGCTAGCATTAGTCACTTGGTAAAGTTCACCAAGTATGATCTGTCCAGGGTCCACTATGTCTTGTATCACCATAGTGACACTTGCCCCTGTATCCCTATAGGCCATAGCCTCTTTTCCAATTATCAAAGGCTGTTGTCTGTACTTGCCCAAGTTACTGGGACTCACAAAGGAGAACATATCCATGCCTCCATCACAGACCAGTACAGCCTGAGTTGGAACTCTGACTAGGCCAGAGTCTATCTCTGAACCCAGGGTTAACCCTACTACACCCTTTTGTTGAGTACCACCACTTGGAGCTGAACTAGGGGGAACAGTTGCCTTAGGGCAATGGTGGCTGGAGTTGAATGTTTACTTCTAGTGCAATCATAAGTCCAATGGCTGTTCTGTTTACAGACTTTACACCATGGTTTCTTTTGGCCTTTCTTTTTGCAAAATTGTGAATCCCCACCATTAGAAGATTTTTGGGGGCCTTGTGAAGACCTCTGATCTTTACCCTTCTCCCCACCATTATTAGGATCTTGCTTCATCTGGTCACCACCTTGGTTCTGTGCCTTCTGCTTCACCCTGGTTCTGACCCATTTGTCTGCCTTCTTTCCCAATTCTTGGGGAGAGTTCAGATCAGAGTCGACCATGTGCTGGTGCAACAGCTGATTCTGACAGTTATTAAGGATCTGCTACCTCATAATCAATTTGTATAATCACACACTTTACTGTCCAGTAACCAGCCTTCCAGAGATTTAGTAGCACAATCTACAAAGTCAACCCAGTCCTGAGTCTGAGTCTTTTGGGTATCTCTGAACTGTATTCTATACTGCTCAGTGGTTAGGCCAAACCCATCAATTAGATAACTCTTCAGGGCTGTATAATCATCAGCATCCTCTTCTCTTACAGTGAGGAGCTTCTATCTACCTTTGTCTGCAAAGGAGAGCCACGAGATAGCTGCCCACTGCTCCTGGGGGACCTTCTGAACTTTGCAGGCCCTTTCCAGTGCAATTATCCATTTATGGATGTCATCCCCATTCGGGTAGGGAGGGACAATTTTGTTTACGTTTCTATGGTCATAAGACCTTTCTCTACCACTAGGGAAGTTGCTGCCACCATGGGACTCTAGTCCCATCTTTTTTTCTAGCTTTTTCAAGCTCTAGGGACTCTCTTTCTAAGGCTACTTTCTGTCTTCATATTCTCAGTTGAGCTTCTTCAAGCCTCAGCTGTCTCCCTCTCTTTTCCTGGGAGGTGTCCCTCTTATGAGAAGAAACAGAAATCCCTATAGATGTGTCAGAATGGTTAGATGCCTGTGAGGGACATCTTGGCCTTCTAGGCACACCTCCAACTCTTCCTGGGGGGGGACAAAGAAGGGACCCACTGGGCCTCCATCTCCATTTCCAGTAGGAGCTGCTCTAACCAGGTCAAGGTCATTGTCATCTTCCTGGTCAGCATCAGAGTCTGATTCCTATGGGATTGGACCACTGGGATTTTCCTCATCTGCTGCTCCCACCCCACTGCCTACCCTTTCAGGCTCTGAAGCCTTGCTCAGGTCATCTAACAGTAATACCTCTCTGAGGTGTTGGGTGGTGGCACCTTTGCCTGTCTTCAGTTTCCTCATAGTACACAGAGCCCTTAACTCAGAGAAAGAGAATCTGTCATACTTGGATGTCTGCAATGTGCTGACATCTGGCAGGTACACACTGGTTCCTGGCCCGGAAGACATTACTAGTGAGGTGTGGTGTATGCACTACCTACTCCAGTTGTTTTCCTATTAAACTCTCTTGGAGTTGTAGAAAGGGTGTGCTAAGCCTTTAACACACAACTCTAAGTTCAATAGAACTTATTGTATTTAAGCTTGTATTATATGTACCTCTAGTACCTTTAGTGGTTTCCAAATGATCAATCACTTGAGATTATCTGGTAAAGCTGGAATCCCACACGCTGCACACCAATGTGAGATTTGGCCAGGCATATGCTGTTCACTATTCTAGTGGGCACCTTGCAACAGTCCAAACAACCCTTATTGATGGTATGTTAAAGACAACCTTAATAGAAAGCTAACCTAGTGGTAGCTGTGGAGAGCAGCCTTCATGCTAAGTCTTGAAGGAATGTAAAGCAGCTTGTTTTACCAGTCTATAATCTCATGAATGTCCAAATGAAAGGTGAACCACACCAGGTAGTTATATATATAATATATGCTTTTAGTCTACACACATCCCTCTAGTCTCTTTATGAGGCTAGAGGCAAAAGTACATTCAGTAAACTTAATTAGCACACAGTAAATTAGCACAACATACGTTGAGCCCTAGGGGCATACCAAACCATATATTAGGACAGTGGTATAAGAACCACGTCTTGCATAGATACAAGGCCTAGAGCCTTTAGAACCACTGGGGCCACCAGGAACCACCCAAGGTGGTGACACAGGGGACCCACGGTGGACGCGTGCAGTGTCTAAACACAGCCGTGAATCACCATTAACTTCTATGACGAAAGTCGCAGTTGGAAATTCAAAGATAAAGGACATTTAGAAGAGGACTTGGAGCAAACCCCTTTAGAACTAGGAGGTTCTAGAGTCAACACCCACGGGAGCACCAGAGTACTCAAGTTATCTTACCAAGGGAAGCCGGGTGCATAGGTGTCTTTTCGTGATAGGTTTCGTCGTCGTTTTCAATTGCGATCTGCTGCAAAGTGCTGCTGACGTCCAAGTCTAAAGTGTCCGGGTGGATCCAAGCCTGTATCAAGGATGAGAAAAACCTGAAAGCAGAGGGAACAGAGTCTGGGTCACTTGCCAGTGACCAGGAAGGCGATGAGCAGATGCCTACCGATGTCGGGTCATTTCAGGTGATTTCAGGTGAAGCTTGACTCTTCAGCCACGAGGACCAGGAGGCGTCGAAGACAACCAGAAGCTGGATTCGAGCTATGCCACAAAAGATGTCGAGTGCTGCGGTGTCGGTTTCCGGATTTGACCCAACAAGCCTTGGCAACAGCAACCCATGCAGAAAGCAGAGATTTGCTTAGGTGCAGACCAGCAAGGTCTGAGGGACTCACGACTCGGTGGGGAGTCAGGGCACGTCTGGAGCAACCAGAGAACCCCAAAGAAAAGTAGAGTTATCTTCGTGGGGACCTACTAGTCAACGGACCAGGGATTGCAAAGGGGCCTCGAGCGGAAATGCTAGAAGCAGGCTCATGGAGCACTCGTGGAGTGTAGGCCCACAATCTTCTGTGCAGATGGTGCTTGGGGCTTGGACTACAAATAGCCCAATGCACAACTTCAGGAAATCCCAGGAAGTTGATGCACTTGCAAATGTGCTGTGTCCAGGAGTTCCGGTTCCACGTCACTCGTGAGGGCTGCGGGTCTCAGCTTTGCTGGGATCTCGTGTCGGCCCCTGAGAAGTCTGGAAGTCCATGTCCTGAGTCACAAATACTTTGGCGTCCGACAGGAACTTTAGAAATGCAAGATGCTTCTTTGGTGCCTGTTTGAATAGGGGAGTCACTCTTTGACCCCAAGGGAGATTCTTCAGTCCTACTGTCTTTAGTAGTGTGTCGAAGTTCCAGGATTCAGCTTCAGAGTTTTGTTCAGGTATAATCTAAAGTCCTGTTGCCAGTGGTCTCTTACTTATATTCAAGAAAGGGGTTGGACATGCTGTGGGGACCAACCTATGGGAGGGTCAGGAAAGAGGGGTGGTTACATCCATTTCCATTGTCCAGTTTCGCACCAGAGGAGGGGCTGAGTGCCCCTGCATGCGGTTTGAACTGGGGTATGCACAGGGACACCAAGTGTGCCCCCAGCACTGTCTGAAAAGGACTCTCTGAGTGCTCCCACCCAGCCCCAATACACTAAAGCCTCTCTGTGACATGAAATCTATTGTCCAAGCCTCCGCTGCCAGAGTTTCGTCCAGCAGCAGGATGTCAGACCCGTGTCTGTGGCATCCATTTTGTGATGTTATTTTGTGATGTTATGTCATTTTCTGAGCTACATGTTTAAGATCAAAACCAAAATGGAACCTACCTATCTACAAGCGTTAGCCACCCCTTACCTACCAACAAGAAACCTACGCTCCCAAACTGCAGCAAATTTAGCTGTTCCCAGTTTTAGACTGCAAAGAACTGGCGGCAGATCGTTTTCTGTCAGAGGGCCAATTCTGTGGAACACACTCCCCCTACATATCCGGAAAGAGGAAAACTACGCTAGCTTCCGGAAATATGTAAAAACCTGGCTTTTCCAGAAACAACTGAGCTAAAATCTAACTCCGCTTATACCTTAGTCCAACCTAATGTCATAGGCGCCGGGAAACCCTTGTTGGGTAGCTGAGCGCCATACAAATGTAAAAAATAAATAAATAAATAAATAAATGTCAGGGCTCGTTTAAACTATTACAGGGCAGACCAGTGTGTACATGTCTTTTCCCTCTAGAAGTCTGGAATTCTACCCCCGCCACCAGGAATGGCAGGGGGGTAGGATTCCAAAGTGTTTGACACCAAGCACAACATGTTTCCATGCAGCCATTCCAAAGTTAACATTTACCGCAAGGTTATGATGCAGTTAAGAGTATATGGTCTAGCTGCATCACAAAACAGCCTCAGAGAATAGATTTGAAAATCTACAGAGGGGTCCTGCTCATGCATAGGCACCCTCTCACACAAAACCAAGCACTCTGTCTTCAGAATTAATAAGACCTGCCATAGGAGTGACTGATAGGTTTATATGTGTCAGTGATTAACCCCTTCCCTGTGCATGACGGAACCACGCCGTCATGAGCACAGCTCGCCTGTGACTCATGACGGGGTGGTTCCGTCATGAGCGTTGTGGCGCCACACTCACCCCCACCCCTTCAGCACGGTGGCAGAATTAGCACCGCAGCCAATGGGCTAAAGGTAGATATAGTACCCGATATCTTAGTAAGGGGTGCATGCACCACCTTACCCAGGCTGCCATTTTGGAAGGCTTCCCAGGGGTGGCATAATACATGCTTCAGCCCCTGGTAGGCCTCCAGGGTACCTATGCCCTTGGTACCTAAGGTACCACATACTAGAGACTCACAAGGGTACCCAGTAACCAATCTGGAGTGTACCTAAAGTACATGCATTCATTTTAGAGAGGAAGCAGCTAGTCTGGGGTCCTGGATAGCAGGGCCCCAGCCAGACTAAAGTCGAAAAACAGTGAAACATGAGCAAAAAGTGGGGGTAGCCATAGTAAGCAGATCCTACTCTCCTACATTCTGTGCTTATAATTGATCCCTACAGCTATTTTTGGATTTTCTTTGCTAGCTTTAAAAAGTAAGCCCGGTACAACAGAGGTTAAAATGTATGAAATGTGGGTCTCCCTGAGGGCAGACAGTCATGGTAAATTGCATAATAATTAATATTATACTGCTGCCCTGTAATGTCTACTAGTCTAGTTAGTAAGTAGTACTTCTCATTAACCATCAAGTCATATCATCATGCATGCATTCCCTTTTTTCTCCCTTAACAGAATAATGGATATAAAGGTCGTCTGCCAAGATTGTGTTTTGTTGTTTGTCCATTCGTAGTGTTTTTCTTTGTTAAACCTTTCCTCAAACCCCCCTTCCCAACCATTCATCAAACCCTAACCCTCTTCCCCCGGGCTGTGTGATTTATTTTGAGGTGTGACCTAATTAAATGTACACCAATAATTGATCACACGCTTGTTAGGGGGGATGTGGTGAAAGCAACACTAATTCAATTGCAAGGCAGGGCGAGGATCTTCTACTGTTTGCCTACCCATGCTCAGTATATTTGCAAGTCAATTTTTTTTCCAAAGCAACCTAATCCATCATAATTATTTGCCGGCATCAATTGGATTCATCATTCTTCTACACACCACTAAAGGTTACGCTTGTGTCATGTGACTCGACATAACTACAGTTTGTAACTTGTTGTAGTAGGCTATCCCCGCCACTAATATATTTTATATTACTTTAGCATTGCTTATCAGCGTTTATTATTATTGTTTGGCAGTCTTCTTGTGTACTGTACTATACTTCGTTCTACTACTCCTCACAGAGTCTCTCTCAGGTGACTGACCGTCTCATTTTCTTTTTTTGTAAATGCTACTGCTAGGGTCAACTATTACCACCACAACCATGGCATCTTGGGAAACCAAACCATCATCGCCATGCTGCCATCACTGCGCTGTAGTGTAGTTCCTAGTTTCCCACTAGGCCCTGTGCATTGGAATAACATAAACAGTAGTATCGACGTGGAACTGCGGATATTCCAGGCCTCCACTGACTATGCTAAACTTAATTGGGTTGTGCTACCAACTAGCTCAGAGGTCACTGGAAACTTTCTTCTCTGCATAGGAAGTGATCAGCTTCCTTGGCACAGACAAGAAGGGATTCAGCTTTCCAACAACCGTGCAACATGACAACTTTGCTCCTCAGATCAAGAGTCAATCTCTAGGGTCGTGTGAAACAATAGACATGTATTTCACTCAGTCAGTCTAGTGCAGTTTACTTTCACGAGATGTAGAGAATAGAGAGACGGGCGTTTATCAATAAAAGGTTAACATTTATTGAACAGTCTTTCTTCTCGTACAAGAGAAATGTATTGCCACAATTGCAATAATTGTTATTATAAAAAGTACGTACAGTGAGATAAGTATTGCGAAATAGAACTGTAAAAGCATTGATATGGTTTCTTAGCCATACAATGCTTTAAAAGTAATAAAACATATATACAGTCATATATACATTAGGCTAACATACTCAACTGGTGCTTCTAACTAAGCCTACCCCAGTGTGCCTGACCTAAGCCTAACACGTGAAAGGGGAGTAAGTAAGTAGCTTTAAGTTAAGTTGGTTTTGCCAAGGTTTGTTTCAAGAATTCTCGTCTAAGGGTTTAGTCAACACCATACCTCTGAATAGAATGATGGAGGATTGGTATCTCCTTCAGGGGTCTCTCTCGATATCCCAGTCACCCGCGAGGGTAAACTGGAAACGCCGTGGCTGGATTTCTCTGCACGAGAAAGGCAGCGGCTGCTCTTCAGCGCGTCGAGGAAGGAGGGGGGACAGCGTCCGCGGGCAGCTGGAATCTGCTGGATGTCTTCGCAGAGGACGGCTGTTCAGCTCCTTAAGCGTACTGCACCATAGTTCGCGCTTTAGCGGCGATAATGGTATCAGCAGCTTCACCACCACAGGATAGCAGGCTGCAGCGACAGAGTGCTAGATTTACCAACACGGGGTCGTGCAGGCAGCTGGCTTCAGTAGCTCGTACAACAGGCATTGCTTAAGGCAACGTTGGTAATATTTATACCTGACAGGTGCCGGGTTTGACGCAAGTTTGCTGGACATAAGACGTCAATTAAAGATGTCACTAGGAAGTGATAGTTATCAGTTGCTCATTAGAGTTCTATTACTAATCAAAACATAGCAAGCGGGGATTTCCAGGTTTGCTGAGTTTTTATCTTGTTGAAGAACTCGGAGTGTTATCTAGGAATATCAGATAGTGACTACTGCTCTGTCATTGCACTAATTGGTCGCAAAGGAAGTGGCAGAGAGAACTATGCTGGAATGTGGCTCTGTTCGTGTGAGGCCAGAGATGACTTTTCAGAAAATCGCACTTGAACGGTTATGCCAATATAGGGAATAAATAGATTTATAGCCGAATAGGGGCATAAGGTCACAGTATCGATCAGGAACCTAGATAAACACGCAACACCCACTCCACGGGTTAATGTCCATCAAAATTACTAAAACTAAAGCAATTAGATGCATGTGTAACATTGCCCACCCCAAAATACATAAATGCATTCGAAATAGGCGTACTTGTAATACATGAATTTAGATACTGTACGTTTTTTAAAGCATAGTAATCATTCAAAAAATTATTGCATATGAAATCAATGAACGATTATGCAAAAGGAATTACACATGAAGTATCTCTGACAGAAGAAAAGCGAGATAAATCATCACATAAAAATGCATTGTAATAACATGTGCGCTAGAGGCTGGTGTAATGTTGTTATGTCTCTAGATGTATTTAGAAATAGAAGTGTGAAGCTTCTGTTCTCTAAGAATAGTTTTTACGTTAAGCAAAGAATTGTTCGTGCCAAAAAAGGGTTAATATTAAAAAAAAAATTGTCCAATTCAAAGAATTATTGCTTGAACGGGGAAAAATAGATTTCCAAAGCTCTTGGCAGTTTTTGTTGATCAAAACTGAAGGCCGAATTCAGAGTTCATGGGAACGCTGTGTGTCGGAAAGCTTCTCAAAAAGTTATTGTTTCTCTGTGGGTGAGAACATCGTATCAGACAGGCTCTCAAAGAATTGGTCTACAAAATCAGGTGATAGTTCAACCAAATTAGATAGCGCTGTAACTTGGCAGGTGTGAGAATGATTGCTGTCATCGAAGGCAGGACCAGCAATGCTCACAGAACGTTGTACCTGGATGATGTTGCTTTTGTCACTCGCTCCACTGTTACCACTTGGTTGTAGTACAGGAGTCTCCACGAATGCCGTCATCAGGATTGGTAGCCGCTGGGGACAACACAATGCGTGAGCCGTTATTGGACTGAGCAAAGTATCGACGTCCATTGGTACTGCTGATGGAAGTGAAAGACAGATGTCCAACACGCATTCATCGCCGCAAAGCATACACCATAGCATAGGTAAAATGCAATTTTGCCATATCGGTCTGAATGAAAGGAACCAGGTCATGTTTAGATCTCTCAGCCTGGCCAATCCAAGGACGTTAGTTATCCTGTCCCGGTAGCGCATTGCTAGGATTGTCTCTTCCATTCCTATGGGAGCTATGTCTGAGCCGAGGCTTGCCATAACGAAGCAGGAGGGTCAAAAATAGAATCCCTGCGACGAGTCCCAAAAATAATGGTATGCCGCCAAAAATGGAGTGCACAAAATTAGGAAAGATTCCCAAAATTGCCTGGAAGGGTGTTAGCAGTCCCGTAAAGACTGTCTTAAATATGCCTGGGATGCTTGTTGCACTAGACATGTTAAGGAGTTGGCTGAACATTTCTACGAAATGCACGGGGCAATTTGTTGATAAAAGGTCATGAATTTCAGTAGCTGTCCTTGCAACTAGAAGATCATACGTCTCTTTAGATGACGTTATAGGCACTGTTGTCTGTAAAAGTACAGATTTCATTTTGCTTAATGTATCAATTCGTATAGAATAGAGATTCAGACGAGGCCAGATGGGAGTCACTATGTCTGGAGGCCCACTCGGAAACAATGCTTGCATACAACATTTGACCATGGACGTTACTTCTATTAGATAACTTTTCCCTGGCGTGAGGCCACAACATCTGTGATCCGTTCTAAGAATGTAACTCCCGTTCGCGAGTTGCATAAAGAAGGGCTCTATCTGAGTTGCAGGTGTGACTAGCTGGTGGCATGAAAGGTTGTTTGAATTTCCATCACATGCTCCGTGTAAATTAATACCCTGACACAAAAGTATACCGCTTAGTGAATGTTTACAATTTTCACCACTAAGAAATACATTTTTGTCACTGTCACTATAGCAAGAATGAGTGTATGGTAATTTCCATTCGGATTTTACATATCCTTTACCCAATTGTTCATATTGGCCAGCAGGTATGTACTCAAGGCACTTTTTAAATCGGAAAGTTGTTATCGGAATTGTGATAATTCCGTGTATTATCCATTCAATGACAGGACTCTCTGACATTGTCAATGGTAATCTCTCGAGTTTTTCGATGCTCAGGATTGTATAGTCTGCTCCTTTCTGTGCCAAACTGATCTGTTTATCAGTAAGGTTAAAACTGGAAAATAATGACGTCGTGTTGATTAAACGCCAAGGCACATAGCCTGAACGAAGATTTTGCAGCGTCCAGCCTAATTCTATAATAGAGCGTAATTGAGATTGGCCATGTTGTAACATTAGCAAATCTCTGTCTATCACATCAAAGGCAGAGGATACAATATTGTCCAAAGAATATATTCTGGAAGACAGAGTCATTAACCCATTGTCTACCACAGAAAGTGATTTCTCCAAATTAATACGATCAATTTCTCGTATTTTTTCAGCAGTTTCAATTTGCTTTACTTTCCAAGCCTCGTTGTATGCGGCATAGATGCTGGTCGCCATGAAACGCTTTTGACGCTGTTTGCGTGGTCCAAGAATGAAATCGCGCAAATCAGCACCATCTTTTAGTAAAGACAAGTGTTGCTTAATTTCAGCCAGTGTGGAGGAGGTTAGCCATTCAAGGCAGAGTTTCCCTACACTGTATGTTGTTATAATCCCTGGATGTTGTCTCTGGGAATATCTAGGGTCTAATCTGGTCATTTTTAACCCCTGTGTTTTATTCAGGAATCTATCTTGACAGCTATTTGTGTCTGTAGGCCAGATTAACCACTTTTTCCAATCAGGATGTGTTCTGTTGAAATGTAAAATTTGTGACACGTCTAACTCAATATCTGTGGTTGTATTCTCAGGTATTGGCTTTGGTATAGACGGTGTTTTAAGGTCTTTGATCTTAGCTAGGCCAAGACAAGATGTTTGGTGTATTGTGTCATTTAAAAACAACATTTGTTCTGGTATCATGCAGGTTCTAAATAGTGCTTCAATGCCTTGCACCTGCCAATCTTTTGTACCCCAAATTGTTTTCGTTTCAATATTATTTTTCCAATAATCAAAACCAAATGTCATCATTTTGTCATAAAATGCTTCTGAATATATCAATTTAGAATTTGTCAGCATTGTTTTCATTCCTGTTTTATCTAATAGTTTATAATAAAACGTTTCTGCATCACTGGTGTTAAACCCTGAGAAGTATTTGAATTTCTCAAAAAATGCTTTAGAACTGCTTTTAGGTGGTGTAGAACAATGTTCCCATTGATTATACATAAAAACATTTCTAGGCTGTGCAGATTTATGCAAGTAATGATCCCCATAGTGGGTGTAACAGAATAACTGCTCATAACTAGATGAACCTTGTAAATAATCATGATCTGTGAATCTAGCTGACATTACTAAATCAGACATCATGTCATTAATACTGTTAAAGTCCCAATCATCAGAGAATGTACTAGGTGTCACAAAGTCACTTAAGGAAACCTTTAGTTGATGAGGATACTTCAGGATTTCGACCGGACCATATATCTCATAGTCTGTTTTCTCCCATACTATCCCACCAGGTATTGGAATTGCTGTGACATTTACTGTTGACAGTTCTCTTTTCTTCACGTGGGATGATCTGTGTGGTTTCAGGACTAAGTTGATGTTCTGACTTGCTGTGTCCATTGTAATATATTTTCCTTCAATTAATTTTCCCAAACACAGTACCATGCTGAGCCAAAGCAGGAGGAAAAATACACCTAGACCGAACCAGAACTCTAGCCAAGGGGAAATTAGGTAGATTTCCTTCAGTTGATGAAAGAGTTCCGTTGCTTTTTCTTTAAAAGTCTTTTTTGGTTCTGGCATCACTTCGGGGTCATTTTGATCTTCAGAGAAGTTGTCGAAGTTGATGAAATAACCAGAGGCAGTTCTGTCAATTGATGGGATTGTTCTTTCAATCAGTCTCTCGGTAGCACATTCTGATGCCACATCATTGTAGACCGGTGTTGTTTCTTGACGAACTGTTTCAATCTGTGTTTCAAGAGGCACGAGTTCCATGGCATTATTGCATAGTCCTTCATTGTGCACTGCAGGCTGATCGAATGTGATTAGTCTTTCAGTTTGAACCTCTTGGATTGTTGCAAGTTTTGGTATTCTGTTGTTTCTTGGGAGTCCACTGGGCCTACTGTTGATTATAGGCCACATGCTTGTGGTTTTACCAGATCGATAGACACGACTCTGTTCTCCTTTTTACCAGCAAGGGGCGGTAGCACAACTGATCTTGTTCCGGTGACTGCTAAGACAGGTACTGCTTTTCTGTAAGAAGGCCCAAATTCCTTCTTCACCGCGATCTTTTCTCTGACTAGATCCCCAATCTTTGGAATCCAGACAGGCCTTGCTGGGGCTGTTGCGGGTGGTGCCACGTCAGTGGTACTTGGCTGTTGCTTTAACTTTATGTTGCTTAATGATTTTCTTGTTTCATTCAGTTCCTGTAAAACAGCCAAACAATCCTTTACATCAAAGTGCGTTGTTTCTTCTTGTACCACTGACATCTGACTATCGAGGTCCTGAACACGCATTCTAATTCCGAACAATAGTTCGTATGGGCTGAAACCTTTTAGAGAATTTCTTGGCATGTTGTTAAGACTAGTCTGGACACTTATTAAATGTTTGACCCACCCAGCGCCTGAACCTAATACCTTCGCTGTTATAGATTGCTTTATGTCACGGTTTTTTTCTTTCTACCACACTATTCCCTTCCGGGGTATGACGGACAAGAATACCGCAACCCAATTCCCATGCTGGCCATGGCCCCCTTATAGGCTCGAGAGCTGAAAGCAGGACCCTGGTCAGAATGGAACGTGGTAATTGCGTATATGCCGATATTGACTCGCAAATCTTTTATAACCGTTCTAGCGTCAGCCGAGCGCTGGAGGCCTCATTTTTTTAAGTGCTTTTCGTCTTAATGGTGTACACTGGGACGCGCTTCTCTTCTTTGATTGCGCAGATAGACCGCGTTATGCAGTCTATCAGGATTTCTGAAACTATACTTGCCGGTTCATCACTGCGATCTCTGTTGCAGTCTGGACAGTTCTTTGCGAAGTCATGAATTCCTTCACTCATGTCCGGCCACCAGTACTCTGATTGTAATTCTTTCAGAGAGGCTTTGATTGTTTGGTGTCTCAGACCCAACCCCATGTGTGCTTCCAGTAAGAGGAAGCCCCTCCTGCTCCTGTTTGGAATTACTCTGTCCCCCACTCCAGGGATTCGAGCAAAAGGAACGGAGTTTGCATCGATTATGTATGCATAATTGAGTGGATAGTTTACGGGTAGTGCTGCACAGTCGCCTTTTACGGTCGTTTTTACTGCCAGCATGGTTTCCCCGTCTATGTATTTATCTGTACGCTTTTTTGTGGCTACGGAAGCCGGTTTATTTGCTTCCGCTATGGCTGTATTAGCCAATGAATTCCCTGCAACGTGAACGCCATCACGTTGAAGACTCTGTGCGTGAATCACGTGAGTCTTTTGTAGTTCTTTGTGTAAAAGAGCTACCTCGTTCCAGAGCAGTTTATGCTTTATTGTGGCACCTGTGTCATCTTTGTAGTCGTTTTCGATCCAACTCTGCAGTTTATTGTTGTAAGAGTTGACGCAAAAATGAGAATCGCACACTATAAGTGTTGGGAATTCACGTTCTGCATTTTCGAGCGCCATCTTTAAAGATCTGATTTCAGTTCTTTGAACCGAACAGTTTCTTACAGATTCAGTTTTTGTTACTTTCGGTCTGAATTTACCGCACAGCCAACGACCTTTAATGATCGCACATGCTGCATCGTAGGATTTTCTCTCTACGTTGAAATGCTGTACAAAGCTATCTGTATAGATTATACAGGCGTATTGTGGGAGAGGCAGAATTTCGATTGGCAGAGGATATTCTTCCTCATATTCTAAATCATTCAGTTCTTCAAATTGCGGGGCGAAATAGTATTTCACGTCTTCCGCTCCTAGAGAATCTATGCACTGTATCCATTTCGGATCCAGTGACACTGTAGGCAGGTTTACTGGGCTGAATAGCGCCTCGAAGGCGGATTCCGCTGTAAGGATATTAATCCGTTTGCCGTGTGCTAGTTCTCGTTCATTTGCTAATGCGATTTGCACTGCGTTCACAGTTCTTTCTGTGCGACTGAATGCTTTTTCTGCTTGTGTGTACAAGTGAGATTTAATTGAAATTGGTACCTTTTCTCCCTCATTAGAGGTTAGGTACGTGAATCCGCATCTTCCTGGGATGACTCGGATTACAAGATCGATCGTGTTGTCACGCGTATCTAATTTTGTTTTTGTTAACATGTCTGTTTGCAGTGATCTCAAAATTTCTGTGTGTTTTTGAGTCCAATTGATTTGTTTTAAATCAGGTTGTATTAGTTCGTAGAGAGGTTTAACCCTCTCTGCGTAATTTAGGATGTAAGTTCTTCCGAAATTCAGAAAACCTAGTATGGATTGTAAATTCTTCAGCGTTTTTGGAGCTTGGAGTACAGCGCACTTCTCTAAGAAGTTGTCCGCTAGGCTTTTCCCTTCACTTGATAATTCGTACCCTAAAAATAGTACTGTCAGATGGGCAATTCGGGACTTTTTAAAGTTGAATTTGTAACCCTCTGCTGCGAACCCAAGTATAATGGTGTTCACTCTTTTCAAGTGAGTATCCAAGTCGTCGTCTGTGAGATAAATATCATCTACGTAAGATAATGCTTCATCATCATAGATTTGTAGTAACTCTGTTACCCTAGCTGAGAATAGTCCTGGGCTGTTCTTGAACCCCTGTGGGAGTCGACAGAATTTTTCTGCGACCCAAATGCGAAGAAAGCGGTCAAATACCTGCTTTCTGGTGCAATGTTTTGACAAAAGAAACCATTAGAAATGTCTAATGACGTTTTATATTTTTTCCTAACTATGTTATTCATTAGGGCTGCACTATGCGAGTTTTGTACTGCAAAAGTTTTGCAACATGTATTAAGATGTCTGTAGTCCAAAACTAGACGATATGATTTGTCTGGCTTGGAGACAGGAAACAAAGGATTGTTCATTTGAGAGGTGCATGTTTCAATCACCCCCTGATACTCAAGTTGATCTAAGATCTCCCTGACCTGTTTTTTAGCTTCTTGCTTTATGGGATACTGCCGTTGGGCAGTTGGTTCACTTTTTAATTGGATCTTGTGAGGAGTTGAGTCCTCATCCCATCCTACATGATTTTTATACAATGCAGGTGCCTGGGCCACTGCCCATTTCCTTGCATATGTATATTTTTTGTGAATCGGAATGTGATTCGAGAAGGCAGGCATAATCACTTCTTCGCCACGAGGGCACTCCCTGACAAACTCCGGGGGCCAATCTTTTTCAGCTAACAGAATATCATAGCCTTTTGAGAGCTTATCCCAAAATAGACCCTTAATTTTCCTAGTCTTATCACCCTCTATACGCAAGTTATTTCGTATATTTTATGGGGCTCGCTAAGTCTGGCGTCGGCAGTTTCAACCTGAATGTATTCATTCGTGTCCACTGTCTCCAGATGACTCATCAAGATCTTGCGCGCTATACTGATTTCTGCTGCACTGTCCAACATTGTCAATGCCCACTCCCCGTTTTTCAACTGTGTCCTCAGTATTCTCGGCATGGTTAATTATTCTAATACTAGCTACCTTCTTTTTCTGAAATTGAGATTTTTTACTCTGAGCAGGTTCCTTGTCTTTGGACTTGGTGTGCTCTCCTGGGTCTGACCGTCCTCTTCTTTCCGAATTCTGTGGAACAGATTGAGAGGGACGTGTATCAATACTTTGATATCTATCAGGTTTTTTTATATTATCCCTATTTCTAAGGTTATATCTTTTCTCAGAGGGCTCCCATTGGGGAGACTGGCGTTCTTGAGTCGGAGTTCTTTCCCTCCGTCGAGGAGACCTTCCTCTGGACTGGAAAACTTTTTCCTTGGGAGTGGATTGTTTATTTCCATCCCAGCTCTTTTTAGGAGTGTTTGAATTATTTTTAATAAATAATTTTTCAGGATTTTCGAGCAGTTGGGGCTTTACCGGTTTTCCACCCAAGCTGTCTCTACCTAATTCTTCATAGCATTTTTCTATGATTTTGGCAAGCTCAACAGGATCTTTTATATCTGTTTCCCTCAACTTCTGGCGAATCGCCACAGATGCTGCTTCTCCTCTAATGTTGGCTAATAATATAGCCATGACCTGCTTGAAGTCTTTCAGTAATTTCATACCTAGATTTAAAGCGGGCTCTGGACCGAATTCATTTTGAATCTGTTTTAGCACTTCTGGTATTACCGCCATAGACGGAACACCGTGTGTTTTTGTGTAAATGGAAGCAAAGACTGTACCCCAAGTGTCGCAGTCCTCCACGTGTGGTGCGATTCCCATAGGAAGGCAGATGGTCAAGATTCTGTGTTTCTCTATAGGGGTAGTATCAGGAAATACTGCCTCTATTTGAGTGATTTTCTGGGCTAACCAGAAAGGAATTTGTTCCCGTTTTACGGGTGTTTTACCAAGACATGACTGTATGTTCTGTGGTGTAATTTTATTTGTGTTCCCCTGATGAGGGGTCAGCTGTGGTATATTAACAGCTGGCTGGACTGTTGTAGTCCGCATTACATATTGGACTAATTGCCTATGTATTTTAATTAATGTATTTAGCTGTACTAACAGCTCTTCTCTAGACATTTTTGCAATGTCAGGATGTGGTGTGTAGCTGGCTAGAACCGGCCACGTGGCTCCTGGTCTACCTAGTGGACCGAGCCTGGTTATGTGATCATTGTGTTTTAGGGCGCCATTAAACCAGAGCAGGTGCTCTTGAAATTTAAGTGGAATTTCAATCTCCTCGAAAGGAGCGTACTCTTCCGGAGGTTCCTCTATCTTGTAATAGTGAAACTCTTTTGTTATAGCGTTTACCGCTGGAAAGTTTATCCATGAATAGAATACCTCTGTCTGCCGATACTCGTGAGCCTCTATCACGAAAATTACTGTACCACCCTGAGGTGTCAGTCCGTTTACTATAAGTTTTGAAGTTATAGATTTTCTTAAATGTGCCGGGATGATTATTGCATCTGGGTCTGTGTATTCGGGACCTTGCTGAGTCGCATCTGCTGCGCCCCCAGTCGTTCCGTTTTCTGGCATTGTTAAAATGCGAGGTTTGCAGAGTAGGTCTCCAAGGAGACAAAGATTAGGTGCACAATATTTTGGAACACTGTATCCTTCAACGTTGAATAAACCAGAGCTTTACATAGGAATCTCTTCCTACTAAGGTCGGGCGGATTTTAACCTTTCACCCACTCCAGACGTCTATTGGAGTATTTACGGGAGAAAGGGGTCTGTGTGAAATATGCACGACTGAGTTACTCTAACTGTCTTGCGTTAGTTTATCGCCTTACCAAACGTTGGGCGCCATGTAGTGTAGTTCCTAGTTTCCCACTAGGCCCTGCGCATTGGAATAACATAAACAGTAGTATCGACGTGGAACTGCGGATATTCCAGGCCTCCACTGACTATGCTAAACTTAATTGGGTTGTGCTACCAACTAGCTCAGAGGTCACTGGAAACTTTCTTCTCTGCATAGGAAGTGATCAGCTTCCTTGGCACAGACAAGAAGGGATTCAGCTTTCCAACAACCGTGCAACATGACAACTTTGCTCCTCAGATCAAGAGTCAATCTCTAGGGTCGTGTGAAACAATAGACATGTATTTCACTCAGTCAGTCTAGTGCAGTTTACTTTCACGAGATGTAGAGAATAGAGAGACGGGCGTTTATCAATAAAAGGTTAACATTTATTGAACAGTCTTTCTTCTCGTACAAGAGAAATGTATTGCCACAATTGCAATAATTGTTATTATAAAAAGTACGTACAGTAAGATAAGTATTGCGAAATAGAACTGTAAAAGCATTGATATGGTTTCTTAGCCATACAATGGTTTAAAAGTAATAAAACATATATACAGTCATATATACATTAGGCTAACATACTCAACTGGTGCTTCTAACTAAGCCTACCCCAGTGTGCCTGACCTAAGCCTAACACGTGAAAGGGGAGTAAGTAAGTAGCTTTAAGTTAAGTTGGTTTTGCCAAGGTTTGTTTCAAGAATTCTCGTCTAAGGGTTTAGTCAACACCATACCTCTAAATAGAATGATGGAGGATTGGTATCTCCTTCAGGGGTCTCTCTCGATATCCCAGTCACCCGCGAGGGTAAACTGGAAACGCCGTGGCTGGATTTCTCTGCACGAGAAAGGCAGCGGCTGCTCTTCAGCGCATCGAGGAAGGAGGGGGGACAGCGTCCGCGGGCAGCTGGAATCTGCTGGATGTCTTCGCAGAGGACGGCTGTTCAGCTCCTTAAGCGTACTACACCATAGTTCGCGCTTTAGCGGCGATAATGGTATCAGCAGCTTCACCACCACAGGATAGCAGGCTGCAGCGACAGAGTGCTAGATTTACCAACACGGGGTCGTGCAGGCAGCTGGCTTCAGTAGCTCGTACAACAGGCATTGCTTAAGGCAACGTTGGTAATATTTATACCTCACAGGTGCCGGGTTTGACGCAAGTTTGCTGGACATAAGACGTCAATTAAAGATGTCACTAGGAAGTGATAGTTATCAGTTGCTCATTAGAGTTCTATTACTAATCAAAACATAGCAAGCGGGGATTTCCAGGTTTGCTGAGTTTTTATCTTGTTGAAGAACTCGGAGTGTTATCTAGGAATATCAGATAGTGACTACTGCTCTGTCATTGCACTAATTGGTCGCAAAGGAAGTGGCAGAGAGAACTATGCTGGAATGTGGCTCTGTTCGTGTGAGGCCAGAGATGACTTTTCAGAAAATCGCACTTGAACGGTTATGCCAATATAGGGAATAAATGGATTTATAGCCGAATAGGGGCATAAGATCACAGTATCGATCAGGAACCTAGATAAACACGCAACAGCGCCTAAGTTAAATATCAATCACAGGTAAGAGAAGAAGTTTGGGGTGGTATAATTAATAATGGAAATTAATTAATTCACACAACCTTTGAGTCCTCCTGTTGCAGAATGCATAGACTAGGAGGAGAGACTGACCGTTCTAGTAGGACAAGTCACTCAGTGAGGGGTATTGCATCTATCTGTTTGTGTGTTACAAAATCGGCAGATTATTCAAATCAAACACTGGCTGCGACCCTGCAGCAGCTAGGAAACTGTGACGCAAAACAGTAAGCCCCCCACAAAACATTAACATCGTATGTAAAGTTTAAGTATAAATATAATTTAATTCCCTAACAAAACTAAACTATGTAAAAAAATCCCACAACACCTGACTAACCCCCTCCCTAACCCAAACCAATGTCCAAAAAGAAAAAGTCCAACCAATGTCCAGTGAACACAACCCCCAACCCCCAATTCCCACCCAAGAAAAAAAGGAATAAAAAAGGGGCAATCAAACAGGGTCTTTCTTATCGGCAGGCTCTGAGTCGCTTATACACCAGGACCTTTACCCTCTCCTCTCCTCTAGGCATGCCATTCGGAGGAGCATACGGTGCTTGAATGCCCTACAATTGCATCCACGAGGTGCAGCAATTTTGTATGAAGTATTGTGGCGGGTGGCTGCCTGACCGCGGCGCCATACCACTGGAGGGGCCTGGGCCTGGCTGGGGTAAGGGGCATTGGAGGGGGCTGCACCTGCTGCCGCCGCCTCCTCCTCCACCATCAGAACCACCAGCCGGCGGTATTCGGTCTGGATGGCTCCAGCTTCTGGCACCGGCCCATGGCTGTCAACTTTTTCCTGTCCTATTTCGATTTTCCTTTGGAAGGAGTAGCTATATCAAGAAGAAAAAAAGACTATTGTAACAATATACTCTCAGCAAAACAGTAAGACAAATTAATTCTACACATAGTGGCACAGTAGCACTAGCAAGCACAGTACATAACATTTGTGGTATGTGTCTATCCTACCACTTCCTTGGCCTTCTAACATTTGTGGGAGTTTCAGGCATTATACAAGCACTATGGATTCGAGTACACAGTACACCAGTCTTCTTCTTGTCTCTTGTTTAGTGAAATTGCGTAACCTTTTGGTAGTCGGCATGTCAGCTCAGTCAGCTGGCACCCAAGACAAACATACTTGTGATGCAGACTTACGTTAGTTTTATTTACTACTGTCTGCAGATGGGGAAGCTGACTACACAATCATCAAATTTTTCTATTACGGGTGGCACTGGCCATACTCTGTTGCATCAAGGGCAACTGCTCAATTTCACTTTCATCTGCCCTGCTACTACAAAAAGGCAGATGATATCTGATCCAAATGATCATTGCTTATATATATGGGACGACATGAGGTACTTTGTTTTTATTGATTGTGTAAACAATAAACATGCAGTCGATAAGCCACCCATGGCAGGCTGACACAGTCGAAAATAAATTAACATAGGTAGGGAGTGGGCCTCAGAGTCGGAGGGAGGTGCTTGATGACAACTTACAGACACAATATATAGGCTGTGCTTGCAAACTACTGTGAGTCAAGGGTGTATACTGAAAATACAACTTCTATTCTCCTTGGCTTTTCTACTCTGGCACAGTTTCTTTTGCATTCTCCTCAAACTAAGACTCTTCATCCAGTGACAGTCTCCACCTATGCTATCTATAATGAATACCATCCAGGCATTCATCCATTCAAAGTAAACATGTCTATCATTCTTCTTAATCTCTCAACAAACCTTAGTTTGTTTTACCAACAACAAACATTTATTCTTTATTTTTAACCACCACCCATGCGTCCTTCCTTCCTTTCTTGCCTTTCAGTTTGACCCATGAAACACCCTGGAGGGTTCTTGCTATGCACCCATACAGTTTCCCCCACCCAGGCAGGCATCTTTTCTTTCACCTTCCACCCATCCTTCAACCACCCATGTATCTGCTTCCTATCAGCCACCTATGTATGCATCCTGCGTATCCTTCTCTGCCAGTCATAAATATAACATCTCGCCGTCCTTCCTCCTTCCACCCTTCTTTCCCTTTTCGTTCAACCCATCCATCAAGGTCATCTGATCTGACTCTTAGTCTTCTCCATAAAACTTTCACAAATGAGTTGAAGTCAGATAGAAGAGGCCATTAGTTACTCAACTCCTGCCACTAATGCTATTGCTAATGCTAAGTAAAGGGTGTCTTCTCCAACCGGTGTTCACAACAACTTAGTCTCTCTCAACAGTACGGTGTACACCCTTGCATCAAGTGTAATGTCAATGTGTAAGCAATATAGCATACCACCGCCCGCCACTGCTACTGGCTCTCCCCCTGTCGCTGCAGCATCTTCTGCTACCTCCTTTGCTGCTGGCCCCGGCACTGGTAGTCTATACACTTAGAAAAAACTTTACACATTTTTTAGATGCCATATACACCTCCCCCTATTTATTCTTTTTTACTAGCATGATTGAAAAAAAAGTTAATACATACATACATACATATACAGCATACATCACTAGTACAAATCGGGTACTAGAGTAGCGTAGACTAGTAGTAGCATGTACTATCCTATCAAAAATAGTAAAATATCTGATTGGGCATTTTGTTGGTAATAATTGTCAAAAAGCCTCAAGATTAAGAAGACTAGAAGAGGACAACCCAAAGGACTGGACTCAGTGGCTAGAGCCATTGGTGAATCTGAGTTTTAAAACCTTTTAAATAAAGAGTGGCCAACTGGGCAAGCTTAGCTACAGACAGACTAATAGTAGTAGTACAGAGAGTCCTAGCAGAGGCAGTTAGACGCAGTGATAACAAGAATTTAGAAACAGATAGTCTAGATCGAAGAAGAATTGGTAAAAAATAGAAGTAGGAAATGGAAATAATAGTTCGGAAAAAATAAGGTGCAGTAAAAGTTAGGGAGGTATAATTATTAATATTAACAACAGGAGAACTTACAAGGCCAGCCGCAGAACCCTCAGTAGAGGAGCGGTCCTGGCCGGCATCTTCTGCAGCTGCTCCCGCCGACTCTAACGACCTGTCTTCTTTCCCCTGGGTGCTGATCATGAATTGTATAAGAAAGAAAGAGACAAACATGGATGATTGGTGTGAAACAAATAAAATATTTTTAAAACGCTCAAAAAAACCATTAAAATAAACAACCATTACAATAAAAGTGACCTATTTAATCCAGTTGACTAGTGTATCGCGGGATTTGTTGACTGTCTAGTTATTATGTATGAACACAAATCCAGTGTTTCATTCTGATTCCAGAATACTAACTAAGCGTAAGTACCACCTGACCTAGCCCACCTATTCCAGACAGTCCAATTGTTCACCAAGTTTGCATTTCCATTTATTTTAGTCCTCAAAAACGCATAGATGGAGGACACATGCATACATTTTTGCATACACCAAATTGTTGGTTGGTTGCTGCTGATATTATGCTAGTGCTAAGCCTATTACCACTCACTAAACAAACTACAAAAGGTTCTACTAAGGACTGGGGTAAGCAGCACTCAGCAGCATGTGACGTAACAGAGGATGTGTCACGCAGACCACTAAAAAATTTCCAAATCATACTAATAAGTAAATAAACCTATCAATCCACCACTATCTCTTAGTGACAGGAGGGCAAAGGAAGGACTAGAGTCACTCTAGCATTACCTAACTTAAGTTCTCCAAAGTAAACTCCTATATAATCAGCCCATGCAAGCGCAAAGGTGCAAACAAGTAAGATTAGTAGCGCCGATCATCTGTGGCATAACAATCATAGAAGATTTTTACACGTAATTTACCTGCAATGTAAACAGCAGCCTTCTTGCTATTCAGAAAAAAAAGTTATATTTGCAATATATAACACAGAGCAGAAGAACACAAAGTAGTAATATTAAATAGCTACTCACCAAGACCTGGGACCTCAACTCCTAGCAGGTCCAGCAAGTCCTGCTCCCGGTCCAGGAAATCGGACCACCAGTGCGTAAGGTGGTTATGGTGCGCTGGACCCCAGAGCAGCGAAACACTGCCCGGCGCACCCTTCCCCACGGCTGGTGATGCTCTCGGAGCCCCTGCCCGAACCCAGGCCTGCCGCCTGCTGCCAGGGTAAGGGGAGGTGGCACTGCACATAAAAAACAAGTGCGCCTCTCTAAATAAGGACTGTGCCTGCACCCCTTTTGGGTAGAAAGGAAAAGGTAGGAATTAAAAAAGTAAGTAAAACAAATGAAAAAAGCAAGTAATAGAAAAAGAGTGAAAAAGTAGTGAAAAACACAAAACGTAGAAAAAAACTCAAAATATAGAGTCAGGAAAATAGAGAGATAGATAATAAATAAAAAAGATCAAAAAAAGTTTCCAGAAACAAAGGATTGAAAATATAGAGGGAGGATAGTAAAGCAGGCCTAGAACCATAGCAAAAAAGTGAACACAAGATGGCCGCGCCCATTGTGACCGCATGGGCAAGTACATGCGATATTTCTTCCCCCCGAGCATACAAAAACGTGTTGTGAACACGCAATATGCGTTCCGGAACAGGAAATATGCATCGCGAACGGGCAGGACAAGTTAAAAACAAGATGGCCACGCCCATTGATGACTGCATGGGCAAGTTTGCGAGATATTTCCCCCCCGAGCACGCAAACAGCGTCCTGAACACGCAAGACACGTTCCTGAACAGGAAAAACGCATTTCGGACGGGCGGAACAAGCAACTCCACGTGCTCGCGGAATTCTGCATAGCTCGCGGAGGTTTTTTACCACTTTGCAGAACTCAGCGTATCGTGACTGCGCGAACTCCACCAATGGTTAATTATGAGTAATGTATTTCTGGAAACACATTAGAAGTTCCTTGGCGAAATGCCCCCTTCTTACCCCACTCAATCTGTCACCACTCTGTGGTCTGTATATCCATTGTCACTAGTAAATTATACATCTATTCGACCACCCCAGTTTACAGAAGTGAAAGTAGTGTTTGGTTTTGGTTATCCGGGGCCATGTCTATACCATAGAAAGCCACTGGGGGTGGGTTGTCCGGGTTGTGATAATACATACTGTGATAATTTTTATATGGAAGAACAGAATGTAACATTAGTAGGTTGGCATTATAAGGAATTAACAGTCCCTCAAGAGGCTGGTTGTTACCCTGCTTGTTGTCCTAGTGTGAACAGTACGGATACTTCATTATATATAAATTGTTCAGGAATAGTGTTGCACAAACACATGATCACTTTAATGAAAAAAGAAGATTCAAACACCCTTGCAATGAATTCTAGGTATGCTGCAGTGGATTATGAGAGGCCGATTTATGCACATCCAGGGTTTTTCTTTTAGTCCAATGGGACTTATTCCCTGTCTATTATGGTACAGATGATATAGCTCTTGGAATAGTATTACCTTTGGGCGTCCCTTGTAAATATGTCAAGCTGAAAATAAGATGGGTTAAAAGGACACTAACGAAAGAATTCTGTGAGGGAGGGATGGATATAGAGGTCAATATTTACATTAATGGTATCACTTTTGGATACATCCTTTCCTCTATTTTTATATTGGGTGGTACTTCCATGGTCAGGGTTGAAAAAGCTAGAGAATAATTTGGATGCAAGCTGCAAATTCTATCTAATTCAACAGTGGCTGTTTTGTGCGACATCACCACTCAGTTTTAAAATATGCGGATATATTCGGAACAGACTAGATATGCAGTGGATTTTATCTTAGCTAAAAGTAGTGGTGTATGCCTGGTAGTTGATGATCATTGTGTGGTCGGGATTAAGAATATGGGAAAGAATATTACCAAACACATTCTAGATATTGTTAAAAACTAGACAAGTGAGCACAAGATTTAAACTCTGGGAAACAGATTCCAAAGGACTCGTGCTGCCGGGACAAATCTGTGTCCAACGTCACGCAGTCACTTGTGTCAGTCCTTGTGAGCCGAAGTCTTGTGCTCGCTTGTCTAGTGGAAGAATGTGCAATGATTGATGCTGTCTCCACCCTCGCCTTCTGTGAATAGCAAAAAGTAATTTAATGCTAGAGTGAAGAGTTTAAGAGAGATCCTTTGGGGTTAATCTGTCTTGATCTACAACTTGACTGGCCCTAAATGAATATTTGACGAATTTCAAAGGGTCTTCTTTTTACACAATCCACTGTACATCCTGAAGATGGTCTGACAGATAACTACACCATAACAGACCGAAACATCAACTTTCCCATCTAATCCCGAAAACATTTATTGTATTTGAGTAACTGTTTTCTGTGTTTCCAGGTCTTTTACTTCATGCATTATCTAAGTAGGGAATATATGTACACATCCATGATATGTAGGTTGATATGTACATCCTCTCTAATGGTGTTTTGTGACTTTTGATTGAACCCTTCTTGATTTTATCTATATGTAAAAAAAATTACTTTTTAGAAAAAAGATATTTCTGTGTCTTTGAAATGTTCTCTTCGTTCATTTAATGTGTATATACTGAATAGTTTGACTCATACATTGATTGTTCAAAGGTTCAAGACCTGTCAGAGTTGAACATTTAAGTAACTATATATGAATTATACCAGAGTCAGAATCTTCAAACAAAATCCCTTGTATGCACCTATTACTTATTGTTTGATTGCACAACCCTCCAAGAATATATTGGGTTCCCCGCTTTTTTATTCTATATATTAACTCTAACAACACAGTTCCCACCCATTGCTCCATTTCTCTCAGAAATGATAATACATGTTTCGCATAGCACAATGTCTGTAAACACTTTGACAGTTTGCAAATTATTGTACATGGGTAATAAATAGGAGACAATGTTGCAATCTCCCTGGCATCGAAGTGATGATATACGTAATACATCTCTCAAAATGAAATGGCTTTAAATGTATTTGTTTGTAATTCAGCCTTTTTTCTCCAAACATCAGCACATGAGCTCTAAAAATACCCATGTTTTTCTCCTGAATAAATACTTTTAATGCTTGTATATATGTATAATGTTCACATGGAAAAACTCCTGTATCAGGATGCTGGGCTGCACCCTGAAGCGGAATTTACAGATAGCTGGAGATCTAATGGTAACTCACGAGCACCACCTTGGAGACAACTTCCAGTAGAAATCCCAAAAAATAGTAAACTAACTGTGATGCTATGCACAATAAGGGTGGGGTGAGTAGGCGTGAGGTCGGTGCCATAGGCATGGATTAAAACTATTCTGTAACTTTTTTCAGTCTTTCATCTTCAGGCACTTGCAAATAAAGCAATACACAGCTGAAATATAAAATAACATTTTAAGTTAATCAGTTGGAAATACACTACCGTACTTCATGAAACCTCTAGTAGTTAATGCATGGCCGAGGTCTGTGTCTGTAACTAGACAGCCATAGTACTTAATCGGGTTTGGAACAGTGGAGAATAGTTAGGGGCTAACACAGACCCCTAAAGTCCCTGCGGCGTAGGGGCCTGTGTTACGCTCCTTTAAAAAAAAAACACGTAACACCCCGTTGGCAACTTCTTTTCAATACCGGTGGTAAATAATAAATCTGTGTCATCAGAATGTGTGAAGTGATTACATTATTCAAACTAAATTTTTGTTTTTACCACAAAAGATTTGGACCAGCTTTCTGTGTCCCGGTTCAAAAGAACACACTGATTTCTAAAGTTGTATATCCCGTGGTTAAGAATGAAGCAATCTGGCACTAGGTGGCAGTATTGGCCAGGGGATGGAACTTTCTGATTCTGATTTCATTGCAAGTTCGAGCTACACTTAAAAAAAATAATTTCATTCAAAGTAAAGGATAGCACTAATGGTATGGCTACTACATTTACCAGTGATAATAATAAAATTCATTTAAACAGCAAATTCCACTAATTGAACTGTCTCCCATATTTATCTTTACTGAATTCAATGCTAGATAGATCTAAAGCAGAATGATAAAACACCACACCTGAACCTAGTTTCAGGTTTCAAGTTTATTTTATTTGATTTAGTTCTCTACTGAGAACAACAAATATTTACACAAAAGAATAAAAATACATTTGTCATTTAAAAATGTGGTTAGTTACTAGGGAATCGTTCTAATACAATTTTTACAGATTATAACACACAAATTTATTAGGAGGCGACTTAAAAAGCGAGATCAAGCTCTGAACAGTTGTGATATTACATTTTGTTTGAATTGCTTTTAAAAATTCCTTTCTAGCATCTACAAGTATTGAGTTAGGGCAAACAAATAATACATGTTTCAAGTCTTGCACACCTCCGTTGCAGAGCTCACATGAACTGCGGCATTTTCATTAGAAGTCCATTTAGAGGTAAAAGATTTAAGAGGGAGAATCCCGAGCCGAAGTAATATTATGCAACCCGTGACTCCATGCTTTAAATTAACATTAATATACTGACGCGATTTCCTATATTCTATTGTCTCAGCAAAAAAGTTTGCAATGATGCAATTTAGTACAATGTTGAATATCAAATTCATAACTTATCCTTAGTGTTAAATGTTTTAAGAAGAGCCTCAGATGTGCAGGAGTCCAGGATTGCAACAGATCAATTGTAACCTTCGATACTTTGAATGCAATGGATAAGTTTTGACTGAAAACGTACTTCGATGATCCTCGGTCAAAAGTCTCTGCTTTTAATAAAGATCTTAAAGTGCCTTGTTCTGCGTGTACTAGGTTGTATGCCAATCTTATGATGTTGCTAATTCCTCTGGCATATGAACTGACTAAGGAGAGCTCTAGGGTAGAGCTTGTACAGGAACTGCTTGGTGCATTGTAAACAGTTTCCGGAGGATTTTCCCTTCTTTAAGTTGCATTTGTTGCCATTGACTTATTGGGATATATTCAAGAGCGTACAATAAAATTGGTGGGATCTTAGCGCTGAAAACCTGAAGAACAGAAGAAAAGTGCTTGTGCCCGGTGGGGGCCCCAATGTGAACATCTGATTTGTGGCTCAGGTGGTGCAAATGAGGGGAGTTTTGTAAACATTGTGTAAAAATTCACAATAAGTAGGTATATTCCTTCACGACTTCTAGCGATTTTCCCCCCAGTGTCCAGTTATATTTTATGTATTGTTTCCTTCCTCTAAAGGGAACGATTTTCGTTTTCGTCATGTTTGGCAGAAGGAAGTTTTCTTCTGTATTTTTTGTAAGTGCTTGTAGATTCCTTTGAAGGCCGAAAGGTGTAAGGTCTAAGATGACCACGTCATCGGCATACATCATGATATGAATTTTGTATGACGATATTTTTGGAGGAAAATTGATGACGTGTAGAAAATGCTCCAGAAGATCACTAAGATGTAAAGAGAACAAGAGGGGAGCTAAAAAGCACCCTTGCCTGTGACCATTTTGGGTGTCGATTGGGCGAGTAAGTACTTACTCTTTCCCCATTTGAACTTGACACAAGGTTTCCGAATATAGTGATATAATTATGTGCAGCAAGTTGTCCGGGATTCCCAATTTTCTGAGCTTACCCCACAGAGTTGGTCTATCCACTCTGTCGCATGATGTCGTGAAATCAACAAAAGACTGAATAGACGACCTGTGATTTTGAGACCACGTTCTTGTACACGTTGCCGGTATATCTTCTCCTATGCTTCCGTTTAAGATAACTCAGTTTATTACTGGAAGTGAGGATAGTAGAATTTTCCCCTTTATCTGCTTTGATCCCAGAGGGAAATATTGGTGTTGGGATTGACACGCTTCCTCTTGTTCGCCATACACCCATTTTTCTATGAGATCATTAGAAATTTTCCTATTCAAATCTCCTGTTAGGAAAACTGAGGGGAATCCTAAACCTTCTACCACCTTTTCCATTTCCTCAAATAATTTGATCGTAATTGTATCCATTTTGGAGCCAGGTGGAATATGGATGTTGAAAATGAGTAGATCGTTTGAGGTTTCCATGAGGTCGTTCCAGCACTTGACCTTAATTCATTGTTGGGCGCATGGGGATGATTTCCTGATCCCAGAAGAAATCTTCATTTAGGAATATTGTTATTCCTCCTTTCGCATGACCCTGACCAACAGGTTCTGCTGGTATGTCGTATACAAAATAATCGATTTGGTCAAAGGTTGTTGTTGACCAAGTTTCCTGTAAAGCCACGATCCCCGGACGATCTTCCATGATCGTGCACGTTTCTCCTGACTTCCCTGCTATATTCCAGGAGGAAATGCTCAAACTGATGTTAAAAAGGTAGTTTGGTTTCCCTTCCCTGTTTGTTGCAGTTTAAATAGTCCACGATCCATGACCAATGTTTTGTTCGAGATCCTTCTGCCTCCATTCGTAATCAGGATGGTTAGATTTTCGTTGGGGATATAAGCAAGGTTATTTATGCCTCTGTTGGTCTGTAAAAGTTGCTGCTTTTTCATTTTATTATTTTCCTTGGGTTTATCATATATTTGGCTATCGTTGTTGTTTGCCACAGCCACGTTGTATCCGTTTTTATGGAAAGTCTCACTTTCTTTTCGAATTATTCCCGGTATCACCTGTGACCAAAATTCGATGATGGCCACCGTGGTTTTAGACTTTCACGGGGAAACTACTAGTTTTATTTCCAAGCTTGTTATTGACTGTCGCGGTTGGATCTTTCGTATGAGATTAGATATTCTCTCACGATTGAGCGGATCATTGCCCGAGGGAAATAAATCAGTTATTTCTAGGAAGCATGATTGAGTCTTCTGATCCTTTAGAGTCGAGGTCCCAAAGGACTGCTCCCCCGGTTGGACGGTCGTTTTATCAGACGACTCATTGCAGTTTACTGCAGTTGAGGAGCTTGAGGCCTGAGGATTTAAATGCATGAATTTCTCTATTGGTTTTGCAATGAAATGGATCCGCCCCATGTCAATAGGATTTGATGCCATTTTTAAAGTTTGCTCTTTTTCTGGAGTTTTGAGTTCAGAAGGTTGAAGGTTCGGATACTTTACCTTCTAAGATTTCTGTTTCTTGAATCTTCTTATTGCTCCTTTCTTTTGCCTTTTCCACTTGCTCTTATTGGCTCTCCTCTCCTTTCTTGGCGATGTTGTGTCGGGAGAGGCTAAAGCTGAGATTTTGGTAATTTTTGTTTCTCTTTTACTTATCAAGGGATTATTGTCTAATTGAGGTAGGCCATTAGGTCTGTGCTGATTAAATGTTGGGTAGTAGGGAATGGCCTGGCGTTGATCTTGTCATTGTTTGGTTCCTTGAATAATTTTCTAAGAGAGACGATTTGAATATTCTCAGCTTTTTTCTGGTTTTCCTTTTGTGTGAGCAGATCCGTTTGAATAGCTATTTCTTTATTTGGCGGGGTGGATCACCAGTTGATATGGATATGGATACTTTCAGTTTAAGAGGCTTTTCTTCAGTTCTTTCTTTTCCTTTCGTGAGTAGCAGTTGTAATTTTATTTGTGGTTTCCTTTTTTCTCTACTAAATACTGTAGCATAACTATTTGCATATCTATTATCTGATCGGAGTTTTCCAATATGTTCCCTAATTGGAAAGAACTGCTTCCACAATTCTTAGTAAAGCAAAGAAAGAATTGGCCACCTGGAGTATATCCGTTATAAGATTCCGTATTCTTTATAGAAAGAAAATCTTCTAAGGCTGGTGTTGTTTGAGGGGTACTGTTATACATTTCCGGCAACTCATTTGGAGTCTTTGATCCCTGGCGAAAGACAATATCATTGTTGTGTTTTTCCTGTTCGATTTGTGTCTTCACACATTCTGTTGTACTTGATTTTGTGAAATTTGTTGTTATTTCTGTATTCTCTGCAGAATTCCCTACGCCGGCCGTCTTACCGGCGCTCTTTCGAATTGCTTGTAGTGTTCCAAGTCTTTTCATAAAGATTGTATGTTATTTTAATTTTTTGTACCCCATTATGAGGTACGGGTTTTCACATTTGTTCTATTATGAGTCTTACGGTCTTTTACTTGTTGCTGTTTGTGGTTACTGTAGTATATCGATGTTATGTCTAGTATCAGCCGTTCTCTTGGCTCATGGCTTTTGAGCCGATCTCTGTATTCTGTTATTCACAATACCTTGTGCTTGTCTTTACTTGTCCCAACCCTTACGTATTGCCACTTTGGCTAATGCCTCTATTTGCCCTTTTTTTAGCCTTATTAGGCCCTCCAATCTTTTGGCTTTAGCTTTTTTTTTTCCTTAGTTCGAGCGGTGCCACACCCCGTAGAAACAGCTTGGAGCACGCTGCGCTGAAGGGGAATCATTCACTGAGATGGATGCAAATGAAGATGATTCTCAGGTCTTGGAGGAAGTTACAAAAAGGAGGTGGGTGCTCTAAATGAATGTTTCAAACAATGCTTGAAAAGTATTGGATCTGGAATTTGCCTCACAAAGAGTTTTTTACTTTCATAGACCACAAGTCTATAGTGAGTTCATTGAATATATAAGGTTTTGCCTTAAAAACCTTATAAGTAAGGCACCAGTTCTTATTTTTGTTTATCCTCAGTCTGATATGTGGCCTCTGTAGTTCCTTGTGGGTGATTGAGATGTAATCAAACTTCCTAGCAATCTGTTTATTGAATGAATGCGGGCCGCGTCTAGCGGCATGAGAATGCGGCGGTGGAATTTGCAGAGGCCGCCGCACCCTCCCGTAAGGGTGGGGGAGGCTTGAAGGCCGGCGCTATAACCCTCGTGGTGCCACCAGCGGGGGTAAACTGGTTCTGGGCGCTTCGATGCGCACAGGAACCAGCGGAAGCGGGGTGCGCACCAGCCACCCGACCGGAAGTGACCGGTTGACCTGAGCGCCCCCAAAGGGCGCCCAATGGTCAACCTGGCTTTATTTGAACCCCCCAATCAGGGGGGCTCACCTGAGGCCTGCATGGAGGGCTCAAGAGGATTTAAGCGACGCCGCCCTCCCAGCAGAAGCACAACGCATTCGAGGAGCTGGGAGAACGGCGCGACGGCAACAACGACTGAAGGAAGAGAGGCGACGCGGCGAAGGACGAAGCGGACGAAGGCGAGGCCCGGTTGGAGATCCAGGTCATCGTCGCCGAGGACGCCTCGTGGAGTGCGGCGCGCCGTGCCAGCTCCCCCGAAGCGAATAACAGGTAAAGCGGCGGCAAGCTCAGAGCCCGGGATAAGCACACGCAGTTAGCTGTGCCCCAGCCGACGGCCTGACGCAGACGCAAGAAACCAAGAAGCCACACACAAGTGCGCAGAGGCTCACGACATGTCGGAAGGCCAGCCAGACGAGATGGCAGAGGTGCTGATGAAGATCCGTGAATTATCGGCCATCCACGGTGACGACTGGCTCCACCCTCACTTGGGTAAAGGGAAAGAAAACAGACCGGTGGAACAGGCAGACGAAGAACCAGGGCCTTCCGCACCCAAGAAGCTGAAAAACACGCCGATGAAGAGAACATCCAAGAGGAATCCTCCGAGGAAAGTACGGCAGAAACCTCTTCCGTCGAGACCGGAGGGCAGCGACCAGGGTGAGACGACCAGCAAAAAGAAAAAGGGTGAGCATATTAGCAACATCGTAAATGAATGTTTGAAATCGCTGGCGCCGGGGCTACTTAATGGCACAGGGCAAGGGGTAGCAGGGCCTAGGGAGCAGCGCGCGGAGGAAGCGGCAGGTCTCACGTGGCATATGGTCGACCCGGGGTGGGCCCGTCAGACAAGAGTGCAAGAGCAGGTAAGCTTGTCCGCCCAAGGGGAACAAATTTCCCCGCTACCCGGGTGGGGTTACGGCCCCGTTTCGGGAAGCCCACCTCCGAGTGGGGTAGTCAACGATCATTACATCAGGCCATCCCCTGGTCCGGCGTCCCTGACTACGAAAGCCACCGGCTTGGCATGTCTCATCCCTCTAGTGGTAAGAGAGGATATGGCGCAAGGAATTCATAGACATATTTTCGCTGCTCGAAATACAGCTAGAGGGGCTCGATCTAACCACGTGCAACAGGAAGGAGGATGACAGGAGAGAAAGGCGCGGGGCCAGAAAAGAGCGCACTTTCGACAATTGGTTAGATGCGTTCAGAATCATGGCATGCATTATAGTGGAGAGGTTCCCCCATTGCGCTGCTGACTTGTGGCTGTACGAGGCCAACATCCACCTAGCACAGAGGCAGTTCCCTGGGGATGCCTGGTTAGAGTACGATAAAGGGTTTAGATTAAAAATGCAGAGGCACCCTGAAATGGAGTGGAATGAGGAGGATGTCTCGGGGTTCATCCACAAGATGCTTACAGCTAAGGATGTTAGGGCCTGGGCGGGCAAAAGCGACCAGCCCTTTCGGAGCTCATACCAAAAGGGGAAGAGTGGTTTGTATCAGAGGCGGTCGAACGGGAGATCGTACTCCCCAACCGCAACTAAGGCGATCTGTTGGAGATACGAGGCGGGGGACTGCTCATGGGGCTCTTCTTGTAAGTTTCAACACGCATGCGCTAGCTGCGGGGGCAAGCACGCTACCGTTGCATGCAAAGGTTCCAAACACGAAGCGAAAAGGGAGAAGAGGGAAAAGAGCAAGAAGCGTTAGCCCCAACGCAGGGGAAAGGGGGGGACTGGTGGACATTAGTAGGCGCCAGCTGGCCAGATCCCCCATTATTACACAACAGCTGCGCAGATTGGCAAACAAATATCCGAACAGAACAGAGGCCAGGTCACTGGTAGAGGGCTTCGAGCAAGGCTTTGTTATTCCATTCCAGGGCCCGCTCCCCTCGGCGGGGGCGAGCAATCTGAAGTCGGCAAGCCAACACCCCGAAGTGGTTAGCGCCAAGATAGAGAAAGAATTGAACCTGGGTAGAGTTGAGGGCCCTCTCCCAAAGGAATTACAAGAAGGCATAGTCATCTCCCCGCTAGGCGTGGTCCCCAAGAAAGAAGAAGGTCAAATCTGTTTATTGAATGAATGCGGGCCGCGTCTAGCGGCATGAGAATGCGGCGGTGGAATATGACTGATCCAAACATCGCAGCTTACAGCAGAAGGTGGCAGAGGCTAGGCATAGGCGTCCGCAGGGGGAAACAAGGAGGGGCGCTTGCTGCCCCCTGGAGCTCCTCTCCTTGCCCCCCTGTGCACGCCATTGTGCACAAATGCATCCCGGAGGGAGGCCTGACGCCGGGGCTCATCCTCAGGCAGGACATCATCCAACCGTCCGCCTTAATTTTAGGCATTGCAAGGAACAGAGCTGTTCCCTGCAAAAGGCCTCAGCTCCCTGATGGGGCCACCTCGCACTCCCCTGTGCACAAGAACAGACCCACCCCGTACATTATCATTCTGTGTGGGGCTGATTACCACATACAGCGGTGGTTCCCAAACTGTGCGCCGCGGCACCCTGGTGCGCCGTTAGAAGTAGCCTGGGGCACCACGCACAGCTTGGGAAAGTGTAAAAGGCAGCACACACAGCTCTGGTGCGCCCGCCTCCCAGCAGGCACTAATGAGACATGAATGAGTGTGAAAAGCACAGCACCGTGTCCCATTCACACACAATCACTGCAGCTCTACGGTGGCTGCCTCCCAGCATGCTTACACTGCACCACTCACCCTCCCCAGCCCTCTGATAATATAACCTAGCTGCCCATGGACAAGAACTTGAGCACCAGAGAGGCCGAACAGCAGAAGCACACAGGGAGGCGTTCTCACCGTTGGCAGCTTCACACTGAAGTGTGTTTTTATCACAAGTGGTGGCAGCCTATAAAAGAAGCAACAGCATTCGCACTGAGGTGACAGGCTTTAAGGCCAATGTTTCATTCATGGTGTTACCCATAAAGTCAGCCACAAAATAGTCCCAAAAAAACAACCGCTACATACCAAAAACATATATTTAGCAATATTTCAGAAAAATATTTTAAGTCAGAAAGTGCTCGTTGTCAGAGAGGTGAACATAAGGGGCTCGAAGTAAACGTGGCCCCAGAATCATGTATAGGAAAATGTAAAATACGGCTCGTCCATGGTTTATTCATGGGTCACCTTCAGGATGTGAAACAAGGTTAAGGAAGCAGCAGAGCTTACATTCTTTCACTGATGTAATGGAGGAAAGTAGTCTAATTAGGATGGAAGGTTAAAGGATTTCCCCAGACTATTTTAGTTTAGGTCGGGGCAGACAATTGCTGAGTGTCTAATTGTGCAAAGGAACAAAAAAAAGGACCAACTAGGAGGGGAATTAATCTAAAGGGAATTGCCGAAAAAGCAGTCCAGTATAGTCAGAATCAGTAGGACCTGACGAGACAGAAGCCAGGCTTTAAATTAATTGTAGTTCTGAAAGAATGAGTCTCGCATTGAAAACTAAATTAATTCAGTACCATGACACACCAGTCACATGATTTGGACACTTTTCTCCCTTAGGTCTAGTGGTGTTACCATGTTGTCTTATATAGAATAAGTGCACATATGGCAGGGAAAGTAAAATGTCATGTGTGGACGACAGTGTGTATTTACACATTTGAATTATTATCAAGGATGCAAGTTATATGCACTACAAAATATATATATATATATATATATATATATATATATATTTATATCTCTTCCCTGTGTGACTTTACAACTTGTACATTTGCAATTTTGTTTCCTGTTTGTATCTTTTATGTAACGCATGTAATCCTAAGTCTTTATGTATCGCAACTGGTTCTTTTGTAAAGCGCTCCGACACCTTCGGGTAATGTTCGCGCTAAAGAAAATCACATTAAATAAATACATAAATGGGAAGGACCTCACAGAGGGCAGGAATACGCAGGGAGAGAGAGTCTCACTGGCACAGTTTGGGAACCACCGGGGTAAGCAGTATTGATTTCCTCATGTATAGCATTTGATGAGCGCTGCTCACTGTTGAAAGAAAACATGTGGAGAGTTGAACTTCCAAACGTCGGCTGAACTCGTAGGGAGTGCAGCATTGTTCCCCTGTGAGGAGTGGCCAGAGAGAAAAACATCAGTGACTATCGGCAGTTATCAGTGGTGACCGGCAAGCACGGATGGGCCCGCATTCACTATTGAAGTGCTTTACCATGAGGAGCTCCGACTAGTGCCCCCAGGACCCGCCTCGCTGATTTTCCTGTGCGAGCCACATTCACTGTGGTAGGAGTGCAGATGTCCCTGTCACCTTTGTGTTGTGGACCAAAAAATGTAGGGGGATGGCGGCACTCGTGGTAGAAAGGTTCAAAAAGGTAAATAGTGAGAGGTGAGTATTCGTATTTTAGGGTGCCAGGAAATAGTCCCTTCCTGCCGGTAGGGACTGATAGTTATGATCAAACAAAGGGGGAGTGCAGGGACCACCTGCACTGCTTCCGGAGGCACACCGATAGGAGAGTGAGCTCCTGTATTATGTTTTCTTCTCTAGGTAGTAAAGGTATTGGACAAAAGTAGTCAGTAGTAATCCAATTTGAAATTCATTTAATCGATGAAGTCACATATTACATCATAGTGACTGGTTCGCAAAACAGTACATTAACTTTTCTTCTTAACGACATCCATTGATCCATAAATTATCCCTATGCATTTCGGGACTATGCCCTTCGTCAGGGGATAGTAGAAGATCTGAAAATAAACATACTAATGTCAGGAAGGAGAGCTGGCTTCCACGAAGTGTATATCACGGTTAGAAAGGCTGAGCATGCGAGTGTTAGTGAAAAAAAACACAACGGGACCAATGGGTCCTCGGATTAATAATGCCTGCAGTGGGGAAGGGTAATGGTCGTTGGAAAAGCGCGTCGGAGCTAACAAAGATCACCCATTAAGTGCATAGTGACGTGTGCGAAGATCAGAGTGAGCCGGAAAGACCGACCGATGTGAAGCGATCACCCGTGTGTAACACCCGACAATTAGGTGCATTCGGAGAGAACCAGAGCATGCTTAACAGGAATACACGAGTGAAACAGTCAAGGAGTGCAAAGGACGTAAAGGGGCTTACCAGATGTCCGGTGTAGCGGTGCACGACATACGTGGCTGCCGTGGGTCGGTGTTCAACTGTTGAACACGGAGGTATATACACAGTGTAGAAGATAGAAAACGGACTACCGTGGTGTTAGTAAACATACCGGTAAAGGATTATCGAAAAGTGAAAAAACAGCGGCCGTAGCCTGATAGTGAAGTTGAGCATTACAAATGTGGATATAATAGTTAAACAGAGTAAATCCACACATATACCAAAGTAGAAGAACGTAAACAACATGAGCCGGTAGCGGCGGCCATCTTGGAATGGTCAATCACAATAGCTGATTAATGAAGGTACCATCAAGAAACATTAAACAAAGCCCAATAATAATGTACATCATGATGGTAAGGAAAAAGAGTTGGAGCCTGAAAAAGACACACGAAAAAATGTCAGTGAATGGGGTTGAAAAAATAGAAAGGAACTAAAGTTTGGAGAGAAAGGCCACAAAGAGATAACAGACAGTGCAAAAGGGTAAAGGAGAACAAAATGTAAAAGCCGGGTGGGCATGTAAGAATGGTTGAGGTGATGAGTGTAAGACAGGTATGGAAGATATAAACAGTGAGATAGGGTAGACATGTAAGGATGGTTGAGGTAATGAGTAAGGGACAGGATGAGGAAATATATACATTGAGACAACGAATCATTATAGGAAACAACTGTATTCAAGCCTGTCGTTGAGGCCTTTAGGCTGGCAAGCATCAAGTCTCTTGATCCAAACGGTTTCTCTCTGGAGGAGTCTTTTTCTGTTATCAACGCCTGATCTCAGCGGGACAATCTCTAACACAAGGAACCTCAGCTGACTAACGTTATGCTGGTGCGTGGTGAAGTAGGCCGCCAAAGGTGCTTTGGTGGTTTTGTTTCTGATGGTGCTTTTATGCTCGGTCAAACGAACTTTAATTTTTCTTTCAGTTTTACCTACATAAGGTAATCCGCAGGGGCACTTGAGTAAATATACTACATTCTTGGAGTCACAAGTGGCGTTAGTTAGTAGTTTGATGGCTTTCCCTGATGATGGATGGTTCAAAATATTCCCAGGGATGATGTTGTGGCAATGGCTGCAGTTGAGGCATGGTTTGGTGACTGAATAGTGTGCGGAAAGATCAGTGGGTTCGGTCTCTAGAATGTTCTTGATGTTTTTAGCTCTCTGGTATGCAAATAGTGGTCTGTGGTTGAAGATGCCCTGAAAGTCTGGTTCAAAACGAATCATATCCCAGCTTTTTAGGATGATGTTCTTAATGACGGTGCTTCTTGTGGAGTACTTGGATACGAAAACTGATCTCTGTTCGCTGGTCGGTTTGATGTTTGGAGACAAAAGATCCAGACGGGTTTTGGTTGCTACACGATCTTTGGCTGCTTGCAGTGTATGTTCTGGGTATCTCCGATCTCTGTATCTTTGGAGTATTTTTTCTTCCGATGTTTCGTAGGCTTCTGATTCAGAACAGATCCTTTTGGCTCTTAATAGCTGAGAGTAGGGTAAATGAGTTTTAAGGGGGGTAGGATGGCAGCAGGTAAAGAGCAGAGCATTGTTTCTATCTGTTGCTTTAACATATAGATTAGTTGTGAGTTTGTTGTCAAGTAGTGTCACCTGTACATCCAAAAATGGTAGACTGTGAGGGCTGATAGTGTGCGTAAACTTTATATGATCATCAAGATAATTGATATATTTCAGAAATTCAGTGATTTCATCAGGTTGACCGATCCAAATTAAAAAAATGTCATCAATATATCTCCATAAGGTCAAGATGTTGTTTGACCATTTGTTGTGACTCAAGATGTGGTAAAGTTCCATACGGTACATGAACCTTTTCTAACCCGAGTATGTTGAGACAACTACTTTACACCTCTAAGAGAATCATAAACCAACGTCTACATGCTGGAACTTTAATTAGATATCACAAAGACCAACGTATTTCGAGAGGTTTACGCATTGCCTTGAAGCCAACTCTCTGTCAGAACAATCCGAAATTCCCAGAACGATGGTACGCCATCCTTAACCGATGTTCATTAGACCTAATTTTACTCATAGTTGAAGAACTTTCGAAAGTCATCGACGATTTGGAAAAAGAAATAACACAAATCCAACGCAATCTCGAGAATAACATGCCCAAAGAGGACCTTGATAAAGCTCTTGCTGACATCATCGTTCAACTCGACAAATACACAAAAGAGATAAACGATAGAACAATCAGAAAGTATAAATGTGACACCATGGACTATAAACTGGGGGAGGTTTATAGTTGGGCAGAAGTCTATGCCCAACCTACACAACAAAAACCTTATAGCAACCCATCTTCTGATGAAGGGAGTTCCACTGATGGTTCCACTTCACAAAGAGGTAACACAAACTATGGAAGATCATTTAGGAGTACTGCAGCGCCCAAACCATCTGACAATATTCCCCAAACTGCGGTCTCACCATCTGGTGTTCCTTTTTTAGAAATAGGCCAAATTGTCAACGTCGAACCAGGCGGACCAGAAATCGCCAAAGAAAAAACAACACCGATTGCCCAGGCAACCAGGAGCAAAAAACCCTCGTGATCAACATATCAAAAACAAAATTGTCTCAACTACAATTGTCTACTCTTGAACGTGGTACCACCTTTGTCCCAACATACAACACCTCTGAATTGGAAACTGAGATAAGCCTCTACAAGTTTATGCGTACCTTAAGACTTCGACATTTCTTTACCAATGTGAGTCCCCCCACCAATATTCCAGTTCAACATGCGTGTAAAGACTTAAGAAGCAAAAGCACATTTGTGGCTCCAGTGAGTCACAAAATATTTGATTCATTTGAAACGATTACCTTGAACTCCATCAGAGAAAGCTTCAAAATACCCAACCCCAAGTATAACAACTTCAAACGTAGGGAGTCAAGAGCACTGAACCAAATTGTTAGCAATCCCAACATCACTTGCAGCAAAGCGGATAAAGGGGGTGCGCTCGTAGTCATGGACAGCGATTTCTACAACAAAAGCGTCACCGATCACGTCAGTGACATGAACCTGTACATGAAATTACCAAGTGATCCCACTGAAGCTTTTTCCAACATACTCAAAGTCATTCTTGATAAAGCATTGTCAATGGGAACGATTACGGACAAAGACCACAAATATTTGATACAACCACATCCAAAATGTCCCAGCATACACATGCTTCCTAAAATTCATAAAAACTTGAACCATCCACCTTTTCGTCCCATTGTTTCAACTAAAAATTCCATTCATGAACCTACTGGAAAGTTCATCGATCTATACCTGCAAGACATTGTTAAATCCATGTCAACTTACTTGCGTGACACAACTGACTTTCTGAACCGTCTCCAGCAAGTCACACTGCAGCCTGACAAACTATACACTCTGGTAACGATTGACGTATGTGCTCTATACACATCGATCCCACATAACAGGGGCATTGAAGCTATTGAGTCTTTTTTACTCAACCATCCGATTGATGATGATTTGAAAGTTCTGATACTTGAACTCATAAAGTTCACACTATATCACAGTTATTTTTCCTTCAACAATGATTACTATCTTCAACTCGTTGGCACGTCAATGGGAAATTGTGCAGCCCCCAGCTATGCGAACCCGTTCATGTACCGTATGGAACTTGACCACATCTTGAGTCACAACAAATGGTCAAACAACATCTTGACCTTATGGAGATATATTGATGACATTTTTTTAATTTGGATCGGTCAACCTGATGAAATCACTGAATTTCTGAAATATATCAATGATCTTGATGATCATATAAAGTTTACGCACACTATCAGCCCTCACAGTCTACCATTTTTGGATGTACAGGTGACACTACTTGACAACAAACTCACAACTAATCTATTTGTTAAAGCAACAGATAGAAACAATGCTCTGCTCTTTACCAGCTGCCATCCTACCCCCCTTAAAACTCATTTACCCTACTCTCAGCTATTAAGAGCCAAAAGGATCTGTTCTGAATCAGAAGCCTACGAAACATCGGAAGAAAAAATACTCCAAAGATATAGAGATCGGAGATACCCAGAACATACACTGCAAGCAGCCAAAGATCGTGTAGCAACCAAAACCCGTCTGGATCTTTTGTCTCCAAACATCAAACCGACCAGCGAACAGAGATCAGTTTTCGTATCCAAGTACTCCATAAGAAGCACCGTCATTAAGAACATCATCCTAAAAAGCTGGGATATGATTCGTTTTGAACCAGACTTTCAGGGCATCTTCAACCACAGACCACTATTTGCATACCAGAGAGCTAAAAACATCAAGAACATTCTAGAGACCGAACCCACTGATCTTTCCACACACTATTCAGGCACCAAACCATGCCTCAACTGCAGCCAATGCCACATCATCATCCCTGGGAATATTTTGAACCATCCATCATCAGGGAAAGCCATCAAACTACTAACTAACGCCACTTGTGACTCCAAGAATGTAGTATATTTACTCAAGTGCCCCTGCGGATTACCTTATGTAGGTAAAACTGAAAGAAAAATTAAAGTTCGTTTGACCGAGCATAAAAGCACCATCAGAAACAAAACCACCAAAGCACCTTTGGCGGCTCACTTCACCACGCACCAGCATAACGTTAGTCAGCTGAGGTTCCTTGTGTTAGAGATTGTCCCGCTGAGATCAGGCGTTGATAACAGAAAAAGACTCCTCCAGAGAGAAACTGTTTGGATCAAGAGACTTGATGCTTGCCAGCCTAAAGGCCTCAACGACAGACTTGAATAC
This sequence comes from Lissotriton vulgaris, assembly GCF_964263255.1. Lineage (NCBI taxonomy): Eukaryota > Metazoa > Chordata > Amphibia > Caudata > Salamandridae > Lissotriton > Lissotriton vulgaris. Next base: position 664,850,188 of record NC_141697.1, read on the forward strand.
AGTTGTTTCCTATAATGATTCGTTGTCTCAATGTATACATTTCCTCATCCTGTCCCACACTCATTACCTCAACCATCCTTACATGTCTACCCTATCTCACTGTTTATATCTTCCATTCCTGTCTTACACTCATCACCTCAACCATTCTTACATGTCCACCCGGCTTTTACATTTTGTTCTCCTTTACCCTTTTGCACTGTCTGTTATCTCTTTGTGGCCTTTCTCTCCAAACTTTAGTTCCTTTCTATTTTTTCAACCCCATTCACTGACATTTTTTCGTGTGTCTTTTTCAGGCTCCAACTCTTTTTCCTTACCATCATGATGTACATTATTATTGGGCTTTGTTTAATGTTTCTTGATGGTACCGTCATTAATCAGCTATTGTGATTGACCATTCCAAGATGGCCGCCGCTACCGGCTCATGTTGTTTACGTTCTTCTACTTTGGTATATGTGTGGATTTACTCTGTTTAACTATTATATCCACATTTGTAATGCTCAACTTCACTATCAGGCTACGGCCGCTGTTTTTTCACTTTTCGATAATCCTTTACCGGTATGTTTACTAACACCACGGTAGTCCTTTTTCTATCTTCTACACTGTGTATATACCTCCGTGTTCAACAGTTGAACACTGACCCACGGCAGCCACGTATGTCGTGCGCCGCTACACCGGACATCTGGTAAGCCCGTTTACGTCCTTTGCACTCCTTGACTGTTTCACTCGTGTATTCCTGTTAAGCATGCTCTGGTTCTTTCCGAATGCACCTAATTGTCGGGTGTTACACACGGGTGATCGCTTCACATCGGTCGGTCTTTCCAGCTCACTCTGATCTTCGCACACGTCACTATGCACTTAATGGGTGATCTTTGTTAGCTCCGACGCGCTTTTCCAATGACCATTACCCTTCCCCACTGCAGGCATGATTAATCCGAGGACCCATTGGTCCCGTTGTGTTTTTTTTCACTAACACTCGCATGCTCAGCCTTTCTAACCGTGATATACACTTCGTGGAAGCCAGCTCTCCTTCCTGACATTAGTATGTTTATTTTCAGATCTTCTACTACCCCCTGATGAAGGGCATAGTCCCGAAATGCATAGGGATAATTTATGGATCAATGGATGTCGTTAAGAAGAAAAGTTAATGTACTGTTTTGCGAACAGTCACTATGATGTAATATGTGACTTCATCGATTAAATGAATTTCAAATTGGATTACTACTGACTACTTTTGTCCAATACCTTTACTACCTAGAGAAGAAAACATAATACAGGAGCTCACTCTCCTATCGGTGTGCCTCCGGAAGCAGTGCAGGTGGTCCCTGCACTCCCCCTTTGTTTGACCTTTGTGTTGTGCACAGCACCATATATTTGGAGTGCAGGTTGCTGCTACTTGTACGTTTATGGCATGGTTTCGTGATTTCTGAGATACAGGGGACTTATGGTGATATAGATATGGTTATGCTTTGGATAATTCCACTGTGTTATGCATTACCCAACTGCATCATATTTATGCCCTGATGTGTGATATATGTTGTTTTCCTCACATTTCCAGTAGCCATTGGAGAGAGGGTCTTGCATATGAAAGGAGCATACAGGAAGGGGATATCTCAAATGTAGAAGTAGTGCACAGGGGGGGGGGTTGTCACAGCTGGTAGTGACACAGAGAGGAAGGGTAGCTCTGACTACAAGGATAAGGGTGCCTTTGAGCACCTTCAGGGACTCAGACTAGGATGTGCATCAAAGCACCTTCTGGGACAGAGTAGCTGTGCTTTCAAGCCATTTCAAATTAAAGACAGTGAGTACCTTTGACCATTTTCTTATGGGCCATGGTGGTGCATCTAAGCATCTTTAGGGATAAAACGGAGTATCTAGGCGGCTTTACAAGAGTGATGGGCCCCTAAGTATGTTCAAGGACATTGAGCTGAATCAAAACATGCTAGGCACGAGGGTATGTCCACACTTCAGAGCTCTGTTGTGCTCCAGCTAGGTCTCTGCTCCAAAAATACCAACACATACATACAAACAGAGAGATGCCCCAAAACAGATGGAGGGAAAAGGAGGTGAATAGAAGCACTAACAGAGTCAATAAGATCACGGCACAGGCCCAGTGAGATTAACACAGACACCTGAAGACGCAGGAATGTTTCTATGCACTTACAGTCACTTAACACTTAAAGTTTATTATAAACGACTGCTTTCATTTTTATTTTGTTACAAATATAATTAAAATATGTTCATCGACTTCTTCCCAAGTACTTTCATGGAAAAAAATGAAAGTACTTCTGAGTCCGGGCTCACATCCCTCACCCGAAAAAAAGTGACATAAAGGGGAGCCGCGGCCAATGGCCAATAGGTCAAGGGAGCCGCAGGTCAAAAAAGTTTGGGAACCACTGACATACAGAATGACAATGGGTCAGTCTCGGCTAGCACAGGATGTGGTGGCCTCCTCCAGCCTCAGTCAAGGGCAGGGCATTCTGTCACATGGAAGTGCAAAAACGCCCATGCTGCTGCTAGGTGAAAATGCAGTTAACTAAAGGAAGGCGGTGAAAGAAGTTGAAAGGAAAAGATTATAGTTATAGTATAGCAACCATGGTTGCTGCTTTTTTATTTTATGCAACTAACAACCATAGACAAAGCCAATAGTTCTGGCTTGTTGTAGGTGTAACGTTACTTGTTCCAAGTGTAACGTTACTTGTTCTATTATATCTAGATGCAATGACAAAAGCAACAAAAATACCAGTCGGGCGGCACATTATATTATTTACAACAAGGGGTGGTGAGGGACAGAGTCTCTGAATTAAGCAGAAAGCTCTCACCCAGTCAAGAGATCAGGGCTAGATCCAACACCGTTTTTTAGCTCACTGCACCATCCCAGTTTCAGAACCTGGCTGTATGCAAATTAGTCTGTTCCTGTCCCAGTGCATGATGGGAACAGGGCAAACCAAACTACAAAAGCCAATTCTTACACTGGGAAGGAAACAAGCTCCCGGGGACCGGTTTCTGGCATTACAGCCATCTTCGGCCCGGTTTGCTTGAATCCTGATGGTGCAATGAGCAAGGGTCTCACATCTGAGAATACCCTTCCACGCTTAGGGTGGACAAAAATATTTACAACAAGGGGTGGTGAGGGACAGAGTCTCTGAATTAAGCAGAAAGCTCTCACCCAGTCAAGAGATCAGGGCTAGATCCAACACCGTTTTTTAGCTCACTGCACCATCCCAGTTTCAGAACCTGGCTGAAATGCCAGAAACCGGTCCCCGGTAGCTTGTCTCCTTTCTGGTGAAGAATTGGCTTGGTAGTTTAGTCTGCCCTGTTCCCATGATGCACTGGGCCAGGGACAGACTGATTTGCATATAGCCAGGTTCTGAGCTGGGATGGTGCAGTGAGATAAATAACGGTGATGGATCAAGCCCTGATCTTTGGACTGGGTAAGAGTGGTCTGCTTAATTCAGACACTCTGTTCATCACCACCCCCTTTTCTGAATCGTTTTTGGCCACTATAGGTGTGGCAGGGTATACTCAGACATGAGTCCCTTTCTCACTGCACCATCAGGATTCAAGCAAGCCGGGCCGAAGACGGCTGAAATGCCAGAAACCGGTCCCCGGTAGCTTGTCTCCTTTCTGGTGAAGAATTGGCTTGGTAGTTTAGTCTGCCCTGTTCCCATGATGCACTGGGCCAGGGACAGACTGATTTGCATATAGCCAGGTTCTGAGCTGGGATGGTGCAGTGAGATAAATAACGGTGATGGATCAAGCCCTGATCTTTGGACTGGGTAAGAGTGGTCTGCTTAATTCAGACACTCTGTTCATCACCACCCACTTTTCTGAATCGTTTTTGGCCACTATAGGTGTGGCAGGGTATACTCAGACATGAGTCCCTTTCTCACTGCACCATCAGGATTCAAGCAAGCCGGGCCGAAGACGGCTGAAATGCCAGAAACCGGTCCCCGGTAGCTTGTCTCCTTTCTGGTGAAGAATTGGCTTGGTAGTTTAGTCTGCCCTGTTCCCATGATGCACTGGGCCAGGGACAGACTGATTTGCATATAGCCAGGTTCTGAGCTGGGATGGTGCAGTGAGATAAATAACGGTGATGGATCAAGCCCTGATCTTTGGACTGGGTAAGAGTGGTCTGCTTAATTCAGACACTCTGTTCATCACCACCCCCTTTTCTGAATCGTTTTTGGCCACTATAGGTGTGGCAGGGTATACTCAGACATGAGTCCCTTTCTCACTGCACCATCAGGATTCAAGCAAGCCGGGCCGAAGACGGCTGAAATGCCAGAAACCGGTCCCCGGTAGCTTGTCTCCTTTCTGGTGAAGAATTGGCTTGGTAGTTTAGTCTGCCCTGTTCCCATGATGCACTGGGCCAGGGACAGACTGATTTGCATATAGCCAGGTTCTGAGCTGGGATGGTGCAGTGAGATAAATAACGGTGATGGATCAAGCCCTGATCTTTGGACTGGGTAAGAGTGGTCTGCTTAATTCAGACACTCTGTTCATCACCACCCCCTTTTCTGAATCGGCACATTATATTAAGCACAGATTTTTAGCTTATGTGTTTTAAGCCACGCATTTTATTACATCAAACACCCTTTTGGAGAGACCCCCCTAGTTTTTTCATCCCACTTAATGCTCTGAAAACAACACCATGTCAGTTGCCTCAAGTCAAGGCACTGTGCATCATGCATGACTCATGCCTTCCACTTTTTCAGATTGCCTATGTGCAGGGGCATAGTGTACCCTGCTCCACCCCACCCCTTGCTTTAGGAACTACTGCAAGGGTAGAGTTCTTGATAGGTCTCATAATTAATGTGAAAAGGTGAGAGAGTAAGTAAGAGTAAGGATGGGTGGATGGATGGCTGGATAGATGAGTGAAATGGTGGATGGATGGATCGATGAGTGAAAGGGTGAATGACGGGCAAGTGAATGGATGGATGAGTGAAAAGATTGATGAATTGATAAGTGAAAGGGTGGATTGTTGAATTGATAAGTGAAAGGGTGAATGGATGGATGAGTGAAAGGGTGGATGTAAGGCTGGATGAGTGAGTGAAAGGGCCGTTAGATGGACAAAAGGATGGATCAATGAGTAAAGGAGTGAAAGGGTGAATGGATGAATGAAAGGATGGATGAATTATAGGTTCAATGGATGGATTCATGAGTGGATGAGTGTATGGGTGGGTGGGTGGATGGCAGGATGGATGGCTAAGTGAAAGGGTAATTGAAAGAGGAAGGGGGATAGGTAAATGGATGACTGAACGGGTGAATGGCTGGATGGATGAGTTAATGGATGGATGGGTGGAAGAGTGGATGGATGAGTGTATGGATGGATAGGGTGAAAGGGTAGATGGATGGATGATGGATAAGTAAAAGGGTGGATTGAGGGATAGCTAAGTGAAAAGATGGCTAGAAGGAAACATGATGGCTAGGTTTGTAAATAAATGGATGAATATGGACATTGTTGGGCACCCAGATGGAAGGACAGAATGAATGGTGAAAGACTGAATGATGGATGAAAGTATGATTACACATAGTAAGCCCCATTATCTTAAGCAACATTTCCTATTCATTGACTTTCCGATTTATATGAGTGATTGTCTCTTTATAATATGTGTGTGTTGTAACACACTCCAAAACTCTGCCCCACATTCTTGGGATGAGTAGCACTGTAGAAGAAATTAAATACACATTAGAGAGGGTCTATGTGAAGATGGGGGATGCCATTGGAGGGTGGTATCAAGGCCAGACTGGCCGGACCAAGCATCAGGTGTTTTCTCTGGGAGTTAGAAAGGTGGGGGCGGTTTTGTTACCACAAATAGACCTGCACATTTGCTTAAAGCTGCGCATATACTGACAAACCATGAAGTGCACACTTGTCTCAATCTAATATGAACTTATTTTCACTTGTACTTTAGTGGTTGTCTATTTACTTACATCAGAGAAGGTTGCGCATAGTATATGTCTGTACACCTTACCTTTTGTCCTGAATTTTGACCCTTTGTCCTGAATTTTTGTCCCGAATTTTGACCCTTTGTCCTGAATTTTTGCTCTCACTGTGCTGAATTTGCACCCATGCAAGTTGACTTGTAAATCTGCCCGTAGCGTTCAGCTTTTGGGATGCCAGTGGGGTAATTTTAGGGTTCAGGGTGGGTATGGTTTTGGGGTGGCAGTGATAATTTTAGGGTTCATTGTGGGTATGAGTTTTGGGGCGCCAGGAGTAATTTTAGTGTTCATGGTGGGTAAGGGTTTTGGGGTGCCAGGGGAAATGTTAGGGTTCAGGGTGGGTAAGGGTTTTGGGGTGCCAGGGGAAATGTTAGGGTTCAGGGTGGATATGTGTTTTGGGGTGCTAGGGGTAATTTTAGGGTTCAGGGTGGGTATGGGTTTTGGGTTGCAAGGGGGAACATTTTAGGGTTCAGGGCGGGTATGGGTTTTGGGGTGCCAGGGGGACAATTTTGGGGGTCAGGGCAGGTATGGGTTTTGGGGTGCCAGGGGGCTAATTTTAGGGATCAGGGAATGCATGAGCTTTAAGGGGCCAGGGGGGTAATATTAGGGTTCATAAGTGTGCTCTAATTGTTGTCCAGTTTCAAATGCAGAATTCACCACTTTTTTTTCTCAGCTTGGCCTGAGCATTACCCGATTCTGATTGTCTGCCATTTTAGCCCAGACCCTATTGATTAACATTAGCCCGGCTGGGGCGTATTGGTGTACCCGACCTGTCTTAGGCAAGGGCCCGATAAGATCCATTCCCAAGCAATCAAACGGCCTACCTATGATGGGCAAGGGATTCAAGGGCACTGCGGGAGGGACGCAAGGATTTAGTCGCTGACAGATCTGGTACTTTTGGATTTGGGCATATACTCCTGGCCAGAAGAAGTGTTGTAGTATGGCCTGCCCTGTCTTTTCGGCCCCGGAGTGACCTGCCAGTAGATGCGCATGAGCGAAAAAAAGGATCTGCTCCCTAAACCCGGCAGGAACCAACAGCTGAGGGACCCCATCTGGTTTGGCTAGTCTATAAAGCAGTCCATTCTGTTCAATAAAGGTGGGGTAAGTTCTAGCTAAGAGGTCCTGTCCGTCACAAGCCTTGTGCCAGGCGTTGGTGAGGCTAGCGTCGTTTAGTTGGGCCTCCTGAAATGGGTATCCCTAGCCGAGGGCTCAGAGGCAAGAAGGGTGTCATAAGGTTTTCTGGTTCTTATAGGGCGTCATATATACGGGAGCTAAAGCCTGGATTGTCGATCCCTATGATGACCGGTTTGGGGAGAGACGCCAATACCTCGGGGAGAGACGCCAATACCTCAACCACCACCTCTGTCTCCAACCCTGAGTCGCTATGGAGGGATATCTTAGCCACGGGGTACTCCTTGATATCACCGTGTACACACCTAATATGAACAGTCCGCCCTGCAAAAGACAAGAAGGGTTGACTAATTCCTGCCTCACCACTGAGTGTTTACAGCCAGAGTCCAGCAAAGCCCTTACAATCTTTCCATTTATAGTCACACTCACATACAACACTGACCCGGTTTCTTGGGCGTATAGGATAGAGAGGGGCGGATAGCTCACGTCCATGGGTTTTTCGTCTTCTTCCCTTTTCTTGCGGCTGTACCGTGCTATGTGCCCCCACTCTCCGCAGTCATAATCCTGGGATCCTGAGGCGGGGGGATGTCTGGTCGTGAGAACCAGGTCACTGAAGTTCAGCTGCCCCTTTTACAAATCGTTTGTCTAATTTCCCAGATGTTGCATGTTCGGTGTTTTTTTCTCGGGCTCCTTAGGGGTGTCCGGTCTTGGGCCCGGGCATAAGAAGTAGCCATCTCTATGGCATGTTCTAGAGTCAGCCCGGCATGTTGTTTCAACCAACGCTGCGTACCATAGGGAAGTGCCTCCAAGAGTTGTTCAAGGTAGATTTTATTCATGACCTCCATGGTGGACTCCTGTGGCTTGAGCCATAGATCTGCAGCTCCTTTAAGTTTTTAAAACAAGGTTTTAGGGAGATCTCCTGGTGTCCCGCATTCTTGGCGGAACCGCAGCCTGTGGGTTTCCTCATCCACTTCCAGACGGTCTAGAATGTATTGCTTTACCAGCGCATAGGTGGTTGTACCGTCCTTATTCACCATCTGATAAGCCGCCTGAGCCTCTACCGTTAGAAGGGGGGAGAGGTAAAATGGCCACCCATCCCCGGGCCAACCAATGGCCCTAGCAGCCCTCTCAAAGTTCAAGAAAAACGCAAAGGGATCATCCCCCGGGGTGTACTTCTGTAGAGGAACGACCGTCCCGGGAGGGAGGGGCAGCGGTTCTTCCCTGTCCCAGGACAGCCATGAGCTGGGTCTGTCCTTCCGCCAGTTACCGTAGATTCTCAGCCTGGTTCTGGATAGCCGTAGTGAATGTTACGCTGTCCGCCTCTGTTTGGCTGGACGTTTGTTCTATGGCCCATTCAAGCTTCGCCAGACCTTCCTTCATTTGATGTATAAGGTTCTCCATCTTGTATCAGATGGTGGTTCTTCAGACTCCTATCTGGCTCGCCACCGGTTGCCGAGATATAGGGGGAGGGGTCGAGGTGGCGAAGGAATGATTGACTGACCACTGTAGTCTTTCCGGTATTTATTGAACAACTGGGGGGGGCGGAGCTAGCCGGCGAATGAGATGGCCGCCTGAACTGTGGGCTCCTCCACCTAGATTGAGATCCATCAAATTATCCTGCTGACATTGGCGCCCTTTTTTGCCAAAATAGCCCCCATATCGCGGAGACAGAACCGCTGACTGGCGAAACCATCTTCAGCTGCGCACGGAGCGACTCTGCAGCCTTCCGGGAACCGGCCGAGGACTCTGCCCGGCCCCGGAACAGTGGTAACGCGGTGTCCGCACTGGGCACAGACCACCGCGGATCCCTGCGAGGTGTAGCTGCGGAAACGACGACGGCAGAGCTGCGTACGGGTGAGCAGAGTGTAGCGGTACAGCTACGCGGGAGACGTCACCCAGCGTTGCCACCCTTTGATGCTGCAGCAGTGCTAAACTGAGCGCCCGGCTCCAAGGTCACCACTAGGCCTTTCATTGGGTCGGGGCCCGCAATGCAGGGTGGGACAGCTACCGTAGAGGGAGCCCCTGCTGAGCAGACGACGAGACCGAACACCACGATCCTCAAAGCCATGAACTTAATGGGCCGGAGTGGATGCTTTTAATTATTTGATTGCTGCGCTGAGGGCCAGGAGCGGGGCAGTGCCGGTGAGCGGCTGGAGGGCGGAACGTGCGGAAGTAGGTGCACCCTGGTCTCTCACCCGTTGCATTCCCTTGGCATTGGAACTGTGGGGCCCATCTGAGTGTGCGCTGGGTGTGTTCGCAGTATTGATTGAGGGGACAATATTGTGACCAAAGTACGATGTCATTTTGGAACTTGGTGAGGGCGTCCTCTCCCTGTACTGGAGCTTGAGTCCTGGCGGTGGTCAGCACAGGGACGTACTTGATATCCCACGGGATCACGCTGCTGCATAAGAGCCCCTGCAGATTGCGGGACGGCGTAGTTCCATGTGCCGCTGTGCACTGATTGCAACTCGGCTGAGTGATTTGCGGCGGAGGTCGGCTGATCTGGGGGATTCGCCCTGAAGATGGATCACAGTTTTTTGGCGCGTCGACACTCCCCGCCTAGTGCATATGTCCCAGGCCCTGCCGTCAGTTGCTGGCATACGACATTCTTCTAGCGGCGACGGCATGATACTAAGGAACACCATGGGGAGACCGGACTGATCGCAACCTAAGCGGTCTTTTGAGAAAAATAAGGCGCCAAAACCTTTGGGTACCCCGACCCGCGCTGAGACGACAATGGGTCTGCGACAGGAGGGGAGCAGTCTGAGCCAGATATACGTAATATATTGCTAGCCATGGAGAAAAACTTGCAGGGCGGTATTGCCTTACTAGGGACCAAAATGGATGCCCTCACATACCGAATGGACCGTATGGCAGAACGGCTCGATAAACATGCGGAACGCCTGGATATGACAGAAGCGTTGGAGAAGTTGAAGAAGCTCAGAAGACATTGGACACTGAACATAAACAGCTGGGTAGGATGCTTCAGGTTCTACAGGATAAGGCAGAAGATTTGGAGGCATGGTCTCGTAGATGCAACATACGCATCACGGGCCTGCCGGAACAACGCAAAATGGCAATATGGAACTGTTTGTGGAAGCCCTGTTGAAGAAACTGCTGGGCGAGTCCACATTCTCAAACATGTTTGTAGTGGAGAGAGCGCACCGCACCCTGGGCCCACGACCCAAGCCAGGGGCACCCCCTCGCCCCATTGTGGCCAAGTTGCTGAATTATAGAGGCCGGGACGTGGTTTTATAATTAGCTCGTGAGAAGCAGCCTCTGCAGAATGAGGGGAGCACGCTTTGCCTCATTTCGGATTTTACAGCCAAGGTGCAAGAGGCCCGACGGCAATTCATTCCAATAAAGCAACAACTAAGGGAACTTGGTGTGGATTACGCGATGCTCTATCCTGCCAAACTGCAGGTTAATAGAGAAGGGAAGTCTACGATTTTTACGGACCCATGAGCACTACAGAAAGCTATGAAGGACTGGCGCAGGGACCGATGTTGCACGGAGGATGATTGTCTGTCGGGAGAGGCCTCGGGTGGAACCATGGACGAACAAGATTGACTCTGTAATTCCTCACTGAAGGGACATTCGTTTTGTAGTGGTTCAGGGGAGATGTGAACTCTAGCTCATGGACCTTGCCACGAATACTCTTGAGATCGGACTGTTGCTCCACTACAGCACTGTGAGGTTACGAACTGCAACGTTGCTACAGGGTCACAGTGAGTCGGGGGTGGGGAATAGGTGGTCAGGTATTCCCCCCCTTTTTCCTGTTTTTGTAATGTATCCTTTAAATCATCTGTTGAGACAAGCAAGGTTGCATATGACCCTGGGCCTGTTCTATAACGTTGTCTCCTACTGAGGGGGAATGCTGCGGTTTTTCTTTCCCATGCTACACGGTAGCTGGACTATACGTATAACTGTGTCGATGGAGTTGGAAAAGGAGATGCCATGAGTATTCAAGGGTGTCCACTGTTTGCTTATGGGGCGCTGGTTGTCGCATACCTCATTTCGACTAGGTTGGAGGGGCGGGTGGGGCAATATGCCGCTGGATTGCTTATTGGCACAAAACAAACGAGCTGGCTACCTACGCCCTTGAGTGTTGCACACTTACCCTTCCTTGCCTTTTTTGTTGGGGATAATTTGTTTTGTTGTTCTGTATAGCTCTGCTTTCTTTATTGGGCCTAGGCCTTCTTGGAGGCTAGTCGGGGGTGGGGGGCTCAAGGGGGTAGTAGCCCTGTTTTGTATTGGGGGGAGGGAGCTGGGGGGCGGAATTGGGGGATGGGGGAAGCGAGAATTTGGAACACAACCATGTTGGGGTTGGGCATGCGTGGGCGGGGGGAAGGGCACTGTTACAGGATTTTTTTCTGGTTGATGTTTATGCAGTTGATTGAATGCAAATTTGTTAAAGATACTCTAGTGGCTCTACTTGGCAGTGATTCCCCACGCTGCTCCCTGTTCAAATTTGTGGTATCGTAGCGTTATACTGCCAGACCGCTGAATTATTTGTGCCTGTTTAGACTACTATCGTAGCGCTATACTGCCAGACTGCCCAATTATTTGTGCCTGATTGTACAGTTTTCGTGGCGCTAGACTGCTAGACTGTTGTTTAATTGATATTGCATTGTGTGTTGCTCGCTTGCCTGCTTGCGTTGTTGGTGCCTGATTTTACCGGTACCGCTTGCCCATTTCTTAGCGTTTGTTGAGGCTGTGCCCCAATCTTGTCCTGCTTCGCTTTTGGCTTGCTGCCATTTTGTTGTTTGTTATTGTGCCTCCCAGCCCGGCTCTCCAACCCGCTCCCGCCTCCCAGCTGCTCCTCCCTCGCTCCGCCCCCTCCACTATCCACATATGACAGACTCATTTGCGCGCAGCAGGCGCGCCCCATGCGTTCCGAAGGTGTGCCAAAGGTAAGCCCGTCTACGCCCGTCCGCGCCTGGACGCGCCCAGCGCCAGACCCCCTGGCCCCCGCAAAATCCTCTCCACCCGCATAACGTACGCCGCTGCAACCCTCTCAGCCCTTAACCCCGGCCGACCACCAAACAGCCACCAAGCCGCCCCAGGACACACCCATGGACCCTTCACCTGCCACTCCTGCAAGTTCGACTGCATCAAGACCCACACCAAATCCACAAACTCCAAACAGAGCTCCGACACTAACCACCTCAAGTGCATCCTGCTCAACACCCGCTTGGTCAACAGACACGCCATTGACCTTTGGAACCTACTCGACACCACATCGCCGGACGTCGCCTTCCTTACAGAAACCTGGATGAACGCCTCATCAGCACCCGACATCGCCATAGCCATCCCGGACGGCTTCAAGATCATCCGAAAGGACCACACCAACCAAACAGGAGGAGGCATCGCCATCGTCCATAAGAACACCACCCGCATCACGACCAGTTCCGACGATAACCTCGTTACCGCCGAACACCTTCACTTCCAGATCCACACCGACCCCAAGACCACACTCAGAGACACCCTCATCTACAGGCCACCACACGCCCTCCCCTCCGAGGACTACATTCTACTGGGAGACCTCAACTTCCACCTGGAAAAAAACAACGACAGCAACACCACCACCCTCCTGGACAATCTCGGACTCAAACAACTTGTTAACACCCCCACCCACTATGCCGGACACACGCTCGACCCAATCTTCACCTCCAGCAAGCACATCTCCTTCAATCACACCACAGCTCTCCATTGGACGGACCACAGTTGCGTTCACTTCAACTACAAAAAGACTGTGACCCACAACCACCCACAACGAATTCCCCGCCGAAACTGGAACAAAATTACCACCGACCAACTCTTCACATCGCTTCACCAAAACCCTCCTGCACTATCATCGGACCCAAACCTTGTAGCCACCAACCTCACACAATGGATCACCCACAGCGCTGACGAATTAGCACCCTTGAAAAAACCTCAAATCAAGCAAGGTAGCAAAAAAGCCCCCTGGTTCAACGATGACCTTAAGAAATCCAAGAAGTTCTGTCGCACCCTCGAGAAAAAACCCAACCACTGACAACCTGGCCACCTTCAAGAACGCCACCCGCAAACACCACCAACTGATCCGATCCACCAAGAAGTCAGCATTCAAGGATCGACTTGACAACAACGCCCACAACAGCAAGGAACTATTCAACATAGTCAAAGAATTTACCAACCCCACCGCCGCCACCAACGACATCACTCCCTCCCAAGACCTCTGCGACTCCCTAGCCTCATTCTTCCACAACAAATTCGCTGACATACATAACAGCTTTGAAAACCAGTCCGGAGACCAGTCCACTCCACCCACCTCCGAACTAAAAACCCCCTCTAACAACCTTTGCGCCTGGAACCAACTGAAGACACCATCCGCCTGATGAACTCCATCCACTCAGGATCGCCAACCGACCCATGTCCCCACCACATTTTCAACAAAGCAGACTCCATTATCGCACCCCATCTCCGAGACGTCATCAACTGCTCCCTCAACTCCGCTACCTTCCCGGAAAGCTGGAAACATGCCGAACTCAGCGCCCTTCTGAAGAAACCCACAGCAAACCCCAGTGAACTTAAGAACTACCGCTCCATCTCGCTCCTCCCATTCCCTGCCAAAGTCATTGAGAAAGCAGTCAATAGTCAGCTCGCCACCTTCCTCGAATCCAACAAATCCCTCGACCCCTCACAGTCCGGCTTCCGAGCCAAACACAGCACCGAGACCGCCCTCATCGCAGCAACAGACGACATTCGAACACTACTGGACAACAGAGAAACAGTTGCCCTCATCCTACTTGAACTCTCCGTAGCCTTCGACACAGTCTGTCATAGCACCCTCATACAACGCCTCAGCAACGTCAGAATACAAGGAAAAGCATTGGACTGGATCATCTCGTTCCTCGCCGGAAGAACCCAGAGAGTCCGCCTCCCCCCTTTTAGATCAGAGGCCACCGAAGTCATCTGCGGCGTACCACAAGGATCATCACTCAGTCCCACCCTCTTCAACGTATACATGAGTCCCCTCGCATCCATCGCGCGCCAACACAACCTCAACATCATCTCCTACGCAGACGACACCCAGCTGATCCTCTCCCTCACCAAAGACCCAAACACCGCCAAAACCAACTTACACGAAGGAATGAAAGAAGTAGCCGAGTGGATGAAGAACAGCCGTTTAAAACTGAACTCGGACAAAACTGAAGTCCTCATCTTAGGTTCATCCCTCCTTCCCTGGGACGACTCGTGGTGGCCACCGGCTCTGGGAACCACACCCATACCTACGGACCACGCACGTAACCTGGGCTTCATCCTGGACTCTTCCCTCTTGATGACCAGACAAGTCAACGCCGTCTCATCATCATGCTTCAACATCCTACGCATACTCAAAAAAATCTTCCGTTGGATCCCCACCAAAACAAGAAAGACGGTCACCCACGCACTGGTCACAAGCCGAATGGACTACGGAAACACCCTTTACGCCTAAACCACAGCCAAACTACAGAAAAAACTCCAACACATCCAAAACGCCTCAGCCAGACTCATACTAGACATCCCCGCCAAGCTCACATTTCCGATCACCTTAAAAACCTCCACTGGCTCCCCGTCAACAAGAGAATAACGTTCAGTCTCCTCACCCACGCACACAAAGCCCTCTACGACCTAGGACCCGAATGCCTCAACACGCGCCTGTCCTTTTACACCCCCACCCGCCAACCACGATAGTCCAATCAAGCCCTCGCCGCAATTCCGCGCATCCATAGATCCACCATGGGGGGGGAAGATCCTTCTCCTACTTAGCGGCCAAAACCTGGAATTCTCTCCCCACCCACCTCCGCCTTACAGAGAACCACCTCTCCTTCAGAAAACAACTAAAAACTTGGATATTCGATAAGTACCCCCCCTCCCTCAAGCGCCTTGAGACCGTCTGGGTGAGTAGTGCGCTATACAAATGTTAAACTTGAAACTTACATGCAATGCTTTATTGCAAACTGCACAGTGATTGATGATATACAGACATACCACCCACACTATGACCAGTCCCATGCGTGATGAAGACATTAACCTTCCTTGCCCACCGTCACCTGACAGGACGCAAAAGCCACGAGACGGGGACACTATCACTCTGTTGACTTGGAATGTTAGAGGGTTGAACGACCACAGAAAGGTCCGGAAGGTCCTACAGCACCTTTCAAGACATGCAGTTGACATTGCACTGTTACAAGAGACCCACTTGCGGACAGATAGCTCGACATTACGCTACAGAGGTCTCCATAACCGCGCCCACGCCGTGTGCTTCATCTCTAGCGCCAGGGGGGTGCTGACTTGGGTAAGCCCTAGGTCCCCCATTACCTTTCACCAGATTGCCACGGACTCTGAAGGGAGATACGTTATTACGAAATGCATAGGTAAAGGCATGACCCTGCACGTGATTAACACGTATGGCCCCAACTTCGACTGCCCCTCTTTTTATGCAACTCTAGCACGTAAAAGCAGAGATCATGGTGAGGAACAAATCCTGTGGGGGGGGGGGGTGGGGGGGGGTGGTGGTGACCTAAACTTGACGAGGAACCCTACATTGAACAGGTCGGACAGACTTAGCAGACGCCCATCAACCTCCGCTTGCGTCCTGGACGCGGAGATGACTAAATTGAGATTACAGGACATTTGGAGGACTAGATACCTGACGCAAGGGGAATACACCCACTACTCGTCGCAAACGTAACATACATACCCACATCAATTACTGGCTCCTCTCTGCACACCTCCTCTCCAGGGTACGTGAGTGTAAAACCCTACCAGGTACTTATTCGGACCATTCCCCGGTGTGAGAAGTTGGCCTGGTATATAATGCTCACTAATTCTTAGTGATCACTTTGTACCATGCCAAGCAACCCTTATGATGATGGTTGTAATTCAACCTTGTAGACCAGTTATCCTAGTGGTAACGTGGACAAAGCAGTCTTAGGCTAAACTCTGAAAGGCATGTGAAGCCAGCTGTTATACCATACACAACCCCCTTGAATACCAAATGAAAGGGACACCACACAGATATATATTGAAAATATATATTGATTTATTAACTATAAAATCCCCTGGACTCTTTATGAGCACAGAAGCACAAGCGTTAAATCACAAGACAGTTTAAAATACACAAAAGTTGCACAATATGGATGAGCCCTAGGGGCCACCTAAACCATATACTAAGAAAGTGGTATAAGAGATACCAAGAGGAAAGTGAAGAGGCCTAGGGCCTTGGGAATCGCTGGAGCTATTCGAGACTGGCAATGACTAAGTCGGGAAAGGCCCACGGGACTCGGGTGCAGTGTTCAAAGTGCACGCACTTTTCAATACAAAGTCTATGGTGCGTAAAAAGCACAAAGTTAGAAAGTTAGGAACCTTCCGAGTGACCTACGGAGCTGAAACTTAAAACACAGGCCCTTGGGATGTGTACCAGTGCAGGAGCACCGGCGGAGCTGAGTTACCTCACCCACAGGAAGCAGGTGCACAGGGTCGAAGTCGT
The DNA here is from genome assembly GCF_964263255.1 of Lissotriton vulgaris. NCBI lineage: Eukaryota > Metazoa > Chordata > Amphibia > Caudata > Salamandridae > Lissotriton > Lissotriton vulgaris. Next base: position 664,866,779 of record NC_141697.1, read on the forward strand.
GTCGGGTTTCGTCACGCTGGTCGATGGTGCTTGGAGCTGAAGATGCTGCAGACGGTTCGATGAGAAGAGTTCCGGTGGATCCAAGGGTGGATCTGAAGATGTGAAGACCTGAAAGCAGAGGGGACAATGTTCAAAGTCACTAGCCAGTGACTACCGTGGAACCAGATTGGAACCAGGCGATGTCGGGTGCAAACAGGCGTTGTCGGGTAGCTTCTTTCTGCAGCCACGTGGATACCCGGGGTCGAGGACGTCCAGGAGTCGGTCACGAGCTGTCCCACGTAGGCTTCTCGCTGTTGGCGGTGTCGGCGACCTGATCGGAGCAAACAGGCCTTGGCAAATGCAAGCCACGCAGAAGTTGAAAGATGCTGTTCACTCGGACCAGCAAGGTCAGAGCGGGTGCTCCTTTTCACAGGAGCTTGAGTAGGTCTGGAGCAACCAGACCTGCTGTGTAAATCTTCGGGTTCGTCGCCAAGATGGCCACTGACCACGTGGCTAGTGGCCGGGATGGCGCGTCGAGTGGCACAATGCAAAAGGGCCCCACGCAGATCGTGGAGATGCTGGAGGGCTGCTCTTCGGTGCAAGGGCTGCTCGGTGGTGGGGGTTCTCAATCCCCAAAGCACAACGTCCAGGATGCCTCAGAAGCTGCGCAGTCAGCTTTTCGAGTGTCTTTCAAGAGGTCCGGTCCCACGTCACTCGGTGCCTCCACGGGTCCCTTCTTCGCAGGGACTGTGGATCGGGCTCTGAGAGGTCTGGGAGTCTGGTTCTTGTCGGGCTCTGGGCTCGGTCTCCGGCGGGAGGCGGCGGCAAAGCAGACGTCGAGTTGCTGGTTGGTACCTGTGTTCACAGGGTGGCCACTCCTAGGCCACAAGGGAGATTCTCTTCAGTCTTCTGTGCAGCAGAATGTCGAAGTCCAGTCTTCTTCTTGTTTAAAGTTGATTTCAGGATGATCTGCTGTGCAATGGCACTGCTCCCTCTCTTATTCCCATCTGAGGGGTGGATCTCCTGCTAGGTCCCTCCCCTATGGGTGGGACCAGGAAGGGGGGTGGTTACACCCCCTCTCCTTTGTCCAGCTCCTCGCCAGGACTGGGGCTGGAAAGCCCCAGAACCGGTTTGGGCTGGCTTATGCACAGGGACACCTTGTGTGCCCCAGGCATGTCTCAATCTATTCAGCCCTGTCCTACCCAATACACAAAACCCTGTCTGGGGTGGTGCTCGCACCTCCCCAGGCAGGAAACCCTTTGTCCAGGCCCTCCTCGCTGGAAGGACTCCCAGCAGCAGGAGGTCAGACATGTGTCTGTGGTGGCAGCATCCATTTTGTGATGCTGAGGCTCTGTTTAACTTTAACCAGGGTTAAGGCTACACACATGTCGTGTCCCTCTAGAAGGGTGGAATGCTATCCCCGTCGCCAGAACTGGCGAGGGGATAGTATTCCAATTCGTATGACACCTTACTCGACATGTTTTGATAAAGCCAAACCAAAGATAGCATTTAACCGCGAGGATTATAATGCACTTAAGAGTATATGGTATGGCAATATCCCGGAACAGCTTAGGGAGTGGTTCCCGACAGCTGCAGACAGGCTCAGCTCATGCTAGAGCACCATCTCACATATTTCCAAGCACTCTGCCTCCAGGATTGATGAGGCCTTCCATAGGAGTGGCTGATAGGAACATATGTGTCCAGTTTAGGGTTAGGCACAGACATACTGTACCTAAGTAAGAGGTGATTACACCAACTTACCCCAGCTGAGTGATCAGCCAGTTGTGTCAAATATGGAGGCCAGGCCAGGGGTGGCACAATACATGCTGCAGCCCCTGGCAGGCCTTGGCTACACCTATGCCCTGGGTACCTATGGTACACTGTTACAGGGGCCTATAAGGTGAACCAATTCCAATTGTGTTATGCACCTAAGGTACATGGAGTCCATTTTAAGGAGAGAGCAATCAGCCTGGGGCCCTGAATAGCAGGATCCCAGGCCAACTAAGTCAAAAACCAGCTAAACACCAGGCAAAAAGTTTGGGGGTAACCATAGTCAGATATCCACCTTCCTACACCCGGTAATGGTTGCCCTCGGTACACCGTCCACCGCCTTTTTCCTGGAGACTAACTCCATATGCACTGCTTGATGACACCTTTCGCGAGGAGGTAGCTACTGCAATTGAGGACTTCTTTGACAGGAACAAGGGCTCAGTGGACTCATACCCCAGTGTGGGAAGCCTTCAAGGCATATATCCGCGGTGTCCTCATTTCTAAACACGCTGGAGTTCTCAAGTCTATCCGCGACCGACTGTTGCTAGTAGAAAGCACTTCAAGACATAGAAATGCGTCGACTTCGGGATCCGAGCGCCGACCTGACGCAGGAACTAGCGCAAATGATTAGGGAATATAATGAGGAGGCGGATGCTGAGGTGAAATAACTTGGTAAACATGCTATTGCCAGATCTTAAGGTGAAGGCGAATGCCCTGGTGCGGTACTGGCCAAGATGGACAAGATAGCCAAACAACGCAGACAGATCACAATGAGGTCAGCCCTGAGCTCCCCTATTACTGGAGAAGAGATAGGCAAGGCATCTGCGGCGGCCCGTTTCCGTGACTACTATGCTGCTCTATTCGCCTCAAGGGGCCCGGTGTCAGATGAGAGCATCATGGATTATCTGACACATATCCAATTACCTTGGCTCACCAACACTCACCGTGAGTTCCTGGCGCGTCCATTCGAAAGGGAAGAGATTATCTGGGCGTTGTCATCTATGAGGGCAAACAGCGCACAGGGTAGCGATGGTTTTCCTGCCTCGTTCTAGAAGACATTCTCTGAGCTATTGCTCCCCAGGCTGCAGAAGCTAGTTGAACATATCGCAGAAGACGGGCGGATGCCCCCAACTATGTGAGAAGCAGTCATTATTGCCCTCCTGAAACCGGGTAAATCTCCAGATGACTGTGCCTCCTATCGACCGTTACCTCTCATTAACGTGGATGCCAAGATTTTTGCAAAAGTAATCGAGAATCGTATTAGTCCACTGGTACCGACCCTTGTGGCCCCCGAACAGGCGGGATTTGTGCCCAGCCGTACTTTGACCTACAATTTGCGTACGGTGTTTGCGGCTTTTCAACATACGAGACAGGAGGTGCCGGCAATTGCGGTATTCCTAGATATGGAAAAGGCGTTTGATTCTGTCGAATGGCCTTTCCCGCGGGTGGTACTGCAGCGCATGGGTGTCGGGGAACTATTTATACAACTACTGAACACACTATACACATCGCCTACGGCGCGAGTCAGCATAGATCGTTCACGTCGGAACCCTTTGGTATCGGGCGAGGTACTAGACAGGGCTGCCCCCTCTCCCCTCTCCTTTACGCTCTGGTGGCGGAGCCCCTCACATGCGCCTTGAGGGAGTACCATGGGCACTGTGGTATCCGTTTCCCTGGCTACAACCTGATTGTATCCACATATGCGGACAACACCCTACTTTATGCAAGAGACCCAGACACGAATTTATCGAGAGTACGGAGAGAGGTAGTCTTGTTCAGGGCACTATCTGGGATCAAGGTGAACTGGAGCAAGACCGTCATGTTCCCTCTCACCCCAGCAACTAACAGAGTCGATTCGGATTACCCTATACAATGGTCCATGGACTGTCAGATATTTGGGCATAAGGCTCCACACAGACGCAGAGGTGGTCAAAAGGGAAAATTACGGCATAGCAGTCTCCAAACTGGAAGATGACAGAGAAATGGATTGGTCTTCCTCTCTCCTTATTGGGCCGCATCTCGCTATTAAAAATGATAATACTCCCCTGCTTCTTGTTCCTGTTCAGTAATATCCCCATGGTACTATCCAGCACGTTTTTTAAACAACTGCACACCCTGATATTGCGTCTGGTCTGGGCAGGCAAACAACCCAGACTAGCCTGGGATATCCTTATCCGATCTTATGAGGACAGAGGCTTGCAAGCTCCTGATCTAGAACTACATTATCGAGCCGCTCAGGGCGCTCACGCGTATGGTTGGATGCATGGTCCTGCTAACGCCCCCACATCCTTAGAGGGAATAGTAGCTGAACCAACTCCATTACCGGCACTTAGGGCTCGTCCCACAGACAGACGCACAGGCCTATTGGATTCTCTCAATGCGGTCACTCATGCTTGGCACCATCTTATGGACGCTCAGGCCTGTTCGCTGTTCTATGCACCAGGGGCCAAACTAGAATGGTGTTCATGGCTAGGTCCATGTAGAGACAGAGGTGTTCTATCAGCACTTGCAAAATTAAAATTAACCACCATGAGGGATCTTTTCCTTGATGGCAAGGCCCGAACGTGGGAAGAGGTAACCACGGAAGACGATCCAAATCAACATCCTCTCGCTGGGTTCCAATTCCACAGGGTGCGTGTTGCACTGAGAGGACTGCTTGAAGACGATATGGAGGAGCCTCCATTAGTACAGACATATGACTATGTGGTCATGGCTAAATCCCCAGCGCGGCTACTATCACATCTCTATCGTGACACGTTGGAGAGAACGGCACATTATGCTAAACCTAGATCGATCTCCCAGAGGATAAATGGAAATATTGCTGTGCTAATGTCAGGAAAGTCTCCATCAATGGCCGACACCGGCTACTACATTTTAAATTTCTTAATAGGTTATACTACACCCACGAGCGCCTGCACAGGTATGGATTACGAGACAATTCCAGCTGTGAGCGTTGCAAGGCGCAAATCTGCTGATTTCTTGCATCTTGCCTGGCTATGCCCCAGAGTTTGACTTTTGGCAGGAGGTCTACTCGGAGGTAAATAGGGTCACGGAATTGTAGTTATCCCCTGTACCGCTACTAGTGCTACTGGGTTATTCCAAAGATATCGCGCCGGAATTTTGTTGCCTTGTCGATATAGCCTTCCTGGTGGCCAGGTGGTGCGTAGCACTTACCTGGATGAGAGGGCCCACTCCAACACTGGGTAGGTGGACCAGGGAAATGGTATATTGCTGCACACAAACAGGTCTATACAGTGAACTGCTGCCCCCTCGTAATCGACCAAAGAACTACTGGGCGCTGTACCTGGAGAGGCCTGTGGTAGACGATGCTGACACAGACGTCACAAGATCGGACTCGGGACGGATGCGCGAGAGGGCAACACAACCCAAGCATCTAACATACTGACGACAAAGTGAATGGGTAATGATTATAGTCTATGACCCCCACTGTATGATGTGATGCTATACTGTCTGTGTTTGCCCATACTCTGATCTGGATAGCTGGCTAGGGTATTTACTGGGGGCAAGAGGGCAGGAGAGCTATATATTGACAATGTATATATTGCATTCCACGTGACGAATTGGTTTGTTGAAGACTACGGAGTGTGTTGGGGATGGGACAATGATTATGATTGAGTATAATATGTGCGGTCTGCATTGTATTACTGCTTCACTTTGCGGTGTCTGTCGATGTTACTGCCACATTGATTGTAACTCAATTTGTTCTGTCTTTTCGGATATGCCAAAATAAAATAAAAAATAAAAAAAAGATTTTTTTTTTTTGAACAACTCAAAGTAAAGTAACATCCATCAGATGTTTGTTAGGGCGATATCCGGCTTGCTTCAGGGTTTTGCGGGGGAAAGAGGATTGCTGGGGCTTGGCTCTGGACAAGGCTTCGGCGCTTCAGGAAAGGGGTCTTCGTCTTGCCTCGGTGAGAAAAAGAAAAGAGACCACAGATTTTAAGGCTTGGGCCCACAGGTCACGAGTTGTAAGAAGGGGGCGAGGGTTCACCAGGGGCAACCACCAAAGTCTTCGACCATGTCCCTCCCCGTGAAAATGCAAAGCGCAGTATACGCTTTCGTACCTTGTCCAGCCACACTTCTCCATAAGTGTGGCGGGGCGAGTCACGGTATCATTGGCCTCCTGGCTCTTCGGTCCTTCTGGCTCAGAGGTCGCCGGTTTCGTCCGTTCTCCTTCCAGTCTCGCTAGTATTCTCCTCCAGCTTCTGCTTCCCAACGCCAACTCGTCCTCCGGCTTTCACGTTTCCACTGGCACAGCTTTATCCGCCTCTTCCGGGTCTGATAGGCTCACTGAGGATGACGTCAGGACTGAGGTCTCCGCCTCTGGGGAAGCCCAAGCCGCATTATAGGGGCTATACGTGTCCTGTCGACAGGGTGGAAACGAACACCCATTAAAGTCTTCACCCCACCCGTCCTCGGCAGAGCCCCCGTGACAGTGTTCTTATTATTATATTTCTTATATAGCGTCAGAATCGACCCCCGAAGGGGTATCTCCGCGCTTGCCATGGGAACCCGTCCTGGTTTTTCCCTGTGAGATAGCCCCTACAGGGCATCCCCAAGGTGAAAGCCAGGCATCCTGCCGCGGGGGGGCCATTGTGGAGATTAAGCAAGCTTAATGCCCAGAGTTGCAGAGTGTGAACCCATGATTAGGTCAGGCACTGAAGCGAGAATTATCGAGTCCATGGACATTTGAGCTCAAGACCCTGCCGCGTCGGGAATTGAACCCTGGTCCCGGATCTGACCTCTGCTTCAGTATTCAACTGTTGAAAGAATTTAAAGATTATGCTGGAAGATGGTAGTTAGATATTAAGATAAATGATGCGCAGTTTTTGATTTGTAATGTCTATGGTCCAAAAGGAGTAGATTTATTATCCTTTCTATTATCTTGCCATGCATCAGAGAATCTTGTAGTGGGGGGAGACTAATCAACCACTCACAATCCCTATTTCACTTCAAACGAAAAAAAACAGCTCCATTGTAAATACAGGTGTCGTAGCACACCGGGGAGACATTCCGTCTTCCTGTTGGGAACCCTATAATGAAGCATATCACCAACCAGATTGGTGAGTGAGTGTTCTTTTAAAAACTAAGTTTTTTTTTTTCACCAATTCACACACTGTTCTAATTTTCAGATTTTTCTTTTAACACTAGCCCTCTTCCTTTTGTGATTTGCACCTATAGTCACTTCTTCATTGTGGAAATGTTCCTACCAAAATTCTTATAACCTTTCAGGGAACCATATCCTCTAGAGGGTTAGTTGATGTAAGGAGGGCAACACACCCCGGTGTTCTAGAATTTACTTATTTTTCAGCTGTTCATAATTCTCCCTCTAGAATATATTAGATCTTTTTTACCCAACATACCCTTCAATTTTGAACGAATGCAGAGATAGATTCCATTCTTATCTTGCACAATGTTCCCGTCATTGTAAACTTGGACTATACCAAATTCGTTCTTCCCACTCTCAGGTGGAGATTTAACAATACTTAATAGACCAACAATTTACAGAACAGTTTACAATATTGCTACAAGAATGTTTTGTGAATAATCTTACCTCAGACACACAACTCATCTTTATTTGGGATTCCTTTAAACCAACCGCAAGGGGCTTTATAATAGATTTTGTAGCAAGAAAATGGTGGCTCTTAGGGACTCCAAGCAACTTCTAGATCAAATTAAAGTTTTAGAACACAAATATTTCTCCTCTAACCGTAATGATACATTATCTAATCTTATTAAGGCCAAACTGCAATACAATAAACAATCCTGGAACAATGCCTGTGGTAGTCTACTTCGCTTTAATGCAAAAATGTATGGTGGTCAGACTAAGGCAGGCAAATCTTTGGCTGATTACTTTAAAATAAAAAAGAAGAAAATTAAGATTGTTGCTATCACAGACTCAGCCGGGTTTCACATGTTAGTGACTCAAAAATATTAGAGTACTTCTCTGAATACTACATAAAACTATATACCCCAGAATCATCTACTTCAACTGAACATTTAGATGCCTTTTTTCAATCAATCCCTAAAACTCCTGTTAGTAGTATAGATTTATTTTCCCTTGACATTCCACTATCAGAGCAGGAAATTTTAAATGGCATCAATCATCTTCCAGAAGATAAAACTCCCAGGCCTGACTGTTTTACTGTACATTTTCATTTCAGACATCTTTTAATTCCCAAGTTATTACTTCTGATCAATCATTTCTTGACCACAGGACGGACACAAGGTTCTTTCTCTCAAGCAATGCTTTGCTTACTACTCAAGAAAGATAAAGATCTCTCTCAACGTAGCAATTATAGGCCTATTTAATTGATCAATACGGATTGTAAGAGTGTTGCTAAATTGTTGGCACTCCGTATTAATTCCATTATTCCTGATTTAGTAGATATCAGTCATTCGGGATTTGTGAAAGGGCAATCCATTTCAGACAATTCTAGAACCTTCCTTAACATAATTCACCTAGCCTCAAAACGTAATTGTCCCCTAGCCGCTATTGATTCTGAGAAGGGTTTTGACTGGGTGAATTGGGAATTTTTGTTTGGCGCATTGAAGCGGCATGGTTTTAGTTCTCATTTTCTCAAAAATATATTCAGTTATTGTATTCTAAACCATCTACCTCTATTTGGATCAATAGCAGCCAATCCCATTAGTGTCCTCTTTATAGAGGGACTAGACAGGGTTGCCCTTATCCCCACTTTTATTAATATTATATATAATTAGATCCCTTTTAGAAACGATTCGCCGATCTCCAGCCTTTTCGGGTTTTCAATTCAAAAGCTTGGATATTAAATATACAGCATATGCAGACGATATTTTGCTATATTTATCCAAACCTGATACATCTTTACCAGAATTTTTCCACTATTAAATGCATACCCTGCAGTTTCGAGATACAAACTTAATATAGATAAATCAGAGGTCCTGCCCGTAAATAAATATTGCCTCCCTGATATGTTAAGACTCTGGGTTCACGTGGAATTCAAAACATATGGAATGTCTAGGCATCCTATACTCCGATAATATTGAAGAAATAATTAAAATGAACTTTAACGAGATAATGACAAAAATCACTTCACTTATAGAAGGTTGGTCCCCTTTATTTCTGTCTTGGTGGGGTAGGTTTGCTACAATTAAAATGATATTGCTATCAATCGTAAATTTGTATTCATCAATGCTTACAGTTTCTCTTCCAAATACCTTTTTCAAACCTATGAATCACTCTTTGACTTAATTTCTATGGAATAAACGCAAACTTTAATCTCCTTAGCGGGTCTCCAACAACCCAGGGATACGGGTGGAGTTAACTTTCCGAATTTTAAATTATATCATTCAGTCTTCACATTAAAACATATCTGGACTTCCCTTTCCGAAACCCATGCAGACTCATCAACAGTTTGGGGACAGCTTGAACATGCACAATTTACACCTTTAGCTTTCAAGGAAACAGTTTGTGTGTTAGACTTCTTTGATATCCAGAAGAGATACAAAATATCTACTTATTATGCCTCCCATTTCCAGTGCCTTACATTTCTTCTTCTCCTTTATATTTCACAACAATCTGATATTGATTCAAATACACAGCCTCTTTCCCCTTTGTTAGATTTTTCTTCAGAAATGAAGGCTTCTGGCATATATAAGTTATTGATTGGCTCCTCTTAGTCTAATGCAAAATCATAAACAGAGCTGATGTGGGAAACAGATATTCAACATGGGTTTTAGGCTGAGGTTTGTAAATCTATATGGGCCAAGATCCATACCTCTTCTCGTTCAGCAAGTAAAACACAAACACTATATTACTTTTACAACAGACTATATGTTACCCCTATGAGTTTATATAAATTCAATCTTTCTACCACTTCTAAATGTTGGTTGTGTGCTCATGACACTAGTGATCTCCACCATAGGTTTTTCAAATGCCCTTGAGTCAATATGTTCTGGCTATGCATATGGGCTAAGCTTAACGAAATTTTGTCCACAAACGTCCCTTTTGATATCCTCCGTTTCTTGGGGGGGGGGGGCTCCTTTCCGCTTTAGAGTGCATAACATATGGTCGGGAAATGTATTGACTTGTTGTTTCCTCTGGCCTTAAAAATAATCACAACAAATTGGAAGGATACCACTAAGATTACTTATATTAGATGGTGGAATGTGTTATGTCATCACCATAATTTAGATCAAACTTATGCTACTTCTCTCCCTCGAAGTGTAAAAAAAGATTCATTACAGTTATCCCTTACCTCATTCCTATCCAGGCAATCGGTTCAATCATTGTGTCAGGCTTCTAACTATGATCCCCCTTAAAGATTAAAATGTTTATTATATATTTATTCTAATATTGCATAGCTGTTAACTGTTTGCTACAGGATTTAATATAGTATTATATTTCTCTTTTTTCTCTTCCCCTTCTTTTCTTACTTTTTTCCTTTATTTGTCTCCTTATGAAAATGATTAAAATGCACTTGTTTAGCATTTTGCTTATATATTTCAATTCAAGTTCTTAGATTCGTTTACTATTATATGCTATGCTTATGTCTAATGGTTGATGTATGTTTTTCCTTTCTTCAATTTGAGAGATTGGTCTATTTTTTCATATTTCTTTATTTTTCAATATTTGCTTCAATTGACTTAAGGATGTTTATTTTCATTAGTTGTAAATGCTTTCTGTTCTCTACTCTTTAACCTCATAAGTGCTGCGCCAGTCCAACGGCCGACGGCACCACTACCTCGGGAGTGCTGCCGTCGTCCGTTGGACGTTCCAACTGCACCTGCGCAATGGAACGTTCAGCACTGGAGCTGGACGTTCCATAGCTGCTAAGGTGTTAATAAAGCATTTTATTACACTTAAAAACACTCAGCTTGTGGAGTTATCAAAACTTTTACATAAAGAGATCACGAAAAATAATCTGTCAACCGAGTACAAAAACTGATCGCTAGTCAAGCATATGACTGGTTTATTATAAATGAAGAAAAAATACTCCTTTACGGAATGCAGCAACACAGCAAAAAGGAGTTCAAGAGTCAGGAACAGTACAGGCAGTCACAGAGAAGGAGAAACCACCTCCATATAGGTTCTTAAATGGATAAAAGTATCAGGAACAGTTCTAATTCAGTCACATCAGACTTCACAGATGGTCATACCACATCAACCGCCAGTGGGAAGTCCTCAAATAAGCCACACAGTTCCACTCTTACTTTAAAGGTGGATACCTGCAGATGAGACCGGAGATACCTTGGCAGAGATGAGCTTGATTAATTGTATGCAGTTTGTCCACTTGGAGGTGGATTGGGAAGCTCCTAATTTCTTCTCGTTTAGTTGAGTAGTCGGTGGCTGCATACCACTTCACGCTTTGGTATGGCACTTTTTCTTCTTAAACACAGAGCCCAGTTCAGTAGCTGTGAGGGGGGATCTCTCTTCCAGAATTTCCTGGGATTGGTGCTTCTTTTTCTTTTTACTGTGTTGAATCCTAAAAGTCTCATCTGAGATGCCATCCGATGGCTCTGTTATTGCCTCCTCCTTGATCACAGATAAAAAGCCTTCGTCTCTCAGGGTGTCTTTCACTTCTAGGGCTGTCACAGAGACGTCTGCATGCTCCTTGTCTCGCTTCTTTTTCTTTCTCTTTTTTATTGTATTCTCGGTGACTGACAGGCCCTTGGCAGCGAGACAGGAGCCTTGAGAGTCCTGATCCATCTCAGGAGAGTTACCCGAGGCACCTTCTCTGTCCATTTCCTCCTGCCTTACACACAGCAACTGATCTAGAACCGCCTCCACCTTCCCAAACATTTTTTTCTTTTTCTTTCTCTTCACACCATCCATCCACATGGGTTCACAATGGGTCACTTGTGCACCATCCTCCCCTAACCTACCAGTCCTGGATGCAGTGGTTGCCCCAAAAGGCAGAAATCTCTGCTTGAGGCCTTCAGGGATTTTAAGGACGGGAGTGCCAGGAACAGGATGCAGACCACTACTGGGGTCGCCAAAACTGTTGCATATGTTTATGTAGCCACGGAAGGAGGGACCAGGGAGCAGTTGGTTGTGGTCCTCCGAAGGTACAAGAACATGGGAGGAACACATCTCTTGCGGGGAGCTGAAGATATTGTAAAGTCGCTTCTTTCCATCGTTCTTGATCTTCACAGATTTGAATCCAATCAGGGGGATATTCTTCCTGATAAAACTAAGGATGAAAGAAAACAACATGTTAAAAATGACGTTTAGGTATGGAACCTTGCCATTTCCTTATTAGAACAGACAGTATGATCGTTTTGAAACAAAAACGTTGAAGGGTTTTTCTATTGCATAGTCAGTATTCAAAAAAATGCTTTGAACTGATTTTTCTTTTGAGATAGACTGAAAGATTCTCACTAAGCATCTTTACTTTCTTTAATTCCTCATTTTGAAATATGTGTTCAAACACTGATGACTAAGAAATAATGTAGAAATCCCATATCTACTTTCCAATGCAGAAGCAAAATAAGTTTCTATGTTTATACACGTCAGGTGTCAGATAGATTCACAGCTCATGGCTCTTCGCTTAACGTGTTTCCTATCCAAAATGCAACTTGTTTAAAAATCTAAACACAAAAGCTTTACATTTTAAGGCTTCTGGCCTCTATTTGGGAAAGACAGTTCTGAAAGCCTATATTCAGACATTGCAACAAAAGCAAATAGCTCATGTAGAGAGAGGTTGTATTGTATTGTATTGTATATTGGATTTATATAGCGCTTATCACCCAGGGGTCTCTAAGCGCTTTCCTTGGGAACCCGTCCTGGCTTTTCCCTGTGAGATCGCCCCTACAGGGCATCCCCAAGGTGAATGCCAGGCATCCCGCTGCGGGGGGCCGTTGTGAAGATTAAGCAAGCTTAATGCCCAGAGTTGCAGAGTGTGAACCCATGATTAGGTCAGGCACCGAAGCGAGAATTATCAAGTCAGTGGACATTTGAGCTCAAGACCCTGCCGCGTCGGGAATTGAACCCTGGTCCCGGGTCTGACCTCTGCTTCAGGGTCTGCCTGCTCTAACCAGTGAGCCACAAATCTACTGTGAAGATGTAGCCAGAGGAAGATTTTGAACAGACTACAAAACAGACAAACCGGTCGTCATTGGCAAAAATATGTACATGATTTTATTTTTTTAAATCTTTCATTTATTTAAAAAACAATAAAAAGGTGTACCAAGTGCAATACAGTCAATTATGAAAGTTAGATCAAGCAATTGTAAACTCAGGATATTAGCGGGACATCAAGCAGGACACTAAGACCCAACGCCTATAGTTAATTCAAAAATACAGGAACAAATGACATTTACGATATACCCTCAGCGTGTACCACTCAGGTCCCGCCCACCCACTGAATCAGGATATCTAAGCTTGCATAGCCCCTTCGATATTGAAGTCATATACAGGATCAATTATGGACATCAACATATACCATAAATAAGCCAGAATAGCAGAATTTGCATTGTCACCCGATACTAGAATATAAACAGGATATATGACGAATATTCGTACTTGGAAAGACCAAGAAAAGGGAAAGAAACGAAAAAGAAAAAGAAACAGAGCATGAAGCGCAACTCTCCACCCCCCCACCCTGCACCCCTGCATATAGCTTACGCTCGACCCAAACTAGCAGTGTGCCTGTCGCCCCATCTAAACTACATTAACTAAAAATAGTAATCGGAGGAAGACCTTCGTTCAGGCTCCCGGCCTCACTCCCCCCCCCCCCACCACCCCCCCCTCCCCCACCATATTTGAGCCTCCCCTTTATTCACAGAATAACTAGCTATTAATCAAACAGACAGAGTCGGGGAATCGTCTTTCGCCAATTTCACCCCCGTTACCAATGTTTTGTAAGTGAGTCGCACACATCCACCAAGCCAATAAATGTCTTCAAACGGTTTGTTGGTCTCAGCCTTGGCCCGTTCAATCAGGCGCACTGATTTTCCTAGCCGGACTGCCGCCATCTCAAGAGAGTTGAAAGGCCAAAGATAGTCGTCAAGCTGCACACGGAAGCAAGCCGGGAACAACTGAGCATATTCGATCACACTGTCTCTGAGTTCCATCCGTACCGACAAGAACCCCTGGCAATATTTCCAGACCAGTTGCTTAGGGTCCGGGAAGGAAGAAAGGGCCATACAGTCAAACCACCCTTGAGTCTCAGTTCGATCAGTCAGTTGACTAGCGCCACGCAGATTTTCCACCACCAGAGCAGCTATTGAATGCCAGGCTTCATCCGGGACCTCTAGTGCTCGGAAATTAGAAGATGTGTAGTCCAGAAACTCCTGCATCTCCCGTTTTCTGGGGTGTACGTCCTTGGCTGGTGTGGCAGCTGTGGGTATCATGGCTCTCGGTTTGTCAATCGGTGTGACAATAGTCGTTCTCGTTAGCCCCAGTTCAGATGTTATAGCGACCAATTTATTTTCCAAGGTTCGGGCTCTCTGGCCCAGGGAAGAGAATAAGTTACCGATAGCCGCCATGATAACTCCAATCGTCGGTACAGCCCCGGCCAGTGCTAATTCTTCTCCCCCATCATAGACATTCTTACCATCCTTGGACAGGATAAATCGACCCAAGTGGTTCATTCGATCTTTCTCAGTCACTTTGGAGGAGAGCGTCGGATTTATGATTAGTGCAAAATCGGGCGCCATTTCGTTCTTCTCGATCGCAATTTGAGCCCCGAGTCTATAGATATAGACCCCGCTCTGCTGTAAAGTCACAGTCCAGATGTTCACCCATCGATTTATTGGGACATTTCAGGGTAATGTTCAGGATTGCGCCCGTATCCAACGTGCAGAGTCCCAAATAATGTCCGAGTCGGTCATACTCCAGGCTGCGTGAATTGGGGGGATCCAAATATTTCCGCCGTATTATTTTATCACTACACTTGCGCCACTCATCAGTTCTGATGTTTGCCGCTAGAATCAGGCAAAACTCCACCTCCATGCCACTGGACCGGTCCCTCCCGGACATTCATGGCCGATGTTGTTCAACTGGTGGCCGGCTGCTCCCATATTCGAGGCCCCGGCTCAAATGCTGATGTAGGCCACAAACTTCAAGGCAACGTTTCTCCGTCCTAGAAGCTGGTGGATCGCTCGGGATCACTCGATCAGGCGTCGTTACGATTCATCTGTACGAGGGTGTTGCATAGGCGCAGGATAATTAACAGGATCTTGTGGCAGGATAAGGAGGTCTACGGAGCCGGGAGCCTAAGCGGCCATCTTGGTCACCAGCTTGTCTCCTCCGAATATGTACATTATTAATTGAGAACACAAGGGCCCATCTTACAGATTGGGCGCACTGCCCAAAATCTTCAGCCCCTCTACATTCTTTCGTTACTGCTGCAGATAAGTAAGCCTCCCCTCTAGGATTGTTTTTCTTCTGGTTTTCTGTTGTATAAAGATTAACTGAGTGAGTTGCACATTCTATTTACATTAGTTATCTGTTATTTGCAGCGCAAGGTGGCACTGTGCGTTTAACTACCTTTTCTGCCAGGATAGAACAGCAGTAGACTAAAAAAACGTGGTCACAATACAGTAAAGTCAGATGATTATTGAAGGGTCTTCAAACTGGAGGCCACACTGTAATGGAACGTCACTAACGAACAAGTTACTTACCTTCAATAACGATATATCTGTAAGAAACATTGGTTAGCTATAGATTCCTTAACTTAGAATTACCCCCAGACGTCAGACTGGATCCGGAAAATTTTTGGTCAGCAGTAACCAGTCAGAAGCTGGCGTCGGTCGAATCCGCGTTAGTCGTTGGCGTCATGGTCGCCGGGATGATGTCGCGGTAGCTACACAGACACCGCCTTCATGCGCTGACGTCCGTTCTGTACACGACTTTCCACGCCAAATGCGCAGAGCCATGCAAGACACTGACCACTGGTGCACTAAACTAGGGCCCTGAAAGGATGTCCGTTACCCTAGAAGTCAGTTCGCAGAACGGGGAGGATGGGTAGGGGGGTAAGGAATCTATAAATGATTTATATTTTCCACAGATATATCGTTACCGAAGGTAAGTAACTTGAACATCTGAAAGAAACAGTTAGGTATTCCTTACCTTAGACCAGATACCCCAGCAATACCAACCCCGGAGGTGGGTCTACGAACTAAGTTCACACCAGAAAGTCCTGGAGGATAAAACGGCCCAAAAAGCTGTCTCTCCGGACTTGGCTTTCCAGGCAGTAGTGTTTGGTAAACGTGTGCTAAGAGGCCCACGTAGCTGACTGACAGATGTCATTTAAGAAGAATCCTCATCCCAACGCAGCTGTTGCCCTGGTGGAATGGGCGTGCCACCCCACTGGAGGTTCCTTCGTTGCCAAATAGCAGGCTTTAAAGCACAGAACGGCCCACCGGGAGATGGTCTGTTTGTGCACAGCCCGACCTTTCTTAGCACCCACATAACCAACCAAGAGCTGGTCGTCCACCCGGAATTGTTTTGTGCGATCCAATTAAAAGGAAAGCACATGTTTTGGATCCAGGTGGTGGGGCCTCACTTCCTCAATTGAAGGAGGCGGAAAGAAGGTGGGCAAAGTGATGATTTGGCCAATGTGGAGAGAAGTAACCACCTTAGGAAGATGAGATGGCCCATTTCTTAGGACAATCTTGTCCGAATGAACAACCAGAAAAGGAGGCTTGGAAGAATGTGCTTGGAGCTCACTCACCCTACGAGCAGAGGTGATGGCCACCAAAAAGGCAGTTTTCAAAGTGGGATAGGTAAGAACCAAGTTCAAATCCCACTGGGGCATTACAAAGGGAATAGGAGGAAAAAGATAAGTATGAATGAATGAAAGGGTTTTTATAAAGCGCGTTACTACCCTGAGGCCTCGTAGCGCTAGGGTCGGACAGAGCAGGGGCAAGGTGTGACCGGTTAGTGGGGGTTCGTGAAGAGATGAGTTTTGAAAAGTAGACAAAAGATCTGTAGATTGGATTCCCTGCGAAGAGTGGAGGGCAATAAGTCAGTGGACTTGATAAGAGAAGGCTGATCAGAAGCCTAATAAAGGCTGAAATGACCGAGAGGTAGCCCTTGAGAGTACCCAGAGCAGAGCCCTGTTGGGCCAGAGAAAGGAGGAACAAGAGGACCTCGGAAAGAGGGGCGGAAAGGGGATCCACAGCCTTTGCTGTGCACCATGCCACAAATTTGTTCCATCGGCAGGCGTATACCATCTTAGTGGAGGGACGCCTGGCTACCAAGATAAAATCGCAGACTTCGGGAGGCAGGTCAAACAACGGTAACTGCCGACACTCAATCTCCACGCAAGTTGGTGGAGGCTAGACAGGTTTGGGTGGAGGACCGTCCCCTGCTGCTACGACAGAAGAACCTCCCGAAGAGGCAGTTGGATCGGTGGATCGATGGCTATGTTCAGCATCTTGGGATACCAGACTCTTTGTGCCCAATCCGAAACCACAAGAATGACTTGGGCCCAGTTGAGCTTGATCTTCAGCACTCTGGGCATAAGTGGTATAGGCGGAAATGCGTATGGAAGACCGCAGCTAGACTCGCAACGAAAAGTGTTGGCTAGCAAGTGCCGCCTTGGAAATTTCAACGCGCAGAACTGCGAACATTGCGTTCTCTTTGGTGGCGAATAGATCTAACCAAGGCTCTCCCCACTGCTGAAAGAGACCTTGCACCACCTGCGAGTGAAGACGCCATTCGTTATCAATCATGCACCTGCGGCTGAGTTTGTCCGCCCTGGTGTTCATGGAATCTGCCAGGTGTTAAACGATCAGGGATATGCCCTGATCTTCCAGCCATGTCCAGAGGCAGAGGGCCTCCTGACATAGGGTCTACGACCCCACACCACCTAGTTTGTTGCAGTAACACATGGGAGTTGTTTTGTCCGTGAACACCTGCACTACTCTTCCCCAGACAGAGGGAAGGAATGCTTTGAGTGCAATATGAATCACCCGAAGCTCCAGAGGTTGATGTGGAGCCCAGACTCTGGCAGAGACCAGAGGCCTCTGATCTCCACCTCCCCCATGTGGCCACCACATCCTAGAAGTGATGCTTTGGTCACAACTGTGAACTCTGGTTGGGGAAGAGAGAGGGATCAGCCGCCGACCCAATCCTGGTTTGTG
Organism: Lissotriton vulgaris; assembly: GCF_964263255.1. Taxonomy (NCBI): domain Eukaryota; kingdom Metazoa; phylum Chordata; class Amphibia; order Caudata; family Salamandridae; genus Lissotriton; species Lissotriton vulgaris. Next base: position 664,884,623 of record NC_141697.1, read on the forward strand.
AGCCACAACTGCAATTGGTGTGCAGTGCCCTCCGAGATCTGGCCGCAATCAGACAAATTCCCCTGATCCCACTGCAAAGCCCGCATATGCCATCTGGCATGGTCCACCAGCAGGGGAGGCCATCAGACCCAATAGTCTCAGTACCACCCTGACCGAAACCTGGGATAGAGGCTGAAAGATCAAAATCATAGCCTGAATATCCCAGACTCGCGGTTCGGGAGGATAAACCCAAAACTGTGTCGTGTCCAGAACCGCTTCTGAGAGGGGGTCAGGTGTTACTTCAGCACATTGATGGAGAACACCAGCTAATGCAGGTGGTCAGCCGTAGTCTGGAGGCGGGAAACGACAGCCTGCAGCGAGCCCGCCTTTAACAGCCAGTCGTCGATATAGGGAGAAGACTGGAACCCCTGATCTGCGCAGATGAGCTGCGACCACCGCCATCACTTTTGTGAACACCCGAGGGGCGCTCGTAAGCCCAAAGTCTGGAGGTGGGAGATGACTGCCTGGGGCGAGCCCGCCTTCAACAGCCAGTCGTCAAGATAAGAATAAGTTTATTTAGCATAGTTAATTAAAACCATTGCAATGTTAACCATATAAACACAATAGCCCAGCACACTTCTGTACATAAATAGGACAATGATATAATAATCAGAAAGCAGAGCTTGTTCTAAAGATGAGTCAATGCTGTATTAAATTGATTCTTTATTCAATTCTTTTAAAAAAAATTGAAACCGCCAACGCGTTTCGTCCCGTCCACATCCACATTTTAAAATTTCAAATTTGATTCGACAAGTCTTCTCATAGAAAGGCAAATATTCTAGATCCAGAATGCAAACTCCAATCAATGGAGAAACCACGCTGTTGCTTGATAACTTAAACTCTTCATTTTGGTTAACAATACTGATGAACAAACACAGCTTAGAATTTGCCCGTTCATATACTATCAGCCCTGAAGAAGTCCCTGGACGGGAGGAAACGCGTTGGCGGTTCCAAAAGTTTTTAAAAGAATCAAATTTAATACAGCATCAACTCATCTTCGGAACATGCTCTGCTTTCTGATTATTATATCATTGTCATATTTTCGTACAAAAGTGTGCTAGGCTATTGTGTATATTTGGTTTGTGGAAGACGGTCTTGACCTGCTTCCCAGTTTTGGGGGTGTAGGGAATTGTGCCTCCAGCCCTTTTTGCACCTTTTCTCATGTTATTTGAGAGGCAATTTTGAGATTTGTGCAGGCATTTATGTTTTCAATTCCTTCTTTTTGTTGTCTGCAATGTTAACCATAAAATGTTTTTTTTTTAAACAACCTTTTGGTTGATAGAAATTAAAAGCCCTTATGAAAAAGATTCTTTACAGTAAAACTCAAGGTTATATATGTTCTTCGAGGTAGCCCTCAGTGGCTTAGTGCTATAGCAGATAGGTCACAGCCCAGTTCTTAGTCGGGGTGTAGTTCAAAAAATATTTGCATACTACAAGCATTGTTCCAGTGCGGTTAGGGGTTGAGTCTGTAGAGTGGTCATTATTGTAACTTGTTCCCATCAGATAGATGGCATACATTAGCAGATCCTAGTTTGTCTTTCGCGTTTTTGAGCAATTTTTGTTCGGCTACCGTTAGGAATTTTACCAGTCGGATGTTTAGCTGGGTGTTTTCTGGGTTTAGGCAGGCTAACACAGCTTGTCTCCTAGTGCGAATGCCCTTCAGATTAAACGGTTTTATTAGGCGTTTCCACCGTGCTTGGAGCATTTCTTTACATAGGCAGATTAGATGTAATATATCGCCTTGCTTTGCGTTGCACAGTCTGCATGTGTCTTGTGCTGGTGGCCTTTGCCATGGTGGAAGATGCTGAGCGCAAGGCAGAATTCCCAGTCTATGCCTCATAAAGCTCATTTTTGTTGCCTTAGGGTACCCCTGGTTAAAGTATGTTTGGGGAGCAAGTGCATCATATGTGTTAAGGGTCATCCATGCATGTTCTCTGTTTGAAAAGGTTGCCTTAACTTCCACCAGTGAAATTTGTTTACTAGCCTTCCAGGCCAGTTATTTGAAGTTGTGATAGCCGATTTGGGCATCCCATTGTCCATTGAGTTTGGTGTATTCCAAGCCTAACTGGAGATAGTCTATGGCTTGGGAGTGCTCCCGGTGCTGTAAATTGTGCCACAGCAGATGGTTAAGCTTTTGAATGGGGGCACTTCTAATCTTAAACCAGCAGATGATATATACCCCATGCCTTGCAAGATCTTGACGTAGGAGCCCAAACTCAAGCCTTATTTGTGCCGGAGAAGTGTGGTTCGGAAGGCAGAACATTTGTCTGTAGGCTTTGACCTGTATATTGTCCAGTTCCTTTGAGTCTCTGCCCCGCATTGCTTCGCTGCCATGCGCAATTGAGGGGAGTAGTTTGGCCTGGGCTACCTTTAATAAAGGTGTCAAGATCGGCCCGTCAGTTTGTTAGCAAGGTTTTTCCATTGTTAGAGCCATTAACGGACCCTTTCTTCTCGCTTCCTCCTTCTGGGACTTAAACAACCCTTCATTGTCAAATAGAACTCCTAGGTACTTGTATTCGTCAGCTGACTCAATTTTTGTATCACCAAGAAACCAGTTTCCCTGGTGTTCCCTTTCGTTGTTATATATTGACATCGTCCGTGTCTTTTGCAGGTTTATTCTTAAATTGTTTTCTATGGCATAGTTCTGCATTGCAGTCAATAGATTCTGTAGGCCGACATGAGTATGACCAAGCATAACTACTTTGTCGGCGTACATAAGATTGTTCAGCGTTTTCCCACCTATCCTCGGTGAGTGGTAGTTGCAGGCGTCAAGTACCTTTGGCAGATCTGCCATGTACAGGTTAAACAGGGTTGGTGCAAGCACACAACCCTGTTTCAGGCCTTTTGTTGTATGAATTTTCGTGGAAACATGGGTACCACCTCCTAGTTTCACCTGCACCCAGGTATTTTTATGTAGGAGCTTCAGCATGTTTAGGGTGGGTTGTGGTATGCCTTGTTGTGCCAGTTTGCCCCACAGTCTGCTTCTCTCCACATTATCGAAAGCAGCACTGATGTCAATATAGCATAGATGTAGAGGTAGCTTGGAGACTTTGGCTGCATTGATTATTGGGGAGATTGTGAGGATGTTGGTAGTTGTGCTGGTCGGTTTGCGAAACCCAGTCTGATTCCATGGTATAATGGAACTCGCCTCGGCCCAGGTTATAAGATCTTCAAGTATAGCGCCTGCAAAGTATTTTGCCTCGTTATCTATCAGTGCTATTAGGCAGTAGTTGTTGGGCTCTGCTTTGTCCCCGCCTGACATCCATAAATAGGGGGTTCAGAATTCCCGCCCAGTCTTCACTCTTTGCCTTAAATAGCACAGGTGGGATTCCATTTGGTCCCGGGCCCCTTCTTTCCTCCCTTTTGAGATCTGTTTTTTGATAATTGTAGGCAGAGGGTGACTGACGACGCCCAGTGATCCGTTTTCTTTGGATGGCAGTTCCTGCTCACTCTTCTCAATTGAGCTTTGTCTAGCTTGTACTTCTGGCGTTTGACTACTGGCCTGTTGTCCGTGGCATTCGGTGTAGTTGTTAAAATGATTTGAAAGGTATTTCACCCAGGTTGATTCCGGAATATGTGACCCAATTCCCGTGTGATATGGGCAGATGATCCCATTGACTGTTTTCCAGAAGCGACTGCTGTTATTGCTTTTTATATCGCTTAGCAATTTTGCCCAGTTATCATTCGCCGATTCTCTGGTGATGTGCCATTTCAATCTTTTTAGTTTCGCCCTTTGCTCCTTCAAGGTTGCTCGCACGGTGGCATTCCCAGGGGATCTTCTCAGGTTACGGAGAGCTGTATTTATTGTTTTTTTGAGAATCTTAATCTGTGCTCGATGTTCTTTCGAGATGTTGTTCTTTTTCCATGTTTTATGTACATTCTGTTTATTGACAGTGGTGTCTGCGTATTGTTTTATTAGTGTATCAGTGAATTTTTCTCAGGTTGCAATTTTATTTTGTAGGCTATCAGCTAGCCGATTGAAAAGTTGGATTGCGGCTTCGGCCTTAGTAGTTGAATGGTTTGTTGTACATTTGATTCTCCTGAGATTTGAGATGTAAATAGTCCAAGTGTTACGTCAGGCCTGATCGTTCTTGCTCTCTTGGCGGTTATGTAGAATACTTGGGGCCCGGTGATCGCGGTCTCCTTTTTCCCCCATTCTATATCCAATATGTTGTGATGCAAAGACTTGCAAACGTATAGTCCAAAATTGAGCTAGCTGTTGCAGAGTAGTACGACTCAACTGGTGGAATATCGTCCAGGAATCTTCAGTTTAGTGTTTGGAGATTTAAATATTCCAGATCTTCTAATAGTGGATTGTTGCGGTATTTCTTCTTCCTTTGCTGTGGGGCATGCTGTGTAGGAATGTTGTAGATTCCAGTTTGTGCCGCTGCCTCTTCTCCTTGGGCCGAGCCTATGAGGTATTGAGTTAAGACCCCTGTCAGAATAATCAGCGGGTTTTCTAACTCCGTAGCAGTGTTTAACATTTGGTTGACCAACTCTGTTGCGTCCTACATTTTTCGTTTGGGATGGATGTACGAATGAAATGGGGACACCTCAGTTTTAGTCCTCAATAAAAATGGAAATTTTGACTGCTATTGTTACATTTGATTTTGGGCCCATCGAGGTTGCTACCGGTATGCTTGTGGTTGAAACATAGGTAGCCAACCCCCCAGGACTATGACCAAATCTGCCGATGCGGCGAAGCACATGTATCCCTCAATTTGAGCCGTGAGCCAGGTTTCCTGAAACAGGATTATATCATAGGTCGTGATGTAATTTAGGAAGTCTGGGTCGGCTATTTTAGCTTCTAGACCGTTTATATTCGGTTCTATCTTGTGGATCGGGTCAGTCCTGCTTTATACATCTGGTTATGGTGCATGATATGGCTTCCTTGTTACATGCCAGATTTGTTGTGGCAGGTGGCCGTGCTGTTGGTTCTTCTTGTTCCCAGTAGTTGTCAAGACTCCTATGGCGAGATCTCCGGCGAGATCTCCCGCGGGCTCCTTTAAGGACACAATTTGAAGGTGTTTAGCGCACTTGTTGTCCGATATTTTCATTAGTTAATAGTGGAGCTGGGTAAGCAGAGTTTTGGAGTGGGGATATTTCAATACCCTATTTTTGAAAAATGCTCAGTTCTGCCAGGATTGTTGTGTGATTTTACTGGAGCTCCACGTTGTTTTTGTGGCCTCTGGGCTTTGGGGATTGTTAGTGCGTTTGAACTCTATAGATAGGAGTTCCGTTGATCTCATATCGGCAAGGTTTGGAATGGTATTCATCAATTTTAGAATGTTGCCACGATTTAGTATATCCTGGGGGCCCCTGGAGATGTATATTGGATGAAATACCAGGACCGATGTCTCTTGCTGTGTTTTTTGTGTTACCAAGTGTTGTTGGTTTGTAATGTCTGTTGATTCTGTTTGAAACAAACCACTTGTAATTTCTTTTTGCTGTACATCCCTTTTGTAGCTTAGTGACACTGCCTTGTGGTTTCTTGAAGTGAATTTAGGAGTTCTTTGCATGAGGATAGTCTGTGTTGGTACTTGCCCCCATGCTGTACCAGTCGTCCAGATAAGGGAAGACTGAAACCCCTGATCTGCACAGATGATCTGCGATCACCGGCATCACTTTAGTGAACACCCGAGGGGCGCTGGTAAGGCCAAAGGGGAGCACGGTAAACTGAAAGTGCTCGTGGCCTCCCATGAACCGCAGGTAATGCCGGTGAGCCGGCAGGTCGGGGATGTTATAGTAAGCGTCTTGCAAGTCTAACGCTATCATCCAGTCTTCAGGGTCGAGGGCAGACAAGACCTGAGCGAGTGTCAACATTTTGAACTTTCCCTTCCGGAGGAAGAGGTGGACATTCCTGAGATCTAAAATCGGACGCAGGCCTTTGTCCTTCTTGGGTACCAGAATGTAGTGGGAACAGCTACCACGACCTACTTCTGGGGCAGAAAAACGCTCGATGGCACCCTTGGCCAAGAGAGCCGAAACTTCCTGTTGGAGAAGGCCCAGGTGATCCTCTGACATGCAGTGGCAGGGAGGGAGGGTAGGTCTCGAAGGGGAGGAAGTAGCCGCTTCGGACTATTTGCAAAACCCACCTGTCCGACGTGATTGTGCGCCAGTGGGGGAGGTGATGGCGGATCCGTAGCCACGAAAGAGGCTTAGGGCAGACTGCGCAGGGCAGGTAATGGAGAGGCCCAACGACCTGGCCGTAGCCTGAGAGTCTTTAAAGCACTCTAACTGAAAAGGCGACGGCCATCAAAGGGCATGTCCATAAGGGTGGATTGGAAATCCCCGGAAACACTAGTCTAATGCAACCAGGCGCAGCGTTGAAGGGCTACTGACATGGAAATCGACCTGCCAAGTGCATCGGCGGTATCCAGCCCAAAGCAGATGGTAAACTTTGCTGCGTCTCTCCCCTGGGCAACTGTGTGGTAGAGTACGGCCCGGGCCTCCTCCGGGCACTTAGGCAGCACCTGCGCCACCGTATCCCACACAGAGTGGGTGTAACGGTCCAACAGACATGCAGTGTTTACTGACCACAGTCCCAAGTTGGCGGAAGAAAACATTTTCTACCCAAGGTGGTCCACATGTTTGGCTTCCCTAGCTGGTGGTGCTGTAGGGAAGGCGCCTTTAGAAGTGGAGGCTTGGACCACCAAGCTCTCAGGGGTGGAGTGTTGGGAGAGGAAATCGGGATTGCCCAAGGCCTGGCTGTGGCGTTGGGCAATCATCCCGTCCACAGGAGCCCCTGTGTTGGGTCTGGACCATGTGCCCAAAAGGATGGCCGCGAGGGCTTCATTAAACGGCAGCAGGGGCTCCAAAGAACTTGCTGCCGGTTGAAGGACCTCTTTCAGGGAGTTAGTCCCGACAGCCACCGTAGGTAGCTTGAGGTGGAGAACACCACTGCGTATGAAGCTCCCTCCTGCATAGCCACGGTGGCAGGAGACAACATGCCACGGTCTGGTGAGGTATCCAGACCACTGGCTTCTCCAAGTTCCCTTTCGCCAGTCCTGTTCATACGCCAACTGGTCTGTTAAAGGGTCTCCAGACTCCTGCCAGTCCTCCTCAGCCTCCTCTGGCAGCCAATCTGATCTCAAAGAGCCAGGGTAGAACAGGGGCACAAAAGCACCCGCCGGCGTCAGAACGGTGTCGGTAGACGCTGGTCCGACTTAGTGTCTACCTAGAGGTAGAGGCCGGGGTCGACGTCGGCTGGGACACAGCTGACACCAGTGGCGGATGTGGTGCCGGTAGACTTGGCGCCAGGGGAGGTGTAACTAGGTCGGCTGGCGCCGATCCGAATCCAGGCCTGGATCCAAGCCGCCGAAAGCCCAGGTCCCCCAGCCGAGTCCGCAGGGCCCAAAGGCGGAGTCGGGCTGCCCAAAGATGGCATGCATTGCTTCGTAGAAGTGACAAAGCTGGGCAGGGGTCACTCACGGGAGGGGGACAAACCTGGAGCCGATCCTACGGGCTCCGCATGCGGAGCTGCGGGAGGGGCACCACAAGCATCCCTCACCAGCCGAAGGACGGGGAGAAGTCGAAGAGCGGCGATGCTTCTTAGACTTCTTTTTGTGCATTGACTTACCTGACCCAGAGTGTGAAGACTTAGCAGAAGAATGGTGTGGTATCCTCGAGCGACGCAGAGCCGACTGCTGGTCCTAGAGTAACTTTTGGGACCTCTCTCGCACAGACTTCGGGGCCAGGGTCCGGCAGGCGGAGCACGACTTGAGGTCGTGGTCACGCTCCAGGCAGTAGAGGCACACGTGGTGTGGATCCGTGACGGACATCATTCAGTTACAGGAACCGTAGGCTTTAAAGCCGGGCATCTTTCGTGCACCAGGAGTAGATGGACTCAAAAAACTATGAAGTCGACAAAAATCGAGAAAAAGGTTAAGTCAAAAAATTACTGGGATTACCGCTCTCTCCGGATCTGCGCTTGCCGGCACGGAAAAAGAAAGAACCGACATCAGCGCGCGAGGGCGGCATCTATGTAGCTACAGCGACGTCATCCCGGCGACCACGATGCGGGCGACAAACGTGGAGTCAACCGACATCACCTTCCGACGCACAGGGGTACTGCTGACGAAAAACTTTCCGGATCCAGTCTGACACCTGGGGGTAATTCTAAGGTAAGGAATCTTTAACTGTTTCTTTCCAATATCTTTTGACATTTAGATCTGGTTAGGAGTAGGTGTCAAATGGGAAAAGACTACAAATATTCCTCACCAATCTACCCCCGCGATTCCTGATAATCTCACTGAGGATACTTTTACACTTTCGTAAGGCTTGGCTAACCAGAATAGTATGTTTGACAATCATGTATTTGATTGCATTTTTAAAAAGGATAACAGAAATTAACTGCAACGTTTAAATAGGTCAAGACCTTTAAAACATTGCCAATGTAATAAAACCATTGTGAAAAATTCAGGGGGGGGTTATACACATGGCATTATAAAGTTGGAAGACCATTGCTCTAGATGAACTAAGAAAGGTCCTGTCTCGATTGCCACCCTCCAACAGTCCTTGAAGAAGACTGAGCATCATTTATTTTGAAAGACGATGTGAGGAGAATACACAGAACAGTGATTTTGGCCCATATACTTGGATTGTTTGTATTTTGGATGCAAGCAACTCATACTTCAGAATGATGGGCGTGGCTTTGCTGGTGAAGATGGTGGTACCGGCTTAATTGCGCTCCGACCAGCCCGATAATATCCTGTACAAAGATCCTGCCTATGGACACCAGCCTTGATGTGCCCTGCGCCGAAGAATCCTAGAGCGTCCAAGCGGTTCTCCGATGTGTGCGGGGGAGCTGCAGGAGGCGCGGAGGTGGCGACCGGAGGGCTGGCAGCGGCCTAGCGGCGTGACGACCCAGGTGGAGCCGGGGGCTCCCATGCTCAGCCCGCCCCATTAAGGGGACTGGAGGACGGCGCGGCAGGTGGAAGTGCCGCAGGAGGGTCGGGGCCCGGATTCCTGCTCAGACGTTGGTCCCCCCCTGGGATTGTAGCGCTGCGGGATGCTGGGACATGGTGGCCAGCGGGGAGAGGAGGTGAGCACCGGTGGTGGATCTGGACTGTGGCGGCGGAGTCCCCGGGTGAAAGCGGCAGAGGAGAGACGCCGGCCATATTGTGGAGCTCCGGGGCAGGCAGCCTGGCGGACCCGGGAGCTTTGGCGGCGGCACTGGGGACACCTGCATAACCCTCCTCACATTATTCTTGCCTGCCCCTGCAGACATCCTATACTAGGCAGCCGCGCCATGCCGCGGCAGTGGTGGTGGGGGAGGGGCGCCGCCCAGAGGCCCTCGTTTGATCCGACGCCTGCTCTGGGATACCGGGAGTTCCGGGACCGCCTGGTAATAGAGGTGCGTGCTGCCTCCAGACGAGCCGCCCAGTGGAGCATTTGAGGCAGTGGAGAACGACGAGGCGTGGCCCCCGGGTTGGGGTCCGCTTGGATACAGCTTGGACAGTGGCTTTGGCAGCCCTTCGGGCATTACCAGGGTTAGTGGCAGCTGTCTGTTGTCGGATCGTGCCATAGCGGTGAGGCCCTCTGTGGTGGAGCGAGGGTGAACCAACGGCCATCTTGTGCGGCATCGTGGCGGTCACAATTTGCTGAGTGGCCTGGAGGAGGTGACAACTGTTTTGGGGTCACGATTCCAGGATTTCGGACTGTTCCAACGATCTGCCTTCGGAGTGGCCGCCCTTGATTGATTGGGAGAAGCACCTACTCTACAACCATGACACACGATAAGGGCGGAGGGGGCCACACCAAGCAGGGCACCATTGACAAATTCACAGGGGTGGGTGCTGCTGCAGGGACTGCAGGGACTCAGGGGCAGGTACCAGACAATGCGGCACTCCTGGCGGCCATTACCAGTCCAGAGATATGCTAGACGCTAAGATTGGGGCCGTGGGCTATGAGGTCATGCTGTTGAGGCAGGACTTGCGGAATGCAGTGGAACGTATTACGGCAACCGAGACCCGCACATCGGAGGGTGACGTCACGACCTTAAAGAAAAAAGTGGCGGCCATGGAGAAGATTCAGAAAGGTCTGGCGCTGCGGGCTGAGGATGCCGATGGGCGTGCCCAGCGAAACAACCTTCGCTTCGTGGGATTTCCGGAGGGCTGAGAAGGAGACAGTGTGGAGCGTTTCCTGACGCGGTGGCTGGAGGGCTGGCCCTCCCCAGATGCCCCCTCTCGCTGCTTCGTGGTGGAGCAGGCTCATAGGGCCCTAATGCAGAAGCCCCCGCAGGGGACCTGCCCACGGCCAATCATTGCCAAGTTCCTAAATTATATGGACCGCGACGCTATCCTGAAGCAGGCCAGAGCTAAGGAATCCCTCACCTGTGATAAGGCACGTATCCTCATATTCCCAGACTCCACACGTCTGGTGCAGCAGCAGCAACAATCCTTTCTGGTGGCCAAAGCTCGCCTCCAGGACCTTAAGCTCAAATACGCATGGCTGTTTCCGGCCCGCCTGAGAGTAGTTTACCAATCTTGCACGCATTTCTTTGACTCTTAGGAGGATGTCTTTAAATGCACTGACGAGACTGTGAAGGTTCGAGTTTACACGCCACCAGGCAGGGAATCCAACTCATCGTCGAATGAGGTGGCCCGGGGGGCCTCCGAGGCCAAAGGAGGGGTAACAGGAGATCGAGGTCCAGGCGTCGTTCGCTGTCCAGCACCGTCCTCCGGCAGAGGGATTTGACACCGGAGAGACAGGCCCCAGTGGACTGATCCGTGGAACTGGCAGGGGCTGAGAATCTGGAGACTCTGACTTGATGTTCAAACAGGCACAATGTTATGGGCTGGGCACCTGGTCACGCAGTGATGGGTGGGACGGGGTAAGGCCCGAGGGCTATGGGTGGCCAGTTGGGGATCCATTGGGAGGTATGGCTCATGTCCCCCAGTTGGGGACTTTGTTCCTATCCGACCGCGACAGATACTTCCATGTTTGTGAGGTATGGGGTGGGGGTCTGTTCTATTTGTTTGATTGCGAGTCCATGGTGGTAGCTTGCAGCTCATCGCACGCACCGGGGAACACATACGCAGGCCACAAGGATATAAGTCATTTGGAATGTCTGGCACGCCGAAGGGTAGGCAGATAGTCCCTGGTTCCCCTGTGCATAGTTTGCTGGAATGTTGGTGGGGCACTGGACAAGGTAAAGCGAGGGGCCCTTCTTCACTATGCCAAACGAGCTACTGCCGTCGTGCTCCTGCTACAGGAAACACACTTGCTGGGTACTAAAGCCCTATGTCTACAGCGGTATGGATATCAAAATGTATTTCATTCAGGCTTCACACGGGGCTCACGGGGTGTGGCAATATTAATCCATCACAGGGTCCCCTATGCAAAAGAGAAAATTTGGTCAGATACGCAGGAAAGATATGTTTTCGTACAGGGTAGAATTGGGGAGGATACTTTGACGCTGGGCAGTGTGTATGCTCCACCGCCGTTACAGTGGTCCTTAATGGAACGACTTCTTACTCTATGGGGGAGATATGCCAGATACACTTTCTGTTGTGGGGGGAGACTGGAATGATGGGATGGAGTTGGGTTGGGATAGATGGAGGAGTGGGGATGCCGACTGAGTGGGAGGGTCCCCTACCAAGTTACACTCCCTGGTGACTAGGCTAGATTGGGGGACCGCTCCCGCAAAGACTTAGGATTTATGGTCCGGCAGTTGGAGCATGACTTGGGGTCGTGGTCACGCTCCAGGCAGAACAGGCACACGCAGTGCGGATCCATCACAAACATCAGTCGATTACAGGAACCGCAGGCCTTTAAACCGGGCTTTCCTTGTGCACCTGGAGTCGAAGACTCAAAAATAATGTCGATAAAAGTTGCCAAAAAGTCAGTCAAAAAGTGACTGGAGGTACCGCTCTCTCCGGAGCTGAGCTGGCTGGTGCAGAAAAAGAAAGTACATATGTCAGCGCGCGAGGCCGGCTTCTAAGTAGCTACTGCAACGTTATCCCAGCGACCACGACTCCAGCGGCTAACGAGTAGCCGACCGACCCCACCTTTCGACACGCAGGGGTACTGCGGACCAAAAATTCTCCGGATCCAGTCTGACACCAGGGGCGTAATTCTAAGGTAAGGAATCTATAACTAACTGTTTTTCATATTAAAGGAGTGTGGAGTGCATTGGCTTAGAGTGCAGTGTTGAAGAGTAGAGTGGCATAGAGTGAAATGGCACGGAGTGGTGTAGACTGCAGTGGTGCCTAGTAGAGTAGTGTGGGGTTAAGTGCATTGGCGTGGAGTGGCATTTAGTGGAGTGGAGTGGCGTGGAGTGGCATGGCTTAATGGAAAGAGGCATGGAGTGGTGCAGAGAAGGGTGCAGTGTGAAGTGGAGTAGGGTAGACCAGTGGTTCCCAAACTTTTGACTCCTGAGGACCCCCACTGAATCACTACTGGAAGCTGGGGACCCCCAAGCAATTTGTACAATTTAAATTTCTTTTTAAAAACGCCTTTTGAAGCAGAGGCAATTTCAAGAGGGAGACAGCCTGAATTGGGTCTATTGGCATGGACATGTATGCATACAGCAGTGTATTATTTAGTGGTACCCAAGGGCTTGTGGAAAGTGAGCAATCGGACAGCAGAACGAAAAACCTACTGCTGATCCTGGCTGCATCTATTTTTACCTGCCTGCCAAGTAACGGTAACCTATACACATGTGCCTTTCAACGTTTTATTGCTTTTATTGTATTGCCTGCATTTTCATTGTTATGTCTGTGGCTGATGTTGTCGGTCTTCCCCCGCTGTCTGTACGTGGTCCGTGCCCCTTTTTCTTCCCTCTATTCCCCTCGCTGTTCCCGTGCTCTCTGCCCGGTCTTTCCTTCTGTACCCCTTGCTGCCCCCGTGCCTCTGCCCATTCTGCCTTCTGTTCTTAGCCACCCCTTTTTTTCTGCATTCTGTATTTTGCCTCTGTGCCATTCATTTTTGTGCCCGTCTGCCCTCTTTGCCACTCGTTTTTCCATAATATATATATATATTACCTAATTACCTACTGGCAGTCGCCAGTAGGTAGATATAGTTAGGACGTAGTTTCCATAGAAAATACACAACATTCTATTTGGAATAACTTTGGCGCTGGTGGACGAATGTTAGCGAAATCCTCAAAGAAAATGGCCTGCTACGCTCTACTCCTTACCTGAAAGTTTGGGGGTGATTCTTCAAGTGGCGGCCGAGAAAAAAGGGGGGTCCCAAAACGTGTTTTCCCCATGCAATTTTCCATAGGACCTTTAGCCTGGGCTACAGCCCGAGCGGTTGAACGGAATTGCATCAAATTTGGCAAAAAGGTAGAGTTCGGCCCGCAGATTGTGCTTTTTGTTTAATGGTGTACATCCGTTCAGTAGTTCCTGAGAAAATCAAAAGTAAAATCATAGTGATATCTAGAGACAAAGTACCGTACTCTGTACCTTCCAGAGCACGAGCTGCATGGTCATTCGCTGTTAACTGTCTGTCAACAGTCCAAACCAGGAAGTGTTGGCAGCCTTCTTGTGCCTCGGTAGAACTGAGGCACAAGAAAGCAGTCAAACAAACGTGCAAAACATGCAAAGGGGGCAGGGTAGAAACACTCTGATCCCTCTAGGCCTGCTCAGGGGGTCCCACAAGGACCCCCAAGGCCCAAAAAATATGGAATATGCTACTTACCAGTATGCATCTGTTCTTGGCATGTAGGGCCGCTAACATTCATATCTTGTGCATAGATCGCCTCCTAGTGTTGGGTCCGGATGAATGCACCTTGTTGTCCTGGAAGAGTCTTCGAAGTATCACGAGATAGGTGGCTCCTCCCCTGGACTACAGTGCGCATGGGCATCATCTCCATCCTCAGATTGTTTTTCGCCATTGTGGCAGAGATGGAGTCCAATACGATACCCGATGACCGCTAGAAATAATTCTGACTGCTGCAGCTGCGATAGGCACCGGGGAGGATGGGTGGGCGATATGAATGTTAGCGGCCCTACATGCCAAGAGCAGATGCATACTGGTAAGTAGCATATTTCGTTCGAGGCATGTGGGCTGCTAAATTCATATACTAAATAGCAGTTTCTCCCTTAGCGGTGGTTGCCCGAGCCAGTGCAGCAGCCTGAAAGAGGGACTGTAGAACAGCCTGACCTACAGCAGCTTGCTGCTTGGAATGTAAATCAACACAGTAATGTTTGGTGAATGTATATAGGTTATTCCATGTGGCCGCTCTACATATGTCCTCCAATGGAATGTTACCCAGGAAAGCCATGGATGCCCCTAGCTTGCGTGTGGAATGCGCTCTTGGGGGAGGGGGGGGGGGGGGGGGACTGTTAGTGTGCGTTTAGCCTTCTGATAACAAATCTGAATACACTTAACAATCCACCTGACTATACCGGATTTTGAAATGGGTTTGCCTTTGTGCTGTGGTGAGAAAGCAACAAAGAGTTGTTTAGTCTTTCTGAAATCCTTCGTCCTGTCTATATAGTACAGGAGGGCTCTTTTGACATCCAATGTGTGCAGTGATCTTTCTGCCACCGAGTCTGGATTAGGAAAGAAAACTGGCAGTTCAATAGTTTGATTATTGTGGAACTGAGAAACCACCTTGGGCATGAATTTAGGGTTAGTGCGTAGAACTACCCAATTTGCATGGACCTGTATAAAAGGTTCTTGAATGGTTAGGGCTTGCAGCTCACTAACCCATCTCAGCAACGTGATCGCTACCAAGAAGGCGACCTTCCACGTTAGGAACTGTATTTCACATGAGTGGAGAGGCTCGAAAGGAGGTCCCATCAGTCTGGTCAAAACCACATTAAGATTCCAGACAGGTGAAGGTGGCCTTCTGGATGGAATGACTCGTTTGAGTCCCTCCATAAAAGCTTTTATTGGTGGCACTCTGAACAGTGAAAGGCATTGCCTGTTCTGTAAGTAAGCCGCCATTGC